>NW_025814878.1:86774375-88040000 GCF_022079265.1 Lynx rufus | reverse complement strand
CTTATTAGCTTATTACAGTACCTAGGAATATCAGAAAAAAAAACTCAACTGACATAATGATAATGATATTCTTTTTCCTATTTTGCAGAGATTTTTAAGGTTTCACCTTTGAGTATAATACTTTGCTCTTCTACTGTAAGTGATATCTTTTAACCCATTAAGGAATTTTCCTTCTATTTGTAGTTTTCTGAAATTTTTAGCAGGACTTAAAATTAAATTTTATCAGCTTTTCACTTACTAATATGCTTATATTGTAAGTAACTTTGATAGTCTAATATTAATAAATATTAATATTTATTTTATCTTTGAAATAAATCCAATTTGCTTATGATGTATGTACATATATGAATTTCCTTGGAAAGAATTCATGTTTAGGACATTTGCATCTAGGATGATGATTGAGATGGATTTTGAATTTTCATTTTTCATGGTACCCTTTCTGATTTTCATACTAAAGTTTTACTTAGCTCCATTAAATAAATTGGGCAACATGAATTTCAATTTCTAATCTTTGGAAGTGTTTTGTTTACTTACCACCCAAAATCTGAATCAAACTATAAAATTATGAATTGCAAAACATTCTAAAAGATCTCATTTAATGTACTAATTAGGAATCAGAATGTTATAGTAAACAAAATAGTGGTCTGCAAGGAGATTTTCTTTTTAATTTGGTCACTTTGTGTTACCCTAGAGAAGGAATTTCACCTTTCTACTTCCCCATCTTTACCCATTATATTCGGGTAGCACCTATTCTGAAATTGTTATTACAACAGATCTGAACTTTTGAGTTCAATTATGCACTTTTTCACTTAAAATCATAGGATCTTAGATTAATATTTTAACCATCTTGAGGCTCTTGGCTTCTTCATCAATACAATGGGAATAACAAAGTTGTTCCACTATAATATATGTGGAATTGCTAGATAAAGAATTTGCTCCAGTCTGTATAGTAGTCCTCCCTCATCTATGAGGGATATGTTCCAAGACACCCAGTGGATGCCTGAAACCCAAGACAGTAATGAACCCCATATGCAGTATTTTTTCCCTATATATACATACAAATGATAAAGTTTATCAATTAGGCACAGTAAGAGATCAGTAATAATACTAACAAAATAAAACAATTATAACAAAATACTAAAATAAAAGTTGTATGAATGAGGTCTCTAGCTTTCAAAATATCTTACTGTACTCTACTCATCCTTCCCATGACGATGTGAGATGATAAAATGCCTACATGATGGGATAAAGTGAGGTGAATGCCAGAGGCACTGTGATACAGGGGTAGGCTATTACTGGCTTTCTGACATATGTTAGTAGGAGGATCATCTGCTTCCAGACCACAGTTGACCACGGGTAACTAAAACTGCAGATAGCCAGACTGCAAATAATGGGAGACTACTGTATTTGGGAAAGAAATCTCTTACAATGAAACACAAAAGCTTTGCAACTAAAACTTATTTTTAAAATAGCTGTTACATGTATGTGCTCTACATTATTCTCAGACATATATTTAGAAAGGTCTGAAGCACTTGGTATTGCCACATTAAGCAGATCTGGGTAGAACCCTAAGGATTCCAAGGTGGTATGTAACAGGGCTGCTGTGAGATCCAGAAGTGTCCTGTTATTCACATAATAACAGGAGCAGTTCACATTTTACAAGAGTAAAACATCTGAATAAAACTAAAGATGTAATTTTAACCAATAATGATAATGCATATTATTCTCTATTCTTCACATAGCACCTTTTTAAAATCTTATTTATTTTTTTGAATAATCTCTACATACAGCATGGGGCTCAAACTCACAACCCCGAGATCAAGAGTTGCATGCTCTTCCAACTGAGCTAGCTAGGCAGGTGTCCCCACATAGAACCTTTACACGCATCATCTAATTTTATTCTCACCTTAATCTGGGAAACATGAAAGGCCAATGTTCTTATGAGCCATACATTTTTACCTAAAAAACTGAGGCTAAGGGAAAGTAATTTGATCAAAGTTGTAGATCTCAGAAATTGGTTGGGGAGCCCGGGTGGTTTAGTCGGGTGAGCAACCGACTTCGGCTCAGGTCATGATCTCACGGTTTGTGAGTTCCAGCCCCGTGTCGGGCTCTGTGCTGACAGCTCAGGGCCTGCTTCAGATAATGTGTCTCCCTCTCTCTCTCTGCCCCTCCCCCACTCATTCTCTGTCTCTCTCTGCCTCAGAAATAAACATTAAAAAAAAAAATAATAGTAAATTAAAAAAAAAGAAATTGGCTTCTGTCATCAAAGCACATGTTCTTTGACACTAATTTTATTCTCTGCGAACAAAGCTGCTTATGAATTATTTAAACATATATTCTTTGAATTATTTTTAAAAAGTACTCATTTGTAAGAGGTCCAGTGTGAATCCTTATATTGCATTCTTAGATTCTCTGTAATGTGAGAGAATAGTGTAATGTAGTGTAGTACAATGATTAGCATCACTAAATGTACAGTGCCCCACTGAGCTCCAAAGTGTTATGATCTAGTTTTTGAGTACTGCTTTTTAAAAATCTCTTAGAAATCATTACTGAACTCTTAGTTTATAATAAATATTTAATTAATAAAACTACTCTGAAATTGAGTTATATTTAACCTTTGAGGTGACTTGTGTAACTTTTCCTTCTCTTTCTGTTTAATGCGTAAGGAATATCAGAGGCTATATGGGTTTTACAGGTATTCCTTTTTTATAGGAAATCTACCCACAACTGAAAACATAATTTGATATGAAAACATCTTTCCACAGAGAGATGAGAACGTGACAGACTGGGAAACCTCTGTTACCATCCTTTTGACCAACCAGTTTACAGAGGAAACAAAAGGAATGACTCAAGGTTTTTCTGTTGCTCCAGGGCTCAAGCAGTCTCCAGAAAGCTCTCATATGCAAATTTAGGGTGGACCCACTGGGGTCATTACTGAGATGTCCTTGTATTTATTTTTTCCTAGGATTCTGACAAATTACATTTTCTATATATATGATTAGTAATAACAATCATATATTTATGTTGAGTAACTTTATCTGCCAATACATATCATCATAATAGACAAAGTATAGATAAAAATTAAGTAGTCTAGTCACACACTGTATATTCATCAGAAGCCATCAGATTTAGACTATAATGGTTGCCCATAATACAACTGAGAATAAAGTATCAATTTAACACGTTCTAAAAACTAATTGCTGGTGTATATATTTTGTTAATTTTGTAATTTCCAGTAAAATAAAAACAAATGTTATTACCAGTACTATCCCTTAGGCAACATAACCAAAGGATCTATCTCAATAACTTATAATTAATAAAACTTGAAAAACCCCTTTCTAATTTTCTAGATATACTGCTGGTTATTTGGGGCAACATTTCAAAAGTAAAATATCTGCCCTATGCTTAAGAAATTGAACAGTTAATTCTTCACTCATATCTAATTAAACAAAATCATACTTTATATTTACTCATATAATTTTTTTGTACTTTATTTAATAATCTATCTTACTACTTCAATAATGCCTATAGTCTAATTGTCCTCCTCAAGCTGTCTTGGCAATTATCAGCTTTAATTCTTTTCAATGCTCAGATTTAACTGATAGATAAGAGGATAAATAGAGGTGTTAATAGTGATTATCCATATCTCACCTTGTTCCTAGCAAGCAGTTTTTAATTAAATTTAATTTTCAACTCTTCACCTGATTTTTCAACATTGTTAGAGGTACAAGACTTATTTCTGCTATTAACCAGCCGCTGGTCACAGGGTAGAGTACAAAAAATAAAGACACATGGTCCTCAAAATTGTAAGACATAGATACATAAAGGGAGACTATGCAAGTAAAAAAAAAATAGAGATAATATGATTTTACACATATATATACACATATATGAATGAATATATATATACACACACATATACATATATATACACACGTACAACACACACACACACACACACACACACACACACACACACACACGGAGGTCAGGGCAGGCTTATCAAAACTATGCCAAAGTGGTATATTGATAATTTTGAATTAAAGTTATTTGAGAAACAGCTGTTGTAAGAAGGACATTCTGACTTTCCTTCTATCCCATTGAAAGTAGGAAATGAATTTCCCATGTTAAAGGTAACATCCCTGCACAAGGAGATAGAAAGATACCTTTAATATCAAAGATAGAAAATTCAGGGTCAAGGAGCCTATGTAAATAAATTCCGTTCAGTTTACTCACTAATTAGTACCCAAGCCTAAGTTTCTTCGTCTTGTCAGTTCTTCAAATATTGTTTCTGTGTCTAAAAGGTATATAAAAGGTACATATATAAAGGCTTTGTTCACTTTTGGGATCCCATATCTAGAAGACGTATGTATGAAATTAAATTTGTTTTTTTCTCTTGTGTTAACTTAAATATTAGGCCAGACAAAAGAACCAAGAAGAGTAGGGAAAAATTTCCCCCTCCTTGCAGTGTACACATACAGAGCAGTCTTTAATTTGCCCTGATGGGAATGGTTCCTGCATTTAAACATTCTTCCTCAAGTGTGACAGGTTAGAGGATTTATTTTGAAAGTAGCTACTTGTAGGAAACTCCCACCACTCTTTTTTCCTTATCCTGATTTTTCTGATTTTTCACCTCCATTCTAGGAATGTCACCTTTTTAGTTTGTACTCTCACAATGAAAAGATACTTCTTATTTTTCTCCATACCTAATTCCAAAAGGACTAGCAGTGGCTTAAAAATGCCACACAGTACAAATAAATGAGGAAACATTTCATACGTGTATAGTTTATACCTTGACTTATTTTAATGATGAACTTTCACATCAGTAAAAGTCATACTATGGGGTGCCTGGATGGCTCAGTCAGTTAAGCATCCAACCTTGATACTGGCCCAGGTCATGATCTCATAGTCATGAGATCAAGGCCCACATTGGGCTTGGTGCTAAATATGGAGCTTTCTTGGGATTCTCTCTCTCCCTCTCTCTCTCTCAAAAAAAGTCATACTAAAGTGTCAGTGGCCCAGAGGCCTTCTTAGCATCCTAAAAGTAGCTATTTTCAAAATAAACCCTCTAACCTGTCACACCTGAGGGAGAATGTTATCTGTAGGAACCACTCCCATCAGTGCAAATTAAAGACTGCTCTGTGTGTGCCTGTGTGTGTACATTGTCAAGGAGGGGGGAATTGTATAACAGCACTGGTTATTTCATAACTTTGGGAACACCTGGTATTTTCAGGCTGTAAAGTTTTTGCCATTAGGTAATTATAAAAAATATCTTATTGGTGTAATTTGCAATCCCTGAATGCTAATAAAGATTAGCATTTTTCCTGTGTTGCTGGTAACCATCCTAGGGGTAGCATTAATGGAAAGTGGAGGGATAAGCACATGAAATACAGAGTTTGTTTTCCTTAGACCCATTGTGAAGCTATTACATATCATGGAAATTCCAGTGGTCTAGCAGAAACACATTATATTACTGAAAGATCTGGTCTTAGGACTGGAATGGGAATTAATTACTTCATAGTTGTGCAAATTTGGGGCAAAATATGACATCTTTAGCATCTTTAGTTTTCTTGGGGCACATATTTTGAAAGCTGAGTCTATTTTGATTTTGGAGAAATTACTTGAAATTCATACTACTGAATCTAAGAGCTTATTAGTCTTTACCTTTACTTAAATTATGCCTCTAAATGAATGGATGAATAATCAAACATTTTAAAAGTGACCATTAGTTTCTAATAAGCCCTTAAAATCTATCCATTAGAATGTCTCCAAACTGTAATAATCATTTGATATTCTTATTTTTTCTAGTATTAAAAAAAACCTTCTACTTCACAATTTTGAGGACACATTTTATACTATAATTCAAAATGCATTCTTTTAATTCCAAAGTTGTTAAAGATAAAGATGTGTTAATTTGAATGATATAAAGTTTACAGAACAAACTGCAATAAAAAGTGAGAAATAAAAGATATGAATTTTCTTGGGAAAATATCTTGTAAAGATTTGAAGCTTCTTGTCATCTGGATGTCCTTGTACATCTCAGTGAGCTCAGCTGGCTATGCAGGATAACCTGACATATTAAGGTTAAAAATTAGTCTGATTTCATTCAAGGACTGCTGGATATGTCAGCACATAGATGGTTTGGTGAAAAATGTATCAACTCTAAAACATTTAACTAGTAGTGGGATTTTTACTCCACTTTTACTCATACTTCCCATTACCTAGTGTTGCCATTTCCTGAGGCTTTTGTAGATTCTGTGCAATAAATCACCATGCTTCTCTACTTTTCCCATTGCCAATTTTAGTTTCCAAATTCTCAGGTCTGTTTAGTCTGTTACTACTTGTCCAATAGTTTTACAGCTTCCAAATTTTTATGTCTGTTTTCTCCTCTACCATTATCTTTGTCCTAGTGGATTTCTACCTTAAAAAATATTTTGCTCATTATTTGTGGTATTTCAGGAGGAAGTGCAGGCAAGTTTATAACATTAATTCATCATCTTTAACTGGAATGCTAGTTTTTGTTAATCTACATCATACATTTAGAAAGGCTACAGAATTCTTTATGTTCCTACAGAATTACTTCTTAGTTACTAATCAGCTTTAGTTTTAAAGGAACATCCAAAATATATGGGAACTCTGCCTTACCCTATCAGGATTATATTACATTTCTGATCTTTGTTGAAATTAGAAGTTTATCAAGAGCTCCTAGGCCTATAGAAACATCCCTCCTTACAGAGAAGTATTCTCTATTATAGCATATTTTATTACTTCCCATCTACATCTACAAATGTGTTACTTAAGTAAGCTATTGCTGCCCACAGGTTGATCCTTACATGCAAGACTCTACTGCCTTGGAATAATATTATTTTAATCCAAGTCTTCATCTAATACTGTAAACCCAATGTGAGACCTTAGATGCACCTGATAATTTGAGTTTTCAATTTTCAGACAATATAAAAAGGTGGGAATTATGCAATTATATATATAGTTTGGTTTATAATATAAAAACCTAATCAAAACTATTTTGGTTTATTATAAAAGTAATCTCACTATAGATGTAGCATAGTGAGACCAGATATTTCCCAGAGTTGCTGGATATTTGCTAATTCTAACAAGAAAGTATCAGAAGTGAATAACCAGATTTCATTTCCTTCCATCCTGGGAGAATGTACGGCTACATGTGTCTAACAAAATAAATATATTAGCTAAATATTTTAATAACCACTTTAAATGCATTGTTGAGTTGAAAAAGAATCTTCACATATGGAAACTGAAAACTATACAAATGGAAGTGTAATGAAGACAGTTATGTTCCTAAAAGCTGACCTCTGGAACTCTGGAAATATTAAACTTCAGTTTTGATGGGGCACAAGATAACAAGACAAGTTTAGGTCCCATTCATGATTAGGAATGAAATAAGAAATCCCTGCATAAACTGAACTCCAAAAGGGAGATATAAATGAAACTGCCCGATAGAAGAAGTTGGCAAAGAAATGACTGGGAAAAAAAGGAAAAAATACATCCTGAGAACTTATAACCAAAATCCAGCCCTCCTATGTTGGCAGAATGAATTTGCTATAGATGTGTATGTATGTGTGTATGTACACACACACACACACACACACCCAAACATTAAACTAGATAATTTAATGTCTGTGTGTGTGTGGGGGGGGTGTGTATTCATATTTGCTCAGGAGGAAAACTCAAATCTAGAATTTATTTTGAAGTGGTGCATAGTTTGTAGTACCTAAGTACTGGGAAGAAAAAAAAAAATCACAAAACCTAATTAGAATAACATATTTTAAAACCAGAGTACTAAGAATTTCTACAAATAAACGCCAAGGCAAGGTGCTTTAAATTATAAAAAATTCCAAAAAAACTTACAAAGCACCATGAACAAAAACTATCAGCAAGAATATGGGAAACACATAGACTTCAGTCAGTGAAATAATCTGATGTAGAATACAAAATAGTTTTACTCAATATGTTTAAAAAATAAGGGATAGAATTGAAAATGTAAAGAATGAAAAATTACATATGACAAAGAAGATTTGAAAAGAATCAAATAAAACTTGTACAAATGAAAAATAAAATGTCTGAAATAAAAACTCAGTGGAAGACACAATTTAAAAGATCATTAATCTACTGAAAGGTAGATCTGAATGAATATTCAGATCTCTCTGCAAGAGAGAACAGAAAGGGAACAGACAAAAAGTATGAAAACAAGGTTTAGAAACATGCTGGATAGAGAAAAAATTTAATACAGACCCAGCTAGAGTTCAAAAGGAGAGAAAATAATAATATATAGAAAAGCAATATTGAAGAATTAATGTTTGAAAATTCTGCAAAATAAAGCAATCTGAACAAAGGAATATAAGATTTATACATAAGTCTAAACACATAATAATTGATTTGTGGCATAAATAACATGGAGTTAAAAATGGAAAACAATATTAGATAAAGAGAAAGGCAGAGATGAAAAACAGTGCTCAAAGATCCTTGTATTTGGTAAGAATATAGAATAAATACTAATAAAATTTACGTATTATACATATGCATGATGGAACTTTACAGATAAACATTAAAAACATAAGAACAGCAGATAACTCACAATTTTTGAGGAAAGACTCAATAAAAAGACAGCACCTGCAATCAGAAACTAGGCAAGAAAGAAAAGACAAAAGGAGAAAAATGCAGAACATAAATAAGATGCTGTAAAACTTATAAATATATATGAAATCAAAATAAGTATAAAAGTAATGCAGTTGACTCATCTCTGCCATTTACAGTGACAAGTAAGCACATGAAAAGGCTGTTTTCCAAACTTCTTAACTCTGCAGCAAGAGTAATTTCCTTATGTTTTAGTAAAGCAACAGAAATGTTGGGGGAAAAGACAGATGTTAGGGGAAAATATGCTATGGGGATATATTCACCCAAAACCAAACAGTTGAAGGATTTTGAATGAGTTCTAAGATATGAGGAAGATACAGAACAGTAACGGAAGTACAAAGAGTTAAGAATTGTCAGATGTTTCCTAAGGAAAGTTAACATAAAGGAGAGGATTTACCTTAAATTAATTTAAAAACTAGAGAAATCAGGAACAAATACTGACTTTTTTTTTTTTGTCTAAAAAGAGCAAGGAACAAAATAGATGTCCTTGCAAGCAAGAGAGAAAAGAACAAGTATTTCAAAATGAAACTGAGACTATTTTTTGTCCTTATTGACAAGAATGAAATTATTCATAATTAAACATACATGTAAATATATCAATTCTATGTGGCTTAAGAAGTAAATGAGAAAACTTTTTAATGCTTTTGGCAGAACATACAGAATACTTCTGTGATTTTAGGAAAATGAAGTATTCCTTTAAAAGGACATTAAAACAATAAATCATAAGTGGAAGAAAGGATGGATATGTTTGAGGGTATTAAATTAAGCATTTCTGTTAATCTGAAAACACTAAATAAAAGACAAGCCATAAACATCAAGGAGACATTTTCAAAACATATAACTGACAAAAGATCAGTATCCAACATTAAACACAAAATCCAAAATTATACATGGACAAATTAAAACCATAATAAAAGCAATTAATCCAGTCAAAAAAGGCATAGGAGTCTTCGAAAAATTCTTCTGAAAGGGAAAATATGAATTACTAGCAACACAGGAAAAATGCTAATCTTTATTAGTATTCAGGGATTGCAAATTATTCCAATGAGGTATTTTTTATAATTACCTAAATGGCAAAAACTTTACAACCTGAAAATACCAGGTGTTCCCAAAGTTATAAAATAACCAGTGCTGTTATAGAATTTGATTGGGATAAGGTACAGATGAAGTCATTCTGGAAAATGTTTTGACATAATCCAGAGAAGTTGAATGTTTTCACCTTCTATGATGCAGCAATTCTACTTCTATGCTTATGCTCTAAAGAAGCTTTTGTGTATAATGTACTAGGAAAAATGCAATATGCATCAACATGGAAAATTCTAATAAATGTTGATCAAAAAGCAGTGGGGCACCTGGATGACTCAATTGGTTAAGCGTCCAACTCTTGATTTTGGCTTGGGTCATGATCTCAAGGTTTGTGGATTTGAGCCCCACATTGGGCTCTGTGCTGACAATGTGGAGTCTGCTTAGGTTTCTCTCTCTCTCCCCATCTCTCTCTGCCCCTCCCCAGCATGTGCTCTCTCTCTCTCTCTCTCTCTCTCTCTCAAAATAAGTAAACTTTAAAAGTAAGCAGAAAAAAATGTATACAATATTTTAAAATTTGTGTAATTTTAAAACATCCAAAAACAATATACTGTTTAGTTATATATATAACATATAATTATGTATAATGCTACATATAACATATATTGTTATATTACTTAGTGATATACAATTATAAAGAAAGACTAAAGATTAATTACCAAAATGAAAGCCATGGGGTATGGGTATTTGAAAGTTGCTGATAATGTTCTACTTCTTAAGTTGTGTGGATGGATAGTAGGCAAAGTTCTTTCTTTTCTTTGTTATTGTTTATTCATGTAGGTTGTAAGTCTTTGTTGAATTTATTTACTATGTAATATAAACAATTTAAAAAGAAAAGTAAAGCTTAAGAATTGTAAATGGGATGGTGGCTAGGCTGGTTTCCAGTTCGTTGCCTGAATGACTCTGAATTCTCTATGCAATTTTATGCCAAGAAAATGTCTCGATTTTAGATGACATAACTGATTGAGGATTCTCCTTTACCTATGTCAGATATTGCACTGATTTAAGTCCTGGATAGTTCAGTATCTATCTGGGAAGCAGAGCTATGGCCTTAAAATGAACAATTTGAGGCAGATGGAAATACTCTCCTAGTTCCTTTGGTCTGTACCAGCTAACTTTTTGCTCACATCTATGACTTCTTACATGAAATCACGCAGTTATTTAGTTTTCCTAGTTATTTTTTCCATAACAGATCTTCCCATCCACTAGTGCCATATTTTACTTTTGTAACATTTTTCAGGTTTTCCTAAAAATACAGGACCATAAGAAAAAGTTTGACACAATTAATACAACTCTTATGTTCAAGTGTGCTTATCAACTCTAAGAATTTTAATAACTCAATTTCAAAACTCATTAGTTTCATGTTCACAATTAATACATTGCTCCTTTTCTTAAACAAAGACATAAATATTCATGTATAATTGGTTCCACAGTCATCCTCCTAGCTCTTTTTAAAGCTCTGTGACACCAGGGAATCTTGGGAATCCTGGAAGAGAATCCAGCATTCCTTCTAGCTCTACTGTAAGACAGCTTCCCCACATGCAAGGGTTCTACCTCTCTGCTTTTATTAAGGTGAGACTTCTTCCCTTCTTGTTTTGAGAAATTAACGAACTGGGTGATAGCTTTTACTTCTCAACTTAGTCTCTAAAAGAAGTAATGTTCAGAAAGAGAATTAGAAAAGTATTCCCCAATGTTGCTAGAAAAGCAGATTCTTCACTCATTTTGTCAGAGTAAATGAATTCACTACATTCATTCTTTCATTCAATTATTCATCTGTAACAGGCCAAGTGCCTACTGAATCAAGAGTTGTTCACCTATTTATCATTTTTTCTATTCAGGAACAAATTATTCGCATTTGAATGGAAATTGTTTCTCATCCTTGATGAAATCTTTAGTGGCTTCTGTTGTCTCAGACTTCATGTGCCCTTTATAGTATATTCTAGAATTATGTTAGATTAAGATACCAGAATTCACTATAGAAGAAAATGAGGAAAAACTGAATAAAAATACGAGTCAGATACAGCTGCAAGGGTTCTAGGTGTCTACAAGCCTTCCCTTCTGGTAACCGTGCTTATGGAGGCTAAGTAAAAATGATCCTGGTGCTGTCACTGCATTATTATAATTCTCTTTGAAAGAAGTGAGAAACCTAAAAGAGTCAGTTCTCCCAGGTATGTAAGACTAGTCTTGACTTAGCCCATTACCAATTAATTAATTTCACAAGTCAGCATGGGAGATGTGTAGTGATGAGAAGGACAGTCATCAGAAAAACACACAGATTCATATTTGGTTCAATAACTTTAACATGTTTATAATACCGTTTTCCCCTTCATCTTGACTTGAAGGAACATGTTTAACCATTTTCAGAACTCATCAAATTCAGATTTTATTTCTAAGAAATGGTAAGTATAAATGTAAGTCTGTTTACTGGTCAATTTAATGGAGAATTTGGTAAAGCATGTAGATGTTTCAGCTACAAAAATTAAGAAAAAAAAGGTGCATTAGCTGCATTAGGAGACATTTAAATATGTCTACTTGAATAGACATATCAGAAACAGAAACAACATACTTCTCAAATATTAATCTACACACTGGCACCTATTTAAAAAGATAGTACTTCAGGGAGTTTAAATGAGACAAAAACAAAAGTTAATGGAAAAAAGAGCTAAAAATCACTGTCATTTCAATGCAGCAATTTTGTCATCATTGGTCCATCCAAGCTTAATATGTCATAATGACATCTTGGAAAAATCACATGCGTACAATCCCTTAGTTGTAAAGCCTGGTTTAACAATCATGTCATTGTGAAGGAATTCAACTAAAAACACCTTGATATTTTACAAAAGATGTTTTTTTGTGTGTTTTTATACATTAATCTGAATTAAAATTACAATATTTAGCCCATAATATTGCAACAAGGAATGATTAATTTTGAGCCTTGATTTTTCTTATTACAGATCTTCCCTGATGCATGATGGCATTACGCCCCAAGAAACCCATCACAAATTGAAAATATTCTAAGTTGAAAATGCATTTAACACACTTAATCTACAGAACATCATAGCTTAGGCTTGCGTACCTTAAGCATACTCAGAACGTTTATGCTAACCTACAGTTGGGCAAAACCAAGTTTTGAATATCTCAAGTAATTTACTGAAAACTGTACTGAAAATGAAGAACAGAATGGTGGGTAGTTTTATGTTTGGAACTGTGTGGCTGACTGGGAGCTGTGGCTCACTGTTACTCTCCAGCATCACAAGAGTATATCATACTACATATTGCTAGTGCACAAAAAGATCAAAATTCAAAATTCGAAGCACAGTTTCTACTGAATATGTATTGTTTTTGCACTACTGTGAAGTCAAAAAACTGTAAGTTGAACCATCCTAAGTTGCAGACTATCTGTATTTATTTTGATGAAACAAAATCATGGTGGTAGTTACTAGCATTTATTTTATTAGTCAACTCATACTTTTAGGCAAAAGAAGATTTAGAAGAAAATTTAAAGTTTCTAAAATGAAAGAGGAAGATGCAACTATAATAAGATTCTATATTTGTATTACAGTATTTTATGTAGTTTGAGAAATTTAGAGTTGAAATGTGAAAGTCTAAGTGTTATCAATAACACTGAATTTGGTGGCCTACTTATTTTATAGCATGTAAATGGAGAAATATTCACCCAATGTTATGACACATAAAATATTATCAGGGATACTTTAATATGAATAAAAATCTAATAATAATTGCTACATATAAGTCAATCTGTTGTTAGTGAATGTTTCTTAACTGACACACTTAAGCACTAATGAATGAAAAATTTGCTAATATGACCTTTTTAGAATTCATGATTACAAAGCCAACACAGAAATCCTAATGCCACTTATAAGTAAACACTAGGAAATCAAATATAATTGAATGATTACATTTTAACAGGTAAACAGTAAATAAAAGACCTTGTGCCTATTTTTCACATTAGTAAGTATTTAAATTCCTTTTGATAGATGTCAGAATTATAGTAAGCTATTAATTACATAACCAATGCTACAAATGGGCACTATTTGATAAAAAGGGATCTCTGGGACTCTCACTCTGAGATTTGTGAATCAACAGCCAGAACGGGTCCCACATAGGATGGGGCCACTGTGTCAACACAACTTAGAGAAGCCTATAGTCAGCCCACCTTTCGTAACATGACTTAGTTGTTGATACCAGGAAAACTTTGTGCTGGGAAGATAAGACTGTTAACCAATAAACAAACTTTTTTTTTTTTTTTAATTTCAGGATATTCCTACAAAGTCAATTTGTCAGAGCCAATTATCTGCTCATCTGAAAAAAGTAGCTTACTTATCAATAAATAGCTCAGTTATCAAGGATTGCTTCAAAACCTTAGCTTACCTGTGTCCACAAATTCTAAGTTTTTATATTTCCATTTTGTTCACTTTCAATTCCCCAACTTGAAAGACCTTCTCCTTCAATCATTTTAAACTCACCCCTCCTCCCATAGTTCTATAACTATCCTACTTCTAACTTCCCTTCTGAGATACTGCTAAGATTCTATTAGTGTGTTTTCCTCTACAGCAGGGATTCATAATAAACATATTCTTGTTTATTAACAGACTATCTGCTGATATTTTGGTGACATCTACATATGAATTCATGATCTGACCAAGGGTAGAATAAATACTAAGTAAGGTTTTCCTGGTATTAAGAATAATGGAAATATACTTATGTGATACCATGGGAGATTGATTGCTTTCCTATTTTAGAAAAAAAGTTAATTAGGAAACAGCACATGTATTTCCCACTATCAGTCTTTCATCCTCCATTTACTTATTTATTTATTGTTCATTAAGATTATTACTTAGAATCCTAGAATACAGGAGAATACTCTAAAAATGATTCTTAAATCCTATTGGTATTCTAGAAGCTTATCAAGTTAATTATAGATTTGCACACTCCATGATAACAGGAACCTCAGATCATAACTATTTTCACTTCCTGCTATTAATATTGATGGTCATGGTTAATTACCAGTTTCATCAGAATTAATTTGATGTGGTAAATTTTCATGTACAGACTGTTTCAAAAACCTGCATTAGAAACAGAAAGTCTTTGTTAAGATGTAGCATGTTACATATTCAAGAGGAGCAACACAGTATACGGATTAAACAATTTGAGTTTTGTAGCCAGAAAACCTAGGTTCAATTTAATAGTCTTTGGGTAATTTACTGAAACTTCGATTTTACTCAACTATGAAATAATATAGCATTTGTGCTGTCCCAATTGTTCCTCTCCTAAACTCATTTGTAGACCCAGCTCTCTTTGGTCACGGTAAAGGGCAGGGAAAGCATTCAGGACAAGAGATGGCCACAGTAGTTTTCAAATTGAGCTGTTTCTCCTGGGGTCTCCTGCCACGAGGCATTGACCAACAGAAAAACAGGTGAGAAAACGTGGATTTACAAAAATCTTCCCTTTTTCTTTTTTATACTATGATCAAGTTAGTAATATACCAGCAAGTTTGAATTACCAAAGACATTCTTGTGTTCACAAATTCTTACAACTCTTTCCAAACATCTTCTTTTAATTTTTAAATCTCATGCTATGTTTATTATCTAAAGCTAATATATGAGAATCCTCCAATGCATTGTTTTTCTGCTCCACAATATATCCACAAATACGGTTAACTTCATAGGTTGCTATGAGTATTAAGTCAGAAGAAAAATACTGAGTACGTAACACAATCTCTGGCACATGGTAAATACTCAATACCAGGCAACTATTAGTATCACGACTGGGTCATAGCCCCAGTTCTGCCACTTATTAGTCCCGTTATATTAAGCAAGTCACTTGAACCTCCAGGTCTTAATTCCTCTTCTTTAAGATGAAAACAGTAATAACAACCCTCACTTAATCAAGTCTCTTGTATCAAATACGTTATTGTTCTGGATTTTTTTCAATGAAGCTCACTATGCCATTTAGCCTGGGAAGCCTTCAGTTAGCTCCCCAGAACACCAATAGTTAATGCCTCCTCACTGTCCTCTAGAAATGCTGTCCTACTCTACCGCCTTCTTTGTAGCTAACTACTTGCATGTCTGTCTTTAACACTAGACTGTAAGCCACCTTAATTATGTGTCACATTTCAGATGCTCTGTGAAGAGTGGCTACAATATGGAAATGAAAAGCAAGAAGGAGATATGATAAATTAATGTTATTAGTTAAAGTAAGATGCCGTTTTTCCGCTTCCAGATTTGGAGAGCATTTTCAGAGTGATGCAATGGTACAAATCCCCCCCAGGAGATCACTGGGTGTATCCAAGGTGAGGTAGTTAACACACTTGCCTAGCATGAAAAAGTCTAAGAAATATATTTCTTCTTTTTTAAAAAGCCTCTATTAATTGAAGAAATGTGTTCATTTGGAATTTCTTTGGTTCCCCACTGATTGTAGCATCTCAGAAGAGCCAATTACGGTAGTCATTTGGCTTACTATTCATTATTATTATCAAAGAGATACAAGCCAGTATCAGTTTAAAATAATTTCTTTGCCTCAAAGGCATGTAAATGGGTCCTAAGGAAACACACACACACACACACACACACACACACACACACACACACTTTCCAACTCTTATACAGACTTTTAAAGTTGTCATTAAAAAGCACATTGCTTGCTAAAAATTACTTAGCACAAATGTCTTAACATAGGACTGAACAAATGAGACCATTCAATTTGTCACTGACTGAAATGGTTTAGGGAAGGTATAAATCTATGAAATGCATGTTACATCTATCAAGCAGCAAGGATTGTTACCATAAAGGTAACAGAAAACCTTTCAGTAGAATATGGAAATACTATTTTCCAATATAACAAAAAGAAGGCTCTCTCCTCTGACCATCATGCCCTGCCCTTTTTTCAAGAGTCCTCAATCAATGGTTTATCAAATCCCTCAGACCAGCTCTCATGGTTTTCAAATGAAAACAGTACTTCCCTCTTCAAGGGGTCTACTTACCACACCCTCCATGTGGATTTGGTTTTGGTTCTCCAATTAAAAGTGCTTTTCTTCTCTTACCTAAGTATTATTTAATGCTACACTTGCATCCTTAGTTTCCTATGCCAGTATATATGTACTATCTAACCTACTGAAGAATAAAAAGCTACTTGAGGATGGGACATAAATCATATTTTATTTCAAATACACTCCCCCCATACCTCACACTGTCATTTATTTTTAAAGTCTTAACATCACAGAATTTTATAATTGGAAGTAATGTTTTGATATAATCATTTCAAATGCATGTTTTGTGTCTGTTGTCTGTAAACAGTTTGGTCCTTGACTCAGGCTGTCTGATGACTGATCTACAAACATAAGATCAGAGCTTTCCATTCCTTCCCACATGCTCCATTGCTAATTCCCTTACCCCTTTTATTCACTGTTGTGTTAGAGACGTACCTTGGAAGGTTCTGCTTTCCGTTCATGTTTTTCACTATAAACAGTGGTAAATCATAGTATTATTCATTAAGTACTTCAGAAACATTACAACAGAGCCAATGGGTCAGCTGAGAAACTTACTACTATACCAAAATATTGTTTCAAAAGGAAACATGTGTTCCATGTCTGATAATATATGGCTTGAAAAAAGCCTTTGGAAATTAGAGCAATGTAAAAGATGAGAAAGGTTTCAGAAGCTACTTGTATTCAAATCAGTGCTCTCTTATTTACTGGCTGAATGGATCAAAGTCATAGTGTTCAATCTTACTTATCTTATCTGTAAAATAGGCCTCTAATTTCTATCCTCGTTAATTACCACTGTTCTCAGTTACACTTCAGCAAAAGCACTACATGTAGTTGGTATATGCATGCTTCTTTGTGCCTGTTTTCATCCTCTCTTCTTCTGCAGAATGCTTTCTAAAAATTGTATTCTTAGCCAACTGATTTTTTTGCCATTTCAACACAAAGACTGAATTTCCATATAAAATCATACCATGGATTCAAAAGGGCATTTAAGTGGTCTTATTATATTCTTATTATCCCTTCTGTAGGCTTTTATACATTTATTTTATACATATTTTATACTTATTATTATAACATAATATTTTTGAATAATATTTACTTTTTAAAATAGCTCCCTCTCCATTTGAATGCAAAATTTTATGGCTAGAAGTGAGTTTGTTTCTTTTTTAGCTCAAGACCTCGAGTAATGTACATAATAGATGCTTAATAAAAGGAGTTGAATGAATGGAAACAAAATGATTTAAGAAATTTTTAAATTCTCAGGGCATCTGGGTGGCTCAGTTGGTTAAGCGTCCAACTCTTAGTTTTGGCTCAGGTCATGATCGTATGTTTCATGAATTTGAGCCCCATGTAGGGCTCCACACTGGCAGTGCAGATCCTTCTTGGGATTCTCTCTCTCCCTCTCTCTTTCTGCCCATGTCCCGCTCATGTGCACACTCACTCTCTCTCAAAATACATAAACTTTAAAACAAGTTATTTTTTATGAATTTATAAGGACAAAAAGGTAATCAAGGAAATATAAAAATATTCTATTTATTTTTCAGGGTTTTATAACAATAGAAGAGTAGTGTTTTGTTCTTTTTGTATGTAAAGTAGTTGAAGGTAACATGGGTAGAGAGTATGTGATTGTACTAGATAAGGTAACCTTAGAAGTTTATTCAATGTCATCTATTATTAAAACATAATGCTTACAGGCACCCGGGTGACTCAGTGGGCTGAGTATCGGACTCTTGATTTTGGCTCAGGTCAGGATTCCAGGGTCATGGGATCTATCCCTGCTTCGGGCTCCCCACTGAGCATAAAGCCTGCTTAAGATTATCTCTCTGTCTACCCATCTCACACATGCTCTCTCTCTCAAAAGTAAAAAAAAAAAAATCATAACGCTTAGTATTTTTCTCATACTACCAAAATAATAAAAATAATAAATCAATACAGTGAAAAGTTACTCTTTAGGAAATGTATAGTAGAAAGTACTTTGAATTAATAATTAAGAGATTACCATCATAGTTGTTTGTATTCTAATAATAATATTATGGCCCGCACTAGCTCTTGTCTAGATTTCTGTGATAACCTCCTAACCTGACCTCAAGACTCAAGTCTATTCCAGCATTCTTCTCATTATTGCAGAATTACCTTACTGAAATAGTTTCGATCACATCATTTTCATAGGCCATGATATCATGTACCCAATAAAATCCAAACTATATAGCATGACATTCAAGATCTTTTGAAGAATGTCATTTTCTTATTTTAGCATTTACTTTACATTATTGCCTATCCGTGCCTACTCCCACCAATTTCTACCAGTAAATGCTGGCTGCACCGGACAGTTCACTGTCCTGTCACACTAGGCAAAGCATCATTCCCTAAACAAATGCTTGGCTCCCTGTCTTTAAACGCTGGCTTTCTTCAAATTTGAGGCTGCTTGCTTTGCTCTTAGAAGTCTGACCTTTCCTCTGTCTATAGTACCAAACCCATGTTTTGAGGAAATTTAAAGTATTTTAAGCCAGGTAAATTAAACTAGTTTCTAACTTTTTAAACACTCATATTGACACTGTATTAGATATCTAATTCTGCCTTAGATGTTGAATCTATCAGGATAGACTAGATTATGCTTCAGTAACCAGCAACCCCTGAATCTCAGGGGCATTATACAACAAAGCTTTATCTTTTGCATTTTTATACTTTTGCACAAAGGGAATAAATTGACTGATGAGTGCTGTGGAGAGTTCTGAAAATATTCTTAACATCAGTTAAAACAGAGCAATTGTACTACCAACAAAGTGGTAATCTGAAATGCAGCTAAGTGAGCATTCAGAATGCTGTGAAAATCAGTCTCGTGAATCCATTGTCATGGTTCACAAATGCACATTGCAAAAAATCATTGGCAAGCTTCTCCAAACAAGCAGTAATTATGCTAGCTCCAAATAAAAATGCTATTTCATTCACCCTCTCTAATGTTTAGTAAATACCACTAATAAAACATAAAGTATTCATTTGAGTTTAAAGAAATATCAGCTACTTCATACGTGAAATCTATGAACATTATTTCCTATGGATTTTAAACATTCATAACTGAACCACCAGGTACTATGGTAAATATCGATTCTTTATCTTTAAATCTGTCGTTAAACAAATCTCCATATGTCAATGGATAGCGTGATTCAAAATGGATAGTGTGATTCAAAAGATGCACTGTCAAATTTTATTTCAACTTGGAACAATTTAATTGTAGAATTTCAGTACTCAAAAAACATTTTTTTTCCTCCACAGTCATTCTAATCCTTAATAATGAAAAGAGCAAAGTTAACAGTTAATCTTTATGTAATATTTCAGTTCAATGAATGTTGATAAGACTACATCAAAGTTTGTAGCCAAAAGGATAACAAAACATAAAATATATTCTGGAATTAAGAATTGATTAGTAAGAACAAAAGTGAAATATACAGATTAAAATGTCAGATATTGAAGTTCTCTGCTGTTTCATTATTGTTGATAGCAGTAAACATTATAAATCTCAAATTTAGCAGGCAGAATGTCATGCAATTTGTCAAGTTCAGTTTAGCTGAAATGAGGTTTGTTGCTTACACAATCAACTTGTTAATTCGGTTGGCACTTATTCTACTGCTGTTGCATAAATCCTCAACTATAAGCTACAAGATACATTTTAATTTGCTGGCCATCAGATTAAACAAAAGACATTTATTCATTCAAGTTGTGTTGTAGTTACACTGATTATTGCCTTTACACTTTCCATAAGACTGTTTTATTTTAAAGTTTTTATTGAAATCAAAGTCAGACTAGGGGCACCTGGGTGGCTCAGTCGGTTAAGTGTCCGACTACAGCTCAGGTCATGATCTCACAGTTTGTGAGTTCGAGCCCCTTGTCAGGCTCTGTGCTGACATCTCAGAGCCTGGACCCTGCTTCACATTCTGTGTCTCCCCCTCTCTTTGCCACTTCCCAGCGCTCTCTCTCTCTCTCTCTCTCTCTCTCTAATATAAACATTAAAAAAAATTTTAATAAAAAATTAAAAAAAATCAAATTAAAGTCAGACTATACCACATTTCCACTAATAATCTTGATGTCTATTGTCCTTTATATAATTCTTGAGACAGCCAAATATTTCAGGTGAATACTTTTCCTTAAATATGACTTTTTGGTTGTGAATATATTTAGTGTTATGCTTGCTTCTGTAATTATTATAATAAGCCATTGATAACTTTTTTTTCACTCAAAATGCAAGCCACCAAAAGCCTCAAGTGTCAGTGTAAATTTTACACGTTTTTATGAAGAACAAATATGTATACATATACATATATATACATATATATATACATATATATATATACATATATATATATGTATATATATATACATAAATTCAGCTCAATCTCATGTCACAGAATGTCAAGACTGAAAGAAACCATACTTAAATCACTCATCTTCAAAAAGGAAACAAAGTGAGAGGCCTAAATTAATTTGCTCAAAGAATTTCTTGAGGGTAGGTACAAAGCCAAAATAAGACCCCGTATCTATTCATGCCCAGTGTTCATTCCACTATACCTTAAGCACATCAGTTCAACTTTTTAAGTCATTATAGCACATTTACATTGTGGGAAATATTAAATATAAGTTAGTCAAAGAGCTTAATAGCTGGTCTCTACACTCAAGGCCTTATAGACTGATTTAATTTTTATAAGCTAAGACACTTTCAACAGTTAGTACACCCCAGCCTCTCAAAAACTGTTTTTATTCCTTGTCTATTGCTTATTTCAATTCAAACTTACATGAGGAAGGGAGGTGCTGTTTCTTGAATGTTTTCTCAAACTCTAACATCTATTGCATTGTTCAAGACACACACGGATTAAAATTTTGCGTACGCTTTTGGAGTGCTAGTGCCCATGTCTTTGGGCATTAATTTATTTTTAATGAGTTTGGTGTCCCTTTATTCAAGGGAAAACAATCCATGGATTGGGGGAGTCGGTGCCTCACAAGCAATGGAGTACTACCACTCTTCACAAGGGATTCTGGACAAGAGTGAGTTTTATGCAGCTTTAGAGACAGGAACCTAGAAACCGCAGACCTGGCTGGGGTTGGTTACCTAACCGTATTTGGCAAGATCAAGGAACAGTACAAACTATAGAGCACAGAATTCTCTTGGCCTTTGGGAAATTTTTCACTGAATATACTGTTTCTGGTCAAGTGGGGCCTTTATAGGAGCACAAAAACGCAGTCGGCAGACAAGGCACCCGGGGCAGGTATGGCTTCATCTTGGTCCTAGAAATTTATTTCGACACTCCTAACATTCCCTCTTCTCTGGCAACACAAGGCAACCGCAGGTTTCGGAATCCTCCCTGCTAAGTCTTACCTCCAAGCCTTTGTGCAGGGGGAGGCGTGCAGGGCGGGGGGGGGGGGGGGGGGTCCCTCTGACTGTACACTCTCCCCTCTCTCCAGGCGGGGGTCAGGGCGGGGTGAAGGTCAGAGCAAGCAGCATTTACCTGAGCCGGAGGCGCATCCACCACCACCACGGAGGCCGCCATCGTAACTTGTGGGTGGGGCCTGCGGGGAAGCGGCTACGGCGCAGACGTGATCTGGCACAGGCGTGGGCCCACGTGAGAGGAGTCACGGAGCCCCGCACCCCGCGTCCGTGCAGAGGAGCCCGCCCTTCTGGAGCTCTTCAGTTTGTCACCTCCCGCCCCACCCACGATCTTGGGGCCTACGGGCGTTAAATTTTAAAATGTAGAGAAAATCATTTTGATTGTGGTGGCTGTTTGAGCCATGTGGTGTTTTTATTTTACTTATTTTTAGTAATGTTATTTTCAATGTTTTCTTTTATTTTTGAGAGAGAAAGAAGGAGCCACAGAATCTGAAGCAGGCTCCAGGCTCCCAGTTGTCAGCAGAGCGAGAGGCGGGGCTCAAATCCATGAACCATGAGATCATGATCTGAGCTGAAATTCTCTGCCCAACCGACTGAGCCACCGAGGTGCCCGGAACCATGAGGCGTTTTTAAATTGACTTTTGTAGGGGGTGGCTGGGTGGTTCAGCCGGTTAAGCATCTGACTTCAGCTTAGGTCATGACCTTGAGGTCCATGAGTTCGAGCCCCGTGCCAGGCTCTCTGCGGACATCTTGAAGGCTGAAGACTGCTCTAATTCTGTGTCTCCCTCTCTCTGCCCCTCCCCCACTTGTGCGCGCGCACGCGCTCTCTCTCTCAAATATAAATAAACATTAAAAAAATAAATTGACTTTTTTGCTATTGTGATTTGGGCAGGTGTGTTTAGACTTTGGATGATGACTGCATAGTATTTCCATCATATTGTGTGCTATAAATAGAATGCGTTCAAAATTCTAATGTAGAAACCCAATGCCCAATGTGATGGTATTCAGAGGTGACACCATTGGGAGGTGATTATGTCATGAAGGTGGAACCCTCATGATTGAGATTCATACCGTTATAAAAGAGATCCCCCAGCGAGCAAGCTAGCCCCTTCTGACACTGAAGTTACATGGAAAAGACAGACACAAAGCAAGCAGATCCTCACCAGACCCGGAGTCTGCAACTGCCTTGCTCTTGTACTTCTCAGTCTCCACAAATGATAAGTAAATTTTAGTTGTTTATAAGCCAGCGAGTCTATGGCACTTTGTTACAGCAGCTCAAACAGACTAAGACATTGAGTAACATTGGCTTATCATGCCCAGGTTCACAGGTGGGCCACCTTCCTAGACCTTAAAGGAAACACATAACCTTATCCTCATTAAGCAGAAGTGGCCACCTCTAGATACATACAGACTATGAATGTCTCGACCAAATGGGACTGATCCCAGGCCTAGAAAGCAAAGTCAGACCATGTTGATTCAGCAGGGGTATGGGATTCTATAAGGACTGCACTTTAACAAAGGGTACAAGAGTCAAAAAATGGCCATTGTTGCTGTTCGTGAGTATCAGGAAGGGGAATCATGGCCTTGCGAGTTTCAACAAAGGGCCCACACCAAAGTTTTAGCTGGGTTAGTTGGTCTTACGTGCAGGCTGCTGTGGCTTCACCTTAAACTACTTAGGTTTTCCTTATATATTTATGGTTAGAGCCAAGATATGATTATACAAAAAAGTTTACAGACAGGGCTTTAGGTATTGGTGAGCAGCATAATATTTACTACTTCAGACTACAAGGTGAATTATGACAATGGACGCTCTAGTTAGGGTTTACTTTTAAATTGTTAGTGCTTGGTCCAGTAGACGGTATTGAATCAAGTGCCCTAAATTCCATCCTGCACATAGGTTCATGGGAGAATTCATGAGCCCTAGCCTCAGGATTAAGAGCTATAAAACTCTCAAACTAGTAAGTAAGTTACAAAGATATTAAAGGTAAAAATACAGTGCATCTTCAAGGATATTTATGGAATTAAGTTTCTGAGGAAAGAGAAGGGAGCCAGGTAGGAGGAGTATACATAGATCAAGGCCAGGGCTGAGTTAATTGTTATTCGGATGGGGAAAAACCCATAGGGTGTTTTCAAACAAAAATGTGAATGCTTTTGGCAGGCTCAGAACTTACCATTTTAAGATATGCAAGAAAAACAAATGTTAGGGCCACAAAGTAAAAGGAAAAACAGTGTTGAGATCCTGGAAAGAAAATGCTGCCTCTACTGTGTTAGGAATGATAAGTGAGCAGCTTAAGAAGCAAGTTATATGCTACCCACTCAGCTGAGTAGTCCCCTAAGGAGGAAGGGAAGAACAGAGGGAAATGGTGAAGATAGAATCCTTTGAGCAGCGCATGACTTGAGAATTGGTTTTCACTCAGCCAGTAGGGGACACAAGCTTTAAAAGAGACAATAGCAGCTTACTTAGTTCATGACTATTTTCAGGATAATTCTCCCAGCTAAAAGACAAGTAGGGATGTTGAGAAAATTTCCATAGGAAGCATTTCCACACCAGAATCATTGGCCCCAGTCACTATGGCATTGGACTGGTTATTTACTTACTTATGTACTAATTTATTTTACTTTATACTCAATAGACAACCAGAAGCAATTGTATAACTATTCATTGATCACAAGAGAGGTAGTGTAAAAAAGCATTTTTTGTTGAGTTGCTCCTCTTTCCAATCTTAAAACTTAGCCAATGCCCTACAAGGCTGTAGAAGAAAACTAGGACCATTTCATAGTTTTCTATAAGTATTTCACTTAGAAAATACTCTCATTGATTATGGAAGTTTAGTTGTGAGACCCAAGATTGCTAACTGCCAAATGTAACACATTATATATTAGATCAAGGAGAGGAAGGAAATAGTACATTTCTGCAGAATAAAGGACCCCAAACAGACTGAACTTTTTACAGTGAATCCATAAGCACACATATATTAATTAATTTGTTGGGTCTAAGTGTTACTGAACCAGACTATAGCTATCCAATGCTTACAATTCATTAATTCATCAGTCAACACATATTTATATTCATGCATTCCAATTAGTATAAATACTGTGGGTTAATATTTGAAGATGATAGAAAAGTTTGGGAGAACTTGAGAGAAAGTAGACCAAAGTAAATTATATGCTGGTTTTTAAAAAAGTGACAGCTGTTTAAACAGTTGCTTTTTTTAAAAAAACATAAAGAGGTTTTTGCTGTAACCTCTTGTTGTAATCAAACATGGTTAAGCATAGTTGCAAAGGTTCTCAAAATTTTATGGTTACAGTGTTTTGGAATTTTAGAAATAAAAAGATTGAAACGTGAAACTTAGACTGCTTTGTGATATGAAAAGTCATGTTTCAACTGGGTCAAGGTAAAGGCAGAATGAGGTTCTTTCTGTGGCTTTATGAAAGGTCATATCACAATTCTATAATCTTTTAGTTTTATAGTTTTAGTTATTAGAGAAATAAAATATAGTATCTTGGGTTGTCTGACAACTTGCTTGACACTATTTGTCAATAACAGAGATGAACAGTTATGACATATTAATTTCCCCCAATTTTCAAGATATTTTGAATATATTATTTTTAAATTGATAACATTTGTTAGTTTTAAAATTATTAGTGGAACATATTTACTGCTAAGTAAACAGAGGTATCAGAGCACAATTATTACACTTAATTAATTGCTTACAAATTACCAGAGCAGCGAGCACATGGTTTGTATGCTAAAAATATGAACTCCAACCAGAAGCTGCCCCTGATTCTGTTTCTAAGGAAAACTGTGCCCCAAATGATCAATTCTGGAATGAACCAAAGGTCAACTTAGAATAATATAGAATCATAGGTCTCCAAGGAACCCTAAAGGGTTGGCTAATTCAATTCTCAGCTGCCTTCACATAAATCAGCCAGGCTTAATGAATGTTGGGAATCTTGCAAGAAAGATATCTAGGCAAGGAGATGACCAAATTCCCGGGAGGTGGAATTTTCTCTTACATCAAGTCTACAAGTATTCTATTACAATTTACACTGACTTATCTTTTTCCAGTTAATACACTAGAGAATACAGGTCACTATAACAAATTACATAGCTGGGATAATCACTCTAGTTAGAAATTTCAGAACATTTGGTTCAAGGTTTCTTCCTCACCCTTAGTCTGACCTCATATTCCATATAAGACAAATAAAAAGTAATGCAAAGATGTGATTTTCTACATTCTGTATCATTAAAGAATCATTTAACATTTGTATATAAATTGGTCTACAGAGATTCACTAATAATTAAGAAATGTATAGTTGCAAATCCTTTTTAATGTTAAGCAGATATAAAATTTTTGAAGAAAAATTGAGAAAGACTATTAGAGGTGCCACTTTATATAACAGTTTATTACTTCCATTATGAGTGTTACTATAAACTGTTCATGTTTTATCTGAAATTATTTAGAAATGGCTAAAACGAAAAGGGAATAAAAAAGAAACTTTACTGTTTCCTGAAATAGTAAAGGCATGTGAATCTTTGGGAAATATTATGCCATAGAAAACTATAACCACTTCTAATCTAATTGAATAATTTCCTTAGTACCACAGCAGTTGAATTATAGGATATTTTAATTAATATCAATTTTAAAATTGATATTAAAATACCACTTGTATTTCCTAACAAAATAATCAGTGTATCCCAATATACAGAAATAAAGGAAGAGAACACACAGCTATTAATCCTTACCTTATTCATTTCTTATTTTTAAAACATATTTAAAGGGGAGCTACCATAAATAATCTTACAGTTTTATAATTCTTGTTTGCACTTTCCAGAAAACATATGTATATATGAAATTATCTTATATATCTCTGTACTAGACTGTAAAATTATATCTTTATAATAATCATTTTTATACGTCAGTAAATAATTTTAATACCTACCATGTGTAAATGCAAGGAGTCAAAACCAAGAGAAACTGCAAAGTAGTTCTAGGCCTCATGAAATTTAGTCATGTCTCAGTTTTCCTGGAATAAATTATGCAAAATCTAAATCTATAGTTATCTATGTACTCAGTTTCCAACTGAGTGGAATACTTCAAATTATCAGAAGGCTCTATATGATTTTCAACATTTATTGCCCATGATATTTGTATGTTCAACCAATTATTTGTACAAAACATAATTGTTTATGATGGTATGGGAAAAAAACGAAATTAACTCGGTCATAGTTGATTCATTTTGGTTATAAATATGTTAAAAAGCTGTAAAATTATTTTGACCTTTTTCTAAAAAATAAAATACTATTAAGAATGTGACATTTTTAGGGGCGCCTGGGTGGCGCAGTCGGTTAAGCGTCCGACTTCAGCCAGGTCACGATCTCGCGGTCCGTGAGTTCGAGCCCGGCGTCGGGCTCTGGGCTGATGGCTCAGAGCCTGGAGCCTGTTTCCGGTCCTGTGTCTCCCTCTCTCTCTGCCCCTCCCCCATTCATGCTCTGTCTCTCTCTGTCCCAAAAATAAATAAACGTTGAAAAAAAAATTAAAAAAAAAAAGAATGTGACATTTTTAGACACCACATTTAAAAAAATAATTTCATGATAATCCAAAATTATCAGTTTGTTCTCCAGAGGAATTTTCAATTACCATGATTTGGTAAAGTCTCAAGTCTAAGGCATAAAGCCAAGCAAGTATCAAGTGTCATTGCTTAACTTAGCAAAACTTATCTTCCAGATCCAGATCCATCATAAGTCTATGCTAAAGGTAGGTTCTCTCCTTTTACCTGAAGAGTGCCTATAAAGTCAAAAAGAGGAGTAAATGTTTACAGGTACAGTTCTACTGTGATTTGCAGCATTAGATGCCCAGGTTACTTTGTTGTAACAGACTCTCATTATAATTAAATTAAACAAACATGTATTTACTATCTATTATTTGTAAGGTACTATGCGATATGCAATTGAAAAATAGATAATTGAACAAGAAATGATCCCAAAACCAAATTTGAGAAAACTCCCATATATAAACAATACAGGGCAGATTGATAGTGTTAATAATAAAAGTAAATTTTAGAGTGCATGAGTATGGATTCTAAAAACTATTCTATTCTATTCTAAACTATATTCAAACTTCTATTCTAAAAACTATAACTATTGCACTGCCAGAAAGTGGTGGGCTCTTGATCCTCTTTGCATTTGCTATGACTATATTAAGCCATAGAATACACATGTTTATTGGTTAGAATTGAACTGAAATCACTTAATATATCCCTTGTTTTATTATGCACAATTATATGAGAATCCTTTAGTCTTACTTATTTTAATCTTTCTTTTTAAAAAACAAAAATAATCTTTAAGGTAAACCAAACCACCTGCTTAAACACTCACTGGCAGAAAGTAAACATTGTAGAAGAAACACAGAGCACACTAAAACTACAATCCTTTACCACTGTGCCCATGCAGATTTTGGTATCGTTTCAGGTATTTACCTTCTCCGTACTTTGTAACTGGAGGATAAAACCCAAGTGCGGTTGGAAGAAGTGATAATAGTTATTGTGATTTGTATGGTCCTGGCACAAAGTAAATTCTCAGGAATTATTTGCTATTATTAGATTTATTCCTATATTATCTGATGCTTTAATTTGTTTCCTGGGATAGTAGAGCACATTTGAATTATATTATGGTAATGCTTTGAACGTTTTGATTGGAAAGGGATAATGATAGAAAAATTTCTATTTTATAGAAAAAAAGAACTGTGAAGAACCCAGATTTCTGTTCTTTAATTTTCAGTGTTCACATATTGCTTGCTTATAAAAAGATTTCCATAGAAAAAGATTATAGAAAATGCAGTATAGGAAAGTATATTCACAGTTTTTACTTAAATTTATATTATTGTCTATAGACCATGGAAATATAAAGTCTGACTTTATAACACTATAAGTTAAATGGATTTCAACTATGGTTAAAAGTTTTCAAACTCAAATTTAGAAAACAATGGTATCTGGTAGCTAGATAACTGAGCGTTTTTCCCACATACATGGGTATATACACTATGCACATAAATCTGTATAGTTTTCCAAGATGTAAATAAATCCATTTATAATTTACCCATGAGAGAAAAATGTTTGCCAACATATTGAAAATATAAAAATTTAGTATAAAAATTCTAATTTAAAATCTACTAACTTCTTACTTTCATTTTAGTTATTTGTTAATGCAATGTTTCTTCTATCATCTTAGATTAATAGACTACTATCACTTAATCAATTAATATTCTTTTGTTGTTTTTTGAAAACATTAATCGCTTCTCAGACTTTTGGCTAAGATCAAGTGTGAAAACTTATTAAGTAATAAGGCATACAATGCACCATTTATTTCCTCATCAGAATTTTCAGGATTTGGCTCCTAACATTAGATGTTTTTATATACCACTGGTTACATATTGTATATCTCCTTAGAAAGGTTGTTTCCTTTATGGATTCATGATTAATCTTTGGACTACACATGCTTCATGAAGAAGCTTCACTAATGAATAACATAATGACAGCAACTCTAGCACACTTTGGCACAGTCAGGGAAGGCAGTCTTCCAGCAAAGCTATTAATGTCAGAACTAATTTGGTTCTCAGAATTCTGTTAATTATTAGAATGTTTATTCATTTAAAAAAATCCCTATTCCTCTCTAGCATGAACTGAAATTATGAATTAAGAAGTGAACAATAATTACCCTTCCTTCCCACAAAAGTGGGAATCTGGGGTCCAAGCTAAATTACAGTTCAGGGAGCCTGGCCAAGATAAGTGGGCTGAAGTACCCAGTACCACAGAAATCAAGGGAGTGATGGTACTGCAATTAAAAAGTCATACATAACAAGCTCAAGAGCAATGCAGAGAATCCAGACATGAGGCATTGGAAAAGGAATTTGAAGACATTTGATGCTGGAACATAGAGGACAGCCAAGTAGATGCTTTTAATTAGTGTATTTGCCTATCAATGCTGGCAGGGGCAAAACAGTTTAATCATTAAGTGCATGTGGGGATTGCATTTAATTCTTTCATACTTCTGAGGAATTATTTAGAAAGAGAAGGAGAAGTAGAGGAGCAAGAAAAAGAGAAGGAGGAAGCTGGAAGGGGGGCAAAAAGAGACTAATGCCACACATAACAATATGATACACTAAAACTGAAGAGGAATAGTCCTGGTTTTGCTTTGGCTGCACATATGCTAAAATTGAAGAGGAAGAGTCCAAAGCTAATACATATTGAGTGCCTACTATGTGCCAAGCACAATATCATGTGCTTTAAAAGTTTTTCCCCAAGAAAAATACATGCCAAGTATTTCTTTCTTTCAGAGTAAATATCTGTAAAAAAATATCATGGTGATTTGGCAATAGAAGGTAATCTTTAACTGCCTAATTTTACTACACATATCAATATTTTATATTACATCCGGAAAGTGACTTTTCTCTTAGATAACAAAGGCAAATTCCTAGAACTCTGACTCCAAATATTTACACTTTTAACTGCTTTGTGATTGATGATTACAGGAACCTTTGCTGTTTGGTATGTATATCTTTCTAGCATTCAAAACAAGATGTGAATGCTTCAAGTCATAAGATTACAAGGAATATTAATACAAGGCCTTTTTAAAATTCAAGACAGTGCAATAAAGTATGTAGTATTACTAGATATGAAATCACTACACAGATGACAGATTTATAAATATTGAAAAAGCAACAGTACTCCTTAGATTTTTCTTTTTGGAATATTAATGACTAAAACATTGGGAACTGCGATTAGCATTAATGTTTGTACCACAGTGAAATGGACAATGCTTGGAAGAGTGCAAATGTTCTGCAAAAATTTTATCAATAACATCATTTTTTATTATACACAAATCTACACTTTTTTGTTTTGAATATGCATAATATATGGTGGAGATATTTTAACAAAGGACACCTTTAAATTATATCAAAAAATACCAAAAGTAATAAAACATTTTAAATTAAACATTTTTTTATCTGATCTACAGAAACCCGATATTTTTTTCTACATTGAACTAATCATTTATTAGGTTGAAATGATTGAAATTAACTGGTGTTTTGAATGACGGGGTGAAGTGGATAATAATGCTATTCAGAATATCATCCAATGTAAGGATACTTTTTATGGGATTTATACTATTGTTTAGAAATAATTATATCCACAGATTCACAATGCAATTTAGTTTCAGAAAGAGGAGTATGTTTGCACATATAGTTTTGTTTTCTCAAAATGAAAAGTAACAAAATAAAACACAATTATCTAAATATTTAATTACCTGATAGAATTCAATTTATTGCAATTATCATTTCCTTGAGTATAAAACAACCTTCAATCCTTTTAGATATTTAAAATTTTTTAGAAATATTATTAATTATCCCATATGATAATGTGAAAATGATTTTCCTTTTTATTGAAACTTCTATGCAAATAATAGCTAATAGCAAATACTTACTGAGACTTTTATTTGCCAGGTATGCTCTAAATACTTTTTTGACAAACTTCACATTTAATGTTTAATTTAATATTGGTAATCTACTCTATCAGATAGGTACCATTATCCTCTCCTTACAGATAAAACAAAACAAAACAACAACAACAACAATAAAAAACCACCACCACAACAATAAAAACAAGAGAGAGCTTATGTATTTTCCCTCAGTTAACATATCTTGTGTTCCAAAGGCATAATTTATAACAAGAGCATGTATTTTTAAATTTTAATAAGGTATTACATGAAGGTGACTGTTCTGCAGATTTCTTATAAAACTAATCCAAAAGTTAAATATTAATACTTAGTTATTAAATATACACTTATATGACACATGCTAATTTCTATTCTAAGAACTTTGCATTTATTAACCCATTTAATGCCAAGAGGTGAAAAGCACAGAACTTTGGTCCTGGAATGTACACCACCTTTATTTTACAGGTAGGAATACTTCAGCCAAGGGAAGAGAAGCCAGATGCTAACTTTGATATTTGAGGAATACTAACATTATTGCATTACTTATTTTATGGTAGATAAAACTCACTTTTTAAAAAAAAATTAGGGGCGCCTGGGTGGCGCAGTCGGTTAAGCGTCCGACTTCAGCCAGGTCACGATCTCGCGGTCCGTGAGTTCGAGCCCCGCGTCGGGCTCTGGGCTGATGGCTCAGAGCCCGGAGCCTGCCTCCGATTCTGTGTCTCCCTCTCTCTTTGCCCCTCCCCCGTTCATGCTCTGTCTCTCTCTATCCCAAAAATAAATAAACGTTAAAAAAAAAAATAAAAAATAAAATTAAAAAAAATTAATATTTATTTTTGAGAGAGAGAGAGACAGAGCACGAGCAGGGGAGGAGCAGAGAGAGAGGGACACACAGAATCTGAAACAGGCTTCAGGCTCTGAGCTGTCAGCACAGAGCCCAACTTGGGGCTCGAACTCACCAAGCGTGAGATCATGACCTGAGCCGAAGCCGGACGCTCAACCAACTGAGCCACCCAGGTGCCCCAAACTCACTTTTTTTTAATTGACACATCAATTAGTTGCACACAGACTGTGATATCCCCAGTATCAGAAATGAGAAAATGGAGGATGTGAAAGATGAATTGATGAAATGTCATAAATACAACAAGTAGTAGGGCTGGTGGCTAAAACCCCGTGTTCATTCTCTAAATCCTAACGATCTCTTCCAGGAAAGCTTTAAATACCCATAAATGGTTGTTTAAATTTCTTCTTGTAGCCATTTCTAAAAGCCTATCGAGTCTCTGAGACTGTGCTAGGCCCTTGGAACACAAAGATAAAGACGTACCCCTTTGCTTAGACAGGGGAATCTGAAGTCCAGGTGCATGCCTGTCCTTGTGTTCCTTTCTATTCAGTATTTGTCTTGAACAAGAGTGTCCTGGTCAGAATGATAAACTCTATTGCTACCCTGTTTGAAAAGCCAAGAATTTAATCATTATGAGACAAGGACTTACTTTTAAATTTCTTAAATATTGTCTGGAAGAATGTGCAAGGTACCACGTATGTGTGGAAGAGCACTTAACTCTATCCAGGGAATTACTGGAAAGACCTACAGCTGGGGTGCAGGCTTACAGGCTGAATGGGACTTCATCGGGTAAGTAGAGTGACAATAGACATGGAGAAGTGATGTAGAGAAAGGCAAATAAATCAGTATGGTTGATATATTGCAGACGTAGAACAAAACAGAAGAACTGATATGGCTCATGCTGAAGTTTTTAGTAAATGCATGCTCTGCTTTCAGCATAGTTCTGGAAACTGAGCATATAATGATAAAATGGAGGGAACTTACTCTCCTGTCTGGTAATCTCATAATGCAAGCAAATTAAAGAAGCATTGGGTATTAAGGAGGGCACCTGTTATGATGAGCAATGGGTGTTAAATGTAAGTGATGAATCACTAAATTCTACTCCTGAAACCAATATTACACTATATGTTAACTAACTAGAATTTAAATAAAAATTTGAAAAGAAAAAAAATGAAGGCAACAACAACAACAACAACAACAACAAAAAGAAGCATTGGAAGGAGACTTAGAAAATATTAGTAGACTAGAATAGAGAACCGAGAGAATTCTGTTGTAATTGGTGTTAAGAAAATATTTTGCCACACTAATCTATGACTAGAGGACTACTTTGAACATTGGAAGACAAAAAGGAAGAAAGACCTTTCTTTTTGTTTAAACTTTTTATTTTTGAATAAGAAGGCTTTACCACTTAATAAACAGCTAATAAAGTAGCAAGCTGCAGCAGGTATGAATCTAAATAAGAAGTAATATAAAAACCAATCAGCAGAGCTACAAATCATAATAATTAAATGTATGGAATAGTCCAGAGGGACTTTCCAGGAGCCCATAAAAAGAGAAAAATCTCACAGCCAGAAAAGGGAGGCAAGGTTATAAATCAGTATAAGCAAAGACCAAACTGTAGATTAAATTGCAAGATAATAAAAGACAAAATTAAAAAAAAACTACTTTATGATAGAAATGTAGACAGTATTAATGAACAATACTCCATTAAAAAAAAGCTATTAGGGGTACCTGGCTAGCTCAGTGAGTAGAGCATCCAACTCTTGGTATCAGGGTTGTGCGTTAAAGCCCTACATTGGGGGTAGAGTTTACTTAATAATAAAAAAAAGAAACAGATATTTCAATATTGATAAGTCCCTTTTAACAACCCCACGTTATTTATGAGACCAGGTACTTTATCCTATTGCATTCTGTCTTCACTGAATTGGATCACAACAATCTGACTACAGTCAATATTGTAGCAGAGATGACCATAAAAATTCCCTTTCATCCTACACTTAACTTTCACATTTCTTCCCAGTTAACGTCTGTCAAGAGACACTGAAAACAAAATAGGTCTTTTTACTTCTTTCCAGAACAATCTTCTCCATAACACAAAGGGCCCATAATCAGAACCCGGATACTAGGGAAGTCCACTGTTGCCAGAGGGGTGAGCTGCCACTGAAGGAAGGTGCTGTTTCAGCTCATTTTGTGAGATACATGGCCAGGAGACTCTTCAACAGAATCTGGTGAAGCTAAATATTTTTCTATACTCACATGTAACAAAGATGATTTCCTGCACTCTATGTATAAAATTCAATTGGTGAATTGAATATATTTCTGTGCATTCCATCCTCACCCCATTACTAACAAAGGAAGTTCTCTTGTTCTCTTGGGGACTGATTTCCTTGCCTATCTCTCCTCCAGTCATTTTCCACAGAGCAGCTAAAGTCATCTTTTTCTTTAATGCAATCTGATCATGGCACTCAGTTGATTAAGAGTTCCATGAGTTAATTCATTACTTCTTGTGGAACAAGGTCCAAATACTTAGATATATTCTCTGACTTTTACTACCTGGTCTCCTTGGGACGTCTTTACTGATATCCTAGGCACTCCTTACAGGACTGTATTCTTCGTTCTTATACTGTGTACCACAGAGTTATGTCATTCTTATTTCCCTCTTGTTCTTTGTTTTTGCCATTCTGCTACAATTTCCTTTTATTCACTCCTTTCTCTTACATTTAGCACTTAATGGAATCCAAATAAATTGCTATTAGTTGAGTGAGTGAATAAATGAATGAGTGAATGAAACAAACCTGTCCTCTAACTATGGCTTGGTTTTGCCTGAAACCTTTAGTCCTTTTATATCTCTAGTTACTCTTAGTGTAACTGGATTAGAATGAGCCCTATTAAAATCAGGATGTGTGGCCTCAAATCCCAATTTCACTGTATGTCTCAAGAGTGTTGTATTCTTTGTCTTCTCTGGGTCCACTTTCTAATCTACCAAATGAATGGTTTCCTTATGGAAGAGTTCTAAGCATCAAATATGGTTAATGTATGCAGGAACTCTTGATAACTAGGTAAATATGTCAATTTCTAAGACACCGGTGTTGATTATTCTGTTACTCCTATAAAACTGGTTAATCCTGATGTGATTTATGTGATGTGCTTATAAATCATTGTCACATGTAAGACAGCAGAAGTAGCTAGCTTCTCTCAATAGCTGAACAAATTCTTATATCATTTTAATGCTGAGATAGTGAACAGCAGATTGCTTAGGAATCCTTTCCACTCTGGTGTGGGCCACACATACACAGGTCAGAGTGTAATCTCCATGAAGCCAGGAGTACTAAGCCAGGCATCTCAGCATCTTTGTCAGGTTCCAGCTCTATGCTAGCTTTTCTGCACGTGCTTTGTAATCATAGATCCTAACATGACATCCTAAGAGAGGATCTCAGTGTAGGCTTGGAAGATGACAGTAACTTAGAATCACATGTGCATCTGTGGCAGGAAAGTCAGGTCTTGAATTAGGCTTTAACGATACAAATGATTTGGATAGAGTAAAATGGAAGCTAAAGGGCATTCCAGGTCAGAAAAACTCTTAAATGAATCCTACCCTTAGAAAAGAAAAGCCAGTGGGAAATTAGACAAACTAGATATCTGCTATGGTGGCATCAGCATTCCTTTATTTGCTTTGTAGAATGGCCATCATGAGGTATTTATAAATACTGAAAATTCAGTAAAAGATTTTTAGTTTTTTGATACTGAAAAAGTGGTCACAAGGGAATTCTCTGTTTTGAGTTAAAAATTACCCTTTTCTTTATGAAATTTCAAAAAGCTACCATCCTTCCCTTGCTGTTTATTCAGTTATCTGCTTGCTGCTGCTTGCTGGTTCTATTGCAGGTCGAGTAGTTAATTTTTAAGGCACAACGGCTCCAATTTAATTTCCTTTTCCTCATTTCACTGATGACATAAAGAATGTCTCTTTGTAAAAGTGATTTTATATCTTCTATGGTAGCTGCCTCATACTATTATGTAAGTTGATGCTAATTCTAAATAGATCTGTCTCTTTAAGTGAGTTCCGTCTTGTTTCTCCCTCCTCTTTTGCCACCTATTGTATATTTGCTTTTGTCATTATTTGAGCAATCATTTAAAAATCATTTTGGATACCTATTGTTCCTTTTTTTGCCATTTTCAGAGGAATTATAATGTTCAATGCTATAATTATAAGCTTTCATGAAGCCAAACACATTTTTAGATATTTGTGGCTGCTACTAATTTCCTTTTAAAATTATGCCACATGGTTATTAGTTTTAAACTCTTAGTTCCCAACAAGTCTATACTTTTGTTTTTGATTGGATTCTCTATTTTATAAATTTAAAGTTGTCCACATAACTTAGAAATCTGTTTGTTCGCATATTCTAAAGGATTTATAACATGTTAGACAATGAATATTGAAGTGGATTATTTTACTATGCTCAATAATTATCACTTTATAATTCATCATCCATTTCCACTAAATTCTCAGAGGTGCCTTAAATTCTAGTTCAATAAAATATATAGTAAAGTACTACTAGTATTTGCCAAACACTGCAACAGGGATAATAACAAACCCAATGAGAATCTCTACCCTCAAGCTTTATTATTTATTTAGAGGGCAGCACAATAATAGTTATTCCATTCGCACATGGTGTATAGTGAACACAAAATTTTGTCACAGGGTCCTATGATTGCTTTGAAAATTTCATGAAGGCCTTATCTAGTCAAAAGGGATTCTGACTCTAATCTTGTTTGAGCCTATTTAAATAGCAGCATTCTTCATTCAAAATACATAACTATTTTTACACACTTCTAAATTGAGTTGATGATCTTACTTTAGAAGAATAGATAGAATTTGGATATTTTGCATGGCTGAGGAGTTACAGAATGCATTTCAGGCAAATGAAAAAAACATGAACCCAGAAGCAGGATGGTGATTGCATCACACAGAAGTGTGATTGCAAGGCAAAAAAGAACCCACTGGCAAGAGTAGGGTGAACAAAAAGGTTGGGGAAAGGATTCATAGGTCAAAATAGAAGAAAAATATAGCATGGAAAGTAGGAATAGATTAGGCTGAAAAGTTTAGGCAGAGGGTAACATAGTGAAAAGGACCTGGATGTTAAATCTCAAAATGAGCAGGTGTGATAAACAGATGGGCAATCCAGCTTGCACCTGTAACATCAACCTAGGCATGTTATGATGGCAATGAGGACTGAGGTTTGGAAGTGCTAGTGTGAAGGAGTGACTGATGAGGGTTTTTCGTTTGTTTGTTTTCATAAATAACAAATCTTAGGGGCACCTGGGTGGCTAAGTTGGTTGAGCATCTGATTCTTGATTTCAGCTCAGGTCATGGTCCCAACTCATGGGTTCAAGCCCCACCTTGGGCTCCTTGCTGAGCGTGGAGCCTGCTTAATATTCTTGCTCAATTTCTCTCTCTCTCTTTCTAAAATAAAATAAAATAAAATAAAATAAAATAAAATAAAATAAAATAAAATAAAATAAAATAAAATAAATAAAATAAAAGTAATCTCAGTACCTTTCTTGTCAAAGGTAAGCAGAAGGAAGATGAATCAAAACAATTGCCAGATTTTAAGCCAGCTTAAACAAGAGAGTGGTAACGATATACCTAGAGACAAGGGCATTGAGAAATGCATTTATTTAGAGTCTGGGTATAGTTGAAGGTGAAATCAAATACACATTTACTTTTTAAAAAAAATTTTTAAGATACTTGCATTCTTTATTTTTATCTGTGGCAGTTTTTCTACCTTTCTGCCTTCCAAGCAGCACATCATTATCTTTCATAAAAATTACTGACATTTATTAATTTATATATTGTTCTAAGTGATTTATAGATTTTGACTCGATTTATCCTCATAATATTCTGTAAGATAGTTACTAAATTATTATTATAAAATTTTACAGATAAGGAAACTAAAATACAGAGAATAAAATGCCTTGACTAATGTCACAAAGCTAATAAGTTCTGGGGACAATTTTCAAACTCAAGTGGATTCTGCTCTTATCTACTGTTATAGACAGCTTCTCTCACCCCAAATAGCCAGGTTAGTATAACTAAGTTGCATTTACTCTACCTCTTTTAGCTCTACATCCTTTTGTTTCTTAAGTATTATGATTCTATCATTCATTTCCTCTTCATTTCTTACTCATACTGTTACACCAGACTCACAACTGATCTCTACTCCTTTGAATTTTTCATAGTTCAGTGAATCCTCTATATAGGAAAACTGATCATGCTCTACTCTCACATTGAAAAACTTTCAATCCAATAAACTTTATTTCAATCCAATGAACTTCGAAGTGAAATATGAAGTGAAAATAAGCATGGAAGGTAAGATCATAGTCTGTCTATCTATCTATCTATCTATCTATCTATCTATCTATCTATCTACCTATCATCTATTTAACTTAATTTCCCAAAACTTCCCTCAACAAGTCTGCTTTCCAAGCAGAGACTCACTGCCACTCTGAGGCTGTGCATGATTTTTATACCTCTTGGCTTTTGCATATACTAATTCAACTGAGCAGATTATTTCCATGGCTAACTAGAAAACCCCTGATCAACTTTCATGCTTGTAAAATATGCTGTGTTTGAGCCAACAATTGTCTGGGCCTGATTTTGTTTGTATGTTTAACACTCACTTGGATTCTCTATTGCCAGGCCATGCCTGTGCAATAGAATGCACTACATCAACTTAGGAGCGAGACTTTCACACAACTTTAGTCTCTCCTGGCTTTTTTTTTTTTTTTTTTTTTTGAGCCAAGCCAGAATAATCTGCTCACATCCCCCAACTCATGTTTGTCTTCTTTGTGGCTCCTGTCTTTGTACTTACATGTATGACTTTTGCATGAGGTCCTGGTACCACCTGCAAAATCCCTTTGGCTTCAGAATTTTATAGGTCTCTAGGCTCTTCTCTCCAATTAAATTGTCCAAGTCTCCAATCTTTAGAGCTCTACTTTTGCTATGAAACCATAATTAGTGACATGTTAATTAGATGAACAAATCCTAGCTACTGAGTATATTAGAAAATCTATTTCTTACAATTTGAATATCTGATTAACTCATCTAAAATGCAGAACTATTTGAAGATGCCTTTGAGGAATCATGATATTATCAGTAAACACAGTCATTTTGCTCTATCGCAGCAAAGTTGCACAGGGTAACATTTACTGTGATTTAATAACAGGAAGTCAACAGGTAATACACTGCTTTTAGAAAAAGTAAGGTTAGGGGCGCCTGGGTGGCGCAGTCGGTTAAGCGTCTGACTTCAGCCAGGTCAAGATCTCGCGGTCCGTGAGTTCGAGCCCCGCGTCAGGCTCTGGGCTGATGGCTCAGAGCCTGGAGCCTGTTTCCGATTCTGTGTCTCCCTCTCTCTCTGCCCCTCCCCGTTCATGCTCTGTCTCTCTCTGTCCCAAAAATAAATAAACGTTCAAAAAAAGAAAATTAAAAAAAAAAAAAAAAGAAAAAGTAAGGTTAAAAATCTTAGGTTAAAAAACGAAGAAAGTTTACATTGAGTGAAATAACGTGCTGTGATGAAAATAAATTGAATAAGAGGATGAAAATAGATTTACTTTTTATCTACATTCAATCATAATATTTCTCTTTTTTACCCCAGAACATCCTGTATACAGATACTGTGTATGAGTTTTCTTAATTTTTTAAAAAACATATTTTTAACATTTATTTATTCTTGAGAAACAATGACAGAGTGCAAGTGGGGGAAGGGCAGGGAGACACAGAATCTGAAGCAGACTCCAGACTCTGAACTGACAGCACAGAGCCTGACGCGGGGCTCGAACCTACCAATGGTGAGCCGAACCTACCATGACCGGAGCCGAAGATGAACGTTCAACTGACTCAGCCACCCAGGCACCCCTCTTAATTTTTTTTCATGTTTATTTTTGAGAAAGAGAGACAGACAGAGCATGAGCAGGGGAGGAGCAGAGAAAGAGGGAGACACAGAATTCAAAGCAGGCTCCAGGCTCTTAGCTGTCAGCACAGAGCTCGAGCATGACCTGAGCTGAAGTCGGATGCTCAACTGACTGAGCCACCCAGGTGCCCCTCTTAATTTGTATGTGATTACAAATTAGCATAAATTGACACAAAATGTAATATTTGTAATTTTTAAAAAAGTTTACAGTGGGTGTAGATAAATGTGAATAACCACATCCAACAATTTCCTTTGAGGTTGTGCATGAGAAGACATATTAGCCATAATACAAAATTATATTCAAAGTTGAATCTCTGGAGAACAGATGAGGACAGAAAGTTGAAAGTTATCAAAGCTCTTGAAACTATAATTTACACAATTTGGAATTAAGTTGTATGTCACTTGAAAATAAAAATTCAATTACACATATATTTTGGCATAATAATTTAAATTATCATTCATATTTGGCCTTGCATCATTATCAGTAAACTTCATTTTGTAATTTGTCTTTTTCAGATGATGGTTGGTTACCAAGAAGAGAACCCTACTCAGATTAGCTCAAGTAAAATAGAATTTGGTAAAGATCCGCAAAAACCCAGGAAAAGATGAATAGTCAGGCATAAAGGGGAGAAAATATGGGTGGTCCTAGAGACTCTAACAAGAAAAGACCCTGGGCTACTGAGTTAATATATTCTCCTGTCACCCTCTGCTCTTTGGTTTTTATCTACCTCGTCTTGTTAGATAGAGGTCAACTCTAGTTTCAACCCAGCATACATTTTATTTCAAATATCTACCATCATTTCACCAATTAGACTATTTTTCTTAACTCTTGTGGGTCAGCAACAAGAAAATGGCTTTCTTGGCATTAAGTTCAGCAATCAGTTCATACAGTAGCCTTAGTTTCCTTAGGAAGAGGGTTTACACTAGGGTAGATTGATCTATATATCAGCCACACAGCTATAGTCATTAAGGAACCTTTTATAAAAATTAATTTTGTAAAATATTGCATAATTCTATTTGTTTATTGCAATTTATAGATATATGCTATCTACATTTACTTTATCAATTGACTCATAGGTATGGACCATTAAGGAGATTTTTATTTTTAATGTTTATCAAGAAATGTTTTAAATAACATACAGAACACACACACACACACACACATCAATTCATGGCCCTTAAAATCAATGAGCTGTCAATAAGAATCCATGTTGATAGATAACCTTCCATTTACAAGTATAAGAATTTTATCGATTACTACCTACAGATGAAAAATAAACTTATGCCTAGTTAGAATTGTTGTAGAATATGGACTGACCACATATGACATATGCAGATCTTGAATGTGGAAGACGTGTAGACATAAAAATGTGGAAAAATTATCTAGTGTTTTTACCATATTACTATTCTGAACCTGTTGATTTTATTATTTGGACTATTTTTATATTATTTTACATATTGCTATAACTGATAATATTAATATTTCAAGCCCCAGACTGTTATGTATAAATACATATTATATAGTATGCAATTGGAAAAATACTTTATGATTTTGTGATGACCTTAATATCTACCTCTCACAGGTTGGATTGCCTGGGAAATGGATTCTAAGATGGAGATGATTATGCAGGAGGTTTATTGGGGAGTGATAGTGGTGTCACCATCTGTGAAAGGGAAGCAGGACTAAACAAAGGAAAAAAAATGGGGGCTGTTACGTGTTCTCAGTAGAACCCCCCACAAAAAATATGGAGAGTTTTGAAGTCGGAATCACTCTTTAGATTTGCACCCAGTTGGGCAAGGTGCATACACCTTGGAAAAGAAGCATTAACCCTTCAGTGAATGAGGGTTGCCTCAGGACTGAAGCTTGACCTTAGCTGAAGCAGCCCTGTGATCTCTAGAAGGAGCTGAGAGCTGAGAGCTTTTGCCCCATGCCCACAGCAAATGCAGGAGTCTGATTTGCATTCCTGAAGAGGAATCTGGGAAGCATACAATAACCACCATACCGATTCTTTCAAAATTATGAAAGGCAATTATTAAAACTTCAAGTAATAAAAATCAATCCAAAAGGTACGTACATTCCTCTTTTTTTTGAGGGCGGAGAATGGGGTGGGGGTGGGGCGGAGAGAGAGGGAGTGTCTTAAGCAGGTTCCACACTCAGCATGGAGCCTGACGTGGGCCTCTTTCTCACGATGGTGAGATCATGACCTGAGCCAAAATCAAGAGTTACGTGATCAGCTGACTGAGCCACCCAGGTGTCCCTACATATATTTCAATGTTCACTCTATTTGTAATTTTAAGTAGTATACTTGTTACCCATATTATGTAGTTCTAGTAATTTAATAATTTTGAATTAAATATCCCAAATGGCTTATATTCATGTAAAATAATATTTTTTTTTGAGAGAGAGACAAGAGTGTGAGCAGGGAAGGGGCAGAGAAAGAGGGAGATACAGAATCCGAAGCAGGCTCCAGGCTCTGAGCTGTCAGCCCAGAGCCTGACACAGGGCCCCAACCCACAGGCGACAAGATCATGATCCAAGCCAAAGTTGAATGCTTAACTGACTGAGCCACCCAGGTACCCCATGTAAAATAATTAAAATAAATACTCTAGGTCTCTTCTGTTTAATAGGTCATTTGCAAAATGTTATTAATTTTGAGACACCACAGTTTTCCTGCTTCATAGTACTTACCTATTTACTCTTTGATAAGTCCCTAGCAACAACAAATTTACATTAACCCTAAATTCAAGAAAATATCCATAATATAAATATGAAACTGCATTTAAGCTAGAATTCATGCACTTGTTAAATTTAATTTTTTTTTCAATGTTTTTTATTTATTTTTGGGACAGAGAGAGACAGAGCATGAACGGGGGAGGGGCAGAGAGAGAGGGAGACACAGAATTGGAAACAGGCTCCAGGCTCTGAGCCATCAGCCCAGAGCCGGACGCGGGGCTCGAACCCACGGACCGCGAGATCGTGACCTGGCTGAAGTCGGACGCTTAACCGACTGCGCCACCCAGGCGCCCCACTTGTTAAATTTAAAGACAAGCTTAGAATTTGTATGGAAATGATTTTATCTTTCCTTGCTAATCAATGTCTCAATTTTATTTTTTTTTAAGTTTATTGATTTTGTGAGAGACACAGAGAGAGAGCACATGTGGGGTGGCAGGCATAGAGAGAGAGGGACAGAGGATTCAAAGTGGGCTCTCTGCTGTCAGCACAACGGGGCTTGAACTCACAACCGTGAGGTCATGACCTGAGCTGAAGTCAGATGTTTAACCTCCTGAGCCACCCAGTGCCCCAATATCCTGATTTTAAAAAGTTTAATCACACATTCAAATCATGTGCATTTCTCAGAGAAGGTATTGTATAAATATGGCAAAATTGAACTGTGTCAGTTAAATACCAATGGTTGTTAAAATATCTTCACCATGCATATTAAAAGGGCCTGTGATGTTAAGTTTATTATATTGATTAGCCCCAGTTTGTTATGTTTCAAGTAGTACGTTTTTCCCTAGGAATGAGCTAGTGAATGATGCATAAATATTTTTAAGTCAAAGGCAAAGTGAGGTGAATTGTTATTGCAGAGCCTTAAATGGATTATTTTACATTCTCAGAGCATCCATCAGAAAGAAAACAGTTTTAGAAAACCAATGTGATTGTGTCAAGCTGATGGGACTAAATTGGCCATGGCAAGGTTTTGTCAGTGTTTTTGGCTGTTTTCATTATTGATTGCATAACATTGATTACGTTAACTGTGCAGAGCTCCAATTTGCTTATTAAGTTTGCTAAAGTAACAGATTGACATTGGCAGAATTTTTTTAAATTTGAGTTGCTCAAGAAGAACTTATTTCTCATTATTTGGGGACAATCTTGAAAACAAAATGTAATTCCTCCCCCCCACCGCCAACCTTAAACTCTAGTTTTAACTTTTTATTTCTTCATTTAATTGCTTGGAAATTTAGAAAAACCCAGTCATTAATATTCCAACACTGATAGAATATCTATATATTCTTTTTTTAACGTTTATTTATTTTTGAAAGAGAGAGACAAAGTGTGAGCAGGGTAGGGGCAGAGAGAGAGACACACACACAGAATCCAAAGCAGGCTCAGGCTCTGAGATGTCAGCACAAAGCCCAATACGGGGCTCAAATCAGGGACCGTGAAATCATGACCTGAGTTGACATCAGACGCTTAACCTACTGAGCCACCCAGGTGTCCCGAATATCTATCTATTCTAAAAACAGTAGTGGATCATTAAGAACTTATATTAAGATAAGGAGCTAAATGATGATAGAACATCCTATTCTTTTTAAATTTTTTTTTTCAACGTTTATTTATTTTTGGGATAGAGAGAGACAGAGCATGAACGGGGGAGGGGCAAAGAGAGAGGGAGACACAGAGTCGGAAGCAGGCTCCAGGCTCTGAGCCATCAGCCCAGAGCCCGACGCGGGGCTCAAACTCACGGACCGCGAGATCGTGACCTGGCTGAAGTCGGACGCTTAACCGACTGCGCCACCCAGGCGCCCCAGAATATCCTATTCTAAGAAAATAATGAGTAGCATAGTGGCATGTTTGTTTTTAGAGAACGAGAGAGAGAGAGAGAGAGAGAGAGAGAGCGTGCAAGCTGGGGAGAGTGGGCAGAGGGAGAGACAGGATCTCAAGCAGGTTCCATGCTCAGAGTGGGGCCCAACAAGGGCTTGATCCCATGACCCTGGGATCATGACCTGAGCCAAAATCAAGAGGCAGACACTCAACTAACTGAGCCACTCTGTTTCTAAACAATGCTCAACATTAATGAAACAGGGGGAAAATGTCTATCCCATTTACCTTGTGGTATCTTGGGCTGTTAAATACTGAAATAAGTTATGACAATTGAAAATATTAAAAAAACAGCAATGAATTATTCAGGTGGATCATACCTAAAAACCAAGTCCATGGTTTCTTTCTGCAATGCAGTCTCAGTCCCATATTCTATGTGATGTGTGATTATGATTTAGTGGAGGGAAAAAGTTTCCAAGAACTTCCTCATTAGAAAAAAGATGAAAATAATGACCAGAGAAAGGTGGATTCCTGTTAACTGAATATGCCATCTGGGAAAGAGGGAGTAGGTCTTGGGTCCCTGCCCTGATTTCTGGGTATTACTCTTAGATATCCAACCTTTGGAAAGAAAGAAGTTTTGACAAGTTTTAGTTTTAATGAGTGAAGTCTAAATAAACATCATTGGTCATTGTTAAGAGGATTCTGAGGGTATATGTAGAGACCCAGGTTTCCAGAGTATGTGTGTGGAGTGACTTAACATTATCATCACTTGGCTGGTGAGCATCCCTGGCATAAAAGGATAAGAAGGCAAAACTCCAACTTGACCCTCACCTGCCTTGTTCATGTGACCCTGAAGACCCTGAGTTCAGAAAATCAGAATACCAAAGTGACTTTTGCACACACTAGCTCTGGGACTTGGGCAAATTATGTACCCTTTGTGCCTCAGTTTCCTCATCTGCAAAGAGGTGAGAATATAGCACCAACCTTATAGGGTTGTCACAAGTATCAGATGAGTTCATATGTGTTAAGGGTTTACAACAGTACTATGTAAGCACTTGTGAAACTTCCTGTATCTATGATTATTTTCTATTTGTGTTAATAGCCCTGTGCAGCAGAGGTGGGTATATGAGTAGTAGGACCAGAAGTTTAAAAGTGAGAGAACCAGGCATAGCCTGGTCTTCTTAAAAGATTGACCTTTAATTCCTTCCATGTTAACAATTCATTAATTTTCAAATTACTCCTTTTCTATTTATATATCTCCTTTTCTAAGAAGAAAATGCAGGTTTAAGTCATACGTTAGGAGTAAATCAATTTCAGGCAAAATTTTCCCTATTGGCAGTTTTCTTTCATCCTGTGCAGAACTCTAGCAGGAAAACCAACATTAATTGATCTATCAACAGTCTTTGAAACAATGAAAAAATGTACAATTAAAACTAAATAAGCTTTAAATAGATCTAAAGCTTAAATAAGCTTTAAATAGATGGTATTTCTATATCACAGGAATGAAAATTATTGCAAGAACAAATATAGGGAGGGATATTCTTAGAGCAGACTAAAGCATAATTTCCTATGGCATAAATCTGAGTTGTTTTAGCCCCTTTTCTGCAATGTAAGTTCTTAATGATCCACTGTTTTTTAGATGAACTTATTTCTTGCCATAATAGGTCAGAACATAAATATCTGCTTTAGATGGCTGATATTTTATTATCATAAGCTTAAAATTTAGGTATTTCAGTCTGTCAAGATAAAACACACATTTTCTGTCAAAACGTGTATTTTTCCTTTGTTAGATATTTGACTTAATTCATTAGTCAGTATGAAATAATTTTATAAAGTGAGCCAATTTCTTCAGGTACCTGTGGAAACATTTGGCAGTTAAATTCTCTTGGCATGCACACTAGGTAGTTCAAAGACAGACAGTCCTTGGGATGTGTTTTCTAAGGCTGAGAAAACTGGCTTGATTTGAAGAAAAAAACCTCCAGGTCAAATCATCCTTTCAAAGTTTTATGCTATAAAACTCTAGGGGGTCTGAATCAAGGATTATTCATTCTTGGGTGAATCTGATAATGCTTCCTAAGAAAAATCTTGGTTTTAAGTGTTCATAAAATTGTTTCTGAGGAATCTAAATGTTCCAGTTACTGGTTTTTTTAATTAAAAATGTTTATTTATTTTTAAATTTTTATTTATTTATTTTGAGAGAGAGAGAGAGAGAATGCTTGCATGTGGAGCTCAAACTCATGAACCAGGAAATCATGACCGGAGCCAAAATCAAGTCAGAGGCTTAACTGACTGAGCCACCCCAGTGACCAAAAGGTAACTCCAAAAGCCAAGTATTTGGGTTCAAGGACACAGATCAGTTTTTCTAAATCTTAAAAAAAATTAATGTTTATTTAGTTTTGAGAGAAAGAGCTCAAGCAGGGCAGAGGCAGAGAGAGAGGGAGACATAAAATCAGAAGCAGGCTCCAAGCTGTCAGCACTGAGCCTGAGGCGGGGCTCGAGCCCATGGCGAGATCATGACCTGAGCTGAAGTCGGATGCTTAACTGAATGAGTCACTCAGGCACTCCCAGGCTTTCTAATTCTTAAAATGCAGTGTCTAAACTGTTTGGCCACCATTCATCCTGAAACAGCAACAAGGGGCACTAAAAATGTATTGTCCTTCAACCTCGAGAATAACTTTGGCTCTGAATCATCAAAACTCCAGTCATATTTAAGAGAAAAAGTCAAGGTCCTTTATATCTATCTCCTCCTGCACATATGCTAAATTCTATCCTTATATGCTTATATCTCTGAAAAGCTACACACTTGAAATTAATTATCTCAGTCCTCAGCATGATTATCATTCTTGATTTTATAATTATTCTCTCAAATTTTAGAGAACTTTTCTAAAATTAAGATATTTGGAAATTACTCTTACATTTCAGGAAAACTCATACTGATATTTTATTATGCTGAATGGCCCCAATGTAAGGTCCCAGATGACATTTTTTTGCAGAACTTAGCATGAAGAAAACAGATTTTTCTTCAAAAATTGCTGTACATTTTGTGTTCATTTATTTACTAAAGAAATATTGACTAACTATATTAGAGGTCAGAGTCTGTGCTGAATGCTAGATATTAAGTAAGATTCTCAGAAGGCTTACTGTCAGGGCGCCTGGGTGGCTCAGTTGGTTGAGCATCAGGCTCTTGGTTTTGGTTCAAGTCATGATCTCACGGCTTGTGAGTATGATCCCTGCATCGGGCTCTGTGCTGACAGTGCAGAGCCTGCTTGGGATTCTCTCTCTCTCTCTCTCTCTCTCTCTCTCTCTCTCTCTCTCTCCTCCCCTGCTTGTGCTCTCTTTTAAAATAAATAAATAAAATTTAAAAGCAAGCAAGCAAGCAAGCAAGCAAGCAAGCAAGCAAGCAAACTTACTGTCAAGCCAGGAAGACTGACCAGAAAGTGATGCTGTGAACAGCTGTGAGAAACACTGGAGGAGGAACATAGATCTATTTCTTGGGAGACTCAAGAAGAGGTCTACATAGGAAGAAATGACATTTGACATGGTGCTTAACCATAAATAAAATCTGTAGGTAGAACAGGAGAAGGTCTTAGGAGCAGAGATTATAACTTTTGCAAAGGTACAGGTGTGAGAGGTAAACAGAGTAAGTATATGTAGATAGAGGGAGAAATTCTATGCATCTAGGATGAAAGGCTGGCAGGACTTGAGACTGAACAGGCACTCTCAGGGTAGGTCATGAAGGACGTGGATGCTAAGCTAAGGAGTTTAATTTCACTCTTGGACACTCCATAATGGACTTTAAGCAGGGGAAGGACATGATCAGATTTATGAGATAGCCTTTTCATGAATTTCTTGATAGAGTAGGCTATTTTGGTGCTTTGAAGATTCCTGTATTTCCAGCACTTAGCACAAGTGATGAGACAAATAGCATGTTTTTAATTATGATCTGCTGAGTTGAATGCTCAGTTATGAGGCTGCTGCCAGATGAAGGTAAGGTAAAGATGAAGAGCAATGTTGGATTTGGGGTATATTTTACTATTGAGTCCTCTTCTGGTTATTGACATTCCCATACATTTTCCTCCTTATCTGAAAGCTAGGAAATTGAAGGCTATATGATAATTACATGTGGTCCTCATAGCTGACATGTATGCTCCTTCCTTTTTAGGATTTTATTTTCTGTTTCAATTTCCTTAACTCTTTCATGATTTATAAGCCACCTCAAAATAGGTTTTGAGAATATGTTGGGTGTACATTAATCCAAATTTATTAAAAAATTTACTAGGTAAACACTGCTCATGTATTTCAGGACTATTTACCCCCAGATGACAGGGAAGGATCCTCATAGCCACACAGCCATAGGCCCATGCTCCTTTGATGCACCCTCTGGAGAACTGCAGCTAATTCCAACAAGTCTCCATGTCATTCTTACTTCAGGAAGACTACAATTATCTACATCTTCCTTATGGTGTCTTTTTTTAATTCTCATGTTTTCATAAATACATAAGCATTAAGTTTTCTTGCATGAGTATAATTTCTAAACCTAGTTCAGAAAAAAAGGATGTATGTATCATTTAAACTCTTTGGCCTTCTAGGAGTCCCTGCTAACTTTGTTTTAATAATTTAGGAAGTTTTAAAGGCAATCTATGAATATTGGATTTCCATGAACTATTCCTTGAACTATAACCACATAAAACTTTAATTATCAGCACTTGCTACTTGAACTTTCTTGTTAATACAATAAAACAACTCATAAAAAGTAACCTAAGCCATTATTTGGCTTTGTAGAAGACACCTCAGTATTCAAGTTTGCCTTAGAGTCGTCACTATGCAGGAGGACTATGAAATAAGCACTAGGTTTGAAAGCAGGAAATGTGGCCCTTCCAACATCACCATAGCAACTCACTCACTGGTCAAAGTCACACAATTCCCTCACACCCTACTGCCTCATATTTAAGATAGAAATAATGACCTCACAGAATTATTATGAAAATTGAAACAATACATAAAGTAACTCAATAAAGTATACTCAATTGAATCATGTATTAACATTTACATAAGTAAAATACAGAAATTGTAGTTATGGGACATTGCATTTAACACACTGCCAGTAACTTTATTGTAAAATTAATATTTATTTTCATTATGAGAAACAATACATTTTACCACTGTATGCCCATTATCCATCTCTCCAGAATTGAACTCAGGCTGACAGAAGTTAAAAATATTTCTCATTTGATACTGGGTTTGAAAATCAACTATTTCCTAAATGTGATAGTTTAATGATAAAACTGAGCTATTACTGATCTTATGTCAAAGTGAGAAGCATGCATGACTATGCTTTTGATGGGACAGATTCTGTTATTCACATTTGAAAACTCTTGTCATCATTAGCACGATAAAATTTAATAATTTATAAACACTTCAGAGCAGTCTGCTGAAGAGTTAATGTCTTGTCAAAGCATCAGTTCAAAGTGAGTTAGTTTCCTTAGTTTTCCTGATTTAAAGCTGCTTTACCTAATAAATACTGGAGAATTTCTCTAGTTTTATTGAGTGTAAAAAGGAATAAGTTATATAATTTATAGGTTATAATTGTCAGGGGTAATCATAATTTCTGGTGTTAAATTTCCAAATAATTCTATTTTCTTAATGTAACTTTTTAAGATGTTTCAAAATAAAGTGGACATTTCATGATTATTTTAGTAATTTTATTACATTATTGAATTGGCCCCATTGAGGACAATTTACATGGGGATTTGCCCTCATTCTCAAAGTATTTATGATGATCATTCCCAAATTATTTATGTGGTATTTCTCCTCAGTCCCAAAGTATTTATGAAGTTAAAATCTAACAGGTAAAAATATGTTTTTGATGACAGAATCTTGAACATATTTAAACTCACATGACCACACATTTGTGCCTAAAGCCGCATGATTTAGCAATATAGCCTTGAATACACATGTATATCACCTCACACTTATTTTGAATGGGTACCCTTGGAAAGATTGGGTCCCTGCTTTTTGAAATCATATTTGTCCCTGCTCTTCACTGTTTATCTCTCTAGCATTGTATGAAGAAGTTCGTGTTGATTTTCCAGATTGGTGATGTGGGAGCTCTGAAACACCAAACCTATCATGTCAGTGTTTGATGAGTAATAATTTACTAGAAACCTATTTAATGCTGCTCTAACCACATAGGAGAACAGCATATTGACTGTTTTCTGTCAAATCTCACAATAATTGGGCTTTCTACCACATTAGATAAGTTAACTGAGAAAGCCTTAGTAACAACTGCATATTGGGAAGAGAAATTCCGATTTTCTTTCTATAAATGTCAAGATAGCCTAAGAATCAATGCATGTACAAAGTTATTTTATACACCATAATGTTCACTAGAAAAAAATCTTGATGTGAATTGGAAATATTTGTTCTGTTTCTTATTTTCACATTATTATAGGCAAGGATAAAAACGTATTAACTCTTAACTATGACATGTTTTATAATATAATGGTCAAATGTTAGTTGGAACAATTTAGACTTCTTTCAAAAAAATTTTTAAATGTTTATTATTGAGAGAGAGAGAGAGAAAGAGAGAGGCGGGGCGGGGGGGGGGAGATACATAGTGTAACCAGGGGAGGGGCAATGAGAGAAGGAGACACAGAATCCAAAGCAGGCTCTAAGCTCTGAGCTGTCAGCACAGAGTCTGATGAGGGGCTCAAATTCACACACCATGAGATCATGATCTGAGTCAAAGTCAGATGCCAACTGACTGAGCCACCCAGGCACCCAGGAACAAATTAGACTTCTATATTACTTCATTTTAATTGAAATTTTAACTTATTTTCAAAAAATATTATAAATAAACTTTAAAAACACCACTTGGTTTTGTTCTCCTAATTTGATTATCTACTTGCTGCCAGATATTAGGGGTCCAATCACATATTCCTTTTACCCTCTGTCTTTTTTAAACACTGGTAGAAACTCAAAAGATAAAAAGACATCTAAGAATTGTCTCTGTTACAGTACTAGATTTCCTCCTAAGTCCAGGTAGCATTATTGGAGGTCACAGTCACATCTCTGACTTCCCACTTTTATTCATGATAACCAGGTTCACTGAATTCTATTTGCCTTCAAGTTGAAGGTAAAGAAGCTAGAAAAATGGTGCCTAACCCCATCATCCATCTAATTCCTACTGTATAGCCTGCCTGAGAAGATGGCATGCTCAGAAAGTCTTTTGGCTTGGAGACTGAGAGCACAAGGGCTATTATATTTAAGGACTGTAGAGTCCAAGTGCATGGTTTATATAAGCAATAACCTGTATTATAGAGGAACGTAGACCAATGGATGCTAGATTCTTATCAATTTTACCTATCCATGTGGAGAGAAAAATAATAGTGGGGGTTGGAGTGGGGATTGTGGAAATAGTATTCCTTATGCTCCCCACTAACTAATAAGGAGAGGAGAAATATCCTGGACCAATGGGCTGAAATTGGAGTAGGAGTTAGAAGCAAAATTCTTCTCCTACTCCTGTTTGCTTCCTGTCTCTACTGCAGTGAGCATGCTAATAATACAAGAATATTTGGACATACAGAATGAGACACTATTACCTTAATTTCTGTAAATAGAGTTAGGAGCACAGTATTTAAATTTGTTGTTTATTCCACAGGTTCTACCTCACTTATAATTTTATTCTCATATTTTTTTAATGTTTATTTCTTTTTGAGAGAGAGAGAGAGAGAGAGAGAGAGAGAGAGAGAGAGAGCGCAATCAGGGGAGGGGCAGAGAGAGAGGGAGACACAGAATATGAAGCAGGCTCCAGGCTCCAAGCTGTCAGCACAGAGCCTGATGCAGGGTGCGAACCCACAAAACCGTGAGATCATGACCTGAGCCAACATTGGATGCGCTAACCTGGCTGAGCCACCCAGGCACCCTTCTTGTGTATTTTTAAAATATCTTCTTTCCTATAAACTGATGAAACCTGGACATAGCATGGAAATTATATTCAGCTTCAACAAAAGCACTTTCCTCTTTTCCTATGACCCCTACCTCACTTTACGTAACAAGTTCAAGGCTGAATGCATAGCTAGTCCATCAGTTATAAAGTAAGTCCCATTAGGACTAACTTCTTTCACCTGAATATGAAAGATCTTTAGAATTTTGTAAAAATCCTGTATTGCAAACAGTATTCCAAAAATTTCAATTAAACTTTTAAAGAAAGAATCAAATGGTACTGTTAACCAAAGTGGTCATTTATCTTCTTACAAAAATGCTTGAAAATAAGTCATATTTTTTATGATAGGAGTAATATAAGACTATGTTGTTTAAAGGGAATGTTTGATTAAAAAGTATTGAGAGAAGAAGTTGAAGTCTTCATAGCTCTATGGTGTGACAAATAAGATTCTAACACTTCAAAATAATCTTCATAAAATATTTTGCTAAATTTCTCATAAAGCAATGTAGAATAACAAAGAGTATTACCTAGGGTCAAAAACTCGGGGTTCTTTTTTCATTGTTAAATTCTAGGTAGTTGTTTGTATTCTGAGTCTCAATTTCCTATCCTTAAAATAAGTTGTTTACAGAAGAATGAGTTCTAAATATTATTCAAGCCCTAAGATGATATGACTGGAAAGAATGGTGACCACCTGACTGGCGTGACCTGTTTCTCCATGTATGCTTTTTTTTAGGCTTGGGCTTAAGTGGTTGTGGCAGTTTCATAAAATTTAAGATTTTAGACCTGTGGTTTTCAATCTTGTTGGTTTCAGGATTCTCTTATGCTCTTAAAAATTATTGAAGACCCCAAAGAGCTTTTGTTTATGTGGATTACATTACACTGCATTAAAGTTTAAGTGATCAGTAATGTAAGTATCACTCTCCGATTGCTACCTTGGCTCTCCTCCAAGTCTCAGGTCTTATCAGTTTCAGTAAGATTGAGCTTGATCTTCAGATTCGGCTTCATTTCCTTATCTTTAATCCTTCAGATTAAACACTGTGACCTCAGTAGCTATTCTCATGCTTTTATCCAGAGCTTAGAACCTTTTCCTGGGTTATTCTCCAGGCAGATCTTTGCAACCTTCTCAAAACAGATCAATAAAATACCATTTCCCCTGACTCTCCTACATAACCCTTATCTACCCTCTCCTGCTAGAAGAGGCTGGAAATCTTTTGTTCAGGAAACTTGAAAAGAAAAAAAAAATGTTGGTTTTAAATCAGTTTTGTTTTTGGGGTGCCTGGGTGGCGCAGTCGGTTAAGCGTCCGACTTCAGCCAGGTCGCGATCTCGCGGTCCGTGAGTTCGAGCCCCGCGTCGGGCTCTGGGCTGACGGCTCAGAGCCTGGAGCCTGTTTCCGATTCTGTGTCTCCCTCCCTGTGTCTGCCCCTCCCCCGTTCATGCTCTGTCTCTCTCTGTCCCAAAAATAAAATAAACGTTGAAAAAAAAAATTTAAAAAAAAATCAGTTTTGTTTTTAAATTGCAGAAATTTTAATGTACAACATTTACCATTTTACAGTTAGAGAGCTGTGGCAAGACCCTTTTAAAACAGTTACAATATTCTTTCATCCTCAAATTTTAGATTTTAAAATGTTTTCTAAACTGGTATGAAGGGTGAAGGCACTGTATTTCCTGAAACATTAAAATTTTATTCTGGAAGTAATTGATTCTTTATGACCTGCCTGCCTGACAATGTAGTAGATTGTTTCTTAATGTGTAGTCCGTGGTTGCAGATTCATGGACCTCTCTCTGAGATTACTAAATCAGAATTCTCTATTCTAGAATTCTCTTACTACTACCCTCTCTTTCAAATTCCATGTTCCTTAGAAGTTGGCATACACCTGTACTGTTGTTTTTCCTTCTGCTCATGTTTGTTACGGGAAAAAATTTTCAATTGTGTCTAAAGGATTTGATGTGATTAAGAAAATATAAAAACTACCATCATGGCTACATTAAAATAATAATCAATTCCAGTTCTACAGGGTGCATAATAATGACTATAATATGATGTGATATAATTTTCCTGTTGTGAAAGAGTATTTTGCAATTATATAAATCAAAATGGTCTCAGTCTTTCTCAGGAGCAATGCTCTATCATACAAAATAATAATAAAAGGTGGCTATTCTGTTCTATAATGGCAACTGTATATATATAATATATATATATTATATATATACACACACATATATATATATATACACACACACACACATACATACATATATATACACGTATACATGTATATTTATATACATGTATATGTATTTGTATATGTATAAAAAGGCTGAGCATATGCTCCAAATGGAGGGGTCTTTCATAATACAAACAATATTTACAAAAAGTATTGTTTGCTTCCTTCTTATTGGGCTGTGGCTATGTGTCTCATGAGTAAATCTCAGGATGATTTAAGAATAAGAGTAGTGCACATCTAAAAGGGCCTGGAGAATATACTACCTCAGTACATTTAGTGTGGTATATAACTAGGTATCCAATATGAGACTAATACTGTGTAGTTTATGCTGTGCTTCTGATTAGTGACGGAAGGATACATGATTCTGGATTGTAGACATGGTAGGACATAACCACTGTATCATTCAGTTTCTCTGACTTCTCTCCTACACATTCCATCAGAGCAAAGCAGTTTTCTGAGAGGACAAGAAAGGCACACACAGTGGATGACTGCTGTTTCTGTCTGCCTAGCATTAATTGTTCTTTATTCTCATGATAATATCTTGATTTTTTTTATAACTGAGCAGTCAGATACTAAGTTTTGGAGGGTGTTCAGGTATATCACCTCTTCTGACCCCAACTATGCAGATCAGATGGTAGCTTCCTACATTTGCATCTTTAGCTAAAGGACATATAAACCAAGAAATGTTTGGGACACGCTCACAGCAATGGCAGAGAGATCTTTGTTAGTTCATGTTGATTTTTCCCAACTTTTCTGAAACTTGTCCCTTCTGAAACCTCTTCAGTTTTTTCTCTCAATATTTTTCTTATAAAAGCCCCCTTTCCTTCTGTGTTATGTGTGTGGTTATTTACATATGTGTGCACACATATATGTGCATATGTGTATATATGTACACATGAAATATATGCATGCATTTTCTAAATTACCTGGAGTTGAGTTCTACTGGTTATAATCAAGACTTGTATTTATAATGAAATTCTAATGAGTTAGAATATATTTTACTCTGTAGGAGTGGAGTCAATGCAAAACATCACCAACAAATCATGTTCAAAAAGATAAGTGGAGGATTTGGAAAGGATAGTCCCAGCCAAAGTAGGCAACAGGTTTAAAAAGCAGTTGAGTATAAGGGCAATAGGTAACTGTGGTGAGGTTGTTTGAAAGTGGATGAGGAAAGACCACTGATATCAAGAATGAAGATAATGATCCTTGTCAGAGAAAACTGTGTAAGTTGATGCTTTGCGGAGAGGTGGTCACCTAGACTGCCCTGTACTGAGGTACGAAAGGAGGAAGAGAAAGTTAAGGAAAGGAAATGAGAAAATCAGCAGCTTGGGGAAGAGGCAGGGCTGAAGATTAGCATGTAATCGATCTGATATATTTCTAGTAAATGAAAAGAAAAAAAGGCAAAGGAAGGATTTGAAGATATGATAGCTCATAAAAGACACAAGTATATAGAAGAGGTTAAAAGAGTATAAAAAAGATTAAAAGAGCAGTGAACAAGAACAGGTGTAGAGATTTGCCTAGGAAAAGAATAAACACAGAAGTGAGAAAGTGCAAACAGCCTAGATTTACAGGTGTGCAAATTATTAGAACACAAAGTGTTTTAGTGTCCAAAGTTATCCAAAATGATGTGTGAATAATTCTAAGAAAAATAATAACACACTCTTTTTCATGCATTCTTAAATGGTATACTTGCATATCATTTGTTAACTTTTTGTAGTTTTTTAAAAAATAAAGAAATAAAGCTTTAACATGCAATAGAAATATAACTCTTAGTACTGTGTTACTCTGATTCTACTTAAAGGGAAAAAAAAGGAAATCTAAGTAGGAATGACCCAAATATCCCTACATACTATATATTTTTTTACTTATACTTTTACAGAAATACTTTGATATAGTTTTACAATAAGGTGCTTATTAGTCTAAAACCTATTAGAAAATTCAATTTAATTTTAATTATAAAATAGCCAGGTAGACGCTTTTATGATAGGTAATATAAAATTCATGAACGAGTACATAACTAAATTAAAAATAGATTATCTATGTATGAGATGTTCTGTTCTCTACCCACAAAAATGTACAAATTGATAAAACTGTCATTAACATACTGTTATTTTCTTTATCAAAATATTCTATTGCTCTTCATTAAATAACTTACTTTTATATTTTAAATTTACATTATTCTATGAAAATAATTAAAATGATAAAGTAGTATGTTATACAGGGAGAAAAGTATTAGTTTAGTTTTGAATTTTGAGACACATAAACTTGTAGCATTTACTCTGTGTATGAGACACTGAGCAGAAAATAAGAAGAAAATATGTTATATAATAAATGGATAGATGTTAAGCACATAATGGATAACGGATAACAAATTGATCATTCATGAATACTACTAAAGAGAATTCCTCTGTCTCTCTCTGTCCCAAAAATAAATAAACGTTGAAAAAACACTTAAAAAAAAAAAAAAAAAAAAGGGGCGCCTGGGTGGCGCAGTCGGTTAAGCATCCGACTTCAGCCAGGTCACGATCTCGCGGTCTGTGAGTTCGAGCCCCGCGTCGGGCTCTGGGCTGACAGCTCAGAGCCTGGAGCCTGTTTCCGATTCTGTGTCTCCCTCTCTCTCTGCCTCTCCCCCGTTCATCCTCTGTCTCTCTCTGTCCCAAAAATAAATAAACGTTGAAAAAACATTTAAAAAAAAAAAAAAAAAGAGAATTCCTCAGGCCAAGGCAAGCAAGGAAAGCTTGAAATCTTCATGGATATTTGAAGTATCAATATTATAGGAATTTTACAAATAATGGAAAAATGTGTTATAGGTGGATGGCAAATTGTGAGGAAAGGTATTGATTCAGTGAATATTATAATCAATATAAGTTTTTGGTATGCCTGAAGATTAAGAATTTTGATTAGCACCAAGTAAAATTATAATGGTCAGTGAGATTTACATGCTATGGGCCTTTACTTACAATGAGAAAGACTATAGATTTTAGTCTATAATTGTAAAAGAGAAACAATTAAGTTCTTAATACAGAAAATAGTGTGATTGTTGCTGTGCTTTAGAAAGAACATTCTTAGAAGCAAGTGTCAGATGACTGGACTAGAAGCGATGAGATCATGGAGGGAGGTAACAGAGTGGAAAGAATTATGATGCCTTTTAAAATATCTTTCATTGGATCATTTTCTCATGAAGTTGCATAGAACTATTTCTATGATTAGAATAGTGTTTATCACATAAGAGCACAGTTCATTGTTTGAGACCTCTTGTTGATTGTGATCTCCTCTCTGGCCAGGACAGTTCCTTATTTATGATTACATCCCCCGTACCTACCTCATGTAAATGTTATTTGAATATGTGAACTCAAGTGTGAGTGAAAAATGAAGATTTCAAAAGAAAAAAGACATAGGGGATATCTTATCTGTATAAGATGAAAAATTTCAATGCTATTTAGGAGGTCCAGGAGGAAACAAATAGGCACTTTGAAAATTAGGAGACTACATGGAACCCCCTTTTCTGAGAGAACAAAGACTTTTCTTTTATCAATCCTAGACAGTTGAAGAATGGCCACGGACCCAAGAATGACCTACAGAGTTCTCCTGCACAAGAATTTAAATCTTGAGAGAATGCTACAAAGGCAGAAGGCTTAAAATATTATTCATAGTGATTGCATTGTTCACCAGTGCGCAGCTGTGGCAGGGTGCGTAGTGACATCTCAAGTAAATGCTGTGTCACGATTTTTCTTTTTATTTGTCCTCTCTTGCAAAGGGTTGGTTCTCCAGAAATTCTGCAGGTTCTATGCATAACTGTTTACAGAGTCAGCTTCAGTTTAATCCTGACTAGTTAAGCTAAACCTCTTCACAACATTAATGATGTAATTTTTAGAGTGGATATGATGACAAAGAAAGAGCTATAGAGAGAGGGGAATATGGAACTCAAACCTGGAATATATTGACATCAAAGAGATAGGAGGATGAGAAAAATAGAAAAGGGAACACTGATTAGGTAAGAAAGGCAGAAATGTGGAAAGTTTTATTCACAAAAGCAAAGGTATCTTAAATATCTGAGTTTTGCAAATTTTGCCTTGCACACAAATAAGGGTAAGACATCTCTACCTTTAATTATATTTGCACAGTTTTTCTCTACTCTAATAGATTTGTTACATTTTATTTTCCTGAAAGGTCTACAGAATCTATAGCTCAAGAGCCTACTGATACATGATTTTCCATTGCTTTCAGTTGAGTTAGTTATAGCTGTGAAGATAAAACTTAAAAGCAAAATTGAAATATAAATTAGTAATTAGAATAATACATTTTGACTATATATTCTGTAATAAGGATAAATGCAATATTTCTTCTTCAAATTGTATACATATTTAGAATAATTTTTCTACTCTTTAATTAATTGGCAAAATACAGTCTCAGTTTTGATATGAGTAAGAAAATACCTATCTATATATAGATTGATTTATAAAAACAAATATAAATGCTTTAAGTGTGTTAATGATTATATATTTCATATAAAATGCCTATTTTATTTTAAGTAAGTTTCTCATGTTCAAGTCCTCAATTATTGCTAAATATCTGTTTATGGGATTTTGCTGTTAAATTTCAGTACCATTAGAACCTTATGATCTCAAATGTCCTGTTTTAGCCACATGGGTATTTCTTTTGGAAGTAGGTACTAATTTACATAATTGTTAAGTGTCAGAGTTTATTTCACATTTATATTAATATATTAATCAATTTTTATGTGTACATGTTACATGAGTGACATATATGTATATCTGTATTTATGTTCAGACATATATTGGCATATGTTTGTGTGTGATAAGATCTTTAGGCAGTGCTGATAATGTCCATTTCTTAATTTCCACTTCATATAATTTTTTTAAGAAGTTAATTAAATACATTTTTAGTACCACCAGAAAACATAATAAAGAGAATCCTGTTTCTATTTTTTTTTAAATTAACTCTAGCTGCAACTATGCTTTATTGCTATGCCTAAATATCTTGAGAACAGTAATACTGAAAGTTTTATATGCTAATAAGAATGTAATTTACATTTATAGCCCAAGTTTAAGTAATTCTCGTATAATTTTATTGTATATTAACTAGGTTTCCCCTTTTATATATGTGCATTAAATTCCAGCTTTTAAAAGTCACCTAAGCTGTAATTAATTTATAATAATTGCATCACACATTTTGAATTTATAATCTCCATGCTGTTAAATGAACCTCTAAACATTAAATCAAATATTGGAGATCAAAAACACTTAAAATATTTTTAAAGTTTATTAAAAAATCACAGTGTTAAATTACTTCTATTTACAAACAGAACTGTGTAACAGATATATAAATCATGGGTTATCTTAAAGTTGCATACTTAACCAGGAGTTGAGTCAGACCTAGAATATCAGATTTCCCTAATCCTAAACCCTTTCCTCTACCCAAGTATAGCCCTAGATGTATTCTACTATGGCAGAACACTGAGAAAAATATTCACATATATAATTAGTGAAATAGAAAATTATAATAGCTTAATAGATGTTTAGTCTATTCAAATTTATTTATTTTTCTGTCAAATATTTAACCTTTAATAGTTATACATTTCACTTTGGTATGATACCTAGCTCCAAAATTACATAGAAGAACAAGTTTTTAACTTAATTCAATTAGAAGAAATATAGGGCTAAATATAATTTTAAAACTATTTGAAAATTTTTACAAAGTTACTTTATATAAATACATGTGATTACAAACATCAATTATTTTAATAGTAAATCTGCCCTTTAATTAAAAAGTACCTCTTTGTACTATGCTATGCTATCTGTGGTGAAAAAATAAACTCTTACAAATTTATTGGAGAAAGCTAATTAAATAATCTTTGTCTTCATTTACAAGATTATATACTATCAACTCTTGAAAAATATAAATTTTGACTCATCTTTCTCATTATTGTAGTACAGCAGTGATTGTTTCTGTAATCAGTAAGGAGGAAATACAGCTGAGTCACTATGAATGGAACCTCACAAAATGCAAAGATGCAAAAAGACAAACAGATCCCACAAAATGAAATGGTACATAAAGGCAAGCAGCCATGTCACCAGTAGGATTTAACAATCAAGATGTATGCCTGGGAATAGAAGCAGAGAGCTTAAAGAACATCTAACTGTATGTTGTAGGATGGAATGATAGGACAGTAAATTATTTGTAGAAGGTTTTAGTAACCAGGCAGTAGGGAGTGGGTAGGACAGTGGTAATCATGGAAACAAGAAGTTTAAGGCAATAAATGGGTGGAGTAGAAATTAGTAACAGTTTGGTATAAATTGAAATTTCAAGAACTGAATGGAGACATAAAGGACAACTCAATTCCTCAGTTGCCAGAAAAGATGAAATCCATGAACAATTGATAGTGAATAGTACAGGATTCTAGGTGGCTGACACAAGGTCAAAGACCTCTCTGCTGGAAATGGTTCTCACATTTATCTTGCAAAGAGAATGGGTCTACATGCTGGGGTGGGGCATGTGAATCCCTCTGGTTAATTAATTCTCATTTTGAACGTTATACCTCATTCTCAGAATAGAAAATCAAGCAAGTGTTTACATTCACTAGTATATTCTGGTGGATGTTTTTCCAATTACAGAAATGTACACATTCTTGGAGAACCTCAACACTTTCCAAGAAGAGTCCATGTAAAAGTCCCAGTAAACCAATTTGTATCATTAATTAAAATTTCATTTCTTTTTTATGCTCCAACCATGAAAGATCTTACTTGGCAATACACACTAAGCACTTTGTTATCTTCCAAACAATGTTGCCTGTGTTTCATTCATGTGTCCTCAATAGGCGATTACCTTTTCTGTCCAATCCACTCATTTCATTAACAAAGCAAAAGTGCCCTACAAACCTGGCCTCATTTCAAATTTGTATATGTTAGTAACAATCATTTCATCCATGCTAGAAAGCTGATGTCTAATAACCAAAAAAAAAAAAATCATCCAAATTTCTGACACTGTCAATTTAACAAAGTGACCCCCTAAAGGAATTATCAAAACTTACTTTCTTTCCATGTATATTTTCAAGAAATAAAGCCAACCAACTTTGTGTATATAAAAAAAAGAACATTTACCTGGTAACGAAAGTCTAAGAGTAGTACAGAGCCCTGCCCTACCCTTTTATCATATGGCTGATCTCCATCATGTAATCCAGCCCTGGTTGGATCTCACTGGATTCTGCTCATGGCATTTTCTGATTTCTCGTATATATTCTGCAGTATCTGTCCATGTTTGATTTAATTATGTGGATTGAAATATATGATCCATGTATGGAAAGAACTGCCCTTCAAGTTAAATTTTCTCTCTCTATGATATGATTATACATAAAAAGTATATTTTATCTTTAAAATTAGCCTTTAGTTGATAATCACATTTAAGTGTAACCTAAAATCACTTTTTACCATAAAGTCTGGGGGAAATACTTCATTGGAGAGGAGGAAATAAGAAGCTGCTAGAGACGTGAAACACCTGCACCTTGTTTAATGAGTATTGAAGGCAGAGCCTTCAAGGAGGGTACACTTTTATAAGAGGCTGCGAAGCTGAACAGGTGCATTAGTGGGGGGCAGCAGTGGCCAGACAGGGCTGAGGAGAAAGCTCTCACCCTCCAGCAGTGGAAGGAGGAGTGGCTCAGCTCTCAGAGCAGTAGGAAGGCCCAGCTGAGTGACTATGAGTGGCCAAGATCCATCCAAGGGAAGCCTTGACATGAGTGATTTCTTTTCTGTTTTTATAATTTTTTTTAAAGGTCATTGATTTTTGAGAGAGAGACAGCGTGAGTGGGGGAGGGGCAGAGGGAGAAGGAGACACAGAATCCAAAGCAGGCTCCAGGCTCTGAGTTGTCAGCACAGAGCTCTACGTGGGGCTCGACCTCACAAGCCCTGAGGTCATGACCTGAGCTGAAGTCAGATGCCCAACCGACTGAGCTACCCAGGCTCCTTGAAAGTTTCTTGATAAAAAAAACAAAACAAAATAAAACAAAACAAATGGTACAATCAATTCTACACTTTTTTGTGAAGGTCTATGATATGGAGATTGGCCTGCTCCTAATTTGAAGTTTATGCAAATTACTCAGAAGCATGAAGTGCTAAGTGAAAAGTAGAAAACACTCCTTGATGAAGAGTTTAAGAATCCTAGTGGTCTTTTACATGTATTTATGTGTGACTTGATATTAAACTGTGGTTTTGTTTAACATTTAGCAGGGAACCCCCTCCCCCAAATAATTATTACTTACCCTAACAAACTAGAGGAAGCTGTTTGGTCATTTTTGTTAACTTTGTGGTAGAAATGGCTATAAACAAGTTCTGTGCCTCTTGTCTCCTCACCAATCTGAAGAAGTAAAGGGGTTAAAATAAAAAAGGTGACAAGAGGTTAAAAGTTAGACAATATCTTTGGAACATATTGTCCATGTGATGTGAGTCCTTCAAACCATAAGGAAAGAATGGTGCTTTATCTCCACCTCAAATCAAATTTGGGAGGCAGGGGAGGAAGGGAACCATTCACAGAGTTTTGTATGTGTCTCTTGGAATCTTTATAAAAGGATGGACTGCTGTCTTAACTCACACCAAGGAATTTGAAGGGTAAGAGACAGTGGCTAAAGCTATCACCATACAGCAAAATGAAAAGAGAATTGAGCTTGGAAAGAAACCATACCCCCACGAAAGAGTGGTTCAATGTTATATGTTTTTTTCTGGACTTAATATAGACCTTTATCAAAGGAGAGGAAGGAGGAAAAACAGCTTTGGACTGTAACAGCTTCTGGTCAAGAGGTATACTTGGAGGATTGATGGGACCCAACAGAGAGAGACTCAGCAAGCCTCTCCATAGAGGTCCAAAGCTGGCTAAGAGGGTATGAACCCATCTGAGAACTGCTGGAGAGACCCAGTAGTGGGAAAGGGGATGTTCTGGAAAAAGTCACAAAACTATCCATATGAGTCAGGCTTGTCCAGCCACATTCATAAGAAACACATCCCTGATTGATACTTTTTAGGTAAGATTTTTTTTCCTATAATATCATATCATATCTGTCGTATATCAGATTTTTTTCTTCCACCTCTTCCAACCCTAGAAAGGTTTGATATCAGCTAAATAACAGTAAAAGAATCCAACCAAGGACCTCTTTCCCACTTATAGACTTCTTCCCTGCAGGGTGCCTGAGCTATGCAAGAGAACTTGATTTTGAATGCAATTTGAATTTTTATTATAATAGTGAGTTTTATATAAATATTAATCATTAAGACACCATGGGGAATAAACTTACTGCAGGATATTTTTATTACTTGAGAGTGACAAGAAAAGTCTATTTCATACAAGTGGGTGGGTTGTGGGGGGATGGATGTACAGGTATTACATTTTCAAAACTTTATTCTGAGATTTCCATTTGTTCAATGAACCTATTAACTTTGCTTCAGGCACTGTGACCTTCTTCATAGCACATACAAAATTATTTAGTTTGATATCATCTTTTGCTTTGGTATTTAAAACTCTCTTTTTCTAGAAGACTGATATATTAATTAGGATTTGGTTGAGAAAATAGAAGTCACTCTCTGTGTTCCAAGTATGAAAGATTTCAATTCAGGGAATTTGAGGCTTATACCACTAAGGGTGTGACAGAACAGTGAAGGTCAGGATCTCAGCTGATCAGATAGGTTTCAAGAACTTGCCTACAAGCTAGGACTCATGGAGGGCTACCACAGATGATTTCAGTCTGCAACACAAAGAGAAGTAATTCTTTTATTTATTTATTTATTTATTTATTTATTTATTTATTTATTTATTTTTTTGAGAGTGCACAAGCACGGGAGGGACAGAGAAAGAGGGAGAGAGAGAATCCGAAGTAGGCTCCACACTATCTGCACAGAACCAATGAGGGGCTCAAACTCACGAATTGTGAGATCATGATGTATGCTGAAACCAAGAGTCCAGATGCTTATAACTGATTGAGCCACCCAGGCATCCCCAAAAGAGGTAATTCTTAAGGATCACGGTCCTGCTGTCTCAGCCGAGTACAACCTGAAATGAATGATTCAGGGATCTTGCCCATACCTCAGTCTGCAGCTGCAAAAATTATGGCTGCTTCTTCCATTCTACCTTCAGACCCAGCCACAGTGTTTCTCACTGACAGACTCTAACACAGAATCACTAAGGGCAGGAGCAGCTAAGACATGCAGTTCTTGAAAAGGGTGGCAGATGTTCCAAGTTCCCAACTGGCAATGTGGCACGACTAATTTGGGACTTAACTATTACGTTAATAGTGTAACTTTTTCCTTGTTGTACAATATTTTTTGTAGTGACACATTTTACTATTTTACTCCCATCAATCTCTTATTTTCCATTTGTAAGTGTGTTTTTCAGGAAAACAGAAACTAAACTGATTCAATCACTTGTTCACTCGTTTAGCATATAATGGAAGCTTTGGCTGTCCTTTAATCTCTGTTAGTCATTGAGAACATGGAGTGGGAAGAAATAGTTTTGCCTTAAAAGAATATTTTTCTTATCCTCCACATTTAAAGGCACATAAGAAATGCTCAAATATTCATTGAACAAGTGACCCTATGCATGAATAAATACATTAGAAATACATAAACATGTATTTTCATATGTAGGAAGTAAAGTTATTTACTTTTGGGACAGAAGAACTTTATAGCTAAAGGAAGACTTCTGGAAGATATTTGGGGTGAGGTTCTGAATTTGGTGTGCAATATATGCAAACTGAAAAATTGGGAACATAAATTCACATATGGGATGACTTTGTATGACATACAAGTGGGTGTTCACTTCAACTGATGATTCCTAGTTATATGGGGTTAAGAAAAATAATTTCATTTTATGTCTACTTATAGGGAAAATACCACTATGCTATACACCACATGTGATAAATAACCCACTACTTCAACTATTGTGATCATTTTAAAAAGAGCATCAACTTAGATTTGAGAGGCAGAGAGGTAGGTGGGAAGAAATCTTAAGTGTCCAACATGGAGCCTGAACAAGGAAATGTGCTCAAAAGGGGCAGCCTAGGTGGTGTTTAAAGACAAATTGAAGATATCTCATGGTCTTTTAAAAAAAAAAACTTGATAAAAGAAACAATGTCCCAGTAAGCCTAAGGTCTCTTAAATCTCTCAACTGGGTAAGTAGGTAGAAGGTGGGAGCTTAGGGGTCAGAGGCTGAGCAGGAAGTATCTGACTCTCACTAATACCTCTCATCCAAATGTGCTCTAATGGACTCTGACCTGAATTACTGTTCTCCTCACTTGTTCAAGTTTTTTCAATTTCAAATATACTTAATCTCTGAAGGTTAAAAATGGAAAGTACAATTTATAAATAAAAGAATGTCAAAGGAAAGCATAAAATATCATTAAGTGTATCTGAATGCTAAGTTCTCCAGGTGATAGCTATGTGAAGTACACATTTAAAGATGAAAAGAAAATAACTCAGTTGTTTGGGTGGTCAAAAGAACATATGGATGATCAATTACATATTTGATAGTAGGAGGCATTTATTTTGCAATATCTTTTCAAAGGAACAAAATGTCAGGGCAGGACATATAATTTTAGTTAAGGTTTATAAAGCTGTTTTTTTTTTTCTATAGATGAAATGGTTAACAGTTTTAGCATTTAAACAAGGCTATTTGAGCTTCCAACTAAATCCTCTAGACATGAAGTTCTTGTTTCACTAGTGATGGTTTTCGTCTGTCTAGAAACTGATTAATTAAAACAGATATGTTCAGAGAATTAAAAATAAGAAAGACTAGGGCAGCTGGGTGGCTCAGTTGGTAAAGTATCTAACTTCAGCTCATGATCTCATGGTTCCTGAGTTCGAGCGCTTCATCGGGATCTATGCTGACAGCTCAGAGCCTGGAGCCTGCTTTGGATTCTGGGTCTCCCTCTCTCTCTCTGCCCCTTCCCCACTCACACTCTGTCTCTCTCAAAAATAAAGAAATATTAAAAAGGAACCTCTAAAAATAAGAAAGACTATCTGTAAGACTCTAATTTTTGGCAATAAGCAGACTATGTCAGTGAGTTTGTTCCATTCTGCCCCTTTCTAGCCAACACCTGTCACCTGATTGTCCTGTTTTTCTTTTGTCTTATTAAAAATTTTTTTAACATTTATTTATTATTGAGAGACAGAGAGAGACAGAGCATGAGTGGGGAGGGGCAGAGAGAGGGAGACAGAATCTGAAGCAGGCTCCAGGCTCTGAGCTGTCAGCGGCTCAAGACATAAACTCAGGGACATAAACTCACAAACCGTGAAATCATGACCTGAGCCAAAGTCAGATGTTCAACCGACGGAGCCACCCAGACACCCCTAACTTTTTAAAAAATATTTACTTATATTTGAGAGAGATAGAGGCAGAGTGTGAGTGGGGGAGGGGCAGAGAGAGAGAGAGAGAGGGAGACACAGAATCCAAAGTAGGCTCCAGGCTCTGAGCTGTCAGCACAGAGTCCTATGTGGGGCTGGAATTCATGTATCCTGAGATCATGACCTGAGTTGAAGTCTGTCGCTTATCCAACCCAAGAATTCCTCATTTTGTCTTTTTTAAAAAATTGAATTATGAATGTATATTTAGATTCATATAAGTATCTCCAAAGCCATGTGATTGTAGGATTTTCATTCACTTATTACTACTCCTTCTCTCAATTACCACAAATCAGGAAACTTCTATATCTTCTTTTGGCCAGATACAGTGTATGGAGAACACTTTCTTAAAAAATAATTAGGATGGAAGGCACAACCCCAAAGTTATATTTTTGGTTCCAAGGCTTTAGTAAGGAGGAAAAAGAAATTAAAAGCAAAAATGAACTATTGGGACCTCACGAAGATAAAAAGCCTCTGCACAGCAAAGGAAACAACCAACAAAACTAAAAGGCAGCCAACAGAATGGGAAAAGATATTTGCAAATGACATATTAGACAAAGGGCTAGTATCCAAAATCTATAAAGAGCTCACCAAACTCCACACCCGAAAAACAAATAATCCAGTGAAGAAATGGGCAGAAAACATGAATAGACACTTCTCTAAAGAAGACATCCAGATGGCCAACAGGCACATGAAAAGATGCTCAACGTCGCTCCTCATCAGGGAAATACAAATCAAAACCACACTCAGATATCACCTCATGCCAGTCAGAGTCGCCAAAATGAACAAATCAGGAGACTATAGATGCTGGCGAGGATGTGGAGAAGTGGGAACCCTCTTGCACTGTTGGTGGGAATGTAAATTGGTGCAGCCACTCTGGAAAACAGTGTGGAGGTTCCTCAAAAAATTAAAAATAGACCTACCCTATGACCCAGCAGTAGCACTGCTAGGAATTTACCCAAGGGATACAGGAGTACTGATGCATAGGGGCACTTGTACCCCAATGCTTATAGCAGCACTCTCATCAATAGCCAAATTATGCAAAGAGCCTAAATGTCCATCAACTGATGAATGGATAAAGAAATTGTGGTTTATATACACAATGAAGTACTACGTGGCAATGAGAAAGAATGAAATATGGCCCTTTGTAGCAACGTGGATGGAACTGGCGAGTGTGATGCTAACTGAACTAAGCCATACAGAGAAAGACAGATACCATATGTTTTCACTCTTATGTGGATCCTGAGAAACTTAACAGAAACCCATGGGGGAGGGGAAGGAAAAAAAAAAGAGGTTAGAGTGGGAGAGAGCCAAAGCATAAGAGACTCTTAAAAACTGAGAATAAGCTGAGGGTTGATGGGGGGTGGGAGGGAGGGGAGGGTGGGTGATGGGTATTGAGGAGGGCACCTTTTGGGATGAGCACTGGGTGTTGTATGGAAACCAATTGGACAATAAATTTCAAAAAAAAAAAAATAAGGAGGAAAAAAAAATTCTGTTTGGTTCTTCACAAAGGATGGGCTATGACCAAAGGCAATAAAACAGAGAAAGGATCCAGAGAAATGAAGAGATGGTGTGAATAGGTCAGGTGAAATTCCCTGAATGATTAGGACAAAATTCAGGTTAATGTGGTAAGATTTTTCTATTTGATGTTTGTGATAGTTCAAGGAAAGCCCACCCTTCTTTCTGAAATTTTTAGCAAGCCATCCATTTAAAGAATTAAGCAAAAATTATGAGATTAACTATTTATCGAATTAAACACAAAAGACTTCCATGATTGCATAGTGTTTTTGCTTACTTCTCCTTCTAGTATTTATTTCTCTGTTGTTTTCTAATCTGTGTTATTTAATTTTGTATCTTTATACTCTTTCCTTATAATCCAGGAAATATGATGAGAGAGATACGGAGCTGAAGATCACTTATAAAAGCTTAACTTTTCTGGGATGTCACCATAACAAAGGCTAATAAAATAGCTTCTTCCAATTTATAAATAGGAAATACATACTTTTGTCCAAAAAAAGTATACATAGCGGTACACATTCTCTGATCAATATTTTTGCCACAGTGATCTTACTTTTTAAAGCGTATATATAGAGGATTTGTAAGGTGGTTCCACATATATTTATTCAATTATGTCAACTCTAAATTTGTTCAAAGTTAAAAATACTAGGATAAAACTTAAATAGACCTAAGTTATTAAAAGAATTATTTTTCCAGATACTTAAAATTATATGATGGCCAAATTATATGTTGACAATATAATATGTGTTGTACCATATGTATTACATTATTTTCTATGTACAAATGTACATAGGATCCCACATTTTAATAAATTTTTGAAGTTCTGTTTTTTAGAGTATCATCACATCTGAAATTACATCCTGCCTACTGACCATCTTGGGAAGAAGGGATAAAGAGGAAGATCTGGGAGGTAAAAAGTGAAGGCACGTACAATTATTCTTCAGTATAGGTTTCTAAATAAATGGAAAGAATTAACTAACTTACATTATCAAGTATTTAGTGGCCTACCTGGAACTTGAACCCAAGTTTCCCAACATCCAGACTTTGTCCCAATACTGAGCTACATAATCCTACTGACTTACTGACTCTTAAGTTCTAAGTGGCCAGACGATATTTATATACCACACTCCATTCATAAGATATCAAGAAAGCAGATACCATGCTGGGGATCATAGTTTGGGAATACTTGATTATCCTTTAAGTGAAGCAACAAACAAACAAACAAAAATGAGATAAACAAACAAAAAACTGTTTAAAAATCTCTTTCCTAAATTTTGAATGCTTTTGCTAGAGATAAGTGGAAACACATAGATTAAAGAGAAATAAGTACAACAAGCCCAGGAGCCACACAAAATACAGAGATTTACTGAATCTTTCAACAGTCAACAAATGATCTTACACTTGAAACAGAAACACATTTAGGTGAGAGCTGCTGAGTTCAACATATGGTGGGGCTCTATTGTCTGGATTAAATAACAACCAAAAGGGGAATAGAAAATAGAAATGAGTAAGACAAAATGTAGTTGATATGCCAGGCCCAGGGGTCTTCTTCTGCTCCTTTTTTATGCAATGATTTTAATAAAATAAGATGATGCCTTCAAGCCAATTTCTGCAAATAAAAAATGCAGTAGAAGTTCTGAGGCATTTTTATTTCCTGACTATATATATTTGAAATAGTTTATCATTTATATAACTATTTTTGACACCTTGATACAATAGTGACAAGCTTTAATTATTTTATTTTATTTTTAAAACTATGGGTAAAATTCAATGGAATGTGACTATGAAACGAATGCTTAGGGTAATTAAAGAGGTAATTTGTTGATTAGTCTAAGATTTCCTATTCATAAAAATAACATAAGGTACTTCTTATTTTACATATGATAACAAGACACTAAGGACAAACAAATAAAAACTTAAGAGGATACAAAGATATGTGTGTAATTGTGCAACACTTTACCTATATCTCCAGTAGAAGAGATACAAAGTCTTGAAATTTTACACCTAAAGAAAAGGTAAAAATAGGAAGATAAGAAGCGTACAAAGATACTGAAAAGTAATAATTTTTCAGTATTTCTCAAAACACTGTTTTGCCTCAAATTGAGAATTCTTTCATTTAAGGCATCTTTGAGCAACATGAAGTTCCACACAGATCCCAGTAAATGTATATAGAAGCATGTATAGACTCATGGAACCACAGTTCTAGAGCCTGTAAAAATTAGTTCATATTATAAAATATCAATCAACAATGCATCAAAAATTTAAATGACTCTAAGAAGAAAATCTTGAAAATATTTTCTCAAGTATGAAAACTAGTTGCTATATCTTTCATGCTTTTCTGTGTTTTCATTTTCATCGCTTGTGGTCATTCATTGGCAAGTGTTCCTGTCTTGTTCCTTCCAAAACCTCCTCCCCATGATCAGCCAACTACTAGGGACTTTTTGGTTTGCTCTTTTCAGTAACTATCTCCCTCCTGGCTTCCCCATCTCTATATGCTCTTGTACCTACTTTTGTGTTACAAGAGACTATTGAATAGTCTCTTTTATGGCTCTTAATCCCAGGGTTCTTCTATTATCTCTCTCAAGAACTCACCTATCCTTAAAAGCCAGTTGTCTCCTAGATTGTTCTACCCAGATGTTCCACAAGGACTCAAATTCATATATGAATATTTAATCATTACCTTTCTCCTAGACTGTGTTTTGCCTTGAATTTCCTATTTTTGTTTATGGCAAAGATCTACTCATTCGTATCAAAAATCTGAAAGATAGGGTGCTTGGTGGCTTCAATCAGTTAAGTGTCTAGCCCTTTCTTTTTTAATTTTTTCAATGTTTACTTATTTTTGAGAGAGAGGGAGAGAGAGAGAGAAAGTGCATGAGCAGGGGAGGGGCAGAGAGAGAGACACACACACAGAATCTGAAGCAGGCTCCAGTCTCTGAGCTGTCAGCACAGAACTCAATGCGGGGATTGAACCCACGAAAAGCGAGATCATGACCTGAGCCTAAGTCAAATGCTTAACCAACCAAACCACCCAGGCTTCCCTAAGTGTCTAATTCTTGATTTCGGCTCAAGTCATGATCCCAGTGTATTGGGATGGAGGCCCTTGTTGGGCTATAAGCTAAGTGTGGAGCTTGTTTAAGATGCGCTCTCTCTCTCTCACTCTCTCTCTCTCTCTGTTCCCCACTCACCCGCTCACATGTGTGCACACTCTAAAAAAAAAAATCTGAAAGTTATTGATTTTCCTTTTACCTGTCTGGTAATTTTGACTCTGAACTCTATCTTAAAAGTATCTATACCCATCCATCTCAGCTACCTTAAAGTTCTCAGCATCTCAGTATCTCTCTCTCTCGGTAATTATCCCTGTGTGGCTTAGTAAAACAAAACAAAACAAAACAAAACAAAGCAAAGCAAAAACAAAAACAAAAGCAAAAAACAAAAAACTCCTACCAGAGACCTTCACCTTGTCTCTTTCAATCCATTTATATACTGCCACCGGATAGAAGCTTCTACACAAAGTCTGTAACATTGGTAAAATATAACATTGTTTTCTCAAATCTGTTCTGTAGGTATTAATTGAAGTTACACTAAAAAGAGTTCTGTCATCAAATATATAAAGAGATTTCTGTACTAAATAACAATAAACAGATTTTTATACTGCAATGCTTCTAAGAATTTTTAATATACTTATATATTCTGTCTTTCAAAGTGCAAGATATATTACAGCACACAATTTCTCAAAATTATTTTATCCTAAAAATCTACCTGTTTTGTTCAAATTTATTTGTTGTTCCATGGAACACCACACAGAACCAATGCTCCCTAATAATGCATTTTGGAAAAATCAGGTCAGGATGAAAACTGAACTTCTTTGTATGGCATTAAAGGGGATAAACAAAATAATTCACACCTAATTCTTTTTACTCTGCTTATATATTTCATTATGTGGTGTGACCACACTAAACTTTGTAGTTCTCCAAGTATGTCAAACTTCTCTATTTTCCCTTTGCTTAGAATGCTTGAATTCCTCCTACCAGCTTTCTGTATGCCTACATATTATTAAATGACCAACTGATGCACAATTTCCTGATCATACCCTGATGTGTCTGCACTCTCCATCCAGGAAAATAAGTCATTATCCTCTTTATGTCATTTTCCCAGATTTGATTGTGGAGTAAAGAACTGGATTAGTCATATTTGTAACCCACACAATGTAATGGAGTTCCAAGAACACTGACATTAAATAAATGCATACCACTAAACTAACAGTTGAAGTTTAACTCAATATTTAATGGACATTTCTCATGTGCTAGGTACTAGAAGGATTAGAAGATGAATGATACTTTTACTATACAGACAATTACAGTATCTAGTTAATGAGATTGTTATAGTAATTAAATGAATGAACATAAAGCATTTAGAACATCACTTGACATATTATTAGTGCTATATTTATTTTTGTTAAAATAAAGTAAACACATGAGTACTAGGACTCAGCTGTCAAGGACTTTACAAACCAAAAGCAGAAAGTAACTGTGTGGAGATACTGATTATGCTGGACAGAACCTGAGTAGTCTAAAAAGTTTTGAAATGTATGAAATACAGAAGATGAAATAAATTCCAGAAGAAAGAATTGAGATGGAATCTCAGAATCCAATGCCAGAGAGAAAGAAAGAAAAGAAAAAAGAAAAGAGAAAATAAAAAAAAAATTATTCTGTGAGTGGAAAGTCAGTTTGAGAGTGTCTGGTCACTGAAATCTGTGCATGGATATTTTTACTCTTGAGGAAGAGAAACAGGAAATATACATTTCTAGCATCATATGAAAAAAATCCATTTATTTCCATATGTAGTCCATGCTTCATGTTCAGCAATATTCTAGTCTTTATTTTCTTTGAGCCAGTACTTATTATAATACTTCTTAGTACAGTGACTGCTTCTGTATAATAATTACACTGAAAGATAAAATAAGTAAACCACTAATTTAAAAAAGTTAAAACAAGTATATTAATGGTTTCAGATACCTAAATAACAGTTATAATAAAAAAGTACTAAAATATCTGTATTTAATAAACATAAGACTTGAAAGCCCTGATCCCAGGAGAGAGTGATAAATGTGTCTGTATAGCTTAAATCTATGAAAATTTCTCTATTAACTCTTTCCAGAATGATATTCCTATATGATTATATCAGTAGGCACTTTATCCTAGATATATAAAATATATTGACTTTTTTTTTGGTAATAAATATTTTTCAGAAGAAAAAAAGGAAATGAAAATGTATGCAGTAATTTGCACAATCTCTTATGACTATAACGTTGATTTAATAACTTGGAGATTTATAAAATGATTTTATTATAAAAAAAAACTTATTTTCTTAAGTTAAAACGTATCACTTAATATAAAAATGTTAACTAGTGACCTTATTTTATTGTTTGTTCTTTTAATTTGTTAGTTGGAAGCTATAAGACATGCTACAGCTTTTAAACTTATCATCTTGCAAAACAAGACCTTGGTAGACATAAGGGTGTCTAAAAACAACTCATTAAAGAAATATCATCATTTGGGTCCTGCTTTTGTTATTTTCTTCAAAGTCAAGTAGAATCACAATATATGGAGACTCTGAAAACTAAAAGTGCATCTACTTCAAATCTAATTAGTCCACAATTTGTCACAGGAAACTTTCTAGTCATACTCATTTTCAGAACTATCTCTGCCACTTTCTGGTTCTTCTGACACTCCATCTCTAGCATTTTATATACTTGTAAAATTGAAGAGATTTCCAAACACTTTTGTAATTAAGGACAATTTCAAAACTAAGCTGACTTATTTGTCACTCTTAGAAGTCAAAGAAAAAAATAAAACTTAGTATGTAGAAAGTCTTAAGAGACCATTACTCCTATCCTAAGCTTAAGAAAAAACTGAAAAATTTACCAATTCATAGAAATAAATGAACTAATGATTGCTTTCATTCCTGGCAGAAAGCATAAGGAAGAATTTGTGGGAGCCATGGATAAGGACAAACTAACTGAACTTTTAACAGATGTATGATGTCCATGCAGGGACTTCGGTGGGTTAGCATGTTGAAGCATACTGGTCATGAAATGAGTCCATCTCCACTCACAACTCTTTTTCATGGGCCTGAGAGTGTGAAAAAGGTGGCGTCATGACAGAGTTGAGAAAAAAATCTTTCAAGGCACTCTGGGCTTCATGGAATCCACTGTTGCAGTCGTAAAAAGACAGGGATCAAGCAGGAGAGCTAACATAATTTCCACCAGGAAACCCAGGTTTACATGGAGTTCACTGCAGCAATTCTCTAAAGCCTCAAGGCAAAGCAGCAGGGCAGTGAGAGATCTCCTGAGGTACAGATAGATAGACTGGAAAGCAGTAAGAATTCTCCAGTAATCCCAAAAGTCATCACCTGGGCTCCAGAGCAGAGATAATGTTCCAGAATTTGGAAAGCTAGAAGCTATCTGTGAAACATAATGAGGTCTTGAGAAGTTTCATCTTGTTCACATCCTTAGCCCTGCTAAAACAAAGTCTTGATCTCACCCTCAAAATATTTGAGGGCTGTGGGGAACTGAATCTATGTTGCAAGAGAGTTCAGACCCCCGCATACTTGTACATACGATTGACTCAACCTCCCCCCACCTTGCCAAACTAGGAATCTGACAGAAAGACACATACAATTTTCTGAGGAGAAAATACATTAATATATATTTGCTATCTTTTACACACAATGTGCAAAATATAATTTTAAAAAATGAGTCATGTGAAGATACAATAAAATGTGACCCATGGTCAAAGAGAAAACATAAGCTGAAGTAACCCTGTGGTGGGCTCATTTGCTGAAATTTTCAGATAGGGACTTTTTTTTTTAAATTTTTTTTTCAATGTTTATTTATTTTTGGGACAGAGAGAGACAGAGCATGAACGGGGGAGGGGCAGAGAGAGAGGGAGACACAGAATCAGAAACAGGCTCCAGGCTCTGAGCCATCAGCCCAGAGCCTGACGTGGGGCTCGAACTCACGGACCGCGAGATCGTGACCTGGCTGAAGTCGGACGCTTAACCGACTGCGCCACCCAGGCACCCCCAGATAGGGACTTTTAAATAGCTATGAGTAATATGTTAAAAGATCTAAAGGAAGAAAGTGGACAACATATATAAATAGAAAATGTATGTCAACAGTGATTAAAACTATAAAATAAATTCTGATTTGCTAGAAATAAAAAAAAATACTATACTAGAACTGAAGACTGTATCTGAAGGGCTTAAAAGATTAATAATAGTGAAAATATCAGTGAATTTGAAAATATTCAATAGAAAGTATACAAATTTGTTGGGAAAACTGGGCAGTGACATGCAGAAGAATGAACCTGGCCCACTTTCTTATGCCATACACAAAAATAAACTCAAAATGGATGAAAGACCTAAATGTGAGACAGGAAGTCATCAGAATCCTAAAGGAGAAAACATGCAACAATCTCTTTGACATTGGCTGCAGCAATTTCTTACTTGACATGTCTCTGGAGTCAAGGAAAACAAAAGCAGAAATGAACTATTGGGACCTCATCAAGATAAAAGCCTTCTGTGTAGAAAAGGAAATAATAAGCAAAACTAAAAGGCAACCAACAGAATGGGAGAAGATATTTGCAAATGACATATCAGATAAAGACTTAGTATCCAAAATCTATAAAGAACTTATCAAATTCAATATCCCCAAAACGAGTAATCCAGTAAAGAAATGGGAAACATACATGAACAGGCACTTTTCCAAAGAAGACACCCAGATGGCTAACAGATACATGAAAAGATGCTCAACGTCAATTATCATCAGGGAAATACAAATGAAAACCACACACCTGTCAGAATGGCTAAAATTAACAACTCAGGAAACAGTAGATGTTGGTAAGGGTGCAGAGAAAGGGGAACCCTTTTGTGCTGCTGGTGGGAATGCAAGCTGATGCAGCCACTCTGGAAAACATGGAGGTTCCTCAAAAAGCTAAAAATAGAACTACCCTAGGACCCAGCAATTGCACTACTAGGCATTTATCCATGAGATATAGCTAAAGAGCTCTACTTATATATAAACAATTATAAAGGCTACTATTATTTCTTTACACATAAACACATATTGTGTATATATGTACATATATAAGTGTATATAATTTGTAAAGTAAATACAGTTCTTTACCTAAGCAGATTGCATAATTTTTTAAAAATATTTTATTTATTTTTGAGAGAGAGAGTCAGAGTATGAGCAGGGGAGGGGCAGAGAGAGAGGAAGACACAGAATCCATAAAGCAGTCTCCAGACTCAAAGCTGCCAGTACAAAGCCCTTTGCCTCATGCGGGGCTCGAACCTGTGAACCATGAGATCACGACCTGAGCTGAAGTCAGATGCCTAACCGACTGAGCCACCCAGGCACCCCAGACTGCATAATTTTTAATCTAATATATTATTTTGTTCAAGAGTCTTTCTTCTCGAATTGATACACATTAGAGTTAAATGTGTGTATCCTTTTATAAAATTTATTTTGCTTTAACACATAGTTTAATCAATATACATTGACTTAAAACAAAACAAAACAAGACAATTTTTACTTCCATTATGTGGGATCTATTTCTTTCACAATAAAGCATCTATTTTCATTCCCTTGGCTTTTCACATAGCTTGTCACCATAACATTTAATTTCGCTTTTTATGAGAAGTCTTTCCTAAGAAGTCTCTCTAGCAATTTCATTTTTTAACTTTTATTTTTCTTCTTGTTCCTAACCCTCTGGAATCAAATTCCTTATCCATGCTAATTCCAACATTAATGTTTTCCCTGATTTTTCATTGCTACCACCTTTAGGATAGTTTTTTAAACTAATCTTTACAAAGAAAATAAAAATTGAACTACTCACAAACAATAACATATTTTGATTCCGTGTTTTAAGAATAGCTTCTGTCATTGATTAAGAAAATGCAGGCTGTCTACTAATATATCACATTGGATCAGAGACATAATAAGTCTCAGATCTAAATGAGGGATGTGATGGGGCGCCTGGGTAGCTCAGTCAGCTAAGCATCTAACTTCTACTCTGATCATGATCTTGTGGTTCATGAGTTAGAACCCCGCATTGAGCTTTGTGCTGACAGCTCAGAGCCTGGAGCCTGCTTCAGAATCTGTGTCTCCCTCGCTCTCTCCCCCTCCCCCACTCATTGTCTAGGGATGTGATGACTAAACAAGCTATTAGGTGTAAAGCTGAGATGCATTAAAAACTGGCTCAGGAGGCACCTGGGTGGCTCAGTCAGTTAAGCGTCCGACTTCAGCCCAGGTCATGATCTCACAGTCTGTGAGTTCGAGCAAGTCTGTGACTTCGAGCCCACGTCAGGCTCTGTGCTGACAGCTCAGACCCTGGAGCCTGCTTCAGATTCTGTGTCTCCCTCTCTCTCTCTGCCCCTCCCCTGCTCATGCTTTGTTTCTCTCTCTGTATCAAAAACAAATGAAAAAAAACATTAAAAAAATTGGTTCAGGAAATTTAGTGAGAAAACTATTATCCAGCATCACTCATTTGAGGCCATAATGAAAGATAAAAGGATTGGTTGGTGCTCATGGTAAAATGACTGAGAGAATTAAACTAGGTAAAATGGTCTAAGGGAATTAAATCATTATTTAAGCTTGAGTGTGTCTGTATCATACCTAATAGTTACCACACTTTTTTTTTTCCAGGCATAAAAGGTGAAATGAATTAGTTCAAACTTCATTAGGAGAAACAGCATTAGTTAAAATATTCTCATAATTAAAGTTGATAGCTTTGTGTGTGTGTGTGTGTGTTTAAGATGTATTTATTTTTGAGAGAGAGCACAGAAGTAGGGAAGGGGCAGAGACAGAAGGGAACAGAAGATCCGAAGCGGGCTCTGTGCTGACAGGGCCATGCAGGGCTGGAACTCACAAGCTGTGAGATCATGACCTGAGCTGAAGTCAGGTGCTCAACCGACCCAGCCACCCAGGTGCCCCTAAAGTTGATAACTTTGAATAATAGTAATAGATTCTTGGATTGGTTGTGAAAATCCTTCTGGAGGCAGAAAGAAGCAAATTCTGTAGTTATTGGGGTGCCTTATATGTAGTCTTTTCTAATGATAGCTTTCAAAGTTATTAGAAATTACACAGCTTTTTGACTTTCATAATTCCCATGTCCTTAAATCATCTTCCATATGTTTATTTGAAATTGTTCTCTTAGGTCAAGATTCTATAAATTTCAAGGACTTATTACCTCTAGAATACCAAATATGTTTAAAAGGGCAATGCTGGAGTGTTTTTGATCCAGGTAACAATAATAGTAAATATTTATTAAGTACTCTTAATATGTGCCAAGGGCTGCAATAAATACTCAGCATGCATCTCCTTGAACCATCATGAAAATCCATAATGGGTTTTTATCACGACCATATTACAGATTATTAAAAATGAGGCTTAGAGTATTTAAATTATCCATTATCAAATGGCCGGTAAGCAATAGAGCTAGGATTATAAACTGATCTATTTGAACTCAAAATTCAAGTTCTTTCTACTCTACCAGTGATAAAAGTCCAATAATTGTGCTGTTAACCTTTTATGATGCTAATACCTACTGAGCTCAGAGATACAATCTAAATTAGTACCCTAATGCTCAAATTAACTATGTGAGGATCTTGTTAAAATATAGATTCTCATAAAAATGGAATTATACAGTATTTGTCTCTTTGTGACTGGCTTATTTCTCTTAGCATACATAATGTCCTCGAGATTCATCCAAATTGTAGTTGTTGTATAATAGGTATAGAGTTTCAGTTTTGCAAGATGAAAAAGTTCTGGAGATTGGTTGCACAACACTGTGAATATACTCACCACTATGAACAGAACATTTAAAAATAGTTAAGATGATAAATTTTACTATTATGCATATTTGCCACAACTGAGAGTACAGATTCTCATTTGATAGGTCGTGGGTGCAGCCCAGATGATGCTGATGCTGCTGGTCCAAAATGACCTTTGCAATAGTGAGATCATAGATACTTTTCTCCAGGAATACCTTTAAGAAGTCACTGCCATTTGATTTGAATTGACATGTGAAACAAAACCTATTGAAAGTCCTTACTCTCAACTACACTGCCTTTCTAACTGATGTATATATCCTCATTCACTCTAGTGGGGTGAGTGAGCATAAGTGGCCATCACTTCTGATGCCCTTCAATTCACCAGAGATCTCAGAGTCTAACAATGTCTTTGGCCTTGGACGCATCTTACTCTTAAACTTCTAAGATAATCATGTCCTGAAATATCTTCTATGATGATGCACGTTGAAAAGTTCCCTCCCACCCTGACAGCTGAGAAGAGCAGAAGAGTTTCCAAACTGCTGCTACATATCAAAGAGCCTGTCTTTTCAGCTTCACTGACAAGTTGAATGATTTTCCAGAGTTTTAGAAAACATCAGGCAAAATCCTTTCTGGATAAAAAGCTGCTGTCAGCTGCCTGCAGCTGATGGAGCAGCTTTAAATTCTGCGGGGGGAATTCCTACTGCAGTCTCAGTCCCAAGTTCCAGCTTCTGCCTTATGTCCAATTGCTTATCTCTGCTCAAGTAGCTCACCATAACTGAGCAGGAGAAGCTGTGAGGCTCACCTTCACTGATACTCCCCACATTTTCTCTGGAGGAAAACATGCTAAGAGCCATTTGTTCAGGGAAGCAGTATAAAGTTATTACTTGTAATCTGTTCTGTTTTTGAACAGAACCTCATAATATAAAGACAATAGAAATCAATACAAGAGACCATCTACAAATTTTTCTAATACCTCATTAAAGTGGCCTGACAGGACTGTTCTGGACCACGAGGTGATGAGATCTGCCAATAACATCCTCTGACTCAGGACGTGCGAATGTGATACAAAAGGAAGCAGCAAGAAGCAGGGAATCAAAAAGATGCTTGTTGCTTAAGAAAATGATTCCCAGGACTGCACCGACCCTGAAACTGAAGTGTTAGTCCTTGGTTCATGAGCTTCTTGTTTTTTGTTACTTTCTTTTTTTTTTTTTTTTGAATTTTTTAAAATGTTTTTTATTTATTTTTGAAGGAGAGAGAGAGACAGAGCATGAGCGGGGAAGGAGCAGAGAGAGAGGGAGACACAGAATCCGAAGCAGGCTCCAGGCTCTGAGCTGTCAGCGCAGAGCCCGATGAGGTGCTCGAACTCACAAACCATGAGATCATGACCTGAGCCAAAGTTGGACACTTAACCGACTGAGCACCCAGGTGCCCCATTGTTTTTTGTTACTTTCTTATGTGTTGTTTCAATATATCCCTATTAACTTGAATAATCCTGAATTAATCTTGATTTCTTGCAACCCCAAAATTCCTAATGCACAATTATTCTTACCTGATGATCAAGCTTTAATAATTCTGACAGATTCTGGTCTAAGCCTATGGTTTCTACACCATCAATGATGGACCTGGCCATTGGAGGTCAGGTCAGGCCTTTTATCTTATTAATTCACCTTTATAATTTTCATGGCACCTGTATTCAAGGGCAGCTATATTTTGTATTTAGAAATATTTCATTCTCAAGAAGAAATTTCAAATACTTATTTTTATGATTCCTATTAAAGGTCCCCAGAAGCATTAAAAAAATATATGTGTAGCCAATCAAGGGGTAATTCTTGAAAATTCCTAAACTTATCTTTGTCTCTATTTGCTTGGAGGAAAGAGTGTTCATCCGCCTCTCCAAACTATACCCTACCACCAGTCCATATGTCTGCTTTGAGAATTAGGTATTCCTCCCTCTCCAATTCATCCTTCCAGAAGCCTTAGACATACTGCATTTTCCATACTTTCTTCTCATTTTACTACTGTATATTTCTCTCTTCGATGTTTGCTTTTTATACTTCCAACTCAGTCATTCATTTTCTCATCTCATTGATAATTCAGAAGAATCAGGTTCTTTTCTTATGTCTGCTATTTATTACCAGGTGGTTTACTCCATCCTACTGAATCATAATTCCTACATTTTTAAATGGGGATTAAAAACGCCTGCGTTTTCTACTTCACTTAGATTTGTGAGAGTGGAAGATAATGATTTATATAGAGGTATTTTGTAATTGTAAAGTTTTACATGAGTTTTGCATATTACCTGGAGAACTATCCTACTTTAATTTTACACAGTCAGAAACAAATTACTAAATGGTGAACTTCTCTCATAAAGAAAGGTCATTGCATTTAGAAAGGTGGTCCTTCATTTGCATTTACTCAGTCACACACCATTTTAAAGAGTGTCATCACATTTTTACCTTATGAAATATATTCTTTCTGAGCCAGTACTCATAGTTTGTTAAAAGGCAAAGATAAATAGAAAACAGAAAGCTTTGAATATTAGTTGTCAAAAATAATGAAACAGCCCACCTCTGAATTTTGATGAACAAATCAACATGTTCAGTTTTCCATCAAGAAAGAAAAATAGCTGTCTCACTCAAATACCTTTTGTCATTTATATGATCAAATTAATATTGCTGTCCCAGTGGTCTTTATGACTCAGCCTTAAAATAATCTATGTAAACATTATCTACCAAAGTGTATCCCAGAATTGTGTTTTATGCTTAACAATTTATTTTTCTATCCAATTTAGAAGCCCTGGGATTACCAATATTTATATGATGCTTCTTCCCTCAGGGGGGAAAAAACTCTCAGTCATCTTATATTATTAGCTAAAACATAAGTTGTAGCATTTGCCTGAATTTAAAGCATTTGAATTGAGGAGACATAACTTTAATGAAGATTTTGGACACCTAAGATTTACTGCTGAATATTCTTTGCATTTGGATACAAGTATTGTCAGAACAGCTTTCCAAGCTTTGTTCCCTTTGCCATTCCAAAATTGAGATTAAAGAAGGGCCCAAGTTCACATTTAAGATGAATGAGAAGCACAATTATAAGAGAGTATGTATAAGCAGGCAGAAAAATAATTGAGCACTTTTCAAGAAGCTCAGACGTTTAATGAACAGGATGGAAGAATATCCTTCATGAAAGGAAAGGAGAGGCAGTGACTATACTTCTAAGGAAATACGGAATAATAGTGGCCACAAAGCAATTTCCTTAAGAAAGGTTTCACTATTATATTTTAGAAAAGGTTTTAAAGCAAGATTTCTGTTTCATTCTTCTTAGTAAGAAATCTATGTATTTACAATCATATACCTTAGCAAATAACTGCTTAGGTACATGAACCTTTCTGTCCTAAGAATTTGATGTCTTGGTTCAAAAGGAAATGCTGTGAGAGCTCTTTCATTGGGCCATATACTTTCCATGGTTGAGTGAATTGGGCTTTCGTTAGCCCTTGTTCTTTAAAGTCCACCTGCCATATCATTACAAAGAACAGATAATTTATTGGTTTTCTAATTGCCATTAATTTATAGCTTTAAGTTTCAAAGGCAAATTATGTTACTACAATATCCAGAGACTTTTAAGTTTCAGCTTCTCTGAATATTAAGCATTATCTAAATCTTGACATATATTCAGATGAGAGAAGAATCCAAGAAATAATTTCTATAATTAATTCTGGAAAAAAAACAGGCTTTTAATGACTCACTATTAAAATACAGGCTAATCATCTCATTACTTATTTCTTTTAGAAAGATTTGTCTAAATTACACTCACTTAAAGAAACTGACTTTTCCCTGGATTTATGATGTCTTCATTCTATAGGAAAGAATCTCATTGGAAATTTATTTGGATCTACATTTTTTTTTCAAAATTAAAATTTCAAGTGACATTTGTGGCATCATAAATTTGGATTCTATTCATTTGAATTTTTGCTACCTCTGAAAATGGTCGATGGATCTGTGACAAACGTTTGCTAGTAAAATTAATAGCGCTAATAAAATCTAGCTGGCAGAACATGATCTGAACAACTTTATAAGGCAATATTTGCAAATAAACATTTATAAACACAAGGACTTTGGAGATTTAAAATCCAGCTCTTCTCCATACTAGTTATTGGACTTTGAGTTTCAGAGAACAAAATAATCAATCAGTTTCCTATTCGGTAAGATGGAAATAACAGCAATCATACCACAGGAGCTTGTGAGGATTATCCCTCCTTATTTACATGGAAATCAAAATCTAAAGAGGCTAAGTGACCCAAAGGATCACAAAGAAAAAGTTGCTGGTTTAGGACTCGAACTTCATAATCCATGTTCTTAAACACTATAATGCTGCCCTTAATAAGCATGTATTCACTTATAGAGTTTTAGATTTCTTAATTTCTTATTCATGAGCAGAATACATTACATGTGCAAGGCATATCTCCTAGGGATTATTATCTCTAAAACTGTGTTTGAAATACTGGCAACTTCCATCAGGTAATATGTTGACTTGTGTTGGATCATTCACCCGTTAAGGTAACATTTGCAGAGTATGACCATTTCAGACTCTGAGGCAAAATTACAGTTTTCCACTCAATCTGAGAGTTTTTCTTTCTAATTTGTACACTAAGACAATATGCGATTTGAAACAAATTGATAGAAACAGGTATAGTATAATACTTAGTTGAACTTTCACTATTGCAGTCATGGCACAGCCAGGAAACCAAAGGGTTGCAAAAAGGGAACTCATTTCAGCGATTTGGTTAAGAATATAAAAAAGGAGCTGAGGACAAACCGGAGGAGGGTAAGGGAGCCAAGATATTAGTAACTGCAGGAAACCACCCACCACTCCTACACTGGAGAGGTAAAGGGAAATAGTGTCCTCTGAAGTAGCCCAGACCCTGGATGGAAGTTGGGGGCGTGGAGGATGTTTTCCATGGGATCTGGAGCCATGGAGGGGATATAGGCCCGTTCCAGAAGAGCTAAGACAGACTGACAGGAGAAATACCTGCGCGGCGGAAGCAGCTCTCTGCTACCAGTCTCCAGACAGTCTCAGCGGAGGTTCAGGTAATAAAGGACCTGGGAAACATACCCTAGAGGGATTAGCCTTCTTAATTTATGACCGTTACACCACAAGCCGTTACATGTTTGATTTCAGAGGCTGTCAGAAACCTTATCCACTTATTTTGTCAAAACAAGGCCTTACGTCTTCTGACAAAGTATGGAACGCTCATCAGCTACAACTACACTCCCGAGGCAGAAAGAGCAGCTTGCTATTATTTACCGAGCATATGCGTGATCACACTCCCCCAACACAGACTCACACACAGCATTCATGTACTCAAACCATAGAACCTGACCTCCACGCTGCCCTCTCATATCACAAGCGGAAGAATCTCAATGGAAGAAGCATAACCGACATATCAGTGGAAGATGCCAATGGTACTGCTATAAATGTTACAGAAGAGAGAAATCTATGTCATGTTTCTCAGTTTATTACTTGATTTTCAAAAGCGTCAAGTTTCCTTTTCTGTCACAATTTTAATAACAAGCATCCCCGTCATCATCCTCCCCACGAAATGGAGTTTAAGCGTGACGTGGTTAAGGAAAGGCAATGTTAATGCACGTTGTGACAAATGTGACAGATTCCCTCTATATCACTTACACACATTTATATATTTCTGGATAAATTGCCCCTGCCCACTGATAAATTTGTGTTTCCTTTTCTTCTGGTTTCATGATTAAAATAATGGAAAGTAAAATTTAAAATGTAGCTCTTTGACGTGATTTCACATTTACAAACATGAAATATAAACTCCTCATGCCTTCCTATGGCAAGCTAAATCCTCCTTGTAATACCTCCCTAATTTCTACTAATAACTGCCTATATTGATTGGCCAAGCCAGAAACTTAGAAATTCCTTAAATGCTTAGCAGAAAACTCTTTCCATGGTAGCCACCTTTTCTTTTTCTATTTGTAGGCAATTAAAAACTTATTCTGAATGTGGAACAACAGCATGTTATTTGAAAAATTATATATATATGTATATATATGTATATATATATATATGCAGTAGCTTCTTCATAAGTTTATTAGATTTTATCTGATTTTAGGTGACTACAAAATAAATGTACTTTTTTGAAATAGTAGATAAATATCAAACCAACGATTGCAGAAGTGAGGGGTAGGAGGAGTCTGATTCAAGGGGATTTAGAAGCTGTTGCTTCGTATCTGATTACTATGTTTATTCTTCTAACTACATGGGTATCAAATGGAGCCATAAAATTATTCTGGAAATGTAAAGCATTAATACAAAGTTGGCCAGCTACATTTTACTATTTACATAATATATTTGTTCAGTTTTCATTTTATCAATCGCTTATTGATACCTTACATCAAATATATTTTTACGTATACTGTATCATACCCCTTATTTAAATTTTTCTACTTAAAGTAAGAAGCATAATGCAGTGATTATTACCCACTTCAACCTAGGGGATCATCCTGCACACTCCACAGCGTTGTAGCATCTTGTTTATATCTGAGACTTACTTTAACAATTTTAGAAATAAAAATCAAGAACATCTGTGATGTTTATTTGACCCATAGGCAGTTACAGGGCAAATGTGCATACTCTTCTAGAAATCACTATAGCAACAACCAGGTAATTGCATTTAAAAACAAAAGGTGCCTTTGTGGATATCATTTTAAGTATCCACTGTTAACTCTATGTCAACAAAGCATTAGTGGGTCTGGTTCATTAATGGAAGGTTCTTGTAATAAAATAATGACAGCTTTGTAATTATTGGTTTGAAATTTCAGAAAAACATAAACACATCAAAAATATATTTTCCATCTGTCCAGGAATGACTGGCAAACCAGTATCATTTCTATATTCATAACTTTTTCTATACATGTATTGTCTGTAGAAATAAGACCTTAAGGCAGTGCTTGTATCACTTGTTTTCATTGCTTCCCTATAATTACCTTATACAGACTTATTATGAAAATGAATTCACATCTTTTAGTGTATTTCTGTGGTAAGATTGTGAAATGGCATCCAAAGGGAATCATATGCGGCATTTTTTTATTCCTGAAACATTTTGTAGGTTCAATTCAATTAGCATATTTTGAAAGGTGCTTAGTGCTTTTATGCATCAGGCCCCATGAAAAATTCAACTTTCCAATAGCTGTATTCCCTGGACGTCCCTTATTTTCATCTCAGCCAAATAAAACACCAACCTGCTTATGAATTTACATTGTAACGCTGTTTGCATTTTCTGCTATACCATAGAAATAGCTCTAAATACTAAAATATAAAAAGGAAAGTGCTGAAAGTGTGCACAGTCATTTCTTTCTCAATTTGAAGAAAAGGGTATGTTTCCTTCTAGGGTGGAAAAAATAAGGCAGTGTGGTCTAGAATAGTCATAAATATATCTAGCTTCCTTAAAATAGTTGTAGGGGACCTGGGTGGTGGCACAGTCAGTTAAGCAACAGACTCTTGATTTTGGTTCAGGTCACAATCTCAGGGTTTGTAAATTCAAGCCCCATGATCTGTAAGGTTCTCCCTTTCCCTCTGCCCCTCCCCAACTCTCTCCCTTAAGGCTCTCTCTCTCCCTCTGCCACTCCCCCATTTGCTCTTGTGCATAAGCATGCATGTGCTTGCTCTCTCAAAAAAAAAAAAAAAGTTGGCAATAGACAATGATGAATTAACCCATCTTTTAGGTGATATTAAACAATTGGTTTTTTGGAAAACATCTGACTATGTAGATTTTATACTTAATATCTAGATATTTGTAACTTTTTAGCCAGAAACCCAGAAGAGATGAAACTCTGTCCACTAGGCCATGTCCAGTCAATGCACAGCGCCCAGCATCACCTGAGAGATCCTTAGAAGTTTAGATACCCAGGGACCACCATATACCCTAATAAAAACCTGTATTTTAACAAGATCCCAGTGGTTTGTATTCATTTTAAAGGTTGAGAAACTTTGGGCTAAACCTAAATAATTTTATGCAAATTTCACCTGCTATTGATTAACTTCAGTGTAGCCAGCCAATTATTTTGACACACTAATTGGCCAATTTGGGTTACAAGTAATTATACATGCAATTTTGCTCATTCTGAAAAGATTCGGTGGTGAATTTTTGAAAATTCCCTACTAAATATGGTGACATCAAATTTAAGTTAGATTTTGTGTGGGTAGTTATTAATAGTTAGGTAATTCCAACCCTAAACAACAAAAAACCTTGTATAGGTAATGTGAAGGAATTCAAAGACATTAAAACCCTTATGTGGATCCTGAGAAACTTAACAGGAACCCATGGGGGAGGGGAAGGAAAAAAAAAAAAAAGACGTTAGAGTGGGAGAGAGCCAAAGCATAAGAGACTCTTAAAAACTGAGAACAAACTGAGGGTTGATGGGGGGTGGGAGGGAGGGGCGGGTGGGTGATGGGTATTGAGGAGGGCACCTTTTGGGATGAGCACTGGGTGTTGTATGGAAACCAATTTGTCAATAAACTTCATAAAAAAAAAAAAAAACTCTTCCAGGGTTGTGTTCCTTAAAGTCTATTAGAATAAGTTACAAGATTTAAAAACATCAAGACAAATGATACTTTTTAAAAATTGAAGGACCCATTTTAAGCTACATAGAAGCACCCTTAAAAATAAATGTGATTAAAACATTTTTATTTGCTTAGCTGCTTGGTGAGTACTTACATTTTGGCACCAAGTAAGATCATAAAAATCATTTAAAGGCATTAATTCCAGACAATATTTTACAATACAATTAGCATCTTGGCTATATACTGAGCAATTGAATTTTATTCTATGAAGAACTAGGTAACCAAATTATTCTAGACTATCTGGCTTGCCTAAATAGGACTTGAGAGGCTTGTTAACTTTCCTTAAATAAATCCTTGTTTCTATTCCTCCTAGAACATGCTATATAAAAATGACCATGATGTAGCCAAACACAATAAAGCAGGCAGTTTAATGTCTACCCTTATGACTTTCAATTTTGTCTTCTTATTAGAAACTCATTATGTCTTCTCTGTCCATGTCACCCACCATGGATGGCATCTCACATAAGCTTCATATATCTCATTGTAAGCTGCTATGCAGGATGACACTGTCTATGCCATCAATGACATTTTAAATTAGTATATCTGGCATTTTAAATCAGTATATCTTCAATATGCCCGAGAAATCCATTCAAATTTTAGGTGATTAGTTTACAGATCAACAAACGAAGAGAACACAAATTTAACCTTATTTATATAAGGAAAATATCCACCTTTTATTGGTAATGACATTCTTCCAAAAGAATAGATTGCTTATATTTTGCGTATAGGTAAAAACACACAATAAATATTAAACTAAAAATAACATAATTATATAGGAAGCCAGTGGAATTTATTGCCTGGGAACTTTGCATAAATTTGTAATACAAAAAAGCTCAAGAATTAATCCTTCTTTTGTTCCAGCTTTTTTTTCCTTCCTTCCTTCCTTCCTTCCTTCCTTCCTTCCTTCCTTCCTTCCTTCCTTCCTATTAAACCAATAGATAATTGAGCACCTGCTATGATGCAGGTATTAATCTTATTGCTGAGGATATTTCAATAATCAAAAGGTCTCTGCTTTCATGGCATTTGCCTTATACTGGGAGAGTAAACATATGTTCACATTTTTGTATTTACGTGTGAATTTGTGAGTAGTCAGTTGCCTGTAAGCACAAAGAAAAAAATTAATCAGGATGCTGACAGTGCTATTTTAAACTGGGATTGGGTGGTTAGGAAACACTGCTCTGAAATTAAAATTAGGATAGAAATTAATGCAATCAAGAAATGAGTCCTACAGTTACCTGCATAAGAGTTTACAGACAAAAGAATGAATAAGATCCTGAGATGAGAAAAGAAAATCTCAAAGGTATATCTACATGGCCATTGTGGCTGGAGAGAAAGGGAAAAGATGGGGTCAATAAGAACAGTGCAGCCTCTGAGGGTTAAATCTTGTAAGTGTGGCTCACAGTGAATATTTTGGATTACATTCTGAATGCAATATTTAATAATAATAATAATAATAATAATAATAATACTGACTTCTGGGAGGGATTATGGTGATAAGAAATATAAGTTGGAGCAGATGACCAGCTAATTGGTTATTGCGGTAATTGAGCCACAAATTATAGTGTCTTACATGACAGTGGGATCAATGGAGGTGGTGAAACATATTCAGATTTGGGACATATTTTGAAAGTAAAGCCAATAGAATTATCTCATACATAGATGTGGGTATGAGAACAATAAAGGGGTTATGGCCCTTTGTAGCAACGTGGACGGAACTGGAGAGTGTTACGCTAAGTGAAATAAGCCATACAGTGAAAGACAGATACCATATGTTTTCACTCTTATGTGGATCCTGAGAAACTTAACAGGAACCCATGGGGAAGGGGAAGGAAAAAAAAAAAAAAAAAAGAAAGGTTAGAGTGGGAGAGAGCCAAAGCATAAGAGACTCTTAAAAAATGAGAACTGAGGGCTGATGGGGGGTGGGAGGAAGGGGAAGGTGGGTGATGGGTATTGAAGAGGGCATCTTTTGGGATGAGCACTGGGTGTTGTATGGAAACCAATTTGACAATAAATTTCATATATTTAAAAAAAATAAAATAAATATTGTAACGGCAAAAAAAAAGGGGTTTAGAATGACTTTTGTCATGAGCAACTGGATGAATACATTTGGTATTCACTGAAATAGGGAAGACTTGGAAAAGAAGAGGCTTCAGGAGAAAACCAATAAAACTTTCAAGCAGAAGTGAGTAGGGATAGAGCTTTCTAAGTCTGAAGTCTGAAGTCTAAGTCGGAAGCTTGTCTAAGTCTGAAGTTCGTGGAAAAAAATAAGAGCTTCAGATGTGGATTTAGGAGTTTTGAGTATCCAAGTGCTTTTTAAATCTACATAACACAAAATCACCTAGGGAATGTATGCAACTATAGAAAGGGAGGGAGAAGTCCAAGATTATAAACATATAGGTAATTAAAATTATGCATTTAGTAATCATATAAACAAAATGTTGTCTTTGAAGGCAAAATTGACACATATAATAGAATATTCATTAAAAGTTATTTTTCATACATTTTCTAAGAATGGAAATTATACTGTCAGGCTTAAGTAAAGGAATCACATGGTAAAATTCTACGTCTGCTATTCTAGAAACAGGAATATTTGATAAATATGTCAAATATACACTAATGTACAAAAAATATAGAGATAGACACAATATTTTATATACATATGCATTTAGAATCATTTGTAAAAAAAGAAAAATGACCTATTGATTTGAGATAATCTCATCAAATAGAAATTGACAAATTGACTGCAAAATTTATATGGAAAAGGACCTAGAATAGTCAAAATGATTTTGAAAAAAGAAAAGAAAAACAAGCTCGAAGACTCAGATGTGATTTTATGATATACTAATATACTAATATTTTCTATATATATTTATAGGATATAAAATAATGAATCATAAGATAAAAAATAATTACAATGAATTAGTTATCATCAGTAAACATGGAAGTTCTGCTCTTCAAAAGTCATTGTTAAAAAAATAAAAGTGCAAACCACAGTCTTGGAGAAAATATTTGCAAAACACACATCTGACAGATCTTAGTTCCACAATATATAAAGGACTTGAAAAATAAAAACATAAAATGCAAAAAAAAAAAGATATAGATAGCAGATAAACATATGAAAAGATACTCAAAGTCATTAGTCATTATAACAATGAGAATGAAAATCCCACTGAGATCCTACTTTATATTATGGGAATAACAAAAATTAAGAGAAAAAACAAAAACAGACCATGGCAGGAACGCAGAGAAGCTGGAATTCTCACATAATGCTGTTGGGAATACAATGCTGCTTTCTCACTACAATGGCAGATTTGAGTAGTTGTGACAGACTTAATAGCCTACAAGGCCTAAAATATTTACTATGTCACTCTTTATAGAACAGTTTCTGTATTGCTACTATAGCCTTGACATATATATCTGTGATACCACAGATATATTCACTTTCAACTAAGATTTAGGAGGAGGAACGATACTCTTTTTCTCAGAAATGTATTACTATTGGGGCACCTGGGTGGCTCAGTCGGTTAAGCATCCGACTTTGGCTCAGGTCACGATCTGGTGGTTTGTGGGTTAAAGTCCCACAACGGGCTCTCAGCGCAAAGCCCACTTCGGATCCTCTGTCCCCATCTCTCTCCCCCTCCCCCATGTGTCCTTCTCCCCCCCCACCTTCAAAAATAAATAAATACTAAACAAATTTTTAAAAAAATATAAAAGACTTATATTACTATTATATTTTCTGCTCATCCAACATATTAAATTACTTAAAAACAGGAGGAAGAATTTTTTGACTACCATTTTCCAGTGTAGTGTACTGCCCATTTTTATGTCATCACAAATCCATTTTAGCTGTCTTTTGTCAAACTTACTAAAAGTATTTGACTAAAGTAAAGCTCTTTCTTCAACTCCTGAACTTAAAGATTTGGGTGATGGCGATGATGCAGTTTTACAGAAAGCACTCCCAAAACTAAAACTGTGTATTGGTTGAATAAAATACTTTCTGAATATTTTCAGACTTCAATTTGAGATTGTTATTTGAATGAAAATTTTTCCCAATCTTTTAATCATAAACTTTTGCTTTACAAAACCATTTTTAAAAAATATTGTATGTACTTATAACTTTGCTCTAGAGTAGTCAACCAGGGCAATTCTGTCCATCCAGGGGAAATATGGCAATATCTATTGACATTTTTGGTTGGCATAATTCTAGTGGGGGAAAGGGGACATGCCGCCAGCATGTAGTGGCATGTAGAGCACAGGGATGCTGCTAAACATATTACAATTCACAGGACATTTTCTATAATAAAGCATTATTCTGCTCCAAATGTCAATAGTGAGGAGACTGAGAAACTCTCCTATAGAGATATGGCAATAAACAAAGTAATTAGCTTTCAAGGTAATAAAATTACCCTAGAATTGCTATCTCCATTTTAGCTTTCATTGCATATGTGTCAATTTCAGCATCTTCCCTGAAGTAAAATGACAGGAGAATCTTTACAACAGATACCATGTAATAAGCAATGTGCAATCACAAAGAATATAAGTTTAGGAATTTTTCACCAAGTTTCAGGAAACAATTTACCTGCAAGCAAAATTGGTTATTAGCATGTTGATATTGTCATCTATAGCATACAGTGTTAAGGCTTTCACATTTTCAAGTATTTTTTCTAACATGGTCTTTCTTTCTCATCTTGTTTGAATTCCTTGTATAAACATGTAACACCTAGGTGCCCTATTATTAATTTGAAATTTGAAATTTCTAAATCTAAACCAATTACCTTGAGAACTGGAATTATTTGAACTTTTTTTTTATGATGTCCACAATTATTATGTCTCTTGTTGTCTAATACAATATTCTTGAGACACAATCATTACTTTTCTCCTATAGCATAAGTGCTAAGTGCCCAAAGTTTGACTAAGTTTTACAAAATGTTTTATTTTACAAAATAAAATAGAGAAGTCCCTGTTTTATTTTTTGTTTCTTGGTATTATAACCCTAGAAAACTAGTGTTATATTTTTGTAACTTGAAACAAAATTTTGAGGTTATGCCACTATTCAGTACATAGGAAAATACAGTGTTATTTGCTGTTTTATCCAAAACAGTATCAGTTGAATGGAATCAAAGTGCCAGGTAATTAAAATGTACATTTATTAGCAGAATTCAATTCATCATCTGTTATTATAGGATTTATTATTTTAGTATTATGTTTTTCTTTCCTTTTTCACATTTATCATTAATTTCTCATTCCTTAATAATTCTGAAAATCTGGAAATCTATTATAAATGAATTTCAATCTTTTGCTAAATATCTTTGAAAATATTTTTAAACAATATTTTGTTCAATCTAGTTTTTTAAGCCAAAAGGCAGCTCATAGATTTTCACTGGTTATACTGTTTATAAAATTCAGTGAAAAGTGAGTTCTAAAGTAGAGATTTAGAGAAACATAGTGAGTTCACATATTATAGAAACTTGTTTAAAAGTATGTAAAAAAAAGTGGACATCTATAATTCTTTAATTATCAATAATGATAATACTAAAATTCGAACAACCAGGTATTTAACCATTTAATGATAGATGAGTGGAACTATCCTGTATTGGTATTTAGAGTGAAGAAATCAAGTATCTAATTTTTCACCTTCAGATTGAAAGTGAGGGGATGGAGAACTATCTATCATGCTACTGGAAATCAAAAGAAAGCTGGAGTAGCCATACTTATTTCAGACAAACTAGACTTTAAATTAAAGGCTGTAACAAGAGATGAATAAGGGCATTATATAATAATTACAGGGTCTATCCATCAGGAAGAGCTAACAATTATAAATGTCTATGCTCCGAGTTTGGAGCACCCAAATATATAAAACAATTAATCACAAACATATGCAACCTATTGATAAGAATGTAGTAAATTCAGGGGACTTTAATACTCCACTTAAAACAATAGATAGATCACCTATACAGAGATTCAATAAAGAAACAAGGGCCCTGAATGATACATTGGATCAGATGGACTTGACAGATATATTTAGAACTCTGCATCCAAAGCAACGGAATAGACTTTCTTGAGTGCACATGGGACATTTTCCAAGATAGTCACATACTGGGTCACAAAACAGCCCTTCATAAGTATAAAAGAATTGAGATCATACCATGCACACTTTCAGATCACAATGCTATGAAAATTGAAATCAACCACAGGAAAAAGTTTGGAAAACCTCCAAAAGCATGGAGGTTAAGAACACCCTACCAAAGAATGAATGGGTCAACCAGGCAATTAGAGAAGAAATTAAAAAATATATGGAAACTAATGAAAATGAAAATACAACAATCCAAACGCTTTGGGATGCAGCGAAGGCAGTCTTGAGAGGAAAATACATTGCAATCCAGGCCTATCTCAAGAAACAAGAAAAATCCCAAATACAAAAATCTAACAGGTCACCTAAAGGAACAGATCTTCCTAAAGGAAGCATAACAGCAAAACCACCCCAAACCCAGCAGAAGAAGAAAAATAATAAAGATCAGAGCAGAAATAAACAATATAGAATCTTAAAAAAACTGTAGAGCAGATCAACGAAACCAAGAGTTGGTTTTTTGAAAAAATAAACAAAACTGATAAACCTCTAGCCAGGTTTCTCAAAAAGAAAAGGGAGATGACCCAAATAGATAAAATCATGAATGAAAATGGAATTATTACAACCAATCCTTCATAAATACAAGCAATTATCAGGGAATACTATGAAAAATTATATGCCAACAAACTGGACAACCTGGAAGAATGGACAAATTCCTAAACACACACTTCAAAAACTCAAATGGGAAAAAATTTGAACAGACCCATAACTAGTGAAGAAATGGAATCAGTTATCAAAAATCTCCCAACAAATAAAAGTCCAAGACCAGATGGCTTCCCTGGGGAATTCTACCAGACATTTAAAGCAGAGACAATACCTATCCTTCTCAAGCTGTTCCAAAAAATAGAAAGGGAAGGAAAACTTCCAGACTCATTCTATGAAGCCAGCATTACTTTGGTTACCAAACCAGATAGAGACCGAGAAAAGAGAGAGAGAGAGAGATCTACAGGCCAATATCCCTGATGAATATGGATGCAAAAATTCTCTACAAGACACTAGCAAATCAAATTCAACAGCATATAAAAAGAATTATTCACCATGATCAAGTGGGATTCATTCCTGGGATGCAGGGCTGGTTCAGTATTCATAAATGAATCAATGTGATACATCACATTAATAAAAGAAAAGATAAGAACCATATGATCCTGTCAATTGATGCAGAAAAAGCATTTGACAAAATACAACATCCTCTCTTAATAAAGACACTTGAGAAAGTCGGGATAGAAGGAACATACTTAAACATCATAAAAGCCATTTATGAAAAGCCCACAGCTAATATCATTCACAATGGGGAAAAACGGAGAGCTTTCCCTCTGAGATCAGGAACACGACAGGGATGTCCACTCTCACTGCTGTTGTTTAACATAGTGTTGGAAGTTCTAGCATCAGCAATCAGATAACAAAAGGAAATCAAAGGCATTAATATTGGCAAAGATGAAGTCAAGCTTTCGCTTTTTGCAGATGACATGATACTATACATAGAAAACCTGATAGGCTCCACCAAAAGTCTGTTAGAACTGATACATGAATTCTGCAAAGTCGCAGGATGCAAACTTAATGTACAGAAATCAGTTGCATTCTTATACACTAATATTGAAGCAACAGAAAGACAAATAAAAAAAAACTGATCCCATTCACAATTGCACCAAGAAGCATAAAATACCTAGGAATAAAGCTAAGCAAAGATGTAAAAGATCTGTATGCTAAAAACTATAGAAAGCTTATGAAGGAAACTGAAGAAGATACAAAGAAATGGAAAAACATTCCATGCTCATGGATTGGAATAATAAATATTGTTAAAATATCAATACTACCCAAAGCAATCTACACATTCAATGCAATCCCAATCAAAATTGCACCAGCATTCTTCTCAAAGCTAGAACAAGCAATCCTAAAATTTGTATGGAACCACAAAAGACCCTGAATAGCCAAAGTAATATTGAAGAAGAAAACAAAAGCAGGAGGCATCACAATCACAGACTTTAGCCTCTACTACAAAGCTGTAATCATCAAGACAGCATGGTATTGACACAAAAACAGACACATAGACCAATGGAATAGAATAGAGACTCCAGAATTGGACCCACGAAAAACGGCCAACTAATCTTTGACAAAGCAGGAAAGAATATCCAATGGAAAAAAGACAGTCTTTTTAACAAATGGTGCTAGGAGAACTGGACAGCAACATGCAGAAGAATGAAAGTAGACCACTTTCTTACACCATTCACAAAAATAAACTCAAAATGGATGAAGGACCTGAATGTGAGACAGGAAACCATCAAAACCCTAGAGGAGAAAACAGAAAAAAACCTTTCTGACCGCAGCCACAGCAATTTCTTACTTGACACATCTCCTAAGGCAAGAGAATTAAAAGCAAAAATGAACTACTGGGACCTCATGAAGATAAAACGCTTCTGCTCTGCAAAGGAAACAGTCAACAAAACTAAAAGGCAAGCGACAGAATGGGAAAAGATATTTGCAAATGACGTATCGGATAAAGGGCTAATATCCAAAATCAATAAAGAACTCACCAAACTCCATACCCGAAAAACAAATAATCCAGTGAAGAAATGGGCAGAAGACATGAATATACACTTTCCTCAAGAAGACATCCAGATGGCCAACAGGCACATGAAAAGATGTTCAACGTCACTCCTCATCAGGGAAATACAAATCAAAACCACACTCAGATACCATCTCACGCCCGTCAGAGTGGCTAAAATGAACAAATCAGGAGACTATAGATGCTGGAGAGGATGTGGAGACACGGGAACCCTCTTGCACTGTTGGTGGGAATACAAACTGGTGCAACCACTCTGGAAAACAGTGCGGAGGTTCCTCAAAAAATTAAAAATAGACCTACCCTATGAACCAGCAATAGCACTGCTAGGAATCTCCCCAAGGGATACAGGAGTGCTGATGCATAGAGGCACTTGTGCCCCAATGTTTATAGCAATACTTTCAACAATAGCCAAATTATGGAAAGAGCCTAAATGTCCATCAACTGACGAATAGAGAAAGAAGATGTGGTTTACATATACAATGGAATATTACTTGGCAATGAGAAAGAATGAAATCTGGCCATTTATAGCAACGTGGATGGAACTGGAGAGTATTATGCTAAGTGAAATAAGTTAGGCAGAGAAAGACAGATACCATATGTTTTCACTCATATGTGGATCCTGAGAAACTTAACAGACCATGGGGGAAAGGAAGTTGGGGGGGGGAGTTACAGAGAGGGAAGGAGGCAAACCATAAGAGACTTAAATACTGAGAACAAACTGAGGGTTGATGGGGGTGGGGAGAGGGAAAGTGGGTGATAGACATTGAGGAGGGCATTGTTGGGATGAGCACTGGGTGTTGTATGGAAACCAATTTGACAATAAATTATATATATAAAAAAAGTATCTAATTTTCAGTCTGTTTTTCTCTCTGCCTCTAATTTATTGGAGGGAGATTTAAACAAATAACTGAGAGGATCTTTTTAATGTGAAAACGTGAAGAGGTTGTCCTAGATAATCAATACATTTATTTATATCTTTAATAACTGATGGGTAGATGTTTAGGCTCCTAGCTTTAAAATTAATAACTAGCACTTGTAACATGATTTTCAGCATATAATATACACTTTTTCATTTAAAACATTTTCTATGTCTTTTTTAGTGCCAGGTACTTTTCTAAGTAACCATTAACTGAATTTTTACATCCATTTCAACCATTAACTGGAGTTTTACAAATGAATTATTCTCCATACATTGTACAACTGTCAAAGGTAAAACTAGTTCTGACTACAAATCTATGCAATATGTAAACTACAGATACTTCACTTTTTAAAGGTTGTGCATAATGCAAACATTTTAACTTCATAGTCAATAATGGTAAAACAATAATAAAATTGGATTTTAATATTAAAATGGCTGATTTGAGTTTTACATATGAAATTAAAAATTTATATGCTCAAAATGCCTAATTTGGTTGGCTAGAAAAGGTCAATGACCATCTAAGTTTTCACATTTTCTGGGTTATTACTGGAACTTATTTTTTCTGGACTTAGAGCTCATTAAAGATGCATAGTCTAAAGTTCTGGCATTCAATATTTATTCTCTGATCTAGCAAACTAGTTTATAGTGTTCTTTTTACTTTTTCTTTTTTGAAGCAGATGAAAAAGAATTCTTGGTCTTTAAAGAACATCAGAGAGCCTTTTCAAACAAACACTAATATAATCATCAATAATTAAGCTATATAGAGAAATCTCATGTATTTAAAATCCTGAGACCAAATTTGACTTTGGAATTAAAAGGGACTCTCACTGTCCTCTTATAATTAGTGCAGGGATGATATTCATTATTTCCACTAAATCTAAACCAGATAGTGATGTCTAAGATAACTTGTCACATATTTGCATGTTATATAAATCATCATTATAATTAACTCTTTTATTCAACCAATCTAATCAATGTCTACTGTGTACTACACTACACACTTTGCTGAGTACCAAGTCTACCATACTTAATGAAAGAGACATAGTCCCTTTTCTCAAGGAGTTGACATCTAGTGAAAATTCCATAGACTAATCTAATAATCATAAACAATATAACAAACAACTGAAGTAGGTTACGAATCAAATGTACATGGCACTTTACAGAACGAAAATTTAAAAGCAACAAAATGCTCTCAAGAAATTTTTAAAAATGTTTACTTACTTTTGAGAGAGAGAGAGAGAGAGAGCAAGAGCAGGGGAGGGACAAAGCGAGGGCGAGACAGAGGATCCAAGGCAGGCTCTGTGCTGACAGCAGAGAACCCTACATGGGGTTTGAACCCACAAACCGTGCGATCATGATCTGAGCTGAAGTCAGCCGCTTAACAGACTGAACCACCCAGGCCCCCCAGTGCTCTCAAGAATCTTGATTTACGTCTCAGAAAATGAAAAAAAAAAAACCTACCAGTTTTTATTTTTTAAAATTTATAATTTACAATTACTATCTAAGTATGGATTCAATATTGTTCCTGCTTTCAAAAAATAAATGTCATATCCGTCTGGAATTTTAAATACTGGTTTTCAAAATATTATTTAAAAATTGTTTACCTTTTTTTTCTCAGTAAACTGTAGTGTTCTGTACTAGAAGGAATAGAACTTATGCCAATTCATCTATGATGAGATAGTGCTTTAGTCTACCCTACCTTACTAATAATACAGTATTCACAGGTCAATGGAAAAAACAATATTATTTCTATTGAAAGGAAATACTTTCCTTTGTGTAAGTAAGAGAAATAGATTATATGGGAGCAGACTTAGGTTCAAACCCTGACTCTGATGGTGACTAGGTGTGTGAGACTCGGAAAGTCCACAAACAGTGCCTCCACTGGTAGTAATCATAAAACAAATGATGGCTATCATTATCATCACCATCACCATTATCATCATTAGCGATATTAAGAATAAGCAGTATGTTCTTCCCTAATGTCTATGTCAAAAGTTAGAGCTGATAAGAATGGGCACTTAGCTCACATTCTTTTCTAAATCAGTACTAGTGGGTATATCTCAGGCATTACACATTTTAGCTAACGTTTAACAATTAAATCTACTTTTTAAATTGTGTAGTTATGCATTATATGTGATCTACATCAGTCTGCTCTCGACATCAAGTAAATGAAGTGGTATATAAAGCAAATGTTAAAATCACGTATAAAAAAGGAAACATGTAGGGGAATTACAAAGCATTGGATCCTATGTATTACCAGAGGAGGGCACACATTTGACTCTAATCTTTACAGTTACGAAAAGGAAACATTATTTGTTTCAATAGATCCTTTATTTGTAAAGCTTTTACCCAAAAAAATTCCTAGTATAAATCCAACAGAAAGTCTCAGAAAATTATTTTTCTCAATATCCCTCAATAAATAGCTATAGTATACCTCAGAGCTAAATTAGTAAAATGAATTTTATAAGCAGTCAACATATTATAATTTAATAACAAAGATCTCTCTGTTAACTTGACATTTTCTAGGCATAAGTTTAAATCTATATATTGAGAATAATTGGTTGCTTGCCATTAATTTACCAATTTAATAATATAATGTGTATTAAACAAATAGCTGTTGAAGACATTCCAGGTATCAAACATTGTGCTACATACTGCAGACACAAATAAACATAAGACTTGACCCCTTTTTCAAGGAACTCACTGTCAAGTGAAAGGAGAGTCAGATAAAATGACTATGGTGCAATATAGTGACTGCAATATTGTAGAGAATGAGGAAAAAATTTGCTAGCATAATTAGAAGACATCTAAGATACATTGGAGGTAGAAGAAACAGCTGTCTGAAATAAAGCTCAGGTCAATAAATTCTTTGAAAAAATAGAATATTGTTAAGAATTACAGAGATGATCCAGCACTAGATATTTACCCAAAGGATACAAAAATACTGATTCAAAGGGATACATGCACCCACTAGATATTTACCCAAAGGATACAAAAATACTGATTCAAAGGGATACATGCACCCCAATGTTTACAGTAGCATTATCAACAATAGCCAAATAATGGAAAGAGCTTCAATGTCCATCAACAGATGAATGGATAAAGAAGTTCTGATACACACACACACACACACACACACACACACACACACACACACACACTGGAATATTACTCAGCCATAAAAAAGTATGAAATCTTGTCATTTGCAATGATGTGGATGGAGCTAGAGAGTATTAGGCTACATGTAATAAGTCAAATTTGGAGAAAGACAATACCATATGATTTTACTCATATATGAAATTTAAGAAACAAAGAAGATGAACGTAGGTGGGGAAAAAAAGAGAGACAAACAAGGAAACAGGCTGTTAACTATACAGAACAAATGGGCTTACTTGAGGGGAGGTGGGTGTGGGGATGGGTTAAATAGGTGATGGATATTAAGGAGGGCACTTGTTGTGATGAGCACTGGGTTCTGTATGTAAATATTGAATCACTAAACTCTATACCTGAAACTAATGTTAGTTACACTGTATTTAACTGGACTTCAAATATAAACTTCAATAACAACAACAACAGCAACAAAATCAGAACACCCAATAACTTTAGAAAAGTAAACAAACAAAAAAAGAAATAGAAAAATGAAATATATGCTAAGAGCTTTGCATGAAAAAGAAAATATAATTTATGAAAAAGATATCCTAAATAGCAGTAAGAAATAAGGCTCATTTCCTCTTCCAGCCATGAATACAGTAATAAAGGTAAAATTTAACTGTCCATTCTAAACAACTAGAAACTGGGTAACACATATGAAACAAAGGTATTCAGACACTGGACAACCAGTGACTCATGACAGAGATCCCTTTAATTATCCCATCATACTACCCAGAGAGAATCTTTGGACTTTAGGATAGGTGCACGAGTTTGAACCTGCCATAGCATTATCCATGAGTTGAGGAGACAGAGTTGAAAATTCAGGGATGCCAGGAAGTCTAGAATTAACTGAGCACAGTACCAAAGAAAACACAGCTTCACAGAGACCTCCAGAGACCTGTATAGGTCTGTCTTCAAGTCTTCAGATTATACTAATCATTATAACTATGTGAGGTTGGGAAATAGCCACCAGAAATCCCAACAAGGATCTGATAATGTCAGAAAGCACATTGCTCAAGAAATGTGTGCAGAGGAAAGTTAAGACCTTAGTTCTCCTATGACTGAAAAGGACTAGCAAAGATAGATCAAGTGAAGGAGGATGAACCTACAAAAGAGACCAAGAAGTAGCATCCAAAGAGAGGCAGAAATTGGTGAGGAAGTGCCAAGACCTCCGCCTAGTCAAATCCAATAGTTTTAAAAACAGCTTATAATGTCCTTTCAAGTTTCTACAGCACTTGAACTTAATATAAATAACTAATAAGAAACTCTCCCTACCTCAGTACAAAAGTTATCCATTGACATAGAAACAACAAAATGGTTTCCTCAGGATAGTCCATTCAATTCAGAAATCCTTTGTTGGATGCTGGTTTCAATTTACTCTGTGGGGTGCTATTGAGGAATAAAGGCATGAGACAGAAAGTTTGCAGGGGCATAAATCACATGTGGAAATGAGTATTACAGAAGACTACACAGAGATATAGTTAGTTCTAAAAAATATGAGGATTCATTCCATTGGGGGTCAAAAGGTGAGAAACACTAAGGATGGCTCCTTGGAGAAATGAAGTTTTGACAAGGCCTTGAAACAAAAATAAGACTACAGCAGGATTTGAAGATGAAAGCTGTCTTAAATTCAGGAAACAGCTCGAGTATAACATTAAGGAAAATAACTATGGCATGAGAGGAAAAGCCTTTCTTCTGGGCATATACGGACAACTGTTGATATATTTTAAGAGAAAGTAAAAGTTTTTGAGAAATCATGAAGTAGATCCAGAACAGGAACAGATGAAGAGATCAATGTTGATAAGCCCCTAAATGAAAACAAAAGAAACACAGCACAAACCACAAATAGACACTGTATCATATATAAAATGGAGTCTTTTTATTTCATAAAGTAAATTACTTATATACTGTTTTAAATTACATTGCCTTTCTATAAAAACTCACCTTGTTTTGAATATTTTATTGTAGGAAAAAAATGATTTCCAAGTGCTATGCATCATATTAGCTCCAGAAAGATCATTTGATATCACACAGTGTTTACTAATTTATACCATGAATATTTTTAATTATTTAAAAGACTATTTGTGTAAAATACATTATATACATGAATAAGACAGACTTTATATTTCATGTCTTATAGTTAACCACAATGAAGATCTGAACTGAATGTAATAACTTTCATGAAATAATTTAGCAGTATTCTTCAAATTGATATCAAAGATGTAAAGTGTGGGAACATTTATGGATTAAAAATGATGTGACTAGCTTGAGTTAATCTACTTAATTGAGATTAAAGAAATAAATCAAAATTTTGCTTCATTGTTCATTGTATATTTTGTATATTACTTGTTAACAAAAGAGTTCAAACTAACTTGATATTAATTATTTTTAAGCTGAAAAATAAAAGATCATGTAAAGACTGTTTTACAATATAAAGGCATAGAATCTTATGTGGCATTCCTTGGGTATCCAGCTCAATATACTCGGTTGCTATAGAAACCATTTCTAAGGAGACAGAAGAAAGAAGTATGGGTGTTTCTATTGCTGGCTGTGTGTCTGAAAGAAATGAATAGTAAACAAATAGTAGTACTTCTCTTTAACACAGGTACTTTTCAATTACATTTTAAGATAAATGAACTAAGGCAAAAATACTACCAGTTTCATGCTAGAAGTTATTTGTTTAAATAGGTGAAATTATTTTTTAATGTCACATTTCATCTGAATAAAAGTACTAACAATGAATAGCAAACCACACAGGGGATGCACTGGAAAAATGACCATTTGGTTTTCATTCATCACATTTCTAAAACTTGAGTCAGGTTGAAAACTCCAATTTGAAACAGGTCAAAATAAAACAATTTTATAATGTAGAAAACAGCTCATAGAAGCTTATTTTATTTTAGTTTTTCAAGTGTTTATTTAAATTAGTTTATTTAAATTAAGTTAGTTAACATACAGTGTAAGATTAGCTTCAGGTATAGAATTTAGCTATTTATTGCTTACATACAACACCCAGTTCTCATAGAAGTTTAAAATCAGAGAAAATCTTATTCAAGTCTTCACTTTGTCACAGGAAGAAGTAGGGGTTACTGGCTGGCACTAAGAAGTAACTTGCACATAATCTCAGAATAATCTAAGGGGAACTGGAATAGAATTCAACTTTCCAAACATAAATCCAGTTTCATGCCATACAAAGTTTACCACAAAAATATGTTTTTAGATATAAAAAAAATGAATCAAATCTATACTGAATACATACCTCTGTGCTCAATACTAAGGACACAAAAATGAGACACATCTTGCTTTTTATTTTTATATATTTTTTTTGTTTTTTAATTTTTTGAGGGACAGCAAGAGAGCATGAGTGGGGAGGGACAGAGACAGAGTGAGACACAGACTCTGAAGCAGGCTTCAGGCTCTGAGCTGTCAGCACAGAGCCCGACGTGGAGCTTGAACTCACAAATCATGAGCGGAAGTCAGCCGCTTAACTGACTGAGCTACCCAGGTGCCCCAAGTCTTGCTTTTAAACAGCTCATTTTCTAGTGTGTGCTGAAGGCATATGGACAATCACACATAATTATAAGCACACAACTGAACAGAGGAAGGGTCCTTGTAAAGATACTGTGCAAAAGTTCTCACCATCACAGAGCAACTATTACATCTGCTTGTTCTAGGTTATCACAGAACCTTGAGGAATTTTTGGGAAGATAAACTGAGAAGTTAAAATCACTGTGTTTAGCCTACTCCTATCACATGGAAAATCCTTAATATATTTATGTATTAGTTTTTCAGGAAAATGGCTGAAAGTGTTTTTAAATAACATATAACTTAATCATGAGGCACACTTGGCCCTATTCTGGGAACTGGTACCCTGAGTCAGAATTACAAACACTGCCACTGGTCACTTCTCATGTCTTACCCGTTTTTTACTTATAAAATCTACCTGTTGCTTGTGTCTTTTGATTTCCATCTACCCCTTTGTACTGTGACATCACAGTTTTCTGGATTATCCTGTGTTGGAGGCAGAATAATAAGATGACCCTTCAAATGACCCTAATTCTTGAATAATCTTCTCCCTTTGAGTGTGGATAGGTCCTGTGAATATGAAAATCTCTCACTCTGGTGATTATGCTATTATGAAAGAGAAGATTATATATGTGGGCCTAATGTAATTAAATGAACCCTTAAAATCAAAGAGGTTTCTTCCACTGGTGGCAGAAGAGGAAGTCAAAAAGACTCAAAAGGTGAGAGATTAGATGCCAGAGAGTTTTTCTCTCACTGACATAGGGGGTCCTGGGGCATGACCCTGAGAATGACCACTAGAAGCTGAGAGCTATACCCAGCTGATAGCTAGTGAGAAGACAGGCACCTCAGTCCTACAAGAGCCAGTAAATGAATTCTTCATTCTTCAGTAGTAAGTTGAAAAAGGACCCTAAGTCCAGATGGGAATCAGCACGAGAGCAAATAATCTATTCACACTGTACCTGGGCTCTAGCCTATAGAATCTGTAAGGTATTACATTTGTGTTATTAAAAGCCACCAAGATTGTGGTAACTTGTTACACAGCAGTAAAACAAAAATCACTAAGACATCATGCTATGTGAAAACCCTTTTCCCTAGCATCTGAAAACTCAGAATCTAATCCTTCAGCCGAGATCTCTTTCATTTATGCCAATTCCCTTGACTTGTCATGCTTCAGCCAACCACCCAGATAGGCTTGAGAATTTAAAGTTGACATACAGCAGGGTTGATTTTTTTTTTAATGAAGAAAACATAGGTGTGGGATTCTCTACTCATGAAAAAAGAGTAAGAGTTAAAAAAATGAGAAGTGATATTTCCAATATTTTTAGAGGCTTACATGGTCTGGTCCTAGACTTCATTTGGTCTTCAAATCACATTGTCATGATCTATAAATTAATACTAATGTGTTTTTTTTAATTCTCAAATTTGAACTGAATTTATAATTTATGACAGTTTCCCTGTAGTTGACTCAAATTAATTGTGACCAGGTCTAAAGAGGGTATGATAGTTGTGTGAAGATTAGTGGAACCTCACTATGTTTTCAGATGTTTCCTATTTTTTCCTTATTTTTAGAATTACATTTTTTCTGAACAAAAAGTATGTGAAGTAACAATATTTGAAAAGCATGTAAGTTCTTCCTTGAAAGTATAACAATATTTTAATAATTAGCAAATACAATAGATGACATAAGAACTAAAAACTTGGCTTAAAATGCCATTTCCAAAGGTAAAGTGTGGAGGTAGACTGGAATACTTATTTCCCTTATGGGAATCAATTATTTTTCGCCCTAGGACACTCATGCTTCTTCAATCTCCTTACCTAAATTCATTTCATACCAAGGCAAGTAGAAATTAGAAATGCTAAGGAGCTTAAATCCATTTCAAATGCCAACATTTTTAGAAAAACATCAAAATGTATTTGAGAAAATTTGCTTTGAATTCAATTGAAATTAATTATGCAGGATGAGGGCAAGTTTCAAAGTGAGGAGACTGGAGACTTAGGTCTACCATTTCAATCTAGATCTGCCTTTCTAGAAAATCTGTAAGTGCTAAGATATAAATTCCCCCAAGAAATAACTCAAAGTTAGCTTTGAAAGGTAATAGATGCTTTGGTGCAAACAAAATATTTCAAAGCATCATTAAATCATGGATATTAGCTTGGTTGATATGTTATTAGCAGTTAAGCAGTTTTTGAAGAAAAAAATTGATAGTACTAAGTAGAAAGCTTCAAATAGGAATCATATATAAAGGGATAAAGGGGTCAAATAGCTCTTTGTTCATGAGAATGATACTGATAAAAAGGCATGAAGAATAATTTCTCAATTTCAAGAACCAATAAATGTGGTTTTACTTACACATTTATTAAAAGCAAATAATTCTTATTAAAATTTGGACACATAGAGCACATTGAGAAGTTTACTCTCACCCACATCTCTAGTTATGCATAACTTAAAAAAAATTCCTCCAAAACTTGTACTATGTTTAAACATTAGTTCTATCCTAGAGAAGTTACACATACTAAAGTATAATCTTGTGTTTTACTTTTATCTTTACTATTAATGGTTCTGTTCAAAATCTAGGCACACAAATATTTATTATATAAAAGTTGGAGTCCTGATATTGCCTATATGGTAAAATAAATAAAAGAATATTAATATGAATTTAATTTTTTGCTTGTGATTTAGTAATTTTTGGCTTGGAATTAAAATGAAACCTCTCCAGGGGTGCCTGGGTGGCTCAGTCAGTTGGGTGACCAACTTCAGCTCAGGTCATGATCTCGCGGTTTGTGAGTTCTAGCCCCGCGTCGGACTCTGTGCTGATGGCTCAGAGCCTGGAGCCTGCTTCGGCTTCTGTGTCTCCTCCTCTCTCTACCCCTCTCCTGCTCACGCTCTGTGTCTCTCTCAGTAGTAAATAAACGTTTAAAAAAAAATGAAACCTCTCCATAAATGTCCTTTTTAAATAAACTAAACAGAAAAAAAATGGATTAATATTGATTTCTATCACTAGAAAATAAAGACAATAAGAACCAAGGTAATAAAATACAAATAAAATCATTTAAGTTTCTTAGAAAAATTATAATTTATACAAAACAAAAATCCCTATCTTTTACAATACTGAATTTATATACATATAAATTCTGTAAAAGTTATATAAAAATCTGCAAAAGATATTTTGGTGATGAATTAGAAGTGGGGATGATTTAGAAATAATTTGTTTTCTTGTTTCTGTTTTCTCACAGGGGAGGGGGATAAGACGAGCTGATTAATTGTCACTACAAAGGTTATATCTGCTTCCTTATTTAATGGCTGGTACTTCTAATGATGCCTTTTCTAGTTTATACTAGAAATTTATTTTTCCTATATTCTTTTCATTTGGAAAGTCACATATTTTTTCCAAACTATTATTTCCTTAATTTTGTTTTAATCATTAGTAATGTCTACCACAGTCTCTGGCTTGAAACACAGTTGACTCAGAAAGAAACATTCCAATCTTCTGTGTTTGTATTAGACACCTAGTCCTCCTTGCTATGACCCTATGATACCAGCAGGGTTGAGAAGCACAGCCACTGTAGGGGACACCAGGAGATATATATACTTTCTTTCCCATGCCAACTGTGGACAGATTTTCTTCACCATGTATTTTTTTCTCTTAATTTGATTAAATGTTGTCCAGAGAATTTGTTTTGCACTTTTATTGATTGTACTGTTAAAATAATGACCACTACAATTTATCTAGGCTCACTACCTCCAGATCCTTTGTTAAGCACAGCACATGCATGGTCTAGTTTAATCCTCACAAGAGCTATCTGCAGTGGTTATGATTATTATTCCCATTTTAAAGGGAATAACATGAGGCAGGGAGTAGTTAAGTATTCCCAAGATCATACCATTACTAAGTAGATTTAGAATTAGATGGTTTGACTATGCAGCCTAAATTCAAAACCCCCACACTGTAGTAAGGACACTATGGAAAATGATATTCTAATTTCTATGGGGCATTAATTAAAAAGTGCAAATCCCTTACGTGCATGTTTCAGTTTACACTTTGACTTTGTGGAATCAAAACTGACACTATTTATCTCTTGTGCTTTTAAAAAAAAGTTTTTAATGTTTATTTATTTTGTTTGAGAGTGTGAGTGGAGGATGAGCAGAGAGAGAGGGAGAGAGAATCCTAATCAGGCTCCATGCTGTCAGAGGTCATGACCTGAGCCAAAACCAAGAAGTTTTGATGCTTAACTGACTGAGCCACTCAGACGCCCTATCTCTTATGCTTTTAAAAATTAAAAGAGTATAAAATTGGGGGGTAATGCCTGTGGGGTTAATAAAATAAATATCTTCTCCAGTTTGTGAAAAATATATAATTTTATTTGTAGGCCCTATTGCTTTTTTTTATTTTTATTTTTTAAATTTTTTTTTCAACGTTTATTTTTATTTTTGGGACAGAGAGAGACAGAGCATGAACGGGGGAGGGGCAGACAGAGAGGGAGACACAGAATCGGAAACAGGCTCCAGGCTCTGAGCCATCAGCCCAGAGCCCGACGCGGGGCTCGAACTCACGGACCGCGAGATCGTGACCTGGCTGAAGTCGGACGCTTAACCGACTGCGCCACCCAGGCGCCCCCCTATTGCTTTTTTTTAGAAGCCCTTTTAAGTATAAACAATGATAGTTATATACCTTCAGGTATAAATATTAAATAGTCTAAAAGAACAAAATTTCACTCTTATTGATTTCAGCTGTCAAAATGATAAAATACAATTTTATTTTATTTCCTTCCATTATAGAATGCTCATCATTGCTGCAAGGAGTGACAGAAGCAATGGCATCAAGAGAAGAGATAAAAAAACACTAGAGTAAATAAAAATTTATCCAAAGTCTAAGGGAAATGGTACCTAGAGCAACTTCACTCAAAAGAAGAACATAGACTGAAAATCAAATAGAAAAATATAGCACATTACAATCTTAAACCAAAACAGTTGTACCTTACCATCTGAAGTTCCCAAATTATACACAGAATTTTATCCATTGCAAATATGGATTGAACCATATCTTGTTTTTGTTTTTTTTTTTTTTTTCAGTCTTAAATTGTACTTAGAAAACAAAATGTCATGGGAAATTCAGAGGAAAGGGAAGGGAAAGAGCAGAGAGATACCATTGGAATATAGGAAATAATGTGGTTTCTATACTTAAAAGATCTTGCAATTCAAAGCTGAGAGTATAGTGGTTAGATACTGTGTACTATCAAGTTTGTGAATGCAGGACAAAGAAAGGAAGACAGATTCCCATATGAAATTTAGGGACTCCAGGGAAACTGGTAGTGATTGCCTCAGAGCCTTAGCTGTTGAATCTTCTGTAACTGGTACATATTAAAAAGTATAAATAGGACTTAAAGAGACCCAGGAAAGGGTTAGAAATCCCTGAATGAACTATAGCTATGCATTTGGAACCAAGAGAGACACAAGAGTGTGGCTATGTCCAGAAATCAAATGTCAGATTAGGTAAATTTGTCAACAGTAAGTGAACAAGTCAAAGTAGAGTATATAACAATAAAATTCAGGGCAAATACCAAATTTAGATTTCAAATATTCAAAGTTTAAAGACAAGACAGGTATTAAATGTGGTTGAGAGAATAGTGTAGAAACTAAAGAGTGAAACAAACAAACAAACAAACAAACAAACAGAGTTTAGGGAGAGGCTAACATTTAGGTGACTCTCTGACAGGAATTTATATATTTATTCATATATTCCCTCAAAAATTACTCCACAAAATTAGTGGTAGTCCCATTTTACAGATGCTCAGTAGAGCTAACACAGATAACTTTTCTAAAGCCAAAGAGCTTGTAAGTCACAGACTGGGTATTCTAGGATTTGTCCATCTTCCAGTCTTCTTCCATATTACCAGAAAATACAATAGTATAACTGAAGGTTTTTACAGATATAGGTAAACAGTCTAGAAAATGAATAAAGACTCTGAACCAACAGTTTGCTTTAGTGTGGTAGGGTATCCTTACAGGAAAATGCCGAGACAGAGAGAATGCCATGTGACAACAAAGGCAGAAACTGGAGTGATATAATTAAGCCAAGGAACACTAAGGATGGAGAGCCACCACTAGAAGCCAGGAAGAAGCAGGGAAAAATTTACTTCTGTTGGTTTTAGAGAGAGCATGACTCTGCCAACACTTTTTTTAGACTTCTAGATTTCAGAACTGTGACATGACACATTTTTTGTCTTAAGCACCCAGTTTGTGCTCCAGTGTTATTGCAGCCTTAGAAAACTAATACACTGTTCATCAACATACAGTCATAATCCCAGCATTTGTACCACAGTTACAAAATTTCAGAGTCAATGTTATCAAATCTTATGTCCTTGGCTTGTGTCTTCTTCTCTTTCAGTATTTTCTAATTCTACCATCTACTCTCTCAATGGTTCATACTGTATCATTAGGTCCTTCCGCTGTATTTTGAATTCCTGTGATATACAAACGCACAAATCCATACCCAAGTCCACACACATACAAACACATAAACACAAAAGCATACATGTGTTATACTATCATATGATCAGGGTGCAGAGAACCTGAATTATTAAATATTATGGTTAATTGAGAGTTCCTTCATTCAACATGAAGTCACAAATAAATTTCCAAGAATAAGTCTAAATAGAAAACACTAAACATATATTTCATGCTGAACATAACTTGTTAATTCATGGCAGATGCAGAAGTCATATGGTCTTTCTGTGCCTCAGGGCTATCATCAGGAAAGTCATTATAAACTTATCAGACTTCTGCATTGTAATAGAGCTGCTGTTAGACACAGCTTTATAGTTGATAAAATTTCAGATAAACCTATTTGTAGCATGTCTAGAAAAATTGGTTTGCATAATTTCCCCTTATTTGTCTTCAGAGGGTGCTTAAGATACTTCTCTCTGCTTAATAAAACTGATTACAAAATAAATAAAATTAATCCAATGTTTTAGCAAATCCTGTTGGCCTGACCTTCAAAATATGTCCGGATTCCGAGCATTTCCCAAGCCTTCACTGCTGATACTTGCACTGAGCCATGGTCATTTCTCATCTGGACTAGGGCATTAGCCTTCTAATTGGTCTCCCTGCCTCTATGCCTGCCTCACTCTCACCCTCACCCACCGATCAGTTCTCCACAGTCCAGCCAGAGTGATCACTGAGATCATATCACTTCTCTGCCTAAACCTCTGGCATAAGTTTGTTTCTCAGAATACAAGACGGGTCCTTAAAATGGCCTAAAATTCTTGGAATCTGATTTTATTCATTCTGCCTTGTTCTCTATCTGACTTCATCCTCTATCTGTCTCCCTCTTACTTACCGACTCCATCACACTAGCTTTCCTGATGTTCTCAGACAATGTCTAACACACACCTACCTTAACACTGCATTGGCTATTTGCTCTTTGTGGGATATTTTTCCTCTTCTATCTACACAGCTCTCATCTTCTTCAATTTGGCTTCCTCAGCAAGATCAAACATGACCATTCTGCTGTACCCACCAGCTCTGAATTTGTGATACCCTCCTCTCCAAATCTGCTCCAATTTTTTTTTTACATTAAGCATACAGGTTATACATATGCACATACATACTCTCTTTATATATTAGAAATATCCAGTTGTACACTTTATTATATACACCATATCATACAGAAATACAGGTTTATTATGCTTAGTGTTTCTTGTCTTTCACCACTTGAACTTAAGCCCTAGGAGGGCAGGAAACATCTGTTATTTTTAGTAGGGCATTACTCAAACCATAAATAGAGTCCAGGACATGGGGCTTCCTCAATAAAATGTGTTGCTGAGTGAAATATGGTTATTAAGGAGGGCATATGTTATGCTAATCACTGATAGATAGATAATAACACTGTCAAGGGGTTTGAATAATATCTTTATTGACATAAAATAGCATCTCAAAATATTGTTGATTGATGTTCATAAAAGTGACAACTTGTCATACTACACCATATGCTTCAAGTATAAATAGATTTAGGAGGTGACAGAAATAATCTTTTTTTTTTTTAAGTTCCTATGTATAAGTGACTGGTGATAGTAAACAGAACTGAGAAAAACTAGCTCTGTGTAGAGGGAAGTAATTCTCCTTACTGGCAGAATTTGATACAGGTCTGACCAATGGGCAAAAGACCATAGCCCTCATTCCCTTGTGTTCCTCAATTCTTCCCTGGCCTCCCTGGAGTGAGGGATGCCATTCACTGGAAGGCTCAGCTGAGATCTGTCCCAACATGGAACATGGGAGCCAGTGAAGACAAAAGGACATGAAGAATAAGCAGAGCCTCATTCCCTTCATTGAACAATAAGTTGTCCTTAAAATTCATCATATCTAGATCTTGCAACCTGACATTTCAATCCCAACTCAAGCACTTATTAGCTGAGGGATCTGAGACAAGGTAGTCTCTTCCCTGCAAAGTTGTGCAGGGACTAGATTTTCAACCCTAGGGCAGTATTAGTTACTAAGTGGTATTGAATAAATGGTGGCTACTATTATTATAATTATCCTAGAAACAAGGGATTTTGTCTTTGTCTTCATTTCCCTAATATCCAGAAATGTCCACGGAATATATGTGTGGTTTCTTGCCCAAATTGTTTCCTTCCTGTGACTGTCCTCTGTAAACCTTATTATAAGATTAGCTGGATTACAGGATTAGATTATTTAGGCTGCTTACATCCTCTGCTTGGAACATCAAATGCCCATCTTTCATTCATTCTCACTGAAGAAGTGATACTCTGCCTTGAATGTTAGCTGTGCCAGATCCTCTCTTGAGAACTGATAGTTGTTCCCTAAATGGATTCTCCTTTGTGGACATCTGGAATCAAGCTCTATGCTGGCTGATAACCCAGAAATAAACCATGACCTCCCCATCTTTACATGTTTCCCTAGTTGCCTAGAATCTCCTAGTATCAAGTCACTTGCATATACAAAGCCATCTTGATCGTGATTAAATTGGTAATTCCTTGAGATTACTATGTATTGAGTGACCCAGCTTTTTTCTTAGGGTCCTGACCCTTCAGCCATATTTATTTCTTAATCATAGGATATTTTCTCTGACCCCACCCCAGCTTCCACATACCCACAGCTTATGTTGCTTCAGTCATAGCAGCCTTCACAGCTAAGCCTCCCTAACTTATAATAAACTGATGACAATATTTGTGACATTTTTTAAGATAGGTATTTTACACTGTTTCCTGGAATTACAATTATGGCAAAGCTTTGGATAAGGCATTATATCTATTAACACACGCTTTTGTATTGCAAGAGCATAAATACATTGAGGGAAGCTAACAGAACAAAAAATGACCCAAATCAAGGTGACACTGAGTTATGTGTAACGATCTATTGGAGTAAAAATAATGGGAAAAATTATTTTTTAATTGTTTTTACAAAAGTCTTCCAATAGGAGGTGACATTTGATTTGAGCCTCAGGAAAGGAATTTGGCAAAATGGCCAACAGAGGGCATTTAGGGAGAAGCACTATGAACACCAAAGTGCAGAGTTGTGCAACTGTACAACAGTATTGAGAAGTGGTTAGTCATAAAACAGTGTAGGGATGGGTGGCAGAGAATGGAGGTTGAATACTGTAGTTGGGATGCTTAGGGTTTTAAACCTCTTCCTATAGGAAAGGAAGATTCATTGTAACTTTATAAGAAGAGGAATGGAAATCACATAAGAAAAACAACTTTGAAAGTAATGTGGAAGAGGGACCAGAGAGAATAAAGACTAGAAATAGGTCACCCATTTCAGACAGTGCTACGTTAGTCCAAAAGAGATGGTAAGAGTTTAAACTGGAGTAATAATCATGAGCTAAGAGGCGGGGTGAGAGAACTTGGTAGATAGAATTCATAGTACTTTTGGCAAAGTTAACACTGAAGGTTGGAAATCTTCATAGATATAAATTTAATGTCTGAGATATAATTCAATGGAGAAGAAAGCATAGGTAGGGAGAGAGATGGAGGTTGTGGTGTTGGAGAGATAAAAAATTTATCTTAAGTTTTTGAAGGGCTAACATGCAAAATGTTTTGGTATAAAGATAGAAGAAAGTATATCTCTGAATATATTTGAAGCCATGAGTGTAGGTACTACATCTCCAATGACAAACTGTGGAATAAAAAAATAAGAGTTGAGGGGCGCCTGGGTGGCGCAGTCGGTTAAGCGTCCGACTTCAGCCAGGTCACGATCTCGCGGTCCGTGAGTTCGAGCCCCGCGTCAGGCTCTGGGCTGATGGCTCAGAGCCTGGAGCCTGTTTCCGATTCTGTGTCTCCCTCTCTCTCTGCCCCTCCCCCGTTCATGCTCTGTCTCTCTCTCTGTCCCAAAAATAAATAAACGTTGAAAAAAAAAATGAAAACTATTTAAAAAAAAAATAAGAGTTGAAAAAATAGAAGAATGAAGGGTGTGGAAAGAAAGGAAGGGAGGGAAGTCTAAGAATGGACCCTAAGGGATTCTAAAGTTAAATGGTTAGCATGAAACTGTGCATTAAATTGGTTGGCAGAGGTGGGAAGAGAATTCCAGAACAGCCTCAGCACAGACAGTGCCAGGTACATAATTTGTTGAACCCAGTGCAAAATGAAAATGCAGGTCTTTTGTTTGGGAAAAAAAAGCAGGACAAATGTTCCATTAAAGGTCCTAAAATAAAAGCTTTTTCTTTCTTTTTTGTTCCTTTTTTCATCTTTTCATGGTATTTTTTACTTGCTCTTTAAGGTCATTCTAAGAAAATTTAAGATTTTCAATTATTAGCATATATTTTACCATTCATCTTTATATTATGCAACGCTTGCTTTAAATGCAAATATAGGAGAATTTAACTCTATAAGGACATCATCAAATTCACATAATTCCTATATCATAGCTAGTACATGCATTTTTTTCTTAGCAAAAATTGACCAAACATTGACATAAACTCAGCTGCTTTTATTCCTCTTCTTGTTACATGCATATTCTTTTTTAAAAATGTTTATTTATTTACTTTGAGAGAGAGAGAGAGAGAGAGAGAGAGAGAGAGAGAGTGTGTGTGTGTGTGTGTGTGTGTGTGTGTGTGTGTGTGTAAGAGCAGGGGTAGGGGCAGAGGGAGGAAAGAGAGATTCTCAAGCACGCTCTACACTCACAGGGTGGAGCCTACATGAGCCTCGATGTGGGGCTCGATCCCACAAACTGTGAGATCATCACCTGATCTAAAATAAAAATCTGGATGCTTAATCATTATACTACATGCATATTCTAACACCATCTGGAATCAGATGTGTTCCATAATATCCTTACTTTGTACTTCCTTTGAAGTATACCATGAAGTACAGTATGGCTCTATCAAGTGTAGGGTCCTTCTGAGTATAGGGCATTTGTGACTGCACAGTTTACACCCCTGAAAGCAGCCCTGGACACAGAGCTGAGAGATTTGCAAAGAGATTTTGGGTATTGACCATAGTCTGTGGCTCTGTCAGCATAGTACAGAAGACAGGGATAGCATAATAAGAGTTAATCAGGTCTGAAATATGAACTTTTCTGAGTTCATTTAAGGCTGATATTTACTCATTGGTCAAAAAAGTAAAATATACTAACCTAAGAATTATAAACACCTCACACATATTGCTACTCCAGGAATTATCAAACTTCTGTAAAGGACAAGTTAGTAAGTATTCTACCTTTGCCTCCATCACAACTACTCAACTTTGCTGTCATAGTATGAAATCAGTCATAGACAGTATGCAACCAATAGGTAGTGCTGTGTTCCAGTAAAACTCTTTATAAAAACAAATGATGGGCCAAATTTGACCTGTATGTAATACCTTGCTAATCTCTGGTCTATACTAAGAATTTTCCCAAGGTCACATACTGCTGTGATTCAACAACAAAGGTGAAAGTGTTTTGAAACCTAAGAATTGTAACACGCATGGGAAAAAAAATCTGTATTATTAACTATATTACTCTACTATGTTTTGCATATGACATTGATATTAATATTCATTTTAGTGATAAGTGGGAATTAAGTACAAATAATCAATAGTCTTTTTTTTTTAATTTATTTTGAGAGAGAGAGAGAGAGAGTGTGTGTGTGTGTGAGAGAGGTAAAGTGGCAGAAAGAGAGAATCCCAAGCAGGCTCCACGCTGTCAGTGCAGAGCCCAGTCCAGGGCATGAACCCACAAACTGAGATCTTGACCGAGCCCAAATCAGGAGCCAGACGCTCAACCGACTAAGCCATCCAGGTGCCCAATAATGAACAGTCTTGAATACTGCAAACTAGCAAAAAAAGCACAGGCATTCCTTTGTGAATGATACTGAGAGATATACAGGAAACAAAATGTCAGGATTTTACTTCTGATTAAAATCTGTGTGCTAGTTTCAGCAGATATAGTTTGACCTGCAGAACCAGTTGTATGCATTAATGGGTCAATTCTAAATGGGATGTTTTACAGACTGCAAGTAAATAGAACAAAAGTTACTATTAGGTATTGTGACAGAAGCTTTTGCTTACTATGCACATACTTCCTTTACCACAAGGGACAGGGTCTAGAGTGGTTCTTTCCGCAGTAAACTTGCAGTAACTTGGGGAGGTAAAGTAGGTGGTCTCATGTTTTAGCTAAAGGGGAGCATCTTTTTTGGTTCTTAGTAGTTTCACCAAAAGGAAAATTTATTGGGGCACCTGGGTGGCTCAGTTGGTTACGCATCCGACTCTTGATTTGGGTCAGGTCATGGGCTTGTGGTTTGTGATTATGGGCCCCGCGTGTCAGGCTTTGCACTGTCCACACTTTCAGAGCCTGCTTGGGATTCTCTCTCTCCCTCTCTCTTTGTCCCTCCCTCCCACCCTCTTTCTCTCAAAATAAATAAGCATTTAAAAAAATAAAAGGGCATATCTGAGTGGCAGGTCCAAAGCCACAGGTAAGTAACCAAACAAGTTACAACAGTTCCTGCTGTTTGTCACAAAGTAGTCAGTTGAAATATATGTGAATATCGAATAAAATGATGTGATTAATTCCATTCCATTTTTTTCTCATTTTACTAAAAAGTAAAGAATGCTGAAGAAATATACCTAATGATTTCAACATGTACATAGTAATTTAGTTTAAAGTATGTGGATGGAATCTTTGAACATAAGATTGCTGTGTTATTTCAGAAAAATATTTTATCATTTTTAAATGATTTTTCACTCTAATAATGCTAATTAACAATGATTTTCTATCGTTATGTGGATAATTGTAAATTCTCATAAAAACTTGATTTTTTTGATATAATAAATAATTAAATATATTTTCTGAAATATTCTTTATTTCTCACTATGCACAAATATTTACAAAAATGTTTTATTGATTATAAAAATATATAATAAGTATAAAACTTTTAGAAAGTGAAAATAAATATTGGAAGCAATATTAATGTTTTGGAAGGATCCCTTGTATGCATATGTGTGGTATCCATGCACACAGGTATTTGCAAATATGTTGTATGTATGATTTTATAACTTCAGCTTAATAGTATTAAAGGAACAATTTTCCATGCCAAGATTTATTTAAAAAGCCCACCATTATAGTGCACATTTCTTTCCAGATATTATTTTAATAGCATTTAATAACATAACTTTGGTATATCAATAATAATTTTCTAAAATTGAGATGTTATTTTATTTTTAAAAAGTGCTTATTTATTTTGAGAGACAGAAAGACAGAGAGAGTGAGCATGGGGGAGGGGCAGAGTGAGAGGGAGAGAGAGAATCTCAAGCAGGCTCCATGCTGCCAGTGCAGAGCCAGATGCAGGGCTAGATCTCACAAACTGTGATCATGATCTGAGCTGAAATCACGAGTCAGATGCTCAACTGACTGAGCCACCCAGGTACCCAAAGATTGTGATTTTAAAACTTTTAAAATTTCTGGTGGAAAGTAATTCTCCAGAAGCATGGTGCCAACTTACTTCCCCACCAATAGAGTGGTATATCTTCACAAATAGTATTACAATTGAAAAAATAATAATAAAACACTGGCTAATGGATAAAATTTGTGTCTCATTTTAAATGTGTTATCTTCAGGGTACCTGGGTGGCTTAGTCGGTTAAGCATACAACTTCGCCTCAGATCATGTCTCACAGCTCATGAGTTTGAGCCTGCGTGGGGCTCTGTGCTGACAGCTCAGTCTGGAGCCTGCTTGGGATTCTGTGTCTCCCTCTCTCTCTGCCCCTCCCCTGCTCATGCTCTGTGTCTCTCTGTCTCTCAAAAATATACAAACATTAAAAAAATTATTAAATGTGATATCTTCAGTTGCTTCTGATGATTTTTAAATATCGTTTTACTGTCTGTATACAGCAAATTGTTTTACTATTTGAGTGGTCAGCTTTTCCTCTTTGATTTAAAAGGGTATTTATAACCATGTATACTTATGAGGCAACACATTTTTCTATATATTTGCTTTAACTATGTTTATGACCATTTTTAGCATAGAAAGGTATTAATTTTACTTATTCTACCATAAAATGTACTATCAACATTTTATTTATAATTTTCTATTTTTACTTTTAGGCTTAAAAATTTCCTGTTAGAGGCAAAATAAATATTAACTTATATTTTATTTGGATTATTTAATGTTTTATTTTGTAACATTATCTAGTTAGTTCTCATAGAAGTTATCTGCTATAAGGGTATAGAGGAAGAGTTGTCAAAATAACAGAATGCATCAACACAAGTTAGTGAATATGAAAATCTATCAAATCTCTTCTTTGTAATCTTATGTAATCTAACATATGTATCTGGACTTTTTATTCTACTTCCTTTTATTTGCATCCATTTAATAATACTATATTTTATTATAATTTATTTCAATATATTTCCTAAACATAAAATTCTCTTAGTACCATTTCTATTCAACATTTTGCTGGCTATGCTCTTCGACTTTAAAATGACTTGATCAGGGGCACCTGGGTGGCTCGGTTAGGCGTCCAACTTCGGCTCAGGTCATGTTCTCATGGTTCGTGGTTCGAGCCCCACGTCAGGCTCTGTGCTGACAGCTCAGAGCCTGGAGCCTGCTTCAGATTGTGTCTCCCTCTCTCTGGCCCTCCCCCGCTCATGTTCTGTCTCACTCTCTCTCTCAAAAATAAATAAACATTAAAAAAATTTTAAATGACTTGATCAAGTTCCATTATATTATCGCATTTGAATTTTTTTGAAATTGCTTTATACTTTTCAAATGTAGTATTTCTTTAGTATTAAGGGCTCACATTTTTGAGAACTCAAATAAGGATGTCATATCTCATTTACTTTGGTTACTTAATGTATTTTCTCTTAGATTTTCTAAATGGTATGTAAGAAATATGTGCACATACACATATAAGGCATTTTGACTTATGAGTTTAATGGAATTACCTCTTATGTTTCAACTTTAAGAATGTCATCGAAGGAGTGCCTGGGTGGCTGAGTCAGTTAAGCATCTGGCTCTTGATTTCGGCTCAGGTCATGATCTCACAGTTGGTGAGATTAAGCCCTATGTTGGGTTCTGCACTAACAGCGTGGAGCCTGATGGAGATTCTCTCTCCACCTCTCTCTCTCTCTGCTCCTCCTCATCCTCTCTAAATAAGTAAACATTTTTTAAAAATGGTATTGAATATTGTTGTAAGGTATTTATATTTTGTTATGTTTGAAAATCATAATAGATATCGAAAAGATTTGAAGATAATGTAAATCCCTTAGGGAAAAATGGAAAGAAAAACTAAGTAACTTTAGCAAATTATAAATTGATTGTCAATATCTTTTCATCTAAGATCCCATGGGGTAAATTATATTATTAAATGTCTTTCTTTGACTAACCTTTTTATTCCCAGAGAAAATATCCCATTGTCATTTATTAGAAATTTACTAATATTGTATTGAATTTTTTAATTTAGAATTTTACAACTCTGGATGGAATAAATGGAACCCATATAAATTTTCATTTTTGTTCTATTTTTGTTATTCATTGCTATTAGAGAATATTTGGATCAGGAGGCTCTGACTATTCTCTCTTAAATCCTTCTGAACTAGTAGAAAAAATAGAGAGTCATATTGCTATAGGAACATAATACCAAACTGCTAGAGAATGTTCTTTTTTTCTCTCTCTGTTTTTAAAATAATTTTTATATTTCCATAAGTAATCCCTAAGACCAACACGGGGCTCATACTCATCACCCCAAGATCAAAAGTTGTGTGTTCTACTGACTGAGCCAGCCAAGTGCCTCCATTTTTTTTTCCTCTTAAACTTCATTTGCTTCATAAACTAAACCAAACCATAAAGACTGGTTTGGTTTAGCAGACCACTGACAAAGAGAACTTCAGATTAATAGATGTCATATTTTAGAACTAGCAATCATATACTTTAAAAGTTACACCAAACTCTAAAAAGCATATTGATAGACATAGCTCCATGATGCCTCACTTTGTTCATCATAAAGCTTTCTTGGAGTGTTATTTTTCTCTCACCCACCTAGGAGCTGTGAGGGACCCCAGAGTTACAAGCTTTCTACCTTTTATACTTTCCTAGTATGGAAGTAGCATGTAGAGAGGAAGTAGTAATACTCAATGGTTCACTTTAGAAACATACAAATGAATTCTCCCCTTATCAGTTACATGCTTATTCTATATTTTGACAGTGTCATGGAGCTTGGAAGGCAGTCAAGATTTTAGCATGGCAGGCCATTCTACTATGGCTTACCCTACCTTTTCTTTATATGAAGAGATTATTTCAGATGTGTAGTTATGTTTTTAAAGATCATTTTCAGCTACTGGATTGGTTTGGCCAATGGGGAGAACCTGCAAGTGACTAAAAGACAAGAGGAGAATGAAGCTGGGTATATATCTCCTAGTCTACTCCTGATTGGTTTGCATTGGATTGCCTATATTCTCTCCCAAAATGCCATAGCTTCTATGAACTGGTAGCTTTCCTCTTTCTGGGTCTTAATGACTGCTCTTTCCTTTGTCCCTTCAGGACTCAAGGTAATGATGACATTCTGCTGTTACTAGTCCCTTCAGAATCCTACTATCTCTACCCATTATCTTTGTAAATAATTTTTTTTTTTTTGTAAATTCTCCCAAGTACTCAACTGGAATGTGCTATCTATTCCCTGATATGACCCTGGTCAACACAGTGGATGAACATACTGGAAAATGCTGGCAAGTGCCTTGTAAATTATTGATTAACATGTCTAAAATATTTAGGAAGGCAAGGGACACTAGAAGAAGAATAGGCAAACTGGAAAAGATCAAAATCACCAAAGAGTGTTTGAAGTTGGAATGAGGGAATGGGAGAAATGGAATGTGAGAAAGTTTTGCTCATAAAGGCAAACTTAGGGTTTTATTTCCTGGAAATGGAGAATTTGTGTCCTGATTATATTCGAGGGATAGCTATGGGACTAACTGTATGAGAGGAGAAGATGTAACTCTGCTGAATTTGTTAAGAACCTTATATGCGAGAAGTGATGTGTTGGGTATTACTGATGGTTCTTAACAGTTATACAACAAGCTATTGTCTTGTAAAAGCACACGGAAAATACTACATTTAAATTTGTAATTAAAATTTATGTTATTTTTAGGAACATATCACACTACACATACCAAATATAAGATTTGGTCTTTTGTATTATTGAGTTGCCAGCCACAAATTACACACCTAAACATTTTAAACACTGATATGTGATTCTTCTGAAACATACACACAAAATCTACAAATATACATATATAACACATGAAACCTATACATTTCTTATTGAGGGGAAATCAACTTCACTACCACAATTACACTTGAAATTCCACAAGATAGAACTTCTTTAAATAATGAAAAATACCTTCTCTTTCTGCTAAATATAATTATTGAAGGTTTTTTTTTCTGCATGTTTCCCGATTTGACAGTAATTACAAGGGTAGAGGAGACTAATAATTTCTAAAATGCTTTAAAGTAAGAATAGCTATCTAAGAAAAGTGGCTTTTCATTATTTCAAGACTGAATTTAAATTTACACATGGGATACTATCTTGTGTCAATTTATATATATTTTTTTGTTAAGTAAAGGTCATGAGTTTCATTTACATTCTGAGTTATACATAATGAAAGCATCACAGCTTTGCATTAAATAATGATAAACCACGCTATGTAGAATGGCAACACTCAATAAAGTTCCCTTGATTGCTTCATCTTCCCATTAAAAAAAAAAATACCAGCACTGAAAAAAAAATGTTAGAAAGTGTATGTTATATTGTGTTCCACCTGACAAAGATTCTATTTCAAGAAATGAGAATAATAAAAGTTATTCCTAAAGTTTGAAAGATCTATTGTAATGAATTGAACTAGTTCAGTTTCTGATTGCTTGCCAGCAGTGTAGCTGTCTCCAACATACTCCTGTATTGATCTGGTAGCCTTTGTGGCAGTGCATAAAGAATAAACATCTGTGTCAGGTACAACAGCAAGGTGCCATCCCCATTGAACTTGCTGCTACCCTGATTACAAAGAGGCTGTTTAGAGCACCCGGTGACCACGACAGGCTCTTTCTTCACTATAGAAAAGAAACTCATTTCCAAAAGCTTACTGAACTGAAACTGAGAAACTCACCAGAAATCGTCAGCTGAAGAGGTGTTGCAATGAACTCCAGTGAAGACAAAGTAAGCGATCTAGTGATGGAAAGCCTCTGGCTTGCAGCAGAAGATTCCCAATCACGCACACTAGGCTGAAGTTCCCATTTCGGCCACTCTGAAGAAGTTGTAAGCTCTTCTTTTAAATCAGATGTTAGGGTCAGATAATCTGTATAATATGTCCAATCTGGCACAAGAACAGACAAGGGAAAAGAGGCCTGTATTGGATACGATTGAGTTCCTGAAATTGCATAAAATGCGATATTAGAGGTTACCTCTGAAAAGTCAGACACAGAGTCTATATAAGGTGGCAGGTTGTTTTTGAGGTCACCTGAATATATAGTTTTTGTATGATTTTGTAAATTTAATTCAAAATCTAGAGAACTGTCATGTGTGTGAAGTTTGAACTGATTATGAGATCCTTTACTCTCTCGCATACCCAATAAATTGTCTTGATTCAGTATCTCAGTGGGGCCCACGGTTATACCATGTTGTCCTATTGTCAATAGTTTTAAAATGTTCTCTGACACAGAAGGATCATCAGTAGTCAGTTTTGAAGTCAAATCAGAAATCATCAAGGCTGAAGAGACACTTTGTAAAGGGACAATGGATAAATAACTCTTAAATAAACATAAATTAACATCCAAATTACTTGATAGGGGAATGGATTCTTCCAAGGATGAGGATAAAATCCTTCTTTTTGTACTCTTTTTAGAAGGAAATAAAGATGACAGTTCTGTGAATGCCACTGATGGCGTTATTTCAGTAGCATAAGACAATGGATGCCCAGAAGTGATAGTCTGAATTCCCATTAGTGCATACCAGCTGGCTGATATCGCTGAGTTCATCCAGAATGTCTCATAGAAGTGGGACTGTTTTCTATGCAAAACTTGATCTGAGAATTCATGAGAGGATTTTATTTCAGTCATAGAACATGTTGCACATGTTTGGCTTAATTCACTTAAAGAATCAGCAGCCTGTGATTTGATGTTTGTGAGTCTCTGGTTGCTAGATGCTTCAGTAATAACCTGGTATTCACTGGGAATGGAGGCTTGTGTAATGAATTGGTGCAGAGTTGATGAGTTTAAGATGGCTACCTGTTTAGATATAATTATCTTAGCAGGAGAAAGGGGAGACATTGAGGAGCTCAGCAATCTCCAGTACTCTCTTCTTGAAATTAGGGAAACAGCTGAAAATTCTTCAATATCCTCTCGAGCCCCCATAGAAACAACCGGAGGTACACTTGTAGAAGTGGTTGTGAGCAGGAATCCATGGGAGAGTAATGAGTGCCTCTTTAACTTAATATCAGCTCCTGGAATGCCAGTAATTACTGAACTCACTGTGGTAGTAGTTAAGGCAATAGTCTCATTGTTCACAAAAAATAAAGATTCTGTAGGAAAAATAAAATCTGACATGAAAGAAGAAATGATAAATGGGGTCCTGTCTTCCATACTGGGGAAAAAGTATCCTGCTGTGGCTGCTGAAGTTAGGATAGGCATATGTGATACAGACGTTTTGCCCCAGACAATTTGTGCTGAGTCATGAACACCAAAATTCAGAAATTGAGAAGAGGAAACATCTGTGGAAGAAGGAAGACTGCGTTTTGCTGAAAGCTCTCTAGTGGAAATCAGTTCTTTGAGTAAATAGCTTTCAAAAGATATGCCAATGCTTAATGTTGCTAAAATAGTAGTTGGGAGAACATCATGCTTGATAATGTCTATCTGTTTTGGACCTTCAAAGAGGAAAAAGAAACAAAAAGAGAATCAGAAAAGTGAATTAAAAATGAACAACTTTGGCCCTGGACTGAGTCTTCTGCAAACTGCCCTGCCTCCTCATATCAATTATTTGCAGACAAATGGCTCTGTAGGTTATATTTCTAATGGAAGTGTATGGGTAAGTTTAGCAACTTCACAAACTGGATAAATGCAAAGACTCCCATTATTCACACTCCATTTGAGGGTCAAAGTCAAACAAATTGTGCTATATAATCTTGAGAAAGAACAAAGCTGGAGGTATTTTGTGCCCTAATTTCAAACTATACTACAGGGCTATCATAATCAAAACAGCATGGTACTGGCATAAAACCAGACATATAGATCAGTGGATTAGAGTGGAGAGCTCAGAAATAGGCCTACTCATATGTAGTCAATTAATCTCTGACAAAGGAGGCAAGAATATACAATAGGGAAAAGATAGTCTTTAAAATGAATAAACGGTGCTGGGAAAACTGGGCAGCTACATGAAAAAAATTAACTGGACTGCTACTTTACACCATATAATGGTGTAAAGATTTAAATATAAGACTGAAAACCATAAAACTAGAAGAAAAAATAGGTAGTAAGCTCTTTGATATCAATGTTAGCAATACTATTTGGGACCAGACTCCTTAGGCAAGGGCAACAAAAGTTAAAATAAACAAATGGGACTACATCAAACTTAAAAGCCTTTACACAACAAAGGAAACCATAAACAAAACAAAAAAAGCAACCTACTGAATGGGAGAAGATATGTGCAGATCACACATCTGATAAGGGGTTAACATCCAAAATATATAGAGAAATCCACAACTTAATATCAAGAGAACAAGTAATCTGATTTAAAAATGGGCAGGGGCACCTGGGTGGCTCAGTCAGTTAACTTTTGGTTTTGGCTCAGGTCATGATCTCACTGTGAGTTCAAGCCCTGCATCAGGGAGCTTGGGATTGTCTCTCTCTCTCTCTTTCTCTGCAGCTCCCCTGATCGCTTGTTCTCGCTCTCTCTCAAAATAAATAAACTTAAAAAAAATGTGCAGAGGACTTAAATAGACATTTTTCTTAAGAAGACATACGGATGGCCAACTGGCACATGAAAAAATACTCAACATCATTAATCATCACAGAAATGCAAATCAAAACCACAATGAGATATCACCACAAGTATGTCAGATTGACTATTATCAAAAAAGGCAATAAATAATAAGTGTCGGTGAAGATTTGTAGAAAAGGAAACTTTGTACACTGTTGGTGAAAATGTAAATTGGTGCAGCCACTGTAGAAAACAATATGGAATTTCCTTAAAAAAATTAAAAATTAGAAATACCATACAATCCAGCAGTACCACTTCTGGATATCAATCTGGAAAAAATGAAAATACCAGTTCAAAGAGATACATATGCTTTTATGTTCACTGAAGCATTGTATACAATAGCCAAGATATGGATTCAATCTATATGTCCATTGATAGATTAATGGATAAAGATGTTGTATATACACAATGGAATATTACTCAGCCATAAAAAAGAATGGAAGCTCCTCACTTGTGATGACATGGATGAACCTAGAGAGTATTATGCTCAGTGAAATAAGTCAGAGAAAGACAAATACTGTATGATATTATTTACATATGGAATCTAAAAATACTTGAACATGGCACAAAAACAGACACACAGACCAATGGAATAGAATAGAAACCCCAGAACTAGACCCACAAACGTATGGCCAACTCATCTTTGACAAAGCAGGAAAGAACATCCAATGGAAAAAAGACAGCCTCTTTAACAAATGGTGCTGGGAGAACTGGACAGCAACATGCAGAAGGTTGAAACTAGACCACTTTCTCACACCATTTACAAAAATAAACTCAAAATGGATAAAGGACCTAAATGTGAGACAGGAAACCATCAAAACCTTAGAGGAGAAAGCAGGAAAAAACCTCTCTGACCTCAGCTGTAGCAATCTCTTACTCGACACATCCCCAAAGGCAAGGGAATTAAAAGCAAAAGTGAATTACCGGGACCTTATGAAGGTAAAAAGCTTCTGCACAGCAAAGGAAACAACCAAGAAAACTAAAAGGCAACCAACGGAATGGGAAAAGATATTTGCAAATGACATATCGGACAAAGGGCTAGTATCTAAAATCTATAAAGAGCTCACCAAACTGCACACCCGAAAAACAAATAACCCAGTGAAGAAATGGGCAGAAAACATGAATAGACACTTCTCTAAAGAAGACATCCAGATGGCCAACAGGCACATGAAAAGATGTTCAGCATCGCTCCTTATCAGGGAAATACAAATCAAAACCACACTCAGGTATCACCTCACGCCAGTCAGAGTGGCCAAAATGAACAAATCAGGAGACTATAGATGCTGGCGAGGATGTGGAGAAACGGGAACCCTCTTGCACTGTTGGTGGGAATGCAAATTGGTGCAGCCGCTCTGGAAAGCAGTGTGGAGGTTCCTCAGAAAATTAAAAATAGACCTACCCTATGACCCAGCAGTAGCACTGCTAGGAATTTATCCAAGGGATACAGGAGTACTGATGCATAGGGGCACTTGTACCCCAATGTTCATAGCAGCACTCTCAACAATAGCCAAATTATGGAAAGAGCCTAAATGTCCATCAACTGATGAATGGATAAAGAAATTGTGGTATATATACACAATGGAATACTACGTGGCAATGAGAAAAAATGAAATATGGCCTTTTGTAGCAACGTGGATGGAACTGGAGAGTGTAATGCTAAGTGAAATAAGCCATACAGAGAAAGACAGATACCATATGGTTTCACTCTTATGTGGATCCTGAGAAACTTAACAGGAACCCATGGGGGAGGGGAAGGAAAAAAAAAAAAAAAGAGGTTAGAGTGGGAGAGAGCCAAAGCATAAGAGACTGTTAAAAACTGAGAACAAACTGAGGGTTGATGGGGGGTGGGAGGGAGGGGAGGGTGGGTGATAGGTATTGAGGAGGGCACCTTTTGGGATGAGCACTGGGTGTTGTATGGAAACCAATTTGTCAATAAATTTCATATATATATAAAAAAAATAAAAAAATAAAAATACTTGAACAAACAAAACAAAAAATACCATGAGAAACATACTCATAGATAGAGAATAAACTTGGTTAGCAGAGAAGGGAGAGATAAGCAGGGTGGAAAAAAATAGATAAAGGGGATTAAGAAGTACAAACTCCCAGTTATAAAATGCGTAAGTCATGGGAATGTAATGTACAGCACAGGGAATATAAATAATATTGTAGCAACTATGTATGGTGTCAGGTGGCAACAAGATTTGTCATGGGGATCATTTAATAATGTATAGAAATATCAAATCACTATGATGTATACCTGAAAATAATAGAATATTCTGTATCAATTATACTTCAATTATAAAGAAAAGCAATATATATAATTTATGTTATATTAAATTTTGTATTTATTTCATAAACATTTTTATTTATTTCACATATTTATACTTATACATACAAGCAATGAGTATGCACAGAGGGAAAAGAAAGAATTGACATATTCCACACCAAATGACTCCTTTGAATAATGAAACATGAAAAATTACAACTTTGTCACTGATAGACTCAATGAATATATAACATAGTGGTTAAAAAATATTAGACATATTATTTTAATTTCTAAATAGGCACAGTATACTTTATATTTGATAATATTATATTTCAATGTAAGTCTTTAAAAGAACAGAAATTACAAAGACAAAAAATAGGGAAGACTACCTGCCTGCTTATAATATCCAGTAGACTTCAAAAATATTTTTCCTAAGCAAAGAATACCTTGTTAAGGGGTATAATTCTCATTCTTAATCCTGAGTGACACTGACTATAAAAAGAATTAATTTGGAATTTAACATAGATATACTATTTACAATATAGCATCATTTGATTTAGTAAATTAAATAAGACCTATTGAAACATACTCAAGATGTCAAAATACTTCAATATTGGAAAAAATGCAGATTAAAAAAATTCCAATAAATTGATAGGAATATAAATTTATATATAATGATTCAGAGAATGTTAAATAAAGATAGAATAAAGTAAGTATTACAAGTTTTTTTAAATAAGTTTTATGGATAGTTAAAATCAGCTGGGACTGGAATCCAGTTATCTACCAAAATTTACATATCATAATAAAGATATTAATAAACATTTTTTCACTGTTTAAGAAAGAGTATTTATTAGCAAAGAACATCAATATTCTTAAACCAAAACTTAAAACTGAAACATAACAAGAATTCTAAAATAATTTTATACTCCTGAAAAATTATGTATCTCAGAAAAATAAAGATTTGAAATAAGTCAGAAAATAAGTTTCAATACACATCAAATTCAATCTTTTATATATCTTATTTTCATCTACTTACCTGGATCATCTGGGTTAGTATTCATGATGGTCCACAGTCTTGTAGCCCTTGCTGATGGAAAGCTACTGATTGAAGTGTCAGAAGCAGATACTGTATATGTTTGTGTAGAAATGACATCCGTTCTTTGAGAGACAAGAGGTAAACAGGTAATTCTGCTTATTTCAGCACCACAAAAAAGCCCAGTGGAGCAGGCCTGCAAACGATAATTATAATAACTAAGTTCACAGTTTCTTTGTCACCAAGAGAGAAGTTTTTAAGTTAGTTTTGAGGCATTTTCTTGCCATATTCGATAGCTCAAATCATCACCTTAATTTGCTTGAAAATAAAGTCTTTAGGGTAAATTTTATCTGTATTTCAAAATTAATCCTTCAAATTTTGGATATGCTCAATTAAATGCCTAAATGTATTCTTAATTTCTTTAATTTTAAGCCAAAATACTATTTCACATTTCCTTTGAGGGTATTTTTTTTTCCAAGGAAGAATTTGTGCTGTATGGTAGTCAATACGGATCTAAAAGCTTCGTTACAAATTATAAACTCTTCCACTCTAAATGTCATATTTAGTTGGAAGCAAATGTAAAATGCAGTATATGCAACAGATAATTTGAAAACATTTTCTTGTGATGTTTGAATCATTTTAATTTGTATTGGCTTACGGAGCAATGATCCTTATAGATTTAGGTTTATGTGAATAGCTTATTTCTGCCATAAACTTACAAGATAATTTCTGCATAAAGAAATTGTTTTTAGCTTATGGGAAGAGAATTGTGATACATACATAAATAAGTACAAATATATCTGGGGATTCTCCTTTAAATATAGAATTAACACTTAGTTACACTATTTGTAGATTTTGAACTTTATGAAAATACAATTCAAATATTATTTAAAAATAGTAATGCATGCCTATTTCCTAACACTAAGGACACATTCAACAGGTATCCTTACTTAACTGGGCTAGTATTTGTTCAAGATTTCATATAATTTGCACAAAATGTAAATTTTACTTTAGATATCCTTTTTTCATTTGTTTCAGAGTTATAAATTCTGTATTCACTTTCAATTAACACCTGAAAGTTTTTATAAGGTCAGAGAATTCTTGATGTTTTATAACTGCTTTAAAAAATCTAACATGTAGGGGCGCCTGGGTGACTCAGTCGGTTGAGCGGTCGACTTCAGCTCAGGTCATGATCTCGCGATCCGTGAGTTTGAGCCCTGTGTCGGGCTCTGTGCTGACAGCTCAGAGCCTGGAACCTGTTTCGGATTCTGTGTCTCCCTCTCTCTGATCCTCCCCTGTTCACGCTCTGTCTTTCTCTGTCTCAAAAATAAATAAACGTTAAAAAAAAATAAAAAAAAATCTAACATGTAGAAAATGGTAAAAAGTGAAGCTAGAAGCGATAGAAGAAACAGCAAGAAAAACATATGTTTTATGATTCCACATATTAAGGACCAAGAGATTTGTCTTTTTCTCTACTCAAGGGTAAGCAGCAAGGCTTGGAAAGAATTCAAAGATTGTTGAAAGTACACATGGAACTAGGATAGAGATCAGAATGCAAATATATTAGATTATGGTGAAAATATAGCTGTTACATAGCACAAAAATATTTGCACGACCAACATTTTCCTACTAAATCATAATCAGAAGTTATTATCAACTACCTTGAGAAATCACTACCATGGGGTTAAGGGATCCTCAAAGCCCCATGATCAACAAGTTTTCCCCATGTCACCATTGCTACATAAGAATCACAGATATCCTTGAGGTACACTAGATCAGAACATGTAAAACAAGGTGATTCAAATACTTCATGATGTAAGGCTAAGATACTGCCATAAGAATGATCTGGAATACCTGATATTCATAGACTAAATATCTATCTTTAGACAACTTTACATTGGAACAAGTAACATTTGTCTCTATGGTTCTGATATGTTCTCTAATATTGTTGACTATTATATCACTGGATATGTTAATACATCCATTCTTCCTGGTGGGAAGCCATACTTTCTCTTTCCTATGTTGTATGCCTAGGCTCACATCCATCATGTGTGTTCTCAGTATTTAAGTCTCAAAGGTGAATTTATTTTCCTAATTTTGAGCTTGATAAGAAATGTCTTATTATATTCCCAAGTACCAGCAATTAAAATCATAGAGCCTTTTTTAAAATTAAATGTTCCTCCAAATTTATTTCAGTATTTTAATTGTTTGAACTCTCTCTCTCCTCCTCCTCCACACACACACACACACACACACACACACACACACACACACACACTAGCATAATTTATCCTAGAGAAACTTCTATATTTTCCTTAGTTAAATTCAAAACTGCATGGCAAAGCTTACTACATGTTCACTAAACTTATTTCTTCTTCCTCTTGGACATGTTTTACTCACTCTTATGTTTATGTGAGACCACGTCATTTACTGCTAATCAATGAAATGTGAATGATCATGAAGTATGTCACTTTCAGATTGATTGACAAGAGTCTGCTATGCATGAACCTCCAGCCTCTTCTTCCATGTGGCGACTTCAGAAAACACAGATTAATGATAGAGGAGCCACAAAAAGGAAGTAGCCCAGATCCATAGATCTTTCTTTGAAGGAGAATATCTGAAATCAGGAACACTCACTTGGACTTCATATGAATGAAAAGTAAATTTGTATTATTCTAGGAAAAATTTAGAAGTTATTGCTGTATCAACCAGTATTGGTTGGTATCAATCTCTCCCTCACTTGGTAATGTTACAAGAAAACTAAACCATAAATGGTTGAACATTTCTTTTCCCATAACTGCAGGATTACACTGAAGGATATAAGTATTTCAAATATTTAAATTTGCTTTAATTCAGCAAATATTAAAGTTATATTTCTTTCCTAACTTCAGTTACCCTAATTTACTTATTTTGCCAATATATCTCTCATTCACTCATCATTCATCTATCAAATATGTATTGAGTACCTACCATGAATAGCATAATAACTTACTTGCTGATAGTTATTGAAATGTAATATGTGCCATGACAAAGATAGCCATTTCTACAAAACTTCATGACTTAAAAAATATTTTTCCTTCTGAATCTATATTTGAGGAGAAAAATGCAAATAGGATCTTTTGAATCAAACCTTTATGAGAATATGGTCATCCACTTTCCATGGTCACTGTGTAGCCTTCTATGTCTTTACTCAACAAATATTTCATGATCAGTTTCTAAGTGTCAGTGATTGTTGCAAGTGCTTGGAATAAAATAACTAACAAGATATGCAATGTTTGTTTCATTACATAGCTTATCTTTTAGTAAAGGAATCAGAATTAATTAATTAATACTAATTAGTAATAAGTGGCTTAAAGACAAAATTTTGCGAGATAAATAATAAGGACAAATAGGGAGGACTCTTAAAGGGAGTGGCCAGGGAAGTCTTTTCTGATCAGGGATCTGAATGTGAATTTCTGAGGAAAAGAGCATTCAAAGCAAACAGAAGAGGGGTATAATGGCCCTGAGACAGGAACATGCATTGCATGTTTGAAAGACAGCAAGAGGGGGATATGAATAAAGAGATGAACGGAAGGCCATCAGTGGATGGAAGTGAGGTCACAGACATAGGCAAGATAGGTAAGATAATGTGTTTCTTGTATTTGGAATTAATTACGAGAGTTATGGAAAGCCATTGGAGTATTTAATATTTAGGAAAAAAGATACAGTTTGATTTATATTATGAAAGGATTCAGTTAATGTTTTGTAGATAGTAGACTCTTAAGGGAGTCTGGAGTACAGGAAAGAATGGAAGCTGTGAGATATATACATATATTTATATATATATATATATATATATATATATATATATATATATATATATAAAATCAATGATTCCTAAGTTTTTGTTCCTATCAGTGATGTGCGTAGTGGTGCAACTTACTAATTTGAAGAACACTGGTGAAGAACACTGGTATTTTTTTAATACTTAAATGTTTATTTATTTATTTGTTTTGAGATAGAAAGAGTGTGTGAGCTACCACAAGCACAAGTTGGGGAGGGACAGAAAAAGAGGGAGAGAGAGAGAATCCCAAGCAGGCTCCACGCCTACCAACAAGGAGATAATGACCTGAGCTGAAATCAAGAGTCAGATGCTCAACTGACTGAGTCACCCAAGAGCCCCCTAAAGTACTTTAAACTTGATAGGCTCATTAGCTATCCAGATATGGATGTAGAGTAAGAAATTGGAAATATGAGTCTCTCCTGAGACAGAATTACTCTTAAATCATCTCAACTAAGTAAGAAATTATGATTATGGGATAACTAGTGTTATCCCATAGTCCTTCTAATTCTCTAGTCACAGACCTAAAAAAATGGCAGAGCCTAGATTTATATGTAGGCACTAAGACTCCAGAATCCACACACATAATCATTGTGCTATATGTTTTACCTCTTATTACATCTTCAACATTTGTTATGAACAGTTCTACCCTACAGTTGATTGTTGTAGGTAATAAAAACATTCTTTTATTCTAATAGCCTAATGGATATCACTATCAATTAAATTTAATAATCACTATCAATATGTTAAGATCTGAGCAAAACAATGTTTCTATTGACAGTAACATTTGAAGACATAATGTACTTCATCCTTACTTTCTACTTGAGGTGATGAGTGTGTAATATAGCAAAAAAAAAAAAAACCCAAAATTCCCAGTTGTCACAGTTTCATATCAATCTAATTCTGTGGTTTGATCTACTTTCCTCTTAGAACTAGTAGTTTACTCCTTAAAGTTTACTAAAATAACTGACAGCTTGAATTTTTCCAACACTATCAAAAAACATTATTAATTTTTTATTTTTTTAAGTTTGTTTATTTTGAGAGAGAGAAAGAGAATGTGTGTATGCAGTGCAGGCAGGGGAGGGGCAGAGAGAGACAGACAGGGAGAGAAATAGAATCCCAGGCAAGCTCTGTGCTGTCATGGCCTAGCTGCAAGTGGGGCTTGATTTCACTTAACCATGAGACCATAATCTGAGCAGAAATCAAGAGTTGGACACTCAATGGACTGGGCCACCCACGACCCCCTATTTTATTGTTTATATAGCAAACTGTCTACCTAATTTGTGGGGGCCAGTGCAAATGAAAATATAGATCCCCTTGCTAAAAAATGGTTAATTATTAAGTCAGCAACAGCAGAATATTAGAGCAATTGTGTGTGTGTGTGTGTGTGTGTGTGTGTGTGTGTAGGGGTGGGTATCTTCTAATGGCAGGGTCTTAATGTAACTCACAAATCACATACCCATGACTTATATATGCTAATTTTGCCATTTTATAATAGTGGATTTACCTACCTGTAGCTTAACACTCTTTGAAAATTTTCTCAGGGTGATATATGCCTTCTTAAATTGAAATATCTTTTTGATAATTTTGATAATTGGAAGAAACAGTTCAGATGATTTTTACGCTAAATTCATGACATGGTGTTCTTGTAGAATTATAAAGGAAACATCAGGCAGAACATTCAATATAAAACCACCAAGCAAATCTGTTTCTAAGTAGTATAGGCTTAGTTACCCCATCAATTACAGTTCTAAGAAGCAATAAACTCTTCCCAGTTTCATATAAAGTGAAATGTTCGATTTATGCTAATTGGAACTATCATGTTTCATTAGGAAAGGTTCACTAAACTGAAGTTCTCTTTCAATAATTTCTGCTTTCTGGCAAGCTTTTGCATCATTTACATAATTTCCAATTCTATAAAAATTTTACTATATAAAATTCTCAGGTCTCAAGTAACAAATCAATGTCCAGTCACAAAACCAATAACCAATAATTTACATCTAGTTAGTATATTTCTCCCATGTTGGGAGAACTTGTTGGTTAGATAAGGGGAAAAAACCTTCCAAGTTGTTGATTCAATGTTGCTGTCCTGTAAAGGATACTTGCAGGTTTCTGCATGTGGTTAGCTAACTGGACTGGGAGATGAAAGGTAAAGTTAGTGTCAGTCTGAATCTGAGAATAATATTTTGAAGAATGATATCATTCACCCATAATAATAATAAAAGAATCTGTTAATGATCAGAGATCAAATATTAAGAATACTTTGACATAAAGTATATAATATTGAGATAGTTTTATGATTCAAAATTGGACTACATATTTTATTTCTAGTTTTTCTAGAATTTCCTCTATAATATCTATAGAGTCCATATCAATAATTAGAATTGTTATTGTATGACTGTTTGTATACCAAATGGATTTACATGTCTTTACCAGCATAACAAAAGTGCCTCTGACCACTCTCTACTGAATGGCCATGGCTAGTATGATGTCTAGAACATAGTTACATTGTTGGTGGTCAGTAAACATTTGTTGGAAAAAAAACTCTAAAAGATAACATTCCTTTGAAAATGCATTTTATCTAGGTACTTCTGCATTTCTTTTTTTCTATGAACATAAAATTCCATCCTTCTTGAAAAACTCCATCAGATAAGAAATCAGGATTTTGGAATAGTAGTCTGGTGAAATATCCCTTGGGCTTCCAAACCCTGAAGATTATTGATGGTTCACATGACCAAAGCTTTATACAGTCTCATATGAACCTTGTGATCTAAAAAGGATGTAGCCTAAGCCTTGATATTTCAAGAATAAAGCCTCCTCGGGGCGCCTGGGTGGCGCAGTCGGTTAAGCGTCCGACTTCAGCCAGGTCACGATCTCGTGGTCCGGGAGTTCGAGCCCCGCGTCGGGCTCTGGGCTGATGGCTCAGAGCCTGGAGCCTGTTTCCCCTGTTTCTGATTCTGTGTCTCCCTCTCTCTCTGCCCCTCCCCCATTCATGCTCTGTCTCTCTCTGTCCCAAAAATAAATAAACGTTGAAAAAAAATTTTTAAAAAATAAAAAAAGAATAAAGCCTCCTCATGTAATATTCTAAACATGATAGGGCCCTTCCAGGAGAAGTGGTGATCATCTAAACTGTTTCTATGGAGGCTGTCAGTGGTCAGACCTGGAGAAGTAAGTCTGATCTACACATGTCCTCTGTAGAGAGCTCATCATAATGGAGCACATAGATAGTGATATGATGGCACAAATTATCTCTCTGCCTAGGCTGTGTGTGGCACTAATGCCACTAATGCCATGGATATTTGCATCTATTCACTATCTCGAGAATCTACGAAAAAGGTGGCAAGTTCTCAAGAAACATATAGTTCTAGAATTCTTTTCTTCCTGCATGATGACTTGACATAAAACAACAGGAATTCTCATTCCCTCATTTTGTGCTTATTTCTCTTCTTTCTTTCTTTATTATTTTTAAGATTTATTTATGTTTGAGAGAGAGAGAGAGAGAGAGAGAGAGAGCACAAGTGGGGGAAGGGCAGAGAGAGAGGGAGACGCAGAATCCGAAACAAGCTCCAGGCTCTGAGCTGTCAGTGTAGAGCCTGATGTGGGGATTGAACCCACCAACTGCTAGATCATGACTTGAGCCGAAGTCAGATGCTTAACCGACTGAGCCACTCAGGTGTCCCTTTATTTATTTTCTTTTTCTTTTATTTTTTTAAAATGTTTATCTTGAGAGAGTGAGAGCGAGAGAGAGAGAGAGAGAGAGAGAGAGAGAGAGAGGAGAGGGAGAGGCAGAGAGAGGGGGGAGAGACAGAATCTCAAGCAGGCTCCACACCATCAGCGTAGAGCCCAACACAGGCTCAATCTCAGGAACTGCAAGATCATGACCTGAGCCCAAATCAAGAGTCACATGCTTTACAGACTGAGTCACCCAGGTGTCCAGAGGCCTATGTTTTCTTGAAGTGAGTTTTCTACTTTCTTAGAAGATTAACTTTATTTCCCTTCATTGAATTTGGCTACCAGATCTTCAAGGGATTTGCTTAGGTGGAGTTCTCTTTGAAACTATACGCTCATTGCTTTCCTATACAATTCTAATCTTCTGGGACAACTTCTAGGAGAACTAATGAATGAAAAGATAAATATCTTGAGGACTGTACTGAATCAGACATTTTCCTTGATCTGGCTATTGGAAGATATTTGAGAAAGTCAAGTGGAAAGCACAGCTCAGGGGAGAAGCCAGGGTTAACACTAGAGACAAAATGTTCAGACAACAGATTTCCTGCAGAAAGCTGATGAGACAAGAGGTTGAGAGACACTGTTTTAGAGGCAAGCCCTCACAGTATATTTACTAACTATAGAATATGTGCCAGAGTTATTTTTTTAAAGTTTATTTCTTTTGAGAGAGAGACAGAGACAGAGACAGAGACAGACAGAGAGAGACTATCAAGCAGTCATCGTACTGTGAGCACAGAGCCTGACATGGGGCTCAAACCCGTAAACCATGAGATCATGACCTGAGCCAAAGTTGGACACCTAACTGACTGAGCCACTGAGACACCTCAGAGTTATTTTTTAGAATAAAAGTCCGACTAGGTAATTCCTTAGCTGAAAAAATCATCAATGGTTTACCACTTTCCTAGGAAAAGTAAAAATGATGTAGTCTAGCACACACAGACACTGACCATTTCTAAAAACATATGCTTATTTCTTATCACTTTTTTACATAAATTATGATAATTACTACTTCACATATATTTTTTTTTCCTTCCTGAATCCCACTACTGCCACATATTCCCACCCTGAACCTAGGTAACCCAGATACCCAACTTTTTTGATTCAACTCAAAATTCTCTTGGAAATCTTCTATTGGAAATACAGCAAGTTTTTAAATACATCACTGCTGTGCTTTCATGAAATATTGTGTAGACCTTAACTGCAGCTGTTATCTGTCATGCTGTGATTGCTGTTTGACATATTTTGCACTCCCAGTAGACCAAAGTTTTTAAGAGCAAAAACAGTCCTCAAGTGTCTAGCTCAGTGTTAGAGATCATAGGCTAGTAAAGAATACTCTTGGGGGAGCTTGTGGTATTAGTCTATGTCAGTCTGCTTCATGCTAAGTAAAAAGAAGGGAATGATAATTCTACTGAGTTGGAGACCCAAAAGACTTTGATTTGGTCAACTCAAATTGATTACAAATGTTGAACTGGAGTCTTGGGACAAGATCTTTATATTACTTGGTTTCCATTGAAGTTCACAGGTGACTTATAAAATAAAAAGGCCGTGGAATACAATGGGTCTGTAATTTGATAACTAAATTGTAATTACTAAGTGAAAGGTACAATTTGATGAATAAGCTATATATTTGAATATGAATTATTATATATACAAATTACTCAGACCAATGTGCACAAATCATATATTTCTAATACATTTATAATAAAGATATTTAAACTTTTCCCCCTTTTTCAGTACTGTTAAATGAACCTGTACATTAAAAAACATAAATTACATTTTTTTTTATTTTTGGGACTTGGATTGTATTGAATTAAAACTCCCTTTGCAAAATATATTCTCTGAATACTTTTCTAATCTTTCACATTAAAATAAACTCAGAAAACTATGAGTACAGATCAATTTTTTGAAATAAAATTATTCATGTAGCAATAAGCATATTATATTTTGATAGAAAATATACACAAATAGACTACCTTCAAATTTTAAGTGGATGATATTTAATCAACTTTCTACAATGAATAAATTAAATTGCATGTCAAGCATTTTGATTCTAATCAAAGAAGTACTAGTTATTTTCCTATATGTTAACTATAAATATAGATTTTGGGCTCTGAATGAAGAAATAGTTTGAATTTTAAAGTTATAGGCTCAACCATGGCACAGTTCATGTTGGTAATACCATTGTATTTAATTTAAATTAAAATAATTTGTGTTTGATTTGATTTGAGTTCAACACAATATTGAGAATCTACTCTGTGTTAGCCATCCTATCAGAATCATTTAATAACGTGCAACTTTCTGTACCTCTTCTCTGTAGGGCAACTTCAACCTACACCCAATCATACTTGCTACACTTGTCATTGTCATTCAGGCTTGCTCTCCTATTGGAACTCTTTTCTGAACCAATTCAGTCAAATCGAGTAGGGCTCTGTACCTTTATTTTAATATCCATAGTATCTTGTATACATACCTTTATCAAAACACATTAGTTAATAAATATCATTTGTTGTCTATCTCTCTTCGGGCTGTTATTACATGCCAACCAAATAGCCACAGTTGTGTGCATGACACACACAATGATTCATTACAGTACTGATCATTTTATATTTTTCTTCATCTTGTAGATCATTTAAAATACAAAGGTGCAATCTTCATTTTATTTTTTTTTAATTTTAACGTTTATTCATTTTTGAGAGAGAGACAGAGAGAGACAGAGACAGAGAGACAGAGCGTGAGCAGGGGACGAGAAGAGAGAGAGGGAGACACAGAATCTGAAGCAGGCTCCAGCCTCTGAGCTGTCAGCACAGAGCCCAATGTGGATTCTGAACTCACTGACAGAGAGATCATGACCTGAGCCGAAGTTGGACGCTTAACTGACTGAGCCACCCAGGCGCCCCTGCAATCTTCATTTTAAAGCATTAACCAGGATGGCTTCTGACTACTTTAGTAGTAGCCTACTATTTCCTATTTAGTAGTAGCCTATCTATTTCCTATAACCCACTGTGACAATACATGTTATCTCTCTCCCTTCAGACTGAAGTGGGTTAGGCTCATAGTTTGAATGCTTTGAAGCTGATCTTCACATTCTGAAAATATGCACACAATCCTCCCTTTACTTGGGAAATGCAAGTGCAAGTGACATGAAAACAGTTACATGAAGTAACACAAAACCAAATCAAGTACCATGGTACAAGGATACCATCTAACACCTAAAATACATCAAATACAGCAAGGAAAATACTCAGTGCTGAAAATTAGTGCCCCTGAGCTGCATGGAGAGGGACAAGCAGCAGGTCTTACTCTTCCCTATAGACTGACTCTTTTCTTAGTTTTATTTATTTTTAATTAAGGGGGAAAAAAGCTAAACCAGATGCACTGATTATGAATAGCAAAAAAGACTCCTAGGCCACAAGGGAAGCATTAAAACCCTGCTGTTTTTCAGTGGCAATACTAGAAAAAGCAGGGGAACAGAGAGATTGGTGTTTATCATCAAAAGAATGCAGTAGATGTCGGTTATCATATTTCTTCCTGCTGCCTCGCCTGTATTTAATTATTTATAGAATAAACTGGCAGATGTAAAATGCACACTTCCATTTGTTATAATGTAAGAGCCATGTGAAATAAGAAATTTTGGTGTAAAATGTAAGAGAAATTTTGTAGAAATTGTATGAGTTAAATCCTTTTTAGTGTGACTGTGTTTGCCAAGAGAAATTTGAGCATAGCTCAGTGTAAAAAGATTCAGACCTAGAGTTGAATACAGAACAAAACCTTCCTGATCTACCAGCTACATAAAGTATTCTAACCTCTTTATTTCCATATCTGTAAAATAGGGATAACAATGCTTCTTATGTCACAAGTTTGTTTTTTCTTTTTTAAAGCACTGAATGAAGTAATGCATCCAAAACACTTAGCCTGGCAAATAGTTAATGCTTCACCAATGATAACTTTCATGGTAGCTTGTGGCTCAAATGGTGTTTTACATCAGTTTATTATTATAGAAAGGAATTCACTATATCTTTGATAGTGTATGGCATTGCAACTAATCTGTGTTGCAAATTTCTTATATGATTAACACCAAAATATTTATGGTCTTACCCATGTTCTTACTCATTTGATAAATAAATATTTATTTAGAATGAATCTATTATGTGGTATCAATGTGGAAAAAGAGGTAACGACAGATATGCATAGTTACTGTTCTCATGGAGCTTATTACTGGAGAGAAGAGAAGCACAGCAGGGTGGAGAGGTGAGGAGGGAACAGAAGGGAAGGGAGGGGAGGGGGGAGAGTTCAGTAACATATTGAATACAGAGATACACAAACAATTGATGGGTTACGGTTTTAGCAATTGCTATGAAAATAAATTATAAAATGCTACCTAATTGTTTATGAAAATTGGAAATGGTACAGCACTTTGGAAGATAGTTTGGCAGTCTCTGACATAACTAACCACACTTTTTTATATAACCCAGCAATTTCCATTCTCTGATATTTACTGAAATAAACTGAAAACTTATGAATGCACTAAAGCCTGCACACAGATGTTTATAGAAGCTGTATTTATAACTGTTAAAACTCAGAAGCAACCAAGATGTCCTTTAGGAGGTAAACAAACTGTGGTACATCTAGGCAAGGGAATATTATTCAGCACTAAAAAGAAATGAGCTATTAAGTGATAAAAAGGCATGGAAAAATATAAATGCATATTTGAAGTGAAAGAAGTTATGTTAAAATGGCTATGGTATTAATCAAACTATATGACATCCTGGAAAAAGAAAAGCCAAGGAGACAAAAAATCATGAATGACTGCTAGGAATTAGAGGAGTAGAAGGGATGAGTAAGTAGATCACAGGATTTTAAGGCTGTGAAAATACTCTGTATGATACTATAATGGTGGACGCATATCATTATTCATTTATCAAAACCCATAAGATGTACAACACCAAGAGTGAACTCTAATGTAAAATACAGATTTTGGTTGCAACGACGTGGATGGAACTAGAGTGTATTATGCTAGGCAAAATAAGTCAGTCAGAGAAAGACAAATATCGTATGATTTCACTCTTATGTGGAATTTAAGAAACACAACATGAACATAGGGGAAGGGAAGCAAAAATAAAATAAGATAAAAATAGAGAGGGAGGCAAACCATAGAAGATTCTTAACAAACCAAGGGTTGCGGGAGGGATGTTAAGAATCTTAACAAACCAAGGGTTGGGTGGGAGGATGGGCTAAATAGATGATGGGCATTAAGGAGGGCACTTGTGATAAACACTGGGTGTTATATGTAAGTGATGAATCACTCAATTCTACTCCTGTAATCATTATTACACTACATGCTAACTAACTTTAATTTAAATTGAAATAATAATAAAAGCTATAGACTTTGGATAATAATGTTGTTCATCAACTCTAACAATTCTGGTGGGGGATATTGGTACTGGGAGAATGGGAGTATGGAATGTATTTTGGAATTCAGCCTATGCTTGCATTTTGAAAAGTAGTTCAATAATATCTTTTGCCCATACCTCCATCAATATTACATAGAGATATCTATCTTAATATAAGTGAATAAAAGGTATGGTGTAGAGGAAAGAACACTAGTATATAAGTGTGGGCATTTAAAATTCTACTCCCAACTCTCCAATGGATTCACAATGTTATCTTAGATATGGTTTTGCCTCATGCTATAAATTTTGAAACTGAGCCTCAAATAATTTTCCATCTAACCTAGGTCTAAAACATTAAACCTATTCTCCTCTGTGGCAATATATGATACCAAGAGTATTCTGTTTCTACCAAAATACAAACATTACTCCACTACCATGTTTAAACATGACACAGACATATAAAGAGGTGGACAACCATTACCCATATTATCTAAATAGCTCTAAAGTGTAGTCATAATTCTACTATACTTCTTTTATCAATAATAATAACTAGTCTGAGAGATTTAGATTGTGCATAATGGCTATGCTATATGTCTGTTATATAAATTGTAAGACAAGTTATTTTTAATATTCTATTTCTAAAAATATTAAACTGCATTTCCCATAATAAATATATTTATTTACTACAGAGAATGTCCTCTTTGCATTATTAAAATACATGTTTTCATTCAAATTTGCACCTTCCCTCCTTCTCCAAAACTTTTATATACTTTGGGTTGTAAAACACTAAGTTACTGTATTGCTGAGTATGCTGAGAACACACATCTCTGTTCATGGTGAAACTAGTCTTGAGAAGCAGATTTTTTAAACTGGCTATTATATATTTAGACTTCTCATTAGCAGTACTGATCAATCCCTGAAGGCAGGCTTTTCAATATGAGGTACCGATGAAGACTTAATACTTTTGGGGATACCTTTCTAACCCTTGAGAGGAAGCCATAATCTTCGTCCCTCGAGAAAGCTCTTCTAATCACTATTTTACTCAGGGTTTGCCAATTGCCTTATTACTTTTTTAAAGTTTGTTTGTTTGTTTGTTTATATATTTGGAGAGCACATGCACAAGAAGGAGTGGGGCAGACAGAGAGGAGGAGACAGAGAATTCTAAGCAGGCTCTATGCTGTCAGTGCAGAGCCTGATGCAGGGTTCAAACCCACAAACTGTGAGATCATGACTTGAGCTGAAACCAAGAGTTGGACGCTTAACCAACTGAGGCACCCAGGCACCCCTTGCCTTATTATTTTTAATATCAGTACTACATAAACAGTATCCTAGTTAATGTCTTCATTTCCTTCAGCATACAGTTTCCTGCATTTTGAACCCATTGCTGAATGCTGTATTATACCCTACACATTTGTCTCCTTCACTCAGATGAAAACTCTCTTTGGTATGATGTTGAAACTAATGAATTTTTACATTATTTTGAGGATCTAGTGTAGTGCTCTGCACACAATATATGCGCAGAATACGTTAAGGCAAAGCATCAAATTTCCTTTAAAACAAATGTTCTTATTTGTTTCTTTGTTTGTGTATTCAAGTGTTTGCATACGGACCTGTCCTCTTTTCCCTAATTTGAATGTTAAGAACAGTGTGTGTTCCTATATACGGTATATGATTTCCAAATACTTTGCTATGGTGAGTGTCCAAAGGATATGCTGTTTATTTTAGATGTGTTTTGACTGATCAAATGTATAAATAACTTGAGCTCAAATATGAATAAATATCAAAAACAATAAAACATCTCTTTTAAAAAAAGAAATTATGAGTTTAAGAACTATACTTCTGCTTCCTTACTTCCTATATGGAGACACACATATTTTAATTATTTAATAGGCGAATAATGGGATCTTGAACACAATAAATACTTGTAAATATTCATTAACAACATCAATGACTTTATATCATGAAAAATAAACCACAGAACTCTAGACAAACATCAAATCAAACAGTCTATCTTGCTATCCTGTGTCTTGCTTTCAGGTCTATTTATAAGATGACATTTAAAAATAAGAAATTGCAAATAGACTGGACTGCTGTAGAACTCAGAGCATTTTTTCCTTATTCAGAAAACAGATTTTCCTCCCCTCTCCTCCATTTTGTTGAGTACAAATACAGCTTCTATACTACATAAAGATTCGTTTTAATTTAAAGAATGCAATTAACACTTTTGTTGACCATCATTTGCAAAATGCAATAAGTATGACCCATTGACAGTCATTGGTTAATGTATGGTATGGATCAATATTGCCTGGTGAAATTCATTTACTGAGGAAAAAATGAGCAATGCTGATCAAATAAAAGGAGGAAGATCACTTGTCTTGAATTTTCTTAGCAAGCTTAGGATATTCAATAAGTTGTGTTCTGTCATTTACATTCTTTTGCAGAGCATTTGAATTTTAGAATAATATCAGCACTTTATGTTTTGATTCACTTTTAAAATCAGTTCTGCTAAAAAGAATAATCCACACTAATTATCAGTTTGTCAGAGACTGTCACAGCCCTAAACATTATAAAAAACCCAAGAGTTCAGGTCTTTCATATTATCTACTAAAATTTAATTCTTAGAAATACAGAAAAAAATAGATTACTATCCCCCTATTCAGTAGGGGCTATTTAATTTTCAAATTACTCTTCATTACCAAACAAATAATAATTGCAGCAATATTAATTTTCTCTAATCACATAAACATGCAGCTGAGTTAACATTTTTATATGGCAATGTAATTAGTGAGAGTTTTTAAATAAAATAGCCTAAATAGAAAGAATATAGAATGTGGCATTTTTCTGGAGATCTATTTGAATAAGGACATCAGAGAGAAGGTAACATAAACAGACTTAATGTAAAGAGAATTGCTATAAATTATTTTAATAAAAGGCTTAGTAGTTTGTAATAAGGTCTGCTGTATCAAGTTATATTCAGAAATTCGATGCTCAGATATCCCCATTAATCTGATATATTTTAATGCACTTTAACACAGATTACATGTGGTAGCAACTGGTATACTTATTTGTGCGAGATGATTTATAATTTTTTAGTTTCTACAATTTAGTGGGGAATTGGATGCCAGATAAATTGGCATCTTTTCCATAAAAATGTCTAGCAACTCTGGAAAATGGAGCAATCATTTGAGGTGAGAGACCTGGGAAACTTAATTAGAAAAAGGAAATCAGTTTTTTAAAAGATACACTGAATTTCATGAATGGAGGAAAACTCACCCCATTTCCTTATTAAATATGTCCCTTAAAACAGCAATAAAACTTCTGGTTTCTGGTCTAGCTTGCGAGAAGCTTGCAAGTCATCCTTCCCTTCTTTATAAACATAAAAAGCTGAACAAACTAAAAATCAAGAACTCTCCTTAGACCCATCAGAGAATTGAAGTCACAAGGAAAACTGCTCTCTGCCAAATTAGTGGGGCAGTCAGGTAGATACAGAGAATCATAGCTCACCAAAACAGACACTCAGGAGCAGAAACCACTGCTGGAGCGAGTAGCAGGGCACGAGAGCACACTGTAATTCTCAAAATGCTGGACAATCTTGAGAGTTCAAAACTCCAGAGGTGTCCAGTCTTAGGGGATCCTCCATAACTTTCCTAAGTTTTACCTCCACGTTCTCACAGTGAAGATAGGAGAAAAATCCCTTTGTGCTTCCAACAGGGGGAGAGAATAGCCATTTTGAAATTCTGCCAGAATATTATGTTCTTCTTAGCAAGGCCTGAGCTGAAGGAAAACTATTTTACCAGAGCCTAATCAATCTGGGAGAAAGGAAATACCCAGTTCTAGCCTCCTGAAGTTTTCTTGTTGCGTCTAAGGGAGAGGAGGACTGAGAAGCACATGTGAACGTCACAGCCCAGGCGTGAGGCACAGTCTCACTAGAAGTCAGACCTAATCATAGAACTCTTGAAAGCTTCTCCTCCCTCCACATGTTAACTACATCAATAGAGGTCTCTTGTAATAACAAGGGGTATAACTAAAAGAGCTACACACCTCATGTCTATTTAAGAAGTCCTAAGAAAACCCAATGATTACAGGGAAGATAAAAACAAGGTGATATCAGCAGAATATATTAGCCTCTGACACCTAATAGCTACAGCAAACAGCAAACATGGCCTGACTCCTAGCCAAATGAAAATAAAGTCTTACACTAAAGATCTATTTATCTCAGTTACTTAGACCCAGGACACCATGTCTGGCTATAAATATAAAATTATGAGGCATATTACAAGATGAAAAGTACAATTTGAAGAGACAGAAGAAGCACCAAAATCAGACTCAGGTATGGGAGAGATTTTGCAATTATCAGACTAGAAATTTAAAACAACTATGATTAACATGCTAGGACTTTGATAAAACAATTTCAATTTCAATGACGACCAAAATAAAAAATATATGTTATATTCTGTGCTGTTAAGGATACTAAAATTATACCAGCTTGAGTTCACAGCCTATCAGAGTGGACAGAGAAATAAGCAAATATTTTACTAGAACATGTTAACTGGTGTAATATTTAGTCTCTTTCTGCCTATTCTGCTGCTAGAATGCCATGCCCTATCCCCTCTGTGAATTGTCAATTATTCCCTATGTCCACTGTTTTCATGTTCACCAAACTCTACATGCACACTTAATCCTAATCCTAATACAAATAAATTTACTTGTCTTCTAATCCATTGAACTGCTTTGTTTCTTAAGATTCTCTCAAATTTTATACCTTTCTGTGAATGACATTCTTTTAAAGAATATAAGAAATTAAAGAAGTTTGACATCAGGATTATGATTCTTATTTTTTTTTTCATATCCCATTTACTCTCAGGATTAGTTGTAAAAGGGAGAAAATAAATTTAAGGCAATTTTTCAATGATCTTATACATTTGTCATACCTGTTTCCAAAATAGTTTTGTCATTCTCCTATTTCAATATTTAGGATTCTAACTTGGCAGTAAAATTTCTGTCATTCCAACAAAGACTTTAAACATTTTCTTTGATTTTCTTATAGTTCTTCAAAATATTTTGCGTTTTATTCCTATTGATAATTTATGTTCTATTTTCAAGGATATACTTTTAAGTATATCTAATTTTAAATGTCTGTACTGTTAGACCATTGATATGTATAACATTTAAATATTAAATTATTTTTCAATAAATCAAATTTCCTCTATCTTTATCTACTCATTTTAGAACATGACTAATGCATTAACAAAGTTGAATCTCCCTTACAGCTTTTTACCCACTCTCTCTTATAATAGTGAGGTTTTTTTAGTTCTGTTTTAGCTTTAACGTATTTGAGAGAGTATAAGAATATTAATTTCAAATTAACTTATTAAATGCGTTACTAAAATATAGATGACACTTCCTTCTACTTAGTAGACTTGTGGTTTTATAAAACCACATATTTTTCAAGATTTTTATATTTTCAATATATACTAATATATAAGTATACTAATATACAAGTATTAATTGATTCATATTCCAATGTGAAAAGTTATATCCCAGGGTATTAACTATTGAAAGAAATTTTTTTTTTTTCTTTTTTCAACGTTTTTATTTATTTTTTTTGGGACAGAGAGAGGCAGAGCATGAACGGGGGAGGGGCAGAGAGAGAGGGAGACACAGAATCAGAAACAGGCTCCAGGCTCCGAGCCATCAGCCCAGAGCCTGACGCGGGGCTCGAACTCCCGGACCGCGAGATCGTGACCTGGCTGAAGTCGGACGCTTAACCGACTGCGCCACCCAGGCGCCCCAACTATTGAAAGAAATTTTAAGGGTACTTGGTAGTAAATTCTTTGTGTTCAATAAAAACATTTATGAAATGACGATTTATTTTCTATATACCAGTCTGTATTGGCAGGAGAATTTAGTTAAAAAATAAAGGGCTTATTTCAGATTGTTTTCTTTCTACTATCTCTTTGAGGAAGCCAACATTGGTATAATCTGAGGCATCATACAATTAACTTCTTGTCACCAAATACTTTCCACACTCACGTATCAGAGTGCCTAAAATTCTTCCCCAAAGATCGTCCTTCTGTGATCACTAAGAAAAACACCCTTCCTCAGAGCAGAACCAGGGTAGGAGGACTCTAAAAATTCAGGAAGGTGGCAGTTCTGGTTTAGCTTATACATATCTCTCTCAGCCAGATGAACCTTGGGAATACCCTCAAAAGGGAAGAGTATCTGACTGAAGCACAGGCTTTCTCAAATTATTTTTTGATGACAGTTACTGACCATTTTCCATTCAATTCCTTGACTACTTCTGGAGACTCCTACTTCTGACTCTTCCTTTCTCATCTTCCAGCTCTAAGGAGTCTGGTTCTACCCATACTTGTGCATCTTTCTTAGGCACTGGGCAGGTCTCATCTTCCTTTTAAGTCTGATTCCTTAATCTTGCACTGGGTCATCTAACTGTGTGTCCCCTCTAATTATGGAGCCTTAATCTCATCTTAGACTGCTCTATCTTTTAATGACATTTATAAATATACATTTAAAATTCCTGACATCATAGTCTTGCCAATTGCTGTTCCCTTACTATATTCATGTGCTGTGGTCAGTTTTAATAAAGGATTGTGGTCAGAAGCTATTTTTTAATAGAGACATTGCTACCAAGGTAAGTCTATTCCAGTGCTAATGGAGTTCGGGCCAGTCCAGACTTGCAAAGAAAGCAGATTCATTCTCCTTGGACATACAATACTCTGAGCCCAACTCTGGAAGCAGTGCTATGCCCTTGGGCAAAATAGAGGTTCTGCCAAGACTCTGACAATATTAAGTAATTTCTCTACTGGCATCCTCCTTCCAAATGCATTAAAACATTAAAGGACAATACATTAAGTGACTTGCACCTTAGTGTGAATCAATTTATCAGAATGCTTTTCTCCTGAAAGGAAAGGCTGAGGGTGGTTGTGATGAATGGACAAGAAAGGAAAAGGGAATGCTGAGAAGCAGCATGTACAGTCAGAGAAAGAAACACTAATATTAACTTTTCCAACCTAATTTCTCACCAAAGAATTTTCTATTATTCACCATATTTCAGAAGCAATGAAAAAAGTGTCACAACAAAACCATCAATAGTCTTTACCACAAATCCAGATATGCATAAACATTCTGAGCCAAAGTCAGGTTCATTTTCTATGCGTATTCCATGCACACACAATTTGGAAATGCACTCCTCAAGTCCATTATCACAGTGATGTCCTGACCACCCTGTTAAACACAATCGCAAAACATATATTCAATTTTTAATAATAATATAATAAATAGCTTATGTATAGTTAACAATACTCTTACTATTTTTTATAATTATACTTGATGTTTTATATAAATTATCACAGTTTATCTTCATAATCATTCTATCAGGTAGTATTATTATTATCTCTATTTAGTAGATGAGAATATTAAACTTAGAGAATATAAATAATTTCCCCTAAAATTACACAGTTATATAAAAATGGAAGCAAAGCATATGTAAAATAAAGTTTTGGCTTGTACCTATGGTGCCGTTCTACATCACCTATCCAAATATCTTTATTTTACCTTGGAATAAATACATAGAAGGTAATGGAATAAACAGATTTCATACTTCCATTTAATATGAATCTTAAACTCAAAGGAAAGCAATTATTCCATATTCCTGGATATAAAATGTTTTCTTGTAATACTTGTAGCATTTTACAGTAAGTATTTCTTATGCTGTACTTCTACAGAATTTAAATAATATGTCTATGTTCAGCTCATTATCAGCTGTAAGAATGCTTAAACATTGTAATATTCCAAATTAAAACATCGTGTGTTTGCCCTTTTTCTTTGGCTTTTGCCATTATTTTATCACCAACCTATCAACCAACATTGCTAAGCTATCCACAAGATAATATTAAAACTATAGTTTACTAGTTATACATTAAGAACACTTTTAAAAATCATTGATTCTTTCCTATAAGGGATCTATTTACAATGATCCTTAATACGTTAGGAACATTTTAACTTGAAAATACCATTTTACATAGGGACAATAAGTCTTTAGAGGCAGCTGTTACTAGCTGCCTATCTATACTATAATTGTATACTGCCTGTGTATACTATAATGCATACTGTAATTGCAAATATTCAAGCCTTATTTTTCTATGTATTATTCAACAGCATTTAATCTGACCTCTGGCTATCGGGAAATCCATTCTTATTCTTGTTCCTGCTTAGCAATATAGTCTCACTGTTCTTCTTTGATAAATTATAAGAGAACAATTACATAAGTATTCTGAGGTGCTTAGAAGTGATTTAATGCAAAAGAGCATTGTAAGAAGAAAAATACGACACGAGTTTAAAAGATTTGGCAGAGTCCAGATCAAACTCAGAATGAGGTGCCAACAGACTAAATTTACCAAATCCACATCCAAGACTCTTTTCACTTCACTTCATAATGCTCTTTCATATGCTGAGTTGATTCTGTAGGCAACTCTACTATGGAGGCTATAAAAGGTGATACAGAAAAAAAAAAAAACATTTTTGCAGGGCTTATAAAAAGCCACTATGACCAGTCTCTCACAAGGTTGAATATCCAACATATTGTTGAACATAAAAGCATATTCCATAAAAATACTTACATTGATTAACTGTTCTTGTAAAAGTCAAATACATACAAACTTAATAACATTGCTTAGCGATATACATATATAAAATAAAGCTCTAAAGAAGAACAGTAGGGAATGTTGAATATAAAGCTCAGAACAGTCACTCTAGGGTAGGGGGATATTAATGTATTCAGTGAGTAATATAGATGAGGCTGGAATTACTGCTAATATTCTATTCCTTGAAGCCAATGGAAGGTACACAAATGTTTATTATATTGTTTTATAAAATAAATATTCCTTAATTATATATTCTTTTGATTGAATAAAACAGTTCACAATATAGTTTAAACAATTAAAAATGATGAAGTATTTTTCCTCTTGCTTCTAATATTATGAAGGACATTACAAAACTTTAAACCATAAGATGAGAACTGTGAAAGAAAAGAAAATCATCATACCAGTTAAAAAGACAAGGAAGACTTTATTCAAGAGTATTTCAATAAGAAAGAAAGAGATTATTGAAACAGGGGAAAGAGATGGAATTTAACTGCACTGAACCAAAGGTAGGTGGGAGGATTTTCAAATGCTGGAGTGAGCTAATGGGAAAATACTGGAGGATACTGGGCTGGGGGAGAGGTTGGTCAAAGTGCTTTGTATATCTGTGTTTGGTACTTGTCACTTATTAACAGTGGGCTCCTAGCTTTCCACAGATCCTAGTTGGGGAGGGAGAGGCCCCATCCTTTTCTGTAATTACATTTCAAAAGGATGACTCCCTGGTACTTGAGAAAGACATTTCTGGGTTGTAAAATTGGCAAGAGGCTGAAAGAAAGTTTACATTTCAGGGGCAGAGAAAAAAGTTACAATTACTAGTTTTCTAAAGCAAATGCTCTGAAGAAAGGGAGGTCAGGGGCCTGGAGTCTTGAGGCCTGTCTAAAGTGCAGTTAAGCTGCGGGGAACATTATGGATGTGTTGCTCAAAAACGACAAACTAGGATACAATATAAGCTAGTCAAGATTTAGCACAGGAAACAGAAACCACTCTAGGTATTCAAGCAAAAAGAGTCATAATAACCAAGAATAAGATGCTTCCAAAATTATTAGAAGGAAGGGCTGTAGGAGTAACTCTAAGAACCACAGATATGACTCTCTGGGAGATACTACCTCAACTATAATCAGGAAATTGAGAAACATAAAAGCCAACATTGGAATTACTCAGTTTAAGAACTCATTGTACTAAATAAAGGAAGCTGGATTACCAGGAAGCAGCCAGCACGATCTCCCTGGCTGCCCCTTTCTACCCTGAAGCTAGTGACTGAACACTACATTATAGAGTCCCACTGCCATTCCAGATGGTTCTGTATTTTAATACAAAGTCAGAGACTCAGAAAATCTCATGTGTCCATGATCTTATCCACCATATGAAATTGCTAAGACATCTAGAAATGATCTCCACTAGATCATCTACATTTCACATATATTTATTATTGATGGAACACAATTTCTATTCACATCAGCTTCAGTGGAAGTCTAGATATTGCAGTTTTTCGTTTTCTTGTCTCTGCAGTACAGAAACCACAATAGACAGTAATGGATGCTGAGTGCCAATTATAACCATTAAAATAGATGAATGGTTAAAGAATATGTGGCATACTTATACAATGGAATAAATACAACTTGGCCATAAAAAAGAACAAAATCTTTCCATTTGTGACAACATGGATGAACCTGTAACAGCACTTCAAACAGTCTTAAGAGTTAACTTGCTGCAAGTTAACATATTCCTTACTTGCTAACCTAAGTCCCTTGATGTATAACAGAATTAATTTATTTTCTTTGATTTGCAGGCCACTGGACTTAAGGAGTGAAGAACCAGAAATTTTCCAGGCCACAGAAGCCAGCAAGTCTGTTTGAAGCCACCTCGGCTATCTGATTAGCCTACCTATTGTTTAGCAAATTGTTTTTCTTTCTAGGTCACATAGATGATTTCACTTAACTCCCTTTGTGTATCTGAAGACCTTGCTGACCTTGCAGCAAGAACAGAGTACTGTTAAACATCACAAAACACAAACAGAACCCCCCCTTGCTCAACTCTGGAGAACTGAGAAAATGTAGCTGGCATCATTGAGTCTATATGAAATCAAGAAATATTGTAGGCCACTGTACTCCCTTTGCTAATTAAGTTCCCTAAATTCCTTTAAAAACCCTTGGGCCAGGTGGAAACCTCTGGAGACAAGAGTCTGCCTTCTCCCTAGGTTGCTGGCCTCCTGAATAAAGCTCAAATTCCTTTCCAATCAAAAACTTGTCTCTTGAGTAATGGCCTTTCAACCATGGCATTTCAGTAATGGCATTTCAACCAGGGATAGCCGAACTTGGGTTCGGTAACAGACCTATTAAGCTAAGTAAAATAAGTCAAATGGAGAAAGACAAATACTGTATGATTTCCACTCACATGGAATTAAAAACAAAACAACAAATAAGCAAAATAAAATAAAAACTCATAGACATAGAGAAAAGACTACTGGTAAAGAGACGAAGGAAGTTGGGCGTGGGCAGAATGGATAAAAAGGGTCAACTGTATGGTGATGGATGGTAATGAAACTTGAGGTGGTGAGGTGGTGATCATTTTGTAGTGTATACAGATGTTGAATTTTAAAGTTTTATATCTCAAATGTATATAACAAAATGTTTTAACACAAATATTAATCATAATTTGGGTCTATTATCTCAAATATATGTGCTTTGGTTACTAAAGGTCAGTGGAAAATAATTTATAGCCTTTTATCTTGTTGCTAGAAAAGATGTTTCTTTTATATGTATATATAATGAATATATATTTAACATATATAGTTATATGCAATTATATATATACACATGTATACATACATATGTGTATGTATATATGTATATATATGTATGTATATATATATATATATATATATATATATATATATGTATGTGTGTGTGTGTATATATATAAAATTGGATTAGATTTAGATCTTTTTCCAGGGACCAGTCTTTGAAGTCAAAATTCTTTCAGCTTCATAATATGCATTAGGAAAAAAAAAGGTAATGAAGAGAGATGGAAACTAGCAATGTAATAAATAGTGAATAAAATTAGCTTGTATTTTTTAAATTTTTGGTGGATGTGGTATATTCACAGGCCCCAGAGTCTGGCTACTTGTTGTGAAAGCTGAGGCAAGTTACAAGATCTTGCAAAAGGAAATAGCCATGTACCTACTTCATAAACTTATGGTGAGATTTGAGTGAAATGATCTGTGCAAATTCTAAAGACAGTACATAGTAAGTTTTTTTTAAAGAAATGTTGGCTACTATTATTTGTTCCTGGTGCCATGCTGAACAAACTCTATGGATGAGTTTATTTTCCAATTTTGTGAATGAAGAAACAGATACTTTGAAAAGTAAAATTTACATGGGCTAATGGGCTCAGGCTGTCTCATACAAAAATGATATATCTTAACTATAATTCTATGTTTAGTGCTTTACAACGTTTTAGGTGATTTCCTCCCCCCCCAATTGTATCATGAAATTGAGAATCAGAGGGTTTTACCAGGTCACAAAGCTAGGATTTGAACTTTATTCTACCCAGATTCCAGAAGTTCTTTGCTCAGCACCTTGCTTAAGTACACTTGGGATTGTGGCATTTGGGAAGAGCTTATGTATGTAAATAATGCTTTTTCACTAGTTTTGTTTTGTTTTGTAAAAATATAACAAAGTAAATAAATAAGATGATGTCCTTGTAGTGGTGTGGGCAAGGTGATGATAAGAAATGGGAACCAATTAAGGGAATATAAAATAGACAAATGAAAATTTGGTGGGTAAGATTAAAAAAAAAAAAAGGTTTAGAAGCAGAGAAGAAAACATTCCTTGAATCCTCTGTAGTTTGATGTCCATATGTAATAAAGTAACCAGATATTCAGAAAAGAGTTTTCATTAGCAATCCAGAAAAGTAATCAAATCATTATGGTGTTAAACTCAGTACTAATGTATTATTTTCATATACAGTAGAAATTAAGTAAGTGCTTCCAGAATAAATCATATCAAACAATGAGGATATAAAATAAAAAAGAGAATTTAGAAGTCAGATTGTAATAAAAATAAGAACAAATTAGACTAATTTTAAGTTGATTACAAGTTTTCAAGTACATATACAACTGGAAACACTGACCTGTTTTAATACTACCATTTTCTGCTGTAACATAGCAGTTATAATAGAGTTTATTGATGAAAATAAAAGTCACTATTTGAAAGATTTATATATTTTACTTTCATTTCCTTTTCCCTCTCAGCACCAAGTGCTAATATGGGGAAATAAAATAAAATTAAATTAAACCTAAACCTAAAATAATTCTGTCTTACTAGTTAATGTATTATTCAGTAATTGAATGACAAATTAAAATCATTTTTTCTTAGTCTAATTCTAGAATATGTAGAATTGATTTTTACATCTAAATCTTCATGACAATACAATAGTATACTTTCTTTATTTCATATTAATGATATTTCACTTTTTCATGGGTCTTGATTAAAAAAAAGATCATTATGTATCTCTTCTGTTCTGAATACAAAAGTCATATCCCTGAGTTATTAATTGTGAGTATTCATGGAAGAAACTATTTGTTTCTGTTTCTGTGTTTCGTTGCTCCAAGGACAATGCAGCATTTCTGTTTCAAAATGAATAATGCTATTTTAAGAGCAAAATGTGTATCCACAGTTTATATCGTCACCTATATAAACACTATTACAACGCTCCTGAGCATAAAAAGTGTCTGGGCAGAGTGACTGCCCCAGGGGCTGAGAACAACTCTGGGTGAGGCATTCACATTTGCAATACAGAGATTGTTCTCTCAGTTTCAATTTGCTTTTAATGGGATAACTGTGGTTTCACTTACTGGGTGTTAAACATTTTTATATAACACTATAAATGTGAATATTGAGCCTAAAACAAAAGTAAGCATGTTTTTCTTAATAAAATAATCTGAATGCTTGTATTAATACTTCCATGGAAATGAGTTCACTAGCCATTGAATTCACTAAGCGGGCAGAGGAGGAGCTCTGTGATTAGAATTGTCCTGAATGCTGTTCAGGTTGTAACCTGCACGATGATCTCATGTGGAGAGGATGAGTGAATTCTGAGATGGAACCCGTCCTTCCTTGTCAAGTAATGTACCTAGGTATCTTGGAGGAAAGGGCATAATCATCTGTCCCCTTACAGTGAGGGAGGGGCTTGTGGTAACTATAGTCCCGTCTATGATTACACAACATTGGCCAGCATCATAAATGGATTGTTCTTTTCAATAAGTGCTGAACACTCTGTGAGGTTCCACTAGAATACAACTTCTCAGACAGGATTTGGTGGCCCAAAACTAAATAACATTTAGGGTGTCTTTAACCTACTTATATCAATCCAAATTTCAGTTGTGTTTTACAGATATATCTAGTGAGGAAACTGGCATTTAATTGTTTGAACTCTGTTCTGTTCAGAATATTCCAAGTCCCATATATCCTTATTTGGACTATAAAGTAGAGGAGATGGAGACAAAAGGATAAATTACAAACCTTGAGTTACAGTGAGTCAACCAAGATTATGACAATGGTGGAAGAGCTGTTGTTACGTGAAGACAAAATAATTCTGATAATTGGTAATATGATGTGAACTTAAGATTTTCAACTGATGAAAATAAAATATGGTAGTAATTTATAGTACTTAACTAATTTAAATTTTTTAAATGTTTACTTATTTTCGAGAAAGAGAAAGAGAGCACAAGCAGGGGAGGAGCAGAGAGAAAGGGAGACAAAGAATCCGAAGCAGGCTCCAGGTTCTGAGCTGTCATGACTCACAGAGCCCGATGCTGGGCTTGAACTCACGAACCATGAGATCATGACCTGAGTGGAAGTCAGATGCTTAACAACTGAGCCACCCAGGCGTCCCTATAGTACTTAACTAATTTAAAGACAGAAGTAAATACGTAGTGAAGGCAGGCTTCTATCAGACACTGTGTAAGGTAAGGATGATGACATGATGTAGACCAGAGCCTAAGAAAGAATTATCAACATTATTTAAGGCTGGTTTCCTCCAAGGATAAGAGAAGAGTGGACCTGTATAAATCAAATTAATTAGCCTGTGTGTCCTTCTGTGACATTTGGGAAAATGCATGTTTATATGAACTACTCAGAAAAATGGTAAGTTATCAGTTTTTGCTTATCAAGCTTTTTAGGAGATAATCAGACTGATGTGGGCAAGCAACCTTCCTGAAGAAATCTCATAATGGTTAGAATTGCTAACATCTAAGACTAAGATATAAAACACTGGTAGATCTTACTGGTGAAGTTCCTTTTTTAAAAAAAATGGTTGTCAATTTTATTTATTTTTTATTGTAGTTAGAACATTTAAGGTGATATCTATCCTTTAGCAAGAGCTGTTAAGTGCTTTTAACCATAGGCACAATGTTGCACCATAGATCTCTAGAACTTATTCACCTGGCATAACTGAAACATTATGGGAAGTTGCTATTCAGTTGAAGGCCCTTCTTTGGAAACATAAAAAAATGAGTGTATAACACCAGGTCAGACTTCCTGGCTCTGAATCTCAGCTTTGCCACTAATGTGCTATGGGAGATTACCCAAAGAATCTGGACTACATTTTCTCACTGGTAAAAGGAGATAATAATAGTACCTTCTACATAAGGTTGTTATAAAAGCTAAATGAGTCAATGCACATAAAATAGAAAGGTGTCCATTTTCTAGTATTGTTATTGTAATTGTAATTTCCAAACACATAAATGTCAAAGTCCTCCCACATTTGGCTGCTTTTAAAATCTAAAATTCAGAACACGAGAAAAAGAAGAACTCAACAATGGGTAGATTTTCAAGGACAAAAATGGTAAAGAAAAGAATGAGAATTATATCAAAACCAATTTATGTTGAGGGTGGAAAAAGGTAGCATGAGCACATTTTGGGAGATGGTGGTTACATGACTGGCTGTAGTGGTAGTTACACAACTTTATGCATTTGTCATAACTAAAGAACTATATGCCAGAGAGTAAATTTTACTATACACATTTTAAAAACCCTGAAAAAAAAAACCCTCAGCTAGCTATGCTAATAAATACAATGAGGAAGGGATGAAAAGTAATCTTCAAGAGAACAACTATTCTTCAAACAAAGTTATTCTTCAAATAACTTTGGAGGAAAGGTACATCAGTATGATTCAGAGCCTTGCCTGGAAAGAGCCCTTGGGAGCAGGGACAAGGGCCTGGGAGGGTATCTACAGCATTTTCCAAGAATTTGTTTGGTTGTTGCTTACTTGGTCTTTGCTTTTGTGACTAGACTGTGAAGAATCTCAGGCTTGGGGTGCCTGGGTGGCTCAGTTGGTTAATCATCTGACTTTGGCTCAGGTCATGATCTTGCAGTTTGTGGGTTCAAGCCCCACACTCTGTATCTCTCTCTCTCAAAAATAAATAATAACATTAAATTTCTTTTTTAAAAAAGGAAAGAATCTCAGGCTAAGTCAAAAGTACCCGCAAGTTCTGACTGACACCTAGCAACACACATGGGTATCATTTTTGAGGAAGGAGGTCTTCCACTTTCTACTATGGACTGGTGAGAAGCACTCAGAATGGGGCTTCATTTGAATGCTACACCTGCTTCAGAATGGCTCCATACTTCCAAGTGAATCTACAGTACTATAAATCTTAACCTAGAGCATCAAAACTAATCTAGCAATGGCAAGATACACATATTACTGTAAAAAAGAAACCTAGGAATTATAAGATATATATTGAAATGGTAAAAATGACTCATATAAGTGTTGTGTTTCATAACTGCCTTTGTAAGGTTACATTCATTGCTTGTGGCAACTATTATAGCATTTTAAATGTTCAGACCTTGATAAAGATATTTTTGCTTAAAAGAGACAAACTTCTGAAATGGTGTGCATTGTTTTAATATCAGAGTATTGAAATGTTTATTCTACTTCTTTTATCTGCAAGAGTTATAATTTTATGTCTAGGTGGCGATTTCAACATTCAGGTAGAAATGCTTTCAGATGCTGTATCTGATCAAATAAAACCTACAGAGTATGCCAAAACAGAGTAGTGTGCTGAGTAAATGTTCAACTTCTCAACAACATGTCAATGATACTCAATTGATAAGTGTTCGCTAGTTTGTATAATTTCACATAAACAACAGGAGCCCTACTACCCACATGGCTGCCTGGCTGTTATGCCTCAGGGGACCCAAATAACCAGAATCCCAGAACCCAGGGGGTATCAACAAACTGTCTCAAGTCCTCTGTGGAGTCTGTAAATGGTGATTATTATTTTTTAGTGACCAAAAATATACCCCATGTATATTCCTGAGAGCTTATTACTTCTTGAGGAAATTAGGCATTCACCATCTCTTCTGAGTGGATGCACCTGAATGTTCAAGATAAGATGAGTGACAGAAGACACAGGAAAAAAGCAACAAATCTGCAAAGGTAGAAACTAGAAGAAAGAGAGGGAAAAAGATGCATGGACACAAGTTTTTTTAATCAATGTATACTTAAAAAGAATATGACCAAAGGCAGAAATGGCCAAAACACCAATTATAAATTATTCCTTAAATAAAATCAATTTACTAAGCTTGTCCATCTCTATACTGACCTTTGTTGGAGGTAATAATGATTTCAATATTGATAAGAGCTAACATTTATAAAGGACCTGCTGTGTGCCAGGCACAACTGACATAAAGATCAGGATTATGAAGTTTACACAAATGTAGAAAACACTTGTAGTAAGATATACTCTAAACACTAGGATTTTCTGCTAATAGCCTAAGTGATTGGTTACTAGCATCAAAGAACATTCATTTCATATTTTTTAAGTGTGTTCATTGCTTAAAACTTGGCTGATAATTAACGTTATTGGTTGAGGGTATTGTCAAAATCGTATGCACACATACATAAACATATTTTGTAAATGTATTAAATACGCATTATTATTTTTTCAATAATTACCTTGTTGACGTTCGCAAATATATCCATTGATGTGATCTCCACAGTTTGCACCATTTAGACATGGTGATGAAGAACATTCATTTATATTAATTTTACAAAATTTTCCAGAAAATCCAGGAAGACATCTAAGGAAGAAAAAATATATATATATATACACACACACATACATACATATATATATAATATATACATGAGTCTATATTATGGAGTTCATATTTTTCAAATTTGAGTAAAATTAAGCACATGAAGTAGTTCATTATGGTTGGATTATGAGAACTAATTTAGTTCAATATTTTCAATAAAATTAAGGCCTACTGACTAAAAGCAACCACAACCACAGATAAAGAGGGGGAAAAAGTGCATAAGTATCACAGAGCTCAGTCATTTTAGATTTTATTCTTTTCATTCTCTTTCAAGTATATGTAGCTTGATATACATGTTTTATTAAAGTATCTATGCCTGTATTATAGAGATCATTGACTAAAGTTAATTATAAGATCATAAACTTTTAAAATAGTGAAAACCTTGATGGTGTATAAAGTGTTTCACAAATATTTATTTTTTTAAAGTTTTTATTTAAATTCCAGTTAGCATACAGTATAATATTAGCTTCAGGTGTACAATACAGTAATTCAACACTTATATACAATACCCGGTGCTCATCACAAGAGCACTCCTTAATCCCCATCACCTATTTCACCCATCCCCCACACAGTTTCCCTCTGGTAACCATAAGTTTGTTCACTATAGTTATAAGGTCTGCATCTTGGTTTGCTTCTTTTTTCCCCCTATGATCATCTGTTTTGTTTCTTAAATTCCACAAATGAGTGAAATCATATATTTGTCTTTCTCTGACTGACTTATTTTGCTTATCATACTATACTCTAGCTCCATCCACATTGTTGCAAATGACAAAGTTTCATTCTTTTTTTATGGCTGAGTAATATCCCATTGTGTGTGAGCATGTGCATGTGTATATATCACATTTTCTTTATCCACACAAATACTTGTGTGGGGAGATTCCCTAGTGACCCCTATTACCCTAAAACCTGGACACATTTAAATTTATAAAATAATTTTAAATTTAGCATATAACTAAAGCCATTATAGAAGGCAATATAACATTTAAAGTATTGGTTCTGCTTATTCTTGGTTTGATAGTGATATTACCTTTCATCTGGAAATTCTCTCATTCAAATGTGTTTTCAGAGATTCAGGAATATACAACTGTACCTTGCCTTGAGGTGATATAAAAGGTTGAACCATGGTCCCTAAACAGTATGTCCAAGTCCTAATACTTGGTACCTGTGATCATGACCTTATTTGGAAAAAAGGTTTTTGCAGATGTAACCAACTTAAGGATCTTTGAGAAGAGCTCACTCTAAATTAACCGGGTGGGCCTTAAATTCAAAGACAAGTCTCCTTATAAGAAGAGAAGACACATAGGGAAGAGGGGCATGTAAAGAAGGAAGTGGAGGTTGGTGTCATGCAACTCCAAGTCAAAGACTATGTGGAACTTCTAGAAACTAAAAAAAGGTAGGATTCTCTCCTAGCACCTATTGAGAAAGTGTGATCTGTTGACATCTTGATTTTAGATTTCTCTTCCCTACAACTGTGACCAAATAAGTTTCTGTTGTTTTAAGCCACAAGTTTGTAGTAATTTGTTATGTCATCCCTAGGAAACAAATACAAGGAATGGCATTGAGTGCATCTTCTTTGTTTCCTTTTCATATTATTCCTTCAAGGCTAATTTTATACAAACCACTAAAATGTCAGTTGTCAAACCATGGTCTAAGAAATGATGGAGGATATACAAACAATAATTAAAGTGCAATGTTCTGGAGTGTCTGTACTGAGTGCCTACAACATGACAGATCTTTTCTGAATCCTAGAACATATGAAAAAAATTAAATTTTGTGTCTGCCTTCAATATAACCTGCCTAATTGAGAAAATAGAGAAGTAGCAAATTTTATAATATATTAAGGATTATAGTAAAATAATTATAAAATAAAACATGGATAGGTGCATTTGGCTTTAGGAAGAATATATACAAAGATGAGAATAAGAACAGTGTAGCTTAATTGAGAAATTACAAGAAATTTTAAATGGCTGACACATAATATGTGAAGGCAAGTCTGGGGTGTTGATAGAAAAAAAAAGGATAGATTAATAAATGGAGATAAGAGAATTCTATAATTTTAGATCTCAGTTTATACAATAGCTAATATTTACTGAAAACTTATGCACAAGTAACTTTTCTAAGGTCACAGCACTAGCAAATTACATAGTTGGAATTTAAAACCAAAAAGTGTGATTGCGTGGTGCACAGCCTATACTCATTATCCAAATTTGGCTCTTTATTTCCAGCACCTGACTCTACCAAGCCAAAGCTAATAAATAATTATGTATTAAACAATCCATCATGTTCTAGCAACCCTAGTATGCTACACGCTCACTGAACCTAAATTGAAGACTCTGTCCTAACAACAAAACCTGTTTTAACTATGTATGGATGTATGAATTCATTTTTCACTAAGAAGTAAAAATCCTTGATAATAAATTACTACTAAGACTACAAACTTTCTTCTTTGTACCTTCTAGAAACCCAATTCTTTTTAGAGGAAATTCTCTATTGGTGGTGTTCCCCTATGGAAAATAAACAAATTAGGGTTCATTTTGTTCATGACTGAAGTTTTCACTGCCTTTCCTTTAATATCATAAATTGTTCTTCAAAAATACTCTTATTAATTTAGATACTTGCCAGCATTATAAGAAATGCCTAGTTATCCACATTCTAATCCATCAATATTAATATTATTTTTAAGTTACACTGCAAGGAAAAAACAACTATATGCCTCATAGTTCTTTTTTTTTTTTTTAATTTTTTTTTCAACGTTTATTTATTTTTTTTGGGACAGAGAGAGACAGAGCATGAACGGGGTAGGGGCAGAGAGAGGGGGAGACACAGAATCAGAAACAGGCTCCAGGCTCCGAGCCATCAGCCCAGAGCCCGACGCGGGGCTCGAACTCACGGACCGCGAGATCGTGACCTGGCTGAAGTCGGACGCTTAACCGACTGCGCCACCCAGGCGCCCCGCCTCATAGTTCTTTTGAAGGAAGTAACTTTAATAATTATTTAATAGATTCTGTTTCTTAAAATAATTTTAGACTTATAAAAAATTTATAGAAGTTTATAGAAAAGTTGCAGGGGTAGTTAAGAGAGTTTCCACATACTCCATACCCAGTTTCCTTTATTGTTAACATTTTACATTAATATGATACATTTGTCATAGTTAATTATCCAATGTTGGTACAATATTATTATCTAAAGTCTGTATATTATGAGGATTTCCTTAGTTTTTACCTAATGTCTTTCTCTTTCCTTCCTTTTCTTTAAAAAAAAAATTTTAACGTTTATTTATTATTGAGAGACAGAGAGACACAGAGCGTGAGCAGGGGAGGGGGAGAGAGAGGGGAAGACACAGAATCTGAAGCAGGCTCCAGGCTCCAAGCTGTCAGCACAGACGCCGACGCGGGGCTTAAACCCATAAACCGTGAGATCATGACCTGAGCTGAAGTCAGTCGCCCAACCAAGTGAGCCACCCAGGTGCCCCTCTTCCCTCTTTCTTTCCTTTCATTTTCTTTCTTTCTTTCTTTCTTTCTTTCTTTCTTTCTTTCTTTCTTTCTTTCTTTCTTTCTTTCTTTCTCTCTCTCTCTCTCTCTCTCTCTCTCTCTCTTTCTTTCTTTTTTGTTACAGCCTCTTATCCAGGACACCAGAACATTTAGTTGCCATATCTCCTTAGCTCCTCTAAACTGTGATAGTTTCTTATACTTATTGTCTTTTTTTTAAAGTTTTATTTCATTTGAGAAAAACCAAGACAGTGTGAGTAGGGCAGGGGCAGAGAGAGGGAGAGAGAGAATCCCAACCAGTCTCTCCACCACTAGCACAGAGCTGGAAATGTGGCTTGAACTCATGCAACCACCAAATCATGACCAGCTAAAACCAAGAGTTGGATGTTTAACCAACTGTGCCACCTAGTTTTCAATTGTTTTTTTAAATAAACTCCAGAGTTCTGAGAAGTATTTGTTGCTGTCCTTCAACTTGGGCTTGTTTGATGGTATTGTCATGATTTTACTGGTGATAGGAGTATTAGGGATAAAGATAGCAAAACTCGGGGCGCCTGGGTGGCGCAGTCGGTTAAGCGTCCGACTTCAGCCAGGTCACGATCTCACGGTCCGTGAGTTCGAGCCCCGCGTCAGGCTCTGGGCTGATGGCTCGGAGCCTGGAGCCTGTTTCCGATTCTGTGTCTCCCTCTCTCTCTGCCCCTCCCCCGTTCATGCTCTGTCTCTCTCTGTCCCAAAAATAAATAAACGTTGAAAAAAAAATTTTAAAAAAAAGATAGCAAAACTCATTTTCATTAAGTCATATCAAGTATACCCTTTAGAAGGAAGTAGCCATATACATCCCACACTTAGGGGTAAAGAGTTATACTATATTTCATTAAGGGGCAAGTGTCTACAATATAATTTTTCTTTATTCATACATAAGTTTTGTTTACTGGAATGGTGATGATGATGCTCATCATCGTGAATGTTAAAATGTATTTGTGACTGTAGCTAAATATAAATATGTCATAGAACTGTGAAGTCTATGTAGTTACGTAAACTCAATAAAGAAATCATTTTGGATAATTTACAAAAAAAAAGCCCCCTTCCCCCCCCCCTCCATCCTGCACCAGAGCGCAGAGCATGCACTTAGCACATCTGCCTTCAAGCTGGATTTTCTCCCTGACAAGATGGTTGAGGGCTGCCTGCTAATTCCTGACAGAATTAACAGCACAGCCAACAGATGAAAAGTGCTTTGGATCACTCAGACCAACGAGACCCAGATCCCATTAAGAAGTTTGTTGGACAGATCCCCGGTCCTGGTCAGAAAAGAAGCTGGGAGAACTTTTTGAGCCTTACGGAGCCATCTACCAGATCAACGTCCTCCCCGACTGGAGTCAGAACCCTCCCCAGAGTAAAGGTTGTTATTTGGTAACATTTTATACAAGAAAAACTGCACTTGAGGCCCAGAATGCACTGCACAATATTGAAACTTTACCTGGGATATATCATCCCATTCAGTTGAAACCTGCAGATAGCGAAAAGTCAGACGCCATGGAAGACTGAAAATTGTTTGTAGGAATGGTTTCGAAGAAATGTAATGAGAATGATATCAGTAAAAAAAAAAAAAAAAAAAAAAAAAGAATGATATCAGTGATGTTTTCTCCATTTGGCCAGATAGAAGAATGCCAGATTGTCCCGGGACCCGATGGGCTCAGTCGAGGCTGTGCGTTTGTCACATTTTCTATAAGGGCAATGGCACAGAATGCAATCAAAGCCATGCATCAGTCTCAGACCATGGAGGGCTGCTCCTCACCCGTCGTAGTCAAGTTCGCAGACACTCAGAAGGACAAAGAGCAAAGGCGCCTCCAACAGCAGCTGGCACGGCAGATGCAACAGTTCAACACTGCCACCTGGGGGAACCTGACAAGTCTGGGCGGACTCACCCCACAGTACCTGGCACCTCTGCAGCAGGCCACCTCCTCCAGCAACCTGGGTGCGTTCAGTGGCATTCAGCAGATGGCTGGTATGAATGCCCTGCAGTTACAGAACCTGGCGACAATGGCAGCAGCAGTGGCTAAGGCCCAGACCTCAGCCACCACCACCAAGCAAACCCTTTGTCCACCACGAGCAGCACCCCAGGAGCCCTCGTAAGTCCAGTGGCTGCTTCAACCCCCAACTCCAGTGCTGGTGCAGCCATGAATTCTCTGACCTCTCTTGGGACTCTGCAAGGGCTGATGGCAGCCACTGTAGGACTGAATAATATGAATGCACTAGCGAGTACCATCAACAGACATAGCTCCCTGAAAACAAGGGGTTTGATTTGATCGCCTGCCTGTCCTTTCCTTGGTCTGCAAAGTAACATGCCAGTGGGAATGGCTGTCCTCCTCAGCACATGCTCATTACTGCTGTGCGAGGTCCTCAGGTCTGTGTGTACACCTCTCTGCATCCCATCTGTTGTGCTTTGTTGGTATTTTCCCTACATTACCATGAGAGACTACAGACGGACTCCGTTGAATGGCAGAGAAGCTATGACTATGAAGTTCTTGTGTGGAGTCTATGTCATACAAATGTTGTTTCCGGCAAGGACAACAGGCTTAAATTATTTTGTTTTTTAATTGTTTGCAATTGGGGTAATAAAGGTATGTATAGTCCATGGGGAATTAAGAATGTGTCTAGTTTCAAACAGTCCCTACGAAACAGTGTGAACCAGGAAAAGTGTTTACTTAAACCAAAAATCGTGAACAAAGAAACAAACAAAAAACACAACTGTCTTCTGCTTAGCCTGTGCAGGCGCAAGCCCACAAGACGGCGGCGGCGGCGGTTGGAGCTGGCCTTCTGAGGCGGGCAGGGTCCACCCTGCCGCTCTGAAGCCCGCATCTGTCTGCTTGACAGCTGTCGGCTCCCACCCGGCTCTATCACAAGACAGTTGTTGATCACTGTGAAAATCCGAGGAATGTGCGCTCCCTTGACAAGACATCAAAAAATGTTGGATATGGATTGGTGGGAGCTCCAGCATGTGGTGACTGGATGGAATTACAGATTCAAGTAGATGAAAAAGGGACGACTGTGGATGCCAAGTTTAAAACATTTGGCTGTGGTTCTGCAACTGCCTCTAGGTCATTAGTCACAGAATGGGTAAAAGGGAAGACGGTGGAGGAAGCCCTGACCATCAAGAACACAGACATTGCCAAGGAGCTCTGCCTTCCCCTCGTGAAGCTGCACTGTTCCATCCTGGCGGAAGATGCAATCCAGGCTGCCTTGGTGATGACAGACTGAAACAAGAATCCAAGAAAAGAGAGGTAGAGAAGAAATGAGCCCTCAGCTAAGCGTCCAGCAGGTCATATACACTGTTTGTCCACCCGCCACGCAATCACCGTAGATGTTCAGAAGCCCCTGACACTACAGTAAAAGAGCCCTGAGACATGCACAGCACTTGCTGGTCACATTGTGGCTCTAACGCAATCAAAATACACAGTTTACTTGTTCCAAATCCCGTGCTTTATTTCAGCCCACTTCTATTGCCTTAACCCAGTTTGTGTATATTTTGAATTGTGTGCATGGCCTGAAAACTAAAATCAGAAACGAAGTCTCAAGTATGGTAGTCCACGAAGTACACAAATGCCGAATATCACTTCAACCTATCTGAGGAAGATTACCAGTAGAAGGCTTTGGTATGATTATTTGGTACAGCCAATTACTGTACATAAAACAGGTTTGTATACATATATATAATAAAATAATGTAAGACCATTATTTTATTATATATGTATGCAAATCTGTTTTATGTACAGTAATATACACACAGAGTTTTATATACATATATATGTGTGTGTGTATGTGTATGTGTGTGTATACATACATATATGTATATATATATATTTAGTTCCAGTATAGAAACCCCATGTTGAGATGGTCGGGAGTGAGAAGAGGTAAACGTTCAAGCAAGGATGGCTGGTTTCTCAAGGCTACGTGATAAATTTCACATATATATAATATATATATTTCATATATATATTGTCTTGAGAGAAAACTGAAGGAGTAGCTAACAGTCTGTTAGGTGAAAGATCATTAAAACGGGTTCTTTGATTACTGATAAAGGTGTGATTTTTGGCAGATTTGTTGGAAGGCGTTTAAAGAAGTGAGTGATATTGGTATAATAAAACTCCTTCTAGGGGTGCCTGGGTGGCTGAGTTGGTTATCTGGCTGACTCTTGATTTCAGCTCATGTGGTGATCTCACTGTGAGTTCCATTACCATGTGGGGTCTGAGCTGGTGCTGAACCTGCTTGGGAGTTTCCCTCTGCCCCTCCCCCCGTTCTCAAAATAAATAAACTTAAAAAAAAAAAAAAACCTCCTTCTGTTTCCCTATAGTTATGCATGTGAACAAGGTTTCTCAATGTTTAATCTCTGAAAATGGAATGTAGGAATGTGAAATAAATATATATATATGACATATATACATGAAATATATATGATATATATGTTATATATATGTCATATAAATGACATACATATGAGACATATATATGACATATATATGACATACATATGAGACAAATATATATGACATATATATGTCATATATATGACATACAGATGAGACATATATATGTGTGTGTGTGTGTGTGTGTGTGTGTGTGTGTACTGTTCCTTGAACATGTATATTATCACCTAGCCTGGAGAAACCAACAATCCTTGCTTGAACATGTACCTCTTCTTGCCCCAGGCTCATCTCAACATGGGGGTTTCTATACTGGAACTCTACCTGGCATCTGATTCCTATTTTGGGACCATTTCAATTCTTTACTCCAATCCTACTATTATCTCAAATGGGACATCTCGAAGGACTAATGACTAATCAGCCCATGATCACACATTACTTTGGTGTCATGGATTTGGTATTTTTAAATTTTAGAGGGGAACTTGCTATCACTCATCTATCTATCTATCTATCTATCTATCTATCTATCTATCTATATGTCATATATATATGACAACCCGTGGCATGTACTCATGAGATGGAAATGCTTATTTCAATGTTGCGGATTCCAAGAAACCTGGATTTGGGGAACTACACCAAGTGTGAAAGCCCACAAGATCTAAAAATCAAAAGCTGCTGCAGATAAACCTTTAACAGTTATGAAATGAAGAAGAAAGGGAACAATTAGACCTGAAACCCCAATGTCAGGGAGACCCCCAGTCATCAAGCCCGAGGTAGACTCTTCTCTTTGCTACAATTACATGTTTCCCATACAAATGCTGGACTGCAAACAGAAAGAGTAGAAGAAAGTTCCAAACAACATCCCTCCAGACATTGTTAAACTTGACTTGTCATACAATGAAATCAACCAGCTTTGACCCAAGGAGTTTGAAGATATTCATGAGCTAAAAAAATTAAACCTCAGCAACAATGGTATTGAATTCATAGATACTGGTGCTTTTTTAGGATTCACACATTTAGAAGAGTTAGAATTATCAAACAAAAGTCTACAAAACTATGATTGTGGTGTATTAGAAGACTTGTATTTTTTGCAACTCTTGTGGCTCAGAGATACCCTTGGAAATGTGACTACAATATCCACTACCTCTACTACTGGTTAAAGCACCACTACAATGTACAATATAATGGCCTGGGATGCAAGATGCCTGAAGAATACACAGGGTGGTTTGTGGGAAAATATGTTCACAGTTACTTTGAAGAATGCCCCAAAGACAAATTACACCCTGAGACATTTGATTAAGGTCGAGAAGATGATGACTGGGAGAAGATTCATAGGGATCATGTAGCAGAGTGCAAGAATCCCTATAGTAGGATAAGTTAGAAATTATTCTGGTTGCAACTAGTTTTGAATTGCTATACCGGTGTCAGAAAACCATATGTTTACATTTTGATTAGCTGTGTTGCCTATTTATGCAGTATCCAGCTAAAGGAAGGTTCCCTTAATTATTATTATTATTGCGAGAAATTCTAGCAATCAAAGGAATGCTTTCATCCTGCTTGCCTGCCTGTTTGCAGACCAGCCTTTGGCGAAGATTCCACACTGGTAAACTGCAGGAGTTGGGTCCTACTGATGGCATTGGAATTTCATATGTCCTGTATGTATGTTTTTACTGCCTTTTGCAAATAAAATTTAAAAAAACTTGGTTCATTTAATATATATATATATGTATATATGTATATGTATATATGTGTGTGTATATATATGTATATGTATATATGTGTGTGTATATATATGTAAATATATATATATATCATATGTATATGCATTCCTAGCTTAAGGAAGAATATATACAACTATATGTATATATAATAAGCCTTATTTATATAAACTTTGCTGAGATTTGAGTGGTATTGTTTTTAATCTATAGATCAAGTCGGGGAGAAAACAAGTTGGGGAGAAATAACATCTTAAAAATATTGAGTGTTCTAATTAGTAAGAAATATTTCTCCATTGGGGTGCCTGGGTGGCTCAGTCAGTTAAGCATCGACTCCTGATTTCACAGGTCATGATCTCATGGTTCATGGGTTTGAGCCCTATATTGGGCTCTGTATTGATAGTGTGGATCCTGCTTGAGATTCTCTCTCCCTCTTTGCCCCTCCCCAGCTCATGCTCTCTCTCTCTCTCTCAGAATAAGTGAATAAACATTTCTCCACTTACTTAGATTGTGAATAAGAAATATATCTCAATTTATTAGATCATGTTTATTTCATGAGTGTTTTGCAGTTTTCCACATACAGATGTTATAGGTATTTTGTTAGATTTATACATAAGTCTTTTATTTTGGGATGGTTGTTTTGTAAGTGGTATTTGTTTTTTGTTTCTTTCTTTCCAATATACCAATGTTCATTGCTAGAAAGCAATTGATTTTTGTATACCTTATATCTTGCAAACTTGTTAAAGCATCTTATTAGTTCCAGGGGTGGTTTTGAAAAAAAAAAAGGAGATTCTTTGGAGTATCCCACAAAGACAATTATACCATCTGTGAATAAAGACAGATCAATTTATTCTTGTCCTATCTGTAAATATTTTATTAGGTTAAGGAAGTTCCTACTAATTCTTAGTTTTTTGACAGCCATTATCATGAATGAACTTTGACTTTTCTCAGATGATTTCTGTGCATCTAATATTATAATTTATGGTTTTTCTTATTCATCTGTTAATATCATATGGTCAAATGATACATGATATGCTAATATGACTGATATGATTATATGTTTTTTAAATTATTTGTGAATATGATTAATTAATTACATAGATTGGTTTATGAATGTTAAACCAGGCTTGCTCTCCTGGCATGATCCCCACTTGTTGATTTCAGGCTTGAATACAGTCCTCTTCTTGTAATTTGCAAATGGCTTATAATTTTAATTTAAACTTTTATCATTAAACTTTTACTCTTTTTGCAAGGTTGTGTCATCTTTATATTCTTAGCTTGAATAATGAGAAGATTCTATACATCCTCTTACTGTTTTGTTTTTTGTTTTAGAGAGAGAATGGGAGAGGGGGGAGGGGAAGAGGGGCAGAGGGAGAAAGAGAGAGAATCTCAAGCAAGCTCCAGGCTCAGTGTGGGACCTGATCCCATGACTCTGGGACTATAACTTGAGCCAAAATCAAGAGTTGGATGCTCAACCAACTGAGGCACCCAAGCTCCCCACCCATCTTTAAAATATAGAAATGCATAAGTTTTTAGCCCTATACTCTATAAAAATATTTATACCATGACTAAGAATAATGCTTAATATATCAAATAATTGAGCTATGTTTATTGCTGTTATAGGTAATTTAATCTCAAATATATCTATTTACCTCAGAAACATCTTAATGGGATTTCTGACATATTGAAATGATGTACCTGGTTTGTTTATACAAAAAGATGTATTAAAGAACTAATAATACACCTCTGTCCTAAAAAATAACAAGCTGAACAGACTGAAAAATTAAACTATTCCTGGTCCACAAGAGAGGGAGGGAATGGGGCAAAACAATGATCCCAACACTGAAGAGACAGGGGAATACAGGGAGTCCTGGGTTACTGGCATAGAGACTCACACAAGGAAATTGAGATGGGCAACAGAGCCTGAGAAGAAAGCTTGAGCTTTAATTGATGCATTGCTAGAGGCTTGGTGTGGAACAAGTCTGAGAGAGAAAATTGTTCAGGGACTGAGTCATACGAAGGTCCCACAATATTTTGAGATTTACCCCCAGAAGCCTGACCATGTTCCAACAGTAAATATCAGAGAAAAACCTCCTCCTGCTTCTGACAAGGGAAGGGGGGAAAGTTACCATGTTGAAATACACCAGAACATTCTGCTTTTTTTTTAATGTTCATTTATTTATCTTTGAGAGAAAGAGAGAGTAGGAGCAGGGAGGGGCACAGATAGAGGGAAACAGGGAATCCCAAGCAGGCTCCACGCCCAGCACAGAGCCTGATGCTCAGCTCGATCCCAGAAACCATGAGATCATGATTTGAGCAGAAACCACGAGTCAGACACATAAATGACTAAGCCACCAGGCACCCCCAGAACATTGTTCTTAATAAGGGCTGCCCTCGGGAGAAGCTAGCTAACAAGAGTCTACCTTGCTGGGGTATTATCAGAACCTAACTCACCTATGGAAGGGAAATACCAAACTGCAATTAATTTTAGCCTTCCATGTGGGGAAAGGGAAATACCCAACTCCATCCCACTCTAGCCATTCCATCTCACCTATGTGATCTGAGAAACACTTGTGAAGTTCACAGTCCAGAGACATACTCACCAAAAGACTGACCCTAGTCATAGGACTATGGAATGCTTCCCCTCTTCCCACACTTAATCACATTATTAAAGGCCTATTTACAGCAATGGGATATTATTCAGTACTGCAAAAAAGAGTATAAAGCTATAAAAAGACATGCAGGAAATTTAGATGCATATTGCTAATCCAAAAAGGCTATGTATTGTAAGATTTCAACTATATGACATTCTGGAAAAGGCAAAACTATGAGTAGAATAAAAGGATCAGTTGGTTGCCAGTGATGGGGAGGGAGAGAAGGGATGAACAGGCAGAGTACAGAGGATTTTTAGGGCAGTGAAAATATTCTGCATATTATAATGGATATATGGATATATATCCATATATATTGAATATATATTATCTATATGTATACTGAATTTATTTATATGTCATATATATATTTAAACCATAGAACATACAACGCTGAGTGTATATCCATATAACGGATATATATATCCATTATACACACACACACACAGACACACACATATATTTTTAAACCATTGAATATACAATGCTGGGTGTGAGCCCTACGGTAAACTATAGTTTTGGGTGATTATGATGTGTCAATGTAGGTTCATCCTTGATAACAAATCTACCATTCTGGTGAGTGATGCTAATAATGGGGGAGACCATGCATGTGTGGGGGCAGAAGGTGTATGGGAAATATGGGAAATCTCTGTATCTTCCTCTGCATTTTGTTGTGAACCTAAAACTGCTAAAAAAGTCTTTTAAAACACTAGTAAGAAACTACTAAATTATGAAACTGTCACATCGAGTTTTTAACGCAAGACTTGATCTACAAAACTAGGGGAAAGGCCATAAAACACAAATTAATTATGAAGCATAGCAATTTAAAACACTGAAAGCAAATTTATTTTAATGAGAACTCAAAAGAAACTTTCATAGAGACACAACATCATACTTGCATTGAGTACTTGGTGCAAAAAAGTTAGTTTGGACTTCTATTAACAAGTGGTAGGAGCTACCCTCAAATGATGATTCAAATTGGGAAATACTACTTCATCACCTGTTGGAGACAAGTTGCAAATAGAATCATTAAGTATGGTTTGTAGCTATTTTGTTAACAACCTTGCCTGGCCACTCTTCTATAAGCACTCTGCTGGTCACTACCTCTTGAACAAGCTCTTCCTGCAGATCCCACTGAAGTTATAGATACTGTCCTTTTGATATGGCTATTTTTATTTCACATTTACTAAGATCATCATTGTGGTATTTCTATCCCATTATGTTCCTGTTCTTCTCTCTTAAACAGAGTGAAACATAATCCATGTCTGTTATTGTTCTTGTTTGTGGGGATCTCTATGGATTCCACCACATCAAAATAACCACTTGGGGAATTAATCAAGTTAAACTCTGAGGCACATAACAAAGTCTGCAAACATATAAAACAAATAAAATAATGCCTGATATCATCCAATGGGGTAAGAAATAATAAGTAGTATTTAAAAACTGAATTTCCCTCCCTCCCACACAATCAGTTCTATTCAAACCTTTTTCTTTTTAGTTGAGATGTGTTACAACTGAGTTTTAATAAGACTTAATTCAACTTACATTATTAAACTCTTATTTTACTTCAAAATATTTACTTTCCAATTTATAAAGTAGTATAGTCACGATCTCTAATATTCCATTTGCCAGATTTGAATACCATAATTTAGTAGGATGTTGTTTAATAACTATTAAGGAAGCAACCATATTTTAGCATCTTTTTTTGCATTTGCAAAGCATCAACATTAAAATATTAAGTACAAATGCTCAGAAGCTGATCATTTATTCAATATCTGGAACCTTGCTGAAGCCAATAATTCTCAAGTTAGAATAGCTAAAAACTATCAAATATGCAAATAAATCACTTCATACAATTTCAGAATCCTCACAGTTCTTTTCTGTGATCTACTTTTTTTCCCTCTAATAATTAGTGACAACCTTACATAAATCCATTTGCTTTAGAATATACAAAATTATGGAGTGCCTGGGTGGCTCAGTTGGTTAAGTGTCTGACTTCAGCTCAGATCATGATCTCCCAGCTCATGAGTTCAAGCCCCACGTCAGGCTCTATGCTGACAGCTCAGAGCCTGGAACCTATTTCATACTCTGTGTCTCCCTCTCTTTCTGCCCCTCCCTCACTAGTGCTCTGTCTCTATAAAAAAAAAATTAAAAAACTAAAAATATGAAATATATAGAATATACCAAAATAAGTAGTATCTATCCCTCTGAATGTTAGATATTTCCTTTACAGGTTACATAACTGATTGCACTTAGTTATTAGGAATTCATATGCTCTGCTTAATTTTGTGTATTTACTTATATCTTAGTCAAAAATTCACACATTCTGGAATTGTTGGCTTATTTTCATATAAATAACCACACTTCTGGAGAATAGCCATAGGCAAAATAAAACAAAATAAAATTATTTTACATCTCTCTTATCATTGTGTTCTGATGCCTTCTTAGTCCTGGATGATATATTAGGTAATTAGACTGGAACTGAAATGGTTATATAACTGAATTAGATCTAGGAATCCAAATATTTTTGGTTAATATATTCATGTGAATGACTATGGATTCACACATTGATTTTTTTTGCTCCTTTTGCTTATATCAATATTTTGATATAGTAAACAACCTAATTCCTGGGAAACACAACAGGAACACCATGTTGAAAAGTTGGGGATATCCTAGTGAGTAGGCAAAACCAATGACCTGAACACAATGGCCTTGATCATTTGTTCAAAAGATATTAGGCTATGTTACTTATTTTCTGTACATTCATTTGAGCATACTGTATCTTCTAAATATTTAAAAACATAGGAATTTTAAACTCCTGTGATTGATTTGTTGCAGAAATGGTGATAGACCGAAATCTGAATTATTATATGTATTTGTAAATGTGTAACTTAATTTTATTATAGCCTTAAGTAAATTGCATAAAGTATAATCCTAATTAATATGATAAATAAGTACTTTTATTAGTATTTCCTAAATTATGAATCCTGAAGGCCATTTTTAACATTTTTACTTTTATCCTGATTAATTCTATTGTCATTTACTATTAATTATGCATACAAATTAAGAGAATATTCCCTGAAGGCAATTATTACAACAAAAATCTAAGTTTTGTGAGACCACTTTACAAATCAGAATATTGTCTAAATAGCTGCTGAAATTATATATATGGAGAGCAAAATAATTTAGATAAAAGGAAGCAATAATAACTACAACTCTCTCAGTGATTATGAATGCACAAAACTCACAATGAATTATTTTATTTCATATAAGTTTTCAATTAAACATTGCTTCCTATTTGACTCTTGAGAGTTTATTTAAGTTTCAGACTACTAAGTTGTTTTGATTTAGGATGCTCTACCTGCAGAAACTGAGACAAGGACTTAAACACAGGCTGCTTATTTGGGAGGTGATGCAAATAAGCAACAATGAAGAAGTAGGGAAAATGAAACAGGGACATAAAAGAGTCATCTAGGAATGTACTATTTAGTTCTTTGCCACTATGTGTAATGGTGCTCAGTCCCACTGTAGTGGTTTTAAAACTGTTCATCCTTTTCAAAGCAAAGATCCTAATTCTTGTCTCATCGAGTGTAGGCTCTACTTCATAATTCATTGCTAAGGTGTAGCCAGCATCTGGTCAAAGTGTGGCTTCCTCATTCTTCTCTCTTTGGTTCTCTCAGGCAAGCCAACTGCTGTGTCATGAAGATACTCAAGTATCTACGAAAAAGGCCGTATGGAGAAGAAGTAAATTCTCTGGTCAACAACCACATGAGTGTACTTGGAAGACGACCTTTAGCCCCATACAGGTCCTTTATATGACTCACCCAGCTAATGACTTGACTGCAACCTAATGAAAGATCCTGAGCTAGAATCACCCTGATAAGCCACTCTTAAATTCCTGAATCACAGAAATGGTGAGATAATAAATGCTTGCTGTTCTAAGCCACTGGACTTAGTGGGGGGGGGCAATTTGTTATATAGCAATATATAACTATGCATTCAATGAGGACCACCTGAAGATCTGTGGAGAAGGCACAATAGAAGGTGTTCTGGAATGACTGAGAACCAGAGCAATTGTCCACTGACTCGTACTGCCCATTAGTCAAGGGTTGTCCCCATGGTATTAACATATTCATAGTCTAGATTGATTTATGAGGGGTTAATGGGTGTGTATGCTCACTAAGATCCCTCAGCTTCCCCCGCCAAAAAAAAGTATAAGGTATAACAGTAGAGGTTGAAGTGAGATATAGTAAATGTGTTTAGAAAATTCCCAGCAAAGATGCAATGGGATAAAAGCAACAAAAGCAGCTGCTACAAATGCCAGATATGGAGCCCCAACCTATTTTGTATGTTAAATAACTTCCCAAAAAATAAAGAAAAAAAATGGAAAAAAGAATTCAATACACTTAAACTACACTGTGATATTATGTTAAGAGAAAGTTTTTTCTTCTACATTCTGCTTTTAGGAATAATTCATTTAACATAAAATAAAGCAGACTCTTACTCTGGGAATTATTTTTAAGAGATAATATGCAAACAACCAGAACCAACCTGGGCAATGAAACTTATCTTAATCTATTATAACCTGTACCACTATGTCTATATTACTCTATTATGATCAGAATGATTTTATCAAGGCAAAATGCTCAATTACTATTCAGAAACTTTGCATATTTATAATAAACTGCTATATTCCAGCTCGCAAAATACTATTATATAGTAACAATGGGTAAAATTTCTACCTATGTACAAGGCATGTTGCAAGGTCATTTACATACATTTGTCAATCCCTAAAACATGATACAAGATAGATATTATTTTTAGGCTACCAGTGATTGGAGCTCTCTATCTGGCCTAAATTTAAATTAAAAAATTCACTACCTGGTATTTACCCAAAGAAAATAAAAAATACTGATTTGAAAAGATACATACAGGGGCGCCTGGGTGGCGCAGTCGGTTAAGCGTCCGACTTCAGCCAGGTCACGATCTCGCGGTCCGTGAGTTCGAGCCCCGCGTCGGGCTCTGGGCTGATGGCTCAGAGCCTGGAGCCTGTTTCCGATTCTGTGTCTCCCTCTCTCTCTGCCCCTCCCCCGTTCATGCTCTTTCTCTCTCTGTCCCAAAAATAAATAAACGTTGAAAAAAAAATTAAAAAAAAAAAAGAAAAGATACGTACATGCACCCCTATGATATCACAGTATTATTTACAATAGCCAGATATAGGAACAGCCTACATAACATCCTTAATGAATGGATAAAAAATATGAGGTGTGTGTGTGTGTGTGTGTGTGTGTGTGTGTACACAGAGAGAATAATATTACTTAGCCATAAAAAAAAAAGAATGAGATCTTGCCATCTGCAACAAAGTGGATGGATTTAGAGGGTACAATGCTAAGTGAAATAAGTCATTCAGAAACAAATACCACATAATTTCATCATATATACAACTTAAGAAACAAAATAAATGAATAAACAAAAAAGAGATAAACAAAAAAAATGAATGCTTAAATACAGAGAACAAATTGGTCATTGCCAGAGGGGAGATGAAAAGGGGGATGGGTGAAATATATAGAGAATTAAAGTACACTTATCTTGATGAACACTGAGAAATGTATACAATTTTTGAAACATTATATTATACACCTGAAACTAATATAACTCTGTATGTTAATTATACTTCAATTAAAAAAAAGCCACTTGGCAGGCACAATTTTAGGAGATTTCACTGGAAACAATATTCCCCATTCCAAATCCTGATCCACTCAGATACCCAGGTATGGAAGAATTTTCTGATGAAATCTTTTTAAAGTTTTATTTAAAGTCCCAAATTTCTAGTGCTGGAATGTCCTAAATAACATATTCAAGAAATAGTTGGATTCTTCAGGACCTTTCCAAAATTAAAGAACACATGACTTTACGAAGAAACTCATTTGATTTTTCAAAAGTTCTATGAGCAAAAAGTAAATTACCTTGAACCACCATTATTTTTTAATACATGCAAAGTGTCAAACATTTTGCCTGAGTATCATTATAGTGATGACAAATACCTTTTTCTTATTCTTCCAATCACTGTATGACATTCTCTTAACAGCAGAAACCCATGGGCTTTCAAATCCATGTTCTAAGCCTTTGAAAATACATTTTATTTTGTCACAAAATTTTCCCATTTCCTTGGGAAACTTGCTAACATTCTCAACCTATTCCTTATGAATCAGTGTCCAGACCTCTGTTATGACTACACATCCCTGGAAGAACAGTTTCTTCCAACAACCAGATTTTTCCTCCTACCCTTCACTCCCATATTACATTTAACAGATGTCTTATACGTTCTGGCATTTGTCTCTGTATATGGATACATATATGTATGTTGCCAGAGAAATTAAGATCATCTCATAAAGAGATAAAGTTTTGTACTACTTTTCTGTGAATAAACAGTAATTATCTGAGTAATGTTGGAGAGATGGTGTGTTAGAGCTGTTTAACATTCCACATTTTAATATTTCAAATGTATTTTATTTCAAGAACTATGTACACATGAGCCATATGGTATATATGTATGTTTGTATTTATGTCTATTTATCTATTTACATATGATGAAAGCTATCACAGAACTATAAGGTGTAAAAAAAACTAAAAAGAGGATCATAATTTCACATTAAATTATGAAAAAGTCTTAAAACATTAAAATGTATGCATTTCCAAAGTTTCCCTGAGGTTGCACAAAAATACACTTAAAACCCTCAACAAAGTAGGGATAGAGGAAACATAACTCAACATCATAAAGTTCACATACTAAAGACCCACAGCTAACATCATTATCAATGGGAAAAACAGAGCTTTTCCTATACAGTCAAGAACAAGACAGGGATGTCCACTCTAACCACTGTTATTTAACAAAGAACTGGAAGTCTTAACCTCAGCAATAAAACAAGAAAAAGAAATAAAGGGCGTATAAACCAGCAAGGAAGAAATCAAACTTTCACTATTTGCAGATGACAGGATACTCTATGTAGAAAACCCAAAAACTCCACCAAAAAAATTATTAGACATGAATTCAGCAGAGTTGGATATAAAATCAATGTCCAAAAATCTGTTGCATTTCTATACACCAATAATGAAATAGCAGAAAAAACAAATCAAGGAATTGATCCCTTTTACAATTACACCAAAAAATATAACATACCTCGGGATAAACCTAACCAAAGAGGTAAAAGATCTATGTGTTAAAAACTATAGAAGACTTATGAAAGATATTGAATAGGACACAAAGAAATGGAAAAACATTTCATGCTCATGGATAAGAAGAACAAATATTGTTAAAATGTCTATACTATCCAAAGCTATCTTCACATTTAATGCAATCCCTATCAAAATACCACCAGAATTTTTCACAGAGCTAGAACAAACAATATTAAATTTGGAACTGCAAAAGACCCCAAATAGCCAAAGCCATCCTGAAAAAAGCAAAGCAAAGCTGGAAGCATCCTGATTCTGGACTTCAAGCTATATTACAAAGCTGTAGTCAACAAGACAATATGGTAGTGGCACAAAAACAGACATATATATCAATGGAACAGAATAGAGAACTCAGAAATGGACCCAAAACTATATGGTCAACTCATCTTTGACAAAGCAGGAAAGAATATCCAATGGTGGCCGGTGGGGAGGGGGAGTCTCTTCAACAAATGGTGTTGTGAAAACTGGACAGCGACATGCAGAAGAATGAGCATGTACCACTTTCTTACACCATACACAAAAATAAACTCAAAATGGATGAAAGACCTAAATGTGAAACAGGAAACCATCAAAATGCTGGGGGAGAACACAGACAGCAACCTCTTTCACCTCAGCTGGAGCATCTTCTTTTTTTTTTTTTTTAATTTTTTTTAACGTTTATTTATTTTTGAGACAGAGAGAGACAGAGCATGAATGGGGGAGGGGCAGAGAGAGAGGAAGACACAGAATCGGAAGCAGGTTCCAGGCTCTGAGCCATCAGCCCAGAGCCTGATGCGGGGCTCGAACTCCCAGACCGTGAGATTGCGACCTGAGGCTGAAGTCGGATGCTTAACCAACTGAGCCACCCAGGCGCCCCTGGAGCATCTTCTTTTTTTTTTTTTTTTTTTTAATTTTTTTTTTTCAACGTTTTTTATTTATTTTGGGACAGAGAGAGACAGAGCCTGAACGGGGGAGGGGCAGAGAGAGAGGGAGACACAGAATCGGAAACAGGCTCCAGGCTCTGAGCCATCAGCCCAGAGCCTGACGCGGGGCTCGAACTCACGGACCGCGAGATCGTGACCTGGCTGAAGTCGGACACTTAACCGACTGCGCCACCCAGGCGCCCCGCCTGGAGCATCTTCTTACTAGACACATCTCCAGTGGCAAAGGAAACAAAAAGAAAAATGAACTATTTGGACTATCAAGATAAAAAGCTTTTGCACAGTGAAGGAAACAATCAACAAAACTAAATGGCAGCCTGTAGAATAGGAGAAGATATTTGAAAATGACATATCGGATAAAGGGTTAGTATCCAAAATCTATAAAGAACTTATCAAACTTAACACCCCAAAAGTAAATAATCCAGTTAAGAAATGGGCAGAAAACACAAACAGACATTATTTTTCAAAGAAGTCAGCCAGATGGCTAACAGGCACATGAGAAGATGCTCAACATCACTCATCATCAAGGAAATACAAATCAAAACCATGATGAGATGCCAACTCGCAGCAGTCAAAATGGCTAAAATTAACAACACAGGAAACACAAAATATTAGTAAGGGTGTAGAAGAGGAGAACCCTCTTACACTGTTGATAGAAATGCAAACTGGTGCAGCCACTCTGGAAAACAGTATGGAGGTTCCTCAAAAAGTTAAAAATAGCACTGCCCTATGACCTAACAGTTGCTCTACTAGGTATTTAGCCAAAGAATACAAAAATACTGATTCCAAGGGGCACATGCACCCTGATGTTTATAGTAGAATTATCAATAATAAGCAAACTATGGAAAAAGTACAAATATCCATCGACTGATGGATGTGTGTGTGTGTATATATATATATATACATATATGTATATATGTATATATGTATATATATATGAGAGAGAACAGAGAGGGAGAGAGAGAGAGAGCGTGCGCACGTGCGAGAGAATAGAATATTACTCAGTCATCACAAAGAATGCAATCTTTCCATTTGCAATGGTGTGGATGGACCTAGAGTGTATTATGCTAAGTGAAATAAATCACTAAGAGAAAGACAGTACCATATGATTTCACTCATGTGGTGGAAGTTAAGAAACAAAACAGGTGAACACAGGGAAAGGAAAAAAAAGAGAAAGGGAAGCAAACCATAAGGGACTCTTAACTATAGAAAACAAACTGAGGGTTGATGGAGGGAGCTGGGTGGGGGCTGTGTTAAATGGGTGATGGTCATTAAGGAGGGCATGTGTGACAAGCCCTGGATATTGATTACATGTAAGTAACGAATCACTAAATTCTACACCTGAAATCAATTTTTCTATATATGTTAGATATCCAGTGTTTAAGTAAAAACTTGAAAAAAAACAATAAAATAAAATGGGTACTTTGTTAAATAAAATAAAATTATAAGATTTTGGTTTCTGACATGCCCCCAAACCTAAACATACCCCGTATTTTCTTACTGCATCCTTTACTTCTCCTTTGATTAATCTTGAATATATAAATTATTATCCTTTGAATGGCTTCTCATGTAATCATTCTTATTTTCTCTTCTTCAGTTTTAACTAGTCTAGCTCTAATGTCCACAGCATAGTTTATGATTGAAGCAATTCTCCAATGGAACTTTTGTCAGTTTTATAAGATCCTGAATCCTTGGTAAGAATTTAAATTCTACTTTTAAGTTGGTTTCCTTTATATTTATATTGCATTTTCTGCCAAGGGGAAGATTCATGATTCCTCAATTTGTTTCCTCAATTTGTAGGTAGTATTTACTTAAGAGGCATGTTTGAGTTGGGGTTAATATTAAAAGTGAATTTTTAAATTTCCTATACAATTCTATAGCAGCAGGATTTAGAAAATTTGCACTAAATAAGAAATACACAGAGAAAGAAAGATCCCTCATAATTACTTAACAGTAAGAATATGCATTTTAAAAATTATACTTCTTAAGGCACCTGGGTTGCTCAGTGGGTTAAGCATCTGGCTCTTGATCTCAGCCAGGTCATGATCTCAAAGTTCATGGGATCGAGCCCTGCACTGAACACTGTACTGACAGCATGAAGCCTGCTTGGGATTCTCTCTCTTCCTCTCTCTCTACCCCTCTCTGCTCATGCTTTCTCTCTCTAAAATAAATACATTTTAAGAATTACATTTTTCTACTTTCCTTTTTAAAAATATAACAAGAGTTGCATTATGGCATTACATATTTTCCATCTTGCCACAAGGCATAACAGAGAAATAGAAATGTATAAAGTATATTTCTTTCTAGATAATTGCTTTCTTCGAGTTTAATTTTAAGCTAAAGTTTGGACGTATATTCGAATTCAGCATGGAATCAGAAATTTCTGAAATTCTTTAAAAGTCTTTATTGTTGTTAATATAGCTAAAATGGTTAAAAATTCTCAAACATGTATGTCTTTTATAATTTTCCAGGAAATAATAGAAGTGAATTAGAAAACTGACCACTCATCAGCCTAAATCAGATCATAATTAATAAATCACTGCATAAACTGAACTTTAAGAAATGCCTGTGGGATTTTTTATATGCAGATAATTTATTTCTCTCAAGAGCATCTATGGTTTCGATTAGGCTTATTAAAATGCTGATTAACTATTCTGACCTCTACTTATTTACCAAACTGTATATTTCCTGAGGATCATTCTTTCTGGTTTGCAATTTTGTTTTTAGAAAACTGAGTAAAGAAAAAACAAATCCAAGCTCCAATTATAGAAACTGATTTACGTAGTAGAGTCACATTTATGCAAAAGAAGGATAATGAAAAATGTCATGAACTCTATGAAACTCATAGCTGTGAAATAACTATAAAATATTTTCATTTTTCATTTCTAAAATAAGTACATAGCAGTGAGAGAACATGATATGTGTAAGTGCTTCTCAAACTTTAATGTATATATACATACTAGAATAAATTTCTAACAGACTGTTTCTTTTCGAAATGATGTTTAGTTATAGAAAGCTACATGTTGCTTCCCCAAAGAAACTATAACCAGGTCTCTATTATACTTAAAATACTGAGAATTTCAATTGCGTTTTTAATGAAATACACAAATTAACAAATTTAATATTTATTAAAATCAGTAAATATATACTTTTAAAATTATAATTATTAAGATCTGCTAAATGTCACACAACTGGTTACTTTACCTTTACAAGAAAAAGCTCCTGTCTGGTCTCAAGCAAATTCTCTCCATTTTTCATGTTCTTTTAATTTTTAACATTTGTATTACTTTGGTGTTTTAGGACACTTCTAGAAGGAGTGAATCATCCAGCCTGTATATTTTTTAGACTATCTTCATCTTGGGCTGAAAGAATCCTCCCTGACACCATCTATCATCAAATAGTTTGTATTTGGAGAGTGGGCGGGGAAAGCCATAGCCTTGAAGTAAAAAAGCATGCTAACTTTCAAGCAATTTTCCCTGACCATTATTTTTCACTCTAGGATTTTCACTCTGTGTTAAGAACATGACACAGGTGTTCATAGTTCTCTACCAAATACCATTTTAATGTCAGATTATTAACCAAGGTATTTAATCTGCTATTTTTTACTTTAACAATCATATATATAATACATATTTTATATACACACACATATAATATATATTATGTATAATATATATTATATATATGTTAATGTTTATTTTTGAGGGGGGGGCAGAGGGCAGAGAGAGAGGGAGACAGAGGACCTGAAGCGGGCTTTGTGCTGACAACAAAGAGCCTGGTGCCAGAGCTGGAACTCACGAACTGCAAGATCATGACCTGAGCTGAAGTCGGATGCTTAACCAACTGAGCCACCCAGGCACCCCAACAATTACATATATATTAAGTTTATTTATTTATTTTTGAGAGGGAGAGCTCGGAAAAGGGCAGAGAGGTAGACAATCCCTAGCAGGCTCCATGCTGTCAGCACAGAGCCCAATGCGGGGCTTGAACTCCAGAACCATGAGATCATGACCTGAGTCGAAATCAAGAGTCAGATGCCTAACTGACTGAGCCACCCAGGACCCCCAACAATTTTATATTTTTAACAGTTCTTTGGTTGCTTCAGGAATTTCCTTTCTTGTTCACTTCCTTACCCACTCTATTATTTTGCAATGGCTGACCTAACAAAGTAACACAGACTGGTTAGCTTAAAACACAGACATTTATTCTCTCACAATTCTGGAATACAATGTCCAAGATCAAGGTATTAGCAGGGTTGGTTTCTTCTGAGGGTCTCTCTCATTGGCTTGTAGATGTTTGTCTTCTGGTGTCTTCATGTGATTTTCCCTCAGTCTGTTTCATCATCTCTTCTTATAAGGACATAAGTCATATTGGATTAGGTCCCATTTCTATGACCTCATTCTACCTTAATTATACCTTAATTACTTTTTAAATACCCTATCTCCAAATAGTCACATATGAAATTTGGGAGACACAATTCATAATCCCTGCCTCTTATCTGTAAATCAAAAGAAGTCTAGCCCTAGATAACAATCAGAAAAAATGCTAGGAATACACTCACATGAATGAAAAGCATAGACATGAATTCTGAAGTAAAGTTAAACATTAAAATATGAAAAAAAAATAAGGCAGGTCTTAGAAAGAGACTAAAAGCTATTTTCAGAAACTTCACAGAAGTTTACACTTTCAGACACTAGTATTATATATAAATCTCTTTCTTAGTCAACATTGTGCCTTTTAAAATTATGGTTAATTATTAGGATTATACTTTTTTTTTCTATTTTTCACTATGCAAGCCTCAAACGTAGAAGTTTATGTTATAAAATTAACATAACATAAATTTAAAATTCCTCTGCATGATTTTGGTGCAAAAGCATTATATGGGAAAACCCAACTCTGAAGATTTGAAAATTCATGCAAAGGGTAGAAAAATAGTCATTATTATACTTCATGATGAAGACCAAAAAAATTTTTTTTGAATATTCCCTACTGTTCTTTGTAATCACTAAGCATTTAGTGTCTCATCTTAGATAAATGGCTATTGGGGCATTCAGCTCAGAATCCAAATTTAGAAGCTGTGTTCAAGAAGCTTAGGATTTCTGGCATCTCCTCCAGTTAACTATGTGACATTTCTACTTTATGGAAAATGTTGAGTTGAAATGAAAATCTGCCAAACCAGGTAGAGCAGGCAGATATAGTTTTTTTTCCTTAAGAATTATATATATATATATATAATTTCCAAAGCTGTATCATCACAATAGAACTGCTTAAGGACTTATATTGTCTTGCCACTTGACATGGTACAGATCATATAGTCCAGAGAGAAAATCAAATAAATGTGGAATTTTGTTTGGTTTGGAGGTGAGAATTTGACTCAAGCAATGCTGACTAGTTTTCTTAGGAGATGATTTCATTTTTCTTTCGAATTGTAGCCTGAGAAGATGGAGGCTCAAAGTTATCAATAGCAGTTTTCCATCAAGTATATAGAGTTCCCTTTTGAATAAAGCCAATATAGTATACAGGGAAAAAAAAAAAGAGAAATGATTTCTGGACTATATCATACCTGGATCCAGCTATGCCTGAAATTAGATTCATAAATGAACTTCTAGGTTTTATGAGCCATAAAAACTCTAGATATGCTTTTAATTGAATTTATTTAGTTTTTTGTTTTTTTTTTTAAATTGAAGATGGCCAGATCTCAATACAGTAGTTTGTATGAGTTAAAAAAAAATATGATGTAAAGGAGTGAGAACCAAGATAATAAGAGAAATTAGGACTGAAAATTTTATTTCTCTTGTGACTTACAATCATATGAGAATATGTACTTTTTTTAATGTTCAAAATGGCTTTAAGGAATGCATACTTTCTAAAGACAGAAACTATATTCATAAGAATTATTACAAAGTTAATATATCATTAAGATTTATACTTACCATTAACCATTTTAAATACCCTAATATCCAAAGAGGTAGTAGAGTATTATGACATTATTAAAACATGCTGATCAGGGAAATATCTATGAAAGTATGTTTTACAAACCAGTTACTGATTTCAGCCTATTAGAATTTATCTAAATATAAATTTTAATGTTAATGTGGTGATCTGTGCTCTTCTTTGCAATTGCCAACTATAGCTCATGTAATATTCTCAGTGTTAGGACAATCATTTATCTGCGCTAAATAGTTCTGAATCAAATGAATGTATACTGGATGGGAAAAGCTCCATACGAGCCTGCAGACTGCAGTATCAACATGTCAACTGTCTAAATTTCTTTGTTGGTAATTCTTTGCTATTTAAAGCTTTTTTTAAAAAAATCCCTACTCACATTTAGTGAGCAAATAACTAGAAATAATCATTTAGGACTCCATTCATCAGAACATTATTATTTTACATCAGCTAAGCCTTTATGAGATAGCTGAATTTCTTTGGGGAATAAATAGTGTTTACCACTTCTCTTTGCTATTCAACTAATAGAATGTTTTAGGTCTATCTCAGTGCTAAAGCCCACAATGAACACTAAGCAACTAGGAAATTTTAATGAACACATCATTATCTGAGCAATGAAACACTGAAAACCAGACACCAGAGAAGCTGTGTGTTTGAATCAACAAATAAAACAGAAGAGTTAAGATTTCAACGATGTGTTTAAACAACTCAAAGTAGAACTATTTTAGATGAATTCAAAATTGGATTCTTTCAGAGAACATCAGTCTACTATGTAGTTATGGATCTGAAATTGACTACATGAGGAGTTCTCCAGAAGATGATTTTAACTTAACAAAAATAGAGAGTAGTATGTAATAAGAAGGGTGTGCAATAGTAAGAGCTAAGGCTTTGATATTCTTGACCTAGAGATGACACAGAGATGAGTAATGTCTCAAGCAATTACCAGCTGTATGACTGTGATAAATGACATATTTTACATTTACAAATATCAGTAACTCTTTTCATCTATAATTTCAAAATTATGTTGGAACTAAAATCACAGGTCTATTTTGAAGATAAATAGTAAATGGAGAAATGAAAAAATCAATATAAAATGTACCTATTTTGTTATAAAATTTAGAGTACTTTTAAGTGCTAGTGATTTTTTAGTGTTCTCTTTTTATTAGTGTTGTGATTATTGTAATTTACATTATTAAGTGAAAAAAGGCATGATGTTGAAATGAATAAGTTAAATTCTTATTTCCACGTACCTTAATTCTCTAATAGAAACTCCTTGCTAATCTTTACTAAAAATATCTATATTTAAAAATGTATTATGGATTCTTCCCAAAATAAAGATTGTTATAATATCTGACTGCTATATTTAAAATAATTGAAATAACAATATTGAAAATATTATCTTATGAAGTAATGATAACTTGGGGATAAAAAGAATGGGGAAAATTATGACTTACTGATTACAAAATGCCATGATTAAAGATATATTTTTATAATTTTAAGGTGAAAATGTATTGGAGATTTTCAAGAAAAGATTTTGGTACTATTGTATATAGTATGGTTTAAAAGGAATGAAAAGAAACTTGTCTTTAGAAACAGAAAGAACTAGTCAAAGAACCTTTTCACAATAAGACATTAAAAAATGTGAATGACTTTAAAACTGTGGCTGCAGCAAGTTCTTACTCAACACCTCTGGAGGCAAGGGAAACAAAAGCAAAAATGAACTATTGGGACATCATCAAAATAAAAACTTCTGCAGAGCGAAGGAAACAATCAGCAAAACTAAAAGGTAACCAACAGAATGGGAGAAGATATTTGCAAACGACCTATCAGATAAAGGGTTAGTATCCAAAATCTATAAAGAACTTATTAGACTCAACACCCAGAAAACAAATAATCCATTGAAGAAATGGGCAAAAGACATGAATAGACACTTCTCCAAAGAAGACATCCTGGATCCACATAAGAGTGAAACCATATGGTATCTGTCTTTCTCTGTATGACTTATTTCACTTAGCATAACACTCTCCTGAGAAACTTAATAGAAGACCATAGGGGAGAGGAAAAAAAAAGTTAGAGAGGGAGGGAGCCAAACCATAAGAGCCTCTTAAAACTGAGAATAAACTGAGGGTTGATGAGGGGTAGGAGGGAGGGGAAAGTGGGTTATGGGCATTGAGAAGGGCACCTGTTGGGATGAGCACTGGATGTTGTATGGAAACCAATTTGACAATAAATTTCATGTTAAAAAAAAAAAAAGAAGAAGAAGAAGACATCCAGATGGCCAACCAATACATGAAAAAATGCACAACATCACTCATTGTCCAGGAAATACAAATCAAAACCATGATGAGATACCACCTCACACCAGTCAGAATGGCCAACATTAACAACTCAGGTAACAACAGGTGTTGGCAAGGATGTGGAGAAAGAGGAACACTTTTATACTGCTGGTGGGAATGCAACCTGGTGCAGCCACTCTGGAAAACAGTAAGGAGGTTCCTCAAAAAATTAAAAAAAAAACCTACCCTATGACCCAGCAATTGCACTACTAGGTATTTACCCAAGAGATGCAGTATGCTGTTTCAAAGGGGCAGATGCACCCCAATGTTTACAGCAGCACTATCAATAATAACCAAAGGATGGAAAGAACCCAAATGTCCTTCAATGGATGAATGGATAAAGAAGATGTGGTATATATATAAATACAATGGAGTATTACTTGGCAAGCAAAAAGAATGAAATCTTGCCATTTGTAACTATGTGGATGGGACTAGAGGGTATCATGTTAAGCAAAAGTGATATTTGTCAGAAAAAGACAAATATCATATGACTTCACTCATATGAGGACTTTAAGATACAAAATAGATGAACATAAGGGAAGGGAGCAAAAGTAATATAAAAATAGGCAGGGAGACAAAAACATAAGAGACTCGTAAATATGGAGAATAAACTGAGGGTTGCTGGAGGGGTTGTGGAAGGGGGGATGGGCTAAATGGGTAAGGGGCATTAAGGAATTTACTCCTGAAATCACTGTTGCACTATATGCTAACTTGGATGTAAATTTAAAAAATAAATAAGAATAAAAAATAAAATAATAAAATAAAATAAAATAAAATAAAATAAAATAAAATAAAATAAAATAAAATAAAAAACAAAATAAAATTGTGTGTTTATGGGTGTGCACATGTGTGTGTGTATACCAAGACAGAATTTTCTTTGGATTTTGGATGGGCAGGGTTGTAGGGCATTCTTCAAATAGGCTAAAACTAATGAGTAAAAATTTGATGAGAAATAGGATATGTATTTAGTTTCAAAGTATCTCCGATTTAACTAGCTAAAGGGAAAGATAATACCTTTCAGTGGGGAAGTCTGATAGAAAGTGATGAAAGTTCATGTAAAGAATGGGATGCAACAACAACATGTACCTCCTAGAGGGACACTTTGAGAAGGACACAGCATAGCTAACATAGCATTTTTGCTGAAAGTGTATAATCTGAATCAAGTTGTACGTGTGTATGTGTGTTAGATAAACCAAAACTGAGATAGATTACACAAAGTAATTGTCTTGTACTCATCCAAAAAATGAAAGTCATGAAAGACAAAGAAAGTTTGATAATGATTCCAGAAGACATAACTAAACAACTTCTAGAAATAGATCCTGGAGAGGGAGACATGGGATAAATAAATAATTTAAAAGGATTTTATTGAGATAATTGATAAAATTTTACTAAAGCCTATGTATTTGAAAAAGTAGTACATGGAATTTAATACCCAAATCAATAATTTATTGCAATTAATAATTAAATATTCTCAATCTCTTGAAATCCAGAAGTATTAAGTGGTAAAGCACTACATGCCTACAAAGTTCCCTCATGGTTCAGAAGAAAATGTGTCTGTACGTGTATGTGTGTATAAATGTGTGTATATTGGTTTTCATGATGAGATAAACTTCTGTTACTGGGAATGCACCGATATACAGGTGCTCTAAGTATACTAGTGGGAGTGAAAATTAGACTTCAGCAATATGTTTAAAAGCTTACATAAATTTGCATTTATTTTGAGTTAGCAATTTTCCTCCCAGGAATTTATTCCAGGAAAGCTATCATCAAGAAGACAAAGATGAACTAATGAGAACATTTGTAGTAGGCAGAATTCTAAGCTGACCGACAATCAGGTGTAATCTCCTTCCCTTGAGTGTGGGTGAAACCTGTAACTATAATAAATATTCTGTGATTATGTTAAATTGCATGGCAATGGCGAGATTATCTGGAGTGAGCCTAACATAATCAAGTGACCTCTTTGAAAGCAGAGAGGTTTTTTGTTTGTTTGTTTGTTTGTTTTCTGACTGGTCACTGAAGAGGCAGAGAGACTCACACTGAGTGGCCTAGAAGAAAGCAAAACTTGTGAACATGGGGACTATGTGGCAAGAACCAAAGGGTGGGATCTAGGCACTAAAGATGTTCCCGGGCTGATAGGAAAATGGGGCCTCAGTCCTATATCCACAAGGAAATGAATTCTGCCGACAACCAGTGAACTTGGAAAACAATGCCGAGCCCCAGATAAGAACTGCAGCCCAGAATAGCTTTTGATAGCAAGTAATTGGAAACCATCTATATATTATCCAGAAAGACCAGGTAAGGAAAGTATGGCATGGTATATAGTAATTAACTCTCATGGTTGCAAAGCCTATATACAGACTATGTGAGAACTGCATGTAAAATTCTGTATGTTGTGCACTCATATATTTTTATAATGCATATTGTTATGGGTGGAGTTGTTCCTCTCAAAAGAGATATCTGAGTACCCCAGAATACAACCTTGTTTGGAAATAGGATCTTTGGCAGATAGATTCAAGTTAAGATGAGGTCATTAGAGGGCAATCCAATCCAATATGATTGGTGTCCTTATGAAAAAGAGGAAATTTGGACTCAGAGACAGACAAACTGAAGGAAGACCATGTGAAGACAGGGAAGCCAGCATCTACAAGCTAAAGAATTCCTAGGCTACAAGTGGCTGTGGAGAACTAGTGAAGTTTCTTCACAGTTCTCAGCAAGAATCAACCCTGCCAATACCTTGCTTTTGGACTTCTAGCCCCCAAAACTGAGACAATAAATTTCTGTTGTTTAAGCCACCCAGTTTGTGGTACTTAGTTATGGCAGCCAACAAACTAAACTGCATCTTTATTTTCTCATGTTGATGGAACTACAACAAAATTTAACAAGTGACTATTTCAGTTGTTGGAGATTTATTTTGCTGGGTTCTGAAAATAAAATTGTACTTAATCACGCTTGACCTATTAATGTCACAATTTCATATCCTTCAGCCTTGTAATTTGTTTTATATTTTTTGCACTCAAGTTTTGAGGTATTCATAATAAGTATTTATTACTTTTATAGCTAAATACATTAAATAATAATTACAAAAAAGATAACCCTCCTCAAATCAGCAAAAGTTGGGAGTATTTATATTTAATATTTATATTTATATTATAGATGTTAAATAAAGATTAATAACTAACTTGTAAAGCCATTTCCTTTCTTATATTCCCTTTTCTGCATTCGGTCTCTTCATAAGTACCTGTGACATTTCATAGTTTATTCATTATTTGCATATATGTCAGGTTTTAAGTTGAAATATTAGATATAGACATCACTAAAAACAGCAGTTTTCTGTTTCTACTGGGGCAAAATAATTAATGGGAGATTAATATTGAATAGTCAGAATATGCACACAAATTTTCTTATAAGACTTCAATTCACTGTCTAATAAATTAATAAAAGCTCTCACTTGTGCAAAGAATATTCTTATCTGCACACATTAATGTTGATTCAATGACTCAGTAAAAGATAAAAATTTTCTAAGGAACATGCTATTGGTGTCTAGTGGGAAAGACAGGCATCAGACTATTTTAAAAATACATGGTTAGCATTATGATGGAAAACTTACAGGAATTATGTGGAACTAACCAAGTCAAAGGTGAAAAAATCTCCCTGAGGAAGAGATTTGTAAGGTGAAGTCTTCTGATTTATGCAGGATACGTAGAAATGAGCAGCAGAGGAGGCTGGGGGTTGGGCTGTATAGAATGTTGATTAAAAATAGAACATATATCACTGCACAAAGCTCTGTGATCTTGGTTAAACACCCGAAAAATGGTTATGATGCCATTGTCTGTTAAATACATGATTTCTTTTGACATCAATCTTGATTTTTTAGAAATACTTTTCAAATCTGCATTTTCTGTCAAGAATAAATCTCATTAACTGCTCCACTCCAAACGGCCACTTCTGTCACAGCAAATTTATATAGGGACAGCTATACATTATTAACAAGCTATGAAAAGTCACTGGCTAAATGTCATCAAAGCTGAGATATAGCTGCACCTTGGGATTCATATAGCAAACAGTTTAGTTTTAATCATCTTGGACCACAAGATGTCTTGACATTTGAGCAGCAACTTTTTTCCTCTTAACTTGCACTGGAATCAAACCTCTATTATCTCAGCCATAATTTTCACTTTAAACTGTGATAGAAAGTTTTACCTTTTAAATTAAAAACGTGAAAAAAAATCGATCCATCAAAGACCTTATCGTTCATTTAATCAATGCTCCCATGCAGCTTTCTCCTCCCTCCCCCCCTTCCCAAAGAGAAATGAGCAAGGGCAGCTCTAAAATTCAGGCATCTTTAGAGCTGCCAGAAAGTTTTTTTTTTTTTTTTGCCAGAAAGTTTTTGAGCTAACTACATTTCTGTTACATTAATACCAACAAGAAATGACCTTGCTGAACTGCGTTAAGATAGGTGATTGATTTTGTTGTGGTATTTTTTTTATTTTGATAATATAAGTAGTTTTCATACTTTAAAAACATGTATTTGAACCTTTTTCTGCTCACAGTCTAATATCCTCAGGGCATAAATCCATGATGGCCTCAAAATATACAAATTTAAAATATATTAACAATATTTCATTTAAAATATTTAGTGTATATTATGGACCAAAATTTTATTAAGATCTATCATTTTAAATTCTTATCACAGACCAGTCATGACAGCAATATAAAGAAAATATGATTTTTTAAATTAATAATGATCAGAAAAATATAAAACAGATATATCAATAAAGAAATCATAGTCACCAACAAAATTCTATCAAATATATCTTGGATTTGAGGTGCCTGGGTGGCTTGGTCAATTAAACATCCAACTCGATTTCACCTCAGGTCATGATCTTGCACATCTTGAGATTGAGCCAAGCATCAGGCTCTGCACTGACAGTGCAGAACCTGCTTGGGATTCTTTCTCTCCCTCTCTCTGCCCCTCTCCATTCATGCTCTCTCTCTCTCTCTCAAAATAAATAAAGTTTTATATATATATATATATATATATATATATATATATACACACATATATATATATATATATATATATATATATATATAACTTGGTTAATAAAAACACATTACATAACTTGTGGAAAAACATGGATGCCTCATATCTTTTGTATTTTTTCTATGTATATAAGGCAACAAGCTACAGATGAGCATTTATTAGAAATAATTACCTTGTTCCTCTATTTCAAAATTACCAGGACATAAGTGTATTTAGATATAAACTTTACTTTTGCTTCTTGGGTAATTTCATGTTAAGAATGCAACACATAGGGGTGCCTGGGTGGCTCAGTCAGTTAAGTGTCCGACTTCTGCTCAGGTCATGATCTCACGGTTTGTGAGTCGGGACCTGCGTCAGGCTCTGTGCTGACAGCTCAGACCCTGGAACCTTCTTCGGATTCTGTGTCTCCTCTCTCTGCCCCTCCCCTGCTCATGCTCTCTCTCTCTGTCTCTGTCTCTTTCTCTCCCCCTCATAAATAAACATTAAAAAAATTAGAAAAAAATGTAACACATAAATAACTATAATCTCCCCATAAAATTTAAACATGCAATAAAGAAGGAACAATCAGGGACTCAGTAGCCTAGAAATAGCTAGATCATGCAACTGAAATAAGTAAGATATTCTAAGAAATAAGTAAGAGGTTCTAGAACTACAACTTCCCCATTCTATAGTACCCTGCAATAGTTGTTTGCTTTTCATAAACTTAAAAAAAAAGACTAATCGTTAAATTAATAGGTTACTTATAGGTCTTTATCAGTTGGCTTCTATCTTATTTTTTAAAGTATATCATAAAGTCAGGTATAATTAGCATAATAAATTTGTATGTGGAAATGAAAGTAGATGAAGGAGTATAAAACTGGCACATTGCTTCTTAACTGTTCTAAGTATGTTGATGCTTAAAAGTATAAGTTTACAGTATTTTCACTTATTTATTTATTTGTTTTGAGAGAGAGAGAGAGAGAGAGAGAGAGCAAGTGAGCAGGGGAGGGGCAGAGTGAGAGTGAGAGAGAGAGAGAATCCCCAGCAGGTTCTGGGCTGTCAGTGCAGAGCCTGACCACTTAACTGATTGAGCCACCCAGGTGCCCCACATTATTTGCACTTTTTATGTTGTCAGAAAATATATGTAATGAGAAGTGCCTGTGGATGTCTTTCGGTCTTTGACAAGCTGAAAAGCACTACTTTTATCTGTGCTTCTCCTTCCCCTCCTTTATTTATTGAACAATATTCAAGTAATATCTTTTGCCTATTAGTATGAGACAATGTAGTAGGATCTATACAATGATAAATAACAAAAACATGATACTTGCAAGATTATAATCGAATAGAGAGAGAAAAACAAGAATCACACAAAGCAATAAAGGCTACCATAGTCTATGCAGGTGTCTCATGGGAGATAAGACCTCATTTGTTCAATGAGAAGTGGGGACAGGTTTTCCTATACCTGTTCTTTTGAGAATGAGTAGAGGAACACAAAACCTGGAAAAACAGGCTTAATTTAGGTACACCATGGTATTTAGTCAACAACTGCCCCTACAGGTTTTATTGGTTGATGAAATATATGCTATGTTTTGAGAATCTTTCCAGGATTTGGGTGTCTTGGATGGGCTTCCAGAAACAGATCTGGGCAAAGAGTTTCAGTGGAATTGGTTTTGGGGCAGATGTAGAAAACACCTAAAGTTGAGTAAGTTGGTGGGGGAAAAAGAATGTAGGAAATAAATTACTTATTAAAGGAGTGATTAGAGTTTATTCTCCTGGGGAATCTCTGGTCAACCTTGGTAAACACACTTCAGAATTATGTAACCTGATGGGCTGACAAGGTTAAAGGATGGACACTCCAATTCAATTCCCATCAACTATTGTTATGAGCTGCATTCTGGATTGGGAAGATGCTAAATTGGGAAAGGGCATTAATTCCCAGGAATTTCAAATCTTCTTTGCAGGAAGAAAGTTTCTGAAAGTTCTCAGGCTCAAAGACACAGATATAGATGGCTGGAAGAGGCTATGATAAGTTAAAATCATAAGATCATAGTTATGCCGGTGGGATACTGACAACATCTGGTAACATCAGCTAAAATTACGTGCATTTCTTATGATTATTAACTAAAAGTCAAGGTTCAGAGTTTTACCCAGTAGAAATGCAAATAATTTCTGTTCAGTGGAAACAAATAACTTTAAAGGTTATTATTCATTGTTCAGTAGAACAGTGACCAGATTTTTATCCAGTCCACCATGTTATTTTCAAATGCCTTTATTAAACACATTTATACACAATCAAATACATTTATTAAATGTATCACTCCTAAAATGCTCTATGAACCAGTCGTAATATCTTAAAAGTTCTTTCATCTATTAATAAGTTGAATAAAATATTTTACACTTGCTCATTTCATATTTACTTGAAAACCTACTTATACTGTTTAAAAATATAATTTAATTAGTCTGTGGTACATATTAAGTATTCTATAGGTGTTATCAAATTTAATTCTCAGAATAATACATGGAGACAGGTATTATTATTTTATAAATGAGAGCAATTGCATGTTAGTAAGGTTAAGTAATTTGCCCAAGGTCACACAGTTGGTAAATAATAGATTTGGATTAAGACTCAGGGAATTCTGACTTGGAAGCCTTTTGCTATACTATACTCCCTTCACATCTTGACAAAAAGTACTCTACATTTTCTGATAGAAGAGATTTCTTCCACTTAAATACACAACTACAAGGCAACTGTGCACATATGAGCCAGAAAAACAGCCCTTTACTTAGGAGAGTCAGATTTTTTTTAATTTATAAAAGAGGAAATTAGAATATGAAAATATGATGATTTTCCCAAGGAGATAGCAGAATTGGGCTCCCTGAAGTTACTAATCTTGCTAAAAATCCAAAATTCTCAAAAAATTAGTAGTAATTACATATACTCGTAAAACAAAAGAAAATGTATTCTGATAAAACATACCATCACGTATACGGGGGGATTTTTTTAGTTCTTATTGTCATTAAGTCACATAAAAGTCCAAGTGAAGAAGTCTTTAATTGGATACCACTTTGTGAGGCAACACAATTAATTGGTCAGTTAAATTTTTCAAAGGATTGGTAAGTGAATTGGTCATTGTGGACTCAATTAAACAGCTTGAACAAATAATCTCCATCTCAGGATTCTTAAAATAACACTTATTTCTTGCTTATGAGATAAGTCCACCACAGGTCAATCATGGCTGCACTCCTTCATCATTGTCCTTACTCTGGACCCAGTCTGATGGAGCAGATATCATCTGGAGCATCACCAATGAGCATATAAGTAAAAGAAGTGAGACCTTCAAAGTTTCAAAGCAGAATTTAATCTCTCTTCCTCAAAGAGACACTTCATTTCTAGCCAAATTCATTAGCCAAAGACATTGATGCCGGTGCACCAATACAAAAGCACAGTCATACCATATGTCTGGAAAAGAGAAGAACTAGAATATTTGGCAAAAAGAACTAATGAATACCCCAACATAAAATGAGGTGGACATCTACACCTATATTTATTTGTATAATCTGTATATATTACTATGTCTGTTTCGTTGTAAGTCTGTGAAAAAATAAACAGGAAAAAATTTGAATAGATATACATATTGCTGAAAATGTATGAACAGGATATAACTGTGATAAAATATATATTTCAAAAGTTTTCATAATTGACACACTATATATTTTTTCTGAAGCTTTGTTTTAATAGTGTTCTCACATTTTTAAAGTTTTACACTGGGATTTTCAAATAATTAGTAAATTTATAAATATGCTTTTTTAAAATAGTGAAATAGTCTTTTGTGGGTAAAGGAGGAATAAACTGAGAAAAAAAGTGAAAGGGTAAGGAAGAGATGGCAAAAGCAAAACTTAATTAAATTATAGTAAGTGCTTTGTGTAAGGGATTTATCCAAAATTCAATTTCAAGCTATTATAGTCTAAATCAAATTTAGCTTTACTTGGCTCAAAGAAGATTTTTTTCCCCTTTAGACTGTATTTCACGTTCCAGATTTTATATAAATTTAGACTCAGAGCAATAGCTCTAGTCACTATCAATATTGTCATTCTCTGCCCTTTGGATGTTTCAAAATTATTATTTCAAAAAAATATTCATATTATCTTTTAAATGTCTTAAATTAATGAGTCTGTTAATTGATTGTTACAGGAATTTAAAACAAATTTGGAAATCATTATTTTACTGACATAAGAAACACACTTTACATCTTCATGCTTTAGTTTACCTAACTGTCATCACCCTTTTTTTTTTCCACTCCCAAGAACCCTTTTCTTTTTGTTCATTTTGATCTCAGTCCCTAGTGTTCACAAGAAGCTATGCTGTTACTGCTTTTTAAAGGTAGGCCACCAGTCTTTATGTATGTACTAACATTTCATACACTTATTTCAAACATTCCCTTTCTAAAAAGAATATCCTGACTCCCTGACCTCTGACCCTATTCTGTTTCCTTTCACAATAATTATTTCAAGTAATCTGTATTCACTGCTTTCATTTAAAATTTTCCACTCACTCCCAATCCATAACTACTTTTACCTGCAATGCTTAGTTCAAATTACTCTAATAACCAAATCTAATGATTCCAAAAGTCAGGACTCTTTCTTAATCCTGACTTTTTTTTTGAAATTTGATGCAATAGATCAATTACTTTTTGAAGTTCAGTCCTCCACTAGCTTCCCTGACTGCCATTACAATTTTATTACTTATTTTCCCCCCACTGTTTCCAAGTTCATTCACCCAACTCTTAAATGTTGTTGTTACATTGAGCTCTAGTGTCTGTTGCCTTCTGTTTCTTTTCTGCAAGTTCTTGCTAAGTGATACCACATCTAAAAATGTCATTTATACCCAATGTGACAATGTTTCCAAACTTTTGTTTCTAGTTCCTACTTCTCTCATTGAATTAGAACTACTTGCTCCATTGTCACTTAGTTATCCCCCATGCATGGTCCACAGATACCTCAAAATGAACTTATGTAACACCAAACTGTTTATCCTACCCTCTCCCCAATTCCATGTATTCAATAGGCTATATAAAATGACTTTTCCCCTTATTTCTCCCTGATTCATTAAGTCCTTTCATTAAGTCTGAAATATTTCTCAAACTTTTACCCAACTATGGGTATTTACTACTAATACCCTTTTCCTTAGAAGAAATTAAACTTTTAAACTTTTCCCCAGGTTTCTGTTCCTCCAATCTAATTTTCATCATCTGCATTTTACTTTTCTAAACCCTAGATTGTATATGTCACTACCGTTCTTTTTGGGGGAAAAAATAAAAAGAGTTCTGATGTCTCCCCTTTCATGAACCATCAGCGTTAAATTACTCCTAGCACTCTAAACTGTAAATGGAGTATGCTAGATTAGACAGTCACAGGCAATGAAAAGATCATGGCTGGAATGCAGATTCCCTCACTTCTACACCCATTCAATCTCACTTTGTAAAATGAAGTGTATATATTTAAGCTAAATTTATCATGAATTGTTTAGCATCAGAAGATAGCATGCAGTATCTGACACATACTGCTGCTGATTCATTCATTCCTAGGCATAATTATGTTTTTCTAAGTCCTTACCAACCTCTTATCTTTCCTGCAGTAGGAATTTCATCAGATAGACATAGAGAATGTCTATACCTCAGTCTGGAAAGAGAAAGAGAAAGAGAAAGAGAAAGAGAAAGAGAAAGAGAAAGAGAAAGAGAAAGAGAAAGAGAAAGAGAAAGAGAAAGAGAGAGAGAGACCCCCAGATCTTGGCCACTTAATCCTATTCATGTACTACTTACCTCAGAATAGTGTGTTCTACAAAGTAGAAAATTATTCCTTGCTCTTGTCTAGATCCTAAGCGGTAGCACTAATGAGACGGGACATAGTGGCTGAACTGTAACTAGAGAGGTATTAGAGAAGCTCATAGGTGGGAGGAAAGACAAAATAAATCATAGCTAAGGAGAAATACAAATATTACAATAAGAAAACTAGTGCTAAATACTATTTTGCAGCAGAAGACAGAGCCCAAAATTAAATACCAAGAAAAGAGTCGGACCAGAAAATAATATGGAGCGAATTTGAAGGCAGAATAGAAAAGAATGGAGACACAGTTTAGTATTGATGCCAGGACGGATTCATGAGTATTGAAAGACCAGTTTCTTTTATTATGAAAAGTAAGTCCTGGACATGATCCTCTCTTATTTGTCTGTTTTTCTTCTTATCTATTTATGTCTGCACTGGTTGATATTACTAACAGTTTTAGTAGATAATGTAGCTGTGAGCATATAGATAAAATTTTTTATTTTCCTTCCCTAGGTTGAGAAGCACACCTGACTCTATAATGCAAGAAGAAATATTTGAAATAATCAAGAGGTACAATATAGGGGAAAGAGCATTCTTTGGGGAAAAAAAGGCACTAGCTATATCAGTGATATGCAAGTGGAAGCAATTCTGTATCCCCCAGGGAATATCTGGAAATGCCTGGAATCATTTTAGTTCTTATCAACTGGAGAAATAGAAACAGAGATTCTGGAAAAAGTCCTACAATGCACAGGAGATCGCTCCACACCAAAGAATCACCTGGCCTTAAACTCTATGATTATGGGAAATTCACCTAATTTTAATCTAAAATGGACTTCTTCTTATGGGCTTGTTGGTGTTAAAAAAGATAACAAGTTATAACACATTAAACAAATGCTATTCACCACAGCAATGTTGAAAGTAATAAATTTTAAAGCCAACAACAAGTTTCAATTAAAAATAAACTTGTGATTCTGAGGTGAATCAAAAATAAAATTTAAATATTGTCACAGATCCTTCCAAATACAGTTAAATATGAAAACTAGAAATTTTAACTTTATAATCAAATGTATATTCATATAATAAAAAATGAATAACTTCAAGCAAAATCAAGTTAAATAAATAATGGATCCAAGGCAAGAAGTTTAAAAAGAAAATTTTGTTAGAGATGAGATAATTAAACAATAAGGAGAAAAACAGCCATTAACAGATAGTAGGGTTTAAAAAGAGTCACTTTTTAAAATATGTAAGTGTTATTACTCACAGTGACCAAGACAGAACCCACAAAAAAAGTAACAATCTGATAAATTCAATTAGAAAAAAAAAAAAAGAGAATAGACTAATGATAAATGGATGGGCTTGGGGTGGGAGTGAGTTAGATATTAACTGCAATAGTGATGTTTACCTGGAAAACACGTTTTCTTGATAAGCAATAACATATTTTTGTAAATGAAAGTCTCACTTTGAAGTTTCAACAGTTATACCTTCTAATACTTACTTTGTATTTGCATTATATTGGTTAAAGATTATAGAATACTATCATATAACAGTAATGGTAATGTATATTTTTTCAGGATTCAAATTGGAATGTTCTTAATGTTTCATTGTTAAACTTCACATATTTGTGTTAACATACAGCAAATTTTTTTAAGCTGAGTCAGCATCCTTATCTTCTTCATTAGCATGCCCCAATGATTTTTTACTGTGGATTCTTTTTTTAAATCTTATTTATGTATTGAGAGAGACAGAGAGAGAAATAACGCAACAGAGAGACAGAAAGAGAGGGAGAGAGAGAATCCCAAGCAGGCTCTGTTCTGTGAGCACAAAGCCTGATGCAGGGCTTGAACCCATGAACTGTGAGGTCATGACCTGAGCTGAAATCAAGAGTCAGATGCTCAACTGACTGAGCCACCCAGGCGCCGCTTTACTGTGGATTCTTACCATCATTATTTATTTATAAAATTTGATGATAATAGTCTCTACTTCATAATTCTGCTTAAGAATTAAATGAAGCCATTCTACATAAGCTACTTAGAATTAGATAGCTTCAGAACATAAACTAGAAGACTTCTATATTGTATATGCTCTAGATCAAGTTATATATAAGAAGTGGCTGGTACTAAATTTGAAATCACGCATGTAAAATTTCTTGGCCTATGTTTTTTCTTGCAGACATTTAAAAAAAAATTTTAAATGTTTTTAACTTTATTTTTGAGATAGAGAGAGAGAGAGACAGAGCTTGAGCGGAGTGGGGGGGGGGCAGAGACCCAGAATCCAAAGAAGCCTCCAGGCTCTGAGCTGTCAGCATAGAGCCTGAGGTGGGGCTCGAATCCACAAACCATGAGCTCATGACCTGAGCAAAGTCAGATGCCTAACTGACTGAGTCACCCAGGAACCCCTCTTGGAGAAATTGTTTTAAAGTTTTTCCTTGTCTTTTATTTTGATATTCTGCTCATGTTATTTTTTCCCCTTCAGACTTTATTTATATTTTTCCTGAGTATTGAACATTTTCAAAGATTTTAAAATATTTAATCTCTTTTAACTTTAATATTATAGACTAAAGGGGTTCACTGATCACCAAGTACAATACATGAAAAACAGATCGACGCTAAAATATGCCATTATGGAATTTCCAATATCTGTGTAGAGGGGCATATCCTAAACAAATGTGAAAAAAAACATGGTAAATAACTGAAACTAAGAATAACATTTGACTTGCCAACATAGCAATTCTATCAATATTATGAGGAAACTATTTCCCCAATTGGTAATGTTCAATCAAGTGTGATGGTAAGGATATTCTTTGATGTCACAGATTTGAAAAGAAATCAATCTCCAAGTATCAATTTTTTCCCTGGATGCTAATGGAGGAAAGCCAATAAAAATATCCAAGGTCAGAAAGCAGTCAATTTGGCCTCTGAGATGTCTAAAAAATAAATAAGTAAAAATTTTTAAAAATGAACTGGTAGCTTATCAAGTAGTTTAACATTGTGTAGAATTTTGAATGGATGATGAAGGATGTGGAAATAATAACTATGGAAACAGTAAATATTCTTAACTCTGAATCTAAACTCGACTCATTTTAGTGTAATTGGAAAAAAAATAATAAAATACACTCTATTAGAAATATTAAGCTGTTAAAATGTTAAAAAGACCAGAAACTGTTTGGTGTATAAACATAGGAAAGATAAGTTATAGAGAAGGAAAAAAACTCATTAAGAAAGGAAAGACAAAATGTATGAAGGAAGAGAGGAGCTCAAAAATAGGGCTTGATTTCTGACTTTCCGAACAATAGGAGTAAAAATCTATCACAAACTGATGGGAGAGTTGTTAATCAACAATATTCTTGGTACATTCTTTATTAAAGTTACATTATAAGTTTAAATTGTACCATACACCAAAATTAAATCCAAAAAGTTGAACTCATGTCTAAACTAAAAGGAGTAAAACAGAATGAAACAGATGTGGAGACATTGTCCTGGTTTTTTTTAATGTGAAATAAATTTTAATTATAAAAAGCAATAGGAGATATCACAAAGAAATCTTTAGTGGATTAGAAGAATCATTTCTTTAAAACGTATATAAGTAATAAAAACCGTCAAATAGATGGTTTCGATAGAGGCTCTATTGCATCAAAAAAAGAAGATATCAGGCTTAATTAAGAGAATTACAATGTATTGTGTTGGTGCATTAGGGTAAAATAAAAATATAGACATATATATAGATATAGATCAAAACATTCTATGGTAAGACAAACACAACAGGCAGAACCACAGAATGCTTACACGCTTGCAACCACAAAGCTAGTCTGAGGTCAGAGTACTCAACTAATTGACAATATCTTTTCAGTACAACTGAGCCACTCATGCACTAATCCATATGGCCCTCAAAACATGACTTCACCCTGTCTGTGATAGTGCTCAAGAGGATCCATGAACCATGCATAAATGGACAGTTTAAATTATAATTAGAGGTGGCTTAAAAAAAAAAAAACACGTATTTTAGTTAAAATCATCCCAGGCAGGATTTGGAATGGGAATAATGCTTTGGACCAAGATAAAGATATAAGAAAAATAAGTTGATTACATCAAAAGGATTAAACAAGCCCTTCCATGTGAGTGCATGAAGCTACAGGTACTTCTTTTGTTTCTCCTGTTCTATTGTAACAACCAAGACAATAAATTAAGAAGCTTTAGATCTACACTGTCTCACCTAACACCAGCTAGGACAAACAGCATTGCCCTTTCTCTTGGTAGACCATGTGAGCAAGCTTTAGCTACCTGTTGCTTATACTTCTCTCATTGCCTCTTGCTATTATGTAGAGGTAGGTAGTGGGATAGATTAGGTAGCATTAAATAAAAAGATGTAGGAAACTTTATAAAAGTATGCAATAAATGTGACAAATGTGTGAGAGTAAAAAACAAATTAAACCTTCCAAAAAAGGAGTGGAGAATTAAGGTTATAGAAACCTCATAGAAACAATGCAGTCAGTAGGTACACAATATAGAATGAAAGTTACATATTTTAAAATAGGAATGAGATCTTTTGGACTGGGTAGTAAGGGGGGATCTATTACTTCCCTTTTTTTTCTATCAAATTTTAGGGTTTTATGCAGAAATATACCACAATAAAAGAAAGACAGGATGGAGTTCTTCCTCTCACAGCTCTGGATTTATATTCCGTATGTACTACTGACTGTGAGTTCTCCGGATTCTAGATTATTCATTACTTAGTGAAGATTAAACTTTGTGAATAGTACTTAAACAGAAAGCTAATCACAAGTACAGCCACCAATGTTTTGATTAAATGTTAGCAAGTGTGATCATTCAAGAGTTATTTGGTTTTCTTGGGTATCAGGAGGTGTATATGCTATTACACTTCTACTTGTTTTTCTGCTATTAATCTTTTATAACGAGGGGTCTCAGCCAAGAACGTCAAAGGATAGAGGGAAAATTAATTTCCTCCTTTAAGCCATACACTGTATTATAACTTCTATATAGGTGAGGATTGTTTCAGGTTCACTGTACATTCTTCTACCTGGTTGATTATTTCACACATTATCTTCTTGTCACATTATTAAATAAGTGACTAAGTGAATGAATAGATGAACAAAGAAAATGATATTATAATCCAACATTTAGTTCCATGCCATGCCTATCTTTACCATGTTACATGAATCATGTCATACACTGGGGATATCAAAAATAATAACATATGTCCCCTGCCCTCAAGTTAGTTAAATGAGAACTCTACAATGTCATCTAAATTAGTGTTTAAAACGTGGGCTTCTTCTACTTCAACATAGTCTCCATGGGTTTACTTACTTTGTTTCATCTCTTAGAAAACAAAGTGAAATGAATTGGCTTAAACTTGAAACATACGTAAGTGAAACTTCCCAAATAGGATTAAAACCAGTAGCAATTATAACAGAAATTTAGGTATCACCTATGTAGCAATCTGATCTTATTTTACAGATTAGTCTAAAACGCTGGGAATAGCAAAGGGCCTTAAGAAGCCTGAATGGGTATGATCTATACAGAATATTATCTGGACCTAAAAAAAAAAAAAAAAAAAAAAAAAAAAAACCCTGTACTTCACCACTGGATGTAAAGAGAGGAAACAGAGATTGAGAGATGGTGGTGGTGGTTGGGGGCAGGTGATTTCAGAGAATGAAAAGGTGAGGAAAGAAAGCCTGGGTTGAGAATGTGTAAGAGTTTTGTGGAATTCATTCACCAATACTGTGAGTGGGAGAACTGGGAGGAGGAGAAAGAGGTTTTAAAAAGTGATTGTGTGTGTAATGAAATGAATCTCCTCTAATGTTCTTTAAGAGACACAATTAAGGGTTGCAATTCCTTTTTAATTATGTACGAGCACTGGTCCATGCTTTAATAAACGCAAATCTCTGCAGAGTCTTGGTCATTTGGGCCTTGGGATTTATAAAGGTTACTGTTATTTTATTTGTTTTTAAAATGTCATTTATCTTGGTTTTGCTCCTTTTCAGAATGCTGAGATTGGGAGTGAGAAATACTTTCAAAATCAGGATTTCACATTAGTAGGGAAAAATGATACTTCCATGAGATAGTCAGATTCATAAAATTTTGCTTAATCTTGTATTTGATTTTGCATACAGGCAAAGACAGCCTTAACAATCCCCTCAGTTTGGTTAAAGTTTACACAGGTTTCATCCTATACCTAGGCCCCTGGTCTCCCTTTCCTTAAAGCATGGGTTTTAGAACACTTGTAATCATAAATTCTTCCCCGCCCCCTTCAGTGATGTAAATTTGTTTAAAGTCTCTTGTCAGTTTGAAGATCCAGGATTGTCTTTCTCAAGGACCTGGGAACCTTTGAAATGTAATCATTAACGATGGCAGTACCCTATCTCCTAGTCTCTGTGGGGGAGTAGGAGCCTAACTTCAGTGGGTACCTTGCTACAACTTATAAAACTGCCTCCTGTCATGGAGAAAATTTACTTTTTCTTTGGGTAAAGCCAATTAACAAATACAGATAGGCCTGGGATTCCTACCACCCCAGCTGCTAAAACATCTATTCTTAATTTCAGTGCAGATGATCTCAGACTGAGTTCTGGCCTCCCTCCTCTATTGCAATAGCTTTGAATAAAGTCTTCTTTGCTTAACTTTGTCCAGTACAACTTTTGCTGTGAAAATCTAAAGTGGCAAAAAAATAAAATAAAACTAAAAGGCCAATGATAGTAATGGAAAGTTACAGAAAGAACTGTGTTATGTGCGACCTTTTTGCTATTATTACATCACACAGCTTTCGTTGTTATACTTCAAAATATAGGTATGAAAAATTTTGCATTCCTTTATTTCTCAACATCAAATTTAGTATCTTCTGAGCCATAGGTGACCCTCTGGCAAGAAATTCAATATTGCTTGTTCTGGCGACTAGCCTTCATCCCCTTCCATGAGCTCTTCCAAGAATCTTGGCCTTGATGGTGTCAGAAAACTGGCCAAGGACATAAAAACATGTTCCAGAGGGGATGCTAGACTTTTATTCCCAGAGCTCAGGTCTGTGTGATTCTCCCCCCCCCTCGCCCCCCAGGAGTTACTGCCTCAGGTATATCAAGGGTTACTCTGCCCAATAGTTTTCCTCCTTCCTCTGTCCATCCCCCCAACCCAAATGATCAGTAAAAGGAGGATCCTGGACTCTGCTGGTAGGATTCACTTCTCCACCAGTATTTGACAGAGCTCAGAATTTACCTCAAGGCTACATTTCTTTGTCCCAAGTAAAAAACAAAAACAAAAACAAACAAAAACAAAACAACACACACACACACACACACACACACACACACACACACACACTCCTCTGCCTCCATCATTTTTTCAGGGCTTCAAACACCTTATTCTTCTAAAGAAATCCATTTCTTTCCCTGAAGGAGGGCTAAGGGAGATACAGGGGTGGACTATCTTCTTGAAACAAGGTATTGGTCTTTTTTTTTTTTTTTCCTAGATGTGTGAAAAGAATTCCATTTGGGTTAATCCTTTGTCTTTAATTCACTCTGCAAACAGATTATATATTTTTGTAATGATAACAACAGTGAATGTACATTTGACACTTATGTGGCAAACATTACCTTAATATTTTTCAGATACTATATCATGATCATAATTGGAAACTTTAACAAAAAGTCATTTTAGAAGAGTAGGCCATTTACTACAATAGACTATGGATACTAATATAATGGTAAAAACAATAAAAGATCACCTTATTATTATTGTGCACTTAAATTAACATGCAGATATCCACCAAGGAAAAATTACATATCCTTAAATTAAGGACATTTTATGGAATCCTTCCAAGAAAGTAAGTAAGTATGGTGTTTTGTTACTGAACTACTCTGTATTTAGATTATATCTAGATACCTTTGAAGAAAAGCCATTTTGTAGCCTTATCTTCCAGAGGTTTTTCAAATATATATATTTGGTTTTGTTAGATTTTGCTTTTGAACATTCTTCTCCCTGTAACTGGTGCTCCAGTCCCTGTTAGCCCATTCCCTGGCCTACGCCCCTTTTAAAAATCATCTTACTCAGCAGAATGCAACGGTATACACAGAGGACAACTTTCCATGACTCATTTGCATTTGCCTATCACACAGGAAGGCAGTGCCTTCTCTCTCTCCCTCTCTCTCTCTCTCTTTCAGGTACAAATGTACATGGTCCGAGTTCTCTGGTTTGTTTTTTTTGTTTTTTTTTTTTTTTCTGTCATGCACTTTGTATGGCTCAATGACTTTGAAAACTAAACTTTCTTCCTCTTTCCCCAGACTAGGATTCTAATTTAGGTATAATGGGATTTGAACCTCCCTCAAGCCTTTTAAAATATTCAAGGGAGGCATAAAAGAAATAGCGGAGAGACATTCACTTTTTATTACTCTGTATGATGAGGATATTGTATTGCACACATACTAATGTAAATTCCTCTAAAATATATAATTTCCACCCTTTTATTCTCTCATTGTTCCCTTTCCACAATCAATTTGGATTCCTGAGACCTTACACAACTGAACTAAATAGCTTTTCTGAAGCTGATGTGCCTTGGTCTTTTGAATTCAGTAACTGCACACTAGATAGAAGCTATAAGTAATAAATTTCGCTTTGTGACTCTTCCTGACAACAAGAAAAAACATTAATTTAACTTCTCTGGTTAAACTTGAACCAAGGCCTGAAAAGTAGATAAGTGACTCAAGCTATTTACTTTACTCCTTCTGCCCTGTAACCCTCAAAGGGAATGAAATATTGCAAGTACCCTAAAGCTTAGTTGAAAGAAGAGCTTTTATATTTAGAAAAAGTTACAGATATATGGCATTAATATTTAGAAATGTCCATTTCTACTTCTGCAGGGCTTCTATCTTTCCCTAAATTTAGTCTGGATCCTCTTAAAGCTATATTGGGGGAAGTATTTTAACTTTAGAATCAATTTCATCTTCCTTTTTATAATTCAAAAATATGGAATATGTTTTTCAATCATTTCTGCAAAACCAAACTTAAATTGCAGGATTTCAGATTCAAGCTATTATTTTATACGTCACTATCCTAATAGATTCCTCTAGTCCTTTCTCGGCTACCACACAGGTAAATATGGCCCAGGCATCCCAGAAAAAAAAAAAGTCACTAAAACAATAATTTTGATGGGACATATAGGAAATGGAAGATACAGATTATTCATGTTGACCATAGGTGCAGCACAGTATAATCGAGTTATGATAATACTAACTCTATCATGTGAACGGATGCTAAGAAGCAACATGTTCAATTACTATTTGAATACATTATCTTATTCTCTGTCCCTAATAAAATATCCTGGTGCCACAGTTTAAAATGTCTTGAAACTTCGATATACTGCTGCCAGGAGCTACAGAAGTTTTAAACGTCACTGTCTAATTCTTTTGCCTCTAACATAAAAAATACTTTTGTTGATAATTTGAGTTAATCTTATATCTACTCACACTATTCATGATAAAGCTCTCTCTTCAGGATCTTTAAAATACACTGACATCTCCTTGATGTGATATTTGCTGATAACTGCAGAAATAATCATAGGTGATAATTTTATGCCAATTTAATATCGATGCTGGTTTTAAGGATGCCTACTAGAGCATATCTTGATGCCAATGCCTGAAAGCACACTTATGCAATGCTACAAAGCAATAATCAACAGTAGGTTAAAATAACAGCTAAATAGAGACCTTTATCCTACTAGAAAAATTCATTTGTTTTTAATGCAATTGGCATGTAAATTAAGTAATGAATATAATGTATGGTCTAACTCTTACTATTATTTAAGGACTTAACTGTGGTGAGATAGAACTAATAGAAAAACAATGATGCAGCCTATAGACTTCAAAGACCAAAAAATTTATAAAAAATATGTTGATGACACTTTTGACTGGTGATACAGAAGAATGTCCTATAAAGTTGAGTAGAGGCAATGAATTTCAATAAATATTTAAAATCTATTCTCAAAGGTATGAATTTACCCATCTTTTATTGGCAGAGGGGAGCAGCAGTACAAATATCCTTGGGAAGCCTGACCTTTTTGAGCAGAGGGCAACTGATACATCATGTAGAATTTTTCAGTAGGTTCTCATAGAAGACTAAATGTCCCTATTTCTTTGAGATTTTATTCACTAATACTTCAATTTGGCAAAGTGTGTCCATTTTTTCCCCTTATGTGATGGGAAGAAATTTAAGGACTTTATTTAATAACTTCAAGCTCTCTGCTTATACAGAGCAAGCACTATTACTGCCAGTAAAATAAAAGTCCTCTATCCTTAGGAGCAGCCCTGAATCAGTTCATGGGGTTTCTTAAAGCAGAAGGAGGTTCAAAATCCAGATGAGATGGCGGATCATCTTTATTCCAAATTCCTGGTTTCATATTTACTATAATCTTTAATATGCAAAAACATGATTAATTGCCTAAGCAATGGAAAGTTCTTGGTTAATACTGTTCTTTCTTGCCTACACAGAAGACTCAGTTTTTGTTTTTGTTTTTTAATTTTTTTTTTCAACGTTTATTTATTTTTGGGACAGAGAGAGACAGAGCATGAACGGGGGAGGGGCAGAGAGAGAGGGAGACACAGAATCGGAAACAGGCTCCAGGCTCTGAGCCATCAGCCCAGAGCCTGACGCGGGGCTCAAACTCACGGACCGCGAGATCGTGACCTGGCTGAAGTCGGACGCTTAACCGACTGCGCCACCCAGGCGCCCCCATTTTGTTTTTTTTTTTAATCCACTATGTCTCTTCCTTATCTGGCAAACACACACGTGTACATGTGTGTATACATATACACAATGACTATTCTGAAAAAAAGAAAATTTCTTGAAAAAAGAAAATGTCTAAGTTTTAGTACTTAAGTCTTTCCCCAAAGGCCATCTCTATATATGCTTGCTTTACTATGGGGTTTTCTTCATTTTTAGTCTCAATTATTTTCTGTGTTGATGACACTCTAGCCCTGATCTGACACGATGCTCAAATTGTCAATAACCTACTTATCTTCACACAGGTCAAAATCAACATGTCCAAAAATAATTGTTTTCTTCCCAAGAAAATCCCAAAACTTTATAATGAGTTTTAATTAAGACTGCATAAAATTTTAGTAATGTAGAGTTAAACTTCAAATATTTTGACTCATTTTCCTTCAATACCAAATTTCAGCCATATACCAAGTCATGTATAGTCTACATTCAAAATGTCTTGAACTTCTATTCCCTCCTTTTTTACATTCTCACTCCAGGTACCTCTAGTTATATATTACCTGGACACGTTCACTAAAATAATATCAAAGTACTTCACTGCTATATTCCTTGACTTCAATTCTTATTAAAGGCTGTGGTAAAATAAATACTCTCAAGCTGACATTCTGATCATATTCCTATGTGCAGAATCTTTTCTAGAGTCCCATTGCTATGGAATTACAAATTCCTTAACCTCTTCAATTTACTAAAATTTTATAAAGAACTTCTGCTTATGTTAGGAGGACTATATTTTATACATACACACCCATGCAGACACATAAATACTTAATAAATTATGGTTTATTTTTAGCTGCATTTCTGACTTCACTTTTTAAAATGATTTAATTTTGGATTTTTAATACTTTTCATTATGAATAATTTTAACATAAAGGAAAGTTGAGAAGTAGCATAATACATACCAGTAAATTCACTGCAAGACTCCATATTTTTTAACATTTTATTAGATATCTTTTGTGTATGCTCATGTGTGAATATACACTTTTTGAAAATTAGTTGGAAACATAACACTTTATTCTCAAATACTACAGTAAACATCTCTTAAAATCAGGATATTCTGCTTATACCTAAGAATATTAATATAATCTTAATCGTAAGAATATAAGAGTGTTAATCATAAATCTTAAATATTAGCTGACATTTTGGTCTCATTTCGTTCTTCCCAATGTTCCCTTAATATATTTTACAACTGTTTTTGGTTTAGTTTTCTTTTTTAAAGAAGATATAATAAATTCTCCTGCACTGCATTTGGTTACTAGAGATGTTTTCTCTCAGGGCACCTGGGTGACTCAGTTGGTTAAGCATCCAGTTCTTAATTTCAGCTCAGGTCATGATCTCATGGTTTGTGAGATTGAGCCCAGCATCGGGCTCTGTGCTGAGTGTGGAGCCTGCTTAGGATTCTCTCTCCCTCTCTATCTCTGCCCTTCCCCCACTCTCTCCCTCGTTCAAAATAAATATTTTTTAAAAAGAGAAATGTTTTCTCTCCTTTAATGTAAAAGAGCCTCTTACTTGTAAAAAAAAAAAAGCTTACCAATTGCTTCATAAAATAGCTAGTATTATGAAATTACCAATTGTTAACATGGTTTTTCTAAACTCTGTATTTCTGCTAAATTGGAACTTAAATCTAAAGGCCAAATTAAATGATGTAAGCCATTTTTGGTTAGAAACATTCATGAGTCCTTTATATAGTATCACATCAAGAAGCATATGTCAGGTTGTCTTATAAATAATTTTAAATTTGACTGATTAAGATGATGATTTCCGTATCTTTTTCTTGTAGAGTGTATTTGTTAACTCCTTTTGCAATTAGCACATATGCAGTCATTGATACTTTTACAGTGATGGAAAAACATTTCTCCTAAAGGTTTTAATATCCACTGGGGGATCTTCAAAATTCAAGTATTTAAAAATTAGAAGTTGGATATTAATGATTTTTCCAATTGTCACTTTCATACACAACAAAATTATTTTTTTTCTTACCAATTAGGGAAGAATTACAATTTCTCTTAAAAAATCAAAGTATATGGGGGTGCCTGGGTGGCTCAGGTTAAATGTCGACTTCGGCTCAGGTCATGATCTCACGGTCCATGAGTTAGAGCCCCAAGTCGGGCTCTGTGCTGACAGCTCAGAGCCTGGAGCCTGCTTCGGATTCTGTGTCTCCCTCTCTCTCTGACCCTCCCCCGTTCATGCTCTGTCTCTCTCTGTCTCAAAAATAAATAAGCATTAAAAAAATTTTATAAAAAAAAACAAAGTAAATGATTAATTCTTTCCTTTTAATTGCCAATATTAAGAATAAGGAGTTGAGGGACGCCTGGGTGGCTTAGGTGGTTAAGCATCCAACTTTGGTTCAGGTCATGATCTCATGGTTACAGAGTTCCAGCCCCATGTTGAGTTCTATGCTGATAGCTCAGAGCCTGGAGTCTGCTTAGGTTTCTGTGTCTCCCTCTCTGTCTCTCGGCCCCTCCCCGACTTGTTCTCATTCTCTCTCTCTCTCTCTCTCTCTCTCTCTCTCACAAAAATGAATAAACATCAAAAATATTTTTTAAAAAAGAATAAAGAGTTGAATAATCATTTCCAATGGTAATAAATGAAATTTTTCTCTCACTTTTTTTTTTAGGTAGCACCAAGAAGTTACAGATTTCTCTGTTATTTGATTATCACTTGGTCATTATTCCTTTGGATGCTCACAATACGCCATTTTTGAGAACTGGTCACTCAGGCTGGGTCTTATGTCCTTTCAACACATCTCTATTAGCTTTTGAGTATCAAAAAGAGGAAATTTGATTTTCATGTACCAAAATATATGCTACTAAATACATGCAATAGGAATACTGTGTTAAAACTCACTTTAAATAATTTTCTCTATATAGTGTTCTTACGAACTGTATGCAAGTTAATTTGTTTAGCTTGTTTTTAATTTCATATTTTTATATTTTTTTCTTTTCATGTCATGACTATTATACATTTAACATGAATCCCTGTCTATATATTTACAATCTATATAAAAAATTACAAAAGTTCAGAAGTTACACTTTCATTCCTATACCCTTCTTCCCAGCCCCTTCCCCTAGCTACTCTTCCTTCCAGATTTTTCTCTTTATTAGTTTCTGGTTTATCTTGCCAGTGGTTCTTTAAAAGAAGCCTGCGTTGGGGCGCCTGGGTGGCTCAGTCGGTTAAACGGCCAACTTTGGCTCAGGTCACGATTTCCCGGTCTGTGAGTTCGAGACCCAGGTCAGGCTCTGTGCTGACAGCTCAGAGCCTGGAGCCTGTTTCAGATTCTGTGTCTCCCTCTCTCTGACCCTCCCCCATTCATGCTCTGTCTCTCTCTGTCTCAAAAATAAATAAACGTTAAAAAAATTTAAAAAATAAATAAATAAAAAAAATAAAAGAAGCCTGCGTAGCTTTTCTTTGGCACTTTATCTTCATAAATAACTTACATACTAGGAATTACTCCAGGTAAACAAGAATCTTCCCATGCTTTTTTTTTTTTTAATTTTTAATTTTTTTAAATTTGTGTGTGTGTGTGTGTGAGAGAGAGAGTGAACCTGCGAGCAACCACAAATGGGGGAGGGGCAGAGAGAGAAGGAGACACAGAATCCAAAGCAGGTTCCAGGCTCTGAGCTGTCAGCACAGAGTTCGAGGCTGGGCTCAAATTCCAGAGCTGTGAGATCATGACCTAAGCCAAAGTCAGAAGCTTAACCAGCTGAGCCACCCACGGGCCCATTCCAATGCCTTTTTATAAATGTGTTCCTAGTATACCTTTATGTAGATACTTCATCATTATTTTCCCCTCAGGCCAACTATTAGTAGACATTTGAATTGTTTCTAATATCATGATGTTGTATGTAACACTCCAGGGAATAGCCAAATGCATATATTATTTCTCTTAGTAGAAATATATTTTATGACAGAGTCCTAGAAGTGGAATTGAGGGGCAGCGGTTAAGTGCCTATGTAATGTAATTATACTGGACATTACCAAATTCCCCATGATATGGCTATATCATTCTCACTCCCGAATGCAATGTGTGAGAGGGTCTTTACATTTTGACAAGTAAATATGTTGCTATTACTTTGGTTATTTACTGTACCTTTAAGTAAAATATGGTATTTTAGTACTATTTTAATTATATTTCCTTTAATACAAGTGAGATAAGTATTTTTCCATGTAGTTAGTGGCTATTTGTCTTTCTTTTTCTAGAAATCTGTATGCGTGTGTTTTGGCTGCTTCCAATGCCCTCTCCCCGCCCCCCCCCCCCCACCGGGTTTTTATCATTTTCTTTTTATTTGGTAAGAGTTCTTTAAATGTTATGGAGATTAGCTCCTTGACTTATTTTCTCCCTGTGGGTAATTTCTAACTTTATTCTTATCTCTTTCATAATAGCTATGCTTTGCAGACCAAATTATTCCACAGGAAAAAAAAATTAGATTCCATACATGTGAAAACAAGATGTCTTTTTTGTGTGCATTACAATGAGGGATACACACACACACACACACACACACACACACACATATATATATATATATATATATATATATATATATATATATATTAACCTAGATGACAGGAAATAAAATTCTATTCAATAAGTAAAAGAGGTCAAAATAAAATAGAGTTTGGAAAGAGTATTTGTGTGTGTTAGAGTCAAAGTAACTGAAAGAGAAAGAAGCAATGAGAACAGGAGGATAGGCCTATAAATGAAGAAGAGGGGAGTCTACTTCCAGAACGCCAGCATGAGTTGCCCTGTTGATGTGATTTCCAGAGAAACAATCTGAACTGATAAAAATTGTAACAAAAAAACCAATCATTTTATATCCCATAGGCAGCCATAGAGCAAATGAACAAACATTTTTCAAGAAAACTTACTAAGTCTCATAAGAGCATGAAAGCCTGTGCCACTTGAGCTAGAACCACTAACTGCAGTTCCCAGCTCAGTGTGTTGGAATCTCTCTTTTGGGTGGGTGTGGGGAAGGAGGTGAAGCTTCCTCTGCCCTCAGCTCAAGAGATAGTTATCTCACTGTGAGGGGGAAGGCCACCTGCAGGCGTTTCTCCTCTCCTTAATCTTTGAGTTGCAAAGGCTAAATTCTGGGAGTGTGGCTGAAAGGTCAAGGTCTCCTGCTCTACCCCACTCTCACTCTTGGGGCGGAAGTTCTACCCCCACTGTAGCAGGTCAAGAATACTGGGAGTCAGTTTTTCCTAGCCTCTGCTTGCCTACAGATGGTTGAGGTTCCACATTCAGAGAAAACCAGAGGTCATCACATCCACCCAAGGTCTGAAGCTGTTGCTTAGAGATTTTGCCCAAGAGGAGAGCCAGTGCATAAAACAGAGGGCTGCTACACACTCCCTAAGGAACTGATTGTATTTGAAACAGAATGTTGAAAAGTTCAAGCCTAAAGGAAATTTTGAAAACAGTGGAGATTTTAGAGGTAAGCACTTAAGAGGAGGCTGGTATATTTATGAAAGTAATAGACCTAACCTTAGGCCAATTAACTTACTGGAGAATATCAGAAAAAGAGGCAGCTAACAAGAATACTGGGTTGGGGGATGGAGTGAGAGGGGGTTGGGGTCTGGGGGCAGTGTTCAGAGTAAACCTCAGAAAGTAGCTTCAAAAGTAGCTACTTTAGGTATTGGCACAAGAGTTTGTATCAGAATAATCCTCTTGCAAATAAATTTTTTTTAAATCTGAAAATATAAAATATAACTGAAGGCACTGGAGAGTGACAAAAAGAAAAAAAATACAGGCAGAAACTAGAGGAGATTCAACCTTACAAGAAAAAAATTGCACTGAATGTGATTTATTACTGAATTTCTACTGCCTGAGGATAAAACATAGTGCCTTCCTGTATATGGGTGGCTACGAGATCAAGTGTAAAGCTGCAATCCCATGGCTTCATAAATCAGAGGATAGAGGGACAATAACTGAAAGAATAACTGGAAGGTGGGGGGTGCAAATGCTAGAAAAAAAGCGCCACAAAGTGGGAGTTCAAAAATCTGAATTTGTTTGAAATATTCACCCAGGTCCTTAAATAACCCATGAACAGTTGATTCACAGGGGAGATCCCAAGGATCCCAAAGTATGGCAGTTGCTATAAAGTTAAAGGTACACAGCAGAGACTTTAGCTGCTGCCCACTGTAGGGAAGATGGAGTTTAGGGATTTAATCCTGCTAAGCTGTCTGCTGGGTACAGAAGTCAAAATTTCTCCAGAAAAAAGAGACTCAACAACATATCCACCACAATGTCCAGTATAAAATTACATTGTTATATACACATGAAGAAAAACAAGAAATTTTAACCCATATACTAATTTTGCCTGTGTCCCTCAAATGCTTTAGCTAGCCTTAATTAACAAAGAACTCAAAGCAGCCATTATTAATACATCCAAATAGGTAAAGGAAAATATGGTTATGATGAATTAACAGATAGGAAATATCAGCAGGGAGATAGAAACTACAATACAGTAACAAAAGGAAATTTTGGAGCTAAAATTATATTACCTAAATTAAAAATTTATTGGATGTGCTTCATATTGGAATTGATAGGGCAAAAGAAACTAGATTCAATCACTAGATAAATAAAAAAGGAAAGGCAAAAAGATACACTGAAGAAAACAAATGAAATATTAAAAACCTTCAATCAACCAAAAAATAAATAAATAAAAAGAAGAGGATGAAAAGGAGATCAAAACCAGATGGGATGCATAAAAATTAATAACCACAAGGTAGACCCAAATTCAGCCATAAAGTTAGGAATCTCAAAATGGATACAAATGGAGCCCAAACATATAGCCTAATAAAGATATGTAATTTAAATATAACTACACAGATAAGATAAAATCAAAAGGATGGCAAAATGTTACTGCAAACAAGAAGCACAAGAAATCTGAAGTTGATATATTAATATCAGACAAAAAAGAGTTCAGGAGAATGAATATCACCAGAGATAAAGAAATTTCAGAGTGATGAAATAAGCAAAATATCAGGAAGATATAATGATCCTAAATACAAATGTACCTAAAAATAGAGAAATAAATAATTGGAAATTTTAGTTTCTTTTTAGCCATTTGATGCACAATCTTGAAAATATAATAATGACATAAAAGATGTGAATTAAAATTTCAAGCACCTAGATCTAATTTAGTTGTAAAAATATACACTCAGTAACTTCAGAATATATATTCTTCTGAAGTACAAAGAAACATTAACCAAAGAAAATAACATGCTGGGCTATAGAATATGTCTCAGTAAATATAAGAGATTAAAATCTTACAGACATGCTCAGAACACAATAAGTTCAAAAGAAAATAATTAAAACAATGTATTGAATGAAATCACACGTATTTGGAAATTAAGCAATGAACTTCTAAATCCTTCAAGAGTCAAATGTAAAAATCACAAGGGAATTAGACAATGCTCATAATACAATAGTATTATTAATAATTAATAATACATATATTAATACTACATTAATAATACATTGATAATGCTCTAATACAAATAGTAAATATACAAGCAGATGCTAAAGGTTTTTTTTAAATGGGGAGATAAATGAATGGCTAAAGAAGATATACAATAAAATATTACTCAGCCATAGAAAAGACTGCAATCTTGCCATTTGCAACAATAGGTACGGATCTAGACAGCATCATGCTAAGTGCAGTCAGTCAGAAAGACAAATATTATAGGGTTTCATTCATATGTGCAATTTAAGAAAGAAAGCAAATGAGCAAAATAAGAGCGAGAGAAGCCAAGAAACAGACTCTTAACTGTAGAGAATAAACTGATGGTTACCAGAGGGGAGGTAAGTGGGAAGGATGAAATAGTAGATGGGGATTGGGGAGGGCACTTACCATGATGAGCACTGAGAAACAGATGGAATTGTTGACTTACTCTATTGTGAAAAAATTGGGAGAGAATTTGAATGCAAACTTCAGAAGTATTAAAAAAAAAAGATTTATATCAGTGAAAGCAAAGTTTGAAATCACCACGTTCTGATGTTTTTTTTTTTATAGAAAATATTTTATCTTTCTAAGTCAGAAAATTAAATGATAATAGCTGAAAACTAAAAATAAAAAATAGATGCAAATAGATGTATTTTTCAAAAATATGATATCCAGTTTTGTTGAATTTGACTTGGTATGTGTAACAATTGCTTTGAGAAAGGAGTACATATCATTTTACTATTAAAGTAAAATGCAGTAAAATTTTTATCCTTGTACTATTGGTTAAACTGATTTTTTTTTCTCACTAGCTGCCAATCCAGATATTTTTTGAAGTTCAACTTTACCTAAGTAAGAATAAGGTAGCCATTATCTTTCAAGGTAATTGGGCTTTAAATATACTTGGACAATTTTTACACATTTGAAAAGAAAATTTCTAAAAGGTAGAACAGTTCTCTAGGATGGATGTTTAGATAAGTAGAAGAAAAAATATAAACTTTATACATTCTTTCTACAAGATAAAATACAGGATGGAGCCTACCAGTATCAGTCCTTCATGATTACAGCCCCATGCTTCTCTAAATTAAAGGACCAAAAAGTATTTAATTAATATGCTCATACATATACAACACACAAACATGAATAACTTTAAAAACTTCATAATAGACTTAAAAAGAAAATGTTAATTAATAATTAAAAAATATGTGCATTCACTTAAAGCAATCAATTTATGTAATCGGTTCAGAAGGTCATGTGAAATATTTGAACAGGTCTGGAAAGATGTACCACCTTAAGGAACATCTGTAAGTAAGTCCTCCCACAAAGTAATGATTTCCAAAGTTCTTTCTATTGAACTCTGGGTTCTTTCTAGTTTATACTGTCAAGGGCCATACAAAGAACACAAAATCAGAAAGAGTTTTCATTATTCATTTATTTATTTAGTAAACTTTTATTGAATATTTAATGATATATATACTCTGTAGTGTGCACTGTGGATACAGTCATAAATATTTGAAAAGATGAATTCAAGCATTCCGGTATAGAAATATTTAAAGGGTAACTAACAGTTTCTATGGAGAATACGTGGTTTTGGGGGTAGGAAAGTCTGAGTGGCTAAAGCAATGCTTTAAACAAGACTTGAAGGAAAAATATTTTACTGGTAGAGAAAATTAAAAAAAACATTTTACCTATCAATATGAAATATGTGATTAAATATGTGATTAAATAATACTGTGATTAAACTATTTTTTTACACTTTCAAGAACGAGGAAGTTTCTGAAGTTTTGCCCTGCTCACAAGCTAAGATGTTAACATGGCATGTATTATGCAGGATGGCAGAAGAAAAAGACAAGGTCAAAGAAAAAGAACCTCATTACTCATAGCTCAGCAGGTAGGAAGTTTTATATTTTTTTGTTCCCTTTGCTCAAGTCCCACAGGGCAATGTAAGAGTGACTCAGGTGGCTGGAGCTCATGAAGTGGTTTTGTGCCACCCAAGGAACCCTGAGCTTGGAAACCCAAATCATTCAGAATGAGTTACAAACCACCTTACCTCTGCTCCAAGGGCAGTATTTTGTTTATACTGGACAGTAAACAAATTTGTTCTCTGCTCCTGAGGGGAGATACCATCCAGACTGTTTGTTATATCAATATACCAGAAAAGACAAAGGTGGTCAGTGTCTGTTTGCAAGGTGTATAAAATATCTGAGAAATCAATGAAGAGATGTCTCCCAACACACACCTCGGAATAAAACTATTAAACACCAAACTTTAAAAGTGAATATTTTAAAACAACTTTGATTGTAATTTTGCTAAAATTAAAACTTTGATAACTACAAAAGTAAATTCAGTGTCATCATCTGTTTTTCATTTTTTTTTCATGTGGAATAAGATTTGTACATGAGAAATAAGATATCTTAATTTTTTTAATGTTTATTTATTTTTGAGAGAGAGAGTAAGGGAGCAAGTGAGCATGAGTGGGAGAGTGGTAGAGAGAGAGGGAGAAACAGAATGTGAAACGGGCTTCAGGCTCTGAGCTGTCAGCACCTAGCTAGTGCAAGGCTCGAAAGCTACGAACTTGGAGATCATGATCTGAGCCGAAGTCAGATGTTTAACCAACTGAGTCACCCAGGCACCCCTGAAATAAGATATCTTAATAAACCTCCAACACAAGAAAATTTTAGAGAATAATTATTCTTGTGCTGTATTTTAATTCAATAAAGGTATTCATAAAATTATATTTAACTATGTTTATATGAGTCATCATCAACTAGACAAAGCTCATTTGAGCCTTGTTATAATAATAAAAACCCCTGAATTTATTTCATGCACCAGCTTTCTGAAAAATGTCAGTGTGAGTGCATATTAGTTCTTAAATTCAACAAAATGATGAAAAAGAATAAAAATAAAGCAGAAAAGCTTATGTAGGCTAAAAATTGCCACACTAGAGTCTTTAAAAATTTTTTATTTATTTTTTTGTTTATTTTTTAGAAATAGAGTGTGGGAGAGGTGGAGAGAGAATCCTAAGCAGGCTCCATGCCCAATGATTGTGAGATCATGACCTGAACTGAAATCAAGAGTCAGACACTTAACCAACTGAGCCACCCAGGCACCCCATGCCACACTGCATTCTTTGAAAAATATCTACTATATACAATTTAATTTCAACCAATTTAAAAGAACAGTGTGGGAGACACACAGCTCTCTCAGAAATGCAATACAGTATTAAAACATGTAGAGAAGATCCTGAAGGGTCCCCAAAACTGTCTTTTTGGAGAGGCAGGAATAGAGGAATATTGGATTACACAATAGTGGAAAATCTGACTGCAACCCCCTGCCTTTTTTCTGGGGATTAATGGTGGCAGTGAGAAAGAGGACCAGTGGTAAGCCTTCCAATGCTATTTCCCCACCTTTAACCCAACATTCCTGTAAGAATGGGCAAAATACTAAAAGAAGTCCACTTTGTTTTTAATGTTTATTTATTTATATTTGAGAGAGAGAGATAGATGGCAGGGGGAGAGTGGGATGGCAAAGAGAGAGGGAGATAGAGAATCCAAATCAGGCTCTGTGCTGTTAGCGGAGAACCTGCTGCAGGCTTCGAACTCATGAACTCATGTGAGAGCATGACCTGAGCCAAAGTCAGATGCTTAACTGACTGAGCCACCCAGGTGCCCCGAGAAGTCTGCTTTTTATTTACAGATGAAAAACATGTATAAGAAGGAAAATACATACTGACATTTCAAATTAAATTTAGGTAAATCCTATTTCTAGAGAGTGACAAGTTTCACCTTAGGAGAGGTGAATCAAAGAAACCCTCAATAATGCTCCCTCTCAGAGAGCTACTTTCTTCTAATTCAATGGAGTGGACTTCTAATGTAGAAGTTTAAAAACTAAAAGAAAACAAAACAGAAACTATGATAATATAAATATCTCAGACTTGAATATTTACCTTCTATCACCTAAACTTTCTAATAATTATGATGTTTTAATAGAATATTTATTTATATCCATCCTTCCAAATAATACCATTTAGTACAAGTTCTCCCTTGTTAAAGTGTAAGGAAGTTCTAGAATATTCTAGCAACATATATTTTTTTGTGGAACTAGAAAATGGGAAGAGTACCAAATCAAAGATGATTAACAGTAATAATTTCTTAAAGGAATGTTACATTCAATATACATGAAGAACATGATTATGGTTAGATAAAATGAGATAAAAATATTTTACTGTTTTTTTACTTCAAGTGAATTAAAGAAAATATATTTTTTATGAAAAAAGGAAAATAAAAATTAAAATGGGGAATTTTTAATATTTATTTTTTGGGAGAGCTCAAGTAGGAGAGGGACAGAGAGAGGGGGAAGGAGGATCTGAAGCAGGCTGTGCACTGACAGGCTAACAGCAGTGAGCCTGCTGTGGGGCTCGAACTCACAAACTGTGAGATCACGACCTGAGCCGAAGTTGGATGCTCAACTGACTGAGCCACCCAGGTGCCCCCAAAATGGGGATTTTTAATTTTATAAGAAACAATGACACTGCAGATCTAAAAAAAAAATTGAAAAGCAGAAGACAAAAATAGCAAGATGGACACAAATTCAGAGAGAAAAATACATATACAAAATGCAATGAAAAGAGACAGAGATGAAAATTATAGGAGAGAAACAAGTAGATTATGAGAACAGAAAAAATGATACAACCTATAATAAATACTTTGAATAAAAGAACAAATGGAACACAAAACACAAAGAAAGAAATTATAGAAGTAAACTTTTATAAATAAATGAAGGCATTAAACATTCATAATTGTAAGAACTAGTAAAAATAATAGATACTAATCTATATTAATATATACAGAATGTTTTTATTAGTTGTTAACATTGAAGAAAGGATCCTATAAAATACCCAGAAAATAATTAAATCCATTATATGGGAAACAATATATATACATATATCCACACAAGAAATATGACCTCCAGATTATATCTCAGGTTTAGAAGATGTGGCAAAAAGCGTCTTCCTATTTTTAAGGGTAAAGAAGTTTGGCTGAACTATGCCTATCTATATGTAAAGGAACAGGAACACATCTCAAATATGCGAAGATTCGGAGGTACAATACTTATACCACTACATAAAATTATAATTGAGTGTATAATTCAACCAGCCAAAAGATGTGCTCAAAAGACAGCACATTCATGAATAGAGAATTCTGTGTCAAAGTTCTTACGAGGAGTATTGATACATTTAAATATAGACCCCTAAACTTGTGGTGATTATTATTCCAGGAACATAAATAATTATAAAAGTAACAATTAAAATGTTATATTTTAAACACGTATATATGAGCATCAAGTCTGAGTGAAAAATGAAATAATTAGTTGGTAGGGAGGAGATGGGCGAAAGGAAGAGGGCATCCTCTTATTATTCCAGGAGAAGTAGTGAACCCTGATGCATATTTTTTTGAAGATCAATTTTTCAAAGTGGACTCAAAATATAATAATTCTACGTCTAGAAATAAATACTATAATTGTATGACTCCACAGAGATATAAACTCAGTTGTCCACTGAAACATTGTTTATAATAAGAAAATTCTGAACTAATCTGTATGAAATACTATGAAGGCATTTGGACAACTGACTTCGATATGTATCTGAAGTGAAAAAAAATAAAAAAAATATATGGGGGAAATAGTTGAAAATGTATGATCATAATCCCATTTATACCTGTAACTTGTTTCATTTCAATAGGAGCATTCTAATATAAAATATTTAACACGTGCTACATTTTTCCTTCCTTTTTTAAAAAACCTCTTTTAATGTCGTTTTTGAGAGAGAGAGAGAGAAGAGAGAGAGAGAGAAAGTGGAGGAGGGGCAGAGAGAGGAGACACAGAATGCAAAGCAGGCACCAGGCTCTGAGCCGTCAGCACAGAACCCGATGTGGGGCTTGAACCCAAAAACCCAGAGATCATGACCTGAGCTGAAGTCGGAAGCTTAACCAACTGAGCCACCCAGGCACCCCTACATTTTTCCTTTTTATACATCAACAAAATTGTAGTTGAGCATATGAGTCTTCTAGATTATATTTCCCAGCCTTCATTGTAAATAAGTTTGGGCAGGTAATGATATAATCCAATGGAATATGATTTTACTTCTGAGGCTAGCAGGTAAGGATTTTGGATCAATGTCCTCTGAAAATAATTAAAAACCAAACAAAACCAACCAAACAAACAAAAACCCTGAGGGTAATGGGAGAACAATGACTGAACGACCTCATGAAGCAGAGTTACTCCAAAAAATCTGAATAGGTCTTATAACAAATCGATGGTTATAAAAGAGAGAAATACACATCTACGTTAATTAAGCCAAAATATTTTGAGATCACTTTGTAAAAGCAGCTTAAATTTTCTCTAACAAAAATAATTGAAAGTGAAGTTAAATTACCTATTAAAATAAAGTAGATAGGTTACTATGAATTAATGTAAAATATAAACCACAGATTTTAATGTACGTAACTACAGAAAATAGAAATATACAAAGCAAAAATACCTGGAAAAACAAGAAGGAGCCCACAAAAATACAACTGAGGAAGTACTATTTAACAAAATCTTTAGTTCTCAACATAACAAGTTAAACCCAGGTAAGTAAAGGACCTGAGGAGAAGGGGTTCAGGCCTGGGAAAAGTGAGTACTCTCATATCTTGTGGACCTAGCCATTCTAAAAACTGGTTTAAAATAACAGACGTGTGCAAAACTGTATCTCCATTTGGCAGCATTGTATACAACCGTGAAACACACAAAGACAATCTATATTCAAAACAACTTATTCTGATATTGGGCTTTTTTTTTTTTTTTTGAGAGAGAGAGAGAGAGAGAGAGAGAGAGAGACAGCAAGAGGGCAGCTCAAGTGGGAGAAGAGGAAGGGGAGAGGGAGAGATAGAGAATCTTAAGCAGACTCCAAGCCCAGAGCAGAGCCTGATGCAACGTGAGGCTTGGTCTCAAGATATGAAGTCATGACCTGAACTGAAATGAAGAATCAGATGATTAACCAACTGAGCCACCCACGTGCCCCTGGCTTATTTTAAGATATAAAGATAAATGTAGACAAATTAGATTTCCCAAATTTGTTTATGTCTTTTATTAAATAGATCAGATCAAAATAATTTAATCCTCTTACTCTCAATTCCAAATTTCTGGGTGTCTGAACTTTCCAGCTTTGTTAAAACTACAGCTGTATGCTAGGAGATAAACTTCCATAGGTCTCTTGTGTCTCTGCATGTCATGTGCACAGAGACATTGACAACTTTTGTTCTCTACTATCTTTACAAAGATGCTTGTCTCCTCCTAGAGTAAAGGGCAGAGTTCTGTGCTGTTGACCAGAGTGGGAGCGGGTAAGATCATGTTTCTCTCCATGGGAAAAGCTGGGTATATTTGCTAGCAGCCCTTTATAAAGGATCAGGGTTTTCTAAACTTGCATTTTCCCAGGGGTGACACAAACCCACAGCATGTGCAGCATACACGTGAGCTGTTATGCATTGCTATATGGGACTGAGAGACTAGAAGAGCAAAAACAAACATGAAGGTCATGGTGTCTGCTGTACCACAACTAATCAAGTCCTTCATCTTTGACTTAATTGTCTCTTGCATTCTATCAGCATGTATGAAACTGTGGCAGTCTATCTAGTAAGCTTGCAAGTGGAGTGAAATCTCAGTCTCTTCACAGTTCTTGACATCCCATGTTTATTCTGAATACTATATTAGTTAATCCATGCAGAGGACAAAGATTATACACACACACAGACATAAACAATGCACTAAATGATCTTTCTATGAACAATTGTAAAAATATATAGGCTTAAGTATAGTACTAAAAATATATATCTGGAAAAGTGATGAAAATGTGAACCATGATTATCATTGAACATTAGGACTTTCCTTTATTGGACTTCTTTTTCCTTGGTGTTTTCTAATGAACATGTATCCATTTATAACATTTTTTCCATTTGAAAATATGAAATACATATTCATTATAAAAGTGATATTAATGGTCAGTGTTTTCAGAAATTTTAAACTTTAAAAAGGGTTTTCTTTGATAAATATGTAAATGTATTTAAGGAATAACCTATAGCCCCTTAAATATTAGTCACTATCCCAAGCTTAAAAATAACACTTGATGGAATACATTATGAGTATTTTTTATATATACTGTTAGTTACATGAAGAAGGAAGTAATACCATCTATTTTCTACTTGTTTCTTTTTTATATTTTATAGATCTATAAATTTACCTATATTTTAAACATTTGTATAAACAATTTATATTCAAAAGCTACGTAATTATTTTAAACAATATCTTTACTCATGTGTATACCTCTATTAGGCAAATCTGAAGATCATTGGCCATAAATCACTTTTAGATGTTTTGGTGCAGTAAATATACTAATGTCAGTACTGGATATAAATTGTGTAGACCATTGAAATCCAAAATGAGAAGCTATACTGTATGAACAAGCCATTAGCCAGGTAAGAATATTTGTCCTACAGAGGAAGGATGCAGTAATACATTGTTCGTATTAAAATGTGAGATACTCCGGGCACCTTGGTGGCTCAGTAGGTTAAGCATCTGACTTTGGCTGAGGTCATGCTCTCATGATTCATGAGTTCAAGCCGTGTTGGGCTCTGTACTGATAGCTCTGAGCCTGCTTTGGATTTTCTGTCTCTCCCCCCACCCCCTCTGTCTCTTTCAAAAAAAACCAAAAAACAAAAACAAAAACGTGAGATAACCATTAACATGATAGACCATTTATTTTAACTTTGCAGCATGAAAATTAATGTCATGAGCAACTGGTGATCTCATTGGTGATGCTTTATTTAGGCCTATTATATTTTTTAGACTGATTTTCAAAATGTTTATAACATATTTTTTTGTGCCCTCTAGCTAAAAATCTAGGAATCCACTTTGTGGTTTATAATAAAGTTTTTTCATGCTCAATACATCCAGAATTAGGACATTAGCTTTCTCAAGTATGAATAAGAAATATAAAAATAAGAATACGTTATAGGAGATATACTTCCGAAAGTAAGTATTTCCTTTTGAAAAGTGGGTGGGGAGATAAGCTAATAAATATCTTATAAAATGGGACATGGATATTCTTTTTTAAATTTTTTAAAAAGTTATTCATTTATTTTGAGAGAGACAGAGACAGTGCAAGCAGGGGGATGGGTAGAGAGAGAGGGAGAGAGAATCCCAAGCAGGCTCCACACTGTCAGTGCAAAGCCTGATGCAGGGCTTGAACCCATGAAACCATGAGATCATGACTTGAGTCGAAACTGAGAGTCTGACATTTGACTGACTGACCCACCCAGGCACCCCTATTCTCTTTACTGATTAAATCCTCAATGCACACATGACAAATATTAGATACAGAAAAATTAAGTAGATTGCCCAAAGTTGAACAGCTAAGAATTTACTGGGTCAAAAACCCAATCCATTATTTTATAACATACACAAAAACAAAATCAAAATGGATTAAAGAGTTGAATTAAGATATGAAACCATAAAACTCCTAGGAGAAAACATTAGGGGTAAGCTCCTTGACATTGGTCTTGGCAATGGATTTTTTGGATTTGACACTAAAAACAAAGGCAACATAAGCAAAAACAAACAAAAGCCCTACATGAAATTAAAAAGCATCTGCTCCACAATGGAAATCATTAACAAAATGAAATACAATCTATAAAATGGAGAAAATGTTTGTAAACCACATATCAGATAAGAGGTTAATATACAAAATATACAAAGAATTCATATAAGTCAATAGCTAAAAAAACAAAAAACACAAAAACACACAAATAACCCAATTAAAAAATGGGCAAATAGCTTGCATAGACATTTTTCCAAAGATGACATACGAATGGCCAACGGGTTCATCAAACAGTGCTCAACATCACTAATCATAGAGGAAATGCAAATTAAAACCACAATATCACTTTACACCTGTTTTGTCTATTGTCAGAAAGAAAAGAGGTAACAAATTCTGGCAAGGATGTGGACAAAGGGAAATACTTGTACTGAGTGGGAATGTAAATTGGTTATAGTCACTAGGAGGTTCCTAAAAAAAAAAAAAAAAAAGAAAGAAATTAAAGAATTTTATATGATCCAGCAATCCCACTACTGGATATAAATCCAAAAGAAATGAGACCATTATCTTGAAGAGATATCAGAACTCCCATGTTCATTGAAGCATTATTCACAATAGCCAACATACGAAAAAAAACTGAGTGTTCACAAATGAATGGATACAGAAGATGTGGTATATATACACGCAGGAAAGTGGTTCAGCCATGAGAAAAAGTAGGAGATCCTGTCATTTAAGATAACATGAATAAACCTGGAAGCATCATGCTAAGTGATAAAAGCCGACATAGAAAGACAAATACTGCATGGTATCAGTTACATGTGGACTCTTAAGAAAACAAAACAAAACAGGTCAAAGTTAAAGAAACATAGTAAAAAGAACTGTGATTGCCCGGGTCTGAGGGGTGGGGGAAATGGGAAGGTTGGTAAAAGGGAACAAACTTGCCATTATAAATGAGTAAATTCTAAAGATCTTATGTATAACATGATGGCTATCACTGATAATATTGTATTATATAATTGAAATTTGTTAAGATAGTAAAACTTAAAGCTTCCCACAAAAAAAAGAAGATACATGTGAGAAGTGAATGATATGTTAAATAACTTGACGGTGAAATTTTTTCATAATATACATGTGAATTTTGACAACATGTATGTCAAAACATCATATTGTACACTTTAAATATCTTACAATTTTGTCTGTTAATTATGCCTCAATAAAGCTAAAAAAAAACCCTCCACAAATCCATTATTCTCTTTATGTAGATATTTTTCACATGATACTTCACAGAAGTTATTGTCATATTCACACTAACCTTGTGACCACTCTTAAAATACATTTAATATGTAAATATTTTCACTTTGAACATATGCATTTGTTCATACACCTAAAGCAACATTTAGTACAGAAAGTATATACAATTATTATATGTACAATATTTAAAATTTGGCTAAACTTTGGATAAATAGAAAATATGACAAGTTTACTGGATGCAAAATGAATTTAGAAAATAGCTTTTCCTGTATAATTCTATTCTGTGTAAATACATACATATATAATACATATATACATATGTGTATTTCAAACAACATGATTGCTTGAAGGACTTAATACTTATTCCATTATGTAAAGCCATAGTAAAAATTTAATGGAAAATCTCAGAGCATGTATCGTTAATTAGTCATTATAACCAAAAGTAAACAAACTTAATAGTACATCCATAGATGACTTAATTTTGACTTGTTTCTTATTCTCTGCAACCCAGAATTTAATTTGTTCAGAAAAGACACTGAAATTAAGTTTTCTGGATATTCCTGAAAAACAGTGAATCAAGTTTTGGAATACTGAATTTTTTAAAAGCTCCTCTAGGGTATATGACAGTTTATGAGTAAAAGATTATAACTACAGTACTAATTGGTACGGACATTCTGGGCAATAAAATCTGAGAATTTACCCATGCATAATCAAAAGTGAATCTGGAATTCTACAAATATGGTGCAGTTTTAGTGGAAGAAAAATGAAGCTAGTAGACAGAAAATGGGTTCAGTCCATTTCTCATTCTTACAAAGAATAATTTTACTGTTGTTAGCAACTTGCACTTAGAACTTGGTAGTTATTGTGGCTCAGTTGGTTAAGGTTCTGATTCTTGATTTTGGCTCAGGGCATGATTTCACTGTTCATGAGTTTGAACCCTGCTTTGGGTTCCACACTGACAGAGCAGAGCCTGCTTGGGATTCTCTCTGCCCCTCCCCACCACTGCCCCCCCCCACCAAGATAAATGAATAAACTTAAGGAAAAAAAAAAGAATTTAGTAATTGTCATATACAGCCTGTTCTATGGGCTTTCCAAAGATTCTCATCTAATTCTCAGTACAAGCCTATGCAATGTGTATTATTATTTCTACTCATTAAGTGGAAAACTAAGGGACAAAATGATTAAGTAATTTTCCCAAAGAGAAATTTATATTGAATACACAAAAGAATTTCAACCTAGGTATTCCTGCTCTGTGGCCCACACTCTTAACCATTAGGCTACATGATATCTAGTCCTAGATCTCATCCCTTTGCGTTTAACTAAACAAAATGAGCGCATGTGAACACTCAGAGACATACACCTTGGTACCTTTTTGTTTTTGCTTTTTGTTTTCCAAAGCAAAACAGTTTTGTTTGCAAAAAGGTTCCGGAAAAATATTATATACTTCATACCCACTTGCATCTGTCCCTTTATAACCACCAGCTAATATTATTATTACATGAAATATGTTAAGCTCTAGGTAAAATTTAGACAAAGTTAAACAAAACTAGATAAGACTTTTAAGTACTCACAGCTTCCCATTTTCTGCCCATCCTCTTTAATAAAAATTACATGGGGGGAGGGGGGAGTGCCTGGGTGGATCAGTCGGTTAAACATCTGACTTCAGCTCAGGTCATGGGCTCTGTTGCTGACAGCTCAGAGCCTGGAGCCTGCTTCAGATTCTATGTCTCCTGCTCTCTCTGCCCCTCCCCCACTCATACTCTGTCTCTCTCCCCAAAATAAAAAAAAAAAAAAAAAAACATTAAATTTTTTTTTTAATTACATAGGTTTGATTTAGTATATTCTATTAATGGGGGTAATGAGTACAGGTGCTTAAATCAAAGAAGTTATAAAAAACAAAATTGACTTGGAGGAAGAGTGCTGTGAGGCCTGTGAGACAGGCAAACAGAAGTTTTTGAGAAGTTTGAGCAGAAAGAGGGGAGTGAATTTGAACAGTTTTCATGCAATGCCAGATTTTGGAGAAAAAAACAAATTACTAAAACTGAACTTCAGGGTATGATTCCCCCTATTCTGCCACTTTCAGAATGTCAACAGCAAAGATTTACAGGATTCTTCATGCTGCTCATGAATTGTATTTATATTTCTTTAGCAGATAAGACATGTTGTGATTGGTCACAAGGGAGCTCAACTTCACTGAGGCATAATAATGATGATTTAAAAAGAATCAAGCAACATTCAAAATATCAACTAATGAGATGTAAGAGAGTTCTGCATTTAAAACTAATGGGCTGTCATGGAGCAGTAGTCTTGTATCACAAATATGGGGGGTTGAAATTGATGAGAAAAATACTACCCATCATGAAAAAGCATCCCACCTGTTCACATAGTTCCTTTTAGGATACAGTTGGGAAGATCACCATTTACTTCAGGTTGCTCATTTTTCTGTGGAACATTTACACAGGTACACACAAAAGGTCTTGGGGATAGCTTGAGTTATGGTCAGGACAACTTATTTTATAGTTCAAAAGCAGCAGCCTGGTTTTCGCTTTATGAAATAATATAGTTGCTGCCACCTCTAATAAACCTGAAAGTTACACAGGGATTTTGTGGACCTGATGTCCAAGGACAGAGAAAAAGTATCACCCCGAGAAATGTACTAGAATATAGAGATACAGGGATTTCTGTAGAATACAGTTTTCTGACAAGGTCATCTCATTTCAGCAAGGCATGAATCAGCTGTTAATTCTGTACTTAGACACTCCATTACTAATAATTAAAAAGATATTGTTTACCTCACAATTGGACCAGTAATTGATTTACATGTAAATAGTTAAAGGCTTTAAACCACCTGCTACAAGCTAAAAACAACATTATATTTTAATAGTTGAACTCAAAAACCCCTATTTCAGAGCACAGAAAATACTCCTTTGTATTTCAAAGATGGCTAACACTTTTTAAAAACCATTTTAAACACAACTTTATACATTATGACACATATATATGTATACACAGTCATTTGTTCAGGGTCGAAATATGTCATCCGTTCAAGGTTGAAATATGTCCAATGTATTAAAAGTAATGAGGGGGATATTCAGGCACACGTGTATGGCTTCATGTACAAAATTGTATAAGAACAATACATGAATTTGGAGAAGAGACTGGACTTCTGTGTCTCTGAGTAAATGGGTCAAGACAGAGAGGGATTTATCATGGGAGTCTTATGGAGTTGCTTAAAGAATTTATTTTTTATTCATTTTTATACCCTTAGAGTACAGTGCCTGTCATAATAGGTGCTTGGTAGGCACTATGATAAATGAAGAGATAAGTAAAACAAGTTTAAAGAATGAGCAATTGCACTACTAGGTATTTATCCAAAGGATACAGGAGTGCTGTTTCACAGGGGCACATGCATCCCAATGTTTGTAGCAGCACTATCAACAACAGCCAAAGTATGGAAAGAGCCCAAATGTCCACTGACAGATGAATGCATAAAGAAGGTGTGGTATACATGCGTGCGCGTGCACGCGCGCGCGCACACACACACACACACACACACACACACACAATGGAGTATTACTTGGCAATCAAAAAGAATGAAATCTTATCATCTGCAACAATGTGGATGGAACTAGAGTGTAACATGCTAAAATTAGTCAGAAAAAGACAAATATCATATGACTTCACTCATGTGAAACTTAAAATACAAAACAGGTGACAGAAGGGAAGGAAAAATAATATAAAAACAGGGAGGGGTACAAAACATAAGAGATTCTTAAATATAGAGAGCTTAGGGTTGCTTGAGGGGTTATGGATGGAGGGATGGGTTAAATGGGCAAGGGGAATTAAGGAAGACACCTGTTGGGATGAGCACTGGGTGTTATATGTAGTGGATGAATCACTGGATTTTACTCCTGAAATCATTATTACACTATATGCTAACTAACATGGAAGTAAATTTAAAAATAAATAAATATATTATTTAAAAAATGAGTCCAACCTAGCTAGCTAGGTGGAAAAAAATTTCTGAATTCATATTCTGAATATTCCATTCCACAGCCTGAAACAAGTTGTGTGTGGGGAGGTGTATGTGAACATGAGTACAAGAAACCCTCTTAATTTGGCTCACCTAGAATTTGCATGGAAATATTCGCCTATGAGGCACACAGCTTAGGTGGAACATACATCATAGGGAGTCTTGATTAAGGAGGGGAGAAGATTAGTGGAAATATATTCAAAAGGGAGGGGATGTGGTAAGACAAATATAGAGTCATGAATTAATATTCTGTAAACAGTGAATGACCCTAGAGAACTTAAGGAATCTTGTATTTATTGGATAAAAGCACCAACTACACAAGAATTCTTATACCAAAAAGTTGCAATTCCAACATGGCAACTCCATAATCACTAGTGCTACTAGTGCCATTACACTAGTTTTGTGAACAAACGATTTATTCATCTCTCTTGCAATTTGTTTCAATGAGTGGAAATACTTAGGCACTTTGGTACCAATGCCCTGGAGAAGAAGTGGGAAGGCTGTAGAATGAAACAGAAGGTAATCGGGTAACAACAGAGCAGACTTCTCCAAGGCAATGGAGTGTAGCACAGCTTGTTTCAAAGGATCAAATTCATAAAGCCACACATCAAAACAACTGTTAGAACAAGGCATTCTGAAAGCATCCCCGGTACCACTGACACTCTCAAAATATTCATAAACCAAACCAAACAAGGTTCAAGCACCCACATGTCCCTATCCATCTTTTGAAGTGTAAAACAGCCAAGGAAAATGCATTTTTTAAATAAGTGCACCTAATATGACTTTGTAAAGTAACTTTATGTCCTAAAATGCCAGTATTATGGGCAATAAATATAAAATCAAAGCAGTAAATATTCCTCCAAACATACTGAAACACTGAGCAGCGTTCCCTTTTGGGTTTCAGATTATGCTTTTCAAAACTGCAGCAGGAAAAGAAAAAAAAAACTGGCTTTGAACTTTCTCCTACTCCTATTCAACTTAAACTCATCTGGATTGGAACAATGGTCACCTGTAGCCTCTGCATGGAATGTGACGGCTTTCAAAATTCTTTTTATGATACTGTCAGCATGAAAACTCACAATCGTGCCCCAAGTTTGATCTTTTAATGGCATTATTTTTTAGCAGAGTTTTGAATAAAAGAATTATTATGCTCTCCATTTGTTTAAAAGGGGGAGGTGTCCTTTATATGTTTATAAAAGTCTAGGTGTTAATTGTTCAGCTAACACAGGTTCCTGAAGGCATCCAGTCAAGCAGCTTGGCAGCAGGAACCTTGGGGAGTGTAGGGAACTTAGCAAAAAGAAATATGAACCTGTATTGCTTGTGTGCATGTTTACTGAAGGGCAAGACTTGTTCATGGTTGCAGGTGAAATGAACAATCCTGCAAAACTAAAGCCCCTCGAAATTGCTATGATACTGAGACCCAAGCACAGGCTACTTAATATGTGTGTTAAAAAATGTCTTCTGTGAAGCTTCTTCTTATGCTGAGAATGGCTTTCCTGTACTTCTTATTTCAGAGTTCCTGGAAGAGGACTATCCCACTTTGGCAAAACTCCATGAAACTAATAACCTTGGGAAAATGTGCATAAAAATGCATTACTGCTTGAATTAAAAAAAATGCATTACTGCAGGCATTATATTCCAATACATAAGGTTCTCTATTTTCTTCATTTTCAAGGGCTCACAAAACCATATATTTTCAGAGGCCTAATTGTGTTCAGTTATTGTGGATTTCTTAATAGCAAGCTAAACATGTTGGTATTTTAAAAGATTAATTTGAAACAGTAGATCCTGGAGATGCTGGTCTCTGTGAGAGACAAGTTGCAATTATTTGAGTGATATTGTTTTGAGGTGATATGTTCTGCATTAGAATGGTGGTTAAAAAAATAGGAACACTGGGAAAGATTATAGAAATGCTTCAATAATCATTAAGAACTGACAAATTGGGGCACCTGGATGGCTCAGTCGTTTAAGAGTCCCACTTCGGCTCGGGTCACGATCTTGGAGTTTGTGAGTTCAAGCCCCACATTGGGCTCTGTGCTGACAGCTCAGAGCCTGGAGCCTGCTTCAGATTCTATGTCTTCCTCTCTCTGCCCCTCCCCCGCTTGCCATCTGTCTCTCAAAAATGAATAAACATTAAAAAAAATTTTTAAAAAGAGCTGATAAATTATCGCAGGTGGTAGAGGAAGTAGGATACAAAGATAATCTCAAGATTTGGGGCTTGAATAACTAATTGATCATATTAATGAGAAAAAAAAGGAAAGCTATTTTGGGGGGATAGAACAGGTTATTTTTATATTTACTGAATCTAAGGAGCACTTGGGAGCTCAGTTGGTTAATCGCCTGACTCTTCATTTCAGTTTGGGTCATGATCTCATGGTTGGTGAGATAGAGCCCCATGTTGGGCTCTGCGCTGACAGTGCAGAGCCTGCTTGGGATTCTCTCTCTCTGCTCCTCCCCAACTTGTGTGTGTGTGTGTGTGCATGGATTCTCTCTCTCTCTCTCTCTCAAAATATATTTACTTCATCTAGGTTATAAATTCAGATAAGGAATAACCAGGATGTGGGCACCTGGGTGGCTCAGCCAGAAGAGCATGTGACTCTTGATCTCAGGGTTGGGAGTTCTAACCCAGTGTTGGGTGTAGAGATCAATCAATCAATCAATCAATGAACTTTAAAAAGGAAAGAAAGAATAACCAGGCCTTTAGTGTGGAGGCCACGATGTAACGGATTTCACTGCCAACTAACAGAGATGTTTTAAAATCCTCATCCTACACTTGACTGATGCATGTTATGGGAAAAGTTATTTGACTTATTGGACATTCATTATCATGATCTATAAAACAAATAGGTTAATAAGACATCTACCTCCCCCCAGTTGTTGGGAGAACAAAAATTAGATTGTGTATAAAGTGCTTAGAACATATTAAGCACTTGAAAATATTCTCCTAATTTCTCCTCTCTCTCTTTCCCTCCCCTTACTCCATAGCTGTGCCAAGGTATAGATGACCTAAACAAACTGTAGCTTGAGAAATACAGAGCTCTTTCTGTTTATTTCAAAAAGAGCATATCAAATTGAAGTACATGCCCTTTAAACTATGCTATGAGGCTTTTCTCAAAATTCCATCATGTGATTGCTATGGATGTTTACACTTAGGTTTAAAGTTGAGTGAGGCCAGAAATTGCAGTAGAATGCTGATTTATTGGGTCTTACGAGGAGAGTCAGTACCTCAAAAAATCTTGAGAAAGGGTTATAATATATATTTAACTCAATGTGAAAATTCCTCAAAATTATTTATCTTTCATACTGCCTTTTTTTTTGATGTGTGCAGAATGCACGTATCTCTCTCTCTCTCGTTATGTAATAAGCTCCGGCACTCTTATGAAATGACACTGCTCTGAGCTATTTTGCCTCTTACTACAGTCAGTTTTGTTATAACACTTGTTTTGTAAACATAAATTCATTCCAGTGTAATTGACATATTAGGGAACAATTTGAGCATAACGTGAATTTCATGTTTGTCATGCACGAATTCAATCCTGAGAGACACAAGGTGAATGCTGAAAACACCTTCTTGCTGAACAAAGGCATGTAGGAATCCACCATGCGAACATAAACACACATCTCAAACGTCTACCAATTCCCTCAGTTCACCATGTGTGTTAGGAGGCACATCGGAGCACATCTGCAGTTACAACCTTCCATCTGACTTCAGATAACCCTCCTTCCACTACTTCACAATAACTCAGAAGCTGAACCCTTCCAATGTCTGCTTCCAAAAAGCAAACTCAAGGTCTTTATCATGGTAAAGTGCATGTTTAATGTAATTTTAAAATATTAATTATTTATGCATATATAACTATACTACCACTTTTATTAGTTCCCTATCTTTTTAAAAATGTGTTCCTAACTGTTGTTGAGTATCATGCCCTTTACACATCTTTCACATAAGGCTTGTGAATTTTATTGCATGATTTTGCTTACAGTGGTACTTTTTTATGAATGCATATGCCACAGAGCAGAATTGACTCTGTCCATGAACGTCTTGACCAGGTAACATGAACCTCTATGATACTGCTTTTCCTTCTGTGAAAAGGGAAAAATTGTGGTATCAATCTCATAGGGCTGTTGAAGAATTAAAGAAAATAATGTGCATTGAGCATTCAGCACAAACCATGGGGTTTCATAGTACTTAATACATGTTTTATATCATGGTAGGCAGATTAACAGCCCCCCCCCCCATTCCTGGAATTGCAAATAAATGGAAACATGGACTTTGAATATGTAATTAAGATCTTGGACCTTAAACTAGGGATAGAGCCTGTCTTATTCAGGTGAGCCCACTGTAACCACAAGAGCCCTTAAAAGTAGAAAACTTTCTTAGGTTGGAGTCATGGAGAAGCAACAGGATTGAGTGAGATTCAAGAGAAGGACTGGGCACATTGCTGGTAAGTTGAAAATGGAGGGAGGAATTGGAAGTGGGAATGCAGGACAGGAGGCTTTGAAGAGAAGCTCCAGACTGACAGCCAGCGAGAGAAAGGAAAGGTCGGCTTTGTAACTACAAGTAATTGGATTCTGCTGATAACCTAAATGAGGTTAGAAGCCGATTCTGCTGAGCCAGCAGACACCTTGATTTTGGTCTTGTGAAGACTGGAACAGAGAACCAAACAACCCCACCCATCTTCTGACCTATGGAATTGTGGGATAATAAGTGTTAATGTTTTCAAGTGCTAAGTTTGTGGTAATTATTATAGGAATAGAAAACTAATGCAGATATTTTTTATACCTTTCATTACAAGAGGAGTAAGTTCTTATTGGGTAAGGAAGACTACTACTTTAAACCAAATTGTATTTACAATGGAAACTTTTCTGGGCTCAGCCCTTTTACACTTTGGTTATGAATAAGGTATATGAACTTGGTTTCTTGTAAAAATATCAGGCATGTTAAAATATCATTTCATCAAGAAAACTAATGTTTCTGGACATAATTTTTTTTTTCTTTACACAAGAGATTCTTTCCAACTTGCCTTCAAACCTGAATGTAGTCATATTTCTACTTTTTAAATTTAACCAATCAATCATAGGTTACTACCTTGAGGAGAAGCATGAAAGGAACAGAGAAAAAGCTCCAGAGAAATGAGCCTCAGAAAGATGGGAAAGGCACTACAGACAAATTGCATTTGCCCCCATAATTAGTTTTAAGCCAGTATTTCCTTATGCTTCAGTAGAGTTTGTACACATACAAGTAAATCCTGAATCTTGTAGTTGGAAGAGGTGTTAAGTAAGCCTATGTAATAGCGTCCTTTTGCTGCTGTAACAAAGTACTTCACAATTAGTGTCTTAGAACAATAGAAATGTACTATCTTACCGTTCTGGAGGTCTGAAGTCTGGAATAGGTCCCACTAGAGTTAAGTCAATGTGTCAGCAGAGCACAGGGTTTTTCCAGGAGGCTCTAGGACAGAATCTGTTTCCTTGCCTTTTCCAGATTCTGGAGGCCACCAACGTTCCTTGACTCCTAGCCCCTTCTTCCGTGTTCAAAACTAGTAACGTGATATTTTCAAATCTCTTTCCGACCTTCGCTTCTATCATCACATCCCCAATCTCACTCTATCCCCACCTGCTTCTCTTTTGTAAAGATCTTTGTGATTACATTGGGCCCACCTGGATTACCCAGGAGACACTCCCATCTCTGGATCCTTAATTATATTAGCAAAGTCGCCTTTGCCCTATAGGGTAGTATATTCAGAGGCTATGAGATTAGAATATGGACATCCTTGGAAAGCCATTATTCTTACCACAGCCTGGAACAAATATATTTTTTATATTTCTTATATTTCTATGGTAATAATAAATGTTTTGCAAATTATTAAATAGTTACAATCCTGTTTGTTCTTAAATCAAATTTCCTACAGACTTCCATCTCCTCGAGTCTTTTTTACTTAATAAATAGATAGAACTTTTTTATAAGACAAATAGGCTGGAAGAGAAAAATCGATTCCAGAAGAAGACCATATTAGTGAAGGGGGAAAAAATAGCAAAACAAAATATATTTCTGAGTTCCTCCAATCTAATATAATACACACACACACCTATCTTTTTATTTTTATTTCCATCAATCAGTTTATATATATATATATATATATATATATACACACACATATATATACATATATATGTGTGTGTGTGTATATATATATATATATACATATATATATATATATATATATATATATATATGAGTTTTGGTGGTTCCTTTGGTATCCTACTTAAGTATCTAAATGTATAAAGATTTGCTTTTATTTTTTTTAATAGCCTAAATAAAGTATGGTGAGCTTATTTCATATTTTTTAAAGTTTATTTATTTTTGACAGAGAGAAGGCAAAGTAGGGGCAGAGAGAAAGGGAGAGAAAGAATCCTAAGCAGGTTCCGCACTATCAGCACAGAGCCCAACATGGAGCTCCATCTCAGGAACCATGAGATCATGACCTGAGCCGAAATCAAGAGTTGGACACTTAACTGACTGAGCCACTGAGGTGCCCCTTATTTCATATTGTTGAGCACATTTTAGACATCTAAAACCACGTAGCATTCCATAAACTAAAACAAATGTAATAAATTACCCATATATTCTTTAAGCCAAATATTCCAACTTATACATTCAATCTACAACTACTTATTGTCTACAAAGTGCCAGGTGCTATTCTAGGTGTTACTGATTCAGTAGTACCACAGCAAACAATAACAACAGGAATAAGAAAAAACAGACACAAACATCTGCCCATATAGAGCTCACATTCCAGTAAGTAGCTGGAGAATGAATGGGTGTGTGAATGAATGAATAAATGAATCTTAAATAGGTAAAATGTATTAGATAACAAGGAGTGCTAAAGGAGAGTGAGAAAAGACAGGGATGAGGAACTAGGGACAGGTGTACCCAGGAGAAACTTAAATTTTAAATAGGGTGTTTATGCAAGGAGTTACTAAGAAGGTCACATCTGAGCAAAGAAAAAAGGAAGTGAGGGATCAAATCTTGATTTGAATCTCTGGAGAAAAGAGTCCTAGAAGAAGGAAGTACAAAGTCTCAGAGCAGGCAGTGGGACTTATTGTTTTGAGACTTATTCTTATTTCATCTTTTTTTTTAATGCTTATTTATTTTTGAGAGAGATACAGAGACAGAGAGACAGAGAGGCAGAGCATGAATAGGGGAGGGGCAGTGAGAGAGGGAGATGCAGAATCCAAAGCAGGCACCAGGCTCTGAGCTGTCAGCCCAGAGCCCGATGTGGAGCTCGAACTCACCAACCGCGAGATCATGACCTGAGCTGAATTTGGATGCTTAACCGACTGAGCCACCCAGACACCCCTCTTATTTCATCCTTTAACCAATAATTATTGATGGCCTCCAATGGATCAAGCAGTCTAATAAACACTAGGAATATATCAGTGAACAAAAGATTCTTTTTCTTCAGGGAGCTTATATTCATTCCAAGGGTAACATTACTTCCTTACAATTAATTCATTCTACTCTACCCATTACCTTTATGAAAATGAGGAAAAATTATATACCCTCCTCTTAAAATTTCCCTATTTATGAAACAAGCATAGCCTGCTTACCTCAACAGGGTACTTCAGAGATTTTGTTGCTTACAGATACAGAGTACTAAGGCTGATTTTTATAGTAATATGTTTGGTTGGTACAATGATCATTTGAAAATCTGAATTTAGTTTTGTTACTGTTAGTTTGAATTCTGGTTCCATTGTAACTAGGCCTTACATTTGTAGGATTCCTCAGTTGGAACCAGATGACATTCAGAACAAAACTGATTTTATGAAGATGATTTCCTAGAGTCTAACACCCAGTAAATGCAGTCAGTTTATTCAAACGTTACACAGTTTCCAGAGTAACGTATGTTGCACAAATAAAATAAATCATGGATTTAGGGAGAAGCTAAAGCATTGTCAACTGGGCTGTAAATGTTTCAACATAATAAACAGTATAGCGGAATGGAAATGGCTCCACAGCTGAAGATTTCAGTTTGTGATGGAGGGGAAAAAAAGATCTGCTTTAGGTAGGAAAGAAAAGAGAGCATTGTATTCAATTTTAACAACGGAGATGATCTAAAAGAAATAGTATATATTAGGATTGTCAGCATGACAATGGTTGGACTGTATATAATAAAGTCAAAAGATATTTTGACGAGAAAGGGGATAAATCTGACAGTTTCGCAAATCAGAATCCTAGGCAGCACAGATGAGAAAATATAATTGAATGTTTGCTAAGCTGATGCATAGTTAATTTTTCACAGCCTAAGGCAACAGAGTATGAGAGATGGACAGGAGTGTTAGCAGGTATGATAAAAGTAAGAGGCAGAGGAGAATAAAACAAATAAAAAGAGAAATAAGGCAACATTCTATCACATATAAAATATTATTTTCAGTAACTTATTTGGGAAAGCAAACTGAAACTTATAATTCTGAATGTATTCAAAGCTATCATTTTGAACAATACAGAGCTAGATTCAAGTACTATTATAGTTTACCTAAAAATACAGTACCTATTAACATAAAACTGAATTTTCTCATAGCCAAGAAGGGAATGCACTTCATTACCAGTGTTTCCCAAAATAATTCTAGGAAATAAGCTCATTTCAATTGCATTAAGTGTTCTTTTTGACACAGGTATTTGAGTCAGTTTTTCTCTGGCCATTTACATCAATTGAAATTGTCATTAACTTAAGGATAATTCTATTTTAAGCAAATTTGAAAAGTGATGATTTTTTTATATAAAATGGATAAGTTTATAACAGATTCCCCATGTTCCCTTCAGTAAGTGTCAACATTATGCTTCTAGTGTTATATAGGATTTTTGAATTGTTATCACAGAGACAAAAACTTAACTTTAGGTTGAAAATACATCCTTTAAATTCTGAGTACTTTGTTAGTGTATGGTCTGTAGCAGCTACTCTTTATATTAAAACTCGGAAAGGGTAAAACGCAATGGCTCCATAGTTGCAGATTTCAGAGGAGGAATCTCTTTCCTCCTAAGAAATCAAGGAACTGATTCAAGAAAATATGATCAGGCTTCTGCAGAGGGGATGGCATTCTACATCCACAGTCTGTGTCCTTAATGCCCTTGCCATTCTGACTCATGAGCCATACCTGCAAATCCTCACCAACTCATTACCCTTGTCAGTCACTTACGCATTTACAACAGAAAAATGAGAAACATATCAAAACTCTTCCAGAAGAAATGTAACAGTAGAGACAGTCCAATGCGGTCATCTTTAAAAATCAAGAGTGTGTGTATATCTTCTATGTAGAGTGCCCAGAGATATTTTCTTTTTATAGTCCAAACTAAAAATGGCACTGCTAGATGCTTTAATAATCTTTATTGCATCATATTTGTGAATATTATACTACATCACTGCCATCTGTGGCGATTCATAAATCACAGAGCAATAAAGCTTCCTAATAAATCTCATGCTCACTCTCTTCACATTATTGGCCCCTTTTATTTGCTGATGCAAGAACTCTTCCATATGTTGATGCAGCATCTGTGATCTATGTATCATTATCCTTTATGTCTAATATCATTTTCTATAAATCAATATCCTTCCTCCTTGAAGATGGCCCTGCAGAATGAGTTGCTGTCTGCTAGTTGGAGCATTGCGGAAAAGCTGGATGCATGGCATGGCTTGCCATCCCATCGGTACTCTGCGGAAATGTGAAGGTGGTTTGGGGACCTTTCACAAGTTTTGTCACAGCCTTTCCCTGTTAGTTCTTTGGCCCCGGCAAACAGACTCAGCAGTTTTATTCTAATCAACACACTGTGTCTCAATGGTGAGCAATCTTTTATCTGTGCTTATCATCACTGTAACTCTGCTCTGCTATTTGACATTCTCCTTCACCATAACCTCATGGTGGTTCCACTTCTATCTGGCTCTATCTGCTAAAAAAATCGATCACTGAGGATTTATTTGGCACTCATAATAATCGTCTTATTGTTGCTTTTTTTTTTTTTTAATGTTTAACGCAAAGGGCCATGCTACAGAGTGCACTTAGTGATGATTTGACAGTGAACCTGAGTTGCTGATTTAAGAGCTTAGAGGTGAAGTTAGACATACACCAGTTCTCCGAGCCATACACGTTGGGACTCCTAGAGGGAATGCTATCAGCAATTTTGTGTTATATGTCTTTTGCCTGCCAGCATCTCAGAGCACGTGCAGTTTTGACATAGTTTCTGTTGTCTTACCTACTAGCACAGGTAGGTGACAGTACATTGCTGAGAAAGAATTCAGATTGCTTTCCACTTCCTATCATGAGTGCAGATTTTTAACTTGAAGCAGAAAGTCCAGTGTAAATGAAAATATGTCTGCTTTCATATTTTACAGACTTAGTCTAAAATGTGTTTGATTTGATATCACTTTAAACCACCAAAGTCCATGTGCTGCTCAAAAATCATAAAACATGCAATCCTATTTCTCAGTAAAGCATAGTTTATATCTTAAAATCAGATTTCTTTTGAAACTTCATGTGCTAACACAAAGCGTTAATAATGAATGGGGAAGATACATAATCTTTAGCAATATGTCAGAATACCTTCACAATAAATTATAATATATATATAATTGCATATCTCATTTGGCAAATACTTAAAATATTACATCTTTTTACAAAGGTTAAATTAAACTTAGTTGCAAATAAAAATTTCAAAAAGAGAACAAATAATACACTACTAACACAAATATACCACATTTAAGTAAAGTCAATTTTAAGAGCCAGCTTCAAATTTTGCTAGATAAATTATTGATGAAGCAAGTTACTACAAAATCCCTTATAGTACATCTAAACAACCTGACTAAATTAAGAATCTTTTTTTTTTAATGTTTATTTATTTTTGAGACAGAGACAGAGCATGAATGGGGGAGGGGCAGATAGAGAGGGAGACACAGAATCGGAAGCAGGCTCCAGGCTCTGAGCCATTAGCCCAGAGCCCGACGCGGGGCTTGAACTCACGGACCGCGAGATCATGACCTGAGCTGAAGTCGGATGCCTAACCGACTGAGCCACCCAGGCGCCCCTAAATTAAGAATCTTAACACTAGGCATTGAAACAAAAGAACAAAACACAAATACGAAGAGAACAAATAATATATTTATTGGGTATAATAAATAAAGAAGAACGTAGAAAAAGGTCATAGCACCAAGTATTTCTTCTCTCTATTCTCCCATTCCTGGTTTCATATGGGGAAATCTTCCATTCAAAATTCTCTTACATATCCGAAATGGATATGGCTTATAATAAATGACGTATTATCTGTCTGTCCCCTTTCAGACCAGGATTTTACTGACAGTAAGGCCTCATACACAAATACTTCTATCCAAATGCAAAGTCATTGTGGTAGAAATGGGTAAACAACTGTTACCTGACTAAACAAGTAACGCAGTACATTCATCCCACTCATTGCGGAGAGGCTATAAGGCTTTGTGACATTTTCCTGCTGTGTTCTGTCAGCCTAATCTGGCCATCCAGCCAGAATAACGGTCCAATCCTCCAAAGTCCTATATCTCATTGGCTTATTTACTTCTCAGACTCACTTAGAGAAACAATAATTTAAATCATTATTGGTTCAGTTGATTTGTCTTTGTAGAGAGACAAAATCAGAATCAAAACATTCTTATGCCCTTGTCCTTACTATCAGCACAGTATTGAATCTGACTCATCCATTCAGACAAACACATTTCTAAAAAGTAACTGTAAACCATTACTTTTATATCTCTTTTCCCAATTTGAAAAAAAATAAATAGTAATATGTGAGAAATGTCTCAAATAAGTGGTCAGAATTATAAAAAAATTATATGTATAAGTTACTATTTGTAGAAATTCAGTTTCCCTTTTGGTATTATATTACACTTTTTAGATTTGTATTTCTAGGTTTAAAAAAATAATAATTTAAGAAGAATTTTACCTGTCCTCTCAATTCTTATCCAGAAGCTCTTTCTTGACTGTTCAGTCTCCTTTAACGCTAGCTATTCACTTTTGCCACTTTCCACAATGGTCACTTAGAAATCCGGAAAAAGTAGCTTTCCCTGGCCCGTTCCACTTTATCCACCATCATTTCCAGGCCCTGCATACCTATGCTGTTATGTCTCATTTCTATGCAATCTGTATTCTTCCCTCACCAGTCCACCAAACTGCTTTTCATTTTCAATACACTTCTAATTACAACCTTAACAATGTTTTCTCTCATTTTTTAAAAAAATATATTTTCCAAGTTAAAGGTCATAACCACCTCTTTGCTTCTTAAGGCTTTGCTCCTTTTAGCTTTTTACCACAAAACACTCATTTCTTTCCATTCTTCTTGATCACCGCGTTTTTTCCTTCTGCAGACACTAAATGTCTATATTTGCCAAGATTTCCTTTTTACATCTCTTCTTCCTTTATATTTTTCCACCTGAAATATCATTCATTTTCAAGTAATTATCACCTCTGTGCAGATAACTCTCAAGCCTGAATTTCTTTCTTTTTTTTAATGCTTATTTCTTTCTGAGAGAGAGAGAGAGAGAGAGAGCATGAGTGTGGGGCGGGGGGCAGAGAGAGAAGGAGATAGAATCCGAAGCAGGCTCCAGGCTTTGAGCTGCCAGCACAGGGCCCAATACAGAGCTCCAACTCAAAAACTGTGAGATCATGACCTGAGCCAGAGTGGGACGCTTAACCTTAACCAACTGAGCCACCCAGACACCCCTCATGGCTAAATTTCTATCTATGACTCACTCCCTGAACTGCAGATGTGATTTTCAGCTACAGGCTGGATATGCAGCTTGATATTTTAGCAGTACCTCAGATGTGACCTGCCAACAAGGACTTTTAAATTTTCAAGTACAAAAGTTGTTTTTAAAATCTTATCTCAATTGCATTTTAATAATGTTGGTTTCTTTGATGCCATCTCTTTGCATGGATTGGTCATACTGCTACTCCTTCCCTGTGTCCTCTTCTGGTCCCATCATCGTTAATCTCAACTAGGAATTTAGTTAAGATATTTTTTCCCCTCTGTATAAATATATCTGTTATTTTGGCATCCATTATCACCTATTTCTGATATTGCCTACATCTCGATTCCTAAACTAGAAATAATTACAAATATTTTAATTTTTTTCTTGGCATTTTGAGTGAATATTAGATGGACATTCCAACATATTAAAAATTAAAATCATATCTTCTCTGACCTGTTCCTCTGAGTCTTATTTCACAATTAAACAGCATCACCATCCAGCAAGACCTCTCTAGCCCAGAAATTGGAAGACATCACTGAATCCACATCAACCTCCACATCCATTTCATACATAAGTCTTATTGTTTCTACCTTCAGAACTGCTTTTATCAACCTCCTTTCCTCTTCCTCTGTTATTATACTCTATAATTTCTAGGGAGCTGGCCTCATAAAACATGAAATTAATTGTGTCACTACCTTGTTGATACACGTAAGGGACTCTCCAATGCCTACAAAATGTAATCCAAAATCTTTATCATGATGCGGTATAAACCAGTGTTTTAACAACTTCCATTTTTAATCAACACTTCACGTTACAGATTCAAAGAGCCTCTTACCTTTCCCACAATTTTATGAGTTGACAATTTCCAAGACTTTTTTCCCATTCTATTCCTTTTGTGTAAGTTGCCTCTCATCTTTTCATCTGCCAAACAAAATCCAACTGATCGTCCAGGGTCCAATTCAGATCTCACCCCTCTTTTATGAGCCTAAAGCACTTTTTCTTCATGTTACCAGGCAAACTTAATGGTTTCCTTTTCTAGACAGTAAAATTATTTGGTTGTTATTATGTGTGATGGATATCCATTAATTTATTTGCCTGCTTGTAAATGAGCCCTGGAAGACAGAGAATGTCTAATTTATCCTTGAATTCCTAGCATTTCAAGTATTTCAACATTGCCTAGCACTTGAGTTCATAAACATTTATTGAATCAACTAAAATGATCTAATCTTTTAAATATGCAAGCATGATCTATGTGCCTTATTTAAGTAAACATGACTTATGACTTAAGAGCTAATTACAGGTAGATGTTATATAACTATTTTGTTTCATGACAAGCACACTATATTTCTACCAAAATGCCAAAGTAGGAAAAGAAGAGATTCAGGTTGCAAATGTCCTTGGAAAGGACACTTTTCTTCTATGGTAAATGTAAGAATACAGCCCTGACTAATTCAACCACAGCAAAGTCCTCTTATAGAATTGAATCCTGTGACTCTATTCAATGAAGTTAATGGTTGTTTCACATGAGTGATAGTGATGTATTGAGATTTAAGGAAGGGTGTGGAAGATAACACAGTAGAAAGTAGATATAATATTTAAAATATAATTCCTCTAGAATGAAAACAAAATCTATAAGAGAGGGCTCCACAGAAGCGTAATGTTCCATTTCAGGCTTTCAGAACAGATTTACAAATGAAACATTTCATAAACAATGAATAACGTGCACTTAAAGAACCTCACACAGAGGAAAATTGCAACTGAGCATGCATAATTTGCACTACAGTAATCTTATTTTCTAGCAAAAGCAATGAATCCTGTCACCAAATGGGAGCCAAGACAAAGTGACGGGATGCATACTGATGTTACTGAAATTCTCTCTGGAGGACTAAGGAGATAAGAAAATAATTGTGATGAGTTTTGTATTTTTAATTCTTAACTGGCAATAAACGTAAACAAATAATTTGAAGCTTATTTTCATCAAAGTATAGATCTACAGCTTAAAATATTAGGTCACTCATAAAACTGAATAATTAAACATATTAAATACTATATTATTCTGGGGGACAATCATTTCTGCACTGTAAAATTCTACTTATTATTATAGATTCTGTTTGCACCAGCTTTTCTACTTCCCTCAAAGCATGAAAATCGTGGGCTTAAATTTATTAGATACTGAATTGTTTTCTTTATTTGTATACATATAATTCATAGGTCATCCAGCAGTAATAAATTTTCTCAGGAATCAACTCCCTTGCATCAACCTATCACCAAGCAGCAGCCTTATTACCTATTAGGTTGTCAGGAAACACAGGTTATTTGTGCTTCTTTCACTCTCTCTAAATGTGTTATAGTAGTTAGCTACATAACTATCTTCTGAAACTTAAGTAGTAAAAAACTCTCACACGTCTTGTGAATGAAGATGAAGATAGCAGCGTAACAGCATAGCTAAAGTAAAGGTGAGATTGAACAATACAATAAGCTACCTGGACCCAGCAGACATGTACAGAACAGTCTACCCAAGAATATATATTCTTCTCAAATGCACATAGGACATTTTCCAGTGTAGACAATATGTTAGGCTACAAATTAAGTGCAAATAGATTTTAAAAGATAGATAATATGCAAAGTATCTATTCTAACCACAATGAAATGGAATTAAAAGTCAATAAATAACAGAAGGAAAACTGGAAAATTCATAAATTTGTGGAAATTAACATATTTTAAGCAACTGATGGATCAAATCAAGAAATCTTAAGGGAAATTAAGAAAAGCTTAGAGATAAATGAAAACATAAGTGCAACATACCAAAACACGTGGGACAAAGTGAAAGCAGTGCTAAGGGGTAAATTTATGGCTATAAATGCTTATGTTAAAACAAACAAACAAACAAACAAACAAAAACCAAGGAAGATCTCCACTCTAGCTTTACAACTGGAACTAGAAAAGAAAACAAACTAAACCCAAAGCTAGAAGGACTGACAAATTGTAGCTAGCTGGACTAAACAAAAAAAATAAATAAGAAGACTCAAATTATTTAAATAAAAAATGAAAATTGGGGCTTTACTAATAATTCTATAGAAGTAAAAAGGATTTTAAGAGATTATTATGAGCAACTGTACCTGCACATTGGATATCCTACACAAAATGGACAACTTTTTACACTTAGAAACCATGAAGAAATAAAAAATCTGAATAGACCTGTAACTAACAAGGAGATTGAATCAGTAATAAGATATCCCCCCAAAAAGAAAAGCCTTGGACTTTATTGCTGCCTGAATGGCTCAGTTGGTTGAGCATCCGACTTCGGCTCAGGTCACGATCTCATAGCTCATGAGTTTGAGCCCCGCCTCAAACTCTGTGTTGACAGCTCAGAGCCTGGAGACTTCTTCAGATTCTGTCCCTGTCTCTCTCTGCCCCTCTCCCACTTGCACACTTTCTTTTTCACTCTCTCTCTCAAATATAAATAAACATTAAAAAAATTTAAAAAAAAAAAAAAAACCCTGCTTATCAATATCCCTTAAGAGCATGGATGCAAAACTCCTGAACAAAATATTAGCAATGCAGGGGCGCCTGGGTGGCGCAGTCGGTTAAGCGTCCGACTTCAGCCAGGTCACGATCTCGCGGTCCGTGAGTTCGAGCCCCGCGTCAGGCTCTGGGCTGATGGCTCAGAGCCTGGAGACTGTTTCCGATTCTGTGTCTCCCTCTCTCTCTGCCCCTCCCCCGTTCATGCTCTGTCTCTCTCTGTCCCAACAATAAATAAAAAACCTTGAAAAAAAATTAAAAAAAAAAACAAAATATTAGCAATGCAAAACAGTAGCATATAAAAATGATTATATTTGACCAAATAGAATTTATTCTTGGAATACAAAGATGGTTCAACATATGAAAATTGACCCATACAACACAAAATGTTTTTAAAAAAGGAAAAAAGTCCATAAAATCCTTTCAGTTGATGCATAAAAAGCATTTGAAATTCAACATTATTTCATGATAAAAACACTCAACAAAGTAAGAATGGATAAAAATTACTTCAACATAATAAGCCCATCAATGAAAAGCTCACAATGGACATCATAGTCAACAGTGAAGAACTGAAAGTTTTTCATCTAAATCAAGAACAAGGGAAAGATGTCTGCTTTTGCCACTTCTATTCAACATAGTACTAGAAGTCCTTGCCAGGGTAATTATTCAAGAAAAATAAATAAAAGGCATCTGGATTAGAAAGGAAGAAGAAAATTATCTGTGTTCACAGATGATATGATTTTATATTTCAAAATCCTAAAGATTCCACAAAAGGCTATTAGAATTAATAAATGAATTCAACAAAGTAGCAGGATACATCAACATACAAAAAAATAGTTGCGTATCTATACGGTAACAATGAACAATCCTAAAAGGAAATTAAGAACACAGTTTTCATTTACAGTAGTGTCAAAAATAATAAAAACATTTAGAAACTAATGTAGCCAACATGGTAAAAATTTTGTACAATGAAACATAAAAACATTTATGAAATAAAATAAATAAATGAGAAGATACCAATTGGAATGTAAAATGGTACAGATGTTGGAAAAAATATAATAATTCCTCAAAAATTAAAAACAGAATGAATATATGATCCAGCAATTCCATTCTGGAAATGGAAATGCAGAGTCTTGCAATGTAATGGAAAGCAGAGTCTTAAAGAAATATTTCTACACCAATGCCCACAGCAGCATTATTCATAGTAGCTAAAATGTGCCAACAACCCAAGTTTCCACTGACTGATGAATGGATAAACAAAATATGGTATATGCATATAATGGAATATTATTCAGCCTTAAATAAGTAAGGAAATTCTGACATGCTATAAAATGAATAAACTTTGAGAACATTATGATAAATAAAATAAGATAGTTACAAAAAGACAAATATTCTATGACTGCACTTATTTGAGGTAATCAAATAATCATAAATTCATAGAGTAATCAAATTCATAGAGACAGAAAGTAAAATGGTGGTTGCCAGGGGCTGGAGGACAGATGAATGGGGAGTTATTGTTTAATGACTGATCTATTCATTAATGATTAAATTATGATAGAATAGAAAATCTGAATAGAACTCTAACTGGTAAGGAGATTGAATCAGATATCAAAATTCTCGGGATTTACAAAATGGTGTTGGAGTAGGAGGACCCTAAGCTCCTTTCGTCCCATGAACACAACTAGATAACTATCAAATCATCCTAAATACCCCAGAAATTGACTTGAAGACTGAAGGGCAAAGTCCACAACTAAAGGGGGAGAAGAGGCCACATTGAAGAAGCTAGGAAGTGTGGAGATGTGGTTTTAGGGAGGAAAGGGTCACAGGTGTTGTGGAGGGGAGGGTGCTATGATCATGGAGAAGGAAAAGAGAGAGAAGAACACACAGGAATGCACAAGAACACTTCCCCAAAGCCATTGGCTTGGAATACGAGAAGGGATGGATTTAATGAGTTCTTACAAACAGTGGGGTTTAAAACCTCGAGTTTTAAAGGTCAGTGGGCTTGGCTGGGATAGAGCCAGGAGGGCAGTGCCCTGCTTCTGGAAATAAGGCAGGCAAACAACTGGGAGCAGAGAGTGTGGAAATAGCAATCTGAAAAACACTTGGGGTACATAGGAGAGAGATTGTTCACTATTCTACGAGCACTTCCTTGAGAGGCAGCATTCACGGAGACACCTCTCTGGGAGCAAAGGAGCTGGCTGGTGCTATTTCTCTCTCATCCCTCAGCATAAACACAGAGCCACCTGCAGGGAGTAGCTCAGCGTGGACATTAGCTGCCCAACTTGCTTACACCACACCCCACACCCTGTGTTCTAGCAGAACTGCCCCTCTCAGTCAAGCTTGCCTGAGTCCCAGTATGATAGGTCCCACCAACAGAGGACCACCAAAAACCCCTGCCATACCACATCTCCTGACCAGAGAGCACACCTAGTTAAAACTTGCCACATTCAGGCTAGGGACAAAATATTGCCTAGAGCAGGCAAAGAGAGCCTCTGCAGACAACTGGATTGAAGGACAGAGCAGCAAAACACAACAGTGGAGCACATGTAGCACACACTGGAGACATTTCCTGAAGTGGCAGGCCCTGGGCACTACATGACCTCTTCTTCCCAAGGCCGTTACTTTCAAGAGCGGAAGACACAGCTAGCTTTCCTTTCTTTTTCTTCTTTCTTTTTCTTCCTTTCCTTTCCTTTCCTTTCCTTTCCTTATTTTCTTTTTCTTCTCTTTTCTTTCCTCTTTTGTTTGTTTCTTTTTTTTTTTTTTTAAATAGGCTTCATGCCCAGCACAGAACCCAAATCAGGGGTTGAACTTATGACCCTGAGATCAAGACCTGAGCTGAGATCAAGAGTTGGACACTTAAACAAATGACCCACCTAGACACCCTGACATAACTGCCTTTTCTAACACACAGAAGAAGGCAGAGACTTAGACAAAATGCCAAGATGGAGGAATATCAGTGACTATCAGGATATCAGCGAGACCCTTACCACAGAGATAGAAGAGTTAAAAAAGAATCAATTAGAGGTGAAGAATGCAAGAAACAAGATTGGAATGAATAGCAGGCTGGAAGAAACAGAGGAAATAATTAGTGACCTAGGAACCAAATTAATGGAAAATAATGAAGCTGAACAAAAGAGAGAAAGAAAACTTATGGATCACAAGAATAGACTTACAGAATTCATTGACTCCATAAAATATAGTAGCATTCATATTAAAGAAATCCCAGAAAAAGAGAGAGAAAAGGGGGAAGGAAATTTATTTCAAGAAATAATAGCTGAAAACTCCCCTAATCTGAAGAAGGAAACAGACATTCAGATCTAGGGGCCACAGGGAATTCCCCTCAAAATCAGCAAAAGCACGCCAACACATATTAGACAGATATTAGATGTTAGATATTAGACATCTAGATATTAATAACAACAGATATTAGACTTAAATTTGCAAAACATAGTGATAATGAAAAAATCTTAAAAGCAGAAAGACAAAAGAAGTCCTTAGCTTACAAGAGAAAACCCATACGGCTAGCTGGAGATTTCTCAACAGAAACTTGCTAAGCCTGAAGGGAGTGGTATCATATATTCAAAGTGTTAAATGGGAAAAATCTGCAGCCAAGAATATTCTATCTAGCAAGGCTGTCATTCAGAATAGAAGGACAGATGAAGACTTTCCCAGAAAAAAACTAAAGGAGTGTGACCATTAAACCAGCACTGAAACAAATATGAAAGGAGACTCTGAGTGCAAAAGAGAGACCAAAAGTGAAAAAGAAAGGATCAGAGAAAATCGCCAGAAACAATGACAAAATAATTAATAAAATGGCAATAAATACATATTTGTCAATAATTACTTTGAAACAAGTGATCTAAATGCTCCAATCAAAAGATATAGGGTGTCAGAATGAATAAAAAAAAATAAGACTCATCTATACGCTGTCTATAAGAGACCTATTAGACCTAAAGACACCTACAGATTGAAAGTGGCTGGGTAAATAAACATTTACCATGCAAATGGATGTCAAAAGAAAGCTGGTATAGCAATACTTTTATTAGACAAACTAGACTTTTTTGTTCTTATATTGTTTTTATCCTGCTTTGGTATCAGGGTAATACTGGCTTCACAGAATGATTTTGAATGTGTCCTCTCTATTCCATTATTTGTAAGATTTTGCTAAATATTGTCATTAATTATTTTTTTAAATGTTTGGCAGAATTCACTAATGAAACCATGTAGTCTTGGGTATTTCTGTGCTGGGAGACTTTTGGTTACTAATTAAACTTTCATTCTTGTTATTGGTCTAAGAAGACTCCCTATTTCCTGGACTCAAGATTCATGATTCAATCTTGGTGCATTTTTAGGAGTTAACTATTTTTTCCCTAAGTTATCTGATTAGTTAGCATATAATTGTTTATAGTAATCTTTATCACACTATGTACTTCTGTAGTTTCTGTTATATTGCTTTTTCTTCCATTTTTCATTTTGGTTTGTGAGTCTTTCTTTTTCTTAATGTAGTTAAAGCAATGCCAATTTTATTTATTTTGTTTGAAAAACTGGTCATAACTTTCAATGTTATTTATTTATTCTGATCTCTATTTTATTTATTTATGGTTTTTCTTTGCTATTTCCTTCCTCTACTAAATTACAGCTAAGTTTCTTCTTTTTCTAGTTCCTTGTGGTGAAATATTAAGTAGTTTATTTGAACTCCTTTTTTTAATACAAGCATTTATATCTTAAAATATTAAAATAGAAACAGAATTAACAACAACAACAAGAAAAAGAAGTCAAAACCCACTCAGCAAAGAAAAGCTCTGGACCTTATGGCTTCAATAGTGAATTCTTAACAAATATTTAAAGAAGATCATGACACTAATGACTTAAAAACTGAAACTCTACAAGCTGAAAAGACTTCTGGAGATGGATGGAGGTGATGGATGTACAATAGGAATAGACTTAATACCACTAAATGGTACACTTAAAAATGGTTCGGTGCATTTTTATGTTGTCTTTTTAAAATTATTTTATTTTTTATTATTTTTAAATGTTTTATTTATTTTTGAGAGAACACAAGTGGGGGAAGCTCAGAGAGAGAGGGACAGAAGATCTGTAGCAGGCTCTGTGCTGAGAACAGCGAACCTCACGTGGGGCTTGAACTCACGAACCGTGAGATCATGACCTGAGCTGAAGTCAGGTGCTCATCCAACTGAGTACCCTTATGTTGTCTTTTTATGCAATAAAACAATTGGGAAAAAAGTAAAGGTGAGGCCTGTTTTTATGTTTAAAAGGATTCCATGATTTTATCTCAACAATAGTCTACTTTCTCATCACATGATGCTTGAACAATGACCTGATCCTGGCACAGAGAATGGGCTGCATTCATGTATGTTGCACCAAATATGAGGACATAGATGTTGTAAAACAATTCAAAAGAATAAGTGATTTTTAGGGGCACCTGGGTGGCTCAGCTGGTTGAGTCTGACTCTTGATTTCAGCTAAAGTCATGTTCCCAGGATCATGGGATCGAGCTCCTTGTTGGGCTCTGTGCTAAGTGTGGAGCCTGCTTAAGATTCTCTGTCTCCCTCTGTCCTTCCCCAACTCATGCCCTCTGTACCTCTCTAAAAAAAATAATAATAATAAATAACAAGTGGTCTAGTCAGTGCAATGTCCAATGCCACATACTCAACTGAATATGACAATGTCAAATTTATCATCACTTCTAACTCTATTTGAAAATTGAATTGAAATCACTACCAAGGCTGTGTAGTGTCATAAAACCCAAGTGTGGTAAGTTACATTACTGCTTAGCAAATAGTCATGCCCTATTTCCTTCCATGAGAAGAATACATTTCCCTGACTAATTGATGTTGGGCATAGCTATATGACTTGCTTTGCTGAGTGGGATAAGAGTGGAAATGATCTAAGCAAAACTAGAAAATTGTTTTTCAGATTTGACTGAGCCTTATACTTCTCTTTTCCCATAAGAAGAATGTGCCTCAGGTGGTTGGAGTTGTAAGGAGAATGAGAAACAGGTAAACTCAGTTCACAGCTAGGAAACAAGTGCAACTGAGCTAAGTGTAAATGAGCTGAATTCCAGTTAATCTACAGATGAGTAAGTGTGAAACAGATGCTAACTGCTGCACATGATATTATGGCTGTAACTAACTGATACACTAAGGAAGAAATGGAATTCATCAAAACACAAACAGAATCAAGATTTTAAAAGCCTCAGGTTTGTGAGATTATATTGGTTTAACTGGGTGAAATAGTTGGAAAAGTGAAAGTTTAGCTTGGCTTATGCATGCAAAGGTAACAACTGAATATTTTGAAAGGCAGGGTACCTAGTGAGAAAATAAAGAAGAAAAAATAGCAAATAGATAAGTCTTAAAATTTTTATTGATGAGGGGGCGCCTGAGTGGCTCAGTTGGGTAAATGTCTGACTCTTGATTTCGGCTCAGCTCATGGTCTCACGGTTTGTGGGATCGTGCCCCGTGTTGGGCTCTGTGTTGACAGTGTGGAGCCTGCTTGGGAATCTCTTCCTCCGTCTCTCTGCCCCTCCCCTGCTCATGCTTCCCCAGTCTCTCTCAAAATAAATAAATAGACATTAAAAAAACATAAAAAATGTTTTCATTGATGAAAGAAAGGGAAGAAATAAGACTGATGCTAGAAGGGGCATTTGGGAAGAGAGAAGGCTTTTTGATTTTGTTATTCATTTCCTTTTTTTTCCATAAAAAAGAAAGGATCACAGTGTATTTACAATTATAAGAGAAATACCAATAAAGCAGGAGAATTAAAATGCAAGAAAGGAAGTTATTGACTGCCTTGAAACAAAACCATAGCTCAGTTCGTTTAAGAATGACATTCAGTACACAGTGAAAGACATGAAACAAATTCTTGCTCTGAGACGGTGAAATAGAAGAAAAGTGATGTTGCAAATAATTTCTAAAAATGTGTGGAAGGTGTGTCCACACAGAACTGTTGAAATGAGAAGAATGAAGATGGCACTTGTGCTGGATGGATATATTTGCGATCATGGGATGAGGGGATTGCATTGTTGAATAACATAAGACTCCAAACAACTTTTGGGGGGAATTTATTGTCTGTTTAAAATGTAAGTTTAAGATGATTGCTGAAAAATAACAAAAGCCAAGGATAAGTACACTTACAGTGGCAACTAGGTTGAAACAATGGTTCAAAGATCAAGAATGGATAGAGTACAGGGAGTTATTTTGGTTTGAACATCTTTCAGGTCTGGCTCCACTACTTTTTCTCTATCTGACACCTTACCAGCAGACCCCATAACTTCTGACGAAAGCCTTTTAATGGCACTCCAGTAGCCACGTGGCAAAGTTCACTTTCTTTGATGTGATAGATTATGATTCAGCAAATATTCACATATAGACCTCCAGCCAACAGGAGGAATATACTTCCCTATTCTGTTATACAACTAGTTATTTTCTTAGCTTTTACTCCATTATTACACATATCTCAGTGCTCCTCTGCTTTCATTACCTTGAATGTTCAAGACCATTATAACTTTCCCCAAGAAACTTTCTTTAACTACTTTATCTCCTATGGATTTCTTATTATACAGAATTGTTTAGCTCTTACTATCTTTCATCATTTCCTTAATATTATGCAATTTTTCATTGTTTTTCTCTCCATGAATCTACCCACCTTTCTTCTGTCCTCAAGTAGAATTGCTAGCTCTTAGGGAGAGAGTGTATTGATGAACATTTTATCCCCTCTACTTAGAAGTCTACTGCATACCTTTGTGATTATTAATACATATTTATATCAATAACAAATATAATAATTAACAGGTCACACTTTCAAAAAACTTGACTTTATCCACGTTATTAAATATCACAATATCTCCCTCTTGGTAAATTTATTCTAAGATCTGACCTTAACTTCAATAACTAAAGATCCCTTTGGAACAGGCAACTCAATGTCTAGTGACCCTTTATTTCTGCTTTCTAGTTTTCAGTGTAGAATAACTAAAAATTCACCTTGGAAGAAACAGAACCAAAGAGATTTGATCAAAACAGTGTCATCTTTTATATAAACAAGATTACTATTTACTTTCATTTGAAAAATAAGGCACAGACATGACAAGAATATAAATTATATGAATTATAGTAATTTATTTTTAAAGGAAATGGCAAAATATTTTAAAATAACAGAATATACGAGGCCCTCAGTATAGCTTCATTTAACATAATAATAAAGCAAACAAAATCCTGAGATGAGATCCATAATTTCTATTATATTTTTAGTGCTTACCCAATCTTTGACCTTCTGTTCACATCACAGATACTTTGGGTGGAGTGAAGATATGCTGGGGCCATATAAAGAAATTCTGTTTTGACCAAATTAATACAATTCAGAAAGACCTTTTTGAGGACTGAAGTGAATAAACACTTTGACCTTCACTCCCAGTAGCACACATTTTATCTGTGAAAGTTATCTATAGAAAAATAAAAGATTCTGACACTTTAAAGTTTTGTCTGAAGAATTCCTTAGCAAATTTGTTTATAGAGGAAAAGTAGATGTATGGTATATACAATAGGCATAATTTTTACTTTGCATCTGTTTTGCTGCAATTTGTTTTCTGGAAATACTGCTATAAGAGCAAAGAGATAATAATAAGATTGATCTTCTTAGCAAAAACTGTGAAGTTTTGTTTATATAACCTGTCATAAATTGTTATTTTATGTGAACTTTTCTAAATATTTCTATTGTCTACTACAAGTTTTTGTAAAACACTTGTTTTACAAGTGACTACAAGTGACTATGCTCCATTTTCTCTAAGTCCTCTCTCAATACAAAGACTGATTTTTTACCTAAAATTCATTATTCTAGAAAGTGTGTGTGTGTGGTGGGGGAGGTTGTGTGTGTGTGTGTGTGTGTTTGTGTATGTGTGTGCATGAGAATGGAGGTGTGATATAAAGTGCACATAGATAGAAATGGGTACAACTAGGACCCTTTCAGACATGGGGTAAACCAAGATTACCATATTTTTTCTTAATTTTAATATATCTTTGAGTAGTCACATATGATGATATTCTCATTAATTATGTTCTAAGGAAAAAAAGTGGTGGAAAACCATACTGATGCTTCTTTTCTTATTCCTCCATTGTTCCTCTATTTTCCTCTGATGTATGCCTGAAATTGCATGGAAGTATATTTAAATGAACCTAAATAAATTAATGGGTAACTAAGTCATGAATTTGTAGAATAAGTTATATTTTAAGATTAGCATGTCAAATCTAAATGACTCAATTCATAGTACAGTATAAGTTTTCTGACTTTTTCTGCTGTCTGCTTACATTCAAGTTTGGATAATGATACAATTGATCTTAAAATTGTATGGATATACCTCTCCCATATACTAATTTATCCATATGGGAAAAATAAAACTATATGGTTTAAAAAATAAAAATAATAATTATACTGTACAACTTATTTTTTTAATTTTTTTAAAATATTTTTTTAACGTATATTTATTTTTGAGACAGAGAGAGACAGATAATGAATGGGGGAGGGTCAGAGAGAGAGAGGGAGACACAGAATCCGAAACAGGCTCCAGGCTCTGAGCTGTCAGCACAGAGCCCGACGCGGGACTTGAACTCACGAACCGCAAGATCATGACCTGAGCCGAAGTCGGATGCTTAACTGACTGAGCCACCCAGGCGCCCCGATATACTCTACAACTTATACTTTATCTTATTGAACTATTTCTATTTTATAGCAATTAAATTATGTAATGAGTTGGGTTTCACTTTCTTAAAGTAAAATGAAATGATTGAACATATTTGAATTATTTTATATATTATTGAAAACTAGGAAAATATACTTATTATAATTCATGTATAGGATCTGAGAAATTATTTTTCCTTTTGACTATCATAAAGTTGTAGGTAGCATTTTAGTGACATATAAAATGTAATTTATATTGGTAGACTAAACATCAATAAAATTCCTATTCCATGTTAGAATGTAAATAAAGAAGAATACAGAAGAGTGATGATACATGTTGCAAACCTAAAAACAGAAGCTTGTATTATAATTAGCTTACTTTAAGACTCTTTTAGAGTTTTATATTTCAGTTATGATCAAGATGCTATCTTGGTCCTGGTGTTTTTTTTTTTAAATGAATTAAATTTAATATTCATTATTAGATGCACGCTCAAAAATTAGCTTCTGAAGTTCTCAAGCCTATCTCATATTATTACAAACTTTTTCCTCTAACAGCTTATCCTACTGATTAATGAAAATTCATAAGAAATGCCTCTGAAAATGTGTTAATTTAAACTTTTAACAATTTTTGAAACATTCCATGATAGCTTTTTCAATTTATTATTCCTATACTTTCTCCCTTATATATTTGAAGAAACTTGTATGAATATTGTCTTTTATAAAAGTTGGATAGTTCAATAATTAAAAATAAATAAGGATTATATCATTAAAATAAAATTATATTTTAAGAGCATTAAATAAACAACAAAGAGATGACTGACTCCTTGTAATATTTTCCATAAATTCAATATAAAGATCTGTAAAGAATGATTAAAGAAATAATAGAAATGTTAATTTCCTAATATTATCTTCATTCTTCCAGTGTTATTGCACTAACTCTGACTCAGTAACAATGAAACTACTTTAACGTATTTTTTCTCAGAATCATTAAGAGGTATTGATTACCAAATCTTTTCTGAATTCTCTCTACACCTTTGGCCCATTATCATAATTGTTACTATTTCACCTTTTCTGTGCAGTCTTTGTCGGTAAGCCAAACATTTTCCTTTCTAACTGCTTTTTTTTAATGTGTGTGTGTGTGTGTGTGTGTGTGTGTGTGTTTATTTGGGGGCGCCTGGCTGGCTCAGTCAGTCAAGCCTCCAACTTCAGCTCCAGTCATGTTCTCAGGATCACAGAGCCTGGAGCCTGCTTCGGATTCTCTCTCTCTCTCTCTCTCTCTCTCTCTCAAAGGTAAATAAACATTAAGAGAGAGCGTAAACATTGAGAGAGAGACGGAGAGAGCGAGCGAGAAGGGGAGGGGCAGAGAAAGAGGAAGAGATACAGAATCCAAAGCAGCCTTCAGCCTCTGAACTGTCAACACAGAGCCCGAAGGGGCTTGAACCCACAAACCCCAAGATCATGAACTGAGCCAAAGTCAGACGCTTAACCAACTGGGCCACCCAGGTGTCCCCCTTTCTAACTGCTTTTTTTTTAAATTTTTTTTAATGTTTATTTATTTTTGAGAGAGACAGAGACAGAGCATGAGCAGGGGAGGGGCAGAGAGAGAGGGAGACACAGAAGCAGAAGCAGGCTCCAGGCTCTGAGCGGTCAGCACAGAGCCAGACGCGGGCCTCGAACTCACGAGCTGTGAGATCATGACCTGAGCCGAAATCGGACGCTCAACCAACCGAGCCACCCAGGCGCCCCTCTAACTGCTTTTAATATGATATCTCTATTGTGAAATGATTCTTTTATTAGGTATTTCTATGCTTTCTAACTGGTCATATTTATTAAGTACATATGCAGAGTCTCACCACTGTGTTATACACTGAGCCAGGGATGAGGGATAACAATGTGAACAAAATCAGTCAAGGGGAACTTACTAACAACCAGAGAAGACAGAGAATAAGGAATTACACAAAGGAATGTAAAATAACAGTCCTAAATTCTACAAAGGAAGATTTCATGATAATCTGAGGGACTTGTCCCTGTCTGGGAAACAGAGGGATACAATTTCGAATTTCATATTACTTTATGATGTTTCGTTATCTGGTAATTCTCATTTTAGATGAATATAATTTGCCCTCTGAGTTGTATACCATCCCAGCTTGCGAAGGAACAATGTAATGTACTAGCTTTTATCCATTACTTTGAACCTAGGCACATGGAAAATGTGACTGATAGTTTATTAACACAAATGCAGACCAAGATCATTACTGTGGATGAAATCTTGTAATAATCCACTGTGACATGACAAGTTTCTAGAGATGTATCTTTAAAAATGTCATAAAAATAAATTTCTTTACTAGAACAACCTAATCAGACTTCACTTTATTTAGAACAATGATAAACACAAATAAAACAAGTCTAGACAGACCATGGAAGAAAGAAAAAATATTTATATATTGGTAATTTTAACAGCACAGTTTTTCATTATTTGAATAAGAAGCTCACATTTTCATTTTGCAGTGGGCCCCTCAAGTTATTTTAGTTGACCCACCATAGCTAAAAATAATCAAAAAGTCTTGTCCACCCTCTGAGTAAAAAGGGTTAGTCATGCAACAATTATTTCAGAGACATCTCAATAACTTTATAATAATTAATATTTGGTTTTTGAAAACTAAAGCTATTTACTCAAATTGAGAAAATAAAACCATGCTGTGATACCATTTCCTAGAGAAATTCTTAATGCAGATATTTAAAATCTAAACAGGAAACAAGGTCAAAAGTACAGGCAATGTTTATATATTTCAACCAAGGAACTCAGATTATAATCTTATGGGCTGCAGTATCGATTTTCCTATAAAGACGAAAGAAGAACATAATTATCATGACCACATATAAGAAAGTTCTATGGTGCAAACATATCAGTGTATTATTACCGCAGAGATATGGTTAGGCACCTTAATTGCTGATGGTACCCAACAGGTTACAAATCTACTAGATGTTCAAAATTATTTTATTTCCTAGTTGAACCTATCGTTGTTTATCAGACAGTTCCATCCAAAGCTGCTATTTTTCTATACGCAGAAGGATTTGTAACTTGTTGTCTAACACAAGTCCTTGATTGTTGTCCTGAATAACATTAAAAAATGGTTATTTATCAAAAACATTCTATAAGGACCTTAAAACAATGAGACAAAACCTCCAAATTTTCAGAAATTCCAAACTATAGTTTACCAAATTTTCATAAATTCCAAACATATAGTTTACCTAGACTAACTCCATTAGGGCTTCATCATCCATGTGGTGGTGGGGGAAGTAGAAAAATCCTTATCTTGGGAAAAGAAAACAACTGAATAAGAAATGTTATTTAGTCTTATTTCATGTTAATACTTGTAGAAATGTGTCACTACTTACTTCACTGAGAAGTGACCCCTTTATATTGAGCAATGAAAACTATGAAGCCATGCAAAAATTAATACAATAAAATACACAAAGCTACTGAGATTATAATAATTCTATGTAAAATACATTAACAAGCAATTCCAATGAATGTTCTAAGTCTTGAAATGCATTATTGTATTGCAGCTACAAAGTTTACATTAAATGCTCAACTATAATTTCAACTTATAAGAACTGAAAAATATGAGAATGACTGATATTAGCTTTTTAGACTTAGTATTTCAGTCTAAGGTCACAGAATCTGTAAAACAGTTAAAGGATTATTAGTTTGCCTGTATTTCTCACCTTGGGGAACAGTGGTCTATGGAAGCAGAACAAAACAGTTTTTTTATTTGCTGCTTTTAATGCTTTATTTTATTTTATTTTAGTTTTATTTTGGAACCTAATTTATTTGGGACCTGTATTCTAGCATAATTAAGCAGAATGAGACCATACAGCATTTATGCCAGAGAAGGGTAATGGCTCCACTCTGGTTGGTACCTCTCACATGTCTGGGGTGGGCTATGTTCTCTTTGACGCTTGTCACTGCATGGCTAAAAGTCAGAGATCCATATAAAAGTCACACATACAGAATCTGTCCAGAAAGAACATTTGACATCTCATCTAATTTTTGTTGTTGTTGATGTTACTGATTCACAAGCAAGCCACATTCTGTTTATAGAAAATAACCAATTCCAGTATAAATTCTAATAAGGAAGAGGATTGATAAGCTCCATTATTTTTCTTATTTTGAGACCTGCACACAAATGAATGATACTCTATTTTATAACACTGCATGTGCAAAATGCTTAATTTTCTTGGCCACACACAGTTTTCTTTATTTAATTTTTTTTTTTTACATTTACTTATTTTTGAGAAACAGAGTGAGACAAAGTGTGAGCAGGGGAAGGGCAGAGACAGAGAAGGAGACAAGAATCTGAAGCAGGCTCCAGGCTCTGAGAAAACAGTCAGCACAGGGCCTGATGCGGGGCTGGAACCCACAAACTGTGAGATCATGACCTGAGCCGAAGTCGGACGCTCAACCGACTGAGCCACCCAGGCGCCCCACCACACACGCTTTTCAAGTGGAGAAAGTCTTACATTTTATTCAGTGACAGGGGATCTAGCTTGAGGCCATCCATTACATATGGCATAGTGATGATTTGCAATCCATAGCTTCAGGCATATACTGGGATTTATTAAATGCAATAATCTCTTCCTCTCTTTTGTTAATGTCCAAATTTACTTGAGGAGACTATGTTAGGGATTCAGATGAGGAGGAGAAAGAAGAGGTATTTTGAGGGCATGAAGAGTGAATAATTCTTTAAGAGTAGGAAAAAAATCAGTGAATTTTATGAAAAATTATGAGCTGGTTACCTCTCCTTTGAAATATCCCCCAGTTACAGTACCTCTCAGGGAATGGTTTCATGTACACAGCGAGGCTGATCATATGCATTCAGTTTTCCAGTCTTGTGAAAGCTTCCTACACCCTAAGTTGAGTATGAAAGCTCCAAAACCACTAGTGATAAAAGAAATATGTAGGCAGGGCAGTAAGATAATTCAGTAGTAAATGTAGAAGCCCGGTGATCTGAGGATTTGTTCCGCTTCCTCCAACATTGGGCTGTCTTCTAAGATTTATTTGTTGTTCTGGGATAAGAGAAAAGGAGATTCAGAAATGATCCCAGTTGAATTTCCCTCCAGCCAAGTAAGACAGAAGCTAAGGAAAGTTTAGGCCGAGGCTTAATAAATAAATATGGTGTACATGAATTTATTGTATATGACTAATATGTGTTACGAAAGTTTGTTTCAATCATTTGCATTCTTTACACATTTAAATCTGTAATTTATCTGGAACATCGGTGGTAGTGCCTATAGAATGATAGAGTAATTTCATAAATATGATATATGTAAGTAACAAGACATAATATTAATCAGGACCAACATAAAATACCTTTTGGTTTTATTATATCTGACTAAACACGTAATTGCATAATTATATAAGTTAAAATACTTGGTTGAGAAATTTCAAGGTATGTTTTCTTGGTTCTGTGTACTATAGAGTTTCTTTTTTAGAGTTTTAATATATTTACTATCGATCTTCAATTAAAAAAATCATGTATGTCATTCTTAACTACAGATATTTCAGAAATTTCTCACTAACAAATGATCTATTCTTACTGTTCCAACTGATTTTCAAAGAAATTTTATTATTTTACAATAAATGGGATTTTCATATCACGAGATCAAATGTTATAGAGCTTAGGGTATTTGTAGAAAAATCGATTGTTATCCATTCATTGTTTCAAATAGCAAAAGTGTTCTAGATCAATTACTTGATTTTTTATCTGCAAATTTTATTTGGAGATACTGTCTACTATCTATCTGGAAATAAAGGCTAAAATATGTGGACTCATTATAAAGACAAAATAATTGAAGAATCGTTTTCACTTTAAAACAACACAAACAAAAAATTAGATAAATAAAACAAAACAATCAAATTATAATGTAAACTGAAAAATGGGTAAAAGATGCCAAAATATTACTGCTCTTTAGTTGAAATATAAGTCATCATATTTTAATTACTGTTACATCATTCTAACAAATAGAAACCACTATCAAATCATTTTTCTATTTCTACTGTAAGACAATTTTATAGTGCATAGATGACTATCTTTGTTAAGTTTTGACATATATTTATGTCTTTATATATCAAAAATGTTGATGAGAAGTGTTGGCGAGGAGTGCCTGGGTGGCTCATTTTGTTGAGCATCCAATTTCAGTTCAGGTCATGATCTCGTGGTTCATGAGTTCAAGCCCCACATCGGGCTCTGTGTTAACAGCTCAGAGCCTGGAACCTGCTTCAGATTCTGTGTCTCCCTCTCTCTGCCCCTCCCTTGCTCATATTCTGTCTCTCTGTCTCTCAAAAAATGAATAAACATTAAAAAATTAAAAGAAAAAGAAGTGTTGCTTAACTGGCAGTCTTTTATGAAACTGAACTATTATGAAGACTCTTATTTTCTAAACAGATATTTTGCCATTCAGTGAGTTTTAGAAACAACAAAGTCTTCAACATATCATCCAGTAGCATCATTGAATCATTTTTCCAGTTGGCAAAGAAATCAGGAAATGAGCTGAAAAACACTAGGGCCACAAACTACTAATCTATAAATTAGATTTTCCAGTTAAAAGAGATTTAAATCCCAAATTGGATAAGACTTAGAATGAGAAACAGATGCTATTTGTATTGTGCTTCTTATCAGATAGTGGGTCTCCTGAGGCCACATTAAAGTGACACAATCAAAGCATCTCATCACCTGCTCAATGTTAGGTTATTTTAGATATTTGCTAGGATGGTTCTGGAGTGTTCATAACCAACACTCAAGAAGAGTTTCTCTGCCTGTATGGAAGTAGATTAAAAGTTAAATAATCTGCCATGTGCATTAATACAGTTAGGTAGTATAAGGAATAACTGTATTAAAGCTTAAGCTAAAAACAAGGCAGCAACTGTCAAATGAATATGTGTATAATAATTCATACACATTGTACACACTAGACTAAAAGTAATCTAGTTTTAGAATACACATAAGTGAAAAAGAACAGTTCTGGTTTTGTTGAGGAAGAAACGAAATATGATCAAGAAATCTTTAACTCAGGGAGTATTATTTTTAATTTTAAACAAGAGTAAAAAAGAATTGACAATTATTTTGATCACCTGGATTCAAAAAATAATATTTGACTGCAAACTGTATACTAGAACACTCTTAAACAATATTTCTAGGTATAGTGGAAATACTTCTGCTCAGAACTATCAAAATTGGAAATAGATATGTTTTTTGTTTGTTTTTTTAATGTTTATTTTTAAGAGAGAGAGAGAGAGAAAGACAGACTGCAAGCAGGGCAGGGGCACAGAGAAAGGGAGACACGGAATCCGAAGCAGGCTCCAGGTCAGCCCAGAGCCTGTCAGCCCAGAGCCTGATGTGGAGCTCGAACTCACGAACCTGAGCTGAAGTCAGAAGCTTAACCAAATGAGCCACCAAGGAGCCCCCTAGATAATGTTTTTTTTTAAAATTTAAAACTCAGAATAGATATGGGCAAATTTCTATCAATATTTTCTTAATCTTGTAAAATCAAATTCTCATATGCAATTTAAGGGAAAGCAGAGTGTCATGTATCCTACTTTCTATTTTGGCTTTTTTTTTTTTTTTTTTTTTTTTTATGAAGTTTATTGACAAATTGGTTTCCATACAACACCCAGTGCTCATCCCAAAAGGTGCCCTCCTCAATACCCATCACCCACCCGCCCCTCCCTCCCACCCCCCATCAACCCTCAGTTTGTTCTCAGTTTTTAACAGTCTCTTATGCTTTGGCTCTCTCCCACTCTAACGTCTTTTTTTTTTTTCTCCCTTCCCCTCCCCCATGGGTTCCTGTTGAGTTTCTCAGGATCCACATAAGAGTGAAACCATATGGTATCTGTCTTTCTCTGTATGGCTTATTTCACTTAGCATCACACTCTCCAGTTCCATCCACGTTGCTACAAAAGGCCATATTTCATTTTTTCTCATTGCCACGTAGTATTCCATTGTGTATATAAACCACAATTTCTTTATCCATTCATCAGTTGATGGACATTTAGGCTCTTTCCATAATTTGGCTATTGTTGAGAGTGCTGCTATGAACATTGGGGTACAAGTGCCCCTATGCATCAGTACTCCTGTATCCCTTGGGTAGATTCCTAGCAGTGCTATTGCTGGGTCATAGGGTAGGTCTATTTTTAATTTTCTGAGGAACCTCCACACTGTTTTCCAGAGCGGCTGCACCAATTTGCATTCCCACCAACAGTGCAAGAGGGTTCCCGTTTCTCCACATCCTCTCCAGCATCTATAGTCTCCTGATTTGTTCATTTTGGCCACTCTGACTGGCGTGAGGTGATACCTGAGTGTGGTTTTGATTTGTATTTCCCTGATAAGGAGCGACGCTGAACATCTTTTCATGTGCCTGTTGGCCATCTGGATGTCTTCTTTAGAGAAGTGTCTATTCATGTTTTCTGCCCATTTCTTCACTGGGTTATTTGTTTTTCGGGTGTGGAGTTTGGTGAGCTCTTTATAGATTTTAGATACTAGCCCTTTGTCCGATATGTCATTTGCAAATATCTTTTCCCATTCCGTTGGTTGTCTTTTAGTTTTGTTGGTTGTTTCCTTTGCTGTGCAGAAGCTTTTTATCTTCATAAGGTCCCAGTAATTCACTTTTGCTTTTAATTCCCTTGCCTTTGGGGATGTGTCGAGTAAGAGATTGCTACGGCTGAGGTCAGAGAGGTCTTTTCCTGCTTTCTCCTCTAAGGTTCTGATGGTTTCCTGTCTCACATTTAGGTCCTTTATCCATTTTGAGTTTATTTTTGTAAATGGTGTGAGAAAGTGGTCTAGTTTCAACCTTCTGCATGTTGCTGTCCAGTTCTCCCAGCACCATTTGTTAAAGAGGCTGTCTTTTTTCCATTGGATGTTCTTTCCTGCTTTGTCAAAGATGAGTTGGCCATATGTTTGTGGGTCTAGTTCTGGGGTTTCTATTCTATTCCATTGGTCTGTGTGTCTGTTTTTGTGCCATATTTTGGCTTTTTGGTTAAACAAAATATACTAATATTTGGTAATAAATTCACATAATTTTTTTAAAAAGGAAATTGTTTTATTCTTTCTTTTGAAATATCTCTCCAACAGTTAATTTTCGTTTTCCATAAAGTTCAGGAAAAATTTTCTAAGCATTACAATGACCTTTCTGAAAGATGTGTAATAAAAATGCAGACTATTAGTAAATTGACAGGGAAGCAGGGATTTAAAAAGTAGATAAATACATATGAACATACATAGTATCAACTATTTATAAGCCTAATAGGGGAATAGAGATTTAAAGTGTGCAAAATAAAAATAAATACATTTATTTTGGTAAGCAATAATATTTTTTTTAACTGAGGTAAATTCATGTACAATAAAATAAACCATTTAACTGAGGTACATTCATGTACAAATAAAATAAACTACTTGGAAGTAGCATTTAATACATTCATGTTGTACAAATATCACTTCTATCAAGTTCCAAAATATTTTCATCGTCTCCAAAGAATATTCTGTGTCCATTGGGCAGATACCTAAGCAACAGTGTTTTAAAAATTATTAGCCCTTGGGATACAGAAAATTTGCATTACTATGTAAAAATTCAGGAGAGAAAAACTTTATATGTTCTTGAAATATTATGAGGATTCTACATTGACAAATTCTTCTACTCATAGTAACTTCAATTTTAGTGGAAATAGTTACCTGTGAACATTTTGTTTGCTTTATATGGAATATAATTCAAAACAGCTGTAAGTAGGGTAGAGTCTAATTTAATTTCTTTGACTCAAAGTAGAGGAGTATACATCTTATAATTTCATCTCATTTCATTACAAGTGTTACATACATCCTTACACAGCCTTTAAACCATAGCCTCACTAGGTTGCTGTGGCCCCCATAGTGGATATAGAAAAGGAACCACTGGGGTGTGAGAAAGAAGCATTTGAATTCCCATACTTTTCAATTTTTATATGGGCTATGTTTTCAAATGTTTATGATGAAAAAGTACAATAGTTCATCTGCATGTTTTTTAAACAACTATTTGGGGAATATGACTAACTAATTTGGTGCCATTGGGTTTCCAGTATCCGTCATGCTTTTTCCATGGCTCCCTCTTAAGTATTTTGAGTCAGTTCTACCCCAATATCCATTCATAGCAATCTTCTGTCCAGATTGTATAGAAGCTAATGTTTCTCTTATATGGATAAAGTAAGTTTGACAGCTCATCCCTCATTGGTCATCCCAATTCTCTAAATCTTCCTGCAGGCTGTCTAATGTCCTTTGGCATTGTAATACTATTCACTTATACTTTTACAGATTGTAAAAGGTTGGAAAATTTGATCATTTCAATTTTCTGTGGCTGATTAATTCTGCCACGGTATATGTCTGGTCTTGGAAATAGGAGGGCTCAGCAGATTACTAGTTGCTAAGAGCTTTCTTGCCTGGAGCTGTCTTCCTCAAAGCAACAGTTTGGGAACATAATTTTTCTCTCTCTGTAACTGTCTGCAGGCCACCAATCTTAACCATCCTACAAGTAAAGGTATAGTTAAAATAACACACATTAAGCTTAGTTTTTGTGAGTGCAGAATACACTACACTATGAATGTTGGTTAGGATCAATAAGAACTTCTAGTACTCAAAGGTCATATATTCCAGGGTAATTTTTCCTGACTCTTTAATAACACAAGACTTGGGCTAAATATAACTACCTTTCATTTCCAGCAATTTCTTTCTTTGGGCAATTCCAGTGCTTTTCTGAAATCTTTTTTCTTCTCTACATCTCCCTTTATGGTAGCCCTTATGTTACTATCAGTTTTGATCTGTGGTTATCAGAATAATTTAATGGCTCCTTCATCCCTCTCAGTGATCTGTTCAAGACATTAATATATGCAGAAGAAAGCCCTAGAATATTCAGGACTCACACTGGGAGTTACTTCTCTCATACATCCCCATTCTCTCTCCTTCTGCTTTAGGATTTGCCCAGGGGTTCAGAATCATCTTCTTCTTTGTCTTATATTAAGTCTATTCCCCCCAAAATACATGATTTGAAAGGCAATAATTATGTATGTCACTTAGATTGAAGTTTTGTTTTCTATGCCTGATGATGAATATTGTCAGCTATTGTTTTTTTTCTTTGATGCTCTTCATATAATATCTACATATATATATACAATTTATATCAACTAGAACTGTTGCAAATAAATATAATTAAGAATATAGCACTGATAAAAAGTGCTTAGAACATATATTTTTACTGCATTAGTAGTTAAATTGTACTGTGTGGTACTTAAAAGCAAAGAGACATTTTCATGGTAACTTTTGTTTTTGGGTCACATATTATATTTAAAGGCATATAATTCACTAGGAAACACACTAAACATACTTAATTATATATACACATAACACATTTCAGAGATGTTGGCATTCCAGCTACTTTAAGTAGGAAAATTTGAGTACTCAGAAATACCGAAATAGCAAATATGTCGGTGTCAAATATCTGTCAGTTACCTTGGTTATAGTGCTTATCTCTGTCTATTTTGTGGGAGGAACAGAAGGCAGATATTGAAAATTATGGTAAATAGACAATCTGTTCTTTGTTTATCATTGCTGTACTAGTTTTAAATCTCTAAGAATTCCTTTTTTTTTTTTAATATCTGGAATCTAGTTGATTAGTCCTTGGCTATGAACTTCCATAACTGGTGGGTCATATCATTCTGCCAATTATACCTTAATAAAAGTCTCTCCCAATTCCTGTGTCTCTACCTGAATTTCCACAGTCTACAAGAATGGCCTTTGTAGCTAAGTATTATATATACTCGAAATACTTAGCCTTCCAAAAGAACTCATTTATCATGGCGCTCCACAAAAAAAAGGACATATGTGAATCCTGTGTGGCCAGAGAAGACAGAGGTTGAGAAAACACAGTGGAATCTGAATCTTCCAGATGTTTTAATTACCCAAATGGGTGCGGGAATACCAGCATGCCTCACACAACATCTTTAACTATTTTCAACGTTAAGAATTTAGAAAATTATAACTTCCATAATTTTAAAAATCCTATATGCCAGAGATTTTATGAGCACATATCTTTAACACTAGCTGATTATTTCTTTAAAAAAAATTTAGGGGCGCCTGGGTGGCTTAGTCGGTTTGGCGTCCGACTTCAGCTCAGGTCATGATCTCACAGTTTGTGAGTTTGAGCCCCGCGTCGGGCTCTGTGCTGACATCCCAGAACCTGGAGCCTGCTTCGGATTCTGTGTCTCCCCCTCACTCTGCCCCTTCCCTGCTCATGCTCTGTGTCTCTCTGTCTCTCAATAATAAATACATGTTAAAAAAATTAAAAAATAACTTTAATGTTTATTTTTGAGAGAGAGAGAGAGAGAGACAGTGTGTGTGTGGCAGGGGGGGGGGGAGGCAGAGAGAGAGGGAGACATAGAATCCAAAACAGGCTCCAGGCTGGCTCTGCGTTGTCAGCACAGAGCCCTGACGCACAACTCAAACTCACAGACTGCGAGATCATGACCTGAGCCACCTAGGCGCCCCAATACTAGCTGATTATTTATATTATCTTACCAAAATGATGAGATATAAAACACAAACATACTTTCACATGTAGTACACTATTAATGTAGACTGTATTTTGCTCACCTTTTGTTCATCTACCTTTAACATTTTTCTGTTATCCGATTTCTAAACGATACAACACTTAGAATTTATTAGAAACTCCATTGTCTTCTAAGACTAAAAAACACGGAGTTTGGAGATAGTTTATTTTTTTTTATTCTCTTCTTTAAGAGTTTGATTAGACCCAAATGTTCAAAGCATAGTTAAGTGAAAAGTGGCTATTGCTAACATTTGAAAGCTTACTACATGCCAACACTATATATTGTAGGTCATGTACTTGAGCCCTTAGAATTCAAAAGGCCATAAGAAATAGTTTCACTACTATTATGGATTGGATATCTTAATGATCATTCTAAAATTATTTTGACAAGTCTCCCTGAATAAATAAAATAAAATAAAATAAAAGGTTCAAAACCAGACTCAAGAACCTAGATTCTGTTAAGCAAATATGCCATCAAAAACTGCGAAGTAGATTTGAAGTACCATCTGCTCTTTGGTACCCCAGATAATGTGCTACAGGGGGATTCTATGAGGATAGTCAAGTTATAGTCAAACTTTCTTTAGGCTGTCTCTTTCCTTTTTATGTTGCATGAAGCATGTTTGTTTTGTTTTGTTTTGCTTGATTGATTGTTGCTTTTAAAGATTATTTATTTATTTTGAGAAAGAGAGAGGGAGAGAGAGAAACCCAAGCAGGCTCCATGCTATCAGCACAGGACCCGAGGGGGAGGGGGTAGGGGCTTGATCTCACCACTGTGATATCATGACCCGAACCAATACCAATAGTCTGAGGCTTAACCAGTTGAGCCACCCAGTCACCCTGCATGAAGCTTATTTTTTAAGCCTACCTGGAAATTCTGTAAATTACATTATACCCTATACAAAATTCCTTTCTGTTTACACTAAGTTGGACTTTACTGCCTGCAAAGAATAATATTAAAATAAATGTAGTTTATAAATTAGGTAATGGAGGCTAGAAGAAATTAAATGACTTGCACAAGCTTCTGTGACTAGTCAGTGTCAGAGCCAGGAACCCAACTTGTCTGCTTTGGGGTCCATAAGTATAGCCATTGTGCTTTTGTGCATTTTTTTCCCTCTTTCACAGACATTTTGACTTTTGATATTTGAGTAAATGATAAAGTTTGGGAGGAGTAAAATCCAGTATTTAGGCATCACAGAAAATATCTTAATATCGCTAATAATAGAATGCCTTAGAGTAATTGGAGTCATTTATATTTTCTAAGGATGTTTTATAATTGTATTCTATTATGTGATTCGGGATTAATTTGTAGAAAAAAATGGTTTTTGGTTTACTTTATAAGACTCAATTTTCCGTATGAACATGATATTTATTCCAAAAAGCCATCAAAATGACTAAACATTTTATTACCTGGCTATCTTTACAAAGCTATTCTTTACAAAGATTTTTCCAAAAGCTAAATATATAATTAAACAGGCAGCAAAAGAAGTACTAGAACAAACTGAGGGTTGATGGGGGGTGGGAGGGAGGGGAGGGTGGGTGATGGGTATTGAGGAGGGCACCTTTTGGGATGAGCACTGGGTGTTGTATGGAAACCAATTTGTCAATAAATTTCATAAATATAAAAAATAAATAAATAAATAAATAAATAAATAAATAAACGTTAAAAAAATTAAAAAAAAAAAAGATGTTGGACCTCTACCTTCTACTGCACACAAAAATAACTCAAAATAAAGAAAATATCTAGAGGAAAAAAAAAAAGAAGTACTAAAACTAAATCGGCTTGTTTCTCAGGTTTCATATGATAAATTTTGAGTCTCATCTAGTGGCTCTAGATCCAAGAAGTAATACAATAGTAAAGAAGAGTAAAGAAGCAAAGAGCCCGAGAGTAAAGAAGGCATGAATAAAGACAAAACCATGACTTTGAATTTAAAGCACTAATGAAAGTAGTAGTAGCTAACACCTAAATAACAGTAGTAGTAGTATAAATAACTAAATGGTGAATAATATTTTTTCACCAAAATGTGTCATAATGTATGTTAGCCATAGAAACCTAAATTAGAAAGAAAATAAAAGATAAGAGCAAGGGTTATAAATTTAAAAGTCATCTGCATTGCCATTCCCTTATAAATGGCAATTCAGAATAAATCATGTCACAAAAGGAATTTAAAGGCTATTTTACATGTCTATATAAATATTCATTTATATAGAATTGCATTTTATATTTATACATTTATAAATGTTAAAACACAACAGTCAAACATATCAAGATAATATTTGTCCTGAGACTTGTTCTATTTGAAATTGCTCTTTTAGCAAATTATGAAGCAAAAATTATTTCCACCCAAAACAAATATATGAATTTAGTGTACCATAATAGAGTCATAAACTGACCTCTACATTCTTTAGGTATTAAACATTTAATATTTGTCCTTTTAGTTGAAAATTTGGTTCCAAACTTTGTTTCAGAATTAAGCTCCATCTAGTTGTTCCAAATTCTTTTGACTGTTATATTTGATTTATAACAGCATTTAAAGTCCTCAGCAGCACCAAAACATTCCATTCCATTTAATGATATGCTTGTAGGCATCTACTGTTTTTCAATCTGAGACTTTAATTTGAGCAAAGACTTTGATTTTTAGTCATTAGATGCATATAAAATATGAATGAGGAATAGGACCACAGCAGAATTCAAGCTGTGATATTTCATAGCCAGTTTCCAAATACCTTATATCTAAGATTATTTCTACAAATTTAAGATGTGTTAATTTAGCAAGTAATTTACAATACTTGCTAAAATAATACACGTAAGCTTCAAAAAAAAACTTTCATGATTGTAAGCACTGGGATAATTATAGTTCTCTGACTTATCTTTATTTTTAGTTGAAAACAGAGCTGTATTAAAATTGGAGCATTATTGTAGTCCTTTGTGCTTCATGTCTTACATGTAAAACTAAGACAAGCAGGCCCCTTCTACTCAGTGCACAATAAATCTTCCTGCACAGAGTTCACAATAACATATATGTACTGTTATCCTACTATGTACCAAAGGTAGTTGCAGAAAAAAAAGCATCCTGAAAAACCACTCAAGAAACAGATAATTGAAGATAAATTTCAAAATCAAAATCAGCATATTTCCTGAATTGAAAAATAATAAATCTACAGTGCTTTTTCTACAGACATGGAATTTCTTGACGAAGTTGTTCAGGAAGAAGAAAAATTTTAATATAGTCACTTTGGCATTAGGCTCATTTATACTCTTTCTTTAAGACTTGGTATATGGATCTTCACAAACACATATTAAATTATTATCTAATTTAAATGTTTAAAAAAATTTTTAATGTTTATTTTTGAGAGAGAGAGAGAGAGAGAGCAGAGGAGGGGCAGAGAGAGAGGGAGACACAGAATCTGAAGCAGGCTCCAGGCTCTGAGCTGTCAGCACATAGCCCCATGTGGAACTCAAACTCACAAACCACAAGATCATGACCTGAGCCAAAGTCCAACATTCAACCAACGGAGCCACCCAGGTCCACAATTATTATCTAATTTATAAAAGACAAAATTCTTACAATAACACAGAAACCCCTATATAACCTGTTCTCAACCTACTCCCCATTCTTATCTCTTACTATTCAACTCTCTAACTTATGAACAAAATTCTCTCTTTCCCAGGAGAGACATGCCCTACATGCCTGATGCTCTCTGTTGGTTAGGAATGTGGTCATCCATCATCTCTCTGTAGAGAAGTCCTACTGTGCCTTGAAAAGTCACTCCTGTCAACTCCTTTTCTTAAGACAATGGGCTAGTAATTCTCTCCTCTACTCCCTGACATCTTGTTCAGACTTCTATTGTAACATTTATTACATTGCCTTGGGATTATCTTTTATTTCATCTTTCTTATCCAAAATTGAATATTGGAATTTTGGAATATTGGAATATTGGAAATTTTGGTGTCATAACTATTCTATAACATTTTAAGATGTATTATTTTAAAATGTATACATCCCTTTCACAGACAATTTTTTCCCAATCCTCTAAATGAGAGAGACAGAGAATGTTTTGCTGCCTTACAGAATCAGTAACTAAATGGATTTCATGTCACTGGACTTCAGCTGTTTTGTTTTTTTTCCTAGTTTGCAACTACCTGTACAAAAGAGTAAGTTCTTAAAAGGTAAATTATAGATATGTCTTATTATCACACACACAAGTTCTTTAATGAGTGTCAGTCCTGTGTTTTGTCCTTTGTCCCAGCAGTCCATTGATAGGACACCTGGGAAAAACTCTCTTTGGGAAACCTGAACATCCTTGTTTGCCTCGTTGGCTACTATGCATTCCCCTGGTCGAAACCTTTATGTCTTAGATTAAAAGCAGATTAATACAACTTGATTATAATGCAGGGCAAATGCTAATATCAATGTATGAGTATGGTTGGATTTTTATCAGTATATATATATACATATACAGAGAGAGAGAGAGAGAAAGAGAGAGAGAGAGATAGGTTACCAGTGATTGGTCAGCTTGGCCCCTGAGTGTTTGGTGTCTTTTGATTAGAACAATGACAAAGGAAAGAATCTATAACTCTCTTCCCTGAGTGATAACCTGAAGAAACAGAATTTGCTCCCAGTCTATATTATTATTATTATTGTGCTTGTGGTAAACCCCCGAGGGAGTTTTGTTTTTCTCTGACACGAGGACACAGACCCTATTTCTTTGTCCTTGCAATGCGAGGTGTGCAATACCCTGACTGTAAAGCGAAGCAGTGACATACTACACTCTTCCTGGTACAGATTTATTTTCCTTCCTTTACATTGGTCTAGGAGAAAAGTAAGAGATGGAGCTAAGTCTAATTTTTTTTTACTAAACAATCTGCTTTGGGGAACAGGGTAATCGATTTGCAGGGAAAAAAAAGAAAACACTCTTATATCTTCCTAAAGAGTAGAAAATTAGTTTTTATTTGTAATGAGACAGGTAGCTATTAAGAGATAAAAGATACTTGGCTGGATAATCAAATTCTTTTTTGAAAAGAATATATCAATATATCACTGATCATTGTATATAGATCATCTCATAGATTCAGTGCTATGATGAACTACTTATCACCACTGCTCTTAGTCTACTTTCACTCAAAGCAAATTATAAGTTATTTTATGCATTTATAAATATAATTTTATCTATATTATTTTACCTAAAGCAATTCTCTTGTCATTTCACCTACTGTTATAGTGGAAACAATGTGCACATATAAAATGAATTGAAATGTATAAGAAGAGTCATCCTATTTTTGGAAAGAAATAATATAACACTGATAGTTTAATTCATTTCTGCTATCTCATTTCAAAATATAATCAGTTGCATTGCAAGAGTAGAATAAATTATTAATTGAATGGTTAAAAAGGAACTAGAGTTTCTAAATATATGTCACAGGTAAAGAGAGAACTACATCTAAAACCAAAAAAAGGAGGCTGTGATTATCTAATGATCTACAAATGAGTAAGATAACTCACTGCTTTTGAGTTATTTTTAATAATAGCAAATAAGGATGAAATATTGACAATTAGCAAAGAATAAACCTTCAAGCATAAAATTCTTGAAAACAAGGTAACAAAACACTTCATAAAATGAGTAAGATAGCCTCTAGAGGATACTACATGTTAATACCATGGGTAATGGCCATATGTAACAGTGCTAAAATAAGTCAAAGCAAGTGAAAACACCTTTTTATGACATTTAAAACTTTTGCATAATATTGAAGTCAAATAAATCTTCAGCACAAAAATGTACATTGAATTTTGCTAACCTACCCCTGCACTTTTGTACCCTCATTGAAAGTACAAAGGATATGATGTCTTTTTTTAATTTTTTTTTATCACATTTATTTATTTTTGATAGAGACAGAGCACAAATGGGGCAGGGGCAGAGAGAGAAGGAGACACAGAATCCAAAGCAGGCTCCAGGCTCCGAGCTGTGAGCACAGAGCCACGTCGTCAGCACAGAGCTCCACCCCAGTCTCGAACTCACAAACCACGAGACCATGACCTGAGCCGAAGTACGACACTCAACCGACTGAGTCACCCATGCGCCCCCCAATGATATGATATTTAAAAATATTCTATACTTATCAGAATGCTGAGTCCAAACTCTCTGGGCAAAGATAATTTGGCACTGGCCTCCTGTCCTCTCACCCCAAATAGTTATACGCTTTCTATCCTTCCACATTAGCATATGCACTCTTCCATTTTTCTCTTCAACCTCTGCATGCCACACACACCGGCCTCTCCTTGAGGCTCCACTCTAGTGAGGATTTTTAGATATTATCTTGTATGTAGGGTGACCAACCATCAAGGTCTGCCTACAATGTTCCCAGCTTTAGCACTGAAAATCCTGTATCCCCAGAACTCCCTCAGTCCTGAGCAAACCAGAATGGTTGGTCACTCTACTTGTATGTTCTCTATAACACAGCTTCCGGTTTAAAGCTGCCTGAAAGCAGGAATGGTGTCAGGGCAGATGGAAGCAGAAAGGGAGAGAGCTAGACTGAAACAATCTACACACTCAAATTCTCTTTCGGTGGCTGTGAGGTATGAAATGAACCAAAACTACTTCCTATGGCTGGAGCAAAGGAAGCTTAGAACTTTGTGCCTGTGTCTCCTGCCAGATGCTGTGGACTCATCCAAAGGACCTAGAAGAAAGAAGCTATTGTGTGGAACAGACTTGAATCTCAATGAATCAGCATGGCCTTTAATTGGGGATTGTCAGTTGGAGGTGATGAGCAAGTCAAGGGCACAGTGCCTTCACAGGGCCAAAAGGAACGGCTACATGTGACCCCAGCCACGGATGCTTCAGTAGGAACCCCGTGAGGTCAGAAACTGACAAAGACAACTGATGAGATGCGACATGTCAAAAGACCCTGGTGATTCCAATGAAGAATAGTTGGCCCCTCAGAGCCAGCCATCCTCTCCAATTCTTTGATGTAGCTTCCTGGGAGAAGGAACAGCGAGAAAGGAAAATAAGTACGCTTTTTGAAAATATTTTGCTAAAAGAGACTGTCTTATGTGGGAAATAAAGGACCAAATATTTTCACGTCACATTTTCCTGCCATCGGTGGATTTGGAGATTTCTCAACTCTACTTGAATTCAGTTAGAGATTGCCGCATAAGTGAGTTGAAACTATCAAATATAAAGCCATTACAATTTTGTCTCTAGGAAGTTGGAAACTCAAGGCTCAGAAGAGATTCATATGAAACAGTGAGGGATGAAGAGACACTTACTTTCTCAATGTAATGTAGAGATGCAGCCTGTTTGAAGGTCAACCACAAATTCTGATTATCACTGAGAACTTACTTATAACTCCCCTTTTCCTGAGAAACTGACTTAGTTTCTCCATATTTAAATAGGAATAATAACAATACTAATAATAATACCTATGTCCTCACAAGTGGTTTTTGAGAATGATCAGAAACAACATATGTTTGTGGTAAATATTAAGTGCTCAAACAAAAAATAGCTATTGATGTTATTACTAGTATTACTTTAATTTCTTTAAAAGCTTAAAAGCAAATAGAAAAAATAAGCACAGATAAAGCATACTGTATATACCTGATGTTTCTATTCTCCCATTTATAATATAATATATCAAATGACATTAATATGAAAATGTGAAAACTTCCGTTGTAACTGTTACAGTGATTGCTGGAACAAATTAAAAAGAAATTAATGGATTCCTCATTCAGCAAGTTTCAGAAGGCAAAGGCTAACTTGTTTCTGCAACACACACATTAGGGGCTCTGTTCCTTGATTACCTATACATTCATGTGCTAGAGTCTGAGCTGAAATCATTGGGCCCCCTGAAAAGCCATTAGTTGTAGCTGACATCAGCTGCTTGTAAAGTTTCTGTAAAGGGCAACATGAGGGTGATATGATAGGGAAGTGGGGCTTATTCTGCTGCCTCTGCTGACACTAAGACATGATTAATTTCTCCAAAAGATTCATCTTCTCTTTTTGTTATTTTTTTTTCTGTTTATCCACACAGGGAGAAGCAGATATATGCATGCATGTGGTTCCTAAGGTAAACATGCATATATTTTCATATATTTGAAAATGTGTACACACACTCATATGCACATACAGACACACACACGTTTCCTTAGATATAAAATTGTTTAAAATTTATTTGGTACCCTGAGTCCCTTTCTATGCAAGAGTGACTATACCTTTTAATACACCACTGCTTCACCATCTTGAAAGAAAATATGCATTTATAGTGTATTGATTTCAAGAAGTATATCTATTGTCTACTTTAGTTTTGACTGTTCCAGTTTTGAAATGGAATTTACTCCATAAAATTACCTGCAGAGTATCACATTAAAAATAAATTCCCTGTAGAATAATAATATTAAAAATAACTTACTATAAAACCTAACTCTAAAAGGGGAATACAAATACAACAAGCAATATATTGCTTGCCAATTTTTCTTAAAACAAATATTCATTGCTCCTTTTATTTTGAAAAAAAAAACATATTTGCTCTAACATTACAAATTACCACAGATATACAGTAAAATTTTTTTTTAATGTTTACTTATTTTTGAGAGAGAGAGTGAGACAGAGTGTAAGCGGGGAGAGCCAGAGAGAGGGAGACACAGAATCAGAAGCAGGCTCCAGGCTCTGAACTGTCAGCACAGGGCCTGACGCGGGGCTCGAACTCACGGACTGTGAGATCATGACTTGAGCTGAAGCCGGACACCCAACCAACTGAGCCACTCAGGCGCCCCACAGATATACATTTTAAAGAAATGAAGCTGGATGTTAAGGAATTACCTTTGTGAGTACATCTCACAATTAATAAATTCTGAAAATATTTAGCACAAAACTTTCAGTTGTACTTTGTTGAGTTGTTGGCTCTATTTTCAAATAATTAGGACCCAGAAAAAAAAATAGCTAGGTTAATTTCAGCTAATAAGCTAGGAAAAAGTTTTGAAAACCTAAATTCTTAAAAGAAATATTTGTATCACTTTTTAAAAAAGTGTTTATTCAAATTACAGTTAACAGTCAGTATAATATTAGTTTCAGGTGTCCAATACAGTGATTTAACACTTCCATAAATCACCCTGTGTGTATCACAAGTGCACTTCTTAATCCTATCACCTATTTAGGATCACCTATCACCACCCACCTCTTCTCTGGTAACAGTTACAAAGAATTTGTTTCTTGGTTTGCCTCTCTCTCTTTTCATTCCCTTTGCTCTTTTGTTTTATTTCTTAAATTCCACACATAAGTGAAATCATATGGTATTTGTCTTTCTCTGTTTGACTTATTTGACTTAGCATAATACTCTCTAGCTTCATCCATGTTGTTGCTCATGGCAAGGTTACATTCTTTTTATGGTTGAGTAATATCCCATTATATGTATGTATACCTCTTCTTTATCCATTCATCAGTCGATGAACACTTGGGCTGTTTCCATAATTTGGCTATTGCAGGTAATGCTGCTATAAACATCAAGGAGCATGTATCCCTTCGAATTAGTATTTACATATTCTTTGGGTAATACCTTAATGCAATTGCTGGATTGTAGGGTGCTTCTATTTTAAGGTTTTGGGGAAACTCTATACTGTTTTCCAGAATGGCTGCACCAGTTTGCATTCTCACCAACAGTGTAAGAAGGTCTCTCTTTCTCCACATCCTCACCAACACCTGTTGTTTCTTGTGCTGTTGATTTTCACCATTCTGACAGTTGTGAGATGATATCTTTTTGTAGTTTTGATTTGTATTTCGCTGACAATGAGTAATGTTGAACATCTTTTGATCTATTAGTTTATTTTTGTTTCTGTTTCCCTTGCCTCAGGAGACATATCCAGAAAGAATTTGCTATGGCCGATGCCAGAAACGTTCCTGTATTCTCTTTTAGGATTTTTATGGTTTCAGGTCTCACATTTAGGTCTTTGATCCATTTTGAATTTATTTTTGTGTATAGTATAAGAAAATCGTCCAGTTTCATTATTTTGCATGTTGCTGTCCAGTTTTCCCAACACTATCTGTCTTTTTCTCATCTGATATTCTTTCCTGCTTTGAAGATTAGTTGACCACATAGTTGTGGGTTCATTTCTGGGTTTTCTATTTTGTTCCATTCATTTATGTGTCTATTTTACCTTTTAAGTGATACGAATATAGTCTCACACCAAATCAAGCATTCTAAATGAGTAGAAACTAAGAGGTAAAAGCCTTTATCACCTGTTCCTGAATCTTAAGACATTTTTTGCTTATATCTTCCTGCCACCCTTCCTCCCTCCCTTCCTATATTCCTGCCTTCCTCCCTTCCTCCCTTCCTTTACCATGAAAAAAATATACAAAAAATATTCATTGGGTTTATCCTATCAGTACTTTCATACTGGCCCTTCTACTGAAAACAAATTTGAGAACACTTCACAGATAAACAAAATCAAATATGCTTATTATTTTATGGTCTACAAGTTCTTAGTACATAAGCATATGAACAGAATTTGGGTATTTTATTGTTTTGAAGTATTAATTAATTTTCATTATTTCTCACTTTAAGAAAAGGGTTGAATCAGGCAGAGGAAGAATTGATTCCTAGAGAAAAGAGATGTGTCCAGTTAGGTAAAAGGAAACTAAAAAGAAGTCAAATATTTTTTAAAATCTACATATCATTGGGGCGCCTGGGTGGCTCAGCTGGTTGAGCGTCCGACTTCGGCCCAGGTCATGATCTCACGTCCGTGAGTTCAAGCCCCGCGTCGGGTTCTGTGCTGACAGCTCGGAGCCTGGAGCCTGTTTCAGATTCTGTGTCTCCCTCTCTCTCTGACCCTCCCGCATTCATGCTCTGTCTCTCTCTGTCTCAAAAATAAATAAATGTTAAAAAAAATTAAAAAAAAATAAAATCTACATATCACTTAAAACTATGAATAGAAAGGGAAGAAAAGTTTAAAATAAATATATATATTTAAAAAGATACACAATTTTAAATATATTTCATATATTTATATATTTATATTATTATATCTATTTATATATAAATTGCAAATATAGTTATATATTTATATTAATATATATTATATTTATTTATACATTTATATATTTTATATTTATATAAACATATATATTATACTATATATTATATAATTACATATAACACATACAAATTATATATAGTATATATATTACATTTTTATTTTATATATTTATACATAAATTATAAATATATTTATATATTTACATTATTAATATATACATATATATATATATATATACACATATTTACACTGATTACCCTATAAGGTAATCAGAGACACACTACATGTTCATGTGGGCTGCTAATAATTCTTACTCCTAAATCACGTAAAGGCAAAAAAGCATTGTTTTATGGGTGAAGTATCAATTGAGTCATTGCAATATCCCCATTATAAGATGGAAGAAAATTTAAATTATCATAGAATAATTAAGAAATATCTGAATAGCAATATATTTAACTATTACATTTGATTAATATATTTTTGATATGAATATCTCAGGGCAGTAATAGAGTAGAATATCATTTTAAAATATTTTGGTATCAGTTACACTAAAATTCTAAAAGTGTTTCTTAAGAATAAAAAAGGCAACTTCAGAAATTTCATATTTAAAAAATAGAATATATAAAAATGATGATGCTGATAATGAGTTTTAATAATTCCTTCATGTATATATTTAGCAAAATGGGTACCCACACAAAATGGGCAGGGGTGTGGAAATTGAATTATATTTTATGAGCAATTTAGAACAGTTGAAACAGAGCCTGATGGTATGCTTTGGTCCTTTTAAAAGGTCATTTACCTTTTTGTTCCTTGTAGAAAATCATTGGCAAGGAATTCTTTCTATAGGGGTCACCAATGTGAACCATTTCCTTTAACCATTTCCTTTCCTTGGTCATATCAGAAAGTTTTATTATAACTTCAGGGTAGTTCTTTGATAAATTGATAAGAATGTCCTTAAATGAATATGCAACCATAAAATATGCCCTTTGGTGATAAAGCTCAGGAGTAAAAGTTTCTCTCTGAGGTGGTTTGAAGTTTGAGGAAAATCAAATTGCCACAAACCACCTTAATGTGTGAAGTTTTGACTGCAGGACCATCCTTTAACAACAAAGAAAATGCTGCTTACAATCTTATTTTCTCCTCTGCCATCATTCATGTCTGTAAAATATGCATATATTATTTGTGTATATAAAATATGATTATAATAACATTTATCTTATTATTTTAGTTTTTTAATTGTAAAAACAACTAACTTTAGATCTACCCTTTTAGTAATATGTTAAGTGCACAAGACAGTATTGTTAACTATAGGCACAATGTTGTAATGTAGCTCTCTAGAACTTATTTATCTTATAGAACTAGGTAACTGAAACATTACACCTTTTCTCCACCAACTTCACTTTCCCCCCTTTCCCTAGCCCCTGGCAACCACCATTCTATTCTCTGTTTCTATGAGTATAGATAACAACATTAAAGGCAGAAGAAGATCATGAGAGATTTCTGTAGGCACAAGGATAAGGAAGAGTCTGTGTTTCTTACATTGGTAATTATTTCAGGAAAAGAGTATTGCCAATCGCCTATGTGCTGAACAAGGCTTAACCAGCTGCCTCCTTGAGTCACCTAGTGGCTTGTTTATTGCACCTGGAGCCAATGCCAGGGAGTCACTTTGATGTTACAGTGAGATAGACCTGATTCTTCAAGAGGAAAATAAGAGCTTATATTACTTTCTTTTATACTGCAGATGAAAGCTACATCGGTTAGTGGGATAATGGTTAAACAAGGTGTGATGCATTGTATTACTGCAGGGCTAAACATTTTTTTTTGTGTGTGTGTGTGCTTTTCAAGCTCTTCCTGAGGAATAGCTAAGGTTTCAGCACAGTTATGGTGTTGCCCTGCTCCATTTTCAGCAGGTGTGCGTGGTACTGACCACAACAATGTTCATTTAGAAGATGGCCAGTTTCTGCATCATTCAGTATCAGAGGCAGCAGTAATGAGATCTGAGCTCCCACAAGAGTAAGCAGGAAAAGAAATAAAGACACTATTCTGTACCCTGGGGATTCACTGAATGGAAAGGTAGTTGAGAGCTTGAAGTTATTATATTTTTGGACATCATTGTAGGTTGATATTGAAGACAAGGTGTAGGCAAACATGTTCTGCAATGGGTTATATAGTAAATATTTTTGGTTTAGTATTTTATGATCTCTGTTGCACCTACGCACTTCTGCCATTCTTGCTCAGAAGTTGCCAATATGTAAATGGGTAGGCAGGGTTGCATTCCAATGAAGCTTTATTTATAAACAATGAAATTTTAATTTCATGTAACTTTCACATCATGAAATATGACTCTAATTTTTATTTATTTTTAAGCTTTTCTTTATGTAACAACTATTCTTAGCTCATTAGCAGGATTTGGCCTTCATAGTTTGTCTACCTATGTTGTAGCCAATCTAGTGAATGACTAATCATTTAAATATAGTTTGATAAGTGCAAAGATGGAAAAGGACAGGATATGATATGATTGGATCACTTAGAAAACATATTCAGGGGCACGTGGGTGGCTCAGTCAGTTAAGCATGTGACTTCAGCTCAGGGCATGATCTCATGGTTTGTGTGTTTGAGCCCATGTCGGGCTCTGTGCTGACAGTACAGAGCCAGCTTAGAATTCTCTTTCTCTCTCTCTCTGCCCCTCTCCCACTCACGTTCTCTCTCTCTCTCTCTCTCTCTCTCAAAAATAAATAAATAAATATTTTAAAGGCCATATTCAGACGTGTTTTAAAGATTCAGAAAAAATTCCTGATGGAGATAAGGAAGCTGAGGTAGAAAACATGGATAGAAGGTACCCAACTGAAGATGGGGATAAAGTGTGTGAAGCCAAGGGGGACAACATAGTCAGAGACTGAAGAAAGTAAAGCAAGTTTAAGGAACTAAGAATATCATAGTAAAGTCGAACACATTTTGTCATGTCTCTATGTATACATTGTAATGTATGTTGATAAATGTACTTGCTTATTTATTTATTCTCACTGAGAAAATAATTTTCTTTACTTTTGTTCTCAGTTTCCTTCACATGAAGTTTGATAATAACTTTGGTGAGAACAGGCACTAGCTATAACTTGATCTTTATTGTACTCCCTAGTAGTTTTTATTTTTTTCATTTATTTATTTAAATTAAAGTTAGTTAATATACAATTTAGTATTTGTTTCAGGAGTAGAACCCAGTGATTCATCACTTACATATAACACCCAGTGCTCATCCAAACAAGTTTGGCCATCCCCCACCTATTTAGCCCATCCCCCCACATACTTCCCCTCCAGCAGCCCTCAGTTTGTTCTCTGTATTTAAGAATTTCATGTTTTGCCTCCCTCTCTGTTTTTACCTTATTTTTCCTTCCATTTCCCCTATGTTCATCTGTTGTATTTCTTGAAGTCCTATGATATCTCTTTCTCTGCTGACTTATTTCACTTGGCATAATATACTCTAGTTCCATCCATGTTGTTGCAAATGGCAAAATTTCATTCTTTTTGATCACCAAGTAGTATTCCATTGTGTGTGTGTGTGTGTGTATACACCATCTCTCTTTTTTTTTTTAATTTATTTAGAGAGAGAGAGTGAGTTGGAGAGGGGGGAGGGGCAGAAAGAGAGGGAGAGAGAGAATCTCAAGCAGCCTTTGCACTGTCAGTGTGGAGCCCAATGCAGGTCTCAAACACACAAAATGTGAGATCATGACCTGAGCTAAAATCAAGAGTCAAACACTTAACTGACTGAGCCACTCAGGGAACCCTCTGTTTTAAATTAATTAATTTATTTATTTTTATTATTTTTTTTACACCACCACTTCTTTATCCATTCATCATTTGATGGAATATGGATTCTTTCTATAATTTGGCTATTGTTGATAGATCTGCTATAAACATTTGGGTGCATGTGCCACTTCAAATCAGCATTTTTTGTATCCTTTGGATAAACATCCAGTAGTGTAATTGCTAAGTCATAAGGTAGCTCTATTTTTAATTTTTTGAAAAATTTCCATACTGTTGTCCAGAGTGGCTGCACCAGTGTTCATTCCCATCAACAGTGCAAAAGTGTTCCCCGTTCTATGCATCTTTGGCAACATCTGTTGTTTCCTAAGTTATTAATTTTAGCTATTATGATTCTATAAATAATTAATCATCAGTAAGTGTTAGGAAGCATACTGTGGGAGTTTGAGAGATTGTTTGGGATCTGGCCCTATGGAAATTTTCTTTTGAATGACTCTTAAAATAATTATACGGACATATTTCAGATGTAAAGGGGACACAGATATAAACAGGAATTGAAAGTCTTTAAAGAAATTAAAAACTATTTAATTTTTAAATTTTTTAATGTTTATTCATTTATTTTTGAGACACATAGTGACAGGGCATGAGTGGGGAGGGGCAGAGAGAGAGGGAGACACAGAATATGAAGCAGGCCCCATGTTTAGCACAGAGCCTGATGCAGGGCTCAAGTTCACAAACCACAAGATTATGACCTAAGATGAAGTCAGATGCTTAACTGACCCTGCTACCCAGACATCCTTAAAAATTATTTTTGAAAAGATCATATTAAGGACATTTTATCTGCTGATAAAAAGAACATAAATTGAGGGGCGCCTGAGTAGCTCAGGTTAAGCATTTGACTTTTGATCTCAGCTCAGGTCATTATCTCATGGTTCAATTCCTGAGTTCAAGCCCCTGTGTCAGGCTCTGTGCTGAGTTTGCAGAGCCTGCTTGGGATTCTGTCTCTCCCTCTCTAAGCCTCTCCCCTTCTCCGATTCTCCCTTTCTCTCTCAAATATCAAAATAAATAAACTTAAAAAAAGAACATACATTGAAAGGCTATACAGGTACATTTTTTCTTTTCAAACAGTTCTAGTCAGAAAAGTCAGACAATCTATTCTCAGAGTAGTTGGTTTATCACCACTTGTTTTTATAACATTTTAGTTTCTGCACAGAAAAAAAAAATCCCAGAAGGATCTATCCCATAGAAAAACAGATTATTTTACCACTGTAGTTGAGTGGAATTTGTAAGTGCATTGACCCATAACAGTGTCCAGTGATTCTAAAGTCCACTGTTTCAGTAAATTTCTCTTAAACTCAATCTTCAAAACTAGATGCTGCTTAAAATAAATGATTTTGGGAGACTTTGAAGGTATGCAGCACCATGATGAGTCAAATACTACTTAAAGCACATAATATCTCCAAGTGAATTATTATTAGCAGTAATGGTATTCATAAAGGAACCCTCAAATGAGCTTTCGCACTTATACATAGAACTCTTTGCTTGCATAAAGTATTTAAAAAAAAAGTGAAGCCAGCTACATTAGAGTTCAACAATACCACCAGTATCCCTAAGCCCATGGTCTTTGTAGGGTAATTCATTCTAAGATACAGCAAAGTTCACTAGCAATGAATTTTAATTTTTTTTAATTTAAGAAAAAAATTATTTTTTCTTAAATTTTTGAGAGAGAGAGAGACAGAGTGTGAGCAGGGGAGGGGCAGAAAGAGATGGACACACAGAATCTGAAGCAGGCTCCAGGCGCTGAGCTGACAGCACAGAGCCAGACGTGGGGCTGGAACGCATGGACTGTAAGATCATGACTCGAACTGAACTCTGATGTTTAACTGAGTGAGCCAGCCAGGCCCCCCACTAACAGTGAATTTTATACCAAAGCCAACTTTAGTTATGTTTCCTGAGAATCATATGATTGAATTTTGGTTTTTATAGCAGCCTAACATAGGCCTTTTTTATTAAAATATATGTTTTCTTTCACAAAGTTAATTTTAGTATAAACTTTCACATATTTTCTCCTATATCAGCTCTCCTGTTTATCATGGTCTTCTCTTCCATGCTGGTAGTTTTTCAAAGTTCTGTGAACATGGTTGTCATTTAGTTTAGAGTATAAGGATCTGTTGATTCGTGTAGGCAGCTATAATTTTATTCGTGTAGGCAGCTGTAATGGGTTCCTCAGTGGGTGTGTAGATCTTTAAGGGGTCCTGTGCCCTGGATAAGAAGGCTTCCTCAAATCCCTTCTAAGTGGATGTGGCATGGTTCTCTTGGGTTTGGTGGATACCCTTTCACAATTTTTTGAATTATGAGGCTTTTACTAGAAGACAAACATTTTTATTCATTTCTCATCTTGCCTTTTCTTTCATTTTCCTTGTCTCTACTTCGGAGAACCAGAATTTACTTAACCTGTGATTTAATCTCAGGTTCCATCAGCCATGTTAATAGGTCTTAATGCTGATCATTCCATTTCCTAAGAGCAGTCCAGTTTTGCCTGGGATCAGAACTGCTTGACTCAGAAAAAGCACAAGGTGAGCTAGAATGGCCTGAAGTTCACAGTACTATCTCTTAATTGCCTGGATTCCCCTGGGCTTGGGTCCTCCTCCTATTCTTTTTATGTATACATTGAGCTTTGATTATTACTGAAATTTCAATTGCCTCTACGCTAGTTGTTTTTTTTTTTTTTTTTCCACCTTCGTGTGTTCTTTCTGCTATGGTTTACTTCAGTCTTGCTTCTTTGACAATCATGAGTTTGTTTTCCAAAATTTGTCAAAATGCCTTGGCCACCAAAACTATTCTTTCTTAATTGCTGGCACTGTTAAAACTTTATCCTAAAAATAACAAAAACAACCAACAGGTTTTTGATTTGTCAAATAATTTAACTGAAAGGGGATGTAAATGCATATGCCCAGTTTATCATCTCAATCCATCTTCCAAACAAACGTTTTCTAAAATAATCTTTTCTTATTATAATACTTTAAAATTTTGTTTTATAAAAATACAGTGCATCAATAAATAAAATTAGGCAAAGCTCAAGAATTCTATCCACAACAGATAAATACATTTAAATGTTGCCTGTGTGTTTGTGTTTGTGTGTGTGTTTCTTTGTAGACCTATATGAGCTCATATACAATATATGGTTTCTTAGGCCATGATGCAATGATACTCATCTACAACATCATATTTATTTCTGGATACAATTATTTGTTTGAGAATATAGAAGAAACACTCCAGAAACAGATTCTCCTGGTGATGAAAATCAATAAAGAAGAAAAGAATAAATAATAATTCTATATTACCTGACTATACACTTAAATTTGTAACACATATATAAACATGTGTGTATAATCATATACACATATGTACATATATGTATCCAATCACTTATTGTGGTATATATTTTCAATGTTTCTATCATGAAAAAATCTCTGTTGTACACTGACACACACACACACACACACACACACACACACGTATAAACACAGGAAATGTCTCCAATTTATTTATTGAATTACAAGAACTGGTATTGTTAGATCAAAGTCTTTTGACAGACATTATCTAATGGATCCCTAAAATAATTGTACTTCACCATTTTTATACATAATTACCAAAAGTATATATTACAGTATTTTATATCTTGGCTAATTTAAGAAGATTAAATGACATTGTAGTTTTGTCAGAAATCTGCTCTTTAATTAAAATATGAATTGAAAATTTTAATATACTTATTAGCATTCCCTATTTTTTCAAGCATTAAATATTCACATTTTTGTTCATTTTATTATTGTCATGTTTTGTTTCTTATTGATTTTTAAAAATCCTTTACTAATTAGGGTGGGTGGGTAGCTCAGTAAGTTAAGAATCCAACTTCATGTCTTAGGTCATGATCTCACAGTTCATGAATTCGAGCCCCACATTGGGCTCTGTGCTGACAGCTTGGAGCCTGAAACCTGCTTCAGATTCTGTGTCTCTCTGCCCTTCCCCTGCTCATGCTATGTGTCTCTCTATCTCTCTCTCAAACATAAACAAACATTAAAAAAATTTTTAAAAATAAAAATCTTTTACTAAGTTATGCAAAAATATTTGTCACTTTATTTCAAATCTTTCCTTTTGTTATTAAAATAAGTTTTATCATTTCTTGTGGTACAGAATGTTTAATATTTTACATAATCATATTCATCAATATTTTGCATTTCTCCTTAGGTCATATTTCTAAAGACATTCCCACTTTCACCTGTATTTCCATGTCTTTAATTTTCACCTAACAATCTTTAACATTAGGAATTAATTTTATTGCAAGTGTGTGGTACAGACCTAATCATGTTCCCCAAATGTATAGCCTTTCATCCTGACATATTTTACTAAGTGCTCTATTTTTCTACATTTATTTTTCATGCCACCTTTAATATATAATAACTATTCTATATCCTTATTTATGTGTTTGTATCATCTCTCTCATCTTGGGGTCTACTTACTGCCCTTAGAGAAATTATGTATAAAATTATTAGAAATTGAAAACTACACATTCACAATTAAAATATCACCTAGCTAACAGGCCCCAACAAAGACACTTGAGTTCCCATTGAATAAAATTAAAAACAAGAATGCTATTAATGGATTAGGATAGAAAGTTCAGAAATAGGTTCTTTCAGCTGAAGTAGCATATTTAACCAATGGAAATTAACGGGTTCCTTAATAAACCTGTTGGAACACCTACATCAAATCTGGGAAAGCAAAAATAGGGAAAAAAGCTGAGTTTCTATTTCATGTCAGACACCAAAGTATTTCCAAACCTAATAAATAATAAGTATTAAGATAGAAATGATAATAGAAAAATACTGATAATCTATAAAGCTGATAAAGCCATCTAATATTTATTAACTTTAACAAAATGAGGTGACTATTGTATATGTATTCAGCAATGAATCCACATACACAGAAATAGACATATGTACATTCAGCAACGTTGTCTCCTCTCACTACTCCTTTTCAACATCATATGGAAGTCTTGTCAAAGGCAATACGACAAGAAAAAGAAATAAAACATGGTTCACGTATTACCATCTACATAGAAAATGCCAAAAAAATTGACAATAAAACATAATGCCACTTACATCAACAACAGACAGATGAAATACATGGGTATAAACTAATACAACACGCACAAGAGCTACATGACATAAACTCTACAACTTTGGTTAAGTAAATCAAGGGAGAATCAAATAAACGGAGAAAATACTCCATGTTCATAGATAGGAAGATACAACATTGTGAAAATGTCAATTCTTCCCAACTTAATCTATAGATTCAATAAAATGCCAATGAAAATACCAGCAAGCTATTCTATTAACATTGACAAATTTCTCCTAAAATTTGTGTGTAGACGCAAAAGACCCAGAACAACAACACAATATTGAAGGAGAAGAACAACGTTGGATACTGACACTACCCATATTCAAGAGTTACTGTGGAGCTACAGTAAATCAGAGTGTGATTCTGGTGAAAGAATAGACAATTAGATAGACATCCCAGAAATAGATACACACAAATATAATCTATTTATCTTTGACAAAAAAGAAAAGGTAATTAAAAAAGAAATGATAGTCTTTTTATGGAATATGTAGGAAATCATAAATATCTACATACTTAAAAAAATAATTCTTGACATAGACATCATACCCTTTAAAAATTAACTTAGAATTGATCATAGACTTAAATGTCAACGAGATACTCTACTCACCCATTACAATGACCAAAATCCAAAACACCTACAGCACCAAATCCTAGGAAGAATGTGGAGAAATAGTCATGTTCATTCATTGCTAGCGGGAATGCAAAATGATACAGCCACTTTGGAAGATCAGAAAAAAAGCCAATCTGAAAAAGTTACATTGTATGTGATTCCAATTATATGGTGTTTTGGAAAAGCCAAAACTATCGAGGAAGTAAAATAATCAGTGCTTTCCAGGTGTTGGGGGAGAATGAGGGAGGAATGAGTAGGCAGGGCACCAGGGATATTTTGGACAGTGAAAATATTCTGCCTGATACCAAAATGATAGATACATAACAGTATATATTTGCCCAAACCCATAGAATATACGACATCAAGAGTGAACCATAAAATAAACTATGGACTTTGGGTGACTATGATGAATCAATGTAGGCTCATCATTTACAACAAATATACTATTCTGGTTAAGGGTTGTTGATAACAGGGGAAGCTATGCATGTGTGGCAGAGGGCATATGAGAAATCTCTAAATCTTCCCCATTTTGCTGTGAACCTAAAACTTCTAAAACAGTAAAGTCTTAAGAAAAAAACTTATCCATTTATAGAAGAATGCAACATAGAGTCAAATACATACGTATACACTGCATTGTGTACATTTAAATATTTACATGAAACAAGATCATTAAAGGGACTATCCTCGGAGCATTCTATGATTAACTAAGTTTAACCACCAGTGGATTTATATCCACAGTAATATGAGGAAACACACAAACAAACAACAAAAAAACTTGTTGTTAAATCTTTGTTAGAGCAAGCAGTTAATCCTTGATTACGAAATCAGATCTTCATGAGTAATAAAAAAAGAGAATAACTTTTTATGACTGTTGTAATGTAGCTCATAGGTAAGTATACAGATAATATTTATCAAAGAAAAATCAGTGTTTTCAGTATGATCTGAGCATTGTCACATGAGCATTATCAAGGGCAACAACTACATTATATCTCATGTAAACTAGAGGCCACTTACGTAACCATAGCTGGCCTTGTTTTTAAATTTTGCACTAAGTTGTGACAAAAGCTCCAAGAAAAGGTGAAGACTTAGAAAAGCAGAACACAAGAACCCTGTTTCTACCAGCCCGTCCTCTCCCCATGTCGCTAGCAAGACCCCACATGATCGACCCCAAGACATGACCTTTGCTACTCACCTGCACGTTCCCACTGACTATTGCCCATATTTTCCTTAAGTTCCTATTTCCAGTTTATCTTTTGACTCAGAAAATGACCAGATGTGCAAAGCATCCCATGATGGTAACCAAAACTACCCCTTTAAGCAATAACGACTGTCCTGATGTAGAGCTCTGGCCAGCCAAGACCACCCAGACCAGTTTGAGCTCAACCACTGATTCATACCACACAGACGGACCATGGAGTGACCAAGAGTTACCTTATCCTGATTATAATACTAAAATCTCCTCCCAAGGAAAAGCTCCAACCTCATTAACATAACATACAATGTATGTATAGGCATGTTCCTTTAAGGTGTGTGCACGACTTAACTCTACATATGATGACAAAACTCCCCTTTCTGAATATTCACCCTAATCCTAAATAAAACGAACCCATTCGTCCTTGCTTGGGGAGTCACGGCTTTGGAAATTACTTCCCATGATTTCCTTATTTGCTGCAAATGAAGTTTCCTTCCTGTGATAAGGTATAGTCTCTACCTGTAACTCAGCAAGAAAGGAATTTATTGTGTTAGTGCAGTTAAAATCCAGCTGTAGATCTCCATGTGGCCCACACTTAATCAGCTCCCAAAACCAGATGTAAAAGGGCCCTGGGTCTTTTTAGGAGAACCTCACAAATTTCATGTTAATCTCTCTCAGTATTTTGCTTGTACCTCCAAGATTTCTCCAGGGTTGGTTGTGGGAAAGAGATTCAGGAAACTGAAGATCTTTTGTCAAGAGGTCTCTAATCTTTCCTTATCATTCCTCTTTCTTTTATATTAAAAGGCAGGGGAAAACAACAGAAAACGGTTAACATAAACCAATGGTTAGAACTGCAAAGGCTTGTAATTGGGGTTATTTAATGTTAATTTGCAGGTTTATCTTCACTCAATCTGAAGTCACTCTTAGACCCATGTAGAGAAGAAAAAGCATAAAAGCACCTGAATTCACTTATGTATCTGCTTAGCATGGAGTTAATTTTAGCATTTTAATTAAACTTAGAATGTTAATTTTAGCATTTACTTTCCATTTACCTCTGTACACCATTTTTGTAGTGACTAAGGTCCCATCCTGATCTTTGACTAATGCCGCTACAAGGGCTTTGTCTTCTGCCCTTGGATCTTCATCTGTCATGTTTAAACTACAATTCCTAAAACTGAATCTCTTGATAACATGCACTTGTTTCCTAATTGTCGGTCTACCCTAATCTGGCCTCTCTAAAATCAGTCTCCAAATGTCTCACCTTCATTTGAACGACCCGGTATAAAATCACTCTTCTCAGACTAGATTTTTGTTTCATCCATCCTTGTAACTACTTTCTTTGTTAAACTTACCACATTTTATCTGATTCCTTCATTTAATTTGACACCTTGTGCTCCTACCCGCAGTTCTTCCACTTGATGGTAAATTAGAATATTGTAAATGATATTTATATTTCCAACTATTTAACATTTGTCTCACGGACTAGTGTTTTGTCTCCGGGGAAAGGTATTTCTAATACCTATCAGATAAGTAGATTTACTTATACTGTAATCTGGGAGTGCAAACTCAAATGCCTAGAGATGTTTGGGACAGATGTCAAGGAGTGAAACTCTCCCTGGGGTAAGCCAGCAGGGAGTGGTAAGGCTGAAAATCTCATGACTGCTTAAATCCTCCAAAATCAAATCTAAAACTGTGTAAAGTCCAAGTCAAGAGACAAACAAATAAACAAACAGACCAAACAGGTATGCTTTGCACTGCAACCTTGAGCAGGCAGCAAAGTTTGTACTAAGACATTCACCTCCAGTCCAAATATATTTACTTCTACTCCCAAGGCTGCATCCAGTCATTCTGTGCCTTCTTGTTTTCCTTATATCAAGACTGCTCACATGGTCTACTTTTAACAGGCTTTTCTCTCAATAAAAATTAAAAAAAAATAATATATATTTTTGAGAGAGAGAGAGAAAGAGCACCCACACAAGTCAGAGAGGGTTAGAGAGAGGGAGACAGAGGATCTGAAGCAGGCTCCAAGCTGTCAGCAGTGAGCCTGATGCAGGGATCCTACTCATGAACCACAAGATCATGACCTGAGCCAATGTTAGACACCCTGCCTACTGAGCAACCCAGGTGCCCCTATCAACAAAATTATCCTGAGGCAACAGGATGCTAGACCATGGTTCAAATCCCAAATCTATTTAGTAGTTGAATCACCTGAAGCAAACGATTAACTTCTCTGAACTTCAGTGTTCTCTTTTATTTATTTAAAATTTTTTTAACATTTATTTATTTTGAGACACAGAGAGAGACAGAGTGCAAGTGGGGGAGGAGGAGAGAGAGAGGGAGACACAGAATTCTAAGCAGGCTCCAGGCTCCCAGCTAGCTGTCAGCGCAGAGCCTGATGCTGGGCTCAAACCCACGAACCTTGAGATCATGACCTAAGCCAAAGTCGGATCCTCAACTGACTGAGCCACTCAGGCACCCCTCAGTGTTCTCTTTTATAAAATGAGCATAATTATTTACATATTGAATAGTTGTAGTAATATTAAAGGTAAACACAAAATAAAGGTTTCATGCTATTCCTGTCATCACTCTCATACATTCTAAATATTGTATATTTTTTATTTAGGCCATAAAACCCTCTTAAGAACAGTCCTGCTCTTAAGTTGGACTTCAGGACCAGAGAAGCTACAGTAGAGAAATATTATTATCTATAGTTAAAATTTTCAATAACTATATTAGTGTTTTTATATGGAAACTTCTTCATGAATTCTTGTCAAAAGTCTGAAACCTTACAAGTATATAAAAAAAGGTGTAAACAGGAATGTGGTATATCCAAATTTGAAAAAAAACCCCAAAAATGATAAAATATAATTGCTAGTTATTTGTGTTTTGTTTCCTCTGAGACTTATCTCTCATTGGTGCTGATGTTTTAAAACAACATTTTCTACCAGGTTCAAGTTCTACATACCCTTTACCTTTTTCCCCTTGCAAAATTTATCAACAAAACAGAGCCTGCTGCAGAACTGCTGTTTCTATAAAAATGCAAATGGCACTAAATCAAAATGGGCTGCTGAAAAAACAAGAATCAAATATCATACAAATCACCCAGCTGCCTGGACTTAGAAGGAGAGCATTTGAAAGCTCATATGTGGACTGATATTGCCAATTGACATACTCTGTTGTTTTAAGCAAACCCTTTAAAAATTCATTGCTTGAGCAGATCTGGCAAACCTGTTTTTCTGGCCAGATATGCTTTTCCTATTTCAGTGGCTTATGAAGTTTCATAGGATGAGTTTTAAATTACTCTAGAAATAGCTATAGGGGATCCTATTTACATCATAAAAGATACACTGACTGAACCAGAGGGTTTATGACAATCTGTAACACTCCAGAAAGATTTTTCATTGTGATGCAGGGTATATAAGGAGCCATTTCTTGAACATATATAGGAAAAGAAGTAACCCTTTATATTTTCATTTAAATATATATATTTGGCTCTCTGGTAGTTCGTACACTCTCTGAAGGAGAAATTGTATTCAGTTCTTTGCTGACTACTGCTGTCTGTGTCATTATATAAAATTATCAGAAATAGTAAGGCTGCCTATATTTAAAGTGAGACTGCTCTAAGCTCTCACCATACATATCATAATAAGCCTTTACTTTATTTCCAAATAAAAATATAAATACATGTAATAGTATTTTCTTTTGGTGCTTAGCAAATGAATACCAATTGCCACACTGTCAAATTGGTATCACAAGCTAAAACGGTTGACACTTGCTGAAAATCTCCTCCCATGCTTCATTAGCTAGACTAAGAAGTCAGACAAGAACACTCCTGTCATTAGGGTCCCTACTACATTTCAGATGTTATCTAATTATATAGCAGATTGTGATATAAAATAGGCAAGTCAGACTGCTGTATTAAGAGGAACTCTGGCTTCCAGATAATTACATGATTTTAGTTACTATTCTTTATACCTTGGAGTCTCAAAGCACTTGACAGCCAATGGCCTTAGTTTGGTAGTGAGCATGCTATTGGAATGTTCTGATAAAGTCTGATAAAGTTAAATAACCAAAAGAAATAAACGGCAGCTAAAAGGATGAAGAAACAGAATGCACGTAAGGCTGTGCACTTCCTTTGATTTGTTTATAGTGCTTCAAATATCACACTCTGACCAGAAGTAATGAACAGGTCCTGAGCTTTCCTTAAATGTGTTTTATGCTTGTTTTGCTGTTAATATGTTGATTAGTTTTCATAATGAGATCACAGCAAAGTTGTTACTTCAAATAAAATATTTGCCACAGGTTGCAAGTAGTGAACACTATAAACTATAAGTAATAAAATGCTTGCAATTTCATCTTCCTTGTTTCAAATTGAGACTATTCCTCCTTTGGTTCATATATGAGGTATCTTGGGAAATTAACAACCATCCTCTAACTTACTTCATGCTCTGTCTATAAACCTTAAATTCTAACAACAAAAGCTATCTTAATCTGAAGAAATTGCCATGAATTTGAAAATAATTTCAAGACCATGGGATAATTAATTATAAAAGAAACCCTACCTACATTTATCTAATGCTGGTGGACAATATTAAAATATAGAGAATTATGAACATGAATATTTAAGGATAACATTTAAGTTTCTGTGAGATTCCAATCCAATTAAACAGCTGATTAAATGCTTTCCTTTCAAATTAACTAATTGATTTAGTTCATTTTAGAAAAGTACTGGTAGGTGTAATCTTGTAATAATGCATAATCCAAAATCTGGCTGCTACTTAGAATCCAGAATGTGTTTACATACATGTATCAGATACCAGAAGAACTTGGATGGGGGCTGATGCCATTATGGGTAGCGAAGAATTTATCTTACCTTGAAGCTGAGTGTTAAGATCATGAAAAGGAAAGGATCCACATTTGAAATGCACCCCATGAGAGGTAAGATATTGCTTGCTCCATGTTCAAAAAAATCTGCCAAAGCTTGGGCTCCAAGTGTTGGCAGAGTAAAATTAAAAAGTCCAAATATTTGCAAGGGTTATTACACACAAAAAAAGAAGATCATCTACCGTTAGGCATTCTCCTCTATTTCGAACAGATTTACCCAGTTTCTGATGGATTACAATCACGAGAAAACTTCCTGCTGGATTGCTGCTTCTCTCTAAAAATTTAAGCACGATGCCCTCACTCAAAGAAAAAAGGAGTCTCTTGGGGTGTCATAAGAGAATGAGAAGACAAGCCTCTAACTGAGAGAAAATATTTCCAAAACACATATGAATAAAGGGTGGTATCTAAAATACAAAAGAACTTTTAAAACTGAACAATAAGGACACAATAGAACTAAAAAATGGGCAAAGTATTTCGACACTTTACCAAAGAAGATATACAGATGGCAAATGAACATATGAAAAAGATGCTCAACATCATCCATCTTTAGGAAAATTCAAATTAATGCAAGATATCACTACACACCTATTAGAATGGATAAAATCCAAAACACTGACAAAACTAAATGATGGCAAGAATATAGAGGAACAGGAACTCTCATTTGTTGCTGGTGGAATACAAAATGTTACATCCACTCCAGAAGATATTTTGGTAGTTTTTTACAAAATTAAACATACTCTTTCCATACAATCAAATAATCACATTCCTTAGAATTTACCCAATTATCTGAAAACATATGCCCAAAAAAACAAAACAAACTAACTAAGAGACAAATAACATATTTATTCAAAATTGTCAAACCTCGGAAGCAACCAAACATGCTTCAGTAGGTGAATGAATACATAAACTGTGGTGCATCCAAACAATGGGGTTTTCAGTGACAAAAGAAATGAAGAATCAAGCCACTAAAAGAGGAATCTTAAACATATATTGGTACGTGAAAGAAGCCAATTCTAAAAGGCTATACACTGTATAATTGCAACTGTATGACATTCTGGAAAGGTGAAACCATGGAGACAGTAAAATGATCAGTAGTTGCCAGGGGTTGAGGCTGGAAGGATGGAAGAATAGGTAGAACAACAATATTTTTATGGCAGTTAAACTATTCTGTATGATAATATGATGGTAAATTAATGCCATTATACATTTCTCAAACCCATAGAATAGTAACCCTATAGTTAACTATGGACTTTAGTTAACAGTAAAGTGTCATTGTTTGTTCGTTAACTGTAACAAATGCAAGATGGTACCACATTCATGCAAGATGTTAATAAAAGGGGAAATTGGGGTGGGGATAGTGGAGTATATGGGAACTTTTGGGACTTTTCACTCAGTATTTTTGTAAACTTTAAACTACTTTAAAACGTCTATTAATTAAGGGGCACCTGGGTGGCTCAGTTGGTTACATGTCAGACGTCCGCTCAGGTCATGATCTCATGGCTCGTGAGTTCAAGCCCCACGATGGGCTCTGTGCTGACAGTTCAGAGCCTGGAGCCTGCTTCGAATTCTGTGTCTCCCTCTCTCTCTGCCCCTCCTCCACTCTCACTCTGTCTCTCTCTCTCTCAAAAATATATAAACATTAAAAAACTTAAATAGTCAATTAATTAAAAGAATAATAATTTAAAAAGTGTTGTTAGATGAATTAACTGCAAAAAGGAGTGATCAGAACAAGTTAAGTAATTATGTGATCTCTCCCCTGGAAATCACCTGGTTCACCAAGGCCAACCACGTATGGTTGTTTATGTGAGTAACATTCTCTAGACTTATACAGTGCTTATCTTGCAAAAAGTATTCAGCAGCCACACCCTCATCTCCTTAAGAATAAACACAATCCAGAATAAATTTAAGAATAAACACAATCCAGGTCTTGGTATTTGGAGCTTTGTAAACATAAAATACTGGTGTCTGATATCCCTAGTTCAACATGGGTCAAATAAGTAGACACCTGAAAGATAATCACTATAAAAGAAGGATGACATATGCCAAATGAAGCAGACTTTTAAATCAGAAGGTTTAAAAATAAGCATGTTATATCGTCTTAAATATAAATGGAAGGGTATAAATAATGAGGCAAGAATAAGATCTCATTTAAAAGTGGATTGTTGACATATGAAAAAATACAGTAGTTGAAGGAAAGAAAATGATAGATGGGATATTTAAATATGATTATTATAGCTGAAGAAAAAGAATGATTTGAAAGTTTGATCTGAGGAATGTACTGGCTCTATCTACATTCTGCTCTATTCTTATGATGAATACAGACACACAATAATCAACATGGCTGCCATCATGAAATATGAATAAGGAATTCTGTGTATCATATTCCGTTGCTATTTTTGTGAACTTGTACAAGTTATTTCAATGCTATGAGTTTTGTGGTCTTCATCTAAGAAAATATATGACTGTGTTGCTTTGAAGATCTTATAAATGTCAAGATTATATAATATTGCATTACATTATAGGGCCCCATTTTTTAATGATATATTAGTACTGCATTTTCAGTATACATAGTAAGAACTATTACATAGTACTATAGCAAAACACTATGATTAGTATATAGTATTATATATATATAATACTATATATAAGAGAAATACTATATATATATATAGTAATAGTATATACTATAGTATATAACAATATAGTATAGTAATAGTATATACTACTATACTATACTATATATAGTATATATACTAATATACTATACTATATATAGTATATTAGTATATTATATATTAGTATATATATTAAGAGTATAGTACTATATATAATAATGAAATAAGCAAATATAGCAAAACACCATATTAGTATACAGTACTATATATATATATATATATATATATACACACACATATATATGCACACTATATATAATAGTATACATACTATATACATACTATTATATATAGCATTTCACTATATATGTAATATATTAGTATATATATTAATAGCATAGTAAATATATAGTACTATATATATATGTATATATATATATAAAATGCTAAAATAAGCAACTATGCCTAAAGAAATTAGAAATAGAACAGTAGGAAAATAATTTATGGAATTCATAAAAAAGTAAATTTTGCCTTCCTTTCTTATGGTTCAAACATGCTTCTTACAAAGATAATGAGTAATAAGCATTATTTACGATTCATAAAATAATTTTATGGTTCACACAGTACCTTACAGATTCAAAATCTATGTTTTAAAATACATAGTAGTTTCTTAGATTCACAGCCTTAGATATGGATTTAGTAATCTATGCCTTCCAGAAAAAAAACAAAAAAATATGAGGAACTTTCTTTATTAACATTACATAAATGTATGGGCACTATAATAATAGGACACAGGGAGAATTTTTAGACCCTCCTAAACCTTTTTAATCTCTCTACTGTTCAGTCGACAGATTCTGTTATCACAAATAAAAGAGATTCTTTTCACATTTAATTAATTTCCTTGTCTTCTTATTTTTAAACAAAATCATAACAACATTGTACCCTGTAGTCCTAAATATTTCATAATTTTTCCCAACCAGTACTCTAAAATATAAACTACCACAATTAAAAACGGATTACATGTTGTTTGATCTTTCAGTGCATTTTATTATTTTCCTCTGCTCTCCCATTGCTATGCTCTGCTATCTCTGATTTTATAGAACAAGTTACATTGAATTGTACCTTTAATGCAATAGAATGCCTGGTAGGGGATCTATGCTAATTTGAGAGTTTCTTAGTCAGTAGCCCTTGTGAGAATATCCAGCATTCATACCAACTAAATGATATAGACTAAAAGAAATATCTTTACACAGTCACATTTTACAGAAATTTTACATAAAGCGTGTCATGATCTGAATGCCAGATAATTTTCAGTTTATTCCCCCAAATGAAAGGTAAATCTGGTTTTAAATCTTATCTGCATACATATCGAGCAACTTGCATTCAGACATAAGGGAAATTACTGGAAGATAGCAATGTGGAAGTGGTACTAATTAATCAAGTACCCTAGCAAAAATTAATTTTGTTCAATTTAAGGTACAGTTAGTTTTATGGCTCAGCCTCATTCTAACTGATTCTCAGTAGTCTAGTTTAGGACCATAAACACAGGATAAATCTGCAGATTAGTATTCACACAATTTAAAGTACAATTATAATGTAAGTTGTATTCCAATCAACATAAAAACAACATACAGTGCAATCTCAAGTCTCTACCTGCTCAAACTAACAATAAAATCATGGTTTAGCAACTTATACCATTTGTACAAAGACCCCCCAAAAATATTTGTTTGTTTGTGTGTGTGTGTGGGGGGGGTGTGTGTGTGTTGTCTCTAGATTATCATACAATGTCCCTTCTCTTGCACAGGTTCCAACTCTCTTCTGTATTACTTAGGTTAGATGCCAATTTTCAATGAACAAATATTTTCATTCCGGCAGATATCCCAGAGATGATTTTAACATATAATGACATGTTAAGTTACCAAAGTATAAGTCATACATAGTATAGTTACAGAATGGGAAAGGAGTGGAATGCTTTCATGGGCACATATGTGAATTTATGGACAAATACAGAAGTGCATACCTTTGGAGTATTTTTTCCCATTACTTCAATCACTTGTCAATTACATAGTCATCCAATGGCAACAATATTGCATTCTAAGCACATATTAATATAAGAGTGGATTATCTTTTTTTATTAAATTATTTTAGAAAAATCTTGGAGATTAGAGGGTAAAGAACTATGATTCTAATAAATGAAATTGAGGTTTAATTAATCAATTTAATTCTGAACATAGGTAAAACGAACTGTTAAACTTAATAAGAAATCTTGCAACCTCCTATCATGTTTTGAATCAGGTGTCACCAGAATTCAAGCAGCTTAAAGAAAACCAACTTTATAACTAGGATCAAAGTACCCTTTATTTATTTATTTTTTTATTATTATTATTTTTTTTATATATGAAGTTTATTGACAAATTGGTTTCCATACAACACCCAGTGCTCATCCCAAAAGGTGCCCTCCTCAATACCCATCACCCACCCGCCCCTCCCTCCCACCCCCCATCAACCCTCAGTTTGTTCTCAGTTTTTAACAGTCTCTTATGCTTTGGCTCTCTCCCACTCTAACCTCTTTTTTTTTTTTTTCCTTCCCCTCCCCCATGGGTTCCTGTTAAGTTTCTCAGGATCCACATAAGAGTGAAACCATATGGTATCTGTCTTTCTCTGTATGGCTTATTTCACTTAGCATCACACTCTCCAGATCCATCCACGTTGCTACAAAAGGCCATATTTCATTTTTTCTCATTGCCACGTAGTATTCCATTGTGTATATAAACCACAATTTCTTTATCCATTCATCAGTTGATGGACATTTAGGCTCTTTCCATAATTTGGCTATTGTTGAGAGTGCTGCTATGAAGTACCCTTTAAATGAACAGACAGGCACATATGTGGGATTTCAATTTAAAAACATAACTATAATTATTAGAAAAAATCAACCAATATGGGTATAATTAACTTTCATTAAGTAAAATTTTCAGCTAAATGTACACTATTCAGCCACATCCCCCGCCCCCCAAGATTTACAAAGCAGAATTACCATTTCAAAAACTTTTACTCTTTCTGTATCGTTTACAACTCCTAACAGTTAAGGAATATTTATAGAAATTTATTGTTATTTAGTTTACATTATAAAGATACTTTCTGAGGCATTAATAAAGCCCCCATGCAGATATTGTTTTGGGGCTGTTTCTGTATACTTCCATGTATTCTAAAACGTATATACTGGTTTTAAAGATGTTTTAATCCACTCTGGGGAAAGGCACTATACCTAGCAATTTAAGGTATGGAATATCTTCAGTTTGGAGAAATTCAAAGATTCTTGCTTGCTGTTTGCAATTTGGTGTACGGAGTTTAGAATCTTCTTTATAATAACAACATTACAGACTAATCCTAATATTAATTATATCTTGATATTCCTAATGAAGAATCTTATAAAGGATATATTCTTTTTTCTATCCTCTTTCTTTATGGCATAGTTTCTCAATGTCATCACTATTACATTTGGGGCCAGACAATTATTTGTTTTGAGGGTTGTTTTGTGATTTATAGGACGCTTAGTAGAAATCCTGTACTCTACCCATTAGATGCTAAAAGCAACTACCTCTATGAGTTGTGACCCCAAAAGTATCTCCATACATTGCCAAATATGCCATAGGAGATAAAACTATGGAGAAGCATAGTCTTATGGTATGCCATGAAATTTATTAGGCCTGTTTTATGGATAGGATGGAATTTAGATTTTATGGGAAACAAGTATACAGTTTTCCCATTATATTTTCACCTTTAATTATTCATACAATTGTGTAGTGTCTCTTTGAAATTATTTTACTCTTAATTAAGAAGTATATTATAGATGTGATAGATGATTAGTATTTTTAAGAGAATGAAATAAGAGGAAAAGGCATCAAAATATGCTGATTTTTGTAATCATTATACAATCTATCTCTGAGAAATAGCCATAATTTCATAGTTGTGCTGTTAGCATAACAATTACTCATGTCCCCAAAAATGACTCTGAGGCATTAAAATAACCCCAAATGACTTCTGAATCATAGAAAATTAACTTACACCCAGGAGATTTTAGGGATAGCCACATGTGCTATTTTCAGTCCATAGTTGATCACTTACAAAACTTTTATTGACCACCTCGTATAGGAAAAACATTATTGGTTTGTAAAAATTAATAAAAAGTATTCTCTAACTTCAAAAAATATATTTCTTAGTAGGGTTAAAATATATAAATTAATAGTATAAACAATGGTTATGTCATAGGAGAAATAAAAATGTGCTATGGGAATTTAGAGAAGATAAATACACATTACTTATTATCCATGGAATTTAATTTTTTAGTATATCTTATTATCTAACCATTATATAATATTTTTTCTAAAATTTATTTATTTTTGAGACAGAGAGAGACAGAGCATGAACAGGGGAGGGACAGAGAGAGACAGAGCATGAACAGGGGAGGGACAGAGAGAGACAGAGCATGAACAGGGGAGGGACAGAGAGAGGGAGACACAGAATCTGAAACAGACTCCAGGCTCTGAGCTGTCAGCACAGAGCCCGACACGGGGCTCGAACTCACGGACCGTGAGATCATGACCTGAGCCAAAGCCGGACGCCTAACCCACCAAGCCACCCAGGCGCCCGTATCTAACTGTTATAATGAGAAGGCATTAGTACCAAGATAGTTTCAGATTTTCACAAACATTTGAATTTGTCAGAGAGTAAAACTAAACATTTGCATGATTGTAAATTTGAACTACTTTTATGGGACAGAATCTGAAGTCAAGGCTGATGATATAAAAGACAACATATTTGGAGTGAAAAGCCTTTGGTTTCATGATACTCTGCCTCTTAACAGCAAGATGATCTTGGCCATGTCTATGTGAAGAAGCAGCACACATACACACCCAAAAACCATAAGCACCTAAGCTATGGGGGATTTGGGAAGTTCTTCATATTTCCAGATAAATGGAATTGTTGTGATCTGACTAAACAAAAAATCAAGATGAGAATAGAAATACTGAAAATACACCTAGAAATGACGTGGGACTTGTTCTATAGAAAATTAAGAGCCACTAAAGTTTTAAAAATAGTTATTCAGGGGGTGCCTGGGTGACTCAGTCAGTTAAGCATCTTGACTTCGGCTCAGGTCATGATCTCGCGGTTTGTGAGTTCAAGTCCCGCGTCGGGCTCTGTGTTGACAACTTGGAGCCTGGAACCTGCTTCAGATTCTGTGTCTCCCTCTCTCTCTGCCCCTCCCCTACTCACACTCTGTCTCTCTCTGTCTCAAAAATAAATAAACATTAAAAATAAAAAAATAAAATTATTTAGTTAGCATTCTTAATTTTTTTTTTAATATAAGCTCACTAGAAACTCTACTATAATGAACTGATTGGACAAAATATTGGACATAAAAGATAACTTATAAGGTTATTGAGTAGTTCTAAGAAGAAAAGATAAGGGCACAAACTGAGGAAAGGAACCTGCAGAACAGGATATTTATGAAAGATAATGAGGTAGGAAGTATGTATAGGTTTCATTGGATTCCCCAGAACCAGACTCTTAGGCAAAGAGTAGTTTCTAAGTCCTTTGAAAAAATGCTCTTGGGGGAGACTGTTAAGGAAATGGAGAAAACAGAACAAGAAGAGAAAAAAGGGTATAATATAAGACTTGATTTAATGTAAAAGCTATGTAAAAGGAAATACACAATACATAGAATATGAGGTTATGCACATAGAACTAGAAATAAAAACAAAATTACTTAAGAGATGGATTTAAAACTGTAAGATATTGTGTATAATATTCAGTATTATTATTATTATTATTACTATTACTATATTGTTCTATACTTAAAACAATTGGAAATCTCTTTACCAAACTATTCCAAATGGTTATCTCTGGGAAACAAGACTATAGAAGACTTTATTTCATACATGCTTAAGTTAATTATTTATAATGGTCATAGAGTTACTTTTTTGGTTAAAATTACTATTATAGTGAGCTGAAGTTGCAAAACCAATTCACAGTCTCTGGTGCATTTCTAAGGCAAAACAAAGAAGAATAAAGGTGCTTGGGTGCCTCAGCAGGTTAAGTGTCCAACTCTTGATTTTGGCTCAGGTCATGATCTCATGGTCAGTGGGACTGAGCCGGGCATTGGGCTCTGTGCTGACAGCATGGAGTGTGCTTGGGAATCTCTCTCTCCCTCTCTCTGTCCCTCCCTTACTCTCTCTCTCTCTCTCTCTCTCAAAATAAATTAATAAACAAACAAAAACAAAGAAGGGCTTGTGAGGGAGATGGCAGAGTAGGAGGATCCTAAGCTTACCTTGTCCAGTGGATACAACTAGATAACACCTATATCAGTGTAAGTAACTCAGGAAATGACCTGAAAACTGGAAAAGCAGTCTCTCCACAGCTAAATGTAGAGAAGAGACCACAATGAAGAGGGTAGCAAGGGCAGAGATGCAGTCTGGAGCTAAAGAGACGCATAGGACTGTCTATAGGAGGGAGGGATGCCGCGGGTTTAGAGAGAAGAAAGAAAAAGATCCTCACACCAGACACCCCAAGCATGGGGAAACTGCATGGAGAGAATGAATCCCCAAAACATTTGACTAAACCAGAGGGACATAATTTTGTGAGTTCTTGCAATCAGTGGGTCTTAAAACCTGGAACTTTAAAATTCAGCAGTGTTGCTCTTCCAGAGTGGACAGAGTGATAGGAAGCTGAGTCTCCACCCTTAAAAGGATAGCAGAACAAACAGATACAAAGAGACAGAGCATAGAAGTAGCAGTTTGAAAAATGCCCAGGTATACAAGAGATAGATTTGTTTGCTAATCTCGGAGTGCAGGCTAGAGAGACAGGGATCATTGAGAGAGTTCTCCATGACAAAACAATTGGCTGGTTCCATTTCCCTCCCACACCCACCAGTCCGGATACATGGACACTTTAGCAACTAGTTCAGTGCCAACACTCACTACTTTATTCACTAACAGCACACTTGATCCCCAAGTTCTCCCACAGAAAAGCCTCCTCCAGCCAAACTTCTACTCCATGTTGCCTCATGGAGGCAGTAGATTCACAGTAGATTCACACAAACCTTGTTAACATATATGTCCTGTCCCCGTATTCTCCTGTAAAACTTCCCCTTCCACCAATATGCCCTTGGAAGTAATAAAGATTAGGGTAGAAACAAATGAAATAAAAACTAGAAAACAATAGAACAGATCAGTGAAACCAGGAGCTGGTTCTTGAAAAGATTAACAAAATTGATCTTCAGCCAGATTTAAAAAAAAAAAAAAAAAAGCCAGAGGACTCAAACAAAAATCAGAAATAAAAGGGAAGATATAATGACCAACACCCACAGAAATACACATATTATAAGAGAATATTTTAAAAATTGTATGCCAGCAAACTGGCAACCAGGAAAAATGGATAAATTCTGAGAAACATATAACCTGTCAAAATTGAAGCAGGAAGAAATAGAAAATTTGAACAGACTTATTACTAGCAATGAATTTGAATCAGTAATTAAAAAACAAACAAACAACTCCTAACAAACAAAGTGCAGGAAAAGATGACTTCACGGGTGAATTCTACAAATCATTTAAAGAAGAGCTAAAGAGTTAAAACCTATTCTTCTCAAACTATTAAAAAAAATAGAAGAGGAAGGAAAGCTTCCAAATTCATTCTATGAGGTCAGCATTACCCTGGTATCAAAACCAGATACAGATACTCAGGAGAGAGAGAGAGAGAGAGAGAGAGAGAACTACAGTCCAATATCTCTGATGATCATAGATGCAAAAATCCTCAACAAAATATTAGCGAACCAAATACAACAATATATTAAAATAATCATTCACCACCATCAAGTAAGATTAATTCTAGGGATGCAAGAGTGTTTCAATATTTGGAAATCAATCAATGTGATATATCACATCAATAACAGAAAGGATAAAAAACATACGATTATTTCAATAGATGCAGAAAGAGCATTTGACAAAATACAATATCCATTTATGATAAAAAACCCTCAACAAAGTAGGTTTAGAAGAACATACCTCATCCTAATAAAGGCCATATATGAAAAACCTACAGCTAACACAAACTCAGTGGTGAAAATCTGACAGCTTTCCCCCTAAGATCAGGAACAAGACAAGGATGTCCACTCACCACTTTTTTTCAACATAGTACTGAAAGTCCTAGGCACAACAGTCAGATAAGGAAAAGAAATAAAAGGAATTCAGATTGGTAAGGAAGAAGTAAAACTTACTATTTTTAATAACATATTATATATAGAAATCCCCAAACACTCCACCAAAAACTACTAGAACTGATAAATGAATTCAGTACAGTTGCAGGATACAAAATCAATATACTAAAATCCATCGCATTTCTATACACTAATAATAAAGCAGCAGAAAGAGAAATGAAGGAAACAGCCCCATTTACAGTTGCACCAGAAATATTAAAATACCTAGAAATAAACTTAACCAAGGAGATGAAACCTGTACTTTGACAACTATAAAACCTTGTTGAAGGGGCACCTGGGTAGCTCAGTTGGTTAAGCTTCTGACTGGCTCACGTTGTGATCTCATGGTTTGTGAGTTCAACTCCCATGTCGGGCTCTGTGCTGACAGCTTGGAGCCTGGAGCCTGCTTTGGATTCTGTGTCTCCCTCTCTCTCTGCTCCTTCCCCACTTGTGCTCTGTCTCTCTCTCAGAAATAAATAAAAATATTTTAAAAATGGTTGAAAGATATTAAAGATAATACAAACAAATGGAAAGATATTCCATGCTCATGTATTGAAAGAAGAAATATTGTTAAAAAGTCCATACTACCCAAATCAATCTACAGATTTAGTGAAATCCATATGAAAATACCAATAACATTTTCCACAGAACTAGAACAAATAATACTAAAATTTGTACTGAACCACAAAAGACCTCAAATAGCTAAAGCAATCTTGAAAAATAAGAACAAGACTGTAGGTATCACAATTTTAGATTTCAGGATATAGTACAAAGCTGTAGCCATCCAAACACTATGATACTTGCATAAAAAGAGACACATGGATAATGGAACAGAACAGAGAGCCAGAAACCCATGCTTATATGGTTAATTAATCCTACACAAAGGAGGCAAGACTATTCAATGGGGAAAAGAGAGTCTCTTCAACAAATAGTATTGGGAAAACTGGACAGCCACGTGCAAAATAATGAAATGGGACCATTTTCTTCCATTATACACACAAACTCAAAAGGGATTAAATACCCAAGTGTGAGACTTGAAATCATAAAAACCCCAGAAAATAACATAGGCAGTGATTTCTTTGACATCAGTCATAGAAACATTTTCTTTAAGATATGTCTCTTCAGGCAAGAGAAACAAAAGCAAAAATAAACCATTGTGACTACATTAAAATAAAAAATTCTTCACAGCTAATGAAGCAATTAATAAAATTAAAAGATGACATATTGAATAGGAGAAAATATTTGCAAATAATACATCCAGTGAAGGGTTAATACCCAAAATATATAAAGATACAAATCAACACCAAAGAAACCCAAGTAATTCAATTAAAAAAATTTTTTTTAACGTTTATTTATTTTTGAGACAGAGAGAGACAGAGCATGAACGGGGGAGGGTCAGAGAGAGAGGGAGACACAGAATCTGAAACAGGGTCCGGGCTCTGAGCTGTCAGCACAGAGCCTGACATGGGGCTCGAACTCACAGACTGTGAGATCATGACCTGAGCTGAAGTCGGACGCTCAACCAACTGAGCCACCCAGGCGACCCCAAAGTAATTCAATTAAACATGGACAGAAGACATGAACAGACATTTCTCCAAAGAAAACACACAGATGGCCAAAAGAGACATGAAAAAATGTTCAACATCACTAATCATAAGGGAAATACAAATTAAAACCACAATGAGATATCACCTCACACCTGTCAGAATGGTTAGAATCAAAAACACAAGAAAGAATAAGTGTTGGTGAGGATGTGGAGAAAAAAGCAACCTTCGTGCACTGTTGGTAAGAATGAAAACTGGTGCAGCCATTGTGGAAAACAGTATGGAAGTTCCTGCAAAAATTAAAAATAGGATCACCATATGATCCAGTAATCTCACTACTGGATATTTACCTAAAGAATACAAAAACACTAATTTGAAAAGACATATCTATATCTATCTATATCAATACCTATATAGATATAGATAGATACATATCTATATAGATATAAGGAGATATATCTTAGGATATATATAGGATATATCTATATCCTATAGATATAAGGAGATATAAGGAGATAATAAACATATCTATATCTATATAAATATAGATATATCTCCTTATGTTTATTGCAGCCTTATTAATAGCCAAATTACAGACATAGCCCAGGTGTCTATTAATAGATGGATGAATGAAGATGCGGTGTATATACAATCGAATATTATACAGCCACAAAAAAACAATGAAATCTTGTTATTTGCACAAAATGGATGGAGCTGAAGAGTATAATGCTGAGCAAAATAAGTCAGTCAGAGAAAGATAAATACCATATAATTTCACTCATATGTAGAATTAAAAAAAAAAGAGAGAGACCAATCAATAAAGATAGTCTTAACTATAGAGAACAAACTGATGGTTACCAGAGGGGAGTTGGGTGGGTGGATGGATGAAATAGGTGAAGGGGATTAAGAATGCACTTAGCTTGATGAGCACTTAGTAATGAATGAACTGTTGAATCAGTATATTGTATACTTGAAACTAATATAACACTGCATGTTAACTATACTGGAATTACAATTTTTAAAAAGACCAGAAAAAAAAATAAACACACACACACAGATGAATAAAATATCTTCCTCATTGAATTTTGGGAAATTTCACACATTCAGGAAGCTAGTAAAAAGAAATTAATAAAGTTAAAATAAGTTTTCATAGGCCTAGTGCATGATATGTAAAGCGTTTAAATTTATTTTACAAAACTGGTATGAAACTGAAGCCAAATTTGATATGTACCCTCATTTTCACAGTAAATACACGTATGAAGAGACATGTATGAAGAGCTGGAATTCTGTCATCTGCACGACGGGTATAAAATTTATTAAAATTTTATTCCCTTGCAAAATTTTTCATTAAAAAATTAAACACAGGAATTAAAATCTGTTGATTTCATTTCACCAATGTTTTAGAGTTATTTTCTTTTTTTAATGTTTAAATTTTTTTTAAATTTTTTTTAATGTTTACTTATTTTTGAGAGACAAAAAGACAGAATGCAAGTGGGTTGGGGCAGAGAGAGAGGGAGGCACAGAATCCGAAGCAGGCTCCAGGCTCTGAGCTGTCAGCACAGAGCCCACACGGGGCTTGAACTCACGAACTGCAAGATCATGACCTAAGCCGAAGTCAGACGCTTAACCAACTGAGTCAGCCAGGTGCCCCTAGAGTTATTTTCTAAGGACAAATCCATGAGAAAATAAATGAAAAACTAACTTCTCAAATAACTAAGTTGTGAAATCAAGAAAGAAAATCCAAGGGAATAAAATATATATATATATTTTTTAATGTTTATTTTTGAAGGAAAGAGAGATTGTGAGCGGAGGAGGGTCAGAGAGAGAGGGAGACAGAATCTGAAGCAGGCTCCAGGCTCTGAGCTGTCAGCACAGAGCCTGATGTGGGGCTCGAACTCACAAACTGTGAGATCATGACCTGAGCCGAAGTTGGTCGCTTAACCGACTGAAACACCCAGGCGCCCAAGGGAATAAAATATTTTTAAGTTTGCGTTTCTTATGCCACAGTTGATTTATAAAATCAATATGCTTTTTATTAATCATTCTGTTAATCCTGAATGGAAGTCTTCGTGTCTCAAGATGCTGGGATGCTTCTCACAGAAGGACAAATTCTCACAAGGAAAGGATAGAAGTGACTCCAAGATAGAGCTGCTAGATTTAGCAAATAAAAATACAGGATGCCCAGTTAAATTAGATTTTCAAGTAAATGTTGAATAATTTTTTGTATAGATATTTTCTAAATTAGTATGTGCTTTTCTTATTGATATCTTAGCCCCACTGCAGACCTATTAAATCAGTGTCTGGGAATGGGGACCAAGGCATCTGTTTTCTAAAAAGTTCATCAGTGATTCTAATGTGTAGCTAAGGTTGAGAATCACTGTGCCTAATGATTATTTATTAATCAAACCACCTATGTGATATATGCAATAACAATTACACCGCCACACCATACAACAAATCCAGAGATGGATAAACTTCAGCCCTTGTGCATCCTGTTAGCCACAGTAATCTTTGGTTAAGAATTACTACCAACTTTTCAACCTTACCCTGATCTCCACTTTGGCTCCCTATTTCCTATATTGAAGAGTAAGCTATAGGCGCATTACCCGTTTCATTTCTTCATGTCAAGGTCATCAGTAAATGTGCGTAAGAATAAAAATAATGTCTATTTGGGGTGCCTGGGTGGCTCAGTCGGTTAAGCATCTGACTGACTCTTGATTTTGGCTTAGGTCATGATCTCATGGTTCATGAGTTCTAGCCCTGCACCAGACTCTTCACTGACAGTGAGGAGCCTGCTTGGGATTCTGTCTCCCTCTCTCTCTGACCCTCCCCTGTTTGTGCTCTTTCTCTCTCTCTCTCTAAAAGAAAGAAATAAACTTAAAAAATAATAATAATGTCTATTATAAAACTGCATAATATGGAAATGTTTAATTTGCTATGTAATAGGCATTATGTTTCATCTCATAAAAAACATACAAGATGGTTGAGGATGCTAAATATAGTAGAGTGGTTAGGAAATTTATTTTGTCAGGAAACACAGTCACCTGCTCTCTTGGTATGCTAGTTAACTTTTCTGGGCCACCATTTCTTCATCGGTAAAACTGATAGCTTGATTTGGTAACTGTCTAGTCTAAAATATCTATAATCTGGTGTTTAAAATGTCCCTTGGAAAAACTAAGATTGAAACATATAACTTATTAGATGATCAATATCTTCTGGCTATTGTTATTAGAGATGTGCATTTTAATAAGAACATTGTGGAAATGAAATAGATTATTGTAGTATTTTTGCTCCACACTTGTCATTAGGGAGAATTCTTATATACAATTAAATGCAGACTAAAAATTGCAGTCTACAATTTATAGCAACACTGTGAACCTTTCAAAATACTGAAACTCAGTTTTGGAGAAAGTAAATGTGTCTTGCTTTCAGCTCACTGGCAGGAATAATCAATGACCTATTTGGTGTCATGAAGTAGGGACAACAAAACTTCATGAATTTTAATTAAGATTTAGCTTGTCCAATGGACATAGAAACATCTCTCAATATTATCTGCTGGCAAATGACATTATTTCTAAAAGTGACTAAAGAGTGGCTTTTTTTAAAATAATAATTAGTAGGCTATTAAGCTATATATTTTTTTCCTTCTAATCTCTGCCCTGGGATAAGTACATTCCACATTTTAACTTTTCTTGTTTTTTAATTTTACTATAAAAGATAGTGATTGATGATTATTTTCCTAAATTTAAAACTTTTGGAATATGTCACAATTTACAGATACATTTTATCAAATACATCTCAATATTTTAACCCTGAAGATGAAATAAATGTGTCATTAAATACTATATATAATAGTTGTAAAGGGATGAGAAATAGCCAGTTCTCAAATATATGTTATTTTGTTCACCATTAAATAATACAAGAAATGAGTAGGTTCATTATCACCCATAAGTAGTTTTAGTATTTATGATTCAAGTACATTATTCAATTTATCTTTTCATTGAGCTAAAGGAAAATCAACTTGAAAACATAAGTGAAACTATATCCATGTCTTCTGATGTGCCCATTGTACATCAAAATTATGAATATTGTTCTGATGCATAAACACAAATGGCAAAATTAGTGCAATGTAGATGAAAATTGGAATTCAGCATCATTTCAGTGACTATGCCAATTAAAAACGTATGTCAATATCTTCAGCAGAAAAAGCAATCACTGTTATTTTCTAGTTAGTCAGGCCTTTTGTCCTTCATTAGAGTCATCAAAGGCTGTCAGCAAATTCAAAAATCTTTAATAACCCAAAGTGTTTAATATTCCAAACACCAAAATATTCCAAAGATAGGTCTGAACTTCCTGCCCATCTCTACTCTGCTTTAGGACCCCAAGTTTGCCCAGTATTTCCCAAGCTGAAAACTGTTTGAAAAGCAGATTCTTTGAAGAAACAAATTATCTTTTATAATAGAAGTTTAAATAATATACCATTTTAAAATGTTGTCTTTATGATGAAAAGATTATATGTACTTGATCTTACAAAGTTCAGGTACATATTTTGATATTTACCATAAACTTTATGTTTTGTTACTCACTTTTATATTCTTAATATTTATTATGTGAATATTAAAATTGCTTTTAACATTCTTAAGATTATTTGTGATATCTTCTTAATCAAATTTCTGAGTTTTGCCTGTATTTTGTATTTTATTTGCCTGTATATCTGTATTTTATTGCATTTTCTTTCTGTTCTTTCTATATAAATAATTCTATTACCTTTCTTCTAATCTCTTGAAATTATTACACTCTTCTAATGATCAAGTTAAATACTTTGTAAGTTACTTACACTTCACATATTCTAATATGTGCTTTAAAGAATATAAATTCTGTTTTCTGTAATATTGTTTTATCTGTATTCAAATACCTAAATATATTATAATATATATTTATTTTATTTTGTCAAATGTAAGAACAGCTTTTTAACTTCCTTTTTTTTTTTTTTTTTTTTGGTCATAAACTAACATGCTCCCTGATAGCAGGACTAATTTTGTCTGCTTTGTTCATTGTTGTATGCTCGCAATCAGAATAGAGCCTGGGACATAATAAACCTCAGTAATTAATTATTTGGTTCTAGAGGTTTCAGCAGTCTTGAACTATTTTTTACATCATTAAATTTCTTTGATATTGGTGTAAATCGAGCCATCATACACTTTTTGCACAGACTGGCGTTTTCAATTTATCACAGTATTTTTTTCCCACCTGTTCCTTGGGTTGGATAAAAGTTCTTTTATTATTAATATTTTTCAGTTTATGAGTGTAAAGTGGTTCCAGGTTTCCTTTCACAGATTGTGCAAGCACCTAGGGAATCATTTGCATCAGGGTCCTTTTTCTGTTTTTATGACTTGGGGAGACCCAAATAATCTTCTGTCCCTGTATATTTGGTAAAATCTAGGCTGCAATTTCTAGAGAACATACAAATACATATTTAAGCCTGCTACCACTTGAGTTGTCAGTATTTTAGCTGGACTATACAATCTATTTCTAATTGCCTTTTTCATTTCTAGCCTCTAGCAGTTTCTATTTCTTTCTTTTGAGTTTTGGTACATATTAAAATTTCCTTTATCATGTTTTATCTAGCATTTGCAAGTGGTTGTGTTAATCTCTGTTGTTGAAAGTTCATAAGCTTTCTTTAGATTAAGTCTTGATTTAAAATGAATGTACCCAAGTTATGCTGACCTAAGAACTGTTCTATTTCTTTAAGGAAAATGTATACAAATTAAAGGATTATCCTCTAAAAGCTATCATAACTCTCTTATTTCAGAATTCCTATAGCACTTACTGTTACACCCATAGATTGAGCACCACCAGGAAAGACTTTCTCCTCTCAAACACATTCTTCCTTATTATCATGAAAAAAACTGTATTTATCCTAATTTAAGATCGTTCTTAGGGTCTAAAATTGAACATATTTTACCTTTTGTTATTCTTGACAACTAACATTACATCATAGCCTGATAACTGCCAGTATGGCCAAAGCCACGGTCCTTTAACAGTACATTTATTCCATAAATATTTGTTGTACTTTTACTACTTGTCAAACACTATTTGTTATTATTTACTGTGTTAGTTGCTGAAGGTATAGAGCTACATAATGTAGACAAAGCCCTTGCCATCATGGATCTTATTTTCAAAAAGGGGGGGAATCAAAAAGGGCAAAGTCTGGTTAACTCAGACACAACTCAATCCTTCAAAACGTCAATAAATATTACAAGAGTTCCTTCTATATTCCAGGGCTACAGAAAATAAGAATTGTCACTCTTATAGTCAAGTAGAGACAAAAGGCACTGAGATTGGCACATCACTATTTAACTAACTATAGGTGTGGGAGGCACAGGCTGAGAGAAAAAGATTATTTTAGAAATTCTAGCAGAATGCAGTTGGGGTTTTACAATGAGTACATCTTGCTACTTGAAGTGTTCTAGCCTAGCTAGACTGAATTCTTACCTTGGGAGTTGGATATTTTTTATTGGTTCAACTTTTGAGCATGTCATTCACGCTAACCTCATTAGTATTCAATACTGGAGCACTCAGGGGCAGCAGGGTGGCTCAGTCAGTTAAGCATTCGACTCTCAGTTTTGGCTCAGGTCATGGTCTCACGGTTATGAGTTCAAGGCCCACATGGAGCTCTGTGCTGACAGCGTGCAGCCTGCTAGGGATTCTCTCTCTCTCTCTCTCTCTCTCTCTCTCTCTGTCCCTCCCAGCTCACACTCTCTTTCTCTCTCTCTCAAAAGTCAAACAAACAAACAAATAAACGAACACTGGAGCCCTTACCAAATCATCTTAGCTGACTTCCATTTACTGATATTGATCCTCAGATATTCTAGGCTTAAGAAACTCTTGTCCATGTCTTGCCTATAAATCTAGAACCCTCCCTCAAAACTCATGTTTTTCTCAACATGTTTTTGTTTGTTTGTTTGTTTTTACTTTCCTTTGCTCAAGGGCCCTTGGTTGGAAGTTCATTCTTCTTTGGAGCTGAACTATTCTAATGATAAATCCTGGGACTATTCTCAAGTTTCTCTACACTCCCTCTAAGGTGATGAGAACCTTTTTATATGCTGCCAAGAAGGTTTGCTGACTTTCATTCTTGGTTTTCAATTGCTTGTTTATCACACTCAGCCTTTTTTTTGTTTCTAGATGTCAATGGAGTTTGGCAATAGCATACAACCCAATTGCCCTTGGCATTACTATTTCCCTCATGTTTTTCAACATTGAGCCAGTTATTGGATTCCTCTTTTACTGGTATACCATTCCAATTTACTACCAATGAAATTTAAATAATTTGACTACTACATTGTGCCAGGGATATCTACGGTCCATCTTCCCAGGGGTGGGTGCTCACTGCCAGCTAGGCAGTTGGGGATCTAGCTCAAAAATAATTTTATCACCCGCTTTCTCAGAAAACTCCTGACACATGCTACAATAGTTTGGGCTCTTAATTTCATTATTATACATCATTGATATTTTGGGTGGTATAAAATTTTAAAACCATTTTTCCTAAGATTCTGTAGCTTTTCCTCTGACTTATGATTTCCTATATTATGATTTAGAATCTTTACTGATTCTTTATGTGCTATTGTTTTTAAAAATTGGGGGGTGGTATTTTGTTTTGTTTCGTTTTCTATCTTGAAACAGGACCATATGTTCTATTTCCTTTTTTATCTCTAATTTTCTGAAAATTCTACATGTTTTTTTTCCAGGCCCTTGTTGAGCCCTTTTCAATCTACAAATGCATGGATTTCGGTTCTCAAAAATGGTATTCAAATATTCCATTATTAATTTTTTCCTTCATGTTATTTCCTTCTGAGAGTACTAAACATCAAATGTTAGATCATCTGAAACTTTTATTAATTTTCTCATCTGATCATCTCATATTGCATCCTTGTGATTCTTGAGGTAGGGAGGGCATCTGCCTTCTGGGAAACTTTCTTAATTTTATCATTCAAGCTTTCCCTCTAATTTTTAATTCTTCTGTAATTTTTTTTTTTTTTAGTTTCCAAAAGCACTTATGTTCTTTGAATTTACTTTCCATAGCATGCTATTTTGTGGTTGTTGTTTTAAGTGTCTGTATATGTTGCTTACTTCTCTTAATTGAGGTTACCAATTGTACTTTTTAAGCTTTTTTTTCATATTTTATTTTATTATTTTTGTAACAAATTTATTTAACTATTTATCTATTTAATTTATTGTCAGATTGGCTTACCTACAACACCCAGTGCTCATCCCAACAAGTGCCCTCCTCAATACCCATCACCCATTTTCCTTCTCCTCCACTCCCCTGTTCCCCCTTTGTTTGTTCTCTGTATTTGAGAGTCTCTTGTGGTTTGCCTCCCTCCCTCTCATTTGTAACTATTTTTCCCCTTCCTTTACCCCATGATCTTCTGTTAAGTTTCTCAAGATCCACATATGAGTGAAAACATGATATCTGTCCTCTGACTGACTTATTTCACTCAGCATAATACCTTCCAGTTCCATCCACATTGCTGCAAATGGCATGATTTCATTCTTTCTCATTGCCAAGTAGTATTCCATTGTGTATATAAGCCACATCTTCTTTATCCATTCATAAGTTGGTAGACACTTGAAGCTTTTTATTTGTCCTTCGGCTCCTGCACTGCCTTCAATTCCTCTGAGCTCCTCTTAGTGTTTCTTTATTTGATCCTTTTCATGTTAGAGTTCTCCAGATGTCTAGTGATCCCTGTCTGTCTGATCCTATTTAAGAGTGAGGCACTAAATATCAGATCGCAAGTTTGTTGTGAATTTGCAAATTTTAAGGGTCAGGTATAGATGAAGGTGACTAAGGAGGGACATGACTATTTCATCAGTATCTCCAACAGGTAATGTGCCCTTCCCCAGGGAGGAAGGATTGGTGCTTTCTGTAGCCCGAAAATTATGAATTTGAGGGCCTGTCCTCTGGCAGCTGAGTAGGAAGAGTGGTTTGGATCCTCACCATTTAATGTGTAGATAGACATCATTCCTTGGGGTCAGCACTGTACTCCCCACATTAGTAGTGCATCCTGTTCACAATTCCAAATTTCTTCTGTTAAACTGAAGAAATTTGTCTGTTAAGCTTTCTTGAGGATAAATTTTCAATATTCTGCTTATTTGTGCATATGCTTGTGAAAAAGGGTTAGAGGGAATAACTGAGTACTTGGGAAGAAAGTATATCTAAGTGTTTAAATCTTTCTAACAGTGGCATTCAAGAGCCTTCCTTTTTCAGCTCCACCTTCAACCTTGCCTTCACAGGTAGCAATTGCCTCCAATTCTTCATCGTTTTAAGAATACTTCAGGATTTTTTTATTCTTTTAAGAATAATTCAGAAATTAAGAATGTTTCTTAATTTCTTTCCCTACAGTCACTTTCTCTTGTCTGCAAAGTTAACAAAAAATTAGCAGCTTCCATCATTCAATTAACATCTTTTTTTGCGTGCGTGTGATGTCCTGTCTTTGTCTTTTGTTCTATGGAATTATTGTCTTTCAAAATATCCCTTATATAGCTATTTTAGCAATGTTTGTGGACTTTGCAGTGGTAAAGACATGTATGTTCAACTTGCTACGTATAACCAAAAAGTCCATAAGTCACCTCGAAAAATGATTTCAATGATCAGTCTCTCATTCAGCACTCATATCCAGTTATTCTTTATTGTTTTTAATTTTTTTAAGTTCATTTATTTGAGAGAGAGAGCATGAGTAGGGGAATGGAAGAGATAAAGGGAGAGAGAGAATCCCAAGCAGGCTCTGCACTGTCAGCATGGTGCCCAACATGGGGCTCGAACTCAAGAACTCATGAACGATGAGATCACGACCTGAGCTGTAACCAAGAGATGGACACTCAACCAACTGAGCCACCCAGGTGCCCCTCCAGTCATTCCACTTTAATTCAAATACAGAAATACATCTCCATTAAGCCCACTATTCTCCATTCCTTGTGCTATTATGTCATTGTAATATTTGAACTGAGTTACATTTCCAATATTGTCCTAACAAATTCCATTCTTCAATTGCAACAAATATGTTTATCTTTCTAAAAAAACAAACATGACTATGTCATTCTCTTTCTCAAAAATTTTCAATAATTCCTCTAATTCCTAATAATGTCTAAAGTTCTTAGTGGTGCACGCAAAATACATAATAATCCAACTCTCAGCCACCACAGAACTTGGATTCTACTCAAAAACCATCCCTTTGCCTTGCCCAACCAGATGACTATGAACATGGGGTTATGCACACACACACACATATGCTTACATGCTCCATGAGTATCAAGCTATTTTCAGTTCTATAAATATGCACATTTTTCTTTTATGCTGTACTACCTACCCTAATTCCTCTATCAAAATCATCTCTTTCTTCACAGTCTTCATATTGTAGTTTAGCTATAATTCATACCAAGATATTTTCCTGACTCTGTATTACAGGACCTACATTCATGGTATTCTCTTTTTATTTTTTTTTTTAATTAAAAAAAATTTTAACGTTTATTTATTTTTGAGACAGAGAGAGACAGAGCATGAACAAGGGAGGGGCAGAGAGAGAGGGAGACACAGAATCTGAAACGGACTCCAGGCTCTGAGCTGTCAGCACAGAGCCCGACGCGGGGCTCAAATTCACGGACCGTGAGATCATGACCTGAGCCGAAGTTGGACGCTTAACCGACTGAGCCACCCAGGCGCCCCTGGTATTCTCTTTTTAGTCCAAGGTGTCATTCACCACACTGCATTCTTTTTTTCTTCCCTCTCTCTACTACCACCTGCTGTGCTTTACTCCCAAGACTGTATCCTCTTTAAAGGTGCTTATGTATTTCCTATATTCAATTTTAATTCCTTCCACACTACTTAGCACATAGCCAATGCTCAATAAGTACTTGGGAAAAAACAAAACAAAACAAAAACTACTATAAGTGCCAAAAAAAACTAGGGGAATGTGAATAATCTTTGTTATAATTAATTTGTGGGGATAAGCAACTTGTCATTTGATTCATTCTTTGTTTTTTATGAAGAAGCTACAACTAACAAATCCTGACACAAAACAGCCAACGAATTATTTATCATCAGATTTATTTTCTCATTAGATTCTTTTTTTTAAATAAGAAATTTATCTTTTGGAAAGCACTAAGGGGATCTTTTTTACTTTGCTTTAATAGGTCTTACATGTAAAAACAAATAAAAGTAAAAGAATAGAGTTTGTCTTTAGTCATCAAAAGAACTGCAACAATATGGCAGAAATAGTAGAATGGGCAGTTACATATATTTTTTATTTCAAGACTATTAAAGCATAATAATTATTTATAGCATTTAAATGATGATCTAAATGAAATGAGAATTACAGATTCAAAGTTAGTTTGATTGTAAGACATGAAGAAGAAAAAATATGGGTGCACCTAATTATCAATTAGCAATCTCCTGATAAGCTGCAAAGAAGAAAATAATACACATATTCTTATGACTATTCTATATGTCAAACACAAATGTAGCAGAAAGGAATATAGTTGGAGGGATTTTCTAATAAATTTGTGGCACTGAAACCAAGATAAATTGCAATAGATCCTTTACTGAAGATATTAAATAGTAGAGTAAAAGCATCCTACTTCAGTATCACTAAGTGTAGAAAAAGGAAACAAGAACATGAACATATTTCTTACCTGTATGTAATGCTTAATTTATAAAAAGGTTATCATTTTAAAGATCCAATTGCTGGTATCTTTTTTAAAGGCAAAGGGAGATCAAAATGATATTATGAAGAAGTATTTTTGTCTTTAATATTTTATTTATTTATTTATTTATTTATTTATGCATTTTATTAATAAAATAAGAATGAAAATGGAAGGAAAAAATGATATGTCTACACAGTTTAAAAACATCTTGTGTTATATTTTTGGATTTTATTTGCAAATTTATGACCAATATTTTATATGCATTTTTGCACATGCTAGAAACATCAGTTTTTACTTATTCTATTTATGCTTTCTCTCTTTTTACTGTAAATAAAAGTCTAAGAATTTTCATGGATTATAGCTTTTCCCATTCTCCTTTCATCATAGTTCATTGTTTTGCATAATGTACAAAAAAAGATATATAACATACCCAGTCCATTTCAGCTTAAGACCAGGAAAAATCTATAAAGTTTACAAGTCCTGTAAAACCCTTCAAAGGTAACTCTGCAAGGAAAAAATACTGTTTTTTATGTTACTTTTTAAGTTGGTAAATAAGCATTAGTGAAATAATAATAATGAAATGGCTAAGTAGAGTTTTAAGTTGATGCATAAATGTTATTGAAATAATAAAAATTAAAAAACATGTTAGGTGTTCATTCACCAGGACCTAAAATTCACTGTTTATGCACAATGTTATTACTACAGAAAGGACATCAAGCACTGTAGACCATAAAGATTTTCTACTTATTGCCAATTGGCAAAGATAAATTTAAAATTTTTAAGAGGAAACTTCAGAATAGGGATAAACCACACAATGCAATATTTTCATGTTATTTAAGATTATACTCACATCTTAAGTAGTTAACTGGATTAGATATGTATAACCAAAGAGAAAATTTAAACAATCTGTGACTTTGAATTAGTGATGATTTAATTGTTAGCAGAAACTACAAACATTGTTTTGTGTTATTTTGTGCTTAAAATTGTCTAAAACCTGTATAAAAATCCAAACTAATAACTATATTTCATTGTTTCAAATACTAAATTCAATGTTTGCCAAGCTTAAGACCTATTTTAAAGGAAACACTATTCTCATGGCCTACTGTGTTGTACTGAATTATTTCTAGTATATCATTTAAATAGCAGCAAACTTAAAACATGCCAAAAACTCTATATACTTGTAGTTTTCACAGAACTATATGACCAGGGAAAATTTTGACATAGTACACACAGAACTACAAATCTAATAAAGTTTAAATTAACAGTAAGTTTATATGCTTGATGAAGCTGTTTGTTGAATTGTATTGACTTTTGCAACATGACTATGATATTCACCATCATCATGCATATGCTGTGGAGTTCAACCCATCTATATTCCTCTTTGCCTTATAATGACTCAATTCTTTCATACTTTTGTGTATTAAAATTATTGTGAAATTTTCACTCATCCTGTTGTAATATGATGTCAGGTGGCTATTGCTTGGCTCCAATTCCAAATATACAAAATAACACTGTCCAAATTATTTTCTATTAACCTCTGATGATGAAAGTAATACTACTAGGCTACAAAGTAATGGGAAACAGAAATATGCATGTGAGCCATAATATTCTGTTCCAGTACCTGATTACACACTCACAATCCAAATAATTGGGAAATAATTAGGTTTTGAGATATTGATAAATATTAAAATATTAAATTAAGATCATTACAGTAGATAATTGTTAGACATAAGGCATATGTCCTTGGACCCTAGTCCAGAAAACACTACCAAAGAGTCACCATAAGGGTTAGATAATACCTAAATTTAGGCAACATTAAATGTGATAAGGGACTTAATTTTTATGTCCTATAGTAATTTCTAGGATTAGAGGGAGGTCATTTGCCTTTGAAAAATTAACAAAGGATAAAAGATATAGAAATAAACCTGAAGTGCCAAAGTATGGAAAATTCAAATATTTTAAGGAGTCAGTGTTTTCAGTTCAGCAAAATTGATGTGTAACTTTGAACAAAATTTATTTCACATAGTGTGCTATTAAATTTATAATGTTAGAACAAGAAAGACTTCCCAAAGGGTTTCTCTGTAAATATGCATATATATATATACATATTTTCCATATATATGTAAATATATATATATATGAAAGATCTTTAGTAATTATCTAAATATCCAGGATATACAGAGAAATGTAAATCTCTAATTATGCTGAAGCAAAAACTTATTCATATACAACTCAAAACTGATGTATGGAAGTCACTTAGACAATAAATGCATCTGACTGCTATTTCTACATTTGCCATGCTACTTATCATTATATGACCTTAACAAGAACACCACCTCCTACTATTAGTTATAAGAATAAATGGTATATTGAAAGTGCAAGAAATAAATGGTTCTTTACTGGAAAATAACTATGTAAATATCTTAGGCCTTGTGTTTATCAGTGTAAAGCAATTAATTCTATTTTTATCTACATTTTACTACTTGTTTGGGATACAGTAATAAAATATTTACAAGTTAAAACTACAAAAAGTTGATTGATATTGTACAGTTTTGGGGAATGTACTGATGTAGAGGATCTTAAGTGGTCAGTGGAAAATGTAAAAGCCCTTTAGTAGCTGGAAAAAATGCTCGAATGTATATTTAACAATCTTATCTAAATGTGGTTTTAATAGAGGGCTATAAATTAGCTGTTGAAGATATAACTAGATCTTGTCCTAGACCTGATAAAAAAAACATTAACTCTGATAGCTACTTTTCATTTTATTTATGGTTTCAAGTTCAGTGGCTTGAGTTTCACGAGTAAATATTCCAGTGAATGTTTTTACTTTTATTGGTGTCCAATCACTAGAATAAATTTCCCCTTCCTCATCTATTTTATTATTATATAAGTTCCAATTCTTTTTATTTCTTGCAATTGGACAACTCAAATAATTAATCGCCATAGCTATGATATTTTGAAAGCAAATCACAGGAAACATAATTGAGATATAGACTGTCATTATTTTATCCTACACACACACACACACACACGCACCCAAAATTAACATCTCTTCTTCACTTTGAGCTTTTGTACTACAGGGACAGGAGTAGAAGTTGGCTTTTATTTTTAAAGAACACAGAGTATGATATTTGGGTTCCTGGAGAAATGTAAACCAGGCAACAATCTCTGAGAAAGAGCAAGATGGAGGAGAAAGTTGAAGATAGAGAAGTAAATATCTGAAGTATAAGAGAGGAAACAATTTCTGAGGGGTGGTATTTCTGTAGTATTCTTTACTAGGGTATGTTGTCCTACCCTGCTAGGGTTTTAGAGTGGAGGGCATTTGATTCAGAAAAAAAAAAAAGAATGTGGCACTTCTTATAAACATATATACACTTAGGTCTGCTATATATAAGGACCTCATCCAGCATTGCTAAGAGACTATAGTCAGGGCACATGCATAGTATAATGGTAGCAATCTACAGAGATGAAGCAAGATGATTTTCAGACAAGAATGTTGACTCGGTTGCAGTATGACATATAGGGATGAGTCTGGAGTAACTACTGGTTTAGAATATACCGCTAAGTCTATGCTGAAACTAAAGTTGATTTAAAATGCTTACGTGATAAAGAGAATAAAACAAAGAAAAAACAAGACACATCTGGATGGTAATGAGTCAAATAAAGAAGACTAAGACATGCTTCTGAAAAGTCTATTCTGCATCCAAGTCACATAATAAGTTATTGATGTTTTGTTCCATAACAGAAGACTGTGCTTTTTATGTGGAAGCAATTATCCTAGGAATCTATTTAATGCCTCAGATTTATATGGGGCTTGTGGGATGGAGAATTCATTAAGAGACACACAGGCTTCTGATGAAAGGAATCATTGAATAAATAGTAAGGAAAGAAACATCTAACTGGTTGTTTTCCCAGTGAGTTGCTTTCCCACTATTCCCAGGAAGGAGAGACTAGTAGTGTGTTTTTAAAAGCCCATTGAAGAAAGAAAATGTAAGGCATGCCAGCAAGGGTAGGAGTTAGAGATTTGGTAGGGCAATCCACTACGTAAAAAAGAGATTTAATGTGGGGCACCTGGGTGGCTCAGTTGGTTAAGCGTCAGACTTCTGATTTCGGCTCAGGTCATGATCTCATAGTTTGTGAGTTAGAGCCCACATCGGGATCTGTGCTGACAGTGTGGAGTCTGCTTGGGATTCTCTGTCTCTGTCTCTGTCTCTGTCTCTGTCTCTCTCTCTCTCTGACCCTCCCCTGCTCGTGCTGATTCTCTCTCTCAAAATAAATAAATAAACTTAAAGAAAGAGATTTAATGTAACCCCCAAGTTATCTCATACAAAATTGAATTTCAGGTTTTGAAATAATAGGGACCAACCCCTACTCCCCCACCGCCCCAAGTTCCAAGGAGAAAGGACAGAACCAAGGGGGCAAATAACAACCTGACACACACAGAGATCTTCTGAGGTATCTACGCTGCCAATTCTGGCCAAGGGTCGCAAAGCCAAGTTGAGCCACAAAGGGCAGAACTGCCTCTCCTCAAATTAATGATATAGACCTGAGTTTGAATGGTTGTACTAAAAAGAAGAGTCCTTTACCTGAATATCCTACATACCTTTTAAACCTAAGACTTTTCATATGACCCCAGGTTATGTGAGAAATTCCAGGACACATTAATGAAATTCAATATTATACCATCCTATAATTTGGGGCTTGGAATTCACTTATATTTTAATTTAGAGAAATTAAGTAATAGGTATTTCTTACACTGGGGTATGGTGAGGGAAAATTCATGCCACTTATACTTTCATTGTCAATACTTTCCATGATAGTTACAAATATAACTGCTTCTCTAAAGCACTGTAGGGTTTCAAGCAAGGAGAAAGTCTGAGGGGAGTTCAGTCTACCAAACCTACCAATCCTAATTAGGTCAGTCAATATCAGGCAGTTCTACCTTCCAAATTCCAAATGTTGTGATATATGCTGTGCAGGACTTGGAAGCAAGCAGTTAGCTGAAAGAAATACTAGAATCCGATGCAGGAAAGGAAAGCAAAGTGAAGCTGGAAGAACAAACTTACTCTTCAAGAGCACAGGGTAGTGGGGTTAATTACATTAAGGAATGGGGCACTGAAGGTATAGCCAGAACTGGCCAAAAAAAAAAAAATAATCTTCATAAGTGATTCCAAGTTTAAAAATCTTAATTCACATTCAAAGCCACTTTTGTGGCCCCCAAAGTTATTTAAATACATTGTTTTGAACTTGGAAGTTTGGAATTAAATGGATGATTTTTCAGAGAAATCCTGACTGGTAAAGGAAAAGAAAACTATGAAGGTCAGTGACATCTATGGGCATTTCTGGTTTCCCAAGGCATGCTAATATTGTGCCTCCAAACCAAAGAGTGATAAAAAACGGTATATTTAACATTTCATATAGTAACATCTCACCTGGCCGACCAATTGTAGGAGATAAATCTTACTTACATTTTTTTCTTTGAACATAAGCTTATATTTATAGAACTAGCAGAAATAATATAAATCATAAAATACAAACTATAAGAATATGTTTTAATTTTCTATACATAATTCTGAAAAGAAATCTTAAATGAACTTAAAGTTTAACACCTGCATATAAGGGCTTGCATTTCCTCATCTTCCACATAAATCTTAAACAAGAGATAGACTCAAGAGATCACTAAACCACAAATGCAAACTGCCTACTCACGCTGCCAAAAAGCCAGATGGCATTCAAACTTAAAAAAAAAACAAAACAAAAAAAAACAAAACAGAGAGAGAGAATGCTTTTCCAATTTCCAATACCCATATAACACCTGCCTACTCCAATTATTAGATACTCAAAAGAGATACTAAGAATGGGATATCTTATACATTATATAATTGTTATGAATAAACCAATGATATATATGCATATTAAAACTATTCTTTCATTCATAATATTCTTTATAATTTTAATGATATTAAGTAATACACAATAAATATTAGAAATCCCCAAACTAAAAAGTATATCATTTCTTTTAGGTTAATTTCCTTAAAGGAATCAAAGGGAAATCTTGCCATACTTATGTATGTCCACATTGTGATATACAGTAAGTATTTAACTTGGACTATTACAAAAGCCTTTAACTCATCAATTTTTATGTTCCTTAATTTTATGAATTCTAAAGTTATTAACTCATATTCCCTGAGGATTTTAAGGGTATTCATTATCTTATTTATAGATATGTTAAAACATAGTTAATAACATAAAAAATGGTTAAATATTTTTAATCATAAGGATATGAGGTTTTGAGATACTAAGGAATATGTTTAAAATTAAACTATTTACAGATCAACAATCCTTTCTATGTGTTTTGTTACACGAGCTTTATTTTATTTCCTGAAAAATTATTAGATTTTTTTTCTTAGTTTTAATTTTTATTTATTTTGAGAGAGAGAGAGAGCTAGCCGCAGAGGGGCAGAGAGAAGGAGAGAGAATCCCAAGTAGGCTCTGCACTGTCAGGGACTTGAGCCCATGAACCCTGAGATCATGACAGGAACTGAAATCAAGAGTCCAATGCTCAACCGACTGAGCCACCCAGGTGCCCCTTAGATTATTTTAATTACGAAGAAGGAGAAGGAGAAGGAGAAGGAGGAGAAGAAGGCGAAAATATACATGACAGAAGCTATAGTGTCTATATATTTCTATAGGTCTTATTTCTGTTTATTATGTTCCCAGGTCAACAAAATTGGTTTGAAAACTCACTCAGACTGACTTTTTTGCATTATTTAAGTTAAAAGGCTTTGGGCTAACAATTAATTCTGACTGAATCACAGAACTACACAAAAGTAGGAGACCTAGGATCTATTCCCACTTTGGAGACAATGATTATAAGATAAATGAATTTATATAAACAACAATGCCTAAAAAACCTAGAACCATCCTTGACTCTTCATCTTACTCCCACATTCAACCAATATTAACATTTTTGATTTTAAACTCCCAAATCTCTTTCAACCCTACCCATCTCCTCCTTTTTCATGGTCTCTTCTGGACTCACACCAGCCTTATTTATCTAGGTCATTACAGTACTTGGTACTTTATTTTATTAGACAGATAAATTGCTCCCAGAAGTTATTTCTCCAAAATACAAATCTGACCATTTGACTCCCTGCCTTATGAACCTTTAAAGAACCTTCTCTTGTCATTTACAGGATTAAGTCCAAAGTCCTACAATATTTTACAAATCTATGCAGGGTCTGGCTCCTTAGTAACTTAGCACATCTATTTTTGTCACACCTTCAATATATTTTTAAAGTTTTATATATTCTTGGAGAAAGAGAGAGAGAGGGAGAGAGAGACTGTGTATGAGCAATTGGGGGAGGGGCAGAGAGACAGGGAGAGAGAGAGAATTCATTCCAAAGAGACTCTGTGGGGACAGTGCAGAGCCTGACAGGGGGCTCAAGCTGAAGAACTGTGAGATCATGACCTGAACCAAAATCAAGAGTCAGATGCTTAACTGACTGAGTCACCCAGGAACCCCAATACATTTTTAATTTAAATGACAATGAAGTCCTTATAACACAGCAAAGTCTGCATGTCATATCACCTTTCCTTGCTTCACGGTTTTTTTCATCTGCTTTTGTTATCAAATATACCAGTGTGATGAGCTCCTCCTTCAAGACAGTGTCAAAAACCACCTCTTTTTGAAACATTAAAGGACACATCAAAAGAGAATGGGTAACTTTTTACTGTATTCTCCCACTGAAACTGTATGTATTTTTACTGCATTGCCCTTATACACCATGTTGCATTTTTCTTTTTCACAGATTTCCTTAATAAACTGTAAACATATTTATCTAAGACATGTATTTACCTCTATGCCTTTAAGTATATGCCAGGTCAAAAACACTCAATAAATGTTTGTTGTATAAACAGATGACTTAGCTAATTAAAAAAAAAGATATTTACATAGAGTGAGTTGGTCATATATGACACAATATAATGCTATTCTGAATATATGTAATCAAAATATATAAAAACAAAGTGAATTCCTTCCTATGTCTAAATAACTGGAAGATATTAAAAATTCTTTCTCATTCTCTACTCTCTCCATCTCTCTCTCTCTCTCTCTCTCTCACACACACAAACACACACACACTCTGTCTGCCCGAGTCTCCTACACAAACACTTGCACTGATATTTCAATTTAAAATACTGATATTCAATTTAAAATACTGATATTTCAATTTAAATAATTTAAGATCATCTTCAAAAATCTCATTATTAAGTTTATAGTTCTCCCAGGCCTAAAATATTTGGGAGAAGCTTGGAAACCTTATGGATAAGGAAAAATCATCTTATTAAATTTGGAAGGCAAGAAGACTTTTCAGCCGTATAAATTGGTCTAGAAAAGGTATTACTAAAGAACTAAAGTATGCTGTAAATGTACTGATGCCCTGACCTGTGGAGATACAGAAATTCCACTGACAGTAAGAAGTGTGAGCAATTTTTTTTTCTTTCCTTACTGCCCAACGTCTTTGATGAAAAAGTACTGTCAAACTAGACTGCAGAATGTGGCATTAAAGTTTAATTCTGTCCAATCAGGTAGGCAGAGATCAAATTCTGACACTGGCTTTATTGTGGAAGAGATAAAATTTGTGAAAACTCTTTTAAATCATTGTAGCAAACCAAAAATATTCTAATAGCCAAGAGGAAAGATTTCCAGTTTTATTATTTTTCTTCATTGTTAAAATATCTGTGTAAGTGTAATGTAAAATAAATTTGGAAAGTTTTTTTTTTTTTCCAGAGGAAGCATTTTGTTTTTATTTCAAACTTTAACATTGCCCTTATTTAATCCTTAAGAACCCTGGTCAAACTTTTGCATAAGCCCTATTACATATTAGGTAATCCTATACATTCAATGCATTAACAACAGAAAAATATAATTGTAATTTCTGATATTAAAGTTCTCCTACATTTTCTACTTCAATAATAAAAACAAAATTAATGTTGATAGAATTTCTTTTCCCTTGCAATGTCCACAGTATTCATCAATGACTTATGGTCAAAATTTGAAAACCAAGATACAAAATGGGTTATATTTTTAGAAATAATAAAAAGATGTACATTTAGGACACTTAATCTGTACAATTGCAAAAGTTAGACTAAAATGCTATAACAGAGACACACAATGAGCACAATAAACTATTCAGCAGTGTTCAAAATCATTATTTATTTTATTTCCTATCATCTGAATAAACTATCTTCCTAGAAAAATGGAATATTTATCCCATTATTAAAAAAAAATATGGGTCTCCCTGGGTGGCTTAGTCGGTTGGTTGAGCGTCCCAACTTCAGCTCAGGTCATGATCTCATGGCTCGTGAGTTTGAGCCCCACGTCGGGCTCTGTGCTGATAGCTCAGAGCCTGGAGCCTGCTTCAGATTCTGTGTCTCCCTCTCTCTCTACCCCTCCCCCACTCATGCTCTCTCTCTCTCTCTCTCTCTCTCTCTCAAAAATAAATAAACATTACATGCAGAAGGTTGAAACTAGACCACTTTCTCACACCATTTACAAAAATAAACTCAAAATGGATAAAGGACCTAAATGTGAGACAGGAAACCATCAAAACCTTAGAGGAGAAAGCAGGAAAAGACCTCTCTGACCTCAGCCGTAGCAATCTCTTACTCGACACATCCCCAAAGGCAAGGGAATTAAAAGCAAAAGTGAATTACTGGGACCTTATGAAGATAAAAAGCTTCTGCACAGCAAAGGAAACAACCAACAAAACTAAAAGGCAACCAACGGAATGGGAAAAGATATTTGCAAATGACATATCAGACAAAGGGCTAGTATCTAAAATCTATAAAGAGCTCACCAAACTCCACACCCGAAAAACAAATAACCCAGTGAAGAAATGGGCAGAAAACATGAATAGACACTTCTCTAAAGAAGACATCCAGATGGCCAACAGGCACATGAAAAGATGTTCAGCGTCGCTCCTTATCAGGGAAATACAAATCAAAACCACACTCAGGTATCACCTCACGCCAGTCAGAGTGGCCAAAATGAACAAATCAGGAGACCATAGATGCTGGAGAGGATGTGGAGAAACGGGAACCCTCTTGCACTGTTGGTGGGAATGCAAAATGGTGCAGCCGCTCTGGAAAGCAGTGTGGAGGTTCCTCAGAAAATTAAAAATAGACCTACCCTATGACCCAGCAATAGCACTGCTAGGAATTTATCCAAGGGATACAGGAGTACTGATGCATAGGGGCACTTGTACCCCAATGTTCATAGCAGCACTCTCAACAATAGCCAAATTATGGAAAGAGCCTAAATGTCCATCAACTGATGAATGGATAAAGAAATTGTGGTATATATACACAATGGAATACTATGTGGCAATGAGAAAAAATGAAATATGGCCTTTTGTAGCAACGTGGATGGATCTGGAGAGTGTGATGCTAAGTGAAATAAGCCATACAGAGAAAGACAGATACCATATGGTTTCACTCTTATGTGGATCCTGAGAAACTTAACAGGAACCCATGGGGGAGGGGAAGGAAAAAAAAAAAAGGGGTTAGAGTGGGAGAGAGCCAAAGCATAAGAGACTGTTAAAAACTGAGAACAAACTGAGGGTTGATGGGGGGTGGGAGGGAGGGGAGGGTGGGTGATGGGTATTGAGGAGGGCACCTTTTGGGATGAGCACTGGGTGTTGTATGGAAACCAATTTGTCAATAAATTTCATATATATATATAAAAAAAAATAAAGGACTACAAATGGAGAAAAAGCAAAAAATAAATAAATAAATAAATAAATAAATAAATAAATAAACATTAAAAAAATTAAAAAAAATATACTTCAATCATTATAACTTAAATATTATGGGAAATTCACCCTTACTTGTAGAAGGGCTTTACTTCCAGGAAACATCTGACTATAAAAGTCATGATTTTAGTAACAGTGCTTAGTTGAAGGGAATGAATAACTACATATTGCTTAAAATTTGCATTTGACAGGGGCATTTGGGTGGCTCAGTCGGTTGAGCATCCAACTTTGGCTCAGGTCATGATCTCATGGTTCAAGAGTTTGAGCCGGACATGGAGCCTGCTTCAGATTCTGTGTCTTCCTCTCTCTGACCCTCCCCCACTTATGCGCACGCTCGCGTGCTCTCTCTCTCTCTCAAGAATAAATAAACATTAAAAAAAATTTGCATTTGAAAAATTTCCATAGTTAGTTTCCATACAGGACAAGCACTAAACACTAAAAATAATTAAACATATACTTTTAAAGAAATAAAAGTGTTAAACTGTTATTCTGTCTGCTGATAACTCAAGCAGAAATTAAAAATCACATTCTATGAATTGCTAAATGATGTGAACTGGAAGAAAAGTACTTTTATTTTTTATATTTTATTTTATATTTTTATTGAAGTATAATTAACATAGTGTTATATTAGTTCCAGGTGTACAATATAATTATTCAACAATTCTCTTCATTTCTCAGTGCTCATCAAGATAAGTGTACTCTTAATCCACTTTCTCTATTTCACCCATTGCCCCACCCTTGGGCAACCACAAGTTTGTTTTCTGTATTTAAGAGTCTGTTCTTTTGTTTGTATCTCCTTTTATTTGTTTGTTTGTTTTGTTTCTAAGATTCCACACCTGAGTGAAATCATATGAAACTTCAAGATTCCAACCTCAAGGATATTGTTTTGTACAGTAGTTTCCCAAGAATTACTTGATGAGTTAAATAACATAATAATTAATGTTACCATGAAATTCATGTTTTTCTCAATTCTTTTTTAAAACTTTTTTTTTTTTAACATTTATTTACCTTTGAAAGAGAGAGACAGACAGACACAGTGTGAGCTGAGAAGGGGCAGAGAGAGAGGGAGAAACAGAATCGGAAGCAGACTCCAGGCTCTGAGCTGTCTGCACAGAGCCCAACGTGGGGCTTGAACCCAGGAACCATGAGATCATGACCTAAGCTGAAGTCTGGCACGTAACTGACTGAGCCACCCAAGCACCCCTTGTTTCTCTCAATTCTAATCTTTAATCTTTTGAAATTAAATGAGTATTTGCCTAAAAGATATAGAAATCACCAATTTTCATTATAATTTTGTGAGAGTAGATCAGTAATGTTCTTATTTTATTTTCTACATGTGGTAATAAACTAAAATGACCTTAACTATGTCCCCAAGAGGAATAAAAATCTATATAAAACTTAACTTGGTGAAACAGAGCAATCCCTATGTGTGCTGTATAGAGTCAAATTCTTCATATTGAATAAAGAGGCTTTCTCTGTCACTAATATAAATTTTCTATTTAACACATAAACATTATTTTTCTTTGGATTTACTGTCACATTTGCTGTGTTCGACATTGATTTGTGTCTAAAATAATATATATTTAACTTTTAAAAAGTAATGATTTGGTCATGAATTATTGTCAGGGATTTTTAAAGGCAAACTACCATATAAATGCTCACCATTGATTTTTACTTATTTACCTAGGGAATGACAAAGAACACATATATCACAATAGCACTAACCAGAGAATAAAGTACATACATTATATTCAAAGTCAATCCCAAACGTTATAAAAAAGTTGGAAATAAGCAAATATTAGTGTAATTCTACCTTAATGTTTTCTGTGATGTTGATTTAGTAAAATGATATTTTAGAGTGATTTAATTTATATATTTGGAAAATCTATAATCAATGTTAAAAACACAGTGGTTCAAACAAATAGAAAGATATCCCATATTCATGGATGGGAAGAAGAAATATTGTTTTCCAAAGAATTTCCAAAGAAATCTTCAGATTTAATGCAATCCATATGAAAATACCAATAACATTTTCCACAGGACTAGAACAAATAACACTAAAATTTGTATGGAACCACAAAATACCTTGAATTGCCAAAGCAATCTTGAAAAACAAGAACAAAGCTGGAGATAATCACAGTGCTAGATTTTAAGATAGACTATAAAGTTGTAGCAATCAGGGGCACCTGGGTGGCTCAGTCAGTTAAGCATCCAACTTTGGCTCAGGTCATGATCTCAAGGTTCGTTGAGTCTGAGCCCTACACTGGGCTCTGTGCTGACAGCTCAGAACCTGGAGCCTGCTTCAGATTCTGTGTCTCCCCTCTCTCTCTCTGCCCCTCCCTGGTTCATGCTCTCTCTCTCTCTCTCTCAAAAATAAATCTTAAAAAAAATATAAAGTTGTAGCAATCAAAACAGCATGATAGTGGCACAAAAATACACACAGAGGTAATGGAACAGAATAGAGAGTCCAGAAATAAACCTACACTTATATGGTTAATTAATCTACAACAAAGGAGGCAAGACTATACAATGGGGAAAAGATGATCTCTTCAACAAATGGGAAAACTGGACAGCTACATGCAAAATAATGAAATGGGACCATTTTCTTATACTATAAACTCAAAATGGATTAAATATCTAAATATGAGACTGGAAACCATAAAACTCCCAGAAGAAAATATAGGCAGTAATTTCTTTGACATTAGCAATAGAAAGAGTTTTCTAGATATGTCTCCTTAGGTAAGGAAAACAAAAGCATATTAAACTTTTGAGACTACAACAACAAACCTTTCCATAGGAAGAGAAACCATTAACAAATGACAAGGTAAACTATTGAATGGGACAAGATATTTGCAAATGTTACGTCCAATAAGGAGTTAATATTCAAAATATATAAAGAACTTATACAAGCAAACACCAAAAAAAAAGTAATCCAATTAAAAATGGGCAGAGGACATGAATAGACATTTTTCTAGAGAAGACATATAAATGGACAGCAGGTATATGAAAAGATGCTCAACACCACTAATCATGAAGGAACTAGAAATCAAAATCACAATGAGGGGTGCCTGGGTGGTTCAGTTGGTTAAGCATCTGACTTCGACTCAGGTCATGATCTCATGGTTCATGGTTTCAACCCCGGTGTCAAGCTCTGTGCTGACATCTCAGAGCCTGGAGCCTGCTTCTGATTCTGTGTATCCGTCTCTCTCTGCCCCTTCCCTGCTTGAGTTCTGTCTCTCCCTCTCTTGAAAATAAACATCAAAAAAAATTAAAACAAACACAATGAGGTATTACTTCACACCTGTCAGAATGGCTAGAATTAAAAAGACAAGAAATAACAAGTATTGGCAAGGGTGTAGAGAAAAAGGAACCCTTGTACCCTGTTGATGAGAATGAAAATTGGTATAGTCACTGTGGAAAACAGTATGGAGTTTCCTCAAAAAATTAAAAATATAAATACACAAGATCTAGCAATTTTCCTACTGGGTATTTATCCAAAGAAACCAAAAACAATAATTCTGGAAGATATATACACCCCTGTGTTTACCGCAGCATTATTTATAAAAGCCAAGATATGGAAGCGGCCCAAATATCAATTAATGGATTAATGGACAATGATGTGGTGTGTGTGTGTGTGTGTGTGTGTGTGTGTGTACATGATGGAATATACAACAAGATCTTGTCACTTGCATAACATGGATATACCTAGAGGATATAACACTAAGTGAAGTAAGTTAGAGAAAGACAAATACCACAGGATTTCATTCATATGTGGAATTTAAGAAACAAAAAAAAATTAATAAAAAAGAAACCAACCAAACAAACAAACAAAAAAAGTTCACAAGCAAACCAACAAATCCAGACTCTTAAATATGGAGAACAAACTGATAGTTGCCAGAGGGTAGGTAGGGGTGTGTGTGTATGTGTGTGTGTGAAATAGATAAAAGGAATTAAGAGTACATTTATTGTTTTGGTGTAACTGTAAATGGGATTGATTCCTTAATTTCTCTTTCTTCCCTTAATTACTGATGTATAGAAATGCTACAGATTTCTGGACATCGATTTTGTATCCTATGACTTAACTGAATTCTTGGAACAGCCCAAGTGTCCACTGGCTGATGAATATATAAAGAAGATGTGATACACACACACACACACACACACACACACACACACAGGAATATTACTTGGCAACAAAAAAGAATGAAATCTTGCCAATTATAGTAACATGGATGGAACTAGAGTGGAACTAGAGTGTATTATTAGAGTGTATTATGCTAAGAAAAATAAGTCAGAGAAAGACAAATGTCAAAGAAACATAACAAATGGGCAAAGAGAAAAAAAAAAACTAGAGACAGAAAGGCAAACCAAGAAACAGACCCTTAAAGATAGAGAAAAAAAACTGATGTTTACCAGAGGGGAGGTGGGTGGGTTGATGGGTTAAATAAGTGATGGAGATTAAGGAATGCACTTGTGATCAGCACCAAGTGTTGTATGGAAATGTTGAATCACTCTATTCTACACCTGAAACTAATATTACACTGTATGTTAACTAATTGGAATTCAAATAAAAACAAAACAAAAAAGAAGACACCTTTTTTTTTTTTAAGGAAAGTGTGATGGAAGTAAATCCTCCCCACACTTTTTTATTCTTAAAAATTATTAATTTATTTATTTAGAGTGAGAGAGAGAGAGAGAGAGAGAGAGCACGTAAGCAGGGAAGGGACAGAGAGAAACAGAAAGAGAGAGAGAGAGAGAGAGAACCCTATCAGGCTCCATACTGTCACCTTGGAGCTTGACACAGGGCTCAATCTCACAAATCATGAAATTGTGACCTGAGCTGAAATCAAGGGTAGGATGCTTAACTGACTGAGCCACCAAGGTACACCACTTACCCTGATGAGCACTGAGTAATGTATAGAATTGTTAAATCATTATATTGTATACCTGAAACCAATATAACACTGAATATTAATTATAATTCAATAAAAAGAAATGCACTAAAAATTTATAAATTAAATTTTAAAAAACTTAGTATATCACATGATTTGGAGAACAAATTGCAAAATGTGTAATTTAAAAAGCACCCCAAAATATTGAAAATTCCTGTGATGGGTTTTAAAAAGTATGAACATAGGAAAATATTTAATGATTAATTATACGAGTTCTGATGGCTCAGAGAGTCATCAAAACGAGTCTTCATTATTAAAAAATGAATTTTAAAATAAGGAAATACAATCCTACATTTGAATATAGCAAAATGCATACTAATTTGATTAATGAAATATATATTTTAAAATTAAAATTTTATAATTGGTAAAAATAGCATTTTACATATAAAAATCAAAATAGGTTCACAATTTAAATTTGAGTATCTTCTGAAGCAATGTGCTAAAATAGCAACTATAGTGTTGATATAGTAGACCTATTAAGGAAAATGAGTCCTGCTTATTATTCTACCACTTGTAATACTTTATAAGGCAATATAACGCAATTTCTTTTTCTTTTCTTTTTTTTAACACTTATTCATTTTAGAGATAGCATGAGCAGAGGAGAGGCAGAGAGAGAGGGAGAATAGGAAGCAGGCTCCAGGCTCTGAGCTGTCAGCACAGAACTTGATGTGAGGCTTGAACTCAGGGGCCATGAGATCATGACCTGAGCCAAAGTTGGACACTCAACCAACTAAGGCACCGAGGCACCCCTTATTTTTCTTATAAATTGATTTTTTTTCATTATTAATTTAACTTTGGGTTCATGGTACAATGTTTATTTTTGGAAAGTGTAAACAAAATAAAAAGTTGTTAGAGTATTTAAAAGCCCATCTGATATTTCTGAAAACATAAATAGAAAGCCACCAAAGTGTGGTTGTTAAATACAGATATTTTATTCCAAGTTATAAAATGAATTAACTTGCAGCAAAGATGATATTAATGGTTGTTGAAAATGAGTTATTGTAGATCAATACCCTTACACTCTGTACACTTCATTAGTTACCTACCATCTCTGATTTTTCTATCCAAATATAGAAAGAACTAGAATCTATCTTTCCTTACTTATGATACTAGGGGACTCAGGAAAGCTTATCTCCAATGTTTGATGTACCAATATGTTTTGGTTGCTGAGATTTTATAATTAACAATTTATTATTTTTATTGATGTTTCTGAATATTTTCAAAAAATTTTAAACATTTATTTATTTTTGAGAGAGAGAGAGGCAGTGTGAGCAGGGAAGGGCAGAGAGAGAAGAGAGGGAGACATAGAATCCAAAGTGGGCTGCAGACTATGAGCTGTCAGCAGAGAACCTGACATGGGACTCGAACTCACGAGCCATGAGATCATGACCTGAGCTGAAGCTGGATGCTCAACTGACTGAGTAACCCAGGTGCCCCTTGAATATTTTTTAAAAGGAAAAATACCAATGTGAGTAACCAAATATGTTTTACTTCTCTTTTAACGTAATACATATAGTAGTATGAACTAATTACACTTGGTTTATGGCAGAACATGTAATGAAACTTAGGTGAATGAGAAGTGTAAGGGCCTAAAGTACTTCAAGAATATGGAGGCAATGACCAAGAAGAGCTGAATTTGAAGGAACTATCAGACTGAGGGGACATTTCCAGCTAAAAAGTTGTGGCAGATGGAAAGAGATGCTGCAATGCCAAAAGTAGAGAACACCAAGGGAAAATTATGTGGAACAGGATTTCACATATTAAAAACAAAAAACAAGTATCTTTTATGCCTCAGTGCTTTGTTTTATAAATTAATTGCTATATTCTTTATAATCTACATAGTGCCAGAGAAAAAGTTATGTATAGTGTTTTTCCTTATTTCTACAGCCCTCTGCTGTGTGATTCTAATTTGGATTTTAGTGTAATTTCAACATAGTTTTTATGGTTTAATAAAACTTGCACACATTAAAATGCTATTAAACTGTTACACATGGTTAATAATACTTATGGACTTCTGAAAGCAGCCATTATTAAACTGAACAAAGTCATTAATGTCTTTAAACTTTGCACCAGAATATAAAGCACAAAAGAGATGTTTAACTGTACCTACACAACAGTCATGGTATCTGACTATGTAAGATTTTTTTCTTTTTTTACCATATGTATATATATATTTTTTGTATTAGTACTCTAATGAAAATTAAAAAAGAAACTCATTGTGTTCTTGAATTGACTTTCCCACCTATCATGACTTTGCAGGAACTGACTGCAAAACTCCCATGCATTTGCATTTTCCTCTACATACTAACTAGACCACCAGAGATAATCTCTATAATCTTCTTTATCCCTAAAATTCAATGTGTTAATAAGAAATACCATTTAAGTTTGGACTAGAAATGCAAAAATAAATTATTATATTTTCTGCACAAAAGGTTATTTTCATTTCTTTTAAAGTAACAAATAATGGCAAAGATTTTGAAAATCTTATCAATTATTAACCATTTTTAATATTTTAAACATTCATAATTATTAACTTAATATGTCTTCATTGGGAAATATAAATGACCTCACTTAGAGTTTGAGTTGTTTAACACATATATTGCTAAAAATAAATTTAGGTATTTGAAATGTCCTATCACTTCTCTAGAAATGATCTGAAGTATGATTATAAAATTGTCTTTAAAGTATGATTGAATTACTTCAACATAATATTCCCCGGCACCTAACAGCCCAGTTGTTATTTATCCAAAACTAATCCTAGCTTATTTTGCTTGAAATGGTTAACTGATTTAAATTGTCAATATTCAAAGCAATATTACCTATGTATGTGTCCATTGTAATGAGGAAACTAGCTACATATCACTGGCTTATTCATTTTACCATCTTCCAGAATCACATTCTAAAAGGTCAGACTTTAGTACGTCCTTTTTTTCCTTCATTTTATTTTACATTTAAAGATTCTATCTATGCCTTTCAAAATTTAGCAACTATCAGGAAGATTAAAACATGAGTATTGGCTATTTCTTTTTTTTTTCCTTTAAGTTTTTTATTTATTTAAATCATCTCCATACCCAACGTAGGGCTCAAATGTACAACCCTGAGATCAAAAGTTGCATGCTTTTACCTACTGAGCCATCCAGGTGCCCCAATAGTGGCTATTCTTAATGTGTTTCATTGTTGTAGTTATAAAATAATCTCAACTAATCAGATGTCTTCATGAGAAGTATCAGCAATGACCCAACTACAAATCTGACACATCTCAGATCTAGAGAAACCCAACATTCAATGTCTAGAGAGTGAAGTGGAGATATTTAAATGGGCCCACACATGCCAAGCAATTTTAACCTGGATGTAAGCCACAATAACACATGTAGTTAAAATAGGCTTTCTCAGGCATGCCTCAGTACATGCTGCTACTCCACTCCTTAAGTGGTTAAGTCCTATAATTTAAAACAGTCTTATAGACACAGAAATAAAGAAGAGTCTGGCCCATAGAGGTGGGATATAAAAGTGGTCATAGGAGACATCTGGGTAACAGCAATAAAAATCAATAAACATAAAAATGTTAGTAACTGAGACTTCAAGTCAATTTAAAGAATTCTAACAAAAAATGAGGCAAGTTATAAAAACTTTGAGAAAAATGAACTCTTCAAATAAATTACTTTGAAAACAGAAAATAATACTATGGTTTGCTAAGTGGGCATTGCATTTACAATGGAAGAAAACAGCTAGTTAAAAAGTGCATATCCATTGAAATGTAAGAGAAAATAAATAATATTATCCTAAGGAAAAATTTCATAAAACCAGATAAAAATGGTTGAGAAGTAGACAAATTTAGAGGGAATTTTTAAAAAGAAATACAAATAGAAAAAAGAATAAAATGCCTGACAGAGTTTAAAGGTTGTGATTGAAGTATGTAAGCATTATTAGTACCCAAAGAAGAATGCAGAATGAATGAACCAGTATTAATGCTGAAAAGAATAATAACAGAATAATAAAATCTTCCAGACATGAAGAAATAAATAAGAAAAATATGTAACATCACATATTCTGGTTAAATGCTTCAATGTCAAAGATAAAAGGGAAGGGAATTAAATTATAAAGTATCTACGTGCCAGTCACTGGGTAAGTATTTTATACATCGTTTTTAATTAAAGAAATTAAAAATCATGTATCAGCTTTTATGAAGCAAGTGAATCAATTGCATTCATAAAATATAATGTTCATGAGAATAGGCCATTCTCTTGTTTATTTTCTACAATGATGGAAATGAAAGCAAAATAACAACATTAACTACATAATCCTCAAACAATAATAAGGTCTAAAAATTTGTACTTCTCCAAGTTCATATGTTAAGCTAAGAACACAACAAAATGTCTTAGGTTTTCAGTTCCAAATTTCCGAGTTTGTCACATACGATAAGTTTTTAATCAGAAGAAAATTAGTTTTCTCAAAATCATTAGGAAACCAATAGTATAGAATATTCTATAGATCATTAAAGGCTGAAATCTTTTACTAACAAAATGACATCAAAAAGAAGACTTCAGGATAAGTGTCATGAAGGTGGAAATTTATAGGCTTTGACTTTTTCCCCATTTAAAATCAAACAAAATTTAGAAAGCTGATTAATAAACCATCAATGAGAACACAAATATTAACACTGATTTGTGTAAACACTGAAGGAAAATGAACATAACAAAGACAATGACAAAAATTTTACCACATTTCTAAGAGTATGCTTTTTTGATTTAACTTGAAGAATGGAAAAAAATGGGATCTAACAGTAGGTTTGATACAATTTTTTAAATAAAGAAAGATGATTATTTTATTATGGTTTAACTATATCACAGATTAATCCTTAACCCACAAACAAATCTATGATTCGATTTGCAAAACAGTCTCTCCCATGAGTTTTCTTTTTAAATAAATGGCTTGATCATTGTGCTAACTTGGCACCAACATCTATGGCTACTCACAGTCACTGTGCAAATCCCCTAGAAACTGAAATTCCCAAGGCATTTAATTACCATTCACAGACTTTCAAGAGCTTATAGGAATGTTGAATCAGCAGGGAAGTTTGAAGACAGACAAGTCTTATTTAAATGCAATTTGGGGGTGCATGGGTGGCTCAAGTCATTAAGCATCCCTCTTGATCTCAGCTCAAGTTTTGATCTCAGCGTCTTGAGTTCAAGCCCTGTGTTTTTTAAGTGGAGTCTACTTAAAAAAAAAAATGTAATTTGAATAACCTTGTAGCTGTAATGGCTGCCTATGTCCCTGGGAGATAAGCTAGGAAAAGAAGCAGGCCTCTTCAGTCTAGATTCCACTGACTTCATGCTTTAAGAAAGGTCAGCCTAACTAGCCCATGGATAACATCTCCTAAACGGAACATTTGTAGCATAGCTTGTATAGTGCTTGAATTAGCAAGGTTATAAAAATATACATTTTAGTTTTAGGTTCACTTATTTCTATTTTTTTTTATTGAACAGAATGAGTTTCCATGGCTCGAACCTTCATTTATAACATTGTATTAATTGGAAGTAAATGTCGAACTTACTGTTGTTGACTTCATCCAGGCACTGATTAGGTTCAATCAGAGGATCCTTACAGTGCTCAAGTGATCATTTTTATAATGATATTTTACAAAATTACAATTATATTGGAAACATCTTTACTTTCTGTACTTTATCAAACTACCAGAGTAAAATAAGCAAAATTCGTGCTAAAAATACGATACACAACAGAGACAACACACACAACCACACTATAAATAAAAATGGCATGTTAGGTCATATGTAATAAAGAATAACAGTGTCATAATAATAACTGAACACTGTATGTATATGTTAAATGAAACAATAATAATCTTGGGTTTATGTAAAACAATCACCTATGTGTACTTCATTAGAGATATGCCCTAAATAAGATAATACAGCAGAGATCAAAATAAATACAAGGGCAAAAACACACTGTAGATATTGAACAAAGAAAATATGGTGGTGTCAATAATAAACATAATGCAGAATATATTAATATTTTTTTAAATAACTGATAAAATATAAAAATAATAGATACACTTTACTATTAAATAACTATGCACCAAAATAAACATGTTCAACCTTCCCAAAATTTAAGATATTTAGAAGAAATACAGTTGTTCACAGATTTTAACTTAATATCAAGCTCTCAAAAATCAGAATGAAATAGAAAAGGTAAACTATTTTTTAAATATGTGGGTTCAATTATATTTTACAAATAGAACAGGTAATGGCTAAATTCTCAAAATAAAAACCACTTATATATTATGTAATCATAAAAAACAAAGGTAATGAAAATTATCTCCTAAGAATTTTTAAAAGATACTTTAAATAGTAGTTGGTTCAAAAATACAGTGACACATTAATTTATTTTTATAAATCTTAGCACATAAAAATTTTTTATCAATTGTTAAGATCTTAGAATTGTAAGTACAGCAGGAGGACTAATGAATCTTTGTAATAAGTCTATTATAAATATGAACTATCTATGTGTCATTCATGTAGTGTAATATTTAAGAAAAGAAACAATTCAATTCTGGGAAGGATAGGGGATATGAAACAATTATAAAATGAGAGATAATAAACTTTAGAAGTCCAACATGGAATTTATATGAATATATAGTATTTTGAAAAATATGAAAGTAAATGCTTCCTTAGAATTGTTGATTTAAATTTGTGATTTCATTTTTTTAAGATGAAAACGTACTCAAAAACTTAGTATTTCTATTTCAGCGTGCATTACTCTTATGATGTTTATATGCTTTCCTAAATATATATTTAGTTAATTGTGGGTAAATAAATACTGACCTGCAGTAAAACATGTGTCCAGGTCCATCAACACAAATACTTCCATTAAGACAGAGGACCAAATACAGTTCAGGCTCAGCACAACCATCAATATGTATTTCACAATATGCACGAATGTATCCACTCGGGCAAATGCAAGTAAAGTCATCGACTGATTTCTGACAGAAGTCTTCATTTATAGAAGGGGTTGATGTACAGTTCTAAATTAAGAAATAAAGAATCAAATTTGATTATTAGTGATAAGACTAAACATTTTATTAAACTTATTTTATTTAAATATTTTTAAGAAATCAATATGCAAGCTTATCTGATATTCCATTCCTCTAGAAACTGAAATATGTTTTTGGTAATAAATGATTTTCGTCTTTTATCACCAGAAATGTCCCATTATTGATTTTTCAGAAAAAAATACAACTTTATTAAACTTTCCTGCAACATGTACCATGGCAGTGAATACCTACCCCCCTACACACCCAAATAATGATGCTAAAACAAATTTCCTATGTATATAATATCAGGAATTCACTGACCCTTAGTATACATGCCAGTTTGCCTGGAACAGCCCTAGATTAATACCGCTGTCTTAGGGTGATTAATAGTGCCTTTATTAACTCTCAAAGGAATCCTGGGTTTGAACACATACTTAGAACAGCCAATTCGCAATGGACTTACATCTACAAAACAAGGCATCTTTAATATCTGCTTTTATTCCATTCATAATTTTTCCCCCCCCAATTGTTTTAATATGTATATTACTTTTTCAGACTTATTAAGGTATAACTGACCAAAAAAAAAACCCTGCACTATATTTAAAGTGTACAGCATAATGATTTCATATACATACACATCGTGAAATGATTCCCACCACTGAGTTAATACACACACCTATCACTGCACATATTCACCTTTCTTCTTATTGAGAGTAGAGGGAGTGAGAACACTGAAGTTCTACTCTCTTAGCAAATTTTAATTGTAGAGTAGTGCTATTAATATAGTCACCATGTTATATATTTGATCACCATAATCTGTTCAACTTATAACTGAAAATTATTTCCCAGCATTTTCTATTTCTCCTATGCCCTACCCTCTGGCAATCAATTATTCTATTCTCTGTCTCTGTAAGCCCAGCCTTTAAAGAAAAATTTTTTTTTAGATTTTTTAACAAGTGAACCCATGTAGTATTGGTGTTTTAGTTTGGCTTATTTGCCTTAGCATACTGTCCTCCTAGTTTATCAATGTTGGTGGAAATGGTAGAATTTCCTTCCTTTTAAGACTGAATAATATTTCATTGTATATACGGACACCACATTTTCTTTATCCAATCATCTATTGATGAACACAGTTTGTTTCCATACCTTGATTATTGTGAATAATGCTGCAGTAAACATGGAACTACAGATATCTTTACAAGGTGATGGTTTAATTTCTTTCATCTATTTACCCAGAAGTGTGATTACCGGATCATATGATGGTTATATTTTTAATTTCTTGAGGAACCTCCATAGTGTTTTCCATAGTGACTCTACCAGTTTACATAGCTATCAGCAGCATAAAGGGTTCCCTTTTTTCCACATCCTTGCCAATATCTGTTATCTCCTATGTTTTTGCTAATAGACTTAATAGGTTGGGACAATTATCTCATTGCAGTTTTGATTTACATTTCCCTGATTAGTGATGTTGAGCACCTTTTCATATATCTACTGTCCATTTGTACAGCATCATTGCAGAAATGTCTCTTCAAGTCTTTTGCTCATTTTTTAAATTGGATTATTTGGGGTTTTTGTTTGTTTGCTTTGTTTTGCTATTAAGTTGTATGAATTCTCTATATATTTTGGATACTAATCCCTTATTATATATGTGGTTTGTGAATATTTTTTCCCACTCCATAGGTAGTTGTTAATTTTGTTAATGGCTTCCTTTGCTGTGCAGAAGCTTTTTCAGTTTTATGTAGTCCCACTTGTTTATTTTTGCTTTTGTTGCATTTGCTTTGGGTGTCAACTCCAAAAAAAAAAAAAAAAAGATTGCTAAGATCAAATATCAAGGGATTTACCAGCTATGTCTTCTAGGAGTTTTAAGGTTTTAGGTCTTACATTCAAATCTTTAACCGATTTTGAATTGTTTCTGTATGGTGTAAGACAGATGTCCAGTTATTATTTTGCATGAGGCTATCAGTTTTCCAAATACAAGTGTTTGGAATAGCTTGAGAAGGATAGGTATTATCTCTGCTTTAAACGTCTGGTAGAACTCCCCTGGGAAGCCATCTGGTCCTGGACTCTTATTTGTTGGGAGATTTTTGATAACCGATTCAATTGCTTCGCTGGTTATGGGTCTGTTCAAGCTTTCTATTTTCTCCTGATTGAGTTTTGGAAGAGGGTGGGTGTTTAGGAATTTGTCCATTTCTTCCAGGTTGTCCAATTTGTTGGCATATAATTTTTCATAGTATTCCCTGATAATTGTTTGTATCTCTGAGGGATTGGTTGTAATAATTCCATTTTCATTCATGATTTTATCTATTTGGGTCATCTCCCTTTTCTTTTTGAGAAGCCTGGCTAGAGGTTTGTCAATTTTGTTTATTTTTTCAAAAAACCAACTCTTGGTTTCATTGATCTGCTCTACAGTTTTTTTAGATTCTATATTGTTTATTTCTGCTCTGATCTTTATTATTTCTCTTCTTCTGCTGGGTTTAGGCTGCCTTTGCTGTTCTGCTTCTGTTTCCTTTAGGTGTGCTGTTAGATTTTGTATTTGGGATTTTTCTTGTTTCTTGAGATAGGCCTGGATTGCAATGTATTTTCCTCTCAGGACTGCCTTTGCTGCATCCCAAAGCATTTGGATTGTTGTATTTTCATTTTCGTTTGTTTCCATATATTTTTTAATTTCTTCTCTAATTGCCTGGTTGACCCACTCATTCGTTAGTAGGGTGTTCTTTAACCTCCATGCTTTTGGAGGTTTTCCAGACTTTTTCCTGTGGTTGATTTCAATTTTCATAGCATTGTGGTCTGAAAGTATGCATGGTATGATTTCAATTCTTGTAAACTTATGAAAGGCTGTTTTGTGACCCAGCATATGATCTATCTTGGAGAATGTTCCATGTGCACTCGAGAAGAAAGTCTATTTTGTTGCTTTGGGATGCAGAGTTCTAAATATATCTGTCGAGTCCATCTGATCCAATGTATCATTCAGGGCCCTTGTTTCTTTATTGACCGTGTGTCTAGATGATCTATCCATTTCTGTAAGTGGGGTGTTAAAGTCCCCTGCAATTACCACATTCTTATCAATAAGGTTGCTTATGTTTATGAGTAATTGTTTTATATATTTGGGGGCTCCGGTATTCGGCGCATAGACATTTATAATTGTTAGCTCTTCCTGATGGATAGACCCTGTAATTATTATATAATGCCCTTCTTCATCTCTTGTTACAGACTTTAATTTAAAGTCTAGTTTGTCTGATATAAGTATGGCTACTCCAGCTTTCTTTTGGTTTCCAGTAGCATGATAAATAGTTCTCCATCCCTTCACTCTGAATCTAAAGGTGTCCTCAGGTCTAAAATGAGTCTCTTGTAGACAGCAAATAGATGGGTCTTGTTTTTTTATCCATTCTGATACCCTATGTCTTTTGGTTGGCGCATTGAGTCCATTTACATTCAGTGTTATTATAGAAAGATATGGGTTTAGAGTCATTGTAATGTCTGTATGTTTTATGCTTGTAGTGATGTCTCTGGTACTTTGTCTCACAGGGTCCCCCTTAGGATCTCTTGTAGGGCTGGTTTAGTGGTGACAAATTCCTTCAGTTTTTGTTTGTTTGGGAAGACCTTTATCTCTCCTTCTATTCTAAATGACAGACTTGCTGGATAAAGGATTCTTGGCTGCATATTTTTTCTGTTCAATACATTGAAGATCTCGTGCCAATCCTTTCTGGCCTGCCAAGTTTCAAAAGAGAGATCAGTCACGAGTCTTATACGTCTCCCTTTATATGTGAGGGCACGTTTACCCCTTGCTGCTTTCAGAATTTTCTCTTTATCCTTGTATTTTGCCAGTTTCACTATGATATGGCGTGCAGAAGATCGATTCAAGTTACGTCTGAAGGGAGTTCTCTGTGCCTTTTGGATTTCAATGCCTTTTTCCTTCCCCAGTTCAGGGAAGTTCTCAGCTATTATTTCTTCAGGTACCCCTTCAGCACCTTTCCCTCTCTCTTCCTCCTCTGGGATACCAATTATGCGTATATTATTTCTTTTTAGTGTATCACTTAGTTCTCTAATTTTCCCCTCATACTCCTGGATTTATCTCTTTCTCTCAGCTTCCTCTTTTTCCATAACTTTATCTTCTAGTTCACCTATTCTCTCCTCTGCCTCTTCAATCCGAGCTGTCGTCGTTTCCGTTTTGTTTTGCATTTCGTTTAAAGCGCTTTTCAGCTCCTCGTGACTGTTCCTTAGTCCCTTGATCTCTGTAGCAAGAGCTTCTCTGCTGTCCTCTATACTGTTTTCCAGCCCAGCGATTAATTTTATGACTATTATTCTAAATTCACTTTCTGTTATATTATTTAAATCCTTTTTGATCAGTTCATTAGCTGTTGTTATTTCCTGGAGATTCTTCTGAGGGGAATTCTTCCACTTTGTCATTTTGGATAGTCCCTGGAGTGGTGAGGACCTGCAGGGCACTTCCCCTGTGCTGTGGTGTATAACTGGAGTTGGTGGGCAGGGCCGCAGTCCAACCTGATGTCTGCCCCCAGCCCACCGGCTGGGGCCACAGTCAGACTGGTGTGTGCCTTCTCTTCCCCTCTCCTAGGGGCGGGATTCACTGTGGGGTGGCGTGGCCCATCTGGGCTACTTCCACACTGCCAGGCTTGTGATGCTGGGGATCTGGCGTATTAGCTGGGGTGGGTAGGCAAGGTGCACGGGGGCAGGAGGGGCAGGCTTAGCTCGCTTCTCCTTAGGTGATCCACTTCAGGAGGGGCCCTGTGGCAGCCGGAGGGAGTCAGATCTGCTGCCGCAGGTTTGGCTCCGCAGAAGCACAGAGTTGGGTGTTTGTGTGGAGCGAGCAAGTTCCCTGGCAGGAACTGGTTCCCTTTGGGATTTTGGCTGGGGGATGGGCGGGGGAGATGGCGCTGGCGAGCTCCTTTGTTCCCCACCAAACTGAGCTCTGTCATTCGGGGGCTCAGCAGCTCTCCCTCCCTTTGTCCTCCAGCCTTCCCGCTTTCTGAGCAGAGCTGTTAACTTATGACCTCCCAGACGCTAAGTCGCGCTTGCTGTGGGAACACAGTCCGTCAGGCCCCTCCGCTTTTGCCAGCCAGACTCGGGGGCTCTGCTTGGCCTGCGAGCCGCCCCTCCGCCCCGGCTCCCTCCCGCCAGTCTGTGTAGCGCGCACTGCCTCTCCGCCCTTCCTACCCTCTTTCGTGGGCCTCTCGTCTGCGCTTCGCTCCAGAGACTCCACTCTTCTAGTCTTCTGGTGGTTTTCTGGGTTATTTAGGCAGGTGTAGGTGGAATCTAAGTGATCAGCAGGACGCGCAGTGAGCCCAGCGTCCTCCTTCGCCGCCATCTTCCCTCTCCTCGCCAAAATAATTTCTAAAAGAAAATACGAACTGAGCTCTGGAACATTTCAGGCCTGGCATGGAATGCAGTTTTTACACAAGTGTCTTGTGGTTCAGAAATCCGATTTCACAGCTTATCTTCCATTAGATGAAAGTGTTTACGGTGTGTCTGGAGCCGGAGTAAGTTCCTGCAGGTGCCCAAGAGCAGGGGCCTCCTCTCTCCTCTCATTAATTTGCTGATGCCTAACTGCACTGACGCAGCGGTGAGATACCGGGGAGAGAGAGCCAAATACAAGTGTTTGAAGGGACTATCCTCTCCTCATGTGCATTCTTGGCTCCTTTGTCATAAATTAATTGACCATATTTACATAGATTTATTTCTGGGCTCTTTACTATGTTCCATTGATCTGTGTTTCTGTTTTATGCCAAACCATGCTACTTTGATTACTATAGATTTGAATATAATTTAAAATTAGGAAGTTTAATGCCTCCAGCTTTGTTCTCCTTTCTCAAGATTGCTTTGGCTATTTGGAGTCTTTTGTGGTTCCATACAAATGTTAGGTTTGCTTTTTCTATTTCTTTGAAAAACCATTGGGAATTTTGATAAGGGTGGTATTAAATCTATAAATTGCTTTCGATACTACAGACATTGTAACAATATTAATTCTTCCAATCCAAGAATAGGAAATATCTTCTCTTTTTTTCTTTTTTTTCCCTATACCTTCTTGAATGTCTTGCATCAATGTTTTATAGTGTTCAGTGTATGGGTACACTGGTTAAATTTATATTAAATTTATGTTTCACCTCCTTCTTAAATTTAGTATTTTATTCATTTTGGCATTATTATAAATGGGGTTTCTTTCTTATTTTCTCTTTCTGATAGTTCATTGTTTGTGTATAGAAATGGAAATAATTTTGGAGGGTGCCTGGGTGGCTCAGTAGGTTAAGTGTCTGGCTCTTGATTTCAGCTCAGGTCAGGATCTCATGGTTCGTGAATTCAGGTTCTGCATCAGGCTCTGTGCTGACAGCGCAGAGAATGCTTGGGATTCTAAGTCTCTCTCTCTCTCTCTCTCTCTCTCTCTCTGACCCTCCCCTACTCACAGTTGCTCTTTGTCTCTCTCTCAAAATAAACAAACATTTAAAAAATTAATAAATGCAACTAACTTTTGTATTTTGTCTATTTTAGAGCATGGCATATCCACGTTAACAACTTAACTGTGAATGCATACAAAAGCTCTAGATTTATGCATTCTTAAAATTCGGGATATTAGGGTGGGGTCCAACCCATAACTTCTCAAAGAGAAGATGGAAGTTAGGGATTTCTTCTTCATTGTATGGCAGTGTGCAGGAGTGGGATTTATGGTGAGAGTGTGTCTCAGCCTTTCCTACCAATTTCAGTGTGGGTATTTTCTCAGTTGCTCAGTGTGTGGTAGTTTCTGAATTTCTCTCAAGGGGACTTGCTCTGTGCATAGCTGCACATTCAGTGCAGCCAGGGCAGGAGGGAAATTCAGGCACCTCATATGTTGCCGTCCTGGTCCAGATCTTATTGTGTATCCAATCATAATCTTTTAATTAGCCAATTTTCCCATGCATTTGCCCAAATTTGTGTCTGGCATTTCTGCATCCTATAATTCTAGAGGTACAGACAGAGACTTTGTGGAACCTAGAAAATATCTGTCTCTTACTTTTTAAGCATTGGAATATTGTTATACTTTTATGCTACTTCTACCCACCTATTAAATAAATGGTATTTTATTTATTGTAGGTACATTTATGCATAAAATGGTGACAATTTCATCCACTGCATACAGGTTCCTGTGAGAATTAAATAAAATAGTAAATATAAAGTAATTAGCCCTGTTCTTGGAACATAACAGCTGTTCAGTAAATGTTATATTCTTTCCCTTTATATACTGAAGGCCACAGGCCTTGTCAGCCTCTATTTCAGTCATTTGGCACTTCCCTACAACAGTAAATCAGATTTTGTTGGTATATTAATGTGTACCATATCATGCTATATGCTTCTTAAGTTTACATTTTAGATATTATACATGTGCCTATATTCTGGAAAGCAAAAAGCGTGGTGCTTTAAACATGGTATGACATCATTTTTCAAGGTAACATTAACTCTGAAAATATTGGCACTTATAATTCTGAGAAATAATTTCTGGAACTTTGTGACATCATTAGTAAAACATTTTTATGTACTCTTAATATGTTGTCTACACATAATTTCTTTTTAAAAATTTTTTAATGTTTATTTATTTTTGAGAAAGAGCAAGACAGAGTGTGAGTGACGGAGGGGCAGAGAGACAGGGAGACAGAATCTCATGCAGGTCATAGGCTCTGAGCTGTCAGCACAAAACCCGAGGTGGGACTCGAACTCACAAACCATGAGATCATGACCTGAGCTGAAGTTGGATGTTCAACTGACTGAGCCATCCAGGTGCCCCCAGGATTTCTTAATGAATATACAGAAATATGAATCATTTGCACTCAGGAATCTAAGTTACTACATCTTCAAAGATAGACATAGAACTATGGTACACAAGAAACTAGAGCATAGGCAAACATGTGATATTTCTTTAATATTTTACTCTGAAAATGGGTATTTTCTAGAACTATCATTAGTTAGACATTTATGCTTAGAAACATTTAGTGACTTTTAAAAAATGTTAACATAACAATAAAACTCACACTGAAAAGGCTAATGTGAAACCATTGCATTCATACCATTTATCAAATGGAAAATTAAGGATGTCAAAGTCACTAGAGAATTTAATTAGTATCCCTTTCAATAAGAAATGGATTGTGCCCTTGATTATAAAACCCAAGTCATGCTTGGAACTCAGATGGTGATCTTTTACACTTGCCCAAGTGATAGAATTAAATGCATGATTTTATACGTGAATGCCATTTGGATATTTGTTCCACCTGTGCTGAGAATGTAAACTCCTTAAGGATAACTGAGGGCACTTAGTAGACTTTGTAAAGGTACTGCAGTTATTTTCATGGAATGTAAATGCAGAATTCCACAGGGAATAACATGGAAACAACATGTTTCCTTCTTAGTCCTACAGCTGGGTATATATAGAATGATTTATTACAAAGCATTACATAAACTAATTGAATTATATCTCCCATGGGAAGAAAAGGATCATTTTTAGACTGCCAAAAGTTCTGTCTCTAGGGTTAACAAGAATCTTTTACCAAATTAATTAGCAGGCTTAATGGAAATACAAAAGCAATTTCTTTCCAGAAAAAGAAATCAAATATTCATTTAAAATTCTTAATCTTTCCTGGTGCAAAACTTAAGGCAGATGACTTTCCTTCTGTTCATCATAATTTATATTATTTTGCTATACTCTATTTAAATCTAATAAAATGATTGCCAAGAAGAATTGACTAATTTAATTTCAGAAAATGAGAAAAGTAAAAGGTTGGGGTATTTAGAGAAAGAAAACAAAGCTAAGAGTGATGTTGCAGATCAGGGCAATCTGGACAATTAAGCTATACCCCAATACTATGTTCATTCAACTTGCATTCAAAACACCATGCCAGGAAATGTACAGAAGCGTAGCAGTAACAGAACAGTGATGTATTCATTATGGACTGCTTAGCCAGAGCAAACTACCAGATTGGCTAGCAAATGTGTCAATTATCTCTCTGATAGTTGTGTTCCATCTGAGTTGTATAGTTTAGATGCAGAAGTTGTTCTGTGATCTCTGAACTTCCCAGAAGAACAGAAAGTTTTTACTTGAGATCATCTTTACCATAGTATTTCTCTCATAGAATCATATGTTTTCTTTTTTTACACTGCTGTTTTTAAGATAGTGGACTACTTTCTTCAAATAAGATCTTGGAGAAACAATATATTAAACAGATAACCATGAAACTCTTCTATCTGAAGAATGGAAATAGAACAAGGTACCCATTATAGCCTTAACTTATCTGATGCAAATACTTATTGAAAGTCACAGAATTTCTCAAATTGTGTGTAGCTCTGAATAAAAACTACTAATGTAGTCTACTGTTCCTAAGACTTAAGTTGACAATGAATACTCAGTAGCTTGTTAAATTGAAGATTTAAACTCAAAAGATTTGGTGTGAGGCCTGAGTTTTTCCATCTCTAACAAACTCCTAGGTGATTCTGATGCTAATAGACCATGGACCAAACACTGAGTAGAAAAAATCTAGTCCAAAAATTTTATTTTATTCTCAAAAATGAAACAAGCCCAAAAGTGTTACTGACTTCACCAATGTCCTATAGCAAGATGATGTCAGAATAAAATCTCACTGACACAAAATGCCTTGAATTCCAACTTAGAGCTCATTGTACTACCAAGCTTTGGTTTCTCTCTCAGAGGAATCTCTTGGCCGAGAAATATGACAATGTATATGGTAAAGACTAAATATCTCCAAATATCTCTAAAATTTACTTCCAATATAGTTTTGAATATGGGACTAAAGCAGTTAATAGGAAGAAGATTTTGATTCCCAATTAATCTGATTTATGATATTTTGATGTAAAGAAAATGCATTTTTAATCTGTTATTTCAATAAATGAAACAAGATTATAAAATACCAAAATCGGGATATTTGTAGTAAATATTTTCTCTATTGAAAAATAGTTTCCTGGAAACTGTGTTTCTGATAGTAATTCCAGGAAAGAGAGCCACTGCAAAACCACTGTCTCAGAAGCAGCCTGAAATACACAAACGAATCAAATATAGAAAAGTACATCAGGGCTGAATGATGAACGTCAATGAAGAATGTCAAAATTCTTTAAAAGTAATGTAGAGTTCTAAAGACATTTAAAAAAGCTAACACTTTAATATATACTATTTCCTCAGGTAAACAAAGGGATGTTGCACAAGAAACCTAAACGTGGGAGTTCCTGGGTGGCTCAGTCAGTTGAGTGCCCAATTCTTGATTTCAGCTCAGGTCATGATCCCAGGGTCATAGGATTGAGCCCCACATTGGGCTCCATGCTGAGCATGGAGTCTGTTTAAGATTCTCACTTTCTCTCTGCCCCTCTGTCCAGCTTGTGTTCTCTCTCTCTCTTAAAAAAAAAAAAAGAAGAGGAGAAGAAAGAAGAAAGAATAAGAAGAAGAAGGAGGAGGAGGAGATGGAGGAGGAGAAAACAATCTAAAGACTTAAAGTATATATTCAAAATCTTGGAAGTATAATGTGCTATAACTTGGAAAAATGAGGGGTTAAGCATGGGCAAGTAATGCAAAAGATTGAGAGCACTTTGAATATATTATTAAGGAATCTGTAACATTATAAGGGACATAGGGTTGGTGTTGGTGGCCAAGACAGGTTGGGAAAGGAAGTACAACTCCTTTTGCCCACTGGTTTGTTCTGATTCAGGTTTGGGCTCACTCTTGCATTAGGGATAATAGAAATCTGCTTCTAATTTGGAAATTCAAGACTCATGAAACAAGAAAAATGATGGAACAGATAGAGAAGATATGTGAGAAAAATATGTAGGAAAACATTCCTAAAAAACAAATAAATACGGTGGGAAAGGAATAGCCTTTAGTGACAAATACATTTGTCACTAACCACAACATCCTGTACCCTGAGGCCAAAAGGAAATACACACACACACACACACACACACGCACACACACACACACACAAATGACAGTTTTAAAAGTAATAATAAGTATTTCCTGCAATGAAATTGAATAATATTAACTCACACTTTTTCATCTAATATAGATAATTTTTAGAAAATGTTTATTATTTATTTATTTTGAGAGAGAGCAAGATGGAGAGAAAGGGAGAGAGAGAGCGTGAGGAGGGAAGACATTCCCAAGCAGGCTCCACTCTTGTTAGCTCAGAGCCTGACGTGGGATTCCATCTCACAGACTGTGAGATCATGACCTGAGCCGAAATCAAGAGTCCGGCGCTCAACCAACTAAGTCACCCAGGCGCCCCTAATATAGATAATTTTTAAGAGTAATACACTTAAAATAAATCTCCATCCAGAAAGTACTGATTAAATAAATATGGTACCTCCATACACTAGGATATTAATAAGAATACAGTAGAACTATGTATGTTAATGTAGAATTATCTGCAGTGATAAAGTGAGAAAGCAAGGTATCCTGAGTGTGTGACAAATATTACCATTTGTGAGATCTATTTTATTTTAAAGATGTTTTTAATCAAAGGACATAGATATTCCTTGCAACGACCTCTGGGAAATAGGAGACATTTGGGGCAAGATTACAACTCAAACTTTACCCTGAAAAGCATTCTGATGGATCAATCATTTAATTGCAAATAAAAAGGAAATAAGAAAAATAGTAGAACTTTTTGAATAAGTCCTTGTTGAACTTGTCACAAATCATAGAACCTTTAGAAAGTGTATCAGTAAATGTAAACATTTTGAATGTCAGAATCCACTACATACTAATTGAACATTGACAACAAAAAAGTCAATGTACATAATTTATATGATAGATAAAGGTAAATAATCTTATTATATAAGAAGCCCCTTATGAAAATTTCAGCTTATATTCAAACATACACACAATCACACACACACACACACACACACTCGCACACACACAGTTATTTTCTTTAATCATTTCTTTTCTATTTAAAGAACTTCCTTTAGTCCTTCTTTTGAATTAGATCTGCTCATGATAAATTCTTAGCTTTCCTTCAGCTGAGAATGTCTTGATTCCTTCTTTTATTTTATAATCATATTTTATGGTTTCCCATTTTAGTACTTTTCTTACATATTTATAATTTATAAAAGAACAATTTATAAAAGAACAATTGATAATCTGTTCTTTTCTGTGAGTGTGTGTATGTGTACCCAGAGTTGAGTTAATTACATTTGTCACTAACCACAACATCCTATACCCAATCATGGATTTGCTTTTATTGTAGAATTAATTCTAATGTTGTAAAGCCTGCCTCAAATTGTCAGATTTACAAAAACAAAAACAAAAACAGAGCAAAAGAACTTGGCTTATGGTTTTCCCCACAAATTCTAACATAAACTTTTCCTTCTCATTTTCCAAAAAGCTTCAGATATAACACTCTGCCCCATACTGACCTAGAATGTTCTTTTCAATGAGTACTGCCCATGTTTCTCTACTGCTCTGGTCTCTAGCCTAGAAAGACAGACTCGGACATCAATACATGAACGCCCATTAGAGGCTATTATCTGGGCATTACAACATAGAGGAAGTTACAATAAATAGGTAAAGATACACATTTATATCTATATAGATATCTCCAAATGGAGCTGGTGAGTAGGAGGTATGCCTGAAAATTATTTCATCTCCATTTCTCATATATATAAATTATCCAATATTTGCAAAATGAATGACAAAATTATATTTAGAGTGTACTTAATGTATTATTTAAAAAGACACTTAAAGGGCGCCTGGGTGGCGCAGTCGGTTAAGCGTCCGACATCAGCCAGGTCACGATCTCGCGGTCGTGAGTTTGAGCCCCGCGTCGGGCTCTGGGCTGATGGCTCGGAGCCTGGAGCCTGTTTCCGATTCTGTGTCTCCCTCTCTCTCTGCCCCTCCCCCGTTCATGCTCTGTCTCTCTCTGTCCCAAAAATAAAAAAAAAAAAAAAAAAACGTTGAAAAAAAAAAGAAAAAGACACTTAAAAAAACTCTGTTGAACTGCAATAATTAATATAGATGACAGCATGAAATTTTATTTATTTATTTTTTAAGTTTATTTATTTTGAGAGACAGAGAGAGAGAGAGAGAGAGAGAGAGAGAGAACAAGCAGGGGAGGGGCAGAGGGAGAAGGAGAGAGAGGATCCCAAGCACTGTCAGTGCAAAGCCTGATGTGGGCTTGAACTCACAAACTGTGAGGTCATGACCTGAGCCAAAATAGAGTCACACACTTAACCTACTGAGCCACCCAGGCACCCCAACAGCATGAAATTTAAAAAAGCAGAACAGAATAAATAGTCCTAAAACTGACCCATACATAGGAACTTAGTGTATGAAAAACGAGGCAACCTAAATCAATAGAGAAATAACAGATCCTTTGATAAAAATTATTAGAAAATTGGGTCGCCTGGGTGTCTCAGTCAGTTGTTTCTCACCCTTGATTTCAGCTCAGGTCATGATCTCATGGCTCATGAGATCAAGTCCTGCAGTTGGGCTCCATGCTGACAGCACAGATCTTGCTTAGGATTCTCTCTCTCTCTCACTCTCTGTCCCTACCCCAATCTATTTCTCTCTCAAAATGAATAAACATTAAAAAAATCTCTTGGAAAATTATTTGCCCTACTTTTTATCAATCACAATAATATATTCACTGTGAATTAAAGTACTAAAAGTGTTATTAATCCTAAAATTGTACTGGATGAGACTATAAGAAAATAATTTAAATATTGCTGTATGAAAAGAGTTTCTAAGGAAAGATGCAAAGCCCAGTGTCATAAAGAAAAAAGTAAAAATAAAATATAAAAATCTCACAATTTACAAGTCTTATAAAGTAAAAGTAGCTAAGCTCTAGACAAGATTTGTGATTTTGCAGAACCCAGTGGATTTTACCCATAATTTGGAATAATATATACAAACCAAAAAGGAAAAAGCAAGAAATAAAAAAAATACTATTCATCAAAGGCTCTGAATAGACAAGGCACAAAGAGATACAAACAGGAAATAATCTTATGGAAAGGTGCTTAAATAAGAGACTGTTAAAAACTGAGAACAAACTGAGGGTTGATGGGGGGTGGGAGGGAGGGGAGGGTGGGTGATGGGTATTGAGGAGGGCACCTTTTGGGATGAGCACTGGGTGTTGTATGGAAACCAATTTGTCAATAAATTTCATATATATATATAAAAAAAAAGACTATTTCTTGGGGTACCTAGCTGGTTCAGCCAGTAGAGCATGGGACTCTTGATCCTGGGGTCATGAGTCTAAGTCCCACATTGGACATAGAGCTTATTTAAGACTTTTTTGTTTAAAGAATATTTCTTTAATATCCAAGCATTATATCTCAATTGTATTTTAATAAAGCTGGAAAAAAAATCCAAAAAAAATAAAAAAAAAAAAAAGGAAAGGTGCTTAATCTTGATAATAACCTAGGAAAACAATAAAAACAATGCATGTCACATTTTCCTCATCAAATTAGTAAACAAAGAAAATGATTTTATTTACTAGGATCTAGGGAAGTTGGCATGTTCATAGTCTCATTAAATAAGTGAAATTCTTCAACACTTATTAAAAGGAATGAGTCAGGCTCTTTCCACCATCTTTCCACGACGCCATAATGGGGCTCATGAATGTCCTGGCAGATGCTCTCAAGAGCATTAACAGTGCTGAAAAGAGAGGCAAATGCCAGGTTTTTAATAGCCCATGCTCCAAAGTCATTGTCTGGTTTCTAACTATAATGAAGAAGCATGATCACATGGATGAATTTGAAATCATCGATGATCAAAGAACTGGGAAAATTGTTGTGAACCTCACAGGCAGGTTAACCATGTATGGAGTGATCAGCCCCATATTTGAGGTACAACTCAAAGATCTAGAAAAATGGCTGGCAGAATAATCTGCTCCTGTCCTGCCAGTTTGGTTTCATTGTACTGACAACCTCAACTGGTATCATGGACCATAAAGAAGCATGATGAAAACACACAGGAGGGAAAATCCTTACCCCATAAAATAAACTTACCCCAAATCACAGACCTGACAAGTGGAGGCAGAATTCAAAGATAACTTTAAGGTACCAAAATCAATGCCTTTTAACTATCCCTTGTTGTTCTGTATGACTTACATAGTTCAAGCTTCTCAGTTCCTAGCAAACCGTAAAAACACATAAGCTTTATATGGGTCTTACTAATTCAACTTTGATCCTTTTTCTAGGAATGTAGTACATATGTGCAGATAAAATGCCTCAATGGACAATAAATCAATAAGTAAGTAAGTAAGTAAGTAAGTAAGTAAATAAATAAATAAATGAAAGGAATGAGTCATGGCTCTATGTATTATGATGCAATGGTTCCTAAAATACACTAAGTGAAGCAAAAAGTCACTAAATAAGGAGGATAACGAATCCGGTCTCTTGTTAAAATAAAAATATTAGGAAGAAAATCTAGGTAGAATTAGGAAGAAGTATATAGGTAGAATTTAAGAATGGTTCTCATAATATTGTATGTATGTGTATACGAATATATATAAATTTGTATACAAAGAAAATATTTATTTATTTATGTATTTAATTCTGAAAAGAATGCCACATTTATACTATCAAAAGAGGGTTTTAGAGATTGCCGTAGGCAATATGTGTAAACAAGATAGATGCCTTGGCCATTCTCCACCAAGGAACTTATTAGTTACAACATTTCCTTTTCCTTATCAAGTATGGCTTCACTACCTAGAACCAAATCAATGTAATATCAATAAATAAGTTTTAAAAAATAATGTGTCAGAAAATGTGCTAATTATTTTACATGTATTATCTAATTGAATCCTCACAACAACCCAAGACAGTGTTACTAAAATTACCCTTATTGAATAGTTAAAATATGATTTCAGAATATAAATAATTTATCCAAGAACACACAGCGGGTAGCAAGTAAGCAGCAAAATAATGGCTCAATCTTGTTTCTCCTTAATGCATTTAACCACCCCATCACTCCCTCTGAAAGGACTGTTTACTGCGTACCTACCATGTCACATGTGCATTATCCCATCAATGACTTTGTGATGTAGGAGCTATTATAGCTATATTTTACTGATAAGGGAAAGATACAAAGGATTTAAATAAAATATCCATAGTCTCACAATATTAGAGGCTCTTTTTAGTCCTTTTACTTCTTTACTATGTCAGACAGAAAAGATTTGGAAGAATGTCCCATTATTCAGGAAGGCTCACAAGTTTCTCATCTACCAAATATGATCCTAAACTTCAGGTAACCGACATTTCTCAATAAATGAGGCATAAAATACCATGACTCAATCACATCACAGATTTCTGAAAACTGGTAAACAGATCTTGAGAGTGTTACAGGTATTGGTGTTCTTTACCTGTACCACCTCTTGGCACATACATCCATTATTTACTTTCTTCTTGTGATATCTGGATCAATTTAAACTCCTCTCATCCCTAGACATCCACAGACACCTGTGAGTCTCAAGACCAGAATGGGGAAGGTAGAGGGCAAAGCATACGCCTTTTGAGGCTTCTTTTGACAATGACCACTTTCAGGAAGTAATTATTACTATTTTCTAAAATTTTTAATGTTTATTTATTTTTGAGAGAGAGAGAGAGACAGAGCACGAGTGGGGGAGGGGCAGAGAGAGCCGGAGACAGAATCTGAAGCAGGCTCGAGGCTCTGAGCTGTCAGAACAGAGCCCGATGCAGGGTTCCAACTTGCAAGCTGCGAGATCATGACCTGAGTTGAAATCAGATGCTTAACCAGCTAAGTCCCCCAGGGGCACCCCAGGACTTAATTATTGAGGGATCCAGATTGTATAAATTGATGATAACAAGAGATAGAGGAAGAAAACTGAACAGAAGCTGTGATTTTTCATTCTGTTTAGAACAACGTAGAAATTCCAAAGGAGAAAATTGAAAGAGCAGTCAAATCTTTAATAACTGTTCATTAATTTGAAACCCATAGCAAGTAGTTTGGTTTTTATTTTAAATTACTTTAGATTTAATAAAAAATATGAAACTTACATTAATCTTGATCTCACATCTTGAGCTAGTCCATTCTGTAACACATGAACATTGATATTCAATAATGAGATCTATGCATCTGAAACACAGAATTAAATTTTTAAATAATTAAGAAAATAAAGTCTAACTTCAAGGGAGTTTCACCATTTAAAGTTTTTCTTTTCTAGTTACTGTAAAAAAATACATTCCCATAAGCAACAGAAGGCAGAGTCTGTTCCTGGTTTCTTATCCTTCAAGGTGACTGGACTGAGAACGGATCAATTTTAATTTTTGCCGTCTTCCCCATGGCAATGTAAAGAAAGAACAGTTTCAAAGATAAACAGTATGTCTAGAGTTCATGTAGGGAACCGAAGTCAGCTATGGCCAAACTGCATTGCAATGAGCTACCCATCCTCATCCTCTCTTCCCTGTTTACAAGGTCAGTGGCAGGACTAGAAAAGAAAAATATTGCTGCAGAGGCAGTCTGGTGCATCTATGAGCCATTCTTCTTTGCCACCTGCATCTCCTAGAAATATCTCAGTTTGCATAAACTAATATTCTATCCATGAGCAGGATGGTCACTATACAATTCCATAATGTCAAACAATACCTTACATGCACATAGGGATGAAAGAACCAGTCTACTTAGGGACATTTTAAATACTAAGTGTGTGGCATTATCCCTTCACAGAGCAAATAATAGAATGTCTCATCATCTTACCTTCTACTTCTATTACTGAAAGCAGTTACCTTTAAGTATATTAAAGTCCAATTAATCCACATTTATTGAAAATTACTTTATGCTAATGAGCAGAAGTAAAAGAAGGGCAGAGATAATGTATCAGTACACTGCATTAAGTAAAACAGGCAGCATCTGTCATCTTAACTGTGCTTAGCTCTTGTTTTATGAAAGAGCGTAATTAAAATTATCTTTATCAACTTTCCCTTGACATTAAGTCTTAAATATTGTGAGTTAAATTTACTTTCGGATTTAATAATAGAAAAATAAAAATAGCAACCTTCCATGTAGACAAGGATTTGAGAGGCAATCATTTGCATTTGCTTCACACTGTGTTCCGGAAAAGCTACTCTTGCAGTCACAGGTACAATGATTGATGCCATCAGTGCCAGCTCCATAATGGAGACAGGGCTTTGATAGACCTTCATCTATATTTACTTCATTACAATTGATGCCTACAACAGAAGAGACAAGACAAAACATGAGACCATTTAAATGCAAAACTCAAAAGTTTGTTCATTATGGTAAATGTCACCAAGAAATGAAGACTCCATCTCCATAAAGGTAATTTGACACATTGTAGCAAAGGAAAACATTTTTCAAGGTTAAACATGTTTAGAGGTGTATGAACTTGCACACTACTAATTTAATGTAAATGAGAAAAACAAAGCACAAGCTTAATCGACTTAATATTTTTTTTTAGTGTGAGGTATTGCTTATTGAGAATATTAGAGAAGTAATGAATTATATCAAGTTGCCACTGTAAATAGTAATCATAGTTTTTTTTAATAATGATTCTTGACAGTTTAACATTTCTTACCGACACAAGTTAAGAAAGCGCTTGAATTTTTCTAAATTTGGTCTTGGTGAATCTGTTAACGGACTGTCTGAGATTTCTAAATGCAACCTGATTTTGGTGAAATATCTAGTGTTTTCAAAGGCTAAGTTTTAAATATTTATTAAGCACCTACCATGAGTTACCTCTGTGATCAACTAGGGGCACCAGACAAAAAAAAAGGAAAAAAAACCCACAAAAAAACAAGAAAAGAGAGTGACCCTGTTAATCCAGAAACGTGACGTCAGAGGCAATATTTATAATTAGAAAACATCTGGAAAACAACATAAACAAAGCTTAATGGAAAGCTAGATTCTATTTTAGGTTTTATGTTTAAGAGATACTAGGAGAAAGTAGAGAGAAAAGGTAAAAATGGTTGGAATAATCTTTTAGTCATTGTGTCCATCCCTACTGAGCACCTAGCTACCATTGATTGAGCACTTCTTGATGCATCAGGCCCTGCGCTGAAGCTTTTACATATATTACCTCAGTTAATGGTCATCTAACCAGGAGGCAGATATCATTAACTCTAGCTCACTGGTGAATAAACAAGGGTTTGGAGAGTTTTAATAATGTTTTCAAGTCACACAGGCCATAACAGTAGACAGGGATTCAAATCAGTCTCCTGGAATTATGCTTGTGATCATTAGTTTAAATGGACAATTCTGCAACTACTATGATATGTGCATAAGCTACTGTGCTGAGTAATACAATAGACACTGTTAAAAACAAGACAATAGACCCCAAATAGAGTCATGTCACCAAACCAAGACTTAATTACAGTTTCAGCTCTCCTAGAAAAGGAATCTTAAACCAGTCAGTCAGGAATCACCTGATTGGCACTAGTTAGGTAGTCTGCCTGATAGACCTCTGTCATGCCCTAATGAGTGCAATAATCAACCTGCTTTCCTGCCTAGAATAACTTCCTAGTTTCTGCTCCCTTTAGGACATAAAAGTCTTTCATTTTGTATAGCTCCTCTGCTCCATTCTATGTATTAAATGGATGCTGCCCATTGGAATCAATTTTGGGGCAAAGTAGCTCTCAAAATTTTTAATATGCCTCAGTTTATCTTTTAACAGTTCCAATTAAAATTGTCTCTAATAGCCAGAAACATAATATTTAGCTGAGAATAAAGATAAGCTTATTAAACACGTAGTTATCATAATGCTTATAAACAGATAGTTATAAATAAGCTAGCTGGAAATAAAGAGGTTATAAGTAAATAAGTTTATTACAATGAAGAAAATAATAATAATAATAATAATAATAATAATAATAATAAATAACTGATACTTGGAGAACTTACTTTGTGCCAGGTACTGTTGAGAACTTATATAGATCAACTCATTTAAACTATAATGATTTTTTGATATGGAAATTGGTCTTCCCATTTTAGAGAGTAAGAAAATAAAGCACAAGATCTCACAGCTAGTAAATGGCAGAGTTCATGCTGTTAGCCACTATGTTATACCATCACACCACATCTTAATATGCAACAGTATGGTGTCTATCCTAATGAGACAGGAAACTGAGTGCTTTGGGAATTTAAGAAATGAAGTGATTGAGTCCATGTCTGAAAAAGAGGATCAAGAAAGCTTTGATGTTTGTGGAGAAAAGGAATCTGAGAAAATTCAGATAAATAGTTTGAAAGCTTACATTCTAGGTGAGTTAGATATCTCAGCATTGTTTGCATATCAGGAAAAAAAGTTGACTATTGGCAGATAGGCAGCCATTTCACAAAGTGATATCATAACTTAACTTTACTATATATCTATATCTATATCTATCTATATAATAGAATTATCTATTCAAGTTATCTAATCATATATATCTATATACATATCTATATACATGGCATATATACCATATATAGAAGATTGTCAGTTTTCAAGTCAAAATTCTATTACATAGTGGTTACTTTTTTTTTTATCATAAATGTTATTACCTAAATAGAACTTTGGATATTAATGATGTTATAAAAATAATGTGTGTAAATTGGTCAAATCCACAGCCATATTTAAAAGGACTATAAAAACTTAGGTTCAGAATATGGATTACATAAGCATTATAGAGCACATTAGGCTATTAGTAATAAAACCAAAAACGGACTGGACCCCCTTTCCTAAATCTCAGTGGCTCATGTCACACAGCTCCATGACCAAGGGGAGCATACCCACTTTACATTATCTTCATTCTGGGCCCAAGGTTAATGGAATATCTCCTACCTGGGACATTGTCATCATCGTGGGACAGGGAAAAGGGCACTTGGCAAACACATACTGGTTCTTAAATCTCCCATCTACATTTCATTTGCCAAGTCACATGATAAAGCCTATGGTAAGTGGAATAGGCATTAGCGGTCTTCCACAACGGAAAAGAACAGATATTTATAACAATAGTAATTTTAGTGAAGACACATTAGTCATTGATTAGGACATCACAGGTTTATTGAGATGATCAAGTAAAACTATGTATTTAAAACAACTAGTCCAGGGCCTGATACATATTTAACACAAAATAAATATCATTTTCTTGACAAAAAATCACAACTACATTGTATAAAACAAGTGATTTTGGTGTTTCCAGAGGTATCTTTCTAATTAACATGACAAGTAAAAAGTGTCTCTGTAGGACTATGTAGAATATTGGCAGAATCGGTGACAAAAATTTCAGTTAAAAAGAGATGTTCAATTCACCAGAAAAGTGTGGCGCAAGGGGTAAAATGATAAAAGGGAATTTGGCAGGATGCATCTAGCATCTTAGGAATGCATCTTAGGAATTTTTCATTCCCCTACTGTTTTATTTAGTAATTATAGTATTAATTTGACTTCCTAAGTAACTTCCAGAGAGAATAAGAATGTAATGATTAGCTGACTTGGACATTCTTGTCCCTATAAGCAATTTTTTTTTCATTTTTAACACCATAATCCTTCAGCACCGTGTAGATTATGCCCTTCTTTCACCTCTTTAATTCATTATATTCTATCCTTACCCTTGACTACTATGCTGTAGTTACACTGAACTTATGTCTCCTCAAAGACTTTGTTCCTCTTCCTGGCCCTCTCTTTTCCTAGATTTCACACAATTCATTCCTTCACTTTCTTCAGGTGTTTATTCAAATGCCATTTTCTCAGTGAGGCCTAGTTGACTACACTAGATAAAACTGCATCCCCTTCCGTATTCACAATCACTGTTATCCTAATGTTAATATTTTCCCCCATAGCAAATAAAAATATGTTCATTTGTGTTTTTATTTTTGTCTACTTTTCCCATTACAAGCTTAACTCCAAGATGGCATGAATTTTGTCTGTCTAGTTCAATGCTTCCTTCCTTCAATTCATTGTGGAGTGTGCATGTGTGTGTGTATTTATATTTTGCTTTACACATCATTTTTGTTTTCATTTTTCCTCAGAAGTCTTTGACTCTTCCCGAACAAGAACAAAACAGTTCTTGTGAATCTGGGGAAACTATCAGTCCTTGGAATGGTGAGAATCAGAATCTGGAATAAAATGATGTCTCTGAGGTGTGTGCCTGAAAGGCATGTCTTATCTGTGCAGTCGAGGGGAATTATTTAATGGAATCTCTATTTTTCCCTACCTTCAAACAGAGAAGAATTCATGACAAGTTAAAAAGTAATAAAGGTGTGGAGAGTGTTAGACTTTGGTTTAAAATGATCTCCCATACATAATTACCAACATTGAGAAAGAAGGAAATACTGTTGTTTGTGACAACATGAACTTTCAGGGCAGTAAGCTAAGTGAAGTAAATCAGACAAAGACAAATATTGTACCGTATCGCTTACATGTGGAATTTAAAAGAAAGAGAGAAAGACAGAAAGACAGACAGAAATAAAAGAAAGGAAGAAAGAAAAAGAAGAAAGAAAGAAAGAAAGAAAGAAAGAAAGAAAGAAAGAAAGAGTCAAACCCACAGAAAAGTAAGAAAAGCAGTTGTCAGGGGCTGGGTGTAGAGGAAATAGGAAGAGGTTGGTAAAATCACGCAAACTTTCAGGTATAAAATGAATAAGCTCTCAGGATCTAATGTATAATAACATGGTGACTATAGTTGATAATATTGTATTGTATAATTTCAAACATGTTTAGAGAGAAATATTCTCTTAAAAACAGATAAAAATTCTGAGGTGTTAATTAACTACATGGGAGACTCCCTTTATAATGTACACTTGTATCAAATCATCATGTTGTGCACTTTAAATAATCTTACAATTTTGTCAATTATACCATAATAAAGCCAAAAATAGAAATTGTATATTACCACCATAAATTGAAAAACATTATTATGTTCAAGAAATGAAAAACAACCAAAAAAAAGCAACAAAACATAATTGTTAACCCATCCAAACTTTAAATTAGTCATCTTCAAACTATGGATCAAAATATCTACATTGTTGCATAGTTGGGAGACTTACAGAGAGTACATATACATTTCTAGCAGCATGAAGAAGAAAAGAAATGGTGTTTATAGTAACTATTATTATAACAGTAGGTTCATTTATTTTCTTTACAGTATTCGAATCTGAATGCTTTGACATTGTCTCCATGAATCCAAGCAAATCAAAAAGAAATATTATTAGTATTTGTTAGACATTACCTAAGTCTTGCTCAAAATCTCAGTCTTAGTTCTTTGCCTACTTTGCCTTATATGCCAGATACTTCCTACTACTCTTCAATGTATCCAACACAGATTTATTGAGCATCTATCTATTTGGGGTCAGTCATAGTTCTGGACTCCTTCCATACTTAGTTCTCGTTGACCTGGTATGTACTTTCACAGCATGTGTCCATCACAGTGTAACAAAAATTTTCCAAGTAATTTAATGAGAACATTATGGGTTTCATTTGACCAGAGAAGAAACATCACAATTTTTTTTTTTTTTTTTTTTTTGCTATGCCTAACTTCTTTTCTTTTCTGCTATCTTGCTGTCTGCTTTGGGGCTTACAAAGCCACAAAATATATCTTAGAATAATAGTTCTATAGTTACAAAATATCAATATATCTCTAAAGAGACCAAAAGATTATATAGTTTTTAAATATTAAGAAAAAATGAGAATTTTATAGGATTTTACTTATTTCTTTTTCTTGGGATCACAGGTTGATTCTTAATCTGTTTTTTTTTTCAGCTAACAATATTTCTAGACTTAATTTTTAGACTATGCTATCTTTTTTAAAAAGTTGGACAGGCAAAGGAGTGATTCAGTGGTTATAGAAAGCTATAAATGCAACAGAGTTGCATAAACCAGGAGTAAATGGTATACATACAAAATTAAGAAACTAAGAAAACAAATTTACTAACATTGATGGTTGACAGCACATAGTTGGGATCACATTTAAAAAAAAAAGTCTGCTCTCTGTGCCAGAGACTCCCAGCTTTAAAGTCATTTTATGCCCTGAAAAATATTTTTAGTAAGAATAAACTTTCAGATGTAATAGGTTTCCATACAGTTCTAGATAAAGATTTGTGTATTTGTGAATACACTAGATCTTATTTAAAATCATTTATAGAATTTCATGCCACACATCTTCTGCCCAGTGAAGTTTAAGTGCTTTTAACATACAACCCATATTATCAATATTATTTCTTTGGAAAGAAATGTTTTAATTTTGGCAAACATATCCACAACTGACAAATTTATATTTGGATTATTTTCAAGTATTAGAGTCCTCAAAAACATTAGAGTCCTTTATTTCATTAATAGCATAGACAACTCCTTTTCTAAGCAGAGTATATGATACCTTGTGGAATTTGGAAGACTTCCCATGCCCCTGTCTGTGTCAAAACCTTCTTTACCAGACTGTCTCAACATGTGCCTCTGTACTGAACATTTTCACAGTAGAAATTAAAGAATCCTTTAGAGAAATAAGCCATTAAAGTATATGAACTGAGAAATGTGATCAGTAAAATATTTGTATGCATAGACAATGTTATAACAGAAATAATATATGCAAATATCTATCTATCATCATCTATCTATCTATCTATCTATCTATCATCTATCTATGTATCTATCATCTATCTATCTAACAAACTTTTCTCAAGTCTGTATTCCTTGTCTTACTTTCTAAGCCCTCTTCACCCAACTTTCTCCAACTGGTCAGTCTTACATGTTGGACAAGTTTTCCAAAATGACTTTTCTGATTCCTAATCCTTTTCATTTGTTATCCTAACAAAATACTTAACCATCACTTTAGTGTCTCCTGAAATAAACGTAGTATTTTTAGCCTAAAACTATTTTCTCTGGGTCAATCGCCTTGCTTACCATTCCTCTGATGCTAATAACTACTCTAGTACCCTAGTTTAGAAACTTAATAGAATTATCTGTGGAGTTAAAAAATATATATATAAATTCCCATATTTGAATCTCTGGGGAGTATGTCTGACAAGCTGTATTTTCAAAAACATCTCTCCAGATATTTCCAAAGCACAGGCAGATGTTATGAATCACTGTTTTCATCAAACTAGATTAGAATTAAATATTATATTTTCCTATATCTATGTTTACACCCTGATAGTTCTGCCTGGAATGTTATACCCTTATCTGCTTATTGGAAGTGTGATTTTACCCAGGCCCTCTTAAAATCCTAACTCATTTTTAAATGTCTTTTTAATATTGCCTAACAAAAATTAGCTAACAACTTTTATCAGATTATCCTTAAAGTATACTTATTTGAATTATTGTCTTATATTCCATACTTAATGATTGAGGACAGAGATCATATCTACTTATTTTTACTTCATATAAAATTCCAAAAACAAAACTTCTCATGTTGTCAATGATCAGTCTGCTTATCTAATGTTGAAAATATCCAAATTATGATGACATTTTGAAAATGATTACAACAGACATAATAGGATGATACATATGAATGACCTAATAAATTAATGCAGAAACACAATACTCACATAATCAATGGACTTAGTAATCAATGACTTTGGAAATTCAAATGGACACATCTAGACATTTGTTTATTTATTTATTTATTTATTTATTTATTTATTTAATTTAGAGAGACAGAAGCGGTGCGGGGGGAGGGGGGAGGGCAGAGAGAGAGGAGAGAGAGAATCCCTAGCAGGCTCTGTGCTTACAGCAGGGCTCGATCTTAGGAACCAACCCAAGAGATCAAGACCTGAGCTGAGATCAAGAGTCAGACACTTGACCGACTGAGTCACCCAAGTGCCCCTATTCTTCTTTGTTTGCACTTAAAAATGCACCAGAGACCGTGAATTGGTTTTGCAACTTTAGTTCATTATAGTATTAATTTTAACCAAAAAAGTATGACAATTATAAATAACTAAGCACATATGAAATAAAGTCTTCCATAGTCTTATTTCCCAGAGATAACCATTTGGAATAGTTTGGTAAATATATTTCCAATTGTTTTAAGTATAGTATGTTGGTACTTCTTTGTCCAATGTTGTCAGTAAATAGACAAACACAGCACCAACAGCTTTACTAAGAGATCAGAACTCAGGCATAACATTCTAGATTACTGCACCAGGCAAACCACTAAGTAGCATATTTTACCAAATAAGGACAAGAGTAATAGAAATTGCAGAGAACAGGAAGATGTATATCAGCTATAGTATCAAAAACTGCTTCAGCGGCAGAAGTTATAGTTCTTTCCAGTCATCACCCTCTTGTATATTTACTCAGAAAAAAACCAGACACATCAGAATTTATGGGAAACATTTTTCAGATGAAGAATATTTATTTTTGAAAGTAGTTGTGGTTGACTGTGGTATATGAAGTAATGAGCATCCCAGATCTTCAAAATAAAGGAACTCATTTCTCCTGCTGCTGGAGGTGTTGCTTTCCAACAGTTTGGATGTGAATTCTTCCCCATGAATTGAATTTTCCTTGGCTAAAGGGAATTGCCTTGCTCAAGTTTGGGCTCTCTCACTGGTTGTTATATGGTGTATGAGAGTGACTCAATTTGGGTCAACTCTGAAGGATGCTTCAGCATGCCTGGGTGATTAACTGAGGCTTCTGTTATAACTACCTGTTAGTTCAACATCTTTCTTTCCCAGTCCTACCTTGTTTCTCTCTAACAGGTACTGTTGTTGAAAATATCCCCAAGAAGTTCCCTGCATGTAAATCTCAGTTTCATTTTTGGGAAGCCTGACTTAGGAACATTTTTCTAGGAAATGAACTTTTCCTTCACAATATTTGGTTAGAAAAAATAAAAAAAGTGTTGAAGGTAAATAAATTATAGTTATTAGCAAAACAAATATCATTAATGCAAAAATAAAATTATGTGATTTTAAAGTTTGAACCTTCAAATGCCGTAAAACAAGTATAATTAGATTTTATATGTTGATCTTAAGAGATGCCCTACAGTACTATATGTTGAACTTCTGAATAAAAGTACTAACATATTAGGTGTTGGATTAAACAAGGATGGCTTAAGCATTTAGTTAACAATCATTTTGCTACTGTTCTCGTTGTGAGGAAAGATTTTATGGAGATGATGTTGAACCCATGTTTATTTTCAAAAGCTCTCCCAAGAACTTTTACTGATGCTTTCTTTTTCTATCTATAACTAGCCCAAGATTGGGCAAGGAATTTTAAAATTCATTATAGTGGTCCTTAGAGCTTTGGGCATAGGACAAGTATCAATAAATATTTGATGATAAAAATGATGATGATAATGATGCTCATTTGAATCTTGTCTCTCCTTATCTTTTTATACCTCTTTTATGAAAAGAATGGAGGCAACTCTTCAATATCAGGTCAGGATTAAATGAAAGCTTCTCTCTCTTAGACTTCATTACCACAGGAATGTGGCCTGACATTAGAGTACTTCATAGTTCATTGGAAAAGTCATAAAAACAATTACTACACCATTAGGAGGAACTTTTAAAGAGGAGATTCAAAGTACCCTTCACAGAATTGCTAAGACAAGCAAAAACAATATTCCAATTCATGTATGTTGCTCCCTTATTGTTTTTAGATCATATCAAATGAAGAAGTCAAGAAGCATGTGAAATGAGCCATGTATTTAATTAGGCAACTATGTTGAGAGCTTTGGAAAAGTGAGAAGTTGTTCAAGGTGAAGGTATGCAGTGTATATGTAAATGCAAATAGGCATATGAGGACAGATTAAAAGTGGAAGATATCACACAAGAGAAAGTGTTAATATTCATAACAAAGTGAGAGAGATAAGTCAGAGTCCTGTTCTAATGTATAGATAATCATTTATTATCTCAGGTGTTGACTGAAACGAACATGTTAAAATATTTTCAGAACTTATGAAATTCACACATATATACCTTGGAGGACACACTTTAAGAATGATTATTGGAGGCTAGTCTGAATGAGTGCCCAGAATAGCCTACATGCAGTTAGTGTGTGTTACTGAGTATCAGCAGACTGTTGCACTCCATCTTCCAACTCATAAGGCTAAGAACTGAGATCATTAGGATTAACTTTATGGTTTATTATATATAGAGATAATTGCATACAACTCTTTGTTTCTGATGCTGCATACCTTATTCAATCTACTTCAACATCAAATTCTTATTTTATTTTATATGCATATCAAAATCTTTACATAGCAAAGAAAGTACTTCAGTAGACAAAACCGAATATTATAAAAGGGCCATAAAAAATAAGTTTGGAGAAGAAAGAGATTTTGTAAAAAGAATTGTATTTTAGGCTGCTTGTGTTTACATTTAATGAAAATAAGAAAAAAATAATGAAGAAAGAATATCTTGATATGATTAAAATTTGAATATGTGACAATTTCATTTTAGATAAACATGGCTGATACTCAGTGGGATATACTGACACATGACTAGTGTCAAAATATTGAAAAGTACATGTAGTGTTGCCTCAGTTGGTTAAGCGTCCGACTTCAGCTCAGGTCATGAACTTGCAGTTTGTGAGTTCAAGCCCCACATCAGGCCCTGTGCTGACAGCTCAGAGCCTAGATTGCTTCAGATTCAGTGTTTCCCTCTCTCTCTGTTCCTTCCCTACTTGCACTCTGTCTCTCTCTCACCCTCTCTCTCAAAAATAAATAAAATTTTTTTTAAAAACTAAAAAAAGAAAAGTCCATGTATTTAACCACTCAATGTGACGCACATTTCTTGGCTGACCCAGGCTCTCTACTGACTATCCAGACTTCACCTCTGATAAGTAAGGGATGACATGTGGTGCAGAAACATTAGGGTGTGCTTGCGTGCTTATATCAAACTGATCATTACATAATTTTATTATGACCTCTGAAGATAAATATCATAAATACATTTTCCAAAGCACCTCATATAAATAAAATGACATTTAGTTAAATTTTGTTGAATTTCACTAAATTGTAATTTTTTGTATTTGGTAGCAATCAGAAGAGAACCAGTCCTTTAATGCCTTTAGTAGGCCAAATTATATTTCTATGGAGAGGAAATATATCTTGAGCACTTGAAATATTTCTTTAATAATTCAAAAAAAAAGTAAGATTAAAAGACCTACAATTATGTGACTGGCAGCTGACAAATGGAAGCACTTTACAGAGTCCTGGGGCTGTGAACAAAATGTGTGACATTTTGCAATGCATGTTTCTCTTATTTCTGACAAATCCACCAGGAACTCCACCAAGGAGATCAATGAAAAGCTCAAAGTTTTATTCTTCATTTGAATGGGCCCTAAATCCAGGGTCTTGATTAAATTTAAAGATTTTGTTTACCTCATACCCTCCAGGTTATGCACAGAGACATTCTGACATCAAGACTGATTTAGGTTCTGTGAAGCAGTCTAACATATCAAAGAGAAACACTGCGGGAAAACAAAGCAGACCAACCAGTCCCTCGGCCCAAGCTGTGAACCAAGATAGAGTAGAAAATAAATGTTCCTGATTAGAAACAAGAAACCTGTTCAGCTTATAAAATTTGGGGGTTCTTCTTTAATAATAAAAAATTCAATAATTACAATAATAATAAAAATGCAAAATCATAAATAAAAATCAGGTACAGTAACTTGGAAGAACAACTTCTAGGTGAAGGTCCCTAAAGATCAAATCAATTAGCTTCATAGTAAACTCATCTGTACTCGCTATTATTTTTAATACAGAGCTGCATGGAAAAAAATGAAAAATTTTCTAAATAATATTATTTCTACTATTCTCCATATGCCTAATTCCACAACTTACTTAAGTGGGAAGTATACTTTAAAACTAAGTCAATTTTGGAGGGAGCCAAGATGGCAGAACAGCATGGAACTTTTTTGTGTGTCTTGCGTCCATGAAATACAGCCAGACCAACATTAAGCCATCCTGCACACCTAGAAAACGGATTGGAGGATTAACACAACAATCTGCACAACCTGAACCACAGAATTCAGCAGGTACACGGCATGTAGAGGTGAATTTGGAGAGAAAGAAGCCATGGAGGGAAGGGAGCCTCTTCTGTGGGTGGAAAGAGGATGGAGATGGTGTCGGAGGGAGAAAACGGGAAAAGCACCCCTCCCCAAAAGCAGCTGGAGAGAAAGTGGATAATTGGAAACAGCCACAGGGACTAAACTAAAAAGGGAGAAAGGAGAAAGGAGAGGGCTTAAATTCCATTAAGACTGTAAACAAGGGGAGCGCAGAGTCTACAACTCCACAGCTTGATACCTGGAGGTGCTCTGGTGGGAAGGGTGAATCCTCAGGAGCACAGTGGGGTCCTGGAGGTTCTCGGGCCACACGGGGAAAAGCATTTCCACTGCTGGAAGGACACTTGGTAGAGCCTTTTGAGGCCACCTGGTCCCAGCAGACCCCAGAGAACGGCCACATTTGCTGGTGCTGGAACAAGGTCAATAAGGGTGAAACCTGGTGCCAGATGTGTGTTGTGATTTTCCATTATCCCTGAAATGCTGCTGCTACACTATCTCACAAACTTTTTCTGGGCGGGCTGGCACCTGGCTGCAGTCTCAAGGCACTGGCAGCAGCAGGGTCCAGCAACCCTCCCTGGGTGCAGCCGACATTCAGCCATTGCTGATTTGGCCATTGCTCAGTGAGACCCTCCCACAGAGCAGTGGAAAGGGTCAAAGCCGCAGTCCTTCAGAAGTAAGGGGCCGGGGAAAACAGCAGCATCTGAAACAAAAATCGGGAGACAGGTACTGTCTGGGGCCTGGTCACGGAGAGTGGAAAAGTGGGGAGTGGACAAAACCTGAAGACAGAGGATGGGTGCACGATTGCTGATCCAGGAAAACAGACTGGGTAGCCTTGTGGTGCAATTTTCACTGCTCCCGCACCTGAGCATAGGCACCTACCAGCACAGCAACAATACACCCCAGTAAAATAGCAGCGCCATCTAGTGGAGAACGGAGCCATTACGCTAAGCCCTGCCCAAATGGGCCAACTTCACTCTTCAAGAACACAAGTCTCATAGCCGGCTTAGTTTATGGACTATAAAGCTCTACAAAGACTGACTTCTAGGGGAAAACGAAGTAATTTCAGTCCTATTTCAATCTGTTAGAAAGTTCATTTATGCAATTTTCTTTCTTTTTTTTTCTTTTTCTCTTTTACACTTTTCTTTTTCTTGAATACAGAAAAAGAAAAAATACCTTTTTATTTTCAATTTTTATTAAAAATATTTTTCTTTAATTTTTATTACTATATTTTTTACTTTTCTGTAATTTTTTTCACATTCTATTTTACTTCCATCATTTTATTTTAGTCTACATCAGTGTATTCACCTTTTCAAATTTTCAAACAATTTCCTTTCTATTTCTTTTTCTCATTCTTTTTCCTTTTTTCTCTTTTTCATTTCTTTTCTTTTTCTTGATTGTGAAAGAGAAAAACTTATTTTTGACCTTCAATATCTATTAAAATATTTTTATTTAATTTTTTACTGTTTTTTTGCTATTATGTAATTTTTTTCAAATTCTATTTTACTTTCATCATTTTATTTTAGTCTACTACAGTGTATTCACTTTTTAAAATTTTCAAACGATTTCCTTGTTTTCTTTCTTTTTTAAATCTTTTTTCTCTTTCTTTTTTTCCTGAATACAGAAAAAGAAAAAATTCATATTTATTTTTAATTTTTATTAAAAATGTTTTTCTTGGGGCGCCTGGGTGGCGCAGTCGGTTAAGCGTCCGACTTCAGCCAGGTCACGATCTCGCGCGGTCCGTGAGTTCGAGCCCCGCGTCAGGCACTGGGCTGATGGCTCGGAACCTGGAGCCTGTTTCCGATTCTGTGTCTCCTTCTCTCTCTGCCCCTCCCCCGTTCATGCTCTGTCTCTTTCTATCCCAAAAATAAATAAAAAACGTTGAAGAAAAAATTTAAAAAAAATAAAAAATAAAAATAAATAAAAATATTTTTCTTTAATTTTTTTCTATTCTATTCTTTACTTTTGTGTATATTTTTTCAAATTCTATTTTCCCACATCATCTCATTTTAGTCTACTTCAATGTACTCGCTTTTTCAAATTCTCAAATGATTTCCTTTATTTTCTCCCCCCCCTTTTCTTTCTCTGTTCTGTCAAACAACTTCTGACACCTAGACCAAAACACACCTAGTATCTAGCTCACCTATTTGATTTTTGTGTGTGTGAGTGTTTTTACCTTTTAATTTTAATATTTTTTTAATTTTATTTTTTTAATTTAAATTTTTCTACCTCATTAATTACTTTTATCCCTTCAAAACGACAAAACGAAGGAATTCACCCCCCAAAAAAAGAGCACAAAAAATGACAGCCAGGGATTTAACCAACACAGAGACAAGCAAGATATCTGAACCAGAATTTAGAATGATGATGATAAGAATACTAGCTGGAGGCAAAAATAGATTAGAATCCCTTTCTGCAGAGATAAAAGAAGTAAAAACTAGTCAGAATGAAATTAAAAATGCTATAACTGAGCTGCAATCATGGATAGAGGCAGCGACAGCAAAGATGGATGAGGCAGAACAGATATCAGTGATATAGAGGACAAACTTATAGAGAATAATGAAGAAGAAAAAAAGAGGGAGATGAAGGCAAAAGAGCATGATTTAAGAATTAGAGAAATCAGTGACTCATAAAAAGGAACAACATCAGAATCATAGGGGTCCCAGAAGAGGAAGAGAGAGAAATAGGAGTAGAAGGGTTATATGAGCAAATCATAGAGGAAAATTTTCCTAACCTGGGGAAAGACACAGATATCAAAATCCAGGAAGCACAGAGGACCCCCATTAGATTCAATAAAAATTGACCATCAACAAGGCATATCATAGTCAAATTCACAAAATACTCAGGCAAGGAGAGAATCGTGAAAGCAGCAAGGGAAAAAAAAGGCCCTAACCTACAAGGGAAGACAGATCAGGTTTGCAGCAGACCTATCCACAGAAACTTGGCAGGCCAGAAAGGAGTGGCAGGATATATTCAGTGTGCTGAATCAGAAAAATATGCAGCCAAGAATTCTTTATCCAGCAAGGCTGTCCTTCAAAAGAGAAGGAGAGATAAAAAGTTTCCCAGACAAACAAAAATTAAAAGAGTTTGTGACCACTAAACCAGCCCTGCAAGAAATTTTAAGGGGGACTCTGAGGGGAGAAAAGATGGAAATAAAATACATACATACATACATACATACATACATAAGTAAATACCAAAAGCAACAAAGACTAGAAAGGACCAGAGAACACTACCAGAAATTCCAACTCTTACAGGCGACATAACGGCAATAAATTCATATCTTTCAGTACTCACTCTAAACGTCAATGGACTCGATGCTCCAATCAAAAGACATAGGGTAACAGAATGGATAAGAAAACCAGATCCATCTATATGCAGTTTACAAGAGACCCACTTTAGACCTAAAGGCACCTTCAGATTGAAAGTAAGGGGTTGGACAACCATCTATCATGCTAATGGTCAATAAAAGAAAGCCAGAGTAGCCATACTTATATCAGACAATCTAGAGTCTAAAATAAAGAGTGTATCAAGAGATGCAGAATGGCCTTCTATCATAATCAAGGGGTCTATCCACCAAGAAGACCTAATAATTGTAAACATTTATGCACCAAATATGGGAGTACCCAAATATAAAAATCAATTAATCACAAACATAAAGAAACACATTGATAGTAACACCATAATAGTAGGAGACTTCAGCACCCCACTCACAGCAAAGGACAGGTCATCTAATCAAAAAATCAACAAGGAAACAATAGCTTTGAATGATATATTGGACCAGATCGACTTAACAGATATATTCAGGGCATTTCATCCTAAAGCAGAAGAACATACATTCTCTCCAGTGCACATTTGACATTCTCCAGAATAGACCACATACTGGGACACAAATAAGCCCTAAGCAAGTACAAAAAGAATGAGAACATACTGTGCATATTTTCAGACCACAGCGCTATGAAGCTCCGAATCAACCACAGAAAAAATTTGGAAAGGTAACAAATACTTGAGGACTGAAGAACATCCCACTAAAGAATGAATGGGTTAACCAAGAAGTTAAAGAAGAAATTAAAAGGTATATGGAAGTCAATGAAAATGATAACACCACAACCCAAAACCTTTGGGATGCAGCAAAGGCAGTCATAAGAGGAAAGTATATAGCAATCCAGAATTCCTAAAGAAGGAAGTATGATCTCAGATATACAACATAACCTTATGCCTTAAAGAGGTGGAAAAAGAACAGCAAAAAAAAAAAAAATCCAAAGCCAGAAGAAGACAGAAAATAAGAAGGATTAGAGCAGAAATGAATGCTATGAAAACCAAAAAAGCAGTAGAACAGATCAATGAAACCAGAAGCTGGTTCTTTGACAGAATTAACAAAATTGATAAACCACTAGCCAGTTTGATCGAAAAGAAAAAGGAAAAGACCCAAATAAGTAAAATCAAGAATGAAAGAAGAGAGATCACAACCAACACAGCAGAAATAAAAACAATATTAATAGAATATTATGAGCAATTATATCCCAATAAGATGGGCAATCTGGAAGAAATGGACAAATTCCTAGAAACATATACAGTACCAAAATTGAAACAGGAAGAAATAGAAAATTTGAACAGACCCATAACCAGTAAGGAAATCGAATTAGTAATCAAAAATCTGCCAAAAAACAAGAGTCCAGGGCCAGATGGCTTTCCAGGGGAATTCTACCAAACTTTTAAAGAAGAGTTAACACCTATTCTCTTGAAGCTGTTCCAAAACATAGAAATGGAAGGAAAACTTTCAAATTCATTCTATGAGGCCAGCACTACCTTGATTCCAAAACAAGACAAAGACCCCACTAAAAAGGGGAACTATAGACCAATTTCCCTGACAACCATGGATGCAAAAATCCTCAACAAGATATTACCCAACCAGATCCAACAATACATTAAAAAAATTATTCACCACGACCAAGTAAGATTTATACCTGGGATGCTGGGCTGGTTCAATATCCACAAAATAATTAACGTGATTCATCACATCAACAAAAGAGAGGACAAGAACCATAAGATCCTCTCAATAGATGCAGAGAAAGCATTTGACAAAATATAGCATCCTTTCTTGATAAAAACCCTCAAGAAAGTAGGGATAGAAGGAACATACCTCGAGATCATAAAAGCCATATAGGAACAACCCAACACTAATATCATCCTCAATGGGGAAAAACTGAGAGCTTTCCCCCTAAGGTCAGGAACAAGACAGGGATGTCCACTCTCACCACTGTTATTCAACGTAGTATTGGAAGTCTTAGCCTCTGCAATCAGACAACACAAAGAAATAAAAGGCATCCAAATCGGCCAGGAGGAGATCAAACGTTCACTCTTTTCAGATGTCATGATACTCTATATGGAAAACCCTAAAGATTCCACCAACAAACTCCTAGAACTGATTCATGAATTCTGCAAACTTGCAGGATGTAAAATCAACGCACAGAAATCGGTTGAATTCCTATACACCAACAATGAAGCAACAGAAAGAGAACTCCAGGATTCGATCTCATTTACAATTGCACCAAAAACCATAAAATACCTAGGAATAAATCTAACTAAAGAGGTGAATAATCTATACGCTGAGAACTATAGAAAGCTTATGAAAGAAATTGAAGAAGTCCCAAAAAAAGGGAAAAAAATATTCCATGCTCCCGGATACGGAAGAACAAATACTGTTAAAATGTCGATACCACCCAAATCAATCTACATATTCAATGCAATCCCTATGAAAATAACACCAGCATTATTCACAGAGTTAGAACAAATAATCCTAAAATTTGTGTGGAACCAGAAAAGACCCTGAATAGCCGAAACAATGTTGAAAAAGAAAACCAAAGCAGGAAGCATCACACTCCCAGACTTCAAGAGGTACTACAAGCTGTAATCATCAAGACAGTATGGTATTGGCATAAAAAGAGATACTCAGATCAATTAGAGAACCCAGAAATGGACCCACAAATGTATGGCCAACTTATCTTTGACAAAGCAGGAAAGAATATCCAATGGAATAAAGACAGTCTCTTCAGCAAGTGGTGCTGGGAAAACTGGACAGCGACATGCAGAAGAATGAACCTGGACAACTTTCCTACACCATACACAAAAATAAACTCAAAATGGATGAAAAACCTCAATGTAAGACAGGAAGCCATCAAAATCTTCCAGGAGAAAGCAGGCAAAAACCTCTTGATGATGGCCGCAGCAACTTCTTATTCAACACATCTCTGGAGGCAAGGGAAACAAAAGCAAAAATGAACTACTGGGACCTCATCAAAATAAAAAGCTTTCCCACAGTGAAGGAAACAATCAGCAAACTAAAAGGCAACTGACAGAATGGGAGAAGATATTTGCATATGACATATCAGATAAAGGGTTAGTATCCAAAATCTATAAAGAACTTATCAAACTCAACAGCCAGAAAGCAAATAATCCAGTGAAGAAATGGGCAGAAGACATGAAGAGACACCTCCAAAGAAGACATCCAGATGGCCAACCAACACATGAAAAAAGGCTCAACTTCACTCATCATCAGGGAATTACAAATCAAAACCATAATGAGATACCACCTCACACCTGTCAGAATGGCTAACATTAACAACTCAGGCAACAACAGATGTTGGCGAGGATGTGGAGAAAGCAGATCTCTTTTGCACTGCTGGTGGGAATGCAAGCTGGTGCAGCCACTCTGGAAAACAGTGTGGAGGTTCCTCAAACAATTAAAAATAGAAGTACCCTATGACCCAGCAATTGCACTACTAGGTATTTATCCAGGGGATACAGGTGTGCTGTTTCGAAGGGACACAGGCACCCCAATGTTTATAGCAGCACTATAGACAATAGCTAGAGTATGGAAAAAGTCCAAATGTCTATTGACTAATGAGTGGATAAAGAAGATGTGGTATATATATTCAATTACTTGGCAACCAAAAAGAATGAAATCTTGCCATTTGTAACTACATGGATGGAACTGGAGGGCATTATGCTAAGTGAAACTAGTCAGTCACAGAAAGACAAATATTATATGACTTCACTCACATGAGGACTTTGAGACAAAACAGATGAACATAAGAAAAGGAATACAAAAATAATATAAAAACAGGGAGGGGGAAAAAAACAGAAGAGACTCAAAAATATGGAGAACAAACTGAGGGTTACTAGAGGGGTTGTGGGAAGGGGGATGGGCTAAATGGGTAAGGGGCCTTAAGAAATCTACTCCTGAAAGCATTGTTGCTCTATATGCTAACTAATTTGGTTGTAAATTAAAAAAATAAAATTAAAAAGATAAAAAAATAAAAAATGATAAAACTAAGTCAATTTCATCATAAAACTAGAAATCTATGATGAAAAATATCTATTGAACCCACTGCTCTCATATTTAATTTTCTAACATTAAAAGTACTTTAACTGATGTGCTTTTTTAATCCTTAAATCAACAGTATAACATTTTACTCATACAAAAGGTTTAGGCAATGGATAATGAGCTGCACACCAATTCATAGTTTGGTAAATTTTAGTATAGTTTCTGGAGTAGCATTTTAAAGACTATATGTCTTAAGTATTTAATTTTACAATCCAGTTAAAATGCAAAGTCAGCTGATAATTATAATGCTTGTGTTTTTTTATGGCAGTTTATGATTTACAAATAAATTGCATGTGTCCATTTGATTTAATCTTTAACCAAGCTGTCAAGTTGATGTTATCCACAGGAAACAGATGAGGCACACTGAGAGCTGTACCACTGAGTGACTTTGTCCTATATCAAATAGTCATAAAAGCCAGCTTCGGATTGATGTCTTCTGATTTAAAATGAGTGGTCCAATGCATGTTATGTAGGAATCTGAGTTTAAAGGTATAAAGATACAGTGGTGTTCTGGTAAATGTTTAACAACTTGCTCTTAGAAGAAAAAACTATTAGGGGGAAAGGTCTTCTTTATAACATTATCTAATTCCCCTTGTGTAAATCATCCCATTTTTAAAATTTCAATTTAGCAAAGTTATGTCAGCCATCTCACTAACTTCATAAAAATTTAATATTCAGCATCCATAAGCCAGTGTGAGAAGGCTTTATCACACTACAGGAAAGGTACTTTCCTGACTGTTTTCTTGAAGTTGATTAAGATATTAGAGAAGTGGAAACATGTGTATAATGGATGAGTAAGGCAATCCAGATGGTCAGTTATGGAAGTTGGGATGTGGCACTAAAATGAGAAAATCTGTGTAATGTATGTGTGGCAGAAACCGTTCCTCAACATGTTATCAGATATTATCATCATTATTGAGCATAATGGGGCTGAGAATTAAAAGGTAACTTGGGGGAGTATTTACACTACTATGAGTATGAAGGTCATAAATCATTTTGTTAAAAAACTCATTGAGTCTTGGAGGAGGGGCCAAGATGAGGAACAGCATGGAACATTTTTTTACATATCTCATTCCTGAAATGCAGCCAAATCAACACTAAACCACCTTGCACACCTGGAAACCTGATTTGAGGATTAACACAACAATTTGTACAACCTCAACCACAGAACTCAGCAGGCACACAGTGTGGAGAGGTGGACTGGGGGAGGGAGAAGCTGGGGAGGGAAAGGAGCTGTTTTTGCCTGTGGAAAAAGGACAGAGATGGCAGGGAGAGTACAGGAAAAGCAATCGCCACAAAATAGCAGCTGAAGAGAAAGTGGAAAAGTGGATACAGCCATAAGGACTGAACAAAAAAGGAAGAAAGTAGAAAGGAGAGGGTTTAAGTTCCATTAAGACTCTATAAACGGGGAGCACAGAGTCTGACCTTTGCAGTTTGATATCTGTTGGTGCTCTGTTTGGAATCCCCAGGAGCAGAGAGTGAGGACTGAGGGGTCCTTGGGCCACATGGGGAGGGGGGGTTCCCCTCCTAGGAGGACATTTGGTAGAGGATATGCGGTCACCCCACAGGCAAAGGTCCTAGCGGACCCCAGAGAACAACCACATTTGCTGGTGCTGGAACAAGGTCATTAAGGGTAAAGCCTGGTGCCAGATATGTGTTGTGATTTTCCATAAAACCTCAACCACTGCTGCTACAAGATTGCACAAACTTTTTCTGGGGTGGGCTGGTACCCAGCAACCGTCTCTGGGCATCAGCAGCAGTGTGATCACCCAAACGTTCCTGGGGGCAGGATGGCACCTGGATATTGCTCAGCAAGACCCTCCCCCAGAAGGTCTGAGTGGGTCAAAGCTGCAGTCCCTCAGAAGTGAGGGGCTGGGAAACACAGCTCCATTTGAGATAAAACTCAGGAGGGAGGTGCTGCCTGGCAGACTGATGGCTGGGTCATGGACACTGTAGAAGTGGGGAGTGGAGGGAAGCCAGAGACAAAAAAGGGGTGCTTGATTGCCAGTCAAGAGCACGTAGCTCCGAAATTAGAGACTGGGTAGCTGGGTGATGTCATTTTCACCCCCCCATGCATGTGCATACACGCCTAGAAGAGCCACAACAATCCACCCCAGTAAGCTGAGCAGCACCATCTAGTGGAGAATGTAGCTGTTACAATAAACCTCGCCCAACAAACAGTGCTCTTGACAAACACAAGTCACTCCTCCTGCTTAGTTTATAGACTGTAAAGTGCTTCGCAGCTTGAATTCTATGGGAAACCAGATGTAATTTCAATCATACTTCATTCTGTTCACTGGTCTTTTATTTAATTATTTTCTTTTTCTTTTCTTATTCTTGAATACAGAAAGAGGAAAAAAATCTATTTTCATTTCCCATTTTTATTAAAAAGATTTTTCCTTAATTTTTTCTACCACATTTTTACTTTTTTCTAAATTTTAAATTCTAATTTACTTTCATCATTTCATTTTATTCTCTTTTATTGCATTCATTTTTTCAAATTTTCAAATGATTTCCTTTTTTCCTTTTTTCCTTTTTTTTTCTTTTCTTCCCTTTCCCTTTCTTCTCAAATCTGTCAAGTTTATTTCAACAACCAGACCAAAACATACCTCGGATCTAGCATCCTTTATTTGATTTCTTTGTGTTGTTTTTAACTTTTTAATTTTAATTTTTTTCACTTTATTCCTTTTCATCCTCCAAAATGATGAAATGAAGGAATTCACCCAAAAAGAAAGAACAAGAAAAAACGACAGCCAGGGACTTAACACAGATAAAAGCAGGATGTCTGAACCAGAATTTAGAATCTCGATAATAAGAATACTAGCTGGGGTTGAAAACAGATTAGAATCCATTTCTGCAGAGATATAAGAAGTGAAAGATAGGATGAAATAAAAAATGCTATAACTGAGCTGCAATCTTGAAAGGATGCCACAGTGGCAAGGATGGATGAGGAAGAGCAGCGAATCAGCAATGTAGAGGACAAACTTATGGAGAATAATGAAGAAGAAAAAAAGAGGGACACCAAGGTAAAAGAAAGAGCATGAAATAAAAATTAGAGAACTCAGTGACTCATTAAAAGTCAATAACATCAGAAGCATAGGGGTCCCAGAAGATGAAAACTGAGAAAAAGAGGTAGAAAATTTATGTGAGCAAATCATAGCAGAAAACTTTCTGAGCTTGGGGAAAGACACAGATATCAAAATCCAGGAAGCACAGAGGACCCCCATTAGATTCAACAAAAATTGACCATCAACAAGGCATATCATAGTCAAATTCACAAAATACTCAGGCAAGGAGAGAATCGTGAAAGCAGCAAGGGAAAAAAATCCTTAACCTACAAGGGAAGACAGATCAGGTTTGCAGCAGACCTATCCACAGAAACTTGGCAGGCCAGAAAGGAGTGGCAGGATATATTCAGTGTGCTGAATCAGAAAAATATGCAGCCAAGAATTCTTTATCCAGCAAGGCTGTCCTTCAAAAGAGAAGGAGAGATAAAAAGTTTCCCAGACAAACAAAAATTAAAGGAATTCATGACCACTAAACAAGCCCTGTAAAAAATTTTAAGGGGGACTGTCTAAGGGAAAAAAGACATAAAAACAAACAAACAAACAAACGAACATGAAAACCAAAAAAGACAAAAAGCAACAAAGACTAGAAAGGACCAGAGAACACTACCAGAAACTCCAACTCTTACAGGCGACATAATGGCAATAAATTCATATCTTTCAGTGCTCACTCTAAACATCAATGATCTAAACGCTCCAATCAAAAGACATACGGTAACAGAATGGATAAGAAACAAGATCCATCTATATGCTGTTTACAACAGACCCATTTTACACCTTAACACACCTTCAGATTGAAAGTAAGGAGATGAAGAACCATCTATCATGATAATAGTCACCAAACGAAAGCCGGAGTAGTCATACTTATATCAGACAATCTAGATTTTATATAAAATACTGTCACAAGAGATGAGTAAGGGCATTATATCATAATGCAGGGGTCTATCCACCAAGAAGAACTAACAGTTGTAAACATTTATGCTCCAAGTGTGAGAGCACCCAAATATATAACTCAATTAATCACAAACATAAAGAAATTCATTGATAATACCTTAATAGTAGGGAAACTCAACACTCCATTTAGAGCAATGGACAGATCATCTAAACAGAAAATCAACAAGGAAAAATGGCTTTGTATGACACACTGGACCAGATGGACTTAACAGATATATTCAGAATACTTCATCCTAAAGCAGCAGAATACACATTCTTTTCAAGCACACATGGAACTCTCTCCAGAATAGATCACATACTGGACACAAATCAGCCCTCAACAAGTAGAAAATATTGAGATCATACCGTGCATATTCTCAGACCACAGTGCTATGAAACTCAAAGTCAACCACAAGAAAAAATTTGGAAATATAACAAATACTTGAAGACTAAAGAACATCCTACTAAAGAATGAATGGGCTAACCAAGAAGTTAAAGAGGAAATTAAAACGTACATGGAAGTCAATGAAAATGATAACACCACAGCCAAAACCTCTGGGACACAGCAAAGGCGGTCATAAGAGAGAAGTATAAACCAATCCAGGCCTTCCTAAAGAAGGAAGAAAGGTCTCAGATACACAACCTAACCTTATACCTCAAAGAGCTGGAAAAATAACAGCAAATGAAACCCCAAACCTGCAGAAGTTAAGAAATAATAAAGATCAAAGCAGAAATCAATGCTATCGAAACAAACAAAAAACAACAGATCAGGAAAACCTGGAGCTGGTACTTTGAAAGAATTAACAAAATTGATAAACACCTAGCCAGTTTCATCAAAAAGAAAAAGGAAAGGACCCAAATAAATGAAATCAACAATGAAAGAGGAAATATCACAACCAACACAGCAGAAATAAAAACAATATTAATAGAATATTATGAGCAATTATATGCCATTAAAATGGACAATCTGGAAGATGGACAAATTCCTAGAAATATATACAGTACCAAAACTTAAACACAAAGACATAGAAAATTTGAACAGACCATAACCAGTAAATAAAATCAAATAGGTAATCAAAACTCTCCCAAAAAACAAGAGTCCAGGGCTGGATGACTTAAAGCAGAATTCTACCAAACTTTTAAAGAAGAGTTAACACCTATTCTCTTGAAGCTGTTCCAAAAAATAGAAATGGAAGGAAACTCTTCCAAACTCTTTTGATGAGGCCAGCATTACCTTGATTCCAAAACCAGACAAAGACCCCACTAAAAAGGAGAACTATAGACCAATTTCCCTGACGACCATGGATGCAAAAATCCTCAACAAGATATTACCCAACCAGATCCAACAATACATTAAAAAAATTATTCACCATGACCAAGCGGGATTTACACCTGGGATGCAGGGCTGGTTCAATATCCACAAAACAATTAACGTGATTCATCACATCAATAAAAGAGAGAACAAGAACCATATGATCCTCTCAATAGATGCAGAGAAAGTATTTGACAAAATATAGCATCCTTTCTTGATAAAAACCCTCAAGAAAGTAGGGATAGAAGGAACATAGCTCGAGATCATAAAAGCCATATATGAACGACCCAACGCTAATATCATCCTCAATGGGGGGAAAACAGAGCTTTCCCCCTAAGGTCAGGAACAAGACAAGGTGTCCACTCTCGCCACTGTTATTCAACATAGTATTGAAAGTCTTAGCCTCAGCAATCAGACAACACAAAGGAGTAAAAGACATCTAAATTGGCAGGAGGAAGTGAAACTTTCACTCTTCACAGATGACATGGTACTCTATATGGCAAACCCAAAAAATTTTTTCCACCAAGAAACTCCTAGAACTGATTTATGAATTCTGCAAAGTTGTAGGGTATAAAATCAATGCACATAAATCAATTGCATTCCTTTACACCAAGAATGAAGCAACAAATAGAGCTCAAGGAATCAATCCCATTTACAATTGCACCAAAAACCATAAAATACCTAGGAATAAAAATAACCAAAGAGGTAAAAAAATCTATACACTGGAAACTATAGAAAGCTTATGAAAGAAACAGAAGAAGACACACAAAAAAAGTAAAAATGTTTCATGCTCCTGGATTCGAAGAACATTGTTAAATGTCGATACTACCCAAAGCCATACTACCCATATGTCAATACTACTACATATTCAATGCAATCCCAAAATAACACCAGCATTCTTCGCAGAGCTAGAACAAACAATCCTAAAATTTGTATGGAACCAGAAAGACCCTGAATAGCCAAAGCAATCTTGAAAAGGAAAACCAAGGTAGGAGGCATCACACTCCCCGACTTCAAGAGGTACTACAAGCTGTAATCATCAAGACAGTATGGTATTGGCACAAAAACAGACACTCATATCAATGGAACAGAAAAGAGAACCCAGAGTGGACCCACAAACGTATGGCCAACTAATCTTTGACAAAGCAGGAAAGAATATCCAATGGAATAAAGACAGTCTCCTTTGCAAATGGTGTTGGGAAAACTGGACAGCGACATGCAGAAGAATGAACCTGGACCACTTTCCTACACCATTCACAAAAATAAACTCAAAATGGATGGAAGACCTAAATGTAACACAAGAATCCATCAAAATCCTCCAGGAGAAAGCAGGCAAAAACCTCTTTGAACTTGGCCGCAGCAACTTCTTACCCAACACGTCTCTGGAGGCAAGGGAAACAAAAGCAAAAATCAACTATTGGGATCTCATTAAAATTTAAAGCTTCTGCACAGCAAAGGAAACAATCAGCAAAACTTAAAGGCAACTGATAGAATGGGAGAAGATATTTGCATATGACATATCAGATAAAGGGTTAGTATCCAAAATCTATAAAGAACTTATCAAACTCAACAGCCAGAAAGCAAATAATCCAGTGAAGAAATGGGCAGAAGACATGAAGAGACACTTCTCCAAAGAAGACATCCAGATGGCCAACCGGCACATGAAAAAATGCTCAACTTCACTCATTATCAGGGAAATACAAATCAAAACCACAATGAGATACCACCTCACACCTGTCAGAATGGCTAACATTAACAACTCAGGCAACAACAGATGTTGGCTAGGATGTAGAGAAAGCAGATCTCTTTTGCACTGCTGGTGGGAATGAAAACTGGTGAAGCCACTCTGGAAAACAGTGTGGAGGTTCCTTAAAAAATTAAAAATAGAAGGGCTCCTGAGTGGCTCAGTCGTCTAGCATCCGACTTCAGATTGGGTCATGATCTCACAGCTCGTTAGTTCGTGTCCCACATCGGGCTCTGTGCTGACAGTTCGGAGCCTGGCACCTGCTTCAGATTCTGTGTCTCCCTCTCTTTGCCCCTCCCAACTCGTGCCATGTCTCTGTCTCTCAAAAATAAATAAACATTAACAAATTAAAAAGTGAATTAAAAATAGAACTACGCTATGACCCAGCAGATGCATTACTACGTATTTATCTAAGGGATACAGATGTGCTGTTTCAAAGGGGTACATACACCCCAATGTTCATAGCAGCACTATAGATAATAGCCAGAGTATGGAAAAAGCCCAAATGTCCATCGACTGATGAGTGGATAAAGAAGATGTGGTATATATATTCAATTACTCGGCAATCAAAAAGAATGAAATCTTGCCATCTGCAACTACATGGATGGAACAGGAGGGTATTATGCAAAGTGAAATTAGTCAGAGAAAAAATATTTTATGACTTCACTCATATGAGGACTGTATTTATTTTTCATATGAGGAATTTAAGATATAAAACAAATGAACATAAAAGCAGGGAAGCAAACATAATATAAAAACAGGGAGGGTGACAAAACATAAAAGACTTAAATATTGAGAACAAACAGAGGGATGCTGGACGGATTGTGGGAGGGCGATGGTGTAAATGTGTAAGGGGCCCTAAGGAATCTACTCCTGAAATCATTGTTGCATCATATGCTAACTAACTTGGATGTAAATTAAATAATAAATAAACCCTATTGAGATTAAAAAAAAACTCATTGAGTCGTATGTACTAGGCAAGCACTGTGGTAATAGCACAGCAACAGGCTTAGGTACCATTTGAATGTTAATATTATGGATAAAACTTAGCCACAAGGATGATATGAAACCTCTTAAAAATCAGGCTATTATTAACTGGTAGAGCTGGGATTCAAACCCAGGGAATCAAATATGAGAGTCTTCATTAAACATTCAAATAATTCTGTGAATAATGTATTAGGGAGTTGTCAACTTTATTCTGTTAAAATAAAAATGACCATTGAAAACTATGTGTCAAGGCTAGAGACAAGGGAAGCAGTGGGGTGGCAGTTTCATCAGCACAGTTGTTAATCAGTAAGAACTGAACTGTGATGATGATAATGACAATAAAATTAAGTGACACAAAAAAGTATCTCCATTTCATTTTAGCTCATCATCAAATTTCTCTTTCTTCATTCTTTTTTCATAAAACCATATTAAATTTTAGAAAATAGTGGAAAATAGGGGCACCTGGGTGGCTAAGTTGGTTGAGTGTCTTACTCGATCTCAACTCAGGTCATGCTCTCATAGGTTTTGAGACTGAGACCCACATTGGGTTCTGCAATTCTGTGCTGACAGCAGGGAACGTGCTTGGGATTCTCTCTCTGCCACTTTGTCTCTCCCACAAAAATTAAATAAGTAAGTAAATAAATAAATAAACCTTTAAAACAATGCTGGAAACTAAACAAAAATAAAAATAATTTCTATAATCTCATAATCTTAATATTTTTGTATATTCCCTTTTTATATTTTAATTTTGTCCAAATGATTACCTATATGAGCACTTTCATACATACATATATGCTTTTTCAGTTATTGTTACTCTTTATAATTTACACAGGGGAATATTTCTTCTATGAGAAAATATTATGTCAAATGAATATTTAACTTCACAGGTGTCTACCTCCCTTGCAAGCAGTGCCATGGGTATTCAAACTATGAGGCATAATTTTTCACCAAAAAAAAGTCGCTATTATAATGATAATTTTTTGTTTATTAATTTTAGAGAGACAGAGTGTGAGTGGTGGAGGGGCAGAGAGAACGGGAAACACAGAATCCGAAGCAGGCTCCAGGCTCTGAGTTGTCAGCACAGAGCCCAACACAGAGCTCAAACACACAAGCTGTGAGACATGACCTGAGCCAAAGTAGGATGCTTAACCCACTGAGCTACCCAGGTGCCCCAGAAGTGGCTACTTTTAAAAAAGTAATAATAAGTAATAAGTAATAAGTAATAATAGCAATAACCAGTAATGGTGAAGATGCAGTAAAATACACACTCTCTTGCATTCCTGGTTGGTCTTCAAATTACAGCAATCCATCAAAATACAGAAAACAACAGGCTTTAGTAAGCAATTTAGCCAAATGCTCTAAACAGTTTCTTCATCTGTGGCAAAAGACAAACATGCCCAAATGAATTTCCCATAAAATTCTACTTTAGAAATTTGTCCAAAGGACATGCTCATAAATGCTTCAAATATACTTAGGAAGATGATTATTTCAGTATTTTTTAAATTTTTATCTATTTTTTGAGAGAGAGAGAGAGAGAGAGAGAGAGAGAGAGCAGGGGAGGGTCAGAGAGAAAGAAAGAGACACAGAATCCGAAGCAGGCTCCAGGGTCTGAGCTGTCAGCACAGACCCTGACATGGGGCTTGAAACCACAAGCTGTGAGATCATGATCTGAGCCGAAGTCAGACGCTTAACTGACTGAGCCACCCAGGCACCCCTCAGTATTTTTGATAAAAGTGAAAATTGGAATATATACAGATGTCTAAGTTTGAAATTAATTATACTAATTCCTTATGATGAAATTTTAGGCAGCTATTAAAATTCATGCCATGAAAAATTAATAAACATTATGAGGTATTTTTAAGAACATGTTATTGCTAATTAAAAAAGTCAGGTGACCAGATTCTATGTACTATGCATAAAATTAATTATAAAACTACCTCTCATATGTTATCCAAATAATGCTATAGCACTGGACAACTGTTACTAGGTATTTTGCATTCTTTGATTTTGAGTTTTCTATAATTTTCGTATTTCTACATTCTGCATGTATTGTACATTTTTAATGAAAAAAATTGTATATTGATGGATTAGACTCTTTAATTTAAAAATAGAATGTTTTCACATCCTTTATGTCTAACCAATGTGTTTTCAAAGGACCACTCTGATTTCTAATGGCAATATTGCCACTTGTGCTTGCTTTAGTTCAAATTTATTGATGTATTGTAGCTTAGTCTTTTATTTTTAGTGTTCCTGTGCAATTTAGTTTTAGATGTGCTTTTTAAATGAAGCATCATTTGGAATTTTGTTTTGCATCTGCTCTGGCAGACATTGTCTTAAAGATGGCAGTTTAAAGATATTCATGCTTGTTTAGGATTTATTATATTTTGTCCTGCATCTGATAGACTCCTTTTAACTTTTTTACTCCCTCTCCTCTCTCCCATCCCTTTAGGTTTTACTGTCTACTTCTTTCGCTAGTCTGCATGATTTATATTTTTTTAAGTTTATTTATTTTGAGAGAGAGAGAGGGAGAGAGAATCCCAAGTGGGCTCCATTCTCAGCGCAGAGCCTGATGCAGGCTGGATCCTATGATCTTTTTTTTAAAATTTATTTATTTCTGAGAGAGAGAGAGAGAGAGAGAGACAGAGTGCGAGCGGGGGAGGGGCAGAGAGAGAGGGAGACACAGAGTCTGAAGCAGGCTCCAGGCTCTGAGCTGTCAGCACAGAGCCTGACGCGGGGCTGGAACTCAAGAACTGTGAGATCATGACCTGAGCTGAAGCCAGACGCTTAACCGACTGAGCCACCCAGGTGCCCACGGATCCTATGATCTTGAGATCATAACCTGAACTAATATCAATAGTCTGACACTTAACTGACTCAGCCACAGAGGCACGCTTGCATGATTTATCTTTTATCTCTGTACCAAACACAAGTGCAGAAAGTTTATGATTTCTGAATGAATGAATGATCTAATAATCCAAATACAGAAATGACAGTTCTGTCACACAACTTAAACTTTATTTACATTCACATTAAACCAAGTGAATGTACATATATTTTTAATTATAATGTAAGACACATAGAAATCAAATGGATAGACTTTTCTTGATTGCTGTTCTTTCATTTTCTCTATACACAGATTGTTTAACTTTTTATCTAAAACTCCATTTCATTTTCTAAAATATTACTTTGTCTTATACTTCTTTTCAAAATAAGGAAATAGTTAAATTTCTCCATACAAGTTTTGTTTCATGATGTATTTATGTGTATCAATAAGTCTACTAGGTTTAACCCAAGAGTTCTTTTTCACTACAACTTTCAAATTTAAGAATTCTCTCTCCTTGTTTTACCTGTTAGTGGCTTTTTATATATTTCTGGTACATATGTAAGATTTATTTTGCAGGGAAAAAAGACACTTAGCTAACATGTTGTTTGAGAACATAAATCTGAAAATGCCTTTGTGTGGTCTTTTCAGGGAAATAACAGCTTTGTATCATATGTGACTCTCACACCTGTCTTTTATCTGTTATTAAAGAGGAGAAAACATAAAGTCATTATGAATTTAACTCTTCTGAAATCATCCCAGCAAGAGAAATTCTGGTGCAAACTGATGATATATATAAGAGTATGTTCCCATTCCTCATCTAATTTTTCATCAAAATCAACCACAAATTGATGAAAACAAAAACTAAGAACTGACTTAGAACAAGAAAACATATTTCTACCGAACTTAATGCCTACGTGCATCTTTTACATTGATTTCTTATGTCTGAAAACTAGGTCCAGAAGCTCATTAGGGCAGCTTTTCAAGTGGTGGTTAATTCCATAAATTCATTTGCTTCAAGGTGCTGGTTAGATGCAGATAAAACATTATAAGTATCATAATCAGACTTGCAGATATAGTAGCAATTTCTTTCATTAGGCATTATCTTCCTTTCAAAAATTAATTTGAATGTTTTCTAAGAATTAATGACATATAACAATATCAGCTATTATGTAGTGAGTCTCTATCTTTGTGTCTGTGTGTTTGTGTATGTGTATACATATAAAACTGTTATTTGATATTTACATCAAATGACACCATGTTAAGCCTTTAATTCATTAAGTAAATGCTAACAGAATTGGTATACTTCACATTGCCCTAGACTTTCTATAGATATGTGTGGGGTAAGAGAAGTGACAGTTACATTTGTTTCCTTACACCCCACTTATGATTATTTTCTTTAATGCTTGACTTGGTTAATTGTGACTCTAAATGAATAATACATTCCTTTGCATTTACATGTAAAACCTAAGCAACTAGGAGGAGCTACAGCTCCATGGTAAATTATAATCTGTACTTGAAGAACTTCAATACTAAGAAAGAGTTTAAAAAAATATATGACATGTATATAATTTAAGGTACCAGAATTAATTTTGCCTCCTTCCTAGATCTTACCAATTATATATTCTATTCATAACAAAAATTCTGTCATTATTCTTGATGATTAACATCTAGTAATTAAAAACATTTTGCTATGCTTTCTAGATCTGCCCTTATTTCTGCTGCATTGATCCAATGCAATCATATTGAATTAATTTTTGCTTGAGTAGTTCACTATAAATACAATGAAAACCCATTATTTCATTTTGAAAAGTTAGATTGGATACATAAATTTCATTATTCATTAAATAATTAGTGACCCCAAATATATTTCTTTTGTAGACTCAATCAGTTATATAATGATTTTTTTATTTTAATTTCAGTATGACAAAAATACCAAAATTGTCTTACTTGGTCTTTTAAATTGTGTGCACTGTGGCTATAGTACATTATACCACTTAAAGCAATGTTATTTATAGTAAAAATTTACAGTGAATATAAACTCATTTAAAAATTATGGGTGATGATATACTCATTTAAATAATTTTCCCAGAGAATTTAATTTACCACATGTTAGGATTTTAGAATATTTGACTAGTTCTTTTGTACTCATATACACATATAGACATATGCTCATATATCAAGATAATTCCAAATGGCATATTTTACTATTACTTGCATGATGACTAACATTACATTGTCATGATTGATTATGAACACAAATTTGGCGTCAAGTAGACTTGACTCAGAATCTTGCCTCTGTGACTAATTAGGTATGTGACCTTAGTTTTGCTAGACCTTATCTATAAACCTGTCATAATATTTACCATAAATATTTGGGCTACAATATTAATTAACAAGGTGAAAAAATTTCCAAGTTTATTGTTATTATTGTAGGATGCTATTAAATATTATTAGGTTGGAACTGGGTAAGAAAAGATTATTTGCCTCCCATCTTGGGACATATGCAATAAGATAAATCATTACAAATTGAAAAAAATGTAATTTGCAGTCTTTGATTTCACTGTGTTTTGAAATTCTAAGTGAGGATGTTATGAAAGTAAATAATATAATATGGGCTTTGAGAATTGAGCCTTCCCTATTTTTGAATTAGTGGGTTGGCCCCTAGGTGGGGGCCACTTGATGGGAGGAAGGCATCTTGGATTCCTTCATATCCAGAATATTTTCAATTTCCAAAGGAAAAATGCAAGAGACTTTCCGACTAATGAATAGCCCTGAAATTTGTGATTCATTTCTTGGGATTAGTTAGGATCCTATTGTCTTTTGAGAACGGAAAGAAAATCTATAGGATATAGAATCATAAAACAACTGATATTAAATATTGTCATGTAAAGAAAAAAATCTAGTTAGTGGCAACTGTTACATAATTGCTCAAATGATTTCGTTTTTATAATTGACACATGTGACTTCAAATCAGGTTTTTTCATTAGAATACAGAACTGTCCAATATTGCAATAGGTACAGGTGGTGATTTAAATTTAATTAAAGGTAAATTTAATTTAAAATTCAGTTCTTTCGTCAGACAGGGCACATTTCAACTGCTTAATAGCTACATGTATCTTGTCACTATAGTCATATACATCACAGAATAGACCATACCCATCATCATGGAATGTTCTATTAGCACTGTTATAAACCAGTGTTCCTCAACTTAAAAAAAAATCCTATAGTCTTTTGAGACTTTTCCCCCCAATCACCCATTCTGTGAAATTTTAATGCCAGAGATATATGTTTTATGCAACTATGTCTTACACATAAAAAAGTAAGATCCTCCAACGTCATTGAGAATGCATGATGTAGACTTATGGAAAGAAAAAGAATTAATCCACAGACTAATGCCAAAAAAGGAAAAACAGAATTTTTCCACGTGTTCATTCACATTTAAATATTCTATGAACCATTTATTTACCTTCCTGAACATGCAAATAATTGTAATTAAAGTGAATATGTTGAGGAGCAGTCAGGGAGCCAACATGGTGGAGAAGTAGGGGGAATACATACTTCCCGTGTCTCTCAAACAAAGAAGTGTAGAAGCCAAAGGACTTTGAACACCGGAGCCTGGGAAAAGGAGACTGAATCTACTAGGAAGAAAATGGGAAGCTAGAAAAAAATAGTTGGTGTTTTGGGGTTTTTGTTTTTAGTCTTTAGGTTATTGTTTTTGTTTATTTGTTTGTTTGTTTTATTTGTTTGTGTGTTTGCATGCTTTTGTCTCCTGTTTGTCTGTTTTCCTTTACAGGGCTATTCCAAGGAACAAAAAAAGCACATCTGGTGGAAGGTCCAAAATATTACTAGGAGTAGGGTAATAAAATAAAGCCACAACAACAGAGAGCAAGTAACAATCCCCGAAAAAACACCTTCTGAAGGGTAGGGCCCGGGACAGTGTATGACCCTCCTTTAATATAGCAGTGCTCCCAGGTGCAGAACACACACCAAGCTTTTTTTTTAATTTTATTTTAAGTTTATTTATTTTTGACAGAGAGTGCAAGCATGAGCTGGGGAGGTGAAGAGAGAGATAGAGGGAGACACAGAATCTAAAACAGGCTCCAGGATTCAGGCTGTCAGAACATAGCCTGGTGCAGGGCTTGAACTCACGAACTGTGAGATAATGACCTGGGCCGAAGTCGGACCCTTAACAACTGAGCCACACAGGCGCCACCACAGCCAGCTTTTAAAATGCATAAGGGACAGAAAACTAGCCAAAATGATGAAACAGAAGAATTCTCCTCAAAAGAAACTTTAGGAAGTAGCAACAGCTAATGAATTGATCAAAAACTATTTAAACAATATAACGGAACAAGAATTTAGAATAAAAGTCATAAAATTGATCTCTGGGCTTGAAAAAGCATACAGTATAGCAGAGAATCTATTGCTACAGAGATCAAGGGACTAAGAAATAGTTATGAGGAGCTAAAAAATGCTATAAATGAGGTACAAAATAAAATGGAGGCAGCTATGGTGCAGATTGAAGAGGCAGAAGAGGGAATAGGTGAATTAGAAGACAAAATTATGGAAAAAGAGGAAGCTGGAAACAGAGAGAGAAAAAAATCCAGGAGTACGAGAGGAGAATTAGAGAACTAAGTGATGCAGTCAAACAGAACAATATCTGTATCATAGGAATTCCAGAAGAAGAAAAAGAGAGAGAGAAAGGAGCTGAAGGTGTACTTGAACAAATCATAGCTGAGAACTTCCCTGGTCTGGGGAAGGAAAAAGACATTGAAATCCAAGAGGCAAAGAGAACACCCTTTAGACGTAACTTGAATCGATATCCTGCACGACATATCATAGTGAAACTGGCAAAATACAAGGACAAAGAAAGAATTCTGAAAGCAGCTAGGGATAAACGGGCCCTAACATACAAAGGAAGACACATAAGGGTAGTAGCAGACCTATACTGAATATTGGCAGGCCAGAAAGGAATGGCAGGAAATCTTCAATGTGATGAACAGAAAAAATATGCAGCCAAGAATCCTTTAGCCAGCAAGTCTGTCATTCAGAATACAAGGAGAGATAAAGGTTTTCCCAAACAAACAAAAACTGAAGGAATTCATCACCACTAAACCAGCCCTACAAGAGGTCCTAAGGGGGATTCTGTGAGTGAAATGTTGCAAGGACCACAAAATACCAGAGACACCACTACAAGCATGAAACTTACAGATATCACAATGACTCTAAACCCATATCTTTCTATAATAACACTGAATGTAAATGGACTCAATGCTCCAACCAAAAGACATGGGGTATCAGAATGGATAAGAAAACAAGACCCATCTATTTGCTATCTACAAGACACTCATCTTAGACCTGAGGACACTTAGGATTGAAAGTGAGGGGATGGGGAACTATCTATCATACTAGTGAAAGTCAAAAGAAAGCTGGAGTGGCCATACTTGTATCAGACAAACTAGACTTTAAATTAAAGGGTAACAAGAGATGAAGAAGGGCATTATATAATAATTACAGGGTCTATCCATCAGGAAGAGCTAACAATTATAAATGTCTATGCGCTGAATATGGGATCCCCTGGATATATAAAACAATTACTCACAAACATAAGCAACCTTATTGATAAGAATGTGGTAATTGCAGGGGACTTTAATACCCCTCTTACAACAATGGATAGATCATCTAGACATGGGATCAATAAAGAAACAAGGGCCCTGAATGATACATTGGATCAGATGGACTTGACAGATATATTTAGAGCTCTGCATCCCAAAGCAACAGAATAGACTTTCTTCTCGAGTGCACATGGAACCTTCTCCAAGATAGATCACATAGTGGGTCACAAAACAACCCTTCATAAGTATAACAGAATTGAAATTATACCATGCACACTTTCAGACCACAATGCTATGAAAATTGAAATCAACCACAGGAAAAAGTCTGGAAAACCTCCAAAAGCATGGAGTATAAAGAACACCCTACTAAATAATGAATGGGTCAACTAGGCAATTAGAGAAGAAATTTAAAAATATATGGAAAGAAATGAAAATGAAAACACAACCATCCAAATGCTTTGGGATGCAGCGAAGGCAGTCCTGAGAGGAAAATACATTGCAATCCAGGCCTATCTCAAGAAACAAGAAAAATCCCAAATACAAAATCTAACAGCACACCTAAAGCAAATAGAAGCAGAACACCAAAGACACCCCAAACCGAGCAGAAGAGATCATAAAGATCAGAGCAGAAATAAACAATATAGAATCTAAAAAAAAAAAAAAAAACAGTAGAGCAGATCAATGAAACCAAGGGTTGGTTTTTTGAAGAAATAAACAAAATTGAGAAACCCCTAGCCAGGCTTCTCAAAAAGAAAAGGGAGAGGACCCAAATAGATAAAATCATGAATGAAAATGGAATTATTACAACCAATCCCTCAGAAATACAGACAATCATCAGGGAATACTATGAAAAATTATATGCCAACAAACTGGGCAACCTGGAAGAAATGGACAAATTCCTAAGTACCCATACACTTCCAAAAGTCAAACAGGAAGAAATAGAAAATTTAAACAGACCCATAAGCAGCGAAGAAATTGAATCAGTTATCAAAAATCTTCCAACAAATAAGAGTCCAGGACCAGATGGTTTCCCTGGGGAATTCTACCAGACATTTAAAGCAGAGATAATACCTACCCTTCTCAAGCTGTTCCAAAAAATAGAAAGGGAAGGAAAACTTCCAGACTCATTCTGTGAAGCCAGCATTACTTTGATTCCCAAAACCACACAGAGACCCAGCAAAAAAAAAAAAAAAAAAGAGAGAGAGAGAGAGAGAGAGAGAGAGAGAGAACTACAGGCCAATATCCCTGATGAATATGGATGCAAAAATTCTCAATAAGATACTAGCAAATCGAATTCAACAGCACATAAAAAAAATTATTCACCATGATCAAGTGGGATTCATTCCTGGGCTGAAGGGCTGGTTCAATATTTGCAAATCAGTCAATGTGATACATAACATTAATAAAAGAAAAGATAAGAACTATATGATCCTGTCAATCAATGCAGAAAAAGCATTTGACAAAATTCAGCATCCTTTCTTAATAAAAACCCTCGAGAAAGTCGGGATAGAAGGAACATACTTAAACATCATAAAAGCCATTTACGAAAAGCCCCAGCGAACACCATCATCAGTGGAGAATAACTGAGAGCATTCCCCCTGAGATCAAGGACACAACAGGGATGTCCACTCTCACTGCTGTTGTTTAACATAAAGTTGGAAGTTCTAGCATCAGCAATCAGACAACAAAAGGAAATCAAAGGCATCAAAATTGGCAGAGATGAAGTCAAGCTTTCACTTTTTGCAGATGACATGATACTATACATGGAAAACCCAATAGACTCCACCAAAAGTCTGCTACAACTGATATATGAATTCTGAAAAGTCGCAGGATACAAAATTATTGTACAGAAATCAGTTGCATTCTTATATACTAATAATGAAGCAACAGAAAGACAAATAAAGAAACTGATCCCATTCACAATTGCACCAAGAATCATAAAATACCTAGGAATAAACCTAAACAAAGATGTAAAGGATATGTATGCTGAAAACCATAGAAAGTTTATGAAGGAAATTGAAGAAGATATAAAGAAATGGAAAAACATTCCGTGCTCATGGATTGGAAGAATAAATATTGTTAACATGTCAATACTACACAAAGCTATCTATACATTCAATGCAATCCCAATCAAAATTGCACCAGCATTCTTCTCAAAGCTAGAACAAGCAATCCTAAAATTTGTATGGAACCACAAAGACCCCAAATAGCCAAAGTAATATTGAAGAAGAAAACCAAAGTGGGAGGCATCACAATCCCACACTTTAGCCTCTACTACAAAGCTGTAATCATCAAGACAGCATGGTATTGACACAAAAACAGACACATAGACCAATAGAATAGAATAGAGACTCCAGAATTGGACCCACAAAAGTATGGCCAACTAATCTTTGACAAAGCAGGAAAGAATATCCAATGGAAATAAGACAGCCTCTTTAACAAATGCTGCTGGGAAAACTGGACAGCAACATGCTGAAGAATGAAACTAGACTACTTTCTTATACCATTCACCAAGACAAACTCAAAATGGATGAAGGACCTGAATGTGAGACAGGAAACCATCAAAACCCTAGAGGAGAAAGCAGGAAAAGACCTCTCTCACCTCAGCCACAGCAATTTCTTATTTGACACATCTCCAAAGGCAAGGGAATTAAAAGCAAAAATGAACTATTGGGATCTCATCAAGATAAAAAGCTTCTGCACTGCAAAGGAAACCATCAACAAACCTAAAAGGCAACCAACAGAATGGGAAAATATATTTGCAAATGACCTATCAGACATAGGGCTAGTATCCAAAATCTATAAAGAGCTCACCAAACTGCACACCTGTAAAACAAATAATCCAGGGAAGAAATGGGCAGAAGACATGAATAGACACTTTTGTAAAGAAGACATCCAGATGGCCAACAGGCACATGAAAAGATACTGAACATCACTCCTCATTAGGGAAATGCAAATCAAAACCACACTGAGATACCACCTCATGCCATTCAGAGTGGCTAAAATAAAGAAATCAGAGACTATAGATGCTGGAGAGGATGTGGAGAAATGGGAACTCTCTTGCACTGTTGGTGGGACGCAAACTGGTGCAGCCACTCTGGAAAACAGTGAGGTAATTCAATTTCTAATCGTTTTATAAGTCTGCTGCATTAAGGAATTATCTAATCCTTTCCATTTCCACTGCCACAAGTCTAAATCAGATGTCTGTTTACTTTATATTTAAAATCATGTAAGAGATTATTTGTTTCTTTTCAACTTAATCTATGCTCACAGAATATTTAAATTGATTGTCTTACACAGGCAATTCCTGTATTGCTACTCTATTGCTTTAAGACTTTCAATGGCTACCTGTTACCAAGACTTAAAGTACAAATTCCATATTTCTTATTTCTTATTTTGACTAGTACTGAAGAATTAAATCAAAACTTGTCCAACAATGAGCTCTCTGGAAGAAGCTCTCTGGAAGAAGAAATAAAAAAAACAAACCATTATCTCAAAACTTTTTAAAACACTGCAATATCAAAGAACAGCTCTCATATATGTGTTCTGGAAGAAGATTAATGGTTGATGAAAATTATTCAAAGTTCAAGTTGTTCCTAGAATTGAACACTGTTCACATTCTCAGAAGGTGTAGGGAAAATGGGGATGTGTTAGTAACAGAACAGGATATTGAGCAGCCAGTCTGGGGTCATAGGTTAGTAGTTGTTGGTTAGACAATTTTGGAGTTTAGCCACAGGGATTGGGAAGAACAATTTGGGGCCAGGCTTTTGCAAGTGTATATGGAAAAATTAAGTCCTATAGGACTTTCACAGTTTGTATTTCTAGTTTGTACATGAAAAGATGATATAATGTTATCCTCAACAGAAATGCAGAGACATTTCATAGCTTTACTACCCGCTATTTTATCAAAGCAATAGTCAATATTTCAATGATAAGAATTTTTGAAATCTAAACTGAGATGTCACTGTTGATTTTGACATTAACATAATTATATTAACTTAATGTGGTAATACAGTATATTTGAGGGAAGGATTAGATTTTCTGTATGCAACTAATGTGATTTAGTATTACAGTTTTCTCTTACTTTATTCAAAAATTATAATACAAACATTAATACAAATCAAAAATTAACTTATTATGGGAAACAGTAAAAATTAGACAAAAAGTTAAAAATATCATATGATCCAGCAATTCCACTTCAGGGCATATATCCAAAGGAAAGAAAAGCACCACATCACAGAGATATCTGCATTCCCATGTTCACAGCAACATTATCTATAAGAGCCAAGACATGGAAATAACTTAAGTGCCCATCAATGAATGAATGGATAGAGAAGTTGTGGGATAGATATAAACTATATATTTATAATTATATATTATACACAAATATAGTAATATTTATATAATATTTAGATATTATATATCTATATAAATGGACAATTGTTCAGCCATAAAAAAGTAGGAAATCTTGCCATTTGCAACAACATAGATGGACTTTAAGGGTATTATTCTAGTGAACTAGTTAAAGACAAATACTGTATGATCTGTCACTTACATGTGGAATCTAAAAAACGAAATAACCAACCAAACAACAATAACAAAAAATTCATAGAAAAATAGATCAGAGTTTTGGTTACCAGATGTGGGGGGAGGTAGAGGTTAGGAGAATTGGATGAATGTGGTCAAAATATACAAAGTACCAGTTATAAGATAAGTAAATACTGAGGATGTAATGTACATGATGACTATTGCTAATACTGCTGTGTAGTACATTTGAAAACTGTTGAAGGAATAAATCTTAAGAGTTCTCATCACAGGGGAAAACACACATATTTTTTTCTTTTTTTTCTTTTTGGCAACCAAATTACATGATAAATGTTAAGTAAACTTATTTTGGTAACCATTTAATAAGGTATATAAGTCATTATTCTGTACACCTTGGACTTATACAGTGCCATACAATTATATCTCAATAAAACTGGAAAAAAAATTTCCAGCTCAGAAAAATTTATTTATTTATAAGAATTCTAACAAATATGATTAATATATTTAAATTACTATAATGATAAGAAACTGTTTCCCTTAGTTATTATTGATTCTCTTATATCTTGTGTTCTTCATTTTTCTATTCAGAAGTACAAATTAGAGAAGTCTGAGTCATCCATGAATTCCTTATGTCCCATACCCAACTTTTTAAAAAAATATTTTTAATATTTATTTATTTGAGAGAGACAGAAAGAGAATATGAGCGAGGCAGGGCAGAGAGAGAGAGGAAGACACAGAATATGAAGTGGGCTCCAGGCTCTGAGCTGTCAGCACAGAGCCCGATGTGGGGCTCGAACTCATGGGCCGAGCCTTGAGATCATGACCTGAGCTGAAGCTGGACACTTAACCAACTGAGCCACCCAGGCACCCCATCCCATACCCAGCTTTTTAATAATAAAAACTTTTCTACTTCCCTGGCAACTGCCTTGGCTCTGTTTCACTACATCTCAAATGTGTTTTAAGGACATTATTTTTCTAAAAAGGACATTATTTCAACAACATCCTTTTTGGATTTTCAGGAACTTCTACCATATCAATTTATTTTTTTAAATGCTAATAATATTTTATATGTTTTCTGCTTGGTAACTTTCAATAATTTCTCCATGAAAAAAAATCTTATGGAAATATAATACCCTTCACATTTTCTATACCTTTTTAGCCTTACTGTGAACCATTTATAGAATGGAACTCTAATCATACCCCTTGACACTCATTGGAGGTGCTCCATCTGCAATAATTTAGATTTGCTTTTCCTACCTTCTCCAATTGTGAAGGTGCATTTTCCTTTGAATCTAAATCCATATGCCACATTATCTTTGGATAATTTTCTGATACATTAGAGTGGATAGTTTCTTCCTTCCTCACCATATAAATATGTATAGTTGCCACAATGAGGCTAATTATTTATTTGCAAGACTCTGAGCTCGTTAAAACTTCATTCATGCAGTTCTAGTACCTAATACAAATGCTTGTCACTTTCACCTTACTGTATATGGAGAACATGATTTTTATTATAATAATTTTCATTAGATGATTGGGTGATTTCTTACGTAACTTTCTTTAAAACTTTTTATTTCTTCATAAATTTTAAGAATGATTATATAATTATTTAAAGATAATTTTTAGTGACTGTGGCTATGCCTTGATTATTGAAAAAGCAGTTGTTTACACATTTTAGTAGTTGATCTTGAGTTGTAGACGAGGTAAATGGCAATGGCCCAGAGGTTTGAAAAATGCATATGAGGAGTTAAAACTGCTTTTATAGTAAAGGTTGTAAAAGCAAGAAGCACTTCTGGGGAAGTCTTTTCAGTTAACAGCATTGCTAGGAGATTGAAGAGAGAGATTTATAATGATGGGTTGATGTTTTCAAACAATCAACAGGCCCAGGAGACAAAATTATGACAAATAGCTTGTTTCCAGTGGGAATGGAGGGAGGGAGTATAGGAGATCAGGTGTATGAACTGGAGGATAAATGTCTTTGTTGCACTGTACAAGAGAATACAGCTGGTGTAAATAGCATGACCTGGGTAATAGTACACAGAACAAGTGAAGGAGAGGATGATAAATTTAGAGATTGCCACTGTGGATCATAGTGTGAGTCCATCCAGTGTAAAATTCTTCCTATGGCAAAAACCAATATTTAATGTTCAAAAAGAAGATGAAAGCTCACAGACTGTGCCTAGGTGACTTATTCAATGTTATTTATCAGGTGATAAATTTCTGTATCAGTCCCATATGTAATCATTGAACATCTTGAATCATGCAGTTTGAATACTCTTGTCATATATTTTTCTGGCGGATCTGCAAATAGTATTGGTGGACATAAAGGTAGTCAGGCTTATAAAACAATTCCTGTCCACTATTTGTTTTAACGATTTCATTTACCATTAAAATATGGTAATCCACTTCAAATTAGACATATACAGAAACTGAGTATCATTTAGACAAGCTGGAATCACAATACATTTAAACACATGTTAAACAGTAATGCACTGGCATTCACATAGCCAATAAAAGCCAGCCTGCTTTAGAATGTTCAAATTACTCTTAACTTATGTTTCCGTATTTATAATTTTTAAAACTGATATTATTTTTAAACTACTGAAATCCTTAGAAGAATACAATTGTTACACATTCCTACTCAAATAGACAAAAGTAGATTATATCAGGTTATAATCAGAGGAAATGGAGTGAAAAACAGAACATATTTATCAAGTATAATGCTGCTACTGATTCAGACCTTGCTCTTGAGAACATCAAAAAGGAATGATTAAGAGCAATACAAGGACACTGTGTGCCAGGAAGATGAACCAGTGAGAAAGAAAAGCCATGTTAAAATCTTGAAGATACAAAACAAGTAACTCTTTCATGTAAAGAATATATCTTTCATAATCTTCCTTATTATACAGGCAGTGGCTGTGAACTGTTAACTAAGGTATGCAATGTACTCTTAAGTACAATTATCACAATTTAATTTCATCCTAAGAAATGCTCCTGATGTAATCACACATCTAGGTTCAGTAACTAACAGTGGGGTTTGTAGATGATGAAATGGATTCTGTCCAAGGGATGTATTTTTTTTTTTTCCTCGTGAGCTTCCTAGACGAAAGTTAGCTTCAAGGTTTACAGTGACATATATAGAAAAGGATCACTTTTACATTTCAGAAGTTCTGTTCACTGCTTCATAGTTACTAAGGAAAAACTACTAAGGTAGCTGTAGGAAAGCCACCATCCACCTACAGTGATGAGATACGCACTGATAGATGTATGCCACACACTGCTGGGATAACAAAAAATAAGTCAGGATAGTTCCCATATTTTAAGGCTACCTTGTTTGACGACCAGAGAAACAAGCAACAGAATTAATAGGAACTGGAATTGGAAGGGATCTCCTTTTTTTTTTTTTTTTTTAATTTTTTTTTCAACGTTTATTTATTTTTGGGACAGAGAGAGACAGAGCATGAACGGGGGAGGGGCAGAGAGAGAGGGAGACACAGAATCGGAAACAGGCTCCAGGCTCTGAGCCATCAGCCCAGAGCCTGACGCGGGGCTCGAACTCACGGACCGCGAGATCGTGACCTGGCTGAAGTCGGACGCTTAACCGACTGCGCCACCCAGGCGCCCCAGGGATCTCCTTTTAATTAAGAAAAAATCAGGTATAGAAAAATAATAAAGCTAATGATGGTGGCAGAATTAGAACTTGGATCTCCTAATTGCCACCTGAACAGCTTTTGAAAATGGTACTACACTGTCTATAACACAAGAAAGAATATACAGTTTCTGATCTACCTGCATTGTCTTTTTTGCCTCTTGCCCCTTATATATTTGTATAGTGAGGTGGGCATTTAGTGCAAAAGCTGTTAAAAGATTAGAAATCAGAAATGTTTTGGGCTTTAGTCCTACCTTTGCCACATTTTAGATATAAGATGTATGAGGAATAATTTATCCTTCAGTAGATATATTAGTTTGTTATTGCTGCATAACAAATCACCACAAATTTAATAGCTTAAAGCATCACACATTTATTAGTTCACAGTTCTATAGGATAAAAGTCTGGGCAGGCTAAGTAGTTTTTCTCCTTAGGGTCTCAAAAGACTGAAATCAGGTACTGACCAGACTAGGTTCTTATCTGGAAGCCCTGGGGAGAAACTGGCTTCTAAACTCATTCAGGTTATTGATAGAATTCGGTTTCTTACACTGTAGGTCCAATATCTCCATTTCCTTGGTCATTCTTTTTTTTAAACTTTATTTATTTATATTGAGAGAGAAAGAGAAAGTAAGCGAGTGAGTGTGAGTTTGTATGTGTGTTGGGTTGGGGGGGGGCAGAGTGAGAGGGAAAGAGAGAATCCCAAGTAGGCTATGCCCACATGGGGTTCAATTTCACTGAGAGATCATGACCTGAGCTGAGATCAAGAGTCTAATGGTTAACCAACTGAGCCCTCCAGGTGCCCCAGCCACAGACCTTCTTTATAAGGTAAATTACATGACTTCTAAGGTTAGACCCTTGCATCCTAAATGCCAATAAGGGCAGGTTAAGTCTTTTCCATGCTTTGAATCTCTTTGACTTCTCATTTTACTCACCAGCTAGAGAAAACTTTCTTCTCTTAAAATGTTCATGTAATAAATTAGGTCTGTCCAGATAATCTTCCTTTCTCCATATAATTTAACACAGTCATGGAACTGACATCGCATCATTTTCATTGGTTTCACTCACATTCAAAGGGGAGGAGATTATACTAAGGCATTTCTAGAAAGTCATTCCTAAAATTATTCCTATTGCACAAGAGCTTTTTTTATCTGCAAAAATTGAGTTTATATCTCATGCATGGTTTTTGCCAGTAGTAAAAGAGCTAACACTTAAAATCACCTGATAATTTATTTCAGTAAATATCCAACTCTCAAGGAAACATATTTCATTTATTAACAAGAATATACGTTAGAACATTCTTTCTGTAGTAATCTAAAATCGATTTGCCTAAACTTTACCCCTACTTTTGAAGTGAAATAGATTATGTGAAAATATCCACCCATATTCATTCATTGTGTGACACCAAATCAGCATAATAGCAACCTTATTCCATGGCAGTCACTCTATTTAGTGAACAAAAACAGTATCTCCCTGCCTTCTTTAAGATAACATTCTAACAGGGAGTTACACATTCATCAATGAATTACACAAATATATGTAAAATTGAAATAATGAAAAAAATACCATGAAGGTAGGATAATTAATGCTATGAAAGCATCTATTAGAGTAATTCTTAGATGTCAGGAGAGGGCCTTCCCTGAAGAAGTAACTTAAAATGAGACCAGGTAGAAGCTGAACAGGAGATAAATGAGCTTTTCAGAAATAAGCATAGGTCTATAAAAGACAGAAATAAGACGAAAATAGTTGGAGGACATAAATTCAGAGGAAAGATGCTGAAGATTAGATTGCAAAAGTATTCAGAACCATTGTAGAATTTGTGATAGACAGAATAATTGAAAGCTTTTAAGGTTTTTTGAGTATAGAGATAAAATAATAGAGACTACCTGTGCAAATAAAATTGCTCTAGTTGCTATGCAGAAAAAGATAACTGAGCTCCAAAGTAATTAAAAAGACCAAGTCCGTACAATAGAATATCAGACTAGGCTGGTGATGGCAGAGATGGTGAGACATAGTTGGTTTTGAGATATCTAGGTTATCAACCAATACAACATTGTTGTGAATTGGAAATGGTCAGGGGAGGGGCGGGGACTGAAGAGGGTGTTAGGAATATCTTTAAGATTCCTGATTGACACAATGGATGATTTTTGTGCCTTTCACTGTTTTGAGTTCAAAACTCAATAGTTTTTAACTTGTTGATACTGAGGTGATTTCCTCAGTTTCCATAGGTGGAAATTGTGGATGGATATGAATGAGCAGGGTAACAGGCATAGGGTAATTAATGCCTAAAGGGACTTCAGGAATTAATAACCGGGAAGAGGTGACTGAGCCTGTAAAGGAGCAGACAGATTCAGAAAATGGCAAAGTGGAATAGAGGTAAGAACAAGGTAAAAAGAAAAAAAAATCCAGAAAGAGGGAATAGTCAAATGATCAAGTAAGATGAAGATTTAAAAATACTCAGAACTTTTTTTCAGAAGGAGGTAAATTGGTTAACATTTGGGAGAACTGTTTCATGAGAGAAATGGTGGTTGAAGCCAAAGATTGCTGGGTATCACCAGAAACTAAGAGAGAGGCATGGAACAGATTCTTCCCTAGAATGTTCAGAAAGCACAGCTTTCCTGAAACCTTGTTTTCAGATTTCTAGCTACAAGAACAATAAGGGGAAAAAAATGTCTGTTTTTTCAAATCACGCAATCTGTGGTGCTGTGACAGCAGCTCTAGGACGTTAACACAGATTTAAGATACAGTAGACCTGTAGAGGCAAATGAAAGGATTTTTGTTTCTTGCCTGTTTACATTATTTGGAACGAGAGAGATGCAAAGGTATTTTATACCAGTGCTTTGAGTTCAGCTGACTGTATTATATCCCTTGTAAATCTACAGAATCTCTCATATAATGTTTTCAAGTACTCACATTATCTTGACTTTTAAACTCTGGATGCACTTGACTCTGTCACTAAGCCTCTTTCTTTGACAAACAATATTCTTCCCTTTGAAACATCTCCCTTTATTACTAATGCCTTTATAAAGAAGCCATATTATTTCATGACAAAGTCTGTCTGTTCAGGCTGGCATAACAAAATACCACAAATTGAGGGGCTTAAACAACAGAAATTTATTTTCCCACATTTTGGAGTTTGTAAGTGTGAAATTAGGATACCAGCATGATAGGGTTCTGGTAAAAGCTCTCTTCCATGCTTGCAGAAGGTCATCTTTTTGCTGTGTCCTCACATGGCAGAGAAAAAGAGAGAGAGAGAGAGAGAGAGAGAGAGAGATCAAGCTTGCTGGTGTCTCTTATAAGGGCCCAAGTCCTTCATAAGGGCGGGGCTCTGATGACCCCCTCATAAAACTAATTATTAAATTTCTGGAAACAATTCAGTCTGTATCATTCTGTTATGCCATATTTAAATGTATAGTCCAATTTCAATTCCTAATTCTACTTCATGTAGAAGTATGCTTCTAGTATAAGACATATATATTGTATATCATATATATGCAATATATTATAATATATATGAATATAAATAATATAATAAATATTACGTACTTCATGTATATAAAATAGATGCATATTTATTTATATATGGAGTATGCAGTTAGGTTTGGATCTAAGTGCAGAACTGTTCATTTATTTATGTTAATAGTCTAGTCTGAATTAGCCTAGTCTGTTTTCTCGTCCAGAAAGAGTTTTTCAAATTTTAATTATTTTTCCTTGAACATTATCAGTCTTTCCAGTTTGGGGTCATAAATTTAAAATACAAGAATTAAGGAGTGCCTGGGTGGCCCAGTCGGTTAAGTGTTGGACTCTTGATTTCAGCTCGGGTCATGATCTCGCAGTTTGTGAGTTCAAGCGCATCGTAGGGCTTTGCACAGAGAGCACAGAGCCTGCTTGAGATATTCTCTCTCTCTCTCTCTCTCTCTCTCTCTCTCTCTCTCCCTTTCTCTCTGCCTCTCCTGTGCTTGTGCTCTCTCTGTCTCTCTCTCAAAATAAATAAACATGAAACATAATAAGTTGGTAGAACTAAAATTTCTTAAAAGGCATATATATATTCACAATTGGAGATTTTAAAGCCTCTTTTTCAAATTGAAAGAAACATAGGTGTTAAAATCAGTAAGAGTAGAGCAGATTTGAACAATCTATCAACCAAATCATTCCAATCGAAATTATACAGAGTATTATATCCAACAACATTACAATATACATTCCCTCCAAATGAACATATAACATCCACAAAAGTAGACATTGAGCTTGAAGATATAGCAATAAGAACTATGCAACTATGCTGAGTGGAGAAAAGCTATGAACACAGGATGGGAAAAATATAAAAAAGAGAACACATTTTTGGAACCTATGGGAAATATTAAGTGTCTAATACATGCGCTCTCATATTAGGATTGCTAGAATAAAGCAGAAAACAGAAACATGCTGTTGAAAAAATAATAAGATTATTTGTTCAAAATTTGATTAAATCTATGCAAAAACGATCCTATGAGCTCATCAAACCACTATCCAAAGAATAAACAAAAAGGAATATCACACCAAAGAAGACCAGAAGGCAATTGCTGAATACTACTGATAAGAAAATATTGAAAGAATACCAATAAGAAAGACACTGCAAATAATATTTGAAATGGGATGGCAGAATAGGAAACCTCAGACTCTCCATCCTCCCATGGATACACTGATTTAACATCAACACCTGGATCAATTCTGTGAGAAATCCAGAAACTAGTTGAAAGGTTCCTGTACCCTGGGTAAGTGAAAATCTAGCTACATAAAAACTAGTAGGAAAAGAGAAGACATTCTCTTGCTGTAACACCCATTCCCAGCACCGTGCCACTCCTACAGTCAGTATATAAGAAGAGTGATGTTTCAGTTTTTCAGTTTGTTGTTGTTGTTGTTGTTGTTGGTGGTGGTGGTGGTGGTGGTGTTTTAAAGATAGGAGTGATGACTTCCAAGCTCACTACATGTCAGAGAAGATACCAAAATTCCTGAAGTTGCTTAATAATTCTAGACCTTCCATTTAACTTTTTCTTATTTTTACATGTCTGCTATAATTGTCCATCTACTCATTTATATTAGTTTCCATTTCTACTAGATCTTCTAACATATTAATAATACTTACTCTAAATTTTAATGTTCTAAAGTTTAATATCAATATCAAATATGCTGCTTGTAGTTCCAGCACTTAAGGTCATTTCTGAGTCTGGTTCTGTTGATTACTTTGCCTCTTGACAAATTTTTCTAATTGATCTTTTTGTGTACCTTGTCTTTTTTTTTAATTGAATAACAGACATTGGTATAGAGTGATAGAGGCCAAGTGAAATACTACTTATGACTGGATATGGGCATGCCTCCTCTTTCGTCAGGACATTAGTAGGAGCAGTTGAGTCAGTCTACTTAAAAGTTGATCTTGACGTGGCTTTTGTTCTTCTACCACAAACTTCACATTTGTCTAGCACTGGGCTTCCACTGCCTCGTGCCTTATTTAGGGGTTGGTGCATTGGTGGGTAGAGGACTTTTCTCAATGACAGATACCATCATCAGCTTTTGGTTATTTCTGCATGTCTGTACCACAGGTGACTTTCTATGCACTCTTTTCCCTCCTCCATTGTATACTTGCTACTATATTTGTGGTGGGGGATGGAGGTTTCTGTGTCCTGGTCTAACCTCAGACTTAGACTGTATGCCTCTTTCTAGGAATGTGTTATTATTAAATAAAAAATGTGTTATTAAAAAAAAGTGCATTTCTCTCTAGTATCAATCAACCTACAAGCCATTAAAATCACATGGGAGATTTTTAAGACTGACACCTAGGTTACAAACTTAGAGATTCTGATTAAATAATGTGAGCATGAATCCTGACATTTATATGTTTTGAATTCTTCTTGGGTATTGGAATATTGTACTAGAATTGTTGAATGCAAAGGAACAGACACTTCCTTTCTAATACCCTGCCATACAAATTTTATCCCCTATAGCAGCGCCAAATGCTGAAGTTTATTTACTCTGTTCTACAACACCACTGCTCTCCATATGAGTCTTAACTTTTAGGCTTTAGTTTAGAAACTATCCCTAGGTAGAAAGTTGGTTTGAATGTGAAGATCATCTTCTTGAACAGGAAGAAAACAATTCATATCTCTGAATGCTCTGTAGTTCAAAGGAAAAGAGTTGCTTTGCATATTTTGCAAGGTTTACATGGGTTTACAGCAGAAGGGTAGGTCCAATCCTTATTTCTCAACTGGAACCCAGAGTTCTTTTTTAATTTTTTAGGTTTACTTATGTTTGAGAGAGAGAGAGACAGAGGGTGAGCGGGGGAGGGGCAGAGAATGAGAGACACACACAGAATCTGAAGCAGGTTCCAGGGTCTGAGCTATCAGCACAGAGGCTGATGCAGGGCTCAAACCCACAAACCATGAGATCATGATCTGAGCCCAAGTCGGACGCTTAACCAACTGAGCTACCCAGGCACCCCTTAGAGTTCTTAATACTAATCACGGGTCAATCAAAAGGGGATTTTGCCAAATGGGAGGACAAGTTCTCATGACTTTACCCATTGTCTAATGGCAAAATTATCTTTTCAGATTTATACTGGATTTATCCACTCAGGTGAATTTTTTAAAAATTTTTGTTAATGTTTATTTATTTTTGAGAGAAAGACAGAGCATAAGCAGGGGAGGAACAGAGAGAGAGGGAGACACAGAATCAGAAGTAGGCTCCAGGCCCTGAGCAGTCAGCACAGAGCCCTAAGCGAGGCTCAAACCTACAAACTGTGAGATCATGACCCGAGCTGAATTTGGATGCTTAACCGACTGAGCCACCCAGGTGGCCCCATTCATGTGAAAAATTTAAAGCTAAATTGGCACTAAAGCTTTTGAAAAGGAAACAAAAATAATTTTGGAGAAGTGCAGAAATGCTATAACTTCCAATGAACTCTTCTAAGGATGAGAAATTTGAGTTGATTTAGACAGGTTAATAAAGTGATCTGAAGATACAGAAATATTCTAAAGACTCCATCTTTTCCATCTTAGAATGTTGGTTACTTTATCAGAATGTATTCATATGTTCAAAATCCAGTTATTGATAGTCTACCATATGCTAGGGATGTTTCTAGGTTGGGAACAGAAACATCTCTCTGTTCTCCAGTAGCATATATTACAAGATGTGAAGATAGAAAATATAGAAATATACAGGCTAAGAATATTCAAACTATGGTAAACACTGTAACAGAAATAAAAAGATTACATAATAGATATTAGTTTGGAGATAGGTTAATTCTATAGGAAAAACTTTCTGAGAAGGTGATATTTGAGTTAATATCTAAAGAAGTCAGTCATGTGAAATCAAATGGGAAAGCATTCTTGGCAGACAAGAAAAACAAAAGTAAGTGTTTTCTGTATAAAGAATGATTTTGAGATGTGTTTCAGGACACAAACAAGCAAAACATAAACCAACTTTAATGTAGATGGAATAGGAAGTGCAGATATTTAAAAATCCATGTCCAAATCATATGGGTCTTTAGACCATCCTATGGAATTATCTTTTATTGTAATCATAAGGGAAAATTATTAAGGGGTTCAAGCGCAGGTGTAAAGTAATTTATTATTATACATATTTTAAACCATGTTTATTTTGCTATTATGAAAAAGGAGGGTGAGGATTCAGAAGCACAGATACCAGTTAAGATTCTAGATCTAAAGGCTCAATAATATATAATGGTAGCTTAGACTGATGTGGTTGTAATAGGGGAAATAAGTGGACTAACTGAGAAATATTTTGATGTGCAAACTAATAGGACTTTATAATGGACTGGATGTTAGTGTGAAAGAGATATCTGTATCATACATGGCACCCAGTTTTGTGGCTCAAGGCTTTTACTGAGGTGAGATAGAAATGAGACAAGATTTAAAAAAATAATAAAATATGTGTGTGTGTGTATGTGTGTATACTTTTTATATATATAGTTTAGGTTTTAAGTAGTCAATTGAAGACATTCAGAGGTTATGATGTACCACCAGAAAATAATTCGGTTTTGTTCCTTTGTTAAATTATTTATTTTAATCTTATTTTTATCATCATATCACATTTAGCGAACTGCCTTGCTCTTATTATACAGTCTTTGAATGCTCCTAAAAATACATGACATCAGTCTGGCAATACCATAACATTTAATCAAATCTTTCTCACGCACATCTAGAATTTATTTATAAAGTAGGCACTTTAAGGAAACTTAGCTCATTCTTCTTTAGAGGACCATTTAACACAATCCTTTTCTTGTTGATTAACTGCATACTAAGGTCATCAAGAAATTGTGATTGTCTCTCTTAGACTTTGGAATCTGTTTCATCCACCAAAATTGTCTGAGAGTCATTTTATGAAGTACAGATATGAAAGCGAATATCTCATCCGTTTTTATTTCCTTTTAACATACCTATATAGGCCATGTTTCTCTACGGTTTATTATTTATTCAGCAACATTTAAAATATTTAAAGCAATAGGATTTTCCTTTCTCAAATGAAGGAATGTTAAATATGCTCAAAAGGGTGATGGTTAGCTATAATTCCCATGCTTCTAAAGCTGTTTGCCATTTTTACTTATATTTTTCTGATATTAGATTTCTATCATTAAGTCATGCTATTAGGCCATATTTACAGTTTTACTTTATAATAAGATATTATAGTTGTATAAATTATATCTTTAAAGATTAAAATTTTGATTTTTTTCAATGACATTCTACTATATAATAAATATTTTAAATTGGCTCTACTGTACTGAGAATGTAAATGTTCCTATTTCAATAAAATCAGCAGATGGATCATATTAAAAATTAAAATAATACAATAATATAATTAAATAATATAATATATAATATAAATAATATATTTAAAGTAAATATAATATAATAATATAATTTAGAATATAACTATCATTCAATAAATGTCAATCAAATCCAGATAGTTAAGTGGAAGCATAGAAATATCAAAGAGAAGGTATGTCATACTTTATTTTTGGCTTTAGTTGACTAATATCCTAGAAATTTATAATTAAGTTTACAGACTATTTTTTTAGTTTGTTTTTACCTTAAGTTTGCAGATTGAGTTATACAGTTTAGAAAAATGCCATACCTGGATAACGGTTCCAAATCTTCTAAGCGACATTAGACCTCAGACAACATGTTTAAAGTTGGCCTGTCTTCTCACTCGTAAGCCGAAATAATGCCTAACACAGATTATTGAAATAGCATATGATAAGGGTTTTTAAGTATGGCCCACAGGAGGAACCCTTTCCTCCTGCTTTTCACAACCTAATAGTCAGGATGCCTCAGGACATGTGAACCCAAATTCTGCCCAGCCTTCAGAACAACAGAAATGCTTGATTGCCAACAAAATCTGAAGGCTTTCTCTTCCTTCTCTTATTTATGTTCTGTGGAGTTCTCTATAAAGGCTTCTCTGCTTGGCAGGGTTTTGTTATCTTTGAAGGCAGGAGCTGTTTTTTAGATGTCATTTGCATTATTATACTATGTAGTCTAACATTCACTTACTGAAGTGAGCTGTTTTCATCTCTGAATTTTTTGTAATCGTGACATTTAAACTTCCTTTGAATTTCCAGAAATTTCCTAATCCCTGTTAGGAAATCTTATCAAATGAGATCCTACTTTTGAAAACATGCATTCAGACTAAGTGGTTTGTAATTACTTGTGTATATTTCCTGGTCTTTTATCTTCAATTAACATTTGTCACACAATGAACTTTCATTAGACAATTGCCATCATTAGATAAGCTTCACTGAAAGCATCATTAATTTTGATTCCATTTATTTAATAAAAGCCTGTGGTTAATTAAAATCCTTGTGTACATTATAGGAGTAGTCTAATATCACAGAGCATTCCAATACTCATACTATATATAAAGAAAAAATAGAATATTTCAAAAAATGTTGAAAGATTGCCTAGTTTAGAATGTGTAGATACTATCATTTTTATCTTTGTTGAATCATATTTTTAAGTTAAAAAAATCACTTTAAGTTTTTTGATGTTATAGTGGTCTCCCCTATCCATGGTGGATATATTCCAAGACCCCAGGAGATGCCTGGATAGTACCAAATCCTATATATACAGTGTGTTTTCCTATACATGTGTATTACCTATGATAAACTTAAATTTAAAGTAAGAGGTATAACTAATAATAAATGCGGTCTTTGTCTCTCAAAATATCTTATTATACTGTATTCATCCTTCTCGTGATGATGTGAGGTGACAAAATGCCTGCATGATGAGATGAAGTGAGGTGAATGACATAGTTATTACGGTGCAGCATTAGGCTACTATTGACCTGACAATGCATCAAAGAAAATGCAAGAAAAAAAGGGATGATGGTTTGCTATAAAACTGAGAGAAAAGATTGCATAAGGACTTGAGTGCTGGGTTAAGGAGTTTTGGTCTTATCCAAAAAAAAAAAAAAACAAAAACAAAAAAAAACAAAAAACAAAAAAACAAAAAAACAAAAACAAAAACAAAAACAAAGAAGAATCCAGTGAAGTGTTTTATATATAGAGTTATAAGATCTGAATTTTATATAAGGCCATTCTATAAAAAAAATTTATTGCTAAATTGCAAGAATGAAAGCAAGGATATTGACTGAAAACATCACTTCAGTAATTAGTCTAAGAAAGATTCAGTAACCCAGGAGAGGAGAATTGAAGGGGATTTTAAGGAATTGTGAAACTCACTTGAGGGACACTAACATCCTATACCTAAAATGTGCAGGTTTGAAAATATAGTTATATATTTTATAAGTAACAAATATAAAAATATTAACATAACATGTTACAATTACAAATAGAAATATAGTAACATATTTATTCATATAACACACAAAAAAACAATATAAAATCTGAAACTCATGCCTTTATCCTTTATCTCTTCAAACAGAAAGCAAAAATGAGGGTGCTTCAGTGGCTCAGTCGGTTAGGTGTCCGATTTCAGACCAGGTCATGATCTCATAGCTTGCGAGTTTGAGCCCCACGTCAGGCTCTATCAGGTGCTGACAGCCTGGAGCCTACTTTGGATTCTGTATCTCCGTCTCCCTCTGCCTCTCCCCTGTTTATTCTCTCTCTCTCTTTCTCAAAAAATAAATGTTAAAAAAATGATAAGGAAGAGGAATGGATGTGAGTTGATTTTCTTTTTTTAATATTCTCAGATAGTATCTTCTAAAAATAACTACTAGAAAAGACATAGGGTGGCTCTTAGGATACTGGGGACTCATGCTCCGTATACCCCAAATAATGGAAGAACAATAAACAAGCAGGGCAAGATTTTTGCCTCAAAAATCCCATCCCAACTGATCACTGGCCTTTTGATCAAAGGAGTTTCAGGTGCTTTTAGACATAAACTACTGTGCTTATTCAGTGCTCTGTACCACAGTTAACTCAGCTCCATATCTGAATTGATGTATATTGGGTAAGGTGGGTTGAATAGTTTTAGTAAATTTAGGGAAATGGAACTGGGACGTTTATTTTTGTTTTAATTGGACAGTTGAGTGTGATGTTCCTGATTCTAAACATTAGAGTCTATAAAGACTCTAACGCATATTTTGAGAACATACCATGGTTTGATTATTTTCCCCTAGCTTTTCCCAGAATGCTTCATACATACACAAAAATGCCCTGTTTGGTCTTGGGGCAGAAAGCATCTGCATGTCTACTTAATTGATCTTGTTTAAAGATTAGGTGGGCACGATGGCACTGAAGTTAAATGTTTTTAAGTGATCAGAATCAACACATATTTTTAGTCCTGAGATTAATATTATATTCATATAACTCCTTAGATAAAATTTAAAATAATATATTAGGGAGAAAAAAATACTGTCTTTCCTCCACTTCCTCAGAGAGGGCAAAAAGATAAAAGAACTCTTGTAAGTTGACTAAATAAAGGTATAACTACATTCACATTCTCAGAGCCAAGATTTACTCTAAAAGCAAACACCAATACAATGTCAAAAAGCTAATCACTATTTCAAAAACTCTGCACAAATGTTGCAAATATATCTTAGCTTTCTTTTACTCCTCTTTGGGGAAGTTGAGTTTTTATGAGTATAAGCATTTTCCTAAATGGAAATTTCCCCTAGAAAATTTAAATCCCAAATGTTTAAAGGCACAAAGTATCTTTCCATTATACCTCTAAAGGATAAGCAAGTCAAGTGATGAAGAGCAAAGAGCTGAAAGAAAAGGAATGATTAATTTGCCAATAAAATGAGCAGCCCACCTGAAGTTTTCATCCAAGAATAGACAAAGAATTCTGGATAAGGACAGTAAATGAAGAGAGTAGAGGTATTGAGAATAGAGAATCTTGTCTTTATGGTCCTCTGAAATTTTGGTGGTGACAAACTCAAATGCATACAGTGGTCAGGTAAACAGCATAAATAAGTGCAGTTGATAACTCAGGTAAAATGGACAGTATGTGCCCTATCTCCAGGAAGCAGACACTCCTCGCAGAGAGCTTGTTGTTTCCAAAATTAAAGAAAAAAATTTATATATGCCCAGTGTTTCTAGGTCTTCTAAATTTTCATTAGAACAGAAAATTAAGAGTACCATGACTTGTCCTAATTTTAAAATCTTATGTTTATAAATCATACCACTTAAACAAACAAAACTAGATTCAGCCTGTGGGTCGCATTCAGCAAGGTGCATGCATAATAATTAAACAGTGGAAAGCTGTGGTTTAAAAAGTCAAAACTCTGATCTTTTGAAGATAGAAGGAGAACAGATTGACTGGGGATGTCTCCTTGAGGACACAGGGCTTAGGACAAAGTCTGACTATAACCTGAGGAGGAAGTGGCAGAGGTCAGGCAAAAGTCTATCTCTTATGAGTTCCCTGCCTCCAGGGAGAATTACTTGGCTCTTCTGTGTTTCAAGATGAAAAGATAATATCTCATCTTTCCTCAATCCTCACCTGCTGTTGTCTCCATTGAAATGACTGTGAGAGTAAGTATAGGAAAGCTTGAATTCTGTCAGGGTCTCATGAGAATATAAGCAGCACAAAGTCAAGGGGTTTAACCTGCCCTTTTCACTTTTCCATCACCCAGACAAGTTGACACAAGGTAGGAGCTAAGTAAAAGGACCTGGGAGGATAAGTGGCACAGGGGTGTCAATAGTCACACTTACTAAAGAGTGCCTTGATAAAGATGCTTCATGTGACTAGTTCTGTGTTTTTAGTCAGATAATGCTGGTAACTATTACCAAAAGGACTTAGAGAAAAAAAACACTCAAGACAAGAAAACCAGGTGAAAGAATGTCTCAGAGAGAGAGAGAGGATAAGGAACTAAAATAGAGCAGTGGGATTAATCACTCATTAAATGCCTTCCACCAGATGGAAGGCATTTTTCTACTCTATGTATTAGAGTTATTGGGGGTCAAGATTTCAAATCACAAATGTCTCCAAAGATCTTTGCTCTCCAATGGATTATATTTCTAATTATTTATCCGATTAAAAGCCAGAGTTAACTGGCCTGTTAATGCTTTGATGCTTTGATTTTAGAAGGCCTTTAATGTTTCTTTAAATATGGTTATATTATACATAATCACAGAACATTTCAGTTAAATAAAGACAGTGTGGGAAGGAACTACACTGCAAATGAAAAACATTGACTTTCTGGAGCTGCTACCAACAGTCATTTAAATGCTAGGAGATTACTTCAGTCTCAAAAGTAAGCATATTGTTTCTCTTATAGGCAGTACATTTCATTTTTGATAGTTGTGGGGTTATGTTTTTGCCTAGTTTCAATAGGTGAATAGGTTCAGACCCACTTGCCAAAAGGGGTAGAACGGGTGTAAGTTCATCATTTCTCTTTCCTTCCCTTTCTAGCCAATTAAGGAAAAGCTGATTTTCAAATAGCAATGTCTCACAGACTGATGGCAAACATTTCCATGCTTCCAAAAGTAGGAAATATGCTCCATGCCTCAGTTTTTGGGAAGCTTCATTGGATTCCTGCTCTTACGTCATAAACCTACTGTCTTAGTTTGGATTCTGCTAAAATCAGAATGTGAGATCATGACTCAATTTATTCTGTAGAGTTTCTCAGGAAGTGAGAATGAGGGAGTGGGAAGAGTGAGACCAGAGAAAAATTAAAAGTTAACAGAAGAAGCTTCATTAAAGATGCTTTTGTAGAGGACATGATTGCACAATGACTAAGAAGTGAATAATATTGGGGTGCCTGGGTGGCTCAGCCGGTTAAGTGTCCAACTCTTGATCTGGGCTTGGGTCATGATCTCAGGGTTTATGAGTTAGAGCCCTGCATTGGGCTCTGTGCTGACAGCTTGGAAGCTGCTTGGGATTCTCTGTCTCCCTCTCTCTCTGCTCCTCCCATGCCTCTCAAAATAAATAAACTTAAAAAAAAAAAGAAATATTGAGTGAATAATATATAACCAGGATTAGTTGCAAGAAAGGAAAGTGGTTGGGTTATTTATAAACTGTCTTCAATCTCTCATTGTTTGAAGCATACCTTGAGGGCGCTGACCTCCTGTATTTTGAGTTATGCATGCGTGGAGGCTAACCTGGCTCCATGGTATAGGAAAAGACTCTAGAGATGGAACAGACATTCAACAAGCACTTGACATGGGGAACTGTCATGATGAGGTGAGCTGGGAGCACTCAGAACTACCCCCTTCAAATGCAGTTGAAATCAGAGGCTGGCCAAAAGGTGGGTGACCTGGGGACCAGATGTATTTGGTAAGTTTACCTCAGAAAGTATTTCAAGGCCTGTTTTCTGGAAATACACCCGTAGACCTGCTACACTTTATGTGCATTTGGTCTTTATCATTCAGTTGACTTTAAACCTATAAGAAGTGAAACCTGTAAATCTTACTTGGAGTTGCTCTTCACACCTAACTCTTCTCTCAGTTTGTACCAAAGTCTCTGTTTATGATGGAGAGATTGTTAGAATTACAATATTCTTACTTCAGGACATAGGTTACAGGTATATTCTTCAAAATGGCTTTATCAGAAAGCCCTGTATTTTAGAAGTTATTGAACCGTCATGGGGCGCCTGGGTGGCTCAGTTGGTTAAGCGGCCGACCTCGGCTCAGGTCATGATCTTGCGGTCTGTAAGTTCGAGCCCTGCGTTGGGCTCTGTGCTGACGGCTCAGAGCCTGGAGCCTGTTTCAGATTCTGTGTCTCCCTCTCTCTGACCCTCCCCCATTCATGCTCTGTCTCTCTCTGTCTCAAAAATAAATAAACGTTAAAAAAAATAAAAAAAAAAGAAGTTATTGAACCTTCATGAATAAAACTCATAATTTGATCCACTCTTCTTTTGGGCGCTTATACATGATTAGAACGTGGGAAGCAGGAAAACTTAAGAAACAAAACCACCTCAGTACCTAACACTTTGAATTGTCCTATAATTATTATTTTGGGTACTCAAAGGTCTTGAGCATCATTCTGATTAATAATTTGCTTGCATAATAAAGTATTTTTTAATGATAGAATATAAAATATATTTTAATAACGTATCTATAGAATTTCTCTAGGCCCAATTACTCTGTAAAATATCTGATGGACACATTTACGACATATAAATAGTGTTGCCCTAGAAAACTAAATACAAGTGGATAATGACCTATAAATATCTGATAATTGATACACTTTTATGAGGTAGTATATCATCTCAACCATTATTTTTAGCATCTTATTTTGTAGGATATAAAATATTAACTGCCTCAAGATTGTTATATATTATATAAAGAATCATCAAAGATAAGGTCACTTGGCTTAATATGCCATTGGTTTCCTTTTAGAAAGATTTATTATGAGTTAATGAGTAATAGAAAAGGTCTAAATTTTACATCTCAGGTCACTTTTGGCTTTATCTCATATAACTATTTTACTTAGTAATATTAAATCAAATTATATTGCCCCTGAATTTAGAATTGGTGTTATGGTGTTATGGATTCACGTATATATGCTTTTAATTCAGAATGAGCCGGATATGCACAGTTTTCTTTTTCAGCATACAGGCAGTAAAATCTTCTCTGAATGGTTTGCCACAGTACCAATAAATCAACATTATAAAAGTGAGAATTTTATCTCCTATTTAAAAAAGTTTATTTTAATGGCATTACGGAAAGTAAATGAAAAGTGAAAACACTTAAAAATCTATAATCACTAAGCAGTTATGTGCATTAACACATAAAAAAGTTAAAATCAAATCCAATTAAGAAATCAAATTACTTTTAGTGTATAATGTCCTTCCATATATATATATATATATATATATATATATATATATATATATTGAATGCTTTTAATGTCCTAGGCACCTTTCTAGGCAATGAGATACAAAGGTGAACAAAAGACAGCAAAAATCCTGCTATTGAAGATATTCAATTCTAGTCAGAAGAGATAATTTAATAACTAGGTGGTATAATTATTAGACAGTGATAATTGATTGCTATGGAGGAACAAAAGAAGTACGTAGATAGAGGAAAATAGTATTATTTTTATGTAATGTAGATAGGCCTATAAGAGGAACTCACATTTGAGACCTGATGAAATGAAGGAGAAAAACTATGCTCATGTCTGAGGGACATGATTTGTACCCAGACAGAATAGTAGGTTAACTAGGGGAGTGAGGGAGAATGTAGTAGGAAATGAAATCAGAGAGGGAGCCAGGGACCAGCCTGATACCTCATATAGGGTTTACAGGCCAAAGCAAAGAGTATGTGCCACCTACAAAGTATTATAAGAAGCACTGGAGGATTTTAGCCTGGGAGTGAAGTGATTATATGTATATTTAATGATCACTCGGGGTGCTGGCTGAGGGATATATTTTAATGCAAAAAGAGTGAAAGACAAAAACAAGTTAAGATATTATAGTCTAGGCAAGAGATGATGCTAGCTTGGATGAGAGTGATTGTAATACAGATTGTAAGACCTAGTTGAATTAAAATATATTTTGAAGATCAGCCAAGATGTGCTGATGGACTTCATGGTGAAGTATAAACAGTCAAGAATAACTCCATGATTTTGGCCTGAGAAATTGGTGAACAATGATGCCATTCACTGAGGTGGAAAATACTGGTGCAGAGCAGAGATAAATCCTTAGAACTGGGAAATCAATTTGAGATGTTTTATGAACATCCAAGTGGAAATGTTCAGTCGTTATTTGAATATAAGAGTTGGGAGTTCAGGGGAGAAGCCAGAACTCATGAAACAAATTCAGTAATTTTCAATATATGTATGGTATTTAAACAAAGAAAAACATGGATGAAATCACTTACCAAACATATCTAATGAAGGGAGAGCAAAAATGAAATTTTAAACAGTTATAGGATCCACCAAAGGAAACAATGAAAACATTAGTGATGGCAGAAACATGTAGTCCAAAATTAGAAAGTGTTTTTGTAAAAAGAATGGATAAAATGCTACTGATAATATGACTAACATGAGGAAAAATAATTTGTATTTGAATCTTACAATATGGGGCTAATTTGTACCTACAACAAGAAGAGTTTGATTTTAGTCTTAGGATTAAAAGCATTATTAGGGAATGGGCTTGAAAAAGAAAGAGAAGTGAGGAAACAGACATTCAATATAGACAACAGATTTGATAATGCTGTTTTTAAAAGAGAGAAATGAGGGATGCCTTGGTGCTCATTTGGTTAAGCGTTGACTTTGGCTCAGGTCATGACATCATGGTTCTTAGGTTCGAGGCCTGCTTCAGGCTCTGTGCTGATAGTGTAGAGTCTGCTTCAGATCCTGTCTTTTTCTCTCTCTGGCACTCCTCTGACCTCATGCTCTTTCTCTCTCTCTCAAAAATAAATAAACATTGGAGAGGAGAGAATAAGATGGCGGCTTAGGAGGATGCTGGGCTCACCTGGTCCTGCTGCTTAGATTCCACCCACATCTGCCTAAGTCACCCAGAAAACTGCCAGAAGATTAGCAGAACAGACTCTCCGAAGCCAGAATAGACGAGAGGGCCACGGAAGAGGGTAGAAAGGGTGGAGAGGTGGTGCATGCTACACGGACTGGCGGGAAGGAGCTGGGGAGGTGGAGGGGCAGCGCTGCAGGCAAGGCAGAGCCCCCAGAGTCTGGCATGCAAAAGTGGAGGAGCCAGAATCCGTGAGTTCTGACAGCCAGCGGGACTTAACATCTGGAATGTTAAAACTCAACAGCTCTGCTCTCGGAGAGTGGGGAGGGCGAGAGGACGCCAGGAGGGAGAGTTGTTGAGCCCTGGAGGACAGAGCTCAACTCCACAGCGGGGGAACCAAGGCACTGGCAAGTGCCATTTCTCTCTCCCATCCCCCAGCCGAAATTCCAAAGGGAACCAGTTCCCCTTACCAAACTTGCCTGCACCACACAAATGCTCAAAGCTGTGCTTCTGTGGATCCACCCCTCTGATGGGCCTGCCTCCCTCCTGGTGCTGCAGGGCCCCTCCCTCAGGGGACCACCTAAGGCAAAGCTACCTCGGCCTGCCCCTCCTGCCCCTGTGCACCTTGCAGATCCACCCCAGCTAATTCACCCTTGGCCAGATCCCATCAAAGCAGCACCACAAGCCTGAAAGTGTGCAAGTAGACCAGACAGGGACCACACCACTCCACAGTGAGTTCTGCCTCTGCAAGAGGGGAAATAAGGTACACACCAGCCTGACTGCGGCCCCAGCAGTGGGGGCAGACATTTGGTCTGACTGCGGCCCTGCCCACCAACACAAGTTACTCCAGACAGCACAGGGGAAGTGCCCTCCAGTTTGAGGCTACTGAAGGGACTACCCAAAGTGAGGAAATGGAAAATTATCTTCAGAAGAAACTCCAGGAAGTAGCAACAGCTAACGAATTGATCAAAACCGATTTAAGCAATATAATGGAACAAGAATTTAGAATAATAGTAATAACATTAATCACTGGGCTTGAAAAAGGTATAGAGGACAGCAGACAATCTATTGCCACAGATATCAAGGGACTAAGAAATAGTCATGAGAAGCTAAAAAATGCTATAAATGAGGTGCAAAATAAAATGGAGGCGTCTACAGTGCAGATTGAGGAGGCAAAAGAGAGAATAGGTGAATTAGAAGATAAAATTATGGAAAAAGAGGAAGCTGAAAACAGAGGGAGAAAGAAAAATCCAGGAGTACTAGGGGACAATTAGAGAACTAAGTGATGCAATCAAACAGAACAATATCTGTATCACCAGAATTCCAGAAGAAGAAGAGAGAGAGGAAGGGGCTGAAGGTGTACTTGAACAAATCATAGCTGAGAACTTCCCTGATCTGGGGAAAGAAATAGGCGTTGAAATCCAAGAGGCAAAGAGAACTCCCTTCGGACGTAACTTGAATCGATCTTCTGCACAACATATCATAGTGAAACTGCCAAAACACAAGGATAAAGAGAGAATTTTGAAACAGGTAGGGATAAATGGGCCTTAACATACAAGGTAACACAAAAGTGTAGTAGCAGACCTATCTACTGAAACTTGGCAGGCCAGAAAGGAGTGGCAGGAAATCTTCAATGTGATGAACAGAAAAAATATGCAGCCAAGAATCCTTTAGCCAGCAAGTCTGTCATTCAGAATACAAGGAGAGATAAAGGTTTTCCCAAACAAACAAAAACTGAAGGAATTCATCACCACTAAACCAGCCCTACAAGAGGTCCTAAGGGGGATTCTGTGAGTGAAATGTTGCAAGGACCACAAAATACCAGAGACACCACTACAAGCATGAAACTTACAGATATCACAATGACTCTAAACCCATATCTTTCTATAATAACACTGAATGTAAATGGACTCAATGCTCCAACCAAAAGACGTAGGGTATCAGAATGGATAAGAAAACAAGACCCATCTATTTGCTATCTACAAGACACTCATTTTAGACCTGAGGACACTTAGGATTGAAAGTGAGGGGATGGAGAACTATCTATCATGCTAGTGAAAGTCAAAAGAAAGCTGGAGTAGCCATACTTGTATCAGACAAACTAGACTTTAAATTAAAGGGTAACAAGAGATGAAGAAGGGCATTATATAATAATTACAGGGTCTATCCATCAGGAAGAGCTAACAATTATAAATGTCTATGCGCTGAATATGGGTTCCCTCGAATATATAAAACAATTACTCACAAACATAAGCAACCTTATTGATAAGAATACGGTAATTACAGGAGACTGTAATACCCCTCTTACAACAATGGATAGATCATCTAGACATAGGATCAATAAAGAAATAAGGGCCCTGAATGATACATTGGATCAGATGGACTTGACAGATATATTTAGAGCTCTGCATCCCAAAGCAACAGAATAGACTTTCTTCTCGAGTGCACATGGAACTTTCTCCAAGATAGATCACATAGTGGGTCACAAAACAACCCTTCATAAGTATAACAAAATTGAGATCATACCATGCACACTTTCAGACCACAATGCTATGAAAATTGAAATCAACCACAGGAAAAAGTCTGGAAAACTTCCAAAAGCATGGAGGTTAAAGAACACCCTACTAAAGAATGAATGGATCAAACAGGCAATTAGAGAAGAAATTTAAAAATATATGGAAAGAAATGAAAATGAAAACACAACCATCCAAATGCTTTGGGATGCAGGGAAGGCAGTCCTGAGAGGAAAATACATTGCAATCCAGGCCTATCTCAAGAAACAAGAAAAATCCCAAATACAAAATCTAACAGCACATCTAAAGGAAATAGAAGCAGAACACCAAAGACACCCCAAACCCAGCAGAAGAAGAGAAATAATAAAGATCAGAGCAGAAATAATATAGAATCTAAAAAAAAACAGTGGGGGATATCAATGAAACCAAGAGTTGGTTTTATGAAAAAATAAGGAACTTCTAGCCAGTCTTCTCAAAAAGAAAGGGGAGAGGACCCAAATAGATAAAATCATGAATGAAAATGGAATTATTACAACCAATTCCTCAGAAATACAAGCAATCATCAGGGAAAACTATGAAAAATTATATGCCAACCAACTGGACAACCTGGAAGAAATGGACAAATTCCTAAGTACAAAAGTGTGGCCAATTAAACTTTGGCAAAGCAGGAAAGAATATCCAATGAAAAAAGACAGCCTCTTTAACAAATGGTGCTGGGAGAACTGGAAAGCAACATGCAGAAGATTGAAACTAGACCACTTTCTCACACCATTCACAAAAATAGACTCAAAATGGATAAAGGACCTGAATGTAAGACAGGAAACCATCAAAACCGTAGAGGAGAAAGCAGGAAAAGACCTCTCTGACCTCAGCCGCAGCAATTTCTTATTTGACACATCTCCAAAGGCAAGGGAATTAAAAGCAAAAATGAACTATTGGGACCTCATGAAGATAAAAAGCTTCTGCACACCAAAGGAAACAATCAACAAAACTAAAAGGCAACCAACGGAATGGGAAAAGATATTTGTAAATGACATATCGGACAAAGGGCTAGTATCCAAAATCTATAAAGAGCTCACCAAACTCCACACCCGAAAAACAAGTAATCCAGTGAAGAAATGGGCAGAAAACATGAATAGACACTTTTGTAAAGAAGACATCTGGATGGCCAACAGGCACATGAAAAGATGCTCAATGTCACCCCTCATCCGGGAAATACAAATCAAAACCACACTCAGATGTCACCTCACGCCGGTCAGAGTGGCTAAAATGAAGAAAACAGGAGACTATAGAATGCTGGAGATGATGTGGAGAAATGGGAACTCTCTTGCACTGTTGGTGGGAATGCAAATTGGTGCAGCCACTCTGGAAAACAGTGTGGAAGTTCCTCAAAAAATTAAAAATAGATCTACCCTATGACCCAGCAATAGCACTGTATCCCAAGGGATACAGGAGTACTGAGGCATAGGGGCACTTGTACCCCAATGTTTATAGCAGCACTCTCAACAATAGCCAAATTATGGAAAGAGCCTAAATGTCCATCGACTGATGAATGGATAAAGAAATTGTGGTTTATATACACAATGGAATACTATGTGGCAATGAGAAAGAATGAAATCTGGCCTTTTGTAGCAACATGGATGGAACTGGAGAGTGTTATGCCTAATGAAATAAGTCATACAGAGAAAGACAGATACCATGTTTTCACTCTTATGTGGATCCTGAGAAACCTAACACAAGACCATGGGGGAGGGGAAGGGAAAAGAAAAAAAAGAAAGAGAGGGAGGGAGACAAACCATAAAAGACTCTTAAAAACTGAAAATAAACTGAGGGTTGATGGGGGGTGGGAGGAGGGGAAAGTGGGTGATGGGCATTGAGGAGGTCACCTGTTGGGATGAGCACTGGTTGCTGTATGGAAACCAATATGACAATAAGTTTCATATTTAAAAAAAAGCTGATGAAGAGCAAAAAAAAAAAAACAAACAAAAAAAAACCTGTTGAGATGAGACCACTTCTTCAAAAATTTTGGCATATTATTAATAAAAATAATTTTTCGCTAAAAATAAATAAACATTTAAAAAGAGAGAAATTAGTATTAGTTTAACAGAGATATAAAAGATGAGAAAGAGGTAAATATTAACATTTACATGCTAGTAGTAGTGACAGTATGGAGGGAATAATTTATGTTACAGACAGTAATTGCAGGATGAATATCCTTTAATAGTAAGTGATAAAGGACAGAATCAAATTGCCGGGGGAAGGGTTAATTTTGGACAGGAATGGAGAAAAATGGAAAAATGCAGTGTATGAGTGAAAATTCACACAGAATGGCAGTTTGTGAGTTGGAGCCCCATGTCCGGCTCTGTGCTGACAGCTCAGAGCCTGGAGCCTGCTTCAGATTCTTTGTCTCCCTCTCTCTGCCTTGCTCGCACTCTGTCACTCTCTCTGTCTCTCAAAAATAAATAAACATCAAAAAAAATCTTTTCTGATCACTTGTATTTTATCAGGAATATGAGACAGAGTTATAAGTTGAAATTTAAGTAGAGGAAGGGTGATTGGTATTTAAAAAGAGAAGAGAGAACTAGAAATAATAGGTAGGATACTGGGAAACTGAATTGATTAGAGATAAGGCACATTGTCACGCTACCCCCAGGGCTTCCTTAAGGTCCACACTTTAGAAGGGAAGAACACTAAGTGTGTGTGTGTGTTTCTCCTGGCCTATACAATCCATGTGAGTGAAATATATATGGAAAGTTGGGATTAACATCAGAGGTGAGGATTTTTAATGTGAGTATTATGGAATGGGAGAGAGGTAGGATAATGGAAGTAAGTGAAGCAGTGATTATAACTGTGAGCCATAGAATTTAGACTGGGACAGGGGAGATTAGGACTTGGTGGAGGAAGTGGCAAACATGGTCTGGAAGTGGTCTTAATGAGCAAGATTTCTTGAAAGACTCGTGAGTTTCCCACTTACTTCTTCAGCTAGGCTATGCCAACCTCTTATCCAATACTTTGTTCCTTTCCTCCAATGACTTCTGTCCTCTTTTTTTTTTTAATGTTTATTTATTTTATTATTTAAAAAAATTTTTTTTAATGTTTATTTATTTTTGAGACAGAGAGAGACAGAGCATGAACGGGGGAGGGTCAGAGAGAGGGAGACACAGAATCTGAAACAGGCTCCAGGCTCTGAGTGGTCAGCACAGAGCCCGACGCGGGGCTTGAACTCACGGACTGCGAGATCATGACTTGAGCTGAAGTTGGACACTTAACCGACTGAGCCACCCAGGCGCCCCAATGTTTATTTATTTTTGAGAGACAGAGAAAGACAGGGTTCTGAGCTGTCAGCACAGAGCCCAAGGCGGTGTTCGAACTCATGAGCCCCGAAATCATTACCTGAGCCAAAGTCTGACGCTCAACTGACTGGACCACCCAGGAGTCCTATTCTGTCCTCTTTTTGTACCACTTTGCCTTGTGCTAGAGACCTTATTGGTCTGTTTATTTTCCCAAAGTTCCACTAACACACAATTTTTACATTATATATTCACTAGAGATTTGAAGTAATAATTTTAAGCAATTAGGAAAAAAAAAGTTGACTATTAAACATTGTTCTCCTAAAAATGTGTTGGCTGTTTCTAACAAACAGACCTATCTAACTGGCTCTAAGATTCTGGCTTATCAAAATCGTGTCATCTTTCCCTGCTAATAATCCCTATCTGTATCTCCATTTTCTTTACCTGCCTTTGCAGGAAAGCCAGTGAAAGGGAAAATCCCATCAGTAATGACATTTCAGATATTTTCAATAAAATATGTGGTATTTATGTTCACACACAGTACAAAAGTCCCCAGTTGAGCACTTTTCATTCACTCAGAATATTCAATTAACATTTTACTGGTTCTCTCTGAGATATTAGCTGATACTCAGGGAGTATCTGATTTTAAAAACACATAAACACACACACCTCTAAATAAAGAGATACATGGAAAAAAAGAAAACATACACAGAGGAAAAAAATGAAATTTGCAAGTTAAGATAATGCAAAGGAGGGGCGCCTGGGTGGCGCAGTCGGTTAAGCGTCCGACTTCAGCCAGGTCACGATCTCGCGGTCCGTGAGTTCGAGCCCCGCGTCAGGCTCTGGGCTGATGGCTCAGAGCCTGGAGCCTGTTTCCGATTCTGTGTCTCCCTCTCTCTCTGCCCCTCCCCCGTTCATGCTCTGTCTCTCTCTGTCCCAAAAATAAATAAACGTTGAAAAAAAAAAAAAAGATAATGCAAAGGATAAAATAATTGAAACCCTATACATACTATTATAGAGAAAAGAGAATACTTCTTAGCAACAAAAATTACAGGATGACCTAAAAACATTACACAAGAAGAAAGTTTTTGGAAATTAAAAGTGAGAGGCAAATGATTTTAACAATATAATAAAGGCATTGGAAAATATGTCTATCAAAATCAGTAAAAATAAAATGAAAATAAAAAAGGAAAACTGATATAGTTATAATATTATAGTAATATTAATAATAATATTAATTCCTAATAAGATTTTAGATATAACCATTTTGGGAGAAAGTAGTGGGAAAAACATGTATAAATTGGTGAATAGAAATAGTGATAACACAGCAAAATCTTTATTTTCTATAGGAAAAACTATTTAGATAATGTAAAAAATTGGAAAAAATACAGAAATAGTAGTATAAATATACTATATAGAAATATGCAAGTAAGGCTGCCTGGGTGGCTCAGTTGGTTTAGATTCTGGCTCTTGATTTTGGCCCAGGTCATGGTTTCACGGTTCATGATCAAGCCCCTAGTTGGGCTCTGAGCTGACAGCATGGAGACAGATTAGGATTCTCTCTTCCTCTCTCTCTGTCCCTCCCTCACTTGCATGTGTGTGCTCTCTCACTCTCTCAAAATAAATAAAGTAAAAAAAAGGACATATGAAAGTAAAAATCATAAGAAATATTTTAAGATAAAAATAATCTTTTAATGTTTGTTTATTTTTGAGAGTGAGATAGAGTGGGAGCAGAGGAGGGGCAGAGAGAGAGGGAGACATAATATGAAGCAGGCTTCAGGTTCTGGGCTGTCAGCATGGAACCCACATGGGGCTCAAACTCACGAACCCCCGAGATCATGACCTGAGCTGAGGTCGACGCTTAAGTGACTGAGCCACCCAGGTGCCCCAAAACCAGAAAAAATATTTTAAAATACTGAAAGAAGTTGCTTCTGAGCACAGGTTTGTTATATTTTCTATATTTGCCCTAAAATATCATCGCCCCACTCCTCACCCTACTTTAGGTTAAATCATTGCTAAGACAGGGTTCACATTACACACAGGTATGGAAATGAAAGCATTCTGAGAAATATGCAAATCTTTGAAAATTTAAAATTAGATTAGTCCTTGTGCAGTTCCTATTTTTTTTCCTAGTTCGCAGACACTAGCTAGACTGCCAACTACAACTAAAATTTTAAGTGTTTCTCTTACTTGATTTGTGATGTGATAATGATTTTTTAAATATAATTTTATATATACACACTATGAATATTCTAATATCCTCTTGAAATATAAAAACTTCTTTGTTGTTTTAACCTCTTCCCTTAATGGTCCAGTTATATAAAAATATAAAAACCTGTTATTAGAGAAATATTCTCATCTTTATAGGTTATTAAGTGTACTTTTGGTTCTTGATGTCTTACTCTCTCTCAATCTACCACTTTATCTATACAATATGGATGTGTGTACCAAATGGTATGTCAATCTTAAATAAAATCAGTCTTTCCATGGCCTTCCCTAACTGCTGTGTTTAAATTTGCCTCCACAACTCCTAACCTTATTCCAGCCCCGTGTAATCATTTTCCTACACAGTCTTTCACCATAGCAATTAATATCATTTGGGGTATATCAGGTTATAATCTCTCTCAGATATATCTATATTAGGGAGAGAGTAAATATGAATGATTTCTTTTTATGGTCATAGCTATCTAGTAGAAGTCTGAGAATTTAATCCTCCCACCCTTCCAGGAAGCCATGTAGCAAGCTGCCAGTCTCTGATACACCTGGCCTGAAATGACAGCTAAATCATCTCAGAAATGACTGTGCCTAACAGAGACACTTGGACTACCCCCAATTACTCCACAGTAAATTCATCTGAGGGATCGTACTAATCCATCAAACCAGGTATGAAAATCCACTTTTACAATGGCAAGTAAGCTGGGTATTTGTAACTTTCCAATAAATCTTGAAATTAAGAAGAAAGCTCTTTTTTTTTTCATATGAGAAGCCTACAATAATTAACCCCAACACAAGCATAATTTCCTGAGTTTGACATTTAAATTTTCCTTGGAAAAGAGGTCAAATTCAGATTTAGAGATTGAATGGAAGCCGAAGGAATCATAAGTGGCCTTCCCACTAACCAATTACGTGGTGTATGCCTTGTTGATGTATATTTATGAGAGCATCATTCCAGCACAGCTTGAGTCCCCAAAGTAAAAGTAAATAAAAAGTGTTTCAGAACCCAATGAATCAGTGAGAGGGAGTTAAAGAATTTTTCTTCAAAGATAGAAAGGGAACATAGTTTGATTAATCAATGATTAGTTGAGTGGTAACCTTAATATTTGTATATTATTAATATTCATCTATTCATTAATATTTTGAGCATGCATAATATGCTACATATAGGCATGTCTCACCATCTCTACTATGATCTAATCTATCACTTAAACTACAGCTGACCCTTGAACAGCATGGTTTTAAAATGCATGGGTCCACTTATGCATGGATATTAAAAAAAAGTACAGTATTATAAGTGTATTTTCTTTTTGATTTTCTTGATAATTTTCTTTTCTCTAGCTTACTTTATTATAAAAATACAGTATATAATGCATGTGATATACAAAATGCATGTTAACCAACAGTTTATGTTATTGGTAAGACTTCCAGTCAACAGTAGGCTATTAGTAATGTTTTGGGAGAGTCAAAATTATACATGGATTTTTGACTGCATGGGGGTTGGTGCCCCTAACCCTTGTTCAAGGTCAACTGTAATTCCAAAGCCTTCTGATTTGTCTCTCTGCTTCTACTGAAACTCTGCAGTCTATTCTCCACATAGGAGTCAGAGTTATTTTTTAAGTATGTGAGAAAAAACTTTTATTTTAAATCTCTCTCCCTCCTCAAGCTACTGCCCCATTTCTTGCTTCCATCTTAAAAAGTGCAAACCCTCCTTTAATAAATTTTGCATGTTCACTCTCAGCAATCTAATTTTCTCACATTATCTCTTAAATCCACTTCAAATAGACTTTTGCACCCTCCACTCCAACCATACTGCTTCCTTGATAATGTCACCAATGACATTGCCACTGCTTCTCCAATGCTCAGTACTTAGTCCTTATTTTATGTGACCTAATAGTAACATTCGACAATGTTGATCATTTTCTCTACTTGAAAGAATTTACATGGCTTTCTGCACTTCGTCTTCCTTTGCTTTTCTTCCTGTATCTTTGACTTCTCTTTTCAATTTCCTGTATTGATTCTTCTTCCTCTCATGGACTGCTAAATATTACAGTGCTCCTGGGCTCAGTCCTTAGTTCTCTTCTCTCATTCACTTTTGTGTGATCTTATCTAGTATTATAGTTGTATCTGAAGACTCTCACAATTTATGTTTTCATTCTAGACTATCTCATACAGCTGACTGTGTACTCAACTTCTCCACTGTGGTGTCTAATTGGCAAATCAATCTTATTTTGTTGTTGTTGTTGTTGTTGTTGTTGTTTGGTTTGGTTTTTTGGAGAGAGAAAGAGCACACATGAGCAGGGAAAGGGGCAGGTGGGGGGAGAGAGGGAGAGAGGGAGAGGGAGACGGAGAGAGAGAGAGAGAGAGAGAGAGAGAGAGAGAAAGAGAAAGAGAGAGAGAGAGAGAGAGAGAGAAAATCTCAAGCAGTCTCCACTCCCTGTATGGACCCTATACAGGGCTTGATCTCAAGACCCTGGGATCATCACCTGAGCCAAAATCAAGAGTGGGATGCTCAACCCGCTGAGCCACCCAGGTGCCACCAATATTAAATTTTGAAACAACACTGAGCACATCAGCTTTCAATAAAAATAGAGACGTTGTGGAAAAAATGCTAAACTTTCAAATTTTACAATGAATTTAAAATATCAGAACAATGTGTTACATCAAATAATTTTACAAAATGTGTTTCTCACTCACATTGAACTCAGTGTGTCATTTCTTATTTTAACACTGTTACAAGCAGTAAGCAGCAGAAAACAATGGCCATGGCAAATGATATTGCTGGGTGGTATCTATGGTCCCAAATAAAAATTCTAATAATTTGGGATTTGATGAGTGACATGGCATTTAGAAAGGATCCTATTTTTTTTTTAATTTTTTTTTTCAACGTTTATTTATTTTTGGGACAGAGAGAGACAGAGCATGAATGGGGGAGGGGCAGAGAGAGAGGGAGACACAGAATCGGAAGCAAGCTCCAGGCTCTGAGCCATCAGCCCAGAGCCTGACGCGGGGCTCGAACTCACGGACCGCGAGATCGTGACCTGGCTGAAGTCGGACGCTTAACCGACTGCGCCACCCAGGCGCCCCAAGGATCCTATTTTATAGTCAAAATTTAATGCCTCTTCCTTATGTAATAAAATCTGTAGATATGAGTTTAAGCCTTTTTTTTTTAATTTAAGCAGAAACTTCTGTGCATATAACAATTGTTACCAATGTAACCTTCTCTGACGCCATCAGGATTCCTTAGGAAAGTACTTGTGTATTCTTTGCTCATGTCACTTAACTTTTTCTTGCCTTTTGATCACTTATCCAATAGAAATACCTCTAATTTTTTTATCAGTTTGCTTTCCAATCTTATTTCTATTTTTCTAGTGTATTTTATGCCTGAGAGAATAGAATGTAATATTAGATACACTTAATTAGTTTCCCTCAGGAAAGGAACCCAAGAGATCCCAGTGGTATAAAAATCAGACATTAATAAATTGGAACTTGAGATTTCAATACATTTTTTCTGGATTCACATAATTAATATTGGTAATAAAAAATAATATAGCTTTTTGTATTTCATAAAGTTTCTCAGCCAAAGTTTAGAAGGCTAATATGTTTTTCTTTCCTTAGTTCCTTGATGACTGTTGTCTTTATATTTGGATAGCATTTGTGTTGTGGAATAATTGATATTAAGACAAATCATATTTTTCTGCTAGAAGGTTAAGTTCACAATGGTTCCTTGATTTCTGGCATATAAGTATATTTAAAAGAGCTAACCTTACTATATTTTTAGATGACATTTGTGTAATTGATATGATAGTATTATTTCTTAGTTTATTCATACACTGATACTTCTCTGCATTATAAAAATAGAAATATAATTCAGATACATCTCAATTCAAAAATCATAAATGTGTAAAATACCTTGAAATATTATTCATATATTTCTTAGTTGTTAGCAAATGATACACTGAAAAGCATAATTTTTGTTTTTACTAATTTCTTTTACTAAAGTCTCTTGCACTTCCTGTGCTACCTGCATGTGTCAGGTTGATTCAGGTTTTGGAGAATAAATATAAGATTGCCAATTTTTTACAGATAGCCATATGTTGATACAGACAGGGCAGATAGAGGTTTACCTGTATAACCAGGAGCACAGAGGCAGTTGTATCCACCAGTTCTGCTGACACAATCTTCTCCATCTAGACAAGGTGAGATTTCACATTCATTCATATCCAATTCACAGAGAGATCCATGGTAACCTGGCTCACAAATGCACATAATTCTAGAGAAAAGCAGGAAAATGAGAAGTTGTATGTAATAAGAAAAAGCATTTCATATATACATAATGTATATGTATATTTTAAATTTTAGCCTTTTAATTTAAATAAGTGGTAGTATTTTCTTTTCATTTTTTTTCCTCTGGAGAAAATACAAACTACCTTTGTTGGTTCACACCCTGGGAAGTTCCTCAAGTGAAATTCGAAACTGGTCCCCACAGATTCAAAGCAAGGAGAGCCAGAAGAAAGAGGCAAACCACTCCAAATTGGTGGGGGACAGGTTTAATATGCAAGGGAACTTACATTCCAGGCATGTCTTGGGTATCCACAAGACAAGAAGATCTTCACACACACTCCCCAAATCTTAAAAGTTTATATTAAAGCATTAATGAGGTTGTCATGTATCAAGTCCAGATGGTCTCAATAATGCATTACTCTCTCAAAACTTTGTCTAGTGGACAGAACATACATGCCAAGGACAAGCAGAAGAAGTGAGTTGCTTCCTAATTGCCGGGATCCAGTTTTCAGGTCAACACAAGGTCATATTGTCTCAATGACTTCCTTCAACAAACTTCTAGATATACTTCCCCTTAAATGTTCTTTATGTGGGGAATTTTTTTAAAAAAATGAATGTATTGGGGAAAATAATTAATAAAACTTTGATAAATACTATTGAGCTTAATTCTGTACTGTATTCATTTTATAATTTGTAATCATAAAACTTTATCCTATGTTAACAACTGGGTATTATTCTGCCCATTTATTGAATGATATTTTTGATATAGAAGCACTCTAGCTAAATTTAAAAAATCATTTTAGCAAAAACAATCTCATTACTGCTTAATTCAATGGACAGATGTTGAAGAAATTGGATGCATTTCAATGATTAGATGCCAGGTTCAAAGTATCATGCATTTAATAGAGGAAGGGTCTTTCAAAAGCCTTGCCATTGAGAATGGTTATAACAATATGTGGCAGAGTCACCCTGAATTTATTTTTAGTCTATTTCCGGATATTGTGCTGAACATATGTTTGTTTCAATATTTAGTCAATCTGTATCTATTTGCCAGATGATAGAAGACCAATTCTCCTGAAATGGAATTGTGACTAGTTTTAGTCTTGTGTGTGTGTGTGTGTGTGTGTGTATGATAAACCAATAAATAATGTTAAGAGAAAGCAATAATTTAATCTTTTAACTTGTATATTCATAGAGAAAACATTCATGAGAACATGAATAATTTCCATAGATAAAATTAAATTGAGAGAAAAATACACTTAGAAAAACAAGCTGTATATAGTTTTTCTTTTTCTTTCTCCTTTTGTAGAAGTCTAGATAAAAGTGCTTTCCCAAGTTTTCTTGTAATGTTTTTGAAACAGATTTTTATTCTGATTTTTCAAGGGAACTCTTCCTAATTAACTTGTTTCAACATAATTGTAATTACAAAAACAACCACCAGAAATTTAACATGCCTATGCTCCTCTTTTGCTCATTCATCATACATTATCTAATTGAGTGTCAGACACTAGTCAGGTACCCAGATCCAAGTGCTTGGATAAGGCTTGGGCTTATTTTTTAAATTCTCATAGAGAAGTTAGGATCAGTGATATGTAAACATTACAGGAAATACATGCCAATAGAGAAAAGTGTGAAGTCCTATAAAAACAGAGCTGTTAGAGAAGGTGACAGGAAAGGTTTTACTGTTTAGTCAATAAAGAGTGGAGTTTTTGTACCAGTTGGACAGAAGGCATTAAAATTCCATGTGCAATGTCATGATTGTGTAAAAAAGATTTGTATTTCTCAAGAGCACTCCATGTAACTAAGATTTTGACCAAAATCACTTTTTAGAGTGATCCAATTACTATGACTCTTGCATTTGTGTTCAAATAGAAAAAAATTTTTTCATCAAATATTTTGCTCAATATAGTCCAGAAGATGTAATGAATCTTTTAAATACTTTACTAAAATCAAGATATGTTCGTTAATGATACTCTCATTGATTGCTGTCGTGTGTTCCCAGTGAATCAATGATGATTCCAAGGGATCACAGAGTAGGTAGGAGTTTGACAGTGTTTTCAGTTGTAGCAGTAAAAGGTACATCCGGGAAATAATTTTTTCACACTGATAGGTTTGAAAATGGTGTATTAAAACAAAATGTATCAGATAATGACTTTGAACTCAATTTATACATCTGTTGCAAGTATTTAGGACAGTTCTATCATACTTCCAGAAATTACTGAATCTATTCTTTACTCTAGAAGAATGAATATTAGAAAAATATTTTCGGACATCTTTCCTGTCAGTGATAGACTTATAATAATTATCACTGATTTTCTCAATCTATTATAAACATTTATTCATTAAATTTACAGAATTATCTCACTCTGTGTGTATGTATATATGTGTTTCTCTTTTCCCCCTCTTTCTTTTTGAAAATCTGGAAATACCCATCCCTTGCCTTTTGCCACACGAATTTTATTTTCTGTGATTACAAAAAGGTTCCTGAATGGCTTCACTATTGATCATGTACCCTAGAATCTGGAGATTTCAACCAACTTAAAATAGGAGATATTCTCCATTGATGCTTCTAAATTGAATCAGTTGTCTCTATACTCTTTGCCAAACAGTACTTTAAAAAATGTTTATTTTTGCATCCATATTCATCAGGGATATTGGCCTGTAGTTCTCTTTTTTTACTGGTTCTCTGTCTGGTTTAGGAATCAAAGTAACACTGGATTCATAGAATGAGTCTGGAAGTTTTCCTTCCCTTTCTATTTCTTGGAAGAGCTTGAGAAGGATAAGCATTATCTCTGCTTTAAACGTCTGGTAGAATTCCCCTGGGAAGCCATCTGGTCCTGGGCTCTTATTTGTTGGGAGAATTTCGATAACTGATTCAATTTCTTCGATGGTTATGGGTCTGTTCAAGCTTTCTATTTCCTCCTGATTGAGTTTTGGAAGCGTGTGGGTGTTTAGGAGTTTGTCCATTTCTTCCAGGTTGTCCAGTTTGTTGGCATATAATTTTTCGTAGTATTCCCTGATAATTGCTTGTATATCTGACGGATTGGTTGTAATAATTCCATTTTCATTCATGACTTTATCTATTTGGGTCATCTCCCTTTTCTTTTTGAGAAGCCTGGCTAGAGGTTTATCAATTTTGTTTATTTTTTCAAAAAACCAACTCTTGGTTTCGTTGATCTGCTCTACAGTTTTTTTAGATTCTATATGGTTTATTCCTGCTCTGATCTTTATTATTTCTCTTCTTCTGCTGGGTTTAGGCTGTCTTTGCTGTTCTGCTTCTATTTCCTTTAGGTGTGCTGTTAGATTTTGTATTTGGGATTTCTCTTGTTTCTTTTTTTTTTTTTTTGTTTTTTTTTTTTTTTTTTTTTTTTTTTTTTAAAAATTTTTTTTTTCAACGTTTATTTATTTTTGGGACAGAGAGGGACAGAGCATGAACGGGGGAGGGGCAGAGAGAGAGGGAGACACAGAATCGGAAACAGGCTCCAGGCTCTGAGCCATCAGCCCAGAGCCTGACGCGGGGCTCGAACTCACGGACCGCGAGATCGTGACCTGGCTGAAGTCGGACGCTTAACCGACTGCGCCACCCAGGCGCCCCTCTTGTTTCTTGAGATAGGCCTTTAGACACTTCTCTAAAGAAGACATCTGGATGACCAACAGACACATGAAAAGATGCTCAACATCGCTCCTCATCAGGGAAATACAAATCAAAACCACACTCAGATATCACCTCACGCCAGTCAGAGTGGCCAAAATGAACAAATCAGGAGGCTATAGATGCTGGAGAGGATGTGGAGAAACGGGAACCCTCTTACACTGTTGGTGGGAATGCAAATTGGTGCAGCCACTCTGGAAAACAGTGTGGAGGTTCCTCAAAAAATTAAAAATAGACCTACCCTAGACCCAGCAATAGCACTGCTAGGAATTTATCCAAGGGATACAGGAGTACTGAGGCATAGGGGCACTTGTACCCCAATGTTTATAGCAGCACTCTCAAAATAGCCAAATTATGGAAAGAGCCTAAATGTCCATCAACTGATGAATGGATAAAGAAATTGTGGTTTATAGACACAATGGAGTACTACATGGCAATGAGAAAGAATGAAATATGGCCCTTTATAGCAACGTGGATGGAACTGGAGAGTGTGATGCTAAGTGAAATAAGCCATACAGAGAAAGACAGATACCATATGTTTTCACTCTTATGTTGGTCCTGAGAAACTTAACAGAAACCCATAGGGGAGGGGAAGGAAAAAAAAAAGGAGGTTAGAGTGGGAGAGAGCCAAAGCATAAGAGACTCTTAAAAACTGAGAACAAACTGAGGGTTGATGGGTGGTGGGAGGGAGGGGAGGGTGAGTGATGGGTATTGAGGAGGGCACCTTTTGGGATGAGCACTGGGTGTTCTATGGAGACCAATTTGACAATAAACTTCATATATTGAAAAAAAAATAAATAAAAAATGTTTATTTTTTAATCTATTTTTGTTTGTTTATTTTTAAGAAAGAGAGCGTGAGCAGGGAGGTGCAGAAACACAGGGGGACAGAGGATCTGAAATGGGGTCTGGGCTGACAGCAGGGATGTGGAGCTCGAATTTATGAACCATGAGATAGTGACCTGAACAGAAGTCATAAGCTTAGCTGACTGAGCCACCCAGGCGTCCCCCAATAGTGCTTTTCTAACTCCTCATTTATTTCACATTTACTAGATGACATTTGACTGTTAAGATGGGCTTTTCCTTTTCATTAATTACTTCATTCATTCATTCATCCATCCCTCCATCCATCCCTCCATCCATCCATTCATTCAATTATGGATTTGTATCTAAATGGAGTCAAGACTTTTTATTTTATTCAGTGGGTCAAATATATAACCATTTTTTATTTATTTGATGCTCACTTCATCTGAGAGTTGGATAGTAAGGACCTCTTCAAGTTTTCTCCTCTACCCTTTTGACATCTCCATCATTCTTTGAACAGTTTCTTACTTTCTAACATAAGATATTCCAGGTTTATCTTATACGTTTCCTTTTCCAGATCTAGAATAAGCCATTTATTCTAGAAGTCCTAGAAACCAAGTTATTTAGAACCATGTTATTTAGAAACCATGTTATTTAGAAACCAAGATAATTTCTATGTGTATGTGTATTTATGTTTATGTATACATATAGTTATATGTATATAACTATATGTACATACATATGGCACATATATGCCCATATTTATATTTATTGTTGTGTGTGTTCATATGTATATATGTATATTATAAACACATACATATAAAAGTATGAGTTCATACTAATTTCCCAATTCTAATTTAACATAATAGGGTTCATTTTAGTCTAGCTGATTTCTGTATTTGCCGTTCCTTTTATAACAATGAGAAACCTTGTTATTATTTTAAACATATTTACTTCCTCCATTAGTTAATGTGAAATACTTTTCATGTTCTTTGTCTTCTTGTATGGTGAAGATATGAGATTCTTTTTGGTTTTATTCTTTTGTTTGTATCATTTTGAGGAAGTATGAGAAGATTCAGATTTTCTCAACTACCTAGAATTCTCTTTTGCTCATTTTTCAAGTTTTGTTACCTTCTGAACTTTAGCTTCCTGGATTCTTTTATAGATTTTACTAAAAGTTATTCATTTATTATATAATAATAGGGCAAATTTCCATGAAAGTCAAATATTTATTTCAGAATAGAGCATCTACCTTGAATCTCTGTGCCTACCTCGTCTTTCCCAGAAGAATTGAAATGTATACATGTACTCTCTCCCTTCCTTACCCCCCACCTCCTACCTCCTTCTGTCTCTTCCCTGCTCTTGCCCCCACACCTCCTCTCCCAAATAGGAGAGATAGGCAAAGTGTAGCACATTGCCAACTTGTTCTCCACACCTACCTTGGCCCTTCAAATGAAACTGCATAAGGAGTGTCTGAAAGGAATGCCACCAGATTCCTCCTCCTATTGGCCTCCAGCTAAAATATACAATTATTCAGCTTTGGTGTATGTTTCCTTCCATCATTACTTGCTGAGGCCCTCATCCCTACAGTATTCAGATCACATCTACCTAGGCTGAGAGGAAAAAATAAAAGTGAACCTTGATTTTTATTAATGTTTTAAGTGACCCAGTTAATCTTATGGTAGTATTGAATTATACATTAAAAGTCTCTAAAACATTTTATTCTTTTGAAGAAACCCTATTCTAACAACTTCTAAAACACAAATATGCATATATTAAAAATCGCCTGTCCCAAAGCAACAATTAAGGCCATGAAATTAATAACATATTTTTGATAACATGGAAATTTCTAACTTAAAGTCAAGGCTTTATTTCATAAGTTTTAGTGGAATTAAGCTTAAATAGGTTGCTAAGGTATGGAACAATTTTTGCTCAAATTTCCTTTAATTTGATAGTGACCTTAAATTTTCCAGATAGGATTTCACCATACTTTTCCAAAACTAAAATGAATTTTAACAGGTGACTTCTAAAGAAAATTCAATACATTGAAAAAATGTAGGGGTAAAGAGCAGTAAATTCATTTTACATAAAGTGATATTGCCATAATGAAAGGAGAGGGAAAATGTAAGATAATCACATGGGCTTGTAGCTCTAAAATGTGTTCCTGCCTTAAATTCTTCCTTTATCTTGTTTTCATCTTATTTCAGATGAGAAACTAGTTAATAAGTAAAGAAATTGTTTTTATGTTTCTAGAAAGCTGAGATACTTTAAAATATAACGTTAAATTAAGTCATATTATGAGATCCAAAATATAGATTTTAATGAGTTTTAATTTTAAAATGCATTCGGGGGTGCCTGGGTGGCTCAGTCAGTTAAGTGTACGACTTCGGCTCAGGTCACGATCTCACAGTCCGTGAGTTTGAGCCCCGCTCGGGCTCTGTGCTGACAGCTCGGAGCCTGGAGCCTGCTTCAGATTCTGTGTCTGCCTCTCTCTCTGCCCTTCCCCTCTCAAGCTCTGTCTCTTGCTCTCTCTCAAAAAAAATAAACATTAAAAATATTTAAAAAAATAAAAATAAAATGCATTTGTAATATTAAGATTTAATATATATTTATTCTAACAGATCATTTTATAAAAAATAGAGTTCAAAGACAAAAATAAACTACAAAAACTATTGCAGGTAAAACTTTATGATTAAAATGTGTTAGCCTTGGGGCGCCTGGGTGGCTCAGTTTGTTGAGTATCTGATTTTGACTCCGGTCATGATCTCAGGGCTTGTGAGTTAGAGCCTTGCATTGGGCTCTGTCAGTGCAGAGTCTGCTTCAGATCCTCTGTCCCTCTCTCTCTCTGCCCTTCCCCGGCTTGTTCTCTCTCTCTCTCTCTCTCTCTCTCTCTCTCTCTCTCTCTCAAAAATAAATAAATATTAAGAAAACTTAGCCTATGTCACAGCTATTAAAATTTTGAGAGAATTTATAATTCACTTTAAAGCAATTTACAGCTCTTTCTTGTAATTCTATATTGCATTCCTGAACCATAGTTCATTATAATTAATGACATTTCTTAATCTTAAAATGAACAAGCTATTTATATTTGTGACATGGGTAAGGATTATTATACTAAAATTTTATGACAAAAGTTAAATAAGTCTTTTAAATAATATTTTAAAATTTTAGTAAGTTTAATCTGTGTTATAATTTTTAACGAATAAAAGCATATTTAAGTATAAAAACATATATAATAAAAATAAATACAATGCTTGTAAAATTTGCACATGGAAAAACTATCAAATTTAATATTAATCTAAGAGAATAATAGACATGCTATGTTTGACATGCACAGTTTACTTTTTGTTTTGTTTTAACCTAGCATCTTTAAGATGCTTTACTTTAAGGTACTGTACATTCTGTGTATCTCAAGGAAAAGGAAGAAGAAAAAGTAAACCAACTTTTTTCTACCCAATATATTTGCTTAATAGAGTGATTACTTTTAAAATAGTCTTTATATGTCATTATAATTTTACCACACATGGGTGTGGAAACAATGGTGTGATGGAAAAATTTTCAGTAGATTATAAGTCATTTAGATTAATAATTGGTTTTTAGGCAACCAATTTATTGAACAATCTATTGATTTTTATCTCTTAAATATACATTAACCAGTCATTTTCAACTTTGTACAGCAAAGAATTGCTGAACTCATGAATATCACACACTGATTGGTCAAAAATTCTTGATGATTTCTGTGTGATAATCACATAAGCCATTTGGAAATTGTCCTTATTCCATATCCTTTGAATGGACAAAACACTGTTATAGTAGTTGTTAGGGTGAATTCTTTCTTTAGCAGTCCATTTTCAGTAGTTAAATATTACTGTCAGTTATCTAAGTAAACTGATGACTGTGGCTTAAATAGACAATTCTAATGGATAACATATGTAATAAAGTCAGAAAATGTCAATTCTAATGTTCAGCTTGCAATAGTTTGTAGTTGAATTGGGGCTGTCATATCTCTAGGAATTCATCTTTAAATAATTAGTCATTAATTGTTGCAGGCCTCAGCTTCAATAATCAAAAGAGAGAATGGAACAGATTAAAAATATACATGCAATAACAAAGTACATTATATAATAATTAATATTTTTAATTATTTGTGCCTCTATAGTTTAATATCTACTAAACATACAATGATTGGTTTTAAATGACTTGTTATATTATTTCAAAAAAAATTAATGGTAAGTTAATATCAACATGCTAAAAAACACCAAAAGAAAGTCCTGTATCAAAAAACATATTCTTGGAAAACAGAATGTGATTACCTATTTTTCAGCTGTTGATTTTTTTTGTCTTTGAAAGATTTTAATGCATTGAAAATGGCCTTTATTATAACAATGTAAACAAAGCAATTTTTTGAGACTAGAATAATCAATCCCATATACCCATCATCTATATTTAACACATCTCAATCTTTTTCCAAGTTGCTGAATGATTTTAAGGAAAATGTATTTAACGTATATTTGAAAACCCTTTGGATACATCCCTATTCATTTTTCATTCCTTTCTACTGGGAAAAAATCACTATTCTTAGGTTGATATGCATTCTTCCAAATATGTTCTAAAATTTCACTAAATATTATATTAGTACCTCCAAAATAAAATATTTATGTATAAATCTAATAATATATGTGCATGATTCATATGAGGAAAATTACAAAACTCTGATAAATGAAATCAAAGAAAAATTAAATGGAGAGATACTACATGTTCATGCATAAGAAGACAATATTGTCAAGATGTTAGTTCTGCCCAACTTGATCTCTAGATTTGATGAAACCCCCATAAAAATTCGAGCAGGTTATTCTGTAGATATTAATAAAACAATTCTAACAATTATAGAGAGAAGCTAACGACTCAATGTTGAGGAGAACAAAGTTGAAGAACTGAAACTGCCTGACTTTAAGACTTATTATAAACCTATAGTAATCAAGATAGTGTGGTATTATCAAAAGAACAGAAAAATAGATCAATGGAACAGAATACAGAACTCAGAAATATACCTACATGACTATTGTGAACTAACCTTTGACAAAAGACAAAGGCAATTCAATGGAGAAAAGATGATGTTTTTTTTTTTCTTTTCAACATATGGTGTTGGAACAACTGGACATCCACACTGAAAATTAAAAAAAACTAGACACAGACCTTAAAATCCTTGTATAAGTTAACTCAAAATGGATCAAATACTCAATGAAAAATGCAAAATTATAAAAACTCAAATAAAGGACAAAATCTCAATGATCTTGGGTTTGGTTGTCTTTTAAATATGACAAAGAAAGAATTGATAAGATGGGCTTAATTCAAATGAAAAAAAATGTATTCTGTGAAAGACAATGTCAGGAGAATAACAATAAAAGCCACAGACTGGAAGAAGATATTTGCAAAAGACATATCTAATAAAGGATTATTATCCAAAATATACAAATACTAAAAGTTCAATAAGAAAAACAATCCAAATAAAACATGGGCCCATAATCTTAACAGATACCTCACCAAAGAAGACCTATTGATGTCAAATAAGCATATGAAAAGATGCTCCATATCATATGTCATGAGGGAAATGCAAATCAAAACAACAATAAAATACACTACACACCTTTTAGAATAGCCAAAATCCAGAACACTGACAATACCAAATCCTCATAAAAATGTGAAGCAACAGGAACTCTCATTCACTAGTGATGGGAATGCAAAATAGTACAGCCAATTGAGAAAATGATTTGGCATTTTCTTACATAATATTTTACTAAATAATGTTATATACATTTTCAGAGGAAAATTGCCTTGGGGTTCCAAATATTTCCTGTTTATTATATAATCATCTTGAAGGATGCCTGTGAATAGAGGCCATGACACCTCCATTTCCTTTCTTACATTTCCAATTACTGGGAAGGGCCTTTGGAAAAAGATAATGGTACTAGGCAGTTCAATAGTAATCAGGTGGTCAAATGTCATATCCAGAAACCTCCAACATCTGTTTCATGTCAGGAAGAGGCTGTTTCAGGCAGTATATTGTATTGGCAGCAGTTTTTCCTATATATGAGCCAAGCTTGAAGATTCAGATTTACAAAAACTCTTCAGCATTCTGCATATTGGTTGCCAGACTGCTCACCATTAGTAGTTGGCTATTTTCCATCATTCTTTTTAGTATATTCTAAGTTTGATAAACATTTTGATTTTATCAGCTACATTGCAGAGTCAACATCAACTTTATAATCAATTTGGTTCTCTGTAAATGAACTTATAGTTTTTATGTTCATGAATCTACCACAGGGTTCTCTTTTAAACAGAGGGCATTTTGTCTGACTTCTTCCTCTAACTCTTTTGAGATCTCATATTGGAACTTGGAAGAGTGGTCTTCAAAAGCCGTAAAATTAATTGATGTGAAGCACCTTCATTTAGACTTGTAAGATCATTTTGATTCTACTATTCATTTCATTCATTTCATTCTCTCTGACTCAGAGCTGTCTCCTAAGTCTCACAGGGAAAATTGGGAATGCTAGGCAGTTTGTGACCCAGGCTTCAGTTTGCATATTTTTTGTGAGTTTATTTTCCACTTACTGATCCTATCTTCTGTTTGTTGACAGCGTTTTTTGTTTTTTGTTTTCTTTGTTTTTTTTAATCTTAATTTTTTACCACTCTTCTTCCTGTCCACAGCTTCACCATGGGAAGAGTGTTTGCCCCACACTTTCAGGCATGGCTACAATTATGTTTTTGCACAGTGATCTACATACAGGTAAGGATAAAGGGCACTATTTCAGAGCCTAGGGCTTAAGAGGGTTTGCATGTTTTCTGCTTGTTCTCTTGAATTTCTGCCACTCTGTGAGAAGAACATGCTAGTCCAATAAAAATGAGAGACATTAGGAGCAACAGACTGGCAAACTCTTCTCCCTCCTCAGCTAGGTCCCAGAGAAATTTAGATGAACCCAGCCTATATGATAGCCAAATACCTGTAAACCACAGATGTGAAACTATTAATAATAGTTATTTTTTAAGCAGAGTTTTCAGTTGCTGATAAGCAACAACAAACCTGTATAGTCTGTATAGTAACTTTGAAGGAGTTCATATACCCTGTAGACAAAGGATAGATATGGCTAAGGACCTTAAGCCTTTGAATTCACTTTAAGCTCTATTAGTGGTAGAGGCTAAACCTCTCCTGTGTCTTATGGAATCTGTGCGTTTTTGCATATGGGCCCTCCTCTATATTCTGCTGAAGGAGTTGAGTTACAAAATGCTGCCAGTTTTCACTTGCTCATGCCCCATCATTTCTCATTGGTTCCAGCCCATAAAAAGGGTTAGATTCCAACTTTGCTGATGAGAGATGGAAACACTTAAGTGGGAACAGCTATGCTATATACCCAAGAAGAGATGCATAACCCCACCAATCTGTTTTGTCACAAAGTTGGGGAGCATGTGTGGGATTGAATCTAAGGTAGTCAGACCAAAGGAGAATAAATATAAAATTTAATGAGCTAAATGTGTTAACATGGATGGGAAGAGAAGATTCAGTGTGCTAATATTAGCATCCTGGGTATGGTGTTAGATAAATTGGCTAATCAAAAACAGGAGTTAATTTCAGCTTAGATTAGTGATGTAGAAGTGCCAGGGTATTCTTGGTATATATTAGGAGAAGTTCACAGGCTTATTGTTATGGAAATTGCTTGAATGGATCTATCATGTGTCAGCTGTTCAGTTGCCTCTTAATTTCTATTCCAAGAGAATAAAGGAAGGCATTCCTATCTCCTAGGAAGAAACTGCATTCACCCAGGAGGGCATTTTATTCACCAAAATGAAGAACAGGGTTGGTGAGGGAGCACCAGTGTCTTAATGAAGTTTGTGGTGATTTTCCTTTATAGGCTGGAGTGAATGTGGGATGTTAAAGTAAAATTGGGTTCCCCAGTATAAATTAGAATAATGGGATCCAAGAATGGATAAAAACTGTTGGATATGCTTGACTATAATATTTAAAAATGAGGAAATAGCCACATAAATCAGAGAAACATAAATAGAATTAAGTATGTAGGTCTGCAGGACAGAAACACAATTCAATTTGCCTATGTAGGGATTCCTAGCCTCTTACACAATTACAGACTTATGCTATGTCATGGACTCAGGGTCTCAACTGAAGGACAGTAAGTCCCTTTGAAGTAGGATCTTGTCATATAGTCACATGTGTTTCATGTATCTTCCTGAAGGTTTCCACAGAGGATTCTGAGGCCATTTACAAGTATGATTGCTCATTGATGAAAGAAAGATATTCAGGCCTTCTAAGTTCCTGGGAAACAAATGGCCCTAAACTTATGCTTATCTTTGAAATACTCTTTCCACCAGTAGGAGTGCACATTTATTTAGGTCTGGTAGATGGATCACAAATCCATCTTTTGTTTTGTTGTTTTATTTTCCCCCAGAGTCTCTGAATATATAGTGTAGTCAATATACTTAGTAATAGAATTTCCACATTGGAATAAGAACTGTTACGCAGGAAAGCCCAACTGGAAGGTCTTGAAATGCCCCTTTAGACTTATCAAGGTTTCAAACCAAAAGCAATTCTGTATCCCTATGGGACTTGTAGTGATTAGTGTCCCCTTCAAGCCTTGTGAGTTACAGGAGTGGTGATTCAAAGCATGTTTCTATTTACTTCACTAGATTAGACAGTGCAAAAGCCAGATGGCCATACAAAATAGTAGAAATAATAGAAGATTATCAGAAACTCAAGAAGGTTGTGATATAAATTTTTAGAGCAATTCTAGATGTTAGATTTCTATTAATATAAACAAATGTAGCCCTTGGTGCCTGGAGAGCAATAGTGATCCAGCAAATGAGTCTTATTTATCCTAATCAATGTGTGTCCAGTTGAATTTTTCCAACCGTTTTTTTGAAAGATATTTTAAAAGACCTAAATAAAGACATAGCAATTCTTTTCAAATTGATCTACAAATTCAATGAAATCCCAATAAAAATTCTACCCAGTCTTTGTTTGCTTGTTTGAATGTAGGGATTTATGAGGAACATGTTGATTGTAACAGAAGAAACTGTCCAAAATAACTAAAGCTTCTGGAAGAAGATTAAAAAATATTGCATTACCAATATTGAGATATTTCAAAGTTAAGTAATTAAGATTTATGGTACTGGCACATAGATAGCTAACTGAAATAAGGAAACAGAATAGAGGCAAAGAAATAAACATATTCATTTATAGGGATTTGATCTGCAACCAAGAAGGTGTTGTAGGTCAGGCCAAGCAGTAAGTAACAGATGAACTTATGCAATACATATAGCAGGCACAATTGGTATAGCATATGGAAAAATGAATGTAAGATTCCATCCTTATACACGCACAACATACCACACACACACACACACACACACACACACACTTTCCAGATAAATTGATTTAAATGTGAAGGGTGAAACTTTATTTTATTTAAAAAATTTTTTTTGAAGTTTATTCATTTTTGAGTGAAACAGAGACAGAGAGTTAGTGGGGGAGGGGCAGAGAGCCAGAGAAACACAGAATCGAAAGCAGGCTCCAGGCTCCAAACTGTCAGCACAGAGCTCCACGAGGGGCTTGGGGCTTAAACTCATGAACCATGAGATCATGACCTGAGCAGAAGTTGGATGTTTAACCAAGTGAGCCACCCAGTTACCTGAAAACTTTAAATATTTTAAAAGGAAATCTAAGCAACATCTTTTTGTCATAGAATAAACTTTTTTAAAAATATTGAACCAGTTTTGAATCCCTGGATTAAATCTTACTTGATCATGGCCAACAGTTTTTTAAAAATCTATTATTGAATTGAGTTGCTAATATTTTCGGTTTTTCCTTTTCTTTTTTGCTGTGTCTTCATCTGTTTTTTTTTCTTTTTTTATGAGGGTAATGCTGGCCTCATAGAATGCATTTGGAAGTTTTCCTATCTCTTCTATTTTTTGGAATAGTTTGAGAAGAATAGCTATTAGCTCTTCTTTAAGCAGTGTAAACATTTTAAACAAGATGAAAAACGCAACCCATAAACACACATTAATTTGGTTAGATTAAAATTAAATTTTAGCACTCAAAACATCATAAAGACGGTGAAATGTCAAGCCACAATCAATAGAATATTTTTAGTACATACAGTACAACTAATGAAAACAGTAATAATTAAAACACATAAAGATTCTTACAAATCAAGAAGAAGAAAACATAAATGGGAAGATGCCATAAATAGGCATTTCTAGAAAGGAAAAATTAGGGACTCCTGGGTGGCTCTGTTGGTTGAGCATCTGACTCTTAGTTTTGGCTTGGGTCATGATCTCATTGATTTGTGAGTCTGAGCCCCGTCTGTGGCATCATGCTGAGGATGTGGACCCTGCTTGGGATTCTCTCTCTTCCTCTCTCTCTGCCCCTCCCCGACTCAGGCTGTCTCTCTCTCTCAAAATAAATAAATAAACTTAAAAATTGCATTAGGATGGAAAAATTAAATATTTTGAAATGGCTGAAGAAATGCTTAAAGTCATAAGTTATGATGGGAGTACAGAAAAAAAACACACACACAAGGAGATAGAATTTTGCACGCAGCAGATAAGCCCAAATGAAATATGTAAGAATGTAAATAGGGACATTTTTTCACTTTTGTTAAGAGTGTGAATATTCCATTTTCAAAGTGAATTGAAAAAAATGATATAATACATGTGAAAACATCTACTCAATAGTGCAATTATTCCATTTTTAGATACCAAACTAAGGTAACATTAGTAATTGTGTATTGGGGAAATATTTGAAAACTGAAATGATATTATTATGTCTAAGAAAGAAGAGTCAAATAAACCAGATATCTATGATCAGGAGAATGATAAACAAATGTTGGCACATGTTTAAATGGAATATTCTACAACAGTTAAAACTGAGCAACTGATACATGAATAATGCAGAAATATTTAAAAAAATGAATTGTTTCTGAAGATGATACACAATATTATTTCACTTACATTAATATGCAAGCTAAGTGTTTTATTGAGGCAGGCATACAAATGAAATGGTTAATGCTGTATATTTTTTAAGTGTTTACTCATTTTTTGAGAGAGAGAGAGAGAGAGAAAGAGAGCATGGGTGGGGGAGAGGCAGAAAGGGAGGGATGTGCAGAATCCAAAGCAGGCTCCAGGCTCTGAGCCATCAGCACAGGGCCCCACAGGTTCACGAACCTGTGAACTGGTCTGAAGTTGATCATGACCTGGGCTGAAGTCCGGTGCTCAACTGACTGAGCCACTCATGTGCCCCAACTTGATAGTGTATGTTAAAGGCAAGGTAATGGGTTAAATAGGTGATGGGGATTAAGGAGAGCACTGTGATGAGCATCAGGTGATGTATGGAAGTGTTGAATCACTATATTGTATACCTGAAACTAATATTACCCTGTATGTTAACTAACTGAAATTTTAATAAAACTTAAAAAACAAACACAAAATAAAATCTTGGTTGAACAACTACAAAAATCATGATATTCAATACAATTGTATGGAAGAGTAGAGGAGTACTTGGGTTTAAGCAAGTAAGTACTTGGGTTAAGGATACTGGGAATATTCTGCTTAAGTTGAATGATGGGTGCATATATGTTCACTTTACTATTTAAATATCATGTATATAAAATAACTGAATCAGTAAATGTAGTCTCTAACCTGTTTGACAGATCCACGCAGGTTCCATTATTTTTGCAAGGTCTAGAAGAACACTCATTTGTATCAAGATCACATAGAGGTCCAGAAAACCCAGGTCTGCAAATACATCTTTTAAACAAGACGTTTAATGACTCCATTAATATAAACATACAAAGTCAAAGCTTCAAATAATTGTAGCATGGCAAATTGTTAATAACCAGAAATGTTGTTTAATTTGTCAACTGAAATTATAAACATGGATATATTTAGATACATCTAGATGCATAAACTTGAATCCAGATATTTTTGGGTTTTCTGTACCTGAAATTGTTGACTCCATCTTCGCAGTCACCATAATTCTGGCAGGGAAGAGAGAAGCACTCATTCACATTAATTTCACAATGTTCACCCTCAAATCCTGCGGAAAGATGAGATGGATATAGATGAGCAATCCTCACTTTAGAGTGTGAAAACCAGTCAGTGGTAAAGAGTCTGGAGAATATGCTCTTAGAGGAAGTTTATGGGAAAAAAAATTAAATAAAGAAGAGAAAACACCTCATCTATGGCCTCTCATATAACTCTATTTCACATAACATATGAATAAAATTATGTTAGTTTCTAATTAATGAGTTCAAATGAAAGAATCAGGGGAGGAATATTTTACTCAATCCTTTGGGAAAGTGGGGTCGTTGCTAATGTTGCTGTTGTTTTAAAGTATTTAAATGTTTGAACAAGAAGAACTGAAACAATCTGGAAAGGAAATGAATTAATGTGATGGCTGATCTTAACATAAAATTGAGCTTCAGCAATCAAATTTATTCAAGGCAGTTAGCAGATGAGGCAAATTATTTAATTACTTTCCATATCCAAGTGATTCAAAGAAAACAAATTATTTTGATCCATAACTACATAATCAGTCATCCATTTAAACACATGCCAGTTATTTTTTTTAAAAAACAAAGAACATGAAAAAAAAATGTACAGAATTATGAGAGGCACTTGTAATTATTTCAACACTTGTGTCAGAAAAAAATCAGTATATCACTTTTTAAAATGCATTTAATATTTTAATATTTATGATGACAATTTAAACAATTATTTCCATATTTCTATATTAACTAGGTAAATTGAAATATAGTCTTATACTCATTTTTCTTGCTAATATTTTTGTAATACTAGTTAGAGAATGTATGAAACAAGAGGATTTTCCTTTATCTTACTTTTCCAGTGCTATAACTAAGTGCCAAATAATTGCAAATTTCTGACATTACAAATACAATATCTACTCAGATTTTTTAGCTTGAAGAACATGTCATTCAAGTTGTTCTATAAAACCTGTAATTTTTATTGGCATATAGGCTAGGATCTGAAAGAGCATGATCTAGGGACCCATGAAGGGCCATCTTCCTACCACAGTTCTATCTCATAAAGTTTCTCCTCCTCTTTCTATCTTCAAATATCTCTTCACGTTGAAAGTTTCAAATCATTTGTAATATCAGCATGGAGATGATATAGCACTGCTTCTTTGGTCTCTATTTCTATTACCATGATCTTTTAGCTTCAGCATCTACTGCTGAGTGGAATGTCCTCTATACTTCCTCATTTACAGTCCCAGGAGAGAACATGGGTTTGTCCTACTTCATCCTTTCACGTCGTGCTATTAGCCATTGCCATTCTCTGTGGTGTCTACCACCAAGTCAAGTGGCAAACCTGCTTCTACCTGGGAGTTTGGCAAGTTGGTATTACCTCTTATAAAATCTGGCTGCTTTTAGGTGGGAGATAATATGGAAACTTAAACATTACTTAATCCAAAAGAAGGCAAGAGTAAAAAGGAACAAAGTAGAGATATGGTACTATAGAAAGTAGAAAACAAATAGCAAGATGATTCATTTAGAGCCATTATACACCAATATTTATATCAAATGTGGTTTTAAAAAAATACTTCAATAAAAGGCAGTGACAGCCAGGCTAAATAAAACAACAGAACCAACTACATGATTTCTAAAAGAAATTCACTTTAAATATAGAGATGACGATAGGTTAGAAGTAGAAAGACGGAATAAAGATGCACTATGAAACACTTATCAGAAGAAACCTATAGTGCCTATGTGTCTAGCAGATTAGGTAGTCTTTAGGACAAGCATCATTATTAACTTGTCCTATTTTTTTCTTACTCAATTATCAAAGCCTGCAAGTTAAGTTCCGAAGTTTCATGCTTACAATTTCTTTCATGTACTAGGTTTGTATTGTCAGTATTAACAATAAAATTAAAAAGAGTTATTTCCAAGTTAATACGGTTCTCCTAATTTTAGGTAAGCAAGGGTATCATTCCAACACATTTCACCATTCATCAATCCAATAATGCTATCCTATTTAAATTGTAACTGTTACAGCATAGTTATAAATAACATAATAAGCTTTTTTTTACGTATATATATATACGTAAAAAAACTTAAAGATTTAGAACAGTGGATGCATTACACTATTCCTACTTCAAGCATGACTAGCTTTCTCTAGGAGGTAGAGTCTTCTGACACTAAGCTGTTTCTTAGAAGTGCTCGTCTGAGGCACTGGAACTCAGAGGCATTGGCTAGCTAGAGAAGTAATGCCAGTGTACCTCCCTGAGGTCAGCTGGGCTGATAAATCAGAAGAACATTCAGAACCTGGAAACTCAGGCAGCTCACAGAATAACCTTGTGTTTGTGATTTTGCCTTATTCATTTAGTTTGACATTTCTGAGATGGAGCTTTGTTACCAACCAGCAACATGTCAATGGGTTGAGGAAATTAGATTGCTACAATTCAATAGACATTGGGAGAAAGAAATAAAGTAGACACAGAGTGCATTTAAAATAAACTGAAGCTTTGCTAAGAAAGTTTGTGTTTGGGGGGTTTAAAGGAGAAAAATGTAAATATACTTAGTCCTAAACTATACTTTCCATAGTCCTTGGTGTTAGAAGCAGATATTCATTCGTGTGAAGGGTATTTGTTTTGAATATATGCAGTGACAACTAAAAGTCTGTCAAAACTTTATAAGTACAGTTAATTCATCCCATGCTACTCTCCAGTTATTTCTCCCTATCCAGACTATTAAGCTGACTCTATTAACTGCAATAGGGTTTTTTATACACAAACTGATTTTCTTATAATGTCTTGCCTATACATTGTCATAGAGAATGCATGTGACTAATCAATAAATATTTTTACATTTTCTCATCCTCTAAAGCATAATGGTAAGTTACTAAACTTATTCTTCATGTTTAGGAGCCAAATCAGTGTCAACTATAGGCATAATCTTTAAAATCACTTAATATTTTCTCATTTCTAAAAAAAATTGTTTTCACATGATTCTTTAGAGGGGATATCACAGATTTTTTTTTAATTTTTTTTAACGTTTATTTATTTTTGAGACAGAGGAAGACAGTGCATGAGTGGGGGAGGGGCAGAGAGAGAGGGAGACACAGAATCTGAAACAGGCTCCAGGCTCTGAGCTGTCAGCACAGAGCCGGACGCGGGGCTCGAACTCATGGACCGCGAGATGGTGACCTGAGCTGCAGTCGGACGCTTAATCGACTGAGCCACCCAGGCGCCCCGGGGATATCATAGATTAAAGTACATTAATAATAGTTCGATTTTCGTGAAACTTGATTAAGAAACATTTTGTTATTCAGGGCTATACCTTGACAACTCTCCCATTAGAAGTAATACCACTTGGAACTAGGAATGAAAGTAAATAGGGGAAAAACTAGAGCATATCTTTTATGTATTCAATAAGTTAGTGTTAAAATCATACATTTTAAAATAAAAACTAAAAATATTAAAAGTGAATGATTTTCAAAAGCATTAGAAAGACATTATTTTTCTTTTTTCTTTCTTTTTCCGAGAGAGAGGGAGGGCATATAAGTGGGGGAGAGAGGCAGCAGAGAGAGAGAGACAGTGAGAGAGAGAAAGAGAGACAAAGAGAGAGAGAGAATCTTAAGCAGGTTCCATTTTCAGCACTAAACGCTATGTGGGGCTCGACCCATGACCCGAGCCAAAATCAAGAGTCTGACACTCAACCACCAGAGCTACACAGGTGTCCCTATATTTTTATTTAAAAATTTTAATTTATCTAGATTTTAAAACTTTATGAAAACAACTACAATAAAAAGATATCTTTCTCTTGGCAAGTCAGAATTTTTTTTAAATATTGTTTTATTTTTATTTTAAAACAATATAATACAAATATTAGCATTGTCTTGAAAAATTAACTAACTATTACAAAACAGTTGCATTTACTTCTATGAAATAGAAAAGACAGAACTAATTTCTAGTAGGCTTAATATGGTTTTAACACTGATTTTTAAGAAAATTAAAAAAAATGAGTATAAAAGCTAACATTTTCTTTAAAAATTTTTGATGTTTTAATTTATTTTTGAGAGAGAGACAGAGAGAGTTGGAGAGGGGCAGAGGGAGAGGGATACACAGAATCTGAAACAGGCTCCAGGCTCTGAGCTGTCAACACAGAGCCCAACACGGGGCTCGAATTCATGAGCCATGAGATCATGACCTGAGCTGAAGTTAGATTCTCAACCGACTGAGCCACCCAGGCACCTCTTAAAGCTAATATTTTAAAATACAATAAATTATTGACATGTTTTTAAAGTTAACTAGCAACAATATATATTTTCTCTGAAGAATTTCCCCAATATAAATATCTACAGCTCTTTAAACCTAATAGATACATGCTACCAACATAAGCACATATTTTTAATTCTCAAAGAGTAATTTTTAATTTAGACAAACTATATTGTCAAGTGACACATTTATTTGGTGCTTGGAATTATACACCTCAGGTAACATGGCATTACCGTAGTAATTGTATATGTGTTGGAGTAATAGACACATTTGAATGCAACTACTTGCTTCCTCTGGTACTACAAATCCATCATGCTTAGAATCCCAATTGTAAATCGACAGCACATGTAAATGATTTGATTCTTCCTTCCACTGTGACATTTTACAAGTACTCTTTGCCACATTCTAATCCTTTGTAAAGTGTCATTTTAAAAAACTTTTGCTCCGGGGCACTTGGGTGGCTCAGGTGGTTAAGCCTCTGACTTCAGCTCAGGTCATGATCTCAGTTGGTGAATTTGAGCCCCACATCAGGCTCTGTGCTGACAGCTAAGAGCCTGGAACCTGCTTTGGATTCTGTGTCTCCCTCTCTCTGTCCCTCCCCAGTTCACACACTCTCTGTCTTTGTATTTCAAAAATCAATAAACATTAAAAAATTTAAAAAAAAAGAACTTTTGCTCCTTTCACCTTGGAGACATATGGATGAAGTGGGTACATTTGGAAACTAAGCCCTGTAAATTAAAAGTAGTGGATAAGGTGGTGTTCTTGCCTACAAACCAAGATATAATTCAAAGTAGAAAGAGAAAGAAGCTTTCCTAAAGAGAGTATGAGAAACAAAATATACTTTAAGCTGAAATGATTTTAGGTCTCCCACTGTACACACACATACTAATAACTCCACTGTATGCTGTACGCATTTTATCCACATGCATTTTATCTATAGTCATCTCTACCTCTGTATTGTAACCCTCATGCCATTCTTATATTTCATTTCTACCAGTCTGAAGTTGAACTGCGTTTGTTCAACCTCTTGAGCTTTATTAGCTCTTTCCCTTTACTATATGCATTAGAAATCACTCTTTTGATCACATACAATATAAACAAAAATACTAAGCTAGATAGAAGGAATGGCATTTATTGGGTAGCCTAGCTGGAAGGATGCCCCATAGTCTGTAGAATTTATAAAAGAACCATAGGAACTGCCAGGATGAGTTATTCTTTCACAAACACTTCTCTCCTAGTGAATTCAGATCTCCATGTGAAGAGAACAGGGAGTTGGCTGCATCCACTGAAAAACTCTGGAAAACAGAAGAAGACTCTTTCCTTAGTGTCAATTCCAAGGAAGGGCTCTCAGTGCCAATATTCCAGTCCCATGCTGATGTGGATCAATCATAATTGCCAGAGAGATGGAGTTTTCTATCTCTCTTAGCTTGAGCTCTTCCAAAATAAGAATATGAGATAATAATATGTACTCAGGTAGCTTATTTGAGAGGTGATCCCAGGAATTCCTGCAAGGGAGTGGGGAGATAAAACAGGGGAGAGAGGGGCTTAATGAGTAGGCTACTGTGACGGGCAATGGAGGCTCCAAGGCTGCTGGGGATCCTCTTATGAATCATGTGGAACATAACTCAGAGCTCTCACACTCCATAACAAACTTTGAATCTACAAAGTAGGAACGTGGTACTTTACTGGTTAGTTAATTTATGTCTTTCCTTGAACTTAAGTTCCTTGAGGGTGTGTCTTTGCCTGCTTAATTTCCCCAGAACCTGTTTCAAGACTTGACACATGGTAGGAAATCAATATGTTTGTTGAATCAGTTAATAAAGAATACAATTTTTAGGGGCGCCTGGGTGGCGCAGTCGGTTAAGCGTCCGACTTCAGCCAGGTCACGATCTCGCGGTCCGTGAGTTCGAGCCCCGCGTCAGGCTCTGGGCTGATGGCTCAGAGCCTGGAGCCTGTTTCCGATTCTGTGTCTCCCTCTCTCTCTGCCCCTCCCCCGTTCATGCTCTGTCTCTCTCTGTCCCAAAAATAAATAAACGTTGGAAAAAAAAAAAAAAGAATACAATTTTTAGATTTCTAGAACCCTACCAACATCTATTTGCAAGATTGGGCAGAGCATAGTTCAGAGAGACAAAAAAAAAAATATATATATATATATGCATATATATATACACATATATATATGCACACACATATATATGCTATTTATGCTATATATATACACACACACATATATATATATATATATACACACACACATATATATATGTGTGTGTGTGTGTGTATATATATATATATATATATATATATATAGCATAAATGTTGAGGTAAGCTAATTGATTGCATACTAAATCACCAAAACCTAACACTTTATATAAGGTACCTAAAGTAACCCATTTGTTTCCAGGAATCTTGAAGAATCATATTTGTCTTTCTATGTGCTATTTTTATATTTATTAAAGCACTTATTTTTTTTTACCACAGAAATTATTTAAACAAATAGGATTAGATACAAAACAAACCTGTATTGAATTGTTACTGGTAGACACCTTTCTATCTGCCTATTTTCCACTAGAAAATGGTGAATGTTCATAGGGATAAAGTTAACTTACCTCAGTTCTAAACAGAAGACAAAAGCACTGCCTTTACTTTCTCTTGCAAAACATGATCACCATAGTTCTGGTGTTTTACTACACCTATAATTTTTAAGTTGCTCACATTGTACCCAAATGGATTAGATTGTTTTGACTCTAAGTTTCAATCACACTAACCAAAGTAGTTTACCTGGTAAGCATTCTATTTGGGATGAATCATAGTATCAGTTATTCTAGTTGCTGTTCTTCAGAGTGAATTTTAATGCCATTTATAATTTAGTTATCTAGTACATAGTCACATTACTACTCTGGCTTTGAGGTTTTATTTATATTCGTATTTAAATTGTGATAGAACATACAGACTGACTGAAAACTGTGAACAGAATTTCAAAAACGCATATGCTGAACTCCAAGACCTTAAGCCTTAAATCTCTTTCCTCATGATACCCTATATCCTAGGCACTTAGCAAACACTAACAGCTTGCAAAGAATTCCAGTGGAGCTTCGAAATCCTGTATCTATATATGAGGTTAAGTCTTGGAATTCTTCATGGTTTTAAATTTCAGTACTTTTATTATTTTGTTTGTTTTAAGTTTATTTATTTTGAGAGAAAGAGAGAGAGTGTGTGCGAGCAGGGGAGGTGAGAGAAAGGAGACAGAATTCTAAGAGAATCCTAATCCTGCTCTATCAGTCCAAAGCCCAACATGGGGCTCAATCTCTCAAGAACTGTGAAATCATGACCTGAGCTGAAATCAAGAGTTGGATGCTTAACCGACTGAGGTACCCAGGTGGCCCTTAAATTTCAGTACTTTCAAAATTGAATTTGATCAGAATATTTTCTTTAAAAAAATAATATGATGCCTTTGACGTAGATACTTTTTCAAATAACAAGTATTAAAGTAATTCAGGGCATAGTGTCTAAGCTATTCCACAGTCACCCTCTTTTTAATATTCTGAGGTAGTTTTTTAAAGCAATGTCACAGGCTTCAGTTTGATCTGCTAAGAGGTTGAAGTACTAAAGGCAATAGTGAGTAAACATTTTTTACAGTAGTTAGATCTCATTTACAGAAACTTACTCCTACATTTCCTTAGGTTTTGAAAAAAATTTCAATTTCAAATATATATATATATATACATATATATATATATATATACACACACACACACATATACATGTATACATAAATATATATATGAAGCAAAATAGTTTAGAAACGATGTACACTTCAAATATCTCTTTGTGCTGAATCACAGTTAGAAACACATGATTCGTTGTGCCCGCCCACTACTCTGTCCAAAGCATTGATTTCAGTGCTCATATCTCTCTTAAACCCTTAAGTAGAACGATGAATTTTCAAGAAAAAAAATAAACCAACAAGATTTTACTAATATACAAGATGAAATAAATCTAAATTGTCTTCAAGATATTTTTGTGATGTTCATGAGGCTAGAAAATATTATTACTAATATGATAGTTGATAAGGTTTTATGATATCTCTGAACTTATTTTTCCTTCATCCCTCAACAGGAAAGGAATCTCACTAGATTATATAAATTCACTAAGTACATCTTTGAATTACAAATAAATTGTCAAAAAAATTATATGGAAAAAAATGACATGCCCCCAAAATATGCCTGTCTTGTAGAAAACTATCTTTGGCAAAAATAGAGGAGGTTTTATTTTAATAGAGGAAATAGGCTACTGCCTCTCAATAAATATTATCCATTACTTCTATTCTGAGAATATATTAGTAGGCTAAGTAAAGTATCACAGAGTAATCCTGCTAAATAAATCAGCTCCTCCCTTGCTACTGAATAATATTTCATAAAGTTTCACTCTCAACATTTATTAAAAGGAAAATTCTTCATTTAAATTATTTACTTTATAATTACTGAGGGTTTCAGGGTATTAGGTGTTCCCCTCACATTTTTTCCTATCTTGCTTTTCCTGACTCATTCCTGCAAACATTTATCCATATACCTTATATGCCCCTATTATTTGTTTTATACAGCCCATGTCATTTTTGCAAAAACAATTGCTAATGGCTTTCCACTTTGTAGTTCCAATCCCTCCTAAGGTCCAGAAGTTTCTGTCATGTATGTACATTCAAGGACTTGCCTCTATATCCTTACAATAGATTTTCTTATACATCAGGAATTTCTAGAGTTTTCATAAAAACAAACAAAAACAGCTTTGACTAAGATACCAATTAATTGGTACAGTCTAAGCTGACCTTTTGGGACAGAAGAGTAAAGAAGCACTATCCTTATTTTTAATAAACATCTATTCTAGTAGAATCAGTAACAAGGAAAGAGACATGAACCCATAAGTTGGCATTAGAAAATAACTAACAGTTGTAGGCTTTTATACACAACATGGTTTTTATATTGTGCTTATGACAAACACATTCCAGTTATAATGAAAATGTGCTAGTTTTATGATAGAAGCATTCCTGCTGAAGATAGTAATAGCTCTTGAGTAGTCAGCAATACATGAGCAGTAAACATTTATGCAGATCACCTAATCAGATCACTAATCAGATTTCTTTCAGTTACATCTGAAGAGATCCCAATCAAGCACCTTGAATAACTTGATATGACCCAGAAAGCCGGAAGTTACTCACTTCAGGAATAGCTGGATTTGGAGCTCCAATAATGTCTTTTGTGATCTGCCCGTCCTCTATCCCTTTCATAGGCTCTATTTTAGTGCACAAAGTAGCCACAAGAGTCACATGATACTGGCTTAGCAACCACAGCAGACATAAATGGTGTTCATAGATCCCTCCAGGAGGGAAGTTACAGTGAAGCATTTGATTACCCTAGATTCTATCTATGCTCATTTCTAACTAACTGCTATTGTAAGGAACACTACATGGACAAAATTCAAGAAAAAGAAGCTATTAACAATAGGAGAAGATTTCTTAAAAAACAAAAAAAAAAAAAGAGCCCAAATCTATGAAGTTTTGCCTTTCCCTCACCCAATCCCCCTGGCCCCCCAACATCATGCTACTTAGGTTAACTTTTTAGATTATTTCTGTGGTCTGTTTATATACCTATATTTGGAGTCAAATACTCCCCCATCTCCAATGTATATATGTAAGTTTTCTCTCACCCATTTTTAGGGAGTCATAATACCATAAATACAAAATAAACCAAACAGACAAAAAAGTGAAATATAACATTAAAACAAATATAGGCTCTTACCTTCTCTACACACACAATAATGATTTCCATCAACCAAAGTCAAGCACGTTGAGTTGTTTCTGCAAGGGTCACTGAGTGGATCACAGGGGTTATAGTGTTGATGGCAAAATTTTCCAGTATAAAAGGGTGGGCACAGGCATACAAAGTGCCCAGGAATGGAAGACTCATGACAAAGAGCTCCATTCATGCATGGGTCAGAGTCACATTCATTTATTTCTTCACTACAGTTTTGTCCAGTCCATCCAGGTGTACACTCACAGCTGAAATAAAATTTTAACAAGTATGAACAGTGCTGTTTCAAATGTATTCTTTGAATTTTGAATGTATTACTACATTGAACTAATTTGTAGTATTTTTATTTATAACAAGATTAATAAGCATAGTTTAGAAACATCGTTTACCTAATTTCCTGAGACAATTCAATGTATAATACGGCAAAACTGACTGCAATGGCAAAGATAAGATTTAAGAAGCATTTTCTAACATAGTAGGCCACTGACACAGATCAGAGAACAACAGTGTTACCAATTTCAATTTTGGCAACTATTGAGTTTAATTACCAATTGACAAAATTTCCTCAATTATTTCTTTTATGCAAAATAATTTTCACTGTTTATAAGACTGAGATGATATTTATGCAATGTCTTTAGCAACGTGACTCTTATAATCACCAGAGTATTTATAACAAGGTGTTCCTTTATGCTAAGCAAGTTTTTCATTTCACTTTTGCATGCTTTTAAGAACATCTTTCCTACTAATATTTGAATAATGTGGGAAAATTGAAGAGAAAGCAAATCACTAAAAAGTGAAGCATTTGGATCTTATCTGTACCTTACAGACTCTAGCTAGGTCTAACCCTCAACCATCTGGCATCTGTCATTCTCTCAGAAACTTTTGAGTTCAAATAGCAATTTAACCAAACATCTTCCATCAAACTAGGCTAATTCTTTTTCCTGAGAGGAGGAGGATTCTAACAGAGCAGAAAAAATGTTTGTCCATGTAATGTATTATTCAAACAAGGAAATGGACAGGAAATGAATGGAGTAATACTGAAACCTGCCAATATGGAATGAATGGGAGGACTGTCCACCAACAGGTTGAGTGGAAGTCAATCAAAAACTGTGTGCATGTTCAGAGAGCAAGAGCACTCATGTCAGTCTATGGGCAAGGTAGAGCTCTAAATCTAAAGTAAATGTGTTATTTGTCAAGTGACAAATCATAAGACAAGGCATAGAGGATATTAGAAGAATTATTTTCAGAAAAACATTTTTTACTGATATATTAAATATTTAAAATAACTTGAAAAGAATATTATATTCCTGAAATATTTAACTTGCTTCATGATAAACAACATCTTGCTAAAAAAGAGAGATAGAATAGGGGAAAAAAAGAGGACAAGGAAACAAGGAAGGGGAAGGGGAGAAGGAAGAAAAGAAAGAATAAGTTATCTCATTTGCACTATGTTAATAAATACAGAATATACCAATATAGTGAGAGGAAATAGTTGAATGATTGGCTTGTACCATTTGAAATGAATTGAAAATGAATTCTAAATAGATATAATACTCATTGAAATAAATACTAAAATGAATAGGGGGAAAGAGAGCTTTAGGCATAATTGACTAATAATATGTTTACTAGTTTAATAAGATTGAATACAAACTAAAAAAAGTGGAATTTGCAGCTGTTTTTTAAGTTGGTAGTGTGCAGAAAGTTACTGCTACAATGCAAATTGAGTATTTATTTGTAAGGTATGTTTACAAGGCAAACCACAACTGAAACAATCTGTAACTCTGAAATGTAAAAATATATCTATGAATATGCTATTTCCTTAGAATGAGTAAAAAATGTGGATGTTTTACTTTCTCTTCTTTTTTTTTTTTTCAACATTTATTTATTTTTGGGATAGAGAGAGACAGAGCATGAACGGGGGAAGGGCAGAGAGAGAGGGAGACACAGAATCGGAAACAGGCTCCAGGCTCTAAGCCATCAGCCCAGAGCCTGACGCGGGGCTCAAACTCACGGACCGCGAGATCGTGACCTGGCTGAAGTCGGACGCTTAACCGACTGCGCCACCCAGGCGCCCCTTACTTTCTCTTCTAAAAGGAAATGACATTATTTTCTTGAATATACATCCTGGTTTGCCTAGATAGTCCTGGCTTAGGCCTATTGTTCCAGTACAATGATTTACATGGTACCCTTTGATTTAACAAAAGTGTCTAAAGTGCTATTGTCTTCATTTTTGATTATACTATTAAGAAAAATGAATGTTTTCCAAAAAACACTATACTCTCAGTTATTTTCTAATCCTGCATATGATTTCATCTTGCTCTAAAATTTGTCTGTCATACCTTTGAAAAATGTATCCCAGGGGCGCCTGGGTGGCGCAGTCGGTTAAGCGTCCGACTTCAACCAGGTCACGATCTCGCGGTCCGGGAGTTCGAGCCCCGCGTCGGGCTCTGGGCTGATGGCTCAGAGCCTGGAGCCTGTCTCCGGTTCTGTGTCTCCCTCTCTCTCTGCCCCTCCCCCATTCGTGCTCTGTCTCTCTCTGTCCCAAAAATAAATAAACGTTGAAAAAAAAAAATTTAAAAAAAAAAAAAAAAGAAAAATGTATGCCATATACGACCTTATAAACATTTCCATGACTAGCCTCCATTAATTAAACTTCTGGCTCCTCATTGTGATTCTGAATCTCTATATTCTCATGTACATAACATATGTTGAAAATATTATAAATATTGATGGATATATGGTCTTCAGTTGGAATCATACAGAGTTATCTGAATTCTTTCACTTGGGAAATTGAGGATCAGAGAGTTTATTGAAATTGGTAATCTCCAAGAATTATTATAAAGATTAAATAATATAATGAGTAAAAAGCATACATGATGCCTGACATCAATATTGCCTACCCACCTATGGTGGCCTCTAGGTGCTGTCACAGAATTAAAAAAAAAATACATATATATTTATATATATGTATATATATATATATATCTATGTATATATATATATATATATATCTGTTATCCTATTTATGCTTAAATAAAATATGCATCTCAACAATGAGAAGTGCTTCAATTTCTGGTGGTACTTTTCACTTATTTGTCAACCACATCTTATTTTAAAATGGCCAAATATAGTATTCAATTGGATATCTCCAATAAAGCTTTGAAATAGGTAGAAAAATGTATTTTTTTATTCTCACTTTATAGATGAGACAGTCAGAAGTGCGAAGGATAAAAGTGACTTATCCAAAATCACCTGGTTGGCAACTTGAGATCTGAAGCCCAGACCTCTTCCTTCAAGATTCCCTCTTTTCTTTTTTTCTTTCTTGGAGGTTTCAAATCCATTATAAGAATATCCAAGATGTTGTGTAATAATATTAAAATTAAGTATAATCAAATCCCAATACAGTAGCTTCAGTGAATTTATTTAAAGTAGCTTTACTTCTAAAGTGCTGTTGCATAAATATTTATCTTTTTCTTTTTCTTGTATTCCTTCATGAGTACATAATTTCAACTTGACTAAAAGAGTTCCCTGTGAGTAACCAATAATGTTTGAATATTTAACATATGTGCTGACTGTTTGTTTTATCTTCTCACATAACAGGTGGCTCAAAATTTCATGTGGTGTCCTTACAAGGATCAAATCCTCAGGAAAGCATCTGGCCATATGTCAACAGGACTGATGATGCCAAGGTGAGGCCTCTAAAGATGAATGGATATTTGCAGAAAATAAAGTTCTAAAGAACAAAGTCACTATTTACAACTAACAGACCTATACATTTATATATTTGAATCTGCTTTTATACATATCAGAGAAACTAGTCTGATGAATGGAAAAACATGTTTTATGTGAGAGCTTCAGTCTGGTTTTTAGCTTGTACTATGAAATAATTTCTGGATTCAGTATGAAATGGCAGGATTCTCCAAACTCACAGCTAGAAGCAGGATTTTTATGGATTAAAAAACCAAACAAGCAAAAACACGTACTCTATGACTTTTTGAGGATATGATTTCTAGTAATAAATACTCAAAAACTAATTTAGTGTACACTTAAAAGTAGATTAATATGTTCTAATTTGCTGTCTTCCTTAGTGAGATAACCAAAAATTCACTGGCATAAAATACACTGAATTCCTTCTAAGTAAGAACAACATTTCAATTCTTAAATGTTGATTTAAACTACCGAAGCTAAGAATAGAAAATAAAGTAGATGTCATTGTTATAAAACAGGACAAAGGAATATTCATGAAAAATATCATTAGCTTAAATAATCTTAGTAGATTCCCATTTCTAAATATTAACCATTCTATATGCTCACCTTATCAGAAATATTGATATCCAATGATTAAATAATATTTGGCAATATTTATGTATGTTTGTTACAAAACAAACATAAGTATACCAGCTTTTCTGGCTGTAAACTTATAAATACAAATCTACAAGTATACATAACTTAAAAGAGTCTTCTTATATGAATTAATCCACTTATTCTTTGTTGCGGCCATTATTTTGATGCAAAATAAAATCCCAATTGAAACTTGCAGGTGAAAAAGAAATAGTAATACTATAAGTAATAAAATAGAATTGTTATCTTTGTTAATGTCTTAAAACGTTGAGGGCACATAAAAAGGAAGAAATTTAAAAAATACAGGCTATCAGCTAAGTCATTCACTTTGTATTTTATTGTTTTATCCATTCACCTGTTCATATGTAGTTATCTCATCAGGTATACCTTAACAAAACTACATTAATAATGAACTCTAAGATATTCACTACTATACTTTTAGCCACTGCAATCCTCTTGCAATAAAATGTGGAAAACCATTTAGCTCACTTAGACTGGTAAAATTTGTGTCAAATAAACTATTTTATTAGTAACAATAAAAAACAAGAAAACGGGTTCAAAAACCATTCTGAAGAGCATCAGTCATGCAAGTGAAAAGATGTAAAACATAAGAAGATTGTATATGGGTGGAATGAACAATTGGAACGGCCTAAAAAGTTATAGCAAGGCAAGACTGAACAACAGCAACGACAGTGAAACTAAGTTATTTTACATTCTACCCTTGAAGATATTTAACACTTTCTTTTTGTTTTTAAGTATAGTAGTGACACAATCAGATTGCTATAGAGTAGAAGATGGATAAATGGGGAGAGCTTGGTAGCATAAATATCATTTAGGAAGCTACTGTTTTATTGTTGATAAGAGATTATGAGGATCTAAGCCAAGACGTTAATTAGTTATACCATATTTAAAGTACATTTCTGATGTAGGTTTGAGAAAATTTGGACAATGATTAGTGTAAGTTAATGAAGCAGAGGGAGTAATGGGGGGTTCTTGGTTGATTTTAGCTTATTTATATTATTTTAGAAAGGTAATGGTGATTACCTTTAGGTGAAATAGGAAATAATACAGAGGATGGCAGAAGATGAGAGGCTACTGATGTTTAATATATAGTTACTTAAATTAACCGCATGATTTAAGACGCTGTCCTATATTTAGTACGATATTCAAATATGGTACTCTGGAAAAGTTAAAGCTTGTGATAAAAATTCAAGGGCCATTCTAATAAGCATTATCAGGAATAAGTTAGTATCAAATAATTTTAACATTGGCCACTTTTAACAAAAATATAAAGCTAATTTATTAAAAATATAGAATAGCACCTCTATATTATGTGATATAATCTTAAATGTTTTATATTGGACCTATATTTTATAAAATATTTATATGGCACAGAATAAGTAGGAAAGGATCATACTAGTCAGATTACCTACAAGCACTTGACTGGTGAAAACAAGTCTTTCTTTTATGTTTTTTTTAAGGGTGAAGAGAGGGTAGGTGGAGGGAGGGAAAGAGACAGAGATCCACTCTTCATAATTTGGGATACATACTATTAATCTATTTATAGACAGAATATATAAATCATGTATATATACTGAAAAAATTATTTTCTATACTTAGTTTTAAGCAATGTACATTTTGATGTAAATGAACTATTTGGATATTTCCTTGGAATAATTCTATTTAAATTATCTGTACATTTCCAATATTCTACATGATTTAATCTCCTGTGCTGTGTGAAAAGACAGTTGATCAACAGGCTTTTTCACAGTTGTGGAATTCAAGTTGTTGATCAGCATCTCCAAAAATAATTCTAGGCTTTTTCAAGATTCAAAGGATTCCTCATTTCATAGCAAGAAGTTGATGTTCCAGCCAAGCAGAAACACAAAATGCATTGGGTCAAACCTCTAGTAGATTTACATTTAAAACCTAAAGAATCCGGTGAAATGCATGTTGCATTTGGGAGAAAACCCAAAATTTACACATTTAAATCTGGGACTAGAACATAGATCCAACTAAATATTGGACAGTAAAAGCAGATGAACATTTTTGCCATAATGATCATAATATGGAAACTGTAAGAATGTGATATTTGATCACTGAGACAGATGGTCAGATTTTACTAGGGTTTTTAAAGCTACAATAAACATAAGAAAATAATCTTCAAAGTTAAATTTAAAAAAAAGAAAGTGGATTTTTTTAATGACAATCTAAATAAGGTGAAATAAAACGCTTACAAAGAAAGGTTGAATATACCATCCTTTGGGTTTACCTATTGATATAGGGATATGGCTTAATGCTATAAATATGAGGAACATGAATAATTACATGACTCAACTTCAATCAAAACCTCAGTTTATATATAAAATACATGAATTTAGTATCTTTTTAAGTTTTTTTAATGTTTATTTTTGAGAGAGAGAGAGAGAGAGCGCGCGCATGAGTGAGACAGCATGAGTGGGGGAGGGGCAGAGATAGAGGGAGACACAGAATCTGAAGCAGGCTCCAGGTTCTGAGTTGTCAGCACAGAGCCTGATGCAGGGCTCAAACCCATGCACGGAGAGATCATGACCTGAGCTGAAGTTGGATACTCAAACGACTGAGCCACCCAGGCGCCCCATGAATTTAATATCCTTAAATTCTTATACACTATATTTCATTTTTGTGTTTTGACAGGGTGTGTGTATGTTTGTGTGTGTGTGCGTGTGTGTAAAGAAAACAAATTGATGGTGTGTCCGTTTTCCTGAGCACATAAGTATTTCTTCTGGCTCTTGGTTTTTCTCAAAATGGGTCCTTTGGACAAGTCAAAGTAAGTCTGCTTTTACATATAATTTTCTAAATATTCAGATAAATTTACAGTTTTTATTCTTTAAGTGTTTATGTAAGTATATGCATGCATGTGAATGAGAATGTAGATTATAAAGTATATACAATGTGTTCAAACACAGTGTTCAAACTGCATTTAAAAATACATACATATACATATACATATATATATATATATATATATATAGCATTTTAAATACAGTTTGAGAATATATAAAATCTCTACATATTTTTTCTTTTAAGTACAATTTGAGTAGGAGACAGACATTTAGAATACAAAATAAGAGGCAGAGTGTTATTTAAAGGAATGAAAGTACTGAGATATGGAACTTAAATTTATGAATATTTTGAAAAATAATTCATAAATGTGCAGTATGTCAGAAGTTTTACAGGGAGAAACATTTTAAAGTCCAAATTTAATAAACATCAGACTTTAAGTTGCAAAAGAAAATCAACTGAGCAAGCAAAAGCCTAAGTACTTTCATACATTCTGAAAATGTATTATAAGCAAATAGGAAATGAAATAAATCTTTGGTTTGTTGTTGGGACTAGCAGTATAATAAATGCTATAACTGTTAGAAACTGTGTGTGTGTGTTTGACATATATATGTATCAGGAATTTATACTAATTACTAATTGTACCTTCTTAGTTCTAGGCTGTATGCGTATAATACATACAATTGTTTATGAACTATAGCACAATTTTGGTTAACTAATGTCAAAAATATGTGAAATAAAAATACTTAAGAGGAAAGCTAATAAGTATTTAGAGACATAAAAACTACTATGGGCTTATTTTTTCATTAAAATTTAAAATTATCCCCTTTAAAATGATCTAGATAATATTCCAAACTGCCTTTTATTTCTTTTTAAAGGAAGTATTAGATTATAGAAATAAATAAGGAAAACAGAGATGAGAAAAGAGGAAAAGGGACAAGGGAAGAAGCAGAGAAATCTCATTCAAGGGTCATCTGTCTCATAGGAGCTATGTGGAAGGTATTTATATGTATGATCCTATTTCTTGACTGGCTCCTTCTTGGCACTTGGCTAGTCAATCCTAAGAAACTTTCACAACTTGGTGGTCCATATTAACTATGGAAGAGATTCCAGAATTATTAAACAGTGGAAAAAGAAATCAAAAGTTCAGAAAAATAAGCATGCTAAACTAAGTATTTTATGGGCACAAAACAGATCTCGTTCTACTGGAGGATGTGGAGACCCCTCTTTTTATTAAAGTGGTTAACATATATGCTTTTCAGAGGAGCATCAGCTTCACTGAGAATCTTAGTGTCAGTCATCCCTTGAATGATAGAACTGATTATAGGAGATACTATTACCAAAATTAACTCCTGTAAGAAATAGAGATGATAGGATTGGAGAATTTAAAAGAACCAGGTGGTGACACATAATCTTCAGAACAAGTAGGGCACAATCATAATGATCACCAAGGCTAGTGGGGTAGTAAGGGGGGCCCTGATCCACAGAGAACCATGGAGACATTTAATAAAACACATTGTCTGTAGGGGCAGGATAGATGAGTAGATAAGGATATTCTCCAATTTATGTAATCAAAATAAATCAAGACTGGATAATTAGGAGGCTGAGGGTAGCCTCTCCAGTTAAAAATGATGATCCTTTGCCCAGTTTTCAGACCTCAAACCCACTTGATTGAAAGAAAGGCCAGGTGCCCTGGAGAAAACACACCATATCACTACAAGATATAGTAATGATTCCACCAACAGGATCTATGGCCATTTACTTTTGTAACTACATTTAGGAGAAAGAATGGCAAACATTTCAAGGATACTGGACTTGAGTTCAACGTGACATTGAAATCTAGGTTTCAGAAGCTTCATTGCCCTAGTTTTAGAATGGAGGAATATGGAAGCAAGGTAATAAATGCACCTGGCCCAGGTGTAGCTCACAGCTAGTTTCACAGGTCTGTTTTCCAGACCCTGAATATATATACCTGGAATGGACTTTTAAGTTGGTAGAACTTTCACACCATTTCTTTGTCTGGAAATTATAATCATAATGAATGCTAATTGGAAGCCATTAAACCTGTCTCCCCACTAAACTCCCACCCTCCAGCCAGTAACATGATTTAAAAAACAAGATATCACCCTATGGGAAAAGCATAAACGGTGCCACCATTGAGGCAAAAAGCAGATCCACTATTATTTCTCCACTCCATTCACCAGATTGGCCCCTACAAAAAATACATATCACTTTGAAGATGACAACAGACAAGTCAAGCTCAACCAAGTAGTAGTTTATTTGCTTCCATTGTCCTAGATGGCACATTTGACCAAGCAGAGTAACACTGTCTCAGATACACAGTATGTGGCCAAGAATGAAGAAGTCTTTTCTTTTCTCTTCCTATCAGGCAGTGTATATCATTTGGAACAGAAAACAGTATACATCTAATGTCTTAAGGCTACATTATCTCTCCCACTGTATTATAATCTGAAGGTAACTGGACTGTCCAGACATTCTTCAGACTGTCACACTGATCCACAATATTTATGACATTATTCATTATTATGTTAATCAAACTGGAAGAGCAATAAATGGTAAATACGATGAAAACTTTGTGAAGATACACATGGTCCAGGCAGTGACTGATAAAATTTATGAAGACTCAAGCTCCCATCACAAAAATGAAGTTGTTAGAGATCCAATGTTATAGAGCATCCTGAGATATCTCTTCAAATATAAAGACAGATTATTTCATCTTCTACCTCATACACTAAATACAAATTAGTGCATCTTATACTACACACCACCAAAAGGGAAGCACAACACTTGGAAGGCCTCTTTGGTTCTAATGGCAGAAACATTGTTCCAACCTACTCACGTAAGGATATAGATGGCTGGACACTTTACATGAGTCCCAGACCAGGAGAAGACTTGGTAAATGGTTCAGGCCAAAATGCAAGTAGATTTGTCTTTTGCACTAGGAAACTCAACAGGCTCTGAGTATTAGAGTTATTAGTGGTATTAGTCATGGCAAACCCCAGTAGATGAATTATTACACAGACCCCTATGGTTAGAGCAAAAGACTAAACCCCCATGCCTCCATATGGGACAACTCTATTGGGCCATCCCTGTTCTGGAGTTCCTGGTGGAATTTGGGAGCCTCTGATATCTTTCCATTGCAATTCATCCTCTGCTTCTGCCCAATTATGCATCTTTATTATGCCCCCAAGTATTCTATTTCAAAAAAAAAACTTTATCATGATGTAAATGATGTATAAAAACGTTGCACATACATCAAGGGTACTCCACAATAAACTTCCAACATAAATTTCCATCTCAGAGTTTGATTCCTGAGGATTCACAGTATGCAACCTGTGATGCATTCACTATGAGTGAGTGCATTCGACAGGATGCAACCTGTGATGCATTCACTATGAGTGAGTGCCAAATGCTTTCACTCTACTTCTAGAAATATACACATGCATGGGCACAAAAATATGTTTTATGTTCTTTTTTGTTTCATTGTTTATAATAGCAAAAAATCAGAATAATATAAATGACATTAAGAGGGTACTGGTTATATTATCTGGAATAATTAAATAAAATGATATACTTTTGCAAGTAATGAGTTATAAAGATATCCTTTTAAATTGTCATTAAATAAATACCACTTCATAAATTCTAATGTAAAATTTTAATTACTATTATATGTGACATAATGTTTGAATGTATATGCTTCTGGAATTATAGAAAAATTTTAGAAGCTTATAAGAGACAGTAAAGCATACGGAGTAAAAACATGTTATCAGAGGGTCATGTGTTCTGGAGTCAAACGCTATATAGCAGCTGTGTAAACTTGGATAGGTTATACCTCAGAGAATCCATTCTCTAAAAACTGGAACTATAAAATATAATTCTCAGGTAGGGACTATATTAGCCACTACTCATAAAATATTGAGAAGTACCTGAAATACATGAACTCTTTATATGAACCTGAAATCAACTCTTTAAGACTATTATTATTAAATATAACATATTGAACAATGTGTTGAGTAGGAGATGAAAATTTTTTTCCTTAATATAATTCTGTACCAATAACTTTTTCACTTAGATCATGTGATATTCTTAGAATAAAACAACTTCTTGGGGCGCCTGGGTGGCGCAGTCGGTTAAACGTCCGACTTCAGCCAGGTCACGATCTCGCGGTCCGTGAGTTCGAGCCCCGCGTCGGGCTCTGGGCTGATGGCTCAGAGCCTGGAGCCTGTTTCCGATTCTGTGTCTCCCTCTCTCTCTGCCCCTCCCCTGTTCATGCTCTGTCTCTCTCTGTCCCAAAAATAAATAAACGTTGAAAGAAAAAAAAAAAAAAGAATAAAACAACTTCTATTTTCAGTGGCTTGCTTTTTACCTAAATTATGAAGCCTACTTTCATTCTATTGCATGGGCTGCTAACCCATGCTTTTTCTTTTATGTGTTCTATTTTACCTTTTACATATAGAGATCTGTGTGTAGTATTTGCCCATAAAGGTGAATGCATTCCCTTTGGATCCCCTCATTGTCAACCTGGTGGCTGCTCAATCCTTTTAACATCATTCTTTGGAAATCTGATTAAGACACATTTCACTTTTTCTTTGCAGGACATCTCTGTTATTGGGTGACAGCACCAGAAGTCATCATCCATCAATTAACTTTCTGCTTAGCTTGGCATCGTTGCCAAAGTGTTGATGTGGATGTGTCCACTTTGCTTGCTGGTACTTCCTTTCTCCTTGGGTAGAAGAGTGCTGCTGTACCAGAGAGAAGCCTCTTTGCCCCGCTGGTTTCTGCTGCAATAGGCTTTCTACAAATCCTGAAGCCCCCCAGAAGAGCAACTTCTGAATTCAGTTGGCCTATAATGGTAGAAGAGATGCTTGCCTCTAGCCCTCACATTTCTAAAATAGAAGATAAGACTAGCCCTTCTCCAGATTCCTCACCGTTATGCTGGAAAGATTGTTAGAACACAGCTCTGCAATTTTATTTATTTGTTGTTTCTTTTTTTTACTCTGATCCTATCACACTATATGTTGCTAACATCCCTAATATTTCTGGCAAGTGCACGATGCTACTCTCTTGTCACCAGGGCTGATGCTATCTTCCTTCTTAATTTGGCATTGTTCACTTAGAAAGGATGTAGGAAGTGTCAACTTAGATAGTTATGATGAATTTGACGTCTTAGTAAGAGTTTTCAGACTACCATGTCATTAGAGGTACCACAAACATACATTTTTGTCATATGAAGAATTTGAAGCATTTATTGAAAGAAAGTTTATTATTTCTTCACATATGCTCAACAGTAAAATATCTGACTTATTTAGTGATGCAGAGATTGTCTTCTCTAAATATTTTGTAGTGACACTAATGATTTCATTTCCTTTTGGGATGCCTTTAGCAGTGAGTAAATGCCAAGTCAAGTTGACTAATCATAGTAGAAAAGTTGTACAGTGAAAATAATGGTCCAAATTTGACACATGTGGGATTGAAATCTGGAAAATTGAACATATCAAGTTGCTGAAAGAATATATTGCTTTCCAGGGCTTGATTGTGAGTAAATAAAAATAAATGATCTTTTAGTGTTTTGTTTTGAGTGCAGACATGTATAAGCTATCAATCAATATGCATGTATTCGTTTTGCTCCAAATATGAAAATATATTCTAATTTGAGTAGTATATTGTTGAGTTTAATTTTTTCTTTGAGATTTTCTAAAGAAAATGTTTGAAATTCAAAAGTTTTGAATATATAAACACCATTTTATTTATGTCTATATTACATCTAGTGTTATACTTCAGAATATTTGTTAATATATTAATTCCAGTGCTACTAGATGATGCAATTGTGAGGTATGTAAAATTCTAAGATATGAAGCTCTACCAGTTGACTCTCTCAGATCCATTCTCCAGTTGCCCAAGGCATTTATGTTGTTGTCCAATTGACCATCAGATTAAGGTCCCATCCTATTCTGTTTTAAGAGATTTCCTGTTCTCTCTCCATCAAATCTTATCTGTCTGCACCCCATGTCCTTAGTAATTTATTCAGCAACTAATTAATGTACTATTTTTATCAATGAATGGAATAAAATGTTTATCCCTTTCCCACATATTTTCAGTTTAATAAAATCCTTCAATGTCTCCATTGAAAGTTGGTTGCAACATCTACCATAAAACCAGACAATATGTTAATGTTTTTAAGGATGATAACTGTTCAACACCAAGAATTATATTCATTTTAATTTAAATACATCCTCTAACATTTATGACAAATTTAGCTTATTTTTTTCATTTTTATTATGCCTATAAAGTTTTTATTAATAAGGAATACATATATGTTAGAATTTTTAATGTTTGCTTGTTTTTCTTAGTTTTCTTATTTTTATACATAAATCTATTCATTTTTGAGTCAGATTTAACATAATTTATGTTCATCTGTTTCCTCCTAAACTCTATAAATATATAACTGATTTTCCTATGCCAAAGGCTTTTTATTTTTAATTTCATATTATAGATACTGTAATATAGAGCTGGGAAAGTAGTGTGGAGATTACCAGTTATGTATGACACCCATTCTCTCTTGCCTATTTCTTCATGTAATTGATTCTATTCAGGTATCTACTCCTTCCTTCGTATTTCGCATGATACATGGGAAGTTGATTCTATGCCCAAACCTCATGTCAAGGGTGAATATGATTTCTTTAAGACAGTGAATTTCAACTTTGACTACACGTTAGAATTACACACTAGTTTTTGAAAATCCTAAAGTTCAGATTGCATCAAAAGCTGAATAAATCAAAATCTCTCTGGGTGCAATGCAGGTCTTCGCATTTTTTAAGTGGTTCTAATGTGCAGCCAAGTTTAGTCAACTTCTGAAGTAACTTGTTTAGGAACTCAGGTATAAACTAATTAGCATTGATTTAGCATGGGTTATTTGACACAATGCATAAGAGGCATGATGTTTGCTAAGGTCTTGTGAGAAATATGTTTTCTCCTTCTAGTGAGGGAGCCTCCAGAAATTATGCTCTCTCTCTTTCATTTGATGCCATGAGGTATATATGTGAAACTAGGATGGCTAATACCTGTCACTTTGCCACCATGAAGGAATACTTTTATTGACACTGTAGGAGCCAAGGACACGTTGTCCCAAGATGGGTGACCTTGGTTAAGATGCAATCAAAACCCAGTAGATTCAAGAAAAGCTCTTTACCTCCTTCTCAACTGACTGCCAGTACCAGGTAAAAAGCTATTAACAGAATTTCCTCTTTACCTAAGAAACTTAGCTGCATAATAGGGCAATCTTTGTTTTCCAAACATCTCTTTGGCCTTCCTGCTAATAGTCTTTCTCCCCTGTGTGTCTCCAGATCCTATCCCTCTCCTTAGCTCATATAAGTGTCTGGATGCACAACTGTCTTTGGAAATTCCATGTCTGTGTTGATTCTCCATATGTAGAAAACTAAACTTGATTTTCTCCAGTTAATCTGCCTCATGCCAATTTGATTCTTAGTCCAGCTAGGACCTTGAAGGGCAGAGTAAATTTTTACTCCCCAACAATACATTCAGCATGCATAATATGGCTCAGACAAGTTAATCTCAGAGAAATAGGGTGATTTCCTACTCATGTGGATCACCTTATCTCTGGACTTTTAGATAAATGAGCTTGTGATTTTATCAGTGAAACCACTTTGAATCATATTTTCTCATACTTACAGTTGAAACTCTTTTTCTCTAATATATATCTAAGAATCATATAATTCTGGTAAAAATAATATTTACAAACACTTGATATTTTTCATTAATTTTAATTCATAGTAACATGTTGCATTTTTTTTTTGCATGTGTTGGATCATTAGGTCAAGGAAAACTCATTAAAACTATTTTAATATTTGGGACACCTGGGTGGCTCAGTCGGTTAAGTGTCCGACTTCAGCTCAGATCATGATCTCATGGTCTGTGAGGTTAAGCCGCATGTTGGGTCTATGCTAACAGCTCAGAGCCTGGAGCCTGCTTTGGATTCTGTGTCTCTCTTTTTCTCTGCCCCTCCCCTACTCACTCTCTGTCGCTCTCTCTCAAAAATAAACACTAAAAAAACCTATTTTAATAGTTTAATGAATATAGCAAAAATTTCAGCAACTAGCTTAAATTCTTCAGTTTTTTAAAGATCACTGATTGAAATACAAAATGGGGTTAGTTTATCTGAAGGAATGAAAGTAGGACTTTAAAATCAATGCCATGTATAGACCAAAAGAAAAAAAAATCTATGGATCCACAATAGATCCATAATGGAGATTATTTACATCTGGTGCCTCTATTGACATTTCAATATCTAAAATAAGTCCACAATCTTAAGTTTTATTTAATTATTTTGTTCTATAGTTCAGGTGCTACAAGGTATAATATTGATTAAATGAGTCTTTTTTTTTACTTTAATAATTTTATAAGCCAGTTATATCCCACTATTATTAAGAAATAAGGTATTCCCAAGTTATTTGAAGCTCTTTATGAATCCTTGTCCAATCATATTTTTTCCATTGTTCCTTCAAAAAGAACCACTGCCTCTAAATGAGATTTATCATTTCCAAATACTTCTTCACAATGTTATCTATGTATGTATCTTTTTTTTAAGTTTATTTATTTATTTTGAGAGACAGAGAAAAAGAACGTGCACATGCGAGGAGGCGGGGGACAGAGAGAGAGGTAGAGAGAGAATCCCAGCAGACTCTGCACTGACAGTGCAGTGTGATGCAGAGCTAGGTCTCACGTACCATGAGATCATATCCTGAGCCAATATTAAGAGTCAGACACTTAACTGACTGAGCCACTCAGGCACCCCTACGTATGTATCTTTAAATAACATACAGTTCTATTTTTTTGTAATGTCATTATATATGTTCTTTTAACCTCTTCTTCATAGTTCCTTGCATTATTTTGAATTTGCTTTTTGATAAATATCTCAAGATATATAAAGTCATAGACATTCTTTCTTTGGTATCTTTAAAAAAATACTCATTTTCAATATCTGCCAAAATAAATCTTGATAAATTTTGACATTTTGATATGTTAATATACTAGCATTAGCAAGTAAGATTGAACTTTAATTCCAGCATATATAACAATATTCTAGGCAAATAATGTCTGAAGATAAACTACGGTCTGCTGACAAGGGATAGTGTAAATCTTAATAGAGGGTTCTATAGATCCCTAAATCTGGTTGAACAGTTCTAAGGAAAATAGAGCTTTTGGAAATGCTGAGGAGTAAAATTAGAAATAGGAATATGAAACAGAGGAAATTAATGTTTGTGAATTCCTCCTATGTTCAAAACACTGTATTTGGGTCCATATACATGCTATTTCAACAAGACTGAAAAATAAGCACTATTCTTGTTGAGTCCCCAAATTGCTCAAGAACACAGGGCTAAAACACAGAATTCAAAATGGATCATAGACTTAAATATAAAATGCAAATTTGTACAACTTCTAAGAGATAACATAGGAGAAAATCATAATCTTGGGTTTGGGAATTTAGATGCAACACCACAAGCACAATTTATAAAAGAAAAAAAAAATGACAAGTTGGACTTTGTCAATAGGCAATAATTCCTCTCCACTTTAAGGGTTCTTCTAGCTAGACTGAGGATCAAATTCATATAAGACATATTAACCGGAGAAAATAAAATTTAATAGTGTGTGTATGGGGAATCCACACAGACATAGAAATCCAAAGACAGGCAAAATGAGGTTTATATGTCATTCTGAACTAAGGAAAAGGATGTAGGTGTCTGGGACTTTAGAGGAAAGGAATGCACTTCACAGGGTGATAGGAAGATGTGTGGTAATTAGATGCCTGTCCTCCCAAACAGATGAGTCACTCAGATAAAATTTATCTCTGCTAACAACCCTTTTTCTGGGAAAGATACCCCATTGAAATTCTTCTTTGTAGTTGAGGGAGGGGCAAAAGTTTCTCTTGGGTCCACAGGCTCTCACTTGCCTTCAACTCAGAATAACCTTCATGCCTCTGTGGCCCATCTTGGTGGGCCCTCAGCTCCTACAACTTCATTAAAACTAAAAACTCTGCTCTGAAAAAGACATGGTTAAAAGTATCAAAAGATAAAGCACTTACTAAGAGAAAATAATTGTAGAATATATATCTGAAAAAGGACTTGTTTCTAGAATATACAGAGAACTCTTAAAACTCAACAATTTCAAAATAGAGAAAATATTTAAATATATACTTTATCAAAGAAAATATAAATGAGAAATATACATATGTAGTGATGCTTAGCACCATATATTCCTGGGAATTCCAAGTAAGACAACAATGAGATATCACTGCATACCTACTGGAATGACTAAAATCCAAAACCCTGATAATACCTGATGATACTAGGGACTGGAGACAACAGGAACTCTCACTGATTGCTGGTGAGAATGCAAAATGTCTCAACCACTTTGGAAGACAGCCTCACAGTTTCTTACATAGGTAAACATACCTAGGCTTACCATAAAATTCAGCATACTCCTAGATCTAGACATTTATCTAAATAAGTTGAAAATCCATGTATACACATAAAACCTGCATATGGACATTTATAGTAGCCTATTAATAATTTCCCCAAATTGCTATCAACCAAGTTGTCCTTCAGTAGGTAAACAGATAAAAAAGAAACAAAACACTAATAGTATTACCTATACAATGGAGTAGCATTCAGCTATAAAAAGAAATGAGCTATCAAGATATAAAAAGGTATAGAGGAAATTTAAATGCATACTGCTAAGTGAAAGAAATAAGTCTCAAAAAACTACATACTATGATTCTATCCATATGACATTCTGGGAAGGGAGAACTCATAAATACAGTAAAAATATCAGTGTTGCCAGAGAATTAGGGGAGGGGAAGATGAATAGGTGGAGCACAGAGATTTTTAGGGCAGTGAAACCATTCTGTATGTATGCAAGTATAATGTTGAATGAGTTTGTCAAAACCTATAAAACTGTACAACACAAAAAAAATGTAGCCCAATGCAAACCATGAACTATAGCTAGCAATAACATGTTAATATCAGTTTATCAGTTTTAATAAACAATAAAAGTAATATAAGATGTTAAAAATAGGAGCTACCATTAAAATTTGCCTAATAGGAGACACTGTGTGTATGAAGGGGGCAGGAAGTTATATGGGAATGTTGTATTTTCTGCACCATTTTTCTGTACTCCTAAAACTGCTCTAAAAAAATTAAGTCTGTATACAGATGTATTCAGAAAAAAATGGCCTGGCTAGAGTTTGAGCCAGATCAATATATGGTCATTGAGAAGACAAAATCTGAAATTGAATGAGAACAGAGAAGAAATAATCAATTCACTAAGGATACATTAAAATAAGAAAGTGTGAAGCCCACACAGAAGATGTAATGTATCCAAAAGAATGTGAAATTCTCAGAAAAAATAGAAACCCAGATTCTGAAGAAAGCAATTTCACCTTGATTTCAATAATTAAGGAAGGCTAGACAAGGAAATTATCCTTTTCAAGAGATCTGTTTCTTTAAAAAAATATATATCTTGCTGGGGATCAGTTGGTTATGCATCTGGCCTCTTGATCGTAATCTCCACTCAAGTCATGATCTCACAGTTTGTAGGATCAAGTCACATCTGGGATACTCTCTCTCCCTCTCTTTCTGCCCCTCCCCTGCTGATGTTCTCTCTTTCTCTCTCAAAATAAATAAATAAACTTAAAAAAAAGCATATAGCACAATTCATGGGGTGCCTAGTTGAACGTCTGACTCTTGATGTTGGCTTAGGTCATGATCTCAAAGTTTGTGAGTTCGAGCCCTGTGTCAGTCTCTGCACTGATAGTGTGGAGCCTGCTTGGTATTCTCTCTCCCTCCCTCTCTTTCAGAGCCTCCCCCCCAATAAATAAATAAACTCAAACAAAAAGAAAGAAAGAAAAAAAACTTGTATCAAGTACATAATTTAAATGAAATGAATAGCGATATGTGTCTATCCTTAAAAGTTGGTGCTAGAGGACAGACATACTGACTAAAAATAATAATAATAAGTTAAAGGTCCAATAGCGCTTAAACCATAAGCAAGAATGTGGTAATCAGGACAAGAATATTTAGTAGTTATCAAAAAAATACATTTCAAACCAGAATTTGTTTAATGCCTAGGTATGTGCACATTTATTCATTATAACATTAATTGAATGTATAGTCATTAATTTATTTATTTACAGCCTTCATCAGGTTCTTGAAGCATGCAAGATGCTTGGTGTAGTGTAGTTTTTTAATGAAATAAAGCACTTTACCATAAGTCTAGTAAAGGACAGGGACATAAATTAAAGAAATAGATTTAAAAAAACATCAAAATTACAAAGTGTGGTAATTCTAGTAAGAAAAGAATATGGGATACTGGACTGGAAATAAGAGAAGTTTATTATAGACCATATTAAGGTGATATTTAAGTCTTAAAGGCTTTGGGAGAAGGGATGAGAGATAGAAAAAGATGTAGTATATCAAGCAGAAAGAATACTAAAACAACCAAAAACAAAACAAAACAACAAAACAACCTTCAGTGTGTTTGAAACACTGAAGGAACACTGGTGCAAGGTTTGGTGCTAGAAATTAGATAATGTACACACACACACACACACAGACACACACACACAGGGGTTATATACGTGTGTATACATACACAGATGTTTTTCTCCCTTAATTATTTTTAATTGAAAAGTATTTTGAGAGCCATTTATGTTCAATTTTTATTCTACGTTTTTGGTTCAGGGCAAAACAACAGCTGTATTCTTAATCATTTTATAAATCAAGGATTAACAACCTGCCACAATACCATTTAAGTCCTAACCTCCAGTGTATTGTAAAGGAATACAGAGAAATGTTTACAATCCTAGTATATTTTATGTGAGGTAAACCCCCCAAATCACATTTCATAGGACTTTTATTCACATGCTCAAAATATTTCAAGTGGCTTGAACCCATAAATACAGGGTCTTTCAGGAAAAATTGAAGTGCAAACATAATGTTTAAAACTCTTGAAAAAAGAGACAGACTCTAAAGATCAATATTTGTAAAGAATTGCTACACATTGTGATTACTTTAAAAACCAAGACCAGGCGGCGGCAGGAGCCCACTCCTCCCACCGGCGCCCACCCCTCTGGGGCTCCGCAGTCCCCAGCTCTCGGCCTGCACGGGTCCCACCCCTGGCCAGGCCCAGCCTCAGGTCCACACGGCGGGCGGTGGCTGCTTCTGCAGCCCCGGCAGCCCGGCCTGCCTGCCTGGCCACTGCCACCTGGAGCCGCCAGCGAGTTTGAGGCTAGTGTGGGGCGCCCGGCTCTGCCTCGATATGCCTGGGACCCGCCTCGGCACCCCAGCCCTGCTGAGCAGCCCCCAGCGCACAGCGGCCAACCTGAGAGGGCGAGCGAGGAGGCGCGGCGAGCCCCAGAGAGGGGGCCAGTGAGAGAGGAAGAGCGAGCCTGAGAGCCAGCGCAGGGAGCAGACACCATGTTGGGCTGGAAGAATAATATCCCCATCTGCTTGCAGGCGGAAGAGCAGGAGAGAGGCTGCCAGGAAGATCAAAGTCAAATTTAATATACACCATAGTGATATCTATACATGCTTTTCTTTAAAAAAATAGGCTTATAGAGGGGAGGGCGAAGATGGGGGCGTAGGAGAACGCTGGGCTCACCGTGTCCTGCTCATCACTTAGATTCCACCTACACCTGCCTAAATAACCCAGAAAACCACCAGAAGAAATAGCAGAACGGTTTCTATGGAGCCAAGCGCAACCAACCCAAAGAAGAGGGTAGGAAGGGCAGAGAGGCGGTGCTCACTATAGGGACTGGCAAGAGGGACCCAGGGCGGAGGGGCAGCCCGCAGGCCAAGCAGAGGCCCCGAGTCTGGCTTGCAAAAGCGGAGGGGCCGGACAGAGTATTCTGACAGCAAGTGGGACTTAACATCTGGAAGGTTATAAGTTCACAGCTCTGCTCGGAGAGCAGGAGGGCTGGAGGACAACGGGAGGGAGAGTTGTTGAGCCCCGGACAACAGAGTGCAGCTTGGCGGGGAACAAAGGCGCTCGCCAGCACCATCTCCCTCAACCATCCCCCAGCCAAAATCCCAAAGGGAACCAGTTCCTGTCAGGGAAATTGCTTGTACCGCACAAACACCCAACGCTGTGCTTCTGTGGATTCATCCCTCTGGCGGTGGCGGGTCTGACTCCCTCCCGGTGCCACAGGGCCCTTCCCGAAGCGGATCACCGAAGGAAAAGCGAGCTGAGACTGCCCCGTCCTGCCCCCATGCATCTTGCCCATCCACCCCAGCTAATATGCCAGATCCCCACCACCACAAGCCTGGCAGTGTGCAAATAGCCCAGACAGGCCATGCAGTCCAAAGTGAATCCCGCTCTTAGGAGAAGAGAAGGCACACAACAGTCTGACTGTGGCCCAAACGGTGGGCTAGGGGCAGACACCAGGTCTGACTGTGGCCCTGCCCACCAACTCAAAATACACAAGACAGCACAGGGGAAATGCCCTGCAATTCTATCCAAAATGATGAAACAGAAGAATTCCCATCAAAAGAATCTCTAGGACATAACGACAGCTAACGAACTGATCAAACATGATTTAAACAATATAACAGAAAGTGAATTTAGAATAATTGTCATAAAATTAATCGCTGGGCTTGAAAACAGTATAGAGGACAGCAAAGAATCTATTGCTACAGAGATCAAGGGACTAAGGAACAGCCAGGAGGAGCTAAAAATGCTATAAATGAGCTGCAAAATAAAATGGAAACAACCATGGCTTGGATTGAAGAGGGAGAGGAGAGAATAAGGGAATTAGAAGATAAAATTATGGAAAAAGAGGAAGCTGAGAAAAAGAGAAAAAAATTCAGGAGTATGAGGGGAAAATTAGAGAACTAAGTGATGCACTAAAGAGAAATAATCTACACATAATTGGTATTCCAGAGGAGGAAGAGAGAGGGAAAGGTGCTGAGGGTGTACTTGAAGAAATAATAGCTAAGAACTTCCCTGATCTGGGGAAGGAAAAAGACATTGAAATCCAAGAGGCACAGAGAACTCCCTTCAGACGTAACTTGAATCAATCTTCTGCACGACATATCATAGTGAAACTGGCAAAATACAAGGATAATGAGAAAATTCGGAGAGCAGCTAGGGATAAACGTGCTCTAACATATAAAGGGAGACCAATAAGACTCGTGACCGATCTCTCTACTGAAACTTGGCAGGCAGGCCAGAAAGGAATGGCAGGAAATCTTCAATGTGATGAACAGAAAAAAATATGCAGCCGAGAATCCTTTATCCAGCAATCTGTCATTTAGAATAGAAGGAGAGATAAAGGTCTTCCCAAACAAACAAAAACTGAAGGAATCCATCACCACTAAACCAGCCCTACAAGAGATCCTAAGGGGGATCCTGTGAGACAAAGTACCAGAGACATCGCTACAAGCATGAAACCTACGGACATCACAATGACTCTAAACCCATATCTTTCTATAATAACACTGAACGTAAATGGACTAAATGCACCAACCAAAAGACATAGGGTATCAGAATGGATAAAAAAGACCCATCTATTTGCTGTCTACAAGAGACTCATTTTAGACCTGAGAACACCTTCAGATTGAGAGTGAGGGGATGGAGAACTATTTATCATGCTACTGGAAGCCAAAAGAAAGCTGGAGTAGCCATACTTATATCAGACAAACTAGACTTTAAATTAAAGGCTGTAACAAGAGATGAAGAAGGGCATTATATAATAATTACAGGGTCTATCCATCAGGAAGAGCTAACAATTATAAATGTCTATGCGCCGAATACGGGAGCCCCCAAATATATAAAACGATTACTCACAAACATAAGCAACCTTATTGATAAGAATGTGGTAATTGCAAAGGACTTTAACACTCCACTTACAGAAATGGATAGATCATCTAGACACATGGTCAGTAAAGACACATGGGCCCTGAATGATACATTGGATCAGATGGACTTGACAGATGTATTTAGAACTCTGCATCCCAAAGCAACAGAATATACTGTCTTCTCAAGTGCACATGGAACATTCTCCAAGATACATCACATACTGGGTCACAAAACAGCCCTTCAGAAGTATACAAGAATTTAGATCATACCATGCATAGCATACCACAATGCTATGAAGCTTGAAATAAACCACAGGAAAAAGTCTGGAAAACCTCCAAAAGCATGGAGGTTAAAGAACACCCTACTGAAGAATGAATGGGTCAACCAGGCATTTAGAGAAGAAATTTAAAAAATATATGAAAACAAATGAAAATGAAGATACAACAATCCAAACGCTTTGGGATGCAGCAAAGGTAGTCCTGAGAGGAAAATACATTGCAATCCAGGCCTATCTCAAGAAACAAGAAAAATCCCAAATACAAAATCCAACAGCACACCTAAAGGAAATAGAAGCAGAACAGCAAAGACAGCCTAAACCCAGCAGAAGAAGAGAAATAATAAAGATCAGAGCAGAAATAAACAATATAGAATCTAAAAAAACTGTAGAGCAGATCAACGAAACCAAGAGTTGGTTTTTTGAAAAAATAAACAAAATTGACAAACCTCTAGCCAGGCTTCTCAAAAAGAAGAGGGAGATGACCCAAATAGATAAAATCATGAATGAAAATGGAATTATTAAAACGAATCCCTCAGACATACAAGCAATTATCAGGGAAGACAATGAAAAATTATATGCGAACAAAGTGGACAACCTGAAAGAAACGGACAAATTCCTAACACCCACACACATCCAAAACTCAATCAGGAGGAAATAGAAACCTTTAACAGACCCATAACCAGAGAGGAAATTGAATCAGTTATCAAAAATCTCCCAACAAATAAGAGTCCAGGACCAGATGGCTTCCCAGGGGAGTTCTACCAGACATTTAAAGCAGAGATAATACCTATCCTACTCAAGGTATTCCAAAAAATAGGAAGGGAGGGAAAACTTCCAGACCCATTCTATGAAGCCAGTATTACTTTGATTCCTAAACCAGACAGAGACCCAGTAAAAAAAAGAGAACTACAGGCCAATATCCCTGATGAATATGGATGCCAAAATTCTCAATAAGATACTAGCAAATCGAATTTAACAGCATATAAAAAGAATTATTCACCATGATCAAGTGGGATTCATTCCTGGGATGCAGGGCTGGTTCAACATTCGCAAATCAATCAATGTGATACATCACATTAATAAAAGAAAAGAGAAGAACCATATGATCCTGTCAATCGATGCAGAAAAGGCCTTTGACAGAATTCAGCACCCTTTCTTAATAAAAACCCTTGAGAAAGTCGGGATAGAAGGAACATACTTAAACATCATAAAAGCCATTTATGAAAAGCCCACACCTAACATCATCCTCAATCGGGAAAAACTTAGAGCTTTCTCCCTGAGATCAGGAACACAACAGGGATGTCCACTCTCACTGCTGTTGTTTGACATAGTGTTGGAAGTTCTAGCATCAGCAATCAGACAACCAAAGGAAATCAAAGGCATCAAAATTGGCAAAGATGAAGTCAAGCTTTCACTTTTTGCAGATGACATGATATGATACATGGAAAATTCGATAGACTCCACCAGAAGTCTGCTAGAACAGATACATGAATTTAGCAAAGTTGCAGGATACAAAATCAATGTACAGAAATCAGTTGCATTCTTATATACTAATAATGAAGCAACAGAAAGACAAATAAAGAAACTGATCCCATTCACAATTGCACCAAGAAGCATAAAATACCTAGGGATAAAAGATGTAAAAGATCTGTATGCTGAAAACTATAGAAAGCTTATGAAGGAAAGTGAAGAAGACATAAAGAAATGGAAAAACATCAGTGCTCATGGATTGGAAGAATAAATATTGTCAAAATGTCAATACTACCCAAAGCTATCCACACATTCAATGCAATCCCTATCAAAATTGCACCAGCATTCTTCTCGAAGCTAGAACAAGCAATCCTAAAATTCATATGGAACCACAAAAGGCCCCGAATAGCCAAAGTAATTTTGAAGAAGAAGACCAAAGCAGGAGGCATCACAATCCCAGACTTTAGCCTCTACTACAAAGCTGTCATCATCAAGACAGCATGGTATTGGCACAAAAACAGACACATAGACCAATGGAATAGAATAGAAACCCCAGAACTAGACCCACAAACATATGGCCAACTCAATTTTGACAAAGCAGGAAAGAACATCCAATGGAAAAAAGACAGTCTCTTTAACAAATGGTGCTGGGAGAACTGGACAGCAACATGCAGAAGGTTGAAATTAGACCACTTTCTCACACCATTCACAAAAATAAACTCAAAATGGATAAAGGACCTGAATGTGAGACAGGAAACCATCAAAACCTTAGAGGAGAAAGCAGGAAAAGACCTCTCTGACCTCAGCCGTAGCAATATCTTACTTGACACATCCCCAAAGGCAAGGGAATTAAAAGCAAAAATGAACTACTGGGACCTCATGAAGATACAAAGCTTCTGCACAGCAAAGGAAACAACCCACAAAACTAAAAGGCAACCAACGGAATGGCTCACCATTCTCCAATGGCTCACCATTGGTGAATGACTCACCAAACTCCACACCCAAAAACAAGTAATCCAGTGAAGAAATGGGTAGAAAACATGAATAGACACTTTTGTAAAGAAGACATCCAGATGGCCAACAGGCACATGAAAAGATGCTCAATGTCACTCCTCATCAAGGAAATACAAATCAAAACACGCTCAGATATCACCTCACACCAGTCAGAGTGGCCAAAATGAACAAATCAGGAGAGTATAGATGCTGGCGAGGATGTGGAGAAACGGGAACCCTCTTGCACTGTTGGTGGGAATGCAAATTGGTGCAGCCACTCTGGAAAACAGTGTGGAGGTTCCTCAAAAAATTAAAAATAGATCTACCGTATGACCCAGCAGCAGCACTGCTAGGAATTTACCCAAGGGATACAGGAGTACTGATGCATAGGGGCACTTGTACCCCAATGTTTATAGCAGCACTCTCAACAATAGCCAAATTATGGAAAGAGCCTAAATGTCCATCAACTGATGAATGGATAAAGAAATTGTGGTGTATATACATAATGGAGTACCACGTGGCAATGAGAAAGAATGAAATATGGCCCTTTGTAGCAACGTGGATGGAACTGGAGAGTGTGATGCTAAGTGAAATAAGCCATACAGAGAAAGACAGATACCATATGTTTTCACTCTTATGTGGATCCTGAGAAACATAACAGAAACCCATAGGGAGGGGAAGGGAAAAAAAAAAAAAAAGAGGTTAGAGTGGGAGAGAGCCAAAGCATAAGAGACTCTTAAAAACTGAGAACAAACTGAGGGTTGATGGGGGGTGGGAGGGGGGGGTGGGTGATGGGCATTGAGGAGGGCACCTTTTGGGATGAGCATGGGTGTTCTATGGGAAGCAATTTACAATAAATTTCATATATTGAAAAAAATAATAATAAAAAACAGGCTTATAAAAATAAATTAAAAATGAAACAAAAAATAAAATAAAATAAAAATAAAGACTAAATAGGTAGAATATTTAGGCAATTATAAATTCTGATAAAATAAAGCATATGTTTTCCTCTGAAGAGAGATATTTTTTCATATAGAAGTCATTACTCTTAATGTGGGACATTGGGAAACATAATGTGCCTTATCTTCAAGTATTGCTTTGCTGGAGATAAAGAAATGTTCAAATGAACATTTCTTAAACAGATTCTGTATGCAATTTGAAAGCATAAAGTAACATGGTAACTTTGTGAAAAAAAATTTTTTTTGACTAGCTCACTTAATGGGCTCTAGACAAAGACCTAGGAGAAAAATCATGGAATGGATTTCTAACTTTTGTTTAGGCCTTTGCTACATATCAGCTGTCTCCTTACTTTGGAAACTACTGAATCATGGCATGCATTTGAAATATCAGCAAATTTTAATTATTTATTAATTTTAATTAATTAATTAATTATTAATTATATAATTAATATAATAATATTAAATATTTGAATGTTCTCATAAGCATCTAGGAATATGAAGGTGTGTTTTCATTATGTACCTTAGGTAACCTGCTAAAGATCTTATTTTCAGAGTAAAATGTCTGCATATTTAATATTATAAGGTATATTCAGTAAATGTGCATATTGTCTTAAAGATGTCTTTTTTCTATATTTTGAATGACAATATAGTGTCACTAAAACAATAGTGTTTTAGAGAGTTCAGAATTACTTCTAATCAAAGCCACTTTGACATTTATGCTAATTTGAAGAAAATGACCCTCTAAAAAGAAAAGAAATAACCATGAAGAAAACTAATACAGGTTTCCAATATACTAGAAAAAAATTGTCAATTTATCTGCATGATCAATTCATAGAGAATGAAACAATTTTGTATAATAAATATAGATATGCAAGTTTTCATCATTAAATTTATATCGAGACTCCTCAGTATAGGAAAAACCTAAAATTGAACAGTTATTTTACCACTGAGAGGGAAAAGAATGGCAGGTGGCAATCAGAAATAATGGAAAGTGTTGAGTTCTGGAGAGGTCTTAAATTCCACACTGCTGCTGTTAATAACATCTCATTGAAAAATCAGTTGAGTTATATAACTTTTGGTTTTCTCATGAATGAAAAAGGAATAATCATATATCGTATGGACATAGTTATAGTAAAAAGAAAATGAGTAATATTTATAAAAACCCTTTGTTAAAAAACAACAAATAAATATATGTTTATTTTTTGTGCTTAAAAGAAATGTATTAGTGGTATTTGGAATAGTTTACTCAGAGATGATTATAAAAGCACAATTTTTGAAAGTTCAATAAATAGTAGGAGGAAGGAGGGTAGAAATGAGCTATGAAGAGACAGAAAATTTTCTGCATTGATGGATATGCTCTGTATCTTGATTTTGGTGGTATTTTACATGGGTAATTACAATGCAAAAACTCTTTTAATTGTGTATGTATGATCTTTATATAATATCACATGTAAATTATGCTCTAATTAAAAAATAAAAAAACTGGGGCGCCTGGGTGGCGCAGTCAGTTGGGCGTCCGACTTCAGCCAGGTCACGATCTCGCAGTCCGTGAGTTCGAGCCCCGCATCAGTCTCTGGGCTGATGGCTCAGAGCCTGGAGCCTGTTTCCGATTCTGTGTCTCCCTCTCTCTCTGCCCCTCCCCCGTTCATGCTCTGTCTCTCTGTGTCCCCAAAAAATAAACGTTGAAAAAAAAAAGTTTTAAATAAAAAATAAAAAAACTTAAAAACAATTGAGTAACTTATGTAGAGGGTGTTTCTCTTAAAAGATTGCCCTGTCTACTCCATGGTGAAAAAAGAAACAGTAGGAGAATATAGGCTATTTAGAAAAATGAGAAAAATGCAGGGGACTAGTGTACTTGATTATACTCTATTATTATTTTTAAGAACACGACTTGAAATTCTAATTAATGACCTATTCAAGGAAAAAAAAAGAAAATACAGATTTTGCATAAAGAAGACTAACATTTACATTCTTTCCCTTTTGGTACAATTGTTAACTATCTTTTTTCCATGGTTCAACAAAAAGTAATTTATTAGCAAAACGCTTAATCCTTAATTTAACATTTTGTGCCCATCATAGCCATTACTTTTACAGGCAACATCACATCTGAAGCAAACAATGACTGGTAGTTCTCAATTAATTTCTAATGAACCATTTCTGGGTGTTTTTGGGTTGCTTTGCTTTTATTTTACATTTTTATTCAATTTTATGATTTCTCTGGTTTTGTATAAAACAATTCAGCATTTAAATTTATTTTTTATTTTTTTATTTTTGTTTTATTTTTGAGAGAGAGGCAGAGTACGAACAGGAGAGTGACAGAGAGAGAGAGGGAGACATAATCTGAAGCAGGCTCCAGGCTCTGAGCTGTTAGTGCAGAGACTGATACAGGGCTTGAACTCACAGACTGCAAGATCATGACCTGAGCGGAAGTCAGATGCCCAACCGACTGAGCCACCCAGGCACCCTGTCAACATTTTTTTTTTAAAAACAAATGTTAAAGACAAGCAAACAAACCCATTCTAAGACAATAATATTTTATTTTATTTTATTTTATTTTATTTTATTTTATTTTATTTTATTTTAATTTAATTTTATATTTTATGTTTATTTATTTTGAGAGGGAGAGTAGGGTAGGGGCAGAAAAAGAGAGAGAATCCCAAGCAGACTCCATGCTGTCAGTGCAGAGTCCGATGTGGGGCTTGAACTCACTAACTATAAGATCATGATGTGAACTGAAATCAAGAGTAAGATGCTTAACCACTTAACCGGCTAAGCCGACTGAGCCACCCAGGTGCCCTATGATATCATTTTTAATCTAGACTTTTATTAAGGTTTATATGAAATAATGAGATAACCTAATACAAATACTTTCTCTAGCTATTGTTTTATATAATAAAAATAATCTTTAAATATGTTCCTACACAGCTTTGCAAATAAAATTCAAGAGACTATATGTATATCTATGCTAAATTTTAAAATTCTGGGCTGTTATGGTTATATAAAATGTTTTAATATCTGTAGTCAGAATACATTAGGGTGTAATAATTTGCCTTGGGTCTTCCTAAGATCTTAAAGTGCTAACCTTCGGTACCTCAGAAAGTGACCCATTTTGGAAATCGAATTAAAGTGAGGTCATTAGAGTGGGCCTTAATTCAGTATGGCTGATGTCTTAGCAAAAAGAAGAAATGAACACAGAGACATTCACATAGGAAGAATGCCATGAGAAGATGAAGCCAGAGACTGTGGTGATACAACAGAAGGTAAGGAACACTAACTACTGGCCTAAGAAACTAATAATACAAAGTGTATATGGGGGGCTTTTTGAAAGTAGGAAACAACCAGGAACTTGATTTATTCTGAAAAATAACATGGTGCCAAATAAAACTCTTTCCTCTTACCTTTCAAGCTAGCTTCAATGAATAAAAGAGTTCATTTATTCATTCAAAAATGGTTTTTGAATGTGATTTCACTTTATCACTATCTTCAAATAACATAATACCATGCCACATATAACCTAAGAGCCTTAACTACAAAATACAGTGATTTCCCTTCCCTTCCTTTGTACTATTGTTATCAGAAAGCAATTTTACTTAATCAGTGAATTCTAAAGCCTATTTGTAAAGTTATAATTGCTCATAAGATGTATTCATCTGTCACTTACTTACTCCTTGAGTTACTCTTTTCTGATGAAATTGGAACTATGTCAGTTTCCAACTTTTCCACTGAAAGAGAACTATTTAATCATTCATAAATTCATTGGAACGACAGTGATGGCTGCTCTCCCTTGGAAACTGAGGAGTAGGCAGTGACAATATATGTATGATTTTATATTAAAGGCAAGACCAGTTGGCAATCATTTGAAATCATGAATTTGGAGTCACACAGACCTTGGTCTATTTAGGTTTGCACTTTTCTAACACGGTGATTTTGCTTATGCTACTGAAAATATCCAAGTCTTGGTTTTCTTATATTTAAAGCAGGCATATATAAAACCTCACTGAGAGATTTTATACAAACTAGAAGTGTATGGTACATAGAGTTTCATTAATTGCTCATGTGAATGTAATACTAAATCTGCTTATAAAATTAATTTGATAAAATCTGTCTAAATCTTAAAGATTGACACACTTTGATCCAGCATTTTCAATTCTAGGAATTTAATGTCCAAATACAGAAACATATGTGTGCAAAGAGGCACATGTAATTAATTTCCCCAAATAATAGTTTATACTGGAAAAAATTAAAAACTGCCACTGTGTTATATCCACAAAATAAAATATGGCATAGCTATCCAAAAAGAAGGTGAAAATCTACATACCAACATATATTTTGTTCAAAAATCTAGTTTTTGTTTTGTTTTGATTTGATTTTTTGAGAGAAAGAGGGCATAAGCAGCAGAAAGAGAGAGAGACAGGGAGAAGGAGAGGGAGAGGGAGAGGCAGAGTGGGGGGGAGGGAGGGAGAGAGACAGAAAGAGAGAGAGAGAGAGAGAGAGAGAGAGAGAGAGAGAGAGAGAGAATCCCAAGCGGGTTCCATGACCAGCGTGGAGCCCGACACAGGCTAGATCTGATGACTGTGAGATTATGACCTGAGCTGAAATCAAGAGTCTGACACTTAAATGACTGAGCCAGCCAGGTGCCCCCAAATTCTTTTTTTTTTTTTTCATTACGGAAAAATCTTCCATCTGCTAAAGGCAGATATTGTATTGCCATTGCCTGGATTAAAATTCTGTTACAGTTTTACTTTTATATTAGTAATTATTTTACTTTTATATTAGCAGTTTGGGCTCCTTGCACAAAGTAAACAAAACAAAAACAAAATTTTTAAGAAGGAAAAAAAACCCAGATCTTTAGTAATATACAGACTTGTGTATTTTCACTCAATATGTTAAAAATACATTGATCAACATAGATTTTTATTTCTACTCATTAAATTTCAAAAAAAAATTAGTCATATCCATTCAAAAATTTTTAAACATATCCTTATAAGAAGCATGAAAAGTTCTAATACATAGTGTTACATAATTTAAGGCATCTAGGATGCATTTGCATAAATTATAAACTGAGAAAAAGAAAAAAAAATCATATGGTCAACTGGGAACAAACCTTCATGTCGTCTCAAAGTCTACTTTGTAGTGTCCATAAGAAAAACAGGCCAAAGCATCAACACGGATGCCAATTACACAGACAGCAAAGGAGCCAGATGCTGTTGGCAAAACATGTTCCAGAGTGTGGCATCTGGGTCCAATAACTGCCATACAGAGCCCCATCTGTAGCTAAAGCTGTTGACTCTGCTTTGGGGGAAGAAAAATCAGAAATAAAGAAGGCAGTTAAATTCTAAACCATGCCAGGAATAGCAGAAGGCAGGTTGCAGTCAGCATTCAAATTACATCCCTAGCCCATTTTGCTTTTTAATGTCTTGAAACTGTGTAAACACTAAACTATGTTAACTCCAGTTGTTTAGAGATGAGCACACGTAGGTAGTTCAGTAACTCAGAACACACAAATCACCTAAGGGATTCGATATTCTGGCAAACACTCATCTTCATAACATTTTTGTTCTCAAGGGATATAAGCATATAGTCAATGAAATGCAATTTTCATTTGACCTATTAAAAATATTTGCTATGTTAAGCACTCATTATGGTACACAATGTGAATTCCTTCAAAAGCATGAAATTTAAGCATCTTCCTTGCAATTTCTGTTAAGTTTTCTCTGGACTGATTCTTCATAAAATGAAGTAAGATATTCATTGTATCTTTTACTGAGAGCCCTGAAATTTTTGTTCAGTGGAAATTTGTGAGAAAGCTTCAAAGAGCACTAAACTCTAACTAAATTCTTCCTTAGTTACAAAGAATAATGTAATCTCTTTTTAATGTTCTTCATTTGCTCTACACATGAATATATAAAATGAAACGAGTTGATATCAATATGATCCCACAGATTCATCATTTATAAAATACTGCTCTAGTTTTATTCATACATATAGTTTGAAAACAAGATCAATGTTGGGAATAATAAAAGCTAATGATATTTAGAGTTTAATATACATCAATAAATGAGCTAAATACTTTGTATACAGAATTGTATTTAATTAACATCATAACTCTGTGAGTTATAACTGTTATTATTCACAATTTCTAGATTAAAAAAAAACTTAGGGATATAAATAAAATTCCTTAACCCAATTCACACTAATCTTTAAGGATAGGACTTGATATCCTATATCTAGATAGTGCAACTCTAGAATCCATGCTTTCTCTGTCTCTGTCTCTGTTTCTGTCTTCTCTTTGTCCCATATAAATAATATAACATGTAATTTGGTATAATTACTTGAGTAATCATAGATGAAAGACTTCTGAATATCTACTCTTCCATAAAAGAAACAAAAACACTGGCAATAACATCAAATCAACTCTCTCAGAACTCTATAAATGAACTAAAAGACTTGCAAAAATCTGAGTGTTTCTACAAGAAAAATGGTTGACTCTCATAAACCTAGTCAGCTTTGTGTGGTTACGTCCAGTATTCCCATCCCCCTTTCCCCAGCTCTTCAATAGACTTGAAAACCAACAGCACTGCAATTATGGCATCTGTGAAATCAGCAGCCTAACAGCCACTGAAGGGCATTACAGGTTTAGAGCTCACCCAAAAGATCCTTCCCAGGAATGTCACTGTTTCATTGGTCTGGTAATGGAAAAGTTCCATTTTCAGGAATAGAATTTATTTGATCTGACTCAAAACTTACTCTTTTCAAAAAGTCCTTATAAAGGGAATTTATTAATAACAGTCAGTGGTAATTGCCTAACATTGCAGCTGCTTGTAATGATGATTCCAGTTAAGGCTAAGAGGCTGACCAATATACTTAAAGGTAAAAAATGGTGAATGAGGGGCGCCTGGGTGGCGCAGTCGGTTAAGCGTCCGACTTCAGCCAGGTCACGATCTCGCGGTCCGTGAGTTCGAGCCCCGCGTCGGGCTCTGTGCTGACTGCTCAGAGCCTGGAGCCTGTTTCCGATTCTGTGTCTCCCTCTCTCTCTGCCCCTCCCCCATTCATGCTCTGTCTCTCTCTGTCCCAAAAATAAAATAAACATTGAAAAAAAAAATTTTTAAAAAAAATGGTGAATGAGATGTTCATGGAGGTCTTTGAAAAGGTAGACCTATTCTTGGGAAATGAAAGTGTGGACAGGACTAAGAAACACATGAAAAGACCTTAATCTCTTATCTCTGACTGACCTTGAGCCTCCGTGAAAGCAGATACTGGAGAGTAAGACAGAACTGGAAAATGCCTGGCTGAGTGTTGACTGCATACCTCAACATATACACACAGAGTCCCTCAGTAAATCTAGAAGACTTACTAGTTTGAGGAAATATAAAACAAGTCTCTGCTAACTCATTCATTGACTGCTATATTAGCCAAGCTGAGACTTGAATAGCCACACGTGACAAAATAATTTATAAATTTAACTCTTTTGGAAAAATCACGAAACAATAGCAAAAACAAAAAATAAATACAATAAAAAATGCTGTAACAACTCTGAAGAAGCAGGATGTGATTTACAGATTTGCCAATTTAAAAGGGTAAGTGTTCATAAAAAAATGATGAGTCATACAGAGAAAGAAAAGTATGACCCATTTATAGGAATAAAGCAACCAGTAGAAACTATCCCTGAAGAAGCCTCAATATTGGATTTACTTAACACAGATATTAAATTAGCCAAAATAACTGTGATCAAAGAAAAATTGAAGCCATATCTAAATGATTAAGGAATGTATGAGATTGATGTTTTGTCTGAGAATATAAAAAGATATCAATTATAAACAAGAACACAATAGAAATTCTGGAGTTGAAAGTATAAAAAATGAAATTAAAAAAATTATGAGAGGGGCACATCACCATATTTAAGTTGGTAGAAGAAGGAAGCAGTGCATTTGAAGTTAATCAATTAAGATTATTGATCCTGGAGATCAGGAGGAAAAATGAAGAGCCTCAGATACCTGTGGGACACCTTAAGAACATTAACATACACATGTGAGAGTTTTAGAACCAGAAGAGAGAGAGAGAAAAAAGACATATAAACTATTTTAAGATATAAAGGCCCAAACTTTCTAAATTTGATGAAAATTATTAATCCACACCCCCATGAAGATCAATGAGCTCCAGGGAAAATAAACTTAAAGACATATAATGCTAATCACATGATAGTCAACCCTCAAAAGACAAACAGAGAATTTTGGCAGCATCAAGAGAAAATGATTCATTATGCACAAGGGATCCTCAATAAGATTAACAGTTGACTTATCAGAAACCATGCAGTCCAGATGTACTTCAAATGCTGAAAGAAAAAGACTGTAAACCAATAATTCTATACCTCTTAAAGCTATCCTTTAAATTAAAGGAGAAATTAAGACATTCCCAGATAGAACAGAAAATTCATCAATAGCAGATCTGCTCTTTAAGAAATAGTAAAGAGAATCCTTTAGGCTAAAATGAAAAGATACTAGACAGTAATTTCAATTCACACACAAAAATACAGAGCACTGGTGATGGTAACTATATAGGCAAGTATAAAAACAGTATAAATGTATTTTTGCTTATCCTCTTTTTGTTTCCTATTGTTTCTGATTTAAAAAACAGTACATAAAACATACTATAACATTGTGTTGATGGGCTTATAATCAATAAAAGCCTGAAGGATGTGGGAAGGAATAACGCTATAGTGGAGCACAGTTTTTGTATACTATTGAAATTAAGTCAGTATTAACACTATGGAGACTGTTTTAAGTGAAGAAGTTAATTGTGATCTATAGGACAACTACTAAGAAACTATGTACAAATGCAAAGTAAAAAATAAAAAGAAATTAAAGTGTGATACCAGAAAAAGAAGTAATGCAAGAGTAGCCAATAATGGAGAAAGAGGAACAGCACCAACAACAAAAATATAACATATTAAAAAAAAGAAACTACACATATAAACTTTATTTCATTAGTAATGTTAAATGTAACCTAAGGAGAGGGTAGAGATTGACAGAGTGGATTTTTAAAAACAGTCAAATTATATCCTATCTATAAAAGACAAGCTTTATATTCAAAGTCACAAATAGGTTAAAACTAAAAAGTCAGAAAATATACACTATGCCATCAATAATAAACAAAGGGCTGAGGCAGCTATACTAATATCAGGCAAAATACACTTTAAGACAAAAAAATGTTACTCAAGACAAAGAAGGACATTTTATAAATATTTAAATCCATCAGTAAGATCTAACAATTAGATCCTAGAGCCTTAAGATCTAACTTAGGTAAATGAAGCAAAATATGGCAGATTAAATGGATAAACAATATTAAATTAGCCAATAACAGGTAAACAATAACAATTGCAAACTTTATAATAGAACAAAGTCGCAGAAGATATAGGATATAGAAGACTTGATTAAGATATAAACCAGCTAGGCCTAAAAGACTCCTATAGAACATTCCAGCTAAAGTGGAATACACACTTTTTTCAAGTACTTATAGAATATATGTTAGGTTATAATATATGCCTCAGTAAATTTTAAAAGATTTAACTCACACAAAATAAGTTTTCTTACCACAATAAAAGTAGAAATCAAGATCAAGAGAAATCTAGGGAATTCACAAATAAGTGAAAGTTTAACAAAACCAGTGAGCCAAAGAATAAATCACATGGGAAATTAGGAAATTATTTTGAGAGACACAAAACGTCAAAAAATATGAGCTATAATGATACCAATGCTTAGAGTGAAATTTACAGCTGTAAACCCTGTATTAAAAAAGAACAGAGACCTCAATTCAATGATGGAACCATTCACCTTAAACCAGAAAACGAAGAGAAAACCAAACCCCAAATGGATAATCTATCAAAATCTGAGGAATGATAAAATGACTGTATGAGTTTGTGTTAAGTGGCAATGTCTTCTGATACATTTATAAATTTAAGTCATTAAGAGTTCACAATTAGTGGTGTCAAAGTTATCTAGAAAGACTGATTGTGTCTCATGAATATTAAAATGTATTTTAATTAAGCCTCATAAACTTTGTTGCTTGTTTTGTTTTAGATCTTCAAGATGTCTATCTTAAATAGCAAATAGTAATTATCTAAATAAAAGTATTATCGTGTTGGATAATTAATATTTATTCTCACTCTGGTATTTTGGACAAATAGGTGGACAAACATAAGTCACAGATTTCATACAAATACACACATACATATACATTTTTTTCTGCACGTCTATATGATAATGTATTTTGGGAATGAGAAAGCAAAAACTAACATCCAGGGTACCCAGGAGTTGGTCAGGCACTATAAGCAGGTTTACAGGTAGATCTTGGTGTTCTCCTGGTGAACATTTCAACAGACAATTTCACAGAACATCAAAATGAGACATAGTTACTCCACTACCCTGATTAATCATTACAAAGACAAGCCTACCCCACAATCATATCTAAATGGTGACAAAAACTTGAACACCATCTAAACCACAGGAATGGCCAAGCATTCTCCTATCATGGTTGATATAAATGGTTGCTGTCTCTATAAATTTTAGCTTTCACTCTGTCCAGTCTTCATTTCTTCTAGGTAAGATTTATTATGAATGTAGGTAATTCTTCCCACTTCCTGACAGTCTCCGTATCCAGGCCAAAGGCCCACTTTTGTAAACCCTCTTCAAAGTTATATTTCACAAACTCAAACCTGTAAGTCCTTCCAGCATCCTTTTACTGAGATGCTACCTGGATTTAAATGGTGTGTGTTCTCCCTTATGGCAATGAGTTATAAACCCAACTTTTTCAACCACAGGTATGTTCCTGCTGGTGTTTGTCTGGAGGTGATTGACAGTAAGTACACACATACACAAATGCATAAACAAATTATCGTTAGGAATTACATAAAAAGCTGAATGCTAAAAAGTATATATCAGAATTTTGATACATATATGTGTTTATATATATATGTATATATAGTATATCATAACTTGTAGGTTATAATAAAAAGAATTATTTAAGAAAAGTAAAATAAGCATAGAAACTATGGGAAGTTTTTCTTCCTAGTTCAACAAAAGTTGATTGTTTCTCCTACTATATAGATGGAAAGCCAGTTAATATTAATTTATGATGATATGTCAATTTTAAAAATTGATAATGTCACAAAAAGTAGCTCTGGTTTTTTACATTTTTACATATTTTAAACTAGTGTCAACTGATACCATTGTGAGTTTTTCTACATTAATAAAATTGTTAATTTTTTCTCTTACTGTCATAGAAATATAAATCAAACTATTGCCAGATTATTTCAGAATTGCCTTTAAAGGAAATAAACTGCCTATTGTTGATCACTCTGGATCTTATGTTCCATTTCAGTCACCAAAAATGAGGAATAGTGTACAAGTTATTTAAAATTTTTTTTAACATTTATTTATTTTTGAGACAGAGACAGAGCATGAACAGGGGAGGGTCAGAGAAAGAGGGAGACACAGAATCTGAAACAGGCTCCAGACTCTGAGCTGGCAGCACAGAGCCGGACGCGGGGCTCGAACCCACGGACCGTGAGAACATGACCTGAGCCGAAGTCGGACGCTTAACCGACTGAGCCACCCAGGTGCCCCAGTACAAGTTATTTTAGAGGACACTCTGAAATCATTTTGATTTTTCCCTGAGAAAATGATCACCTAAATATATTTATATTCAATTAATCTGATTCTGTGACAAGAAGAAAATCATTCTAGTTACACTAAACCTGGTTTTGCTTGAGAGACCTAGTGTATAGTTCTCTACACTCTACACCTTAACAAGTTAAAGGATAAAAGCTATTTTTTACCAATATTGATCTGGTTACTAAATGTTTCAAATAATAGTAATAACTACTCAGAATTTCTACTTAGAGCTTCTTCAGATTTCTCATCTAAAACTAATACAATTGGATTATGGGATATGTGGAGTAATTAATGTAAAATTCATCAATAATTTGACTAAAGTAATCCAAATTCATGATAATCTCTGGGTAATAAACTGAAAGTTTTAATTCAGTAGACCCATTAACAAGTCATTTGTGGCACCCATTTTGCACGGAGGGATCCAAAACAACATTGAGATGACAAAGGCATGTTTTGAAGAAGTGAAGGCATTTGTAACATGTGTCAGATTTGGACATTGCATTTCCAAGTTTAATATTATTTACGACTTTTGACACAAATTTCAAATGAATGTTGACGCTATCTTGTCAGAAAATGGCTGTTCATCTTGAGATCATTTTTTTAATTAATGGATGCAAAGTGAAAATAATCTCTGGAATTATCCCAAAGACAAGAACACTCCAAGTGATTTCATGAAGAAAATTATAAACACATTACTCACCGATAGCTATTGTAAAGGTCAGTACAGGTGGAATTATTCTTACAAGGATTCATTTTGCAGTCATTGGATTCTTGTTCACAAAAACTTCCTTCCCAACCAGCTAAGCACACACACTGGTAACTCTATGGGAATATGAAAATCATATAACCTTTAGGTTATTTCTTGCTATTAAGCCTATAATCCAGTTATTACTCTCGGCTATGTTGATCTATGTCAATTTATAACTATTTCAATTTTTATAGAATGTCAATACTTCCCCAAAATTACTTTTACCACAGTTTAAAAGCTATGTGAACAGTATTTGTATCTAACTCAATAAAAATAAATATATATTATGCTCACACAGAACTATTGGTTTTGTTAAATATCTTAATATAAACATAATGTATTAGTAATAAGGTAAGTATGTAAAACTAACTAAATATACAACTAAGCAACTAGCTCACTCATTAAAAAATATATAACTATATTATGTATTTACTGTACTACTTATAAATAATCTATGTCAGTACACTATTGTTGGTCGATTGAAATTGAAAAACTTTGAATATCATTTTGCTAAGAGATAGAGTAGTCCTATAACAATATTCAAATACTAAAAGTAAAACTGGTTTTCTAGGATTGGAAAAACAAACAAAATTACCATGGGACAATAATTTAAAATATTAAAAATACTTTCAAAGAACAGGACTCTTGTTAAAAAAAAACAGAATTTGGGGTCTTAAAGAGATTCTAAATTTATAATAATGAAAAATACGAAAATCAATGTTAGTTGTTCTCTTGATCTTCACTGTTCAATACAGGAGCCACTAGCCCCATGTGGTTACAGAGCATTGCAATGTGGCTGGCCTCAAACGAAATGTACTATAAGTACGAAATACACATTGAATTTTCAAGAAATGTAAAATAACTAATAATTTTATTACTTACATACTATAATCATAATAATGTGCACACAGAGTTAAAACATATTAACGTTAATTTCACCTGCTTCCTTTAGCCTTTTTTAATGTGGCTTCTAGAAAACTTAAAACACACACACACATACACACACACACACGGTCTCATTACTTTTCTATTAGACAGAGCTATGGTAGCTAATTATGGCCACTTAGTTTTTCCACTTGCAAATAGAGTTAAGAAGTCTACATAGTTACATCTACCAGAAAAGGAGCTCTCTGAAACTCAAGAACTTGTTCTATAATACACATTCCAGCTTCTTGAAGAGGTCTGGCACCTCACAGATGCTTAATACATGTTGGTTGAACATATGAGAAAGAATAAATATGACAGGAAAAGTAACATAAAAACTGAAGTAACCCACATGGATTTCAAAAGGATTCTAATGTTTGCTAGAGGTACATAGCAAATTTCTGTTGAACGTTACAATCAAACAACAATCAAACAAGCATAAATTCATGCTCCATGTATTTGCATTTAGGTTACAACAATTTGAATACCACTGAATATTTTGTTTTGGGTTATTAGGGTCAATTGGTTTGCTATGGCTTGAGAGCAGCTGAAAAGCAGAAAGGGATGAGAGCCACTGTGTTATCAACACTGGGTTTTATTCCTGACATATGTGTTAATTCTCCAGCATACTCATTAATACTACTCCTGGTTAGCTGGATTTTGGCAGTAATTTTCTCATGCATTGTGGCCCCCACATTGTTAACATTCTCAAGATTTTGGTTATATATGGAGTTTTCACTTAATGTAGTTAGCTCATTTTTTCTTCCCTTTTTTGACAGCATTAAAAAAAGAATTCCATGAAAATTGATGTAGTGAGTATATTGATTTGAAAGGCAATTCTATAGTAAGCAAGACAAGTGTCTGCTGTAGGTACATCGGAGAAACTACCCAACTCAGTGATGGAAATTAAGGTAGATTGGTATGGATAACATGTGCATGAAATCTGTGGGACAAATGAGGTGCCCTGTTCACTTTCTAAGAGGTATGAATCATTTCTGTAAAGACAAAAGCACAGGTTTACTGCTGGTTTTTCTTTTGATATCTCAGTAATAATTTGAAACTAATTTCGTAATTGAGTCAAAAACCAATCAAATATCTTTCCCATTAAAGATATATGTTCCATAAAAGCTAATAATTATCAGTGTTCTTGACGATTTAATAATTAGAAGAAAATTATCATCAATGTAATGGTATAATTATCATTAAAGTGTCAGGTACTACAGCAATGATCTAATCATATATGATATAATCTGTACATAAAGGAAACATAAAAAATGAGAGAAATAGATTTTTTAAATATTTAATATTAAAAATATACATTATTAAGGAAGCAGAAATGAATATTAACTAGAAATAACACAGAGTTCAAGTATTTCTATTAATCTGTTGCATACTTAGTTCAGAAGCATTTTTCTGAATTTGGACACTCTTACTACAAAACACTTTCTCATTCAACATTGCAAAATTAATAATTCCAGTAATTTTAAATAGCACTTAATGGTGAAATACTATTTTTAAACCATATTGTCTTGGCATTAAATAAATAATAATGTTTTGAACTGGTTTTGCTGAGGAAGGAAATTTATTTAAAGATGTTTACTAACATGAATAAATGTATGAGGGGCGCCTGGGTGGCTCAGTCAGTTAAGCATCAGGCTTTGGCTCAGGTCATGATCTCATGGTTCGTGGGTTCAAGCCCTGCGTCAAGCTCTGTGCTGACAGCTCAGAGTCTGAAGCCTGCTTTGGATGTTGTGTCTCCCTCTCTCTCCTCCTCCCCCAGTCACACTCTGTCTCTCTCTCTCTCTCTCTCTCTCTCTCTCAAAAATAAACATTAAAAAATATTTTTAAAGAAGAAAAAAGTTTGTATCGTTTATGAAGTTGGAGCCACATCATTTTTATCACTTAATACAAAGTATTAAGTAGACATTATCCTTCCAGACAAAATATTTTTTTGTAGTTTTAAAATACACCCGTAAGAAGGATAAAGGGAAGACAGTAACATGATAGAAGATGATATGTATCTAGCATAGTGAACAATACAACCAGTGAGACAAAAGACAAAGTGGTCCAGTTTGATAGGTATAATAACTATATATCAAATATATATATATCAAATATATGTGTATAATATATTACAATAGTGGCTTTCCATACTAGGGCATTTACCTACTTAAATTAGGTAAATAGAGAGGGAGAAGCCAAAATGACAGAACAGCATGGAAGTTTTTTGTGTGTCTCGCATCCATGAAATATAGCCAGATCAACATTAAACCATCCTAAAAACCTAGAAAACTGATTTGAGTATTAATGCAACAATCTACACAACCTGAACCACAGAACTCAGTAGGTACATAGCGTGGAGAGATGAACTGGGGGAGAGAGAAGCCACAGAGGGCAGGGAGCTGTTTTTGCTTGCAGAGAGAGGACGGAGATGGGGTGAGAGTACAGGAAAAGACAGCTTGCTTATATCTGTGTTGATTAAGTTCCTGGCTGTCGTTTCTTCCCGCTCTTTCTTTTGGAGTGAATTCTTTCATTTCATCATTTTGAAGGAAGAAAAAGAATTAATAAAGTAAAAAAAATAAAATCAAAAAATTAAAAACAACACACACACATATACACAAACACACAAAAGCAGCTGGACAAAAAATGGAAAAGTGGAAACAGCCGCAGGGACTGAACAAAAAAGGGAGAAAGGAGAAATGAGAGGGTTTAAATTCCATTATGAATCTATAAACAGAGGGAGCACAGAGTCTGAAACTCCTCAGCTCGATACCTGGCAGTGCTCTGGTGGGAAGGGCAAATTCCCAGGAGCAAAGTGAGGTCCAGGCAGTCCTTGGGCCACACGGGGAGAGTTGGTTCCCTTGCTGGGAGGACATTTGGTAGAGGCTGTGCGGCCACCTCACAGGAAAGGTCCCAGCAAACCCCAGGAAACAACCACATTCACTGGCACTGGAACAAGGATGTTATGAATGGGCTAACCAAGAAATTAAAGAGGAAATTAAAAAGTACATGGAAGCCAGTGAAAATGATAACACCACAGCCCAAAACCTCGGGGATGCAGCAAAGGCAGTCATAAGAGGGAAGTATATAGCAATCCAGGCCTTCCTAAAGAAGAAAGAAAGGTCTCAGATATACAACCTAATCTTATGCCTTAAACAGTTGGAAAAAGAACATCAAATAAAACCCCAAACTAGCAGAAGATAGGAAATAATAAAGACTAGAGCAGAAATCAATGCTATCCAAACCTAAAAAACCTAGCAGAACACATCAGTGAAACCAGGAGCTGGTTCTTTTTTTTTTTTAATTTTTTTAAATGTTTATTCATTTTTGACAGAGAGAGACAGAGCATGAGTGGGGAGGGGCAGAGAGAGAAGGAGACACAGAATCCAAAGCAGGCTCCAGGCTATGAGCTGTCAGCACAGGGCCTGATGTGGGGCTCAAACTCAGACTGTGAGATCATGACCTGAGCTGAAGTCGGATGCTCAACCGACTGAGCCATCCAGGCACCCCTGGTTCTTTGAAAGAATTAACAAAATTGATAAACCCCTAGCCAGTTTGATCAAAAAGAAAAAGGAACTGACCTAAATAAATGAAATCAAGAATGAAAGAGGAGAGATCACAACCAACACTGAAGAAATACAAACAATAATAAAATATTATGGGCAATTATACGCCAGTAAAATGGACAATCTGGAAGAAATGGACAAATTCTTAGAAACACATAAACTACCAAAACTGAAACAGGAAGAAATAGATGCATAACCAGTAAAGAAATCAAATTAGTAATAAAAAATCTCCCAAAAACAAGAGTCCAGGGCCAGATGGATTTCCAGGGGAATTCTACCAAACATTTAAAGAAGAGTTAACACCTATTCTCTTGAAGCTGTTCCAAAAAATTAAAAATGGAAGGAAAACTTCCAACTCTCTGTGAAGCCAGCATTACCTTGATTCCAAAACCGGACAAAAGACCTCACTAAAAAGGAGAACTATACACCAATTTCTCTGATGAACATGGGTGCAAAAAAACTCAACAAGATATTAGCCAACTGGCTCCAACAATACATTAAAAACATCATTCACCACGACCAATTGGGATTTATACCTGGGATGCAGGGCTGGTTCAATATCCGCAAAAGAATTAACGTGATTCATCACATCAATAAAAGAAAGGACAGGAACCATATGATCCTCTCAATAGATGCAGAGAAAGCATTTGACAAAATACAGCAACCTTTCTTGATAAAAACCCTCAAGAAAGTAGGGAGAGAAGGAGTATACCTCGAGATCATGAAAGCCATATATGAACGACCCAACGCTAATATCATCCTCAATGGGGAAAAACTGACAGCTTTCCCCTAAGGTCAGGAACAAAACAGGGATGTCCACTCTCGCCACTGTTATTCAACATAGTATTGGAAGTCAGCCTCTGCAATTAGACAACACAAAGAAATAAAATGCATCCAAATCGGCTAGGAGGAGGTCAATCTTTCACTCTTGGCAGATGACATGATACTCTATATGGAAAACCCTAAAGATTTCACCAAAAAGCTGCTAGAAGTGATCCATGAATTCATCAAAGTTCCAGGATATAAAATGAATGCACAGAAATCAGTTGCATTCCTATACACCAACATGAAGCAACAGAAAGAGAACTCAAGGAATTGATCCCATTTACAATTGCACCAAAAACCATAAAATACCTAGGAATAAATCTAACCAAAGAGGTGAAAATCCATACACTGAAAACTATAACAAGCTTATGAAAGAAATTGAAGAAGACAAAAAAAAATGGAAAAAATATTCCATGCTCCTGGATAGGAAGAAAATATATTGTTAAAATGTCAATACTACCCAAATCAATCTATACATATTCAATGCAATCCCTATCAAAACAACACCAGCATTCTTCACAGAGCTAGAACAAACAATCCCAAAATTTATATGGAACTAGAAAAGACCCCAAATAGCCAAAGCAATCTTGAAAAAGAAAACCAAAGCAGGAGGCATCACAATCCCAGACCTCAAGCTATATTACAAAGCTACAATCATCAATGCAGTATGGTACTGGCACAAAAACAGACACTCAACAATGGAACAGAATAGAAAACCCATAAATGGACCCACAAACGTATGGCCAACTAATCTTTGACAAAGCAGGAAAGAATATCCAATGGAATAAAGACAGTCTCTCCAGCAAGTGGTGCTAGGAAAACTGGACAGTGCCATGCAGAAAAATGAATGTGGACCACTTTCTTACACCATACACAAAAATAAACTCAAAACGGATGAAAGACCGCAATGTAAGAATCTATCAAAGTCCTCGAGGAGAAAGCAGGCAAAAACCTCTTTGATGTTGGTCACAGCAACTTCTTACTCAACACGTCTCTGGAGGCAAGGGAAACAAAAGCAAAAATGAACTATTGGGATCTCATCAAAATAAAAACTTCTGCACAGTGAAGGAATCAATCAGCAAAACTAAAAGGCAACGGATGGAATGGGAGAAGCTATTTGCAATTGACATATCTGATAAATGGTTAGTATCCAAAATCTATAAAGAACTTATCAAACTCAACAGCCAAAAACCAAATAATCCAGTGAAGAAATGGGCAAAAGACATGAATAGACACTTCTCCAAAGAAGACATCCAGATGGCCAACTGACACACGAAAAAATGCTTAACATCACTTATCATCAGGAAAATACAAATCAAAACCACAATGAGATACCACCTCACACCTGTCAGGATGGCTAACACTAACAATTCAGGCAACAACAGATGTTGGCAAGGATGGGGAGAAAGAGGATCTCTTTTGCACTGTTGGTGGGAATGCAAACTGGTGAAGCCACTCTGGAAAACAGTATGGAGGTTCCTCAAAAAATTAGAAATAGAACTACCCTGTGACCAGCAATTGCACTACTACGTATTTATCCAAGGGATACAGGTATACTGCTTCAAAGGGGCACATGTACCCCAATGTTTATAGCGGCACTGTCAACAATAGCCAAAGTATGGAAACAGCCCAAATGTCCCTCAATGAATGAACAGGTGAAGAAGATATGGTTTATATATACAATGTGTATATACAGAATAGTTACTTGTCAATCATAAAGAATGAAATCTTGGGGCGCCTGGGTGGCGCAGTCGGTTAAGCGTCCGACTTCAGCCAGGTCACGATCTCGCGGTCCGGGAGTTCGAGCCCTGCGTCAGGCTCTGGGCTGATGGCTCAGAGCCTAGAGCCTGTTTCCGATTCTGTCTCTCCCTCTCTCTCTGCCCCTCCCCCGTTCATGCTCTGTCTCTCTCTGTCCCAAAAATAAATAAACGTTGAAAAAAAAAATTTTAAAAGAATGAAATCTTGCCATTTGCAACTATGTGGATGGAAATAGAGAGTATTATGCCAAGCGAAATTAGTCAGTAAGAGAAAGACAAATATCATATGACTTCACTCATATGAGGACTTTAAGATACAAAACAGATGAACATAAGGAAAGGGAAGCAAAAATAATATAAAAACAGGGAGGGAGACAAAACATAAGAGACTCTTAAATATGGAGAACAAACGGTTGCTGGAGGGGTTGTGGGAGGGGGATGGGCTAAATAGGTAAGAGGCATTAAGGAATCTACTCTTGAAATCATCGTTGTAATATATGCTAACTAACTTGGATGTAAATTTAAAAATAAATAAATAAATAATAAACAATAAATAAAAGCTGAATACAGTAAAAAAAAAAAAATCAGGTAAATAGAAGCTAAGCAGAAAGAAGTAGTTGGAGTTTGCCACAATCTCCCTGAAATGGAAAGGAAATATTGGTATTCAGTTTTGTCAAGGACATATGTCCCTGAAAAGAAGAGCAAAATGAGCCCAAACTTTGATGAATAGTCTTTTGGAGGCACTTGTCCCCAATGCAAGCCAGAAGTAGCCAAAGTGAACAACAAAGATTTAGTCATCTTATAGTGCAGGGAAGCTAGAGGCAGGAGTATGGGCCTGCAAGATGGAATGGTCCTGCTAAAAACTCCTGGCTTTCATTTGACACCTCAGAGGGCCACTATCTAAAAGGAAGGGCACACCAGCAAAAATCCCAGCTCAGATCATGCTAAAACTCCATTCAAGGACAATGAGGTTATGTATCCATATTCTATTTGTCTGCCAGGGAAAATTAAGTGGTCTTTGGAGAAAGTTAACATTAGAGCTTTTCAGTGTTTGATAGAGAGTGGTATTTGATAAAAAAAACAAAAAACAAAAAACAAAAAAAAAACAAAAAAAGGAATGCTGATGGTCAAAACTCAAGAGAAAAACAGTAAAAATAGCCTCTCCAGATATTGTCCTTATTAGACATTTTAAAATAACTGATTAATATGGTCAAAAATATACAAGGTAGGATACAGAATTCCACTAGCAACTTTATATAATAGATTTACATAGGAATAATGCACATATAATGCACAATAATGCATATATAGAGTTAACAGGAATAACGCACATTTGAATATAATAATAATTGAGGTCCTACTGGGTGGCTCAGTCAGTTAAGCATCCGACTTTGGCTCAGGTCATGATCTCAACATTCGTGAGTTTGAGCCCTGTGTGGGGCTCTGTGCTGACAGCTCAGAGCCTGAAGCATTCTTAGAATTCTGTGTCTCCCTTGTCTCTGGCCCTCTCTCTTTCTTAAAAATAAAATAAGCATTTAAAAATTAAAAAAAAATGAAAATAATAAGTGAAATTTAATAATTTAATCCATTATTTTAATATCAGAAATTTTAGCAGAGAGGATTAAAAGTAAATATCCAGGTTGAGGTACATAAATTAAAAAGGATAGACAAGGCAAAAAGGAAACAGAAACTATGGGAAATAATGTGAAGAATTAATATGTTTAATTGTATTACCAAAAAAAGAGGAGTGGGAGAGATTAAATCAAAGCACTATTTGAAAAATTACTGAGAATTGTCTAAAAATAGCAAAGAAAGTAACCACTGATTTAGAAAGCTCTCCAGACCTACATTGGATGAGTACAAAGAAAACTCTTTCAGGGAATATGAAAGATGGAGAATAAATTTTAAAAGCAGCCAAAGAACAAAGACACATTATCTTCAAAGAGCCAAGACTGACACCTCACTTCCCAGTAGTGGAAGCAAGAACCCAGTAACCAATTTTCGTATGGAGTGAAAGAAAATAACTACCACCCTAAAAGTCTATGCCCAGTAATAATTACCCTTTCAGGGAAAGAAGAATAAACACATTTTTAGAAAACCCAACACCTGAGAATTTACTACAGTGTTTAAGATTGTGGGTATTTGGTGACAGCTGGGATTTCAACTAAGCTTCATGAATTATTATTATATAATTATAAGCATATTATTTAATCTCAAGGAACGTCAGAAATAATAGTAACTGGGGTGCTTGGGTGGCTTAGTCAGTTAAGCATTCTACTTCTGCTCAGGTCATGATCTCACGGTTTGTGGCTATGAGCCTCACATCAGGTTCTGTGCTGACAGCACAGAATCTACCTTAGATCCTCTGCCTCCCCGCCCCCGTCCCTCCCCTAATTCTTCTCTCCTTCTTCTTCTCTTTCTCTCTCAAATAAATAAACAACAACAACAACAACAAAAAAACTTAAAAAAAAAGGAAAGAATGCTATGTGATAAGATAAGAGTGTGAAGATTAAATGAATACTTAGTATAGAACTTCCTGTGATATCTGGCTTACAATAGTATACCAGAGAATTTTAACTAAAATGTTCTTTTATCCAGTGACCTATTCACGTAGTCTGAGCTACTCCTCAGACTCTGATTCATGCTGCTTTGACATTCTTCAGCCTGGAAAACCTTTGCTCACTCCCCCAGCCCCAACTTTCCAAAATGTCGCATTACATCCGAATCTTGATCATTTCTTCTGGTATACTTTCCTCGCTCACAATTACTATCTTATTTTTATCCTTTACAGTAGTTTTAAAGTACATAAGTTATTCATATACACATTATGTTTTCCATTTAGTACTTATGATATTTAAAAATATTTTATTGTTTTTCTCTAATGTAAAATATAAATTATAAAAAGGCAGAGACTTAATCTTTTTTTCAGTTATCATCAGTTATTTGGAATACTATCTTATATTTGACTAAAAGAGTGAATATTAGAAAATAAAATATATATGACATTAATTGGTAATAATATAGTCATAGAGAACATTTTATTTACGAAGTTTCTAGATATTAAATCATCTCATTTTGCTAGCAAGAAAAAAAGTCTATTTTAGATTACATTTAAATAACCTTTTAAATAAACATTCAACTAAAAACAAGTTCTACAAATAAGGATTAATAATCCCAATAAAAGAAAAATGGGATTAGTTCCATTATGAACAGTGTTTACATATTGAGATAATTATATTTGATTCAAACCTAGCCACAAAATTTATCTTACAAAATAGGTCCTGTGTGAAACTTCCTTTTAGATTCCTGAAAGTTTATATATACACCAAAGAATAAAAATAACAAAATTTTCAAATTGTGGTCTCTTTTTGACTCATTATTCATATCTAGGCAGAAGAACAAAGATGTCTTTTTTCTTTAATAAAATTTCTAAAAATGAAGTAAAATTCATAATATATCCGTCCTTCTAAGAATAATGAGCTCTGCCTGTTGACTTAAAGTCTGTTTCCTTTCATGTTATTTTTAGTATTCATTTTAATCTATAAAGTCTTACAAAATTGGCTATAGACACAGATTCCTAAATACTGGATATAATGATACTCAGGTCTAGATATAATACAGTAATATTTATTTTTAAAAGCAAACAAAACTATGTTAATATGATTTCTTTCAACCACAGAAAGTGATTTATTTTGGCACTTTAAATCTAAAGTGAAATAATATGTATTATTCTGACAGAAAGTTAATGGAATATTTAAAAACAATTTCTGTGAAAAGTTATAAATGCTGAATTTGATTGAACATATTTTGAAACAAGGTAATGAAAATACATGCTAAATTGAGTGGTAGTTTCAAGGCAGAACTGTTTTAGAGAACACAGTTTCTTTAATTTGGGAAAATGTAATCTATGAAGAGAATGAAAAGCCATGTGTTAGATGTGGATGTGGATAGGGCATGAATCAAACTATATTGAACTTTAAAAACAGTTTCTAAAGGAAATATAAACCTGTAGGAATTAGTCATCATTTTCATGTAAAGATTTTTTTGTTAGTAACAAGAAAAGCAGATAAATATTTTGTTCCTATTCTAAATGAAGAAATGATTTTAAGTGCAAATTTCCACTTTCATTACAATTAGTTCTCTTTCATTATAATTACTTCATTATAATTTAGTTCTCTTATTGAATGTCCTACCTTCATAAACTATTGGCAATCCTTTCCAAAAGATTTCCTTACCTTTAACATTTCCTTCCCTTTCCTTCCTTCCTTCCTTCCTTCCTTCCTTCCTTCCTTCCTTCCTTCCTTCCTTCCTTCCTTCCTCGTTTCCTTCCTTTTTTTTAGAATTTAGGGGCACCTGGGTGGCTCAGTCGGTTAAACATCTGACTTAGGCACAGGTCATAACCTCATGGTTCATGGTCATGATCACACTGTTTGTGGGTTCGAGCCCCTCCTTGGGCTCTGCTGACAGCTCAGAGCCTGGAGCCTGCTTTGGATTCTGTGTCTCACTCTCTCTGCACCCCCCCCCCACATTCATGTTCTGTCTGTCTCTCTCAAAAATAAATAAACTTAAAAAAAATAAAAATAAATAAAATAAATCAAGTTTAAAAGTAGACTCAAAGGGCTTAGGCTACCAGTACCAGAATTTTATTCTTTACTGATAATACAGCTACCATGAGAAAATAATTCATCTGCCATCAGACACATTTCCAATATCATGAATACTGCTTTCCATATTGACTCAATTTGACAACTGGCAATACAGTCTTATTACCCAAAGCTTTATCCCCAGGACATATATAATATTACAGAATACAAAACTGTAATTCTGAGAGACCATCACAAACATAAAGATGCCAGAATATGAATGCAATTCTGCTACAGATAGTGAGGATGTTTGGGACAATTACTTTGTGGTCTGAAAGTCAAATGACAAAGATAATGCAAGTGCACCATAAACCAAAAATTCACTTTTTTACCCCCTGTCAGGCTCTTTCTAAAATATTTCACAGAAAGATAATATATAGCTCCTTTTCTTATGCTCCATTTTCTGGCACATTAGAAAGCCCACAAAATTTTACATCTCTTATTGTTCAAAGCTGTGTTAAACATTAGATTATTTGGTCCAGTGGTTTTGAAAATTTTGTTAATTTTAAGTAAGAAACCTTCATACAAACATAATTTCCTAGGGAGTGAAAGGAAATAAAGCAACTTAAAGCAGATCTGCTCTGACTAAAGCAAGGGAAGGAAGCCCCAAGCTTTTCCCATTTAGCTGTCTTAGACACCCTCTTCCTTCCCCATCTGCCCCTTAGGACATCATTAACACAGAGTCTCAAATCACAGACTAAAAACACTGATCCATCCACCCTATTTCATTTTATAATGAAGAAACTGAACTCATGGATGTTAAATTAATTGCTCAAGCTGCTATAACTAGCTGATGGAAATACTGGAATTAGAACTCATGTCTCTTGACTCCCTGTCCAATATTTCCAAATGCAGCTTAAAAAAATCAATTTGAAACATCTGGTAAATTAGTAAATTCAGAAATATATTTCTTGAAATGTACCTTCAAGACAGCCTGAGAATTTTTTTTTCTAATTTTTTATTTGAGAGAGAGAGAGAGAGAGACAGAGAGAGAGAGAAAGCACAAGGGGGTGAGAGGGGCAGAGGAAGAGAGAGAGCGAGAATCGTAAGCAGGCTCTATGCTCAGTGCAGAGCTTGACACAGAGGCTCAGTCCTACAACTCTGGGATCATGACCTGAGAAGAAATCAAGAGTCAAAAACTCAACCAACTGAGCCACCCAGGTGCCCTGACAACCTGAGAATTTTAAGGTAATCTTCAAATCATGTACATTGAATAATCCTGTTACATGAATTCCTATAATCTTTTTTTCTCTGTATATCAGAAAGTTACTAGATCATCTAGTTGACACCACCATGATGCCATGCGAACAGCAGTGACCAATAATTGTTATCCTTACTCTAATAGAGATGACAAAGGAGAAAGCCCTGGTAATAACATTATAACTGATATTAACTGGCTTATAACTAGTATTGAATATATGAATCTTAAACTGTACAAGTATGGACTAAAGGCAGCTTCCCTGACTGCAGGTTATTTTCAGGTTACACATCCGTAATGCTCATCCTCGCTGAACTTGATAGCGAGCAGAGAGTAAAAATCATTGCTTTGATAGAAGGATGCAGTCATGGGATATTTGCAGTCTCAGGATATATGTAAACCATATATCAGGCAAACTTTTTAGTATGTTAAAGTTTTCAAACCACAAGTATGGAACTCAGATCGCACACAGCGACTGCAAAGAAAATGAGCATCTAAAAAATTAGAAAAGTAAGATAGTTTTTCTCACAGTAGCAGTAGAAGCAAGTACCAAACAAATAATGCTGTATTTCCATATTGTTTTAGATAATTTCCAGTACTGCCTTGCATTAGATCATATTATAATTTAGTGAAGTGAAATAATAAAATAATGAACATGAGACATTATAAAGATATTTTGAACACATTTTTCAAGCTACTTGGATTGTTTTATGTTTTGTAAAACTTTGGCTCTTGACAATATTTTTAACTTATTAGGATTTTTATTTTAAGTTTTATAAGATTAGGTAGAGGTTTTCTTTAGTTTTAAACAAAAAGCATTTATGTGCAACACTATTATGTATATTTACATATATATTTCACATAATTATAGATACATCTAACATATATGACAGATGCATATATATCATAAATTCTACATTATATACATATAATTGAATTTAATACCATCTGAATATGCCAGCTTATTTTCAGAGTTAAACCTTCAGCAAATACCACATATTATAGTGTTTCTGTATTTTTCCCTTTTTAAAACATAATTATTTCCTAGCAATTGCCAAGAGAAATTCTAGCACATCACAGTTAGAAAAGCACTGATTAGAGAGTTGGAATGTAAACTGGCTTTGTCTCTCATGACCTTAACAATTTGAACGCTTTGTATATCTATAGGTTACAGTTCCTTGACAGAAGGACCATTTTGTCTTATGGGTAATCATCATGGTTTTATCGCAGGCTGAAAAGCCACCTTTGCAATAGAAATCAGTAGTAAGAAGGGTGGAAAAAGAACTCAGCCACAGGTGTTGTAATGGAGAAAGCAGGGGGCATGAAGGGCTAGGATGGGGTAACAATGCTTAGAAAAGAGTGAACTACAATTTCAAATATCCTTCTAATCCAATAATGATTCCAAAAAGCAAATATGTTATTGTCAAATTTAATTAATTTTGAAACAAGCATTTTAGAATTTAATGTTATTGATTTGATCACTACTCCTCCCTCTCCTCAGGATAATTAGACATAGGCATTCCTTTCTTTCTTTCCTCCTCCTTTTTCTTTCCTCTCCTCCTTCCCTCCCTTCTTTCCTTCCTTCCTTCCTTCCTTCCTTCCTTCCTTCCTTCCTCCCTCCCTCCCTCCCTCCTTTGGAGTCAGGAAATGAAGGCTATTCATTCTATCCACAAGTAAATAATTTCTACATATATTAAACCACCTATATTATTAAATTAATGTGAATGAGTAATATACCCAGGAGGAGGAATCAGGATATTTTATTCTGTTCTAGAATACTGCTACATATAGGCTATTGAACCACTCACCTAACTTGGTCACTACTGGTCCTAATTTTTAAATGAATAAAATTAAACTAGGTGATTCTTAACCATCTTTTTCTTTCTTAAAGTGATCATATTCTTTTTTTTAATTTTTTTAATGTTTTTATTTATTTTTGAGACAGAGAGAGACAGAGCATGAGCAGGGGAGACACAGAATCTGAAGCATGCTCCAGGCTCCGAGCTGTCAGCACAGAGCCTGACGCGGGGCTCGAACTCACGGACCGTAAGATCATGCCCTGAGCCGAAGTCGGAAGCCCAAACGACCGAGCCACCCAGGCGCCCCAAAGTGATCATATTCTTAATGCTTTATTTACATTACCTAGAAAAGCCAGGTATTAATAAGAATGGTCTCTCTATTGTGCATTCCCACCAGCTGTCTGAAACACTCCTAGTGATTTGTTAATTCCTGTTTAACAAAATTATGCTCTGAAATGACAGCTGGAGAAACAGTAAGTGGTTTATAACTTACAGATTTTTTCTTAGAAGAGACACTGCTAAAGTTTGACTTTTGTTTCCAAATCCTCACACAGGCTCATGAAGCAAAATATATTTTTAAAACACAGATAAAAATGTCTTATTATATCACAATAATTAATATTTATTCACCAAGAACATAAGAGAAATTACTCTTAATGTGTTTTAATTGAAAAAAAATCAATAGTTATTGTCATATATAAAAAGGAAGCAGAATCCTTATGGCTAACTTTTGACTTGTGATTTGAAGTTTACAAATAGCTTTCCATATAATTTCCTTTATCCTGTTACTATAAATTCTTTTAAGAGGAAATTTCTAAGTATGAATAATCTACTTTGATTACTTTATTTTATTACTAAAATTACTTTATTTTGTGAGTATGTGACATACAGAATCCTTAGTCTATAATCATGTATTATGAAATTATTTTTTGAAAAATAATGTAAAAATTTAAGCAATTAATTTAAAATTTTAATACAAAATAATTTTGGAATAATTTTTCACAGCACCTTCTTAAATTATTATCAATGATTTCTTCACTGATATAGATCCCAGGTGACCTAATGTAGATTTTCATATACCTTTCTCTTTTCAAATATATCTTTCACATAATTAAATGCTTGCTTTGACAAGCATTTAATCTACAAATCTAAATCTGTCCCCGGAAACATTGATGTCACAAAATATATTCATGTCCTCTCACATTTCACATTTCTCAACTATTGGTTCAGAATATAGCCCTGTAAAGCCAACTTTCCCAAAGAAACATTCTGCTGTTGGTCAACAGTGTTGTATGTATTTGTTGTTGTAAGTTATCAATTATTCAAAGATATTTTGGCATGAATGAGAGAAGTCCCATTGTGATCACCTGATGTGAGTGAACAAGAATAGTACATGAGGATCAATTACCCTCTCCCATACTGCTAATTCATATATATAAAAGACATAAATGTATACAAATAAAAATTCCTGTTTAAAATACTCAACGGGTACAGGGGAGCTACACTGGTCACCCCTGAGGCAACCACAATCTAGCAATGATACTAAAAAGATTCATGCCTCTTTGTTAGAGTGGTACAAGTCCAAAAGGAATTTATAAGATGTTTTCACATATTGTTTTCATTTTATTATGTTTTTTAACCTCACCCCATTCTCCATCTGCCAATTCCAATACCACTTTTCACTGCTCACTGGGCTCAAGTTGCAACCTAACTTCTGTTTTCTGTCCATATGCCATTGAACAATTTTCTTAACCTATGTTCTCACTTATAAAACTGGGCTGAGAATAGAATTATTCGGGATATATATTTTTGAAGTTCTTTCTGTGTACTCATATATTAAAAATTCATTACAGTTTAGTTATCATTATACTTATTTTATTGTTCATTCTCTGAGCATTGTAAACCCATGAACCCTGATTTCTTGGTCTTCACCTCTACTGAAGCATAACCACAAAACAAACTCATAACCACAACTTAGTTCTCATTTCCCCTAAGGCATTTTCAACCTCCAACACCTCAAATCATGATAATCCAACTTTGACACCATCTCGTATACTCTCATCTCTTTGAACACTTCACTTCTATTCTATTTGCTATTTTACTTTTATCAATACTGCTCACTTAAGTACCCCTGTTCTCCAAGCATATTTGACCAGATCATTAGTTCTCTTTCTTCACTTCCCAGATTAAAGCTTATCATATAGCATTTCCCAGAATGGGATACCTACACCACTTGATATATGAGAATTACAAGTTTATTTTATCATAATATTTATTTGTCATTACTCTAAATTATATTAGAAGAAAAGTGCATCCAATCTGAATAAATTACTTGAGAACAAATTTATTTTAAGAAAACAATTGAGTTGAAATAAGTGGTATATAAATTTGTGGCAAAACAACAAATTTCTCTAATTTTAATGAGCTGACTGTGGCTGAAAATTATGTCCCCTTGGCCTTCCTATTTTGCTTGCCTCCTTGATACTCTATTAGTATACTCAGGTCTGTTTGAATAACTTTTCTTATGTAGTTGAAAACACTCAGAACTGTGGTGTGTGTGTGTGTGTGTGTGTGTGTGTGTGTGTGCGTGTGTAAGTAATTCTGATTTCCGCCCTATAGATAATGTTTTTCCTTTGCAAAAATTCTTTAGGTTTTGTAAGTTAATATTCTGCTTAGGAAGCCTACATTCTAAAGATGGTTACGACAAGTACTTTAGTTATCTTTATTTCTGACCAACACCAGATATTTTTTTGTTGTTGTTAGTGTAGGTTAAACACAGGAATCCACTGGGGTGCCTGGATGGCTCAGTGGGTTAAGCATCTGGATTCAGCTTAGGTTATGACCTTCAGCTTTTAGGTTCAAGCCCTGCATCTGGCTCTCTGCTGTCAGTGCAGAGACTGCTTCAGATCCTCTGTCTCCCTCTTTCTCTGCCCCTCCCCCATACTTTCTCTCTCTCTCTCTCTCTCTCTCAAAAATAAGTAAACATTAAAAAAACAGGAATCCATTAGTGAAAATATTATGCAAGATAACTAGACTGATTAAACATTTCACAGGCTTCCCTGAAATATTTTAGAGACATCTCTCGCTCCTTCATGACCAGGTGTAGTGAGCCCTGTAGCCTGCAACCAAAGAAATTCTAATCCTGGTTAAATAAATTACCCTGTGCTCCTTTTCTTGTTGAGAGGTTTTCCAATCCCATGACTCTGAAAGATACTGCGAATGAGTCCAATGGTTGGAAATACTGTCAGAATTGCCTAGGAAAGTCTAATGCAAGTAATTTCTGAGACCAGCAAAAGATAGAGAATGGGGATATCATTAATGTAAGAAATGCCAAAATTATAACATAAGTCAGCCTGGCTTGATTTTATTATGACCCAGTAGTGTAGAAGTGATGGAGATAACTCCCATCTATTTCTAACTATTTGTAGCTATGGGGACCTATTCGTAATTAGAATGTTTAAACAGATTTCATGTTCACTTTCCAAATCTTTAAGTACTATTTCTGTTCACTCTTGTCAGATGATCTCAGTAGAATTTATTTTATACCACAATTTCATGAAATGATTTGTTATTTACAACAAACACATAAAACACCAGTGACAGCAAAATATTCCTTTAGAAAACACTTAATTTTAAACTGTGCTATATGATATACTGTTATATCATATTATATATTTTATTAATTATATTCCTTTTATATTAGTTGAAACATGCATGAATACACATTTATACAAAAGAGGTCATCACCTTCTGCTAAACAGTGTAAGATATCAATGAATTTTACGAAGTCTGATATCTAGTAACTTCTCAATAAACTCTATGTTTTATAATTATTACTATTAATACAGATTCTTAATATAGATACTTCTAAAAACTTGAAAATTAGATATATATCATTTGGAGTTTAAAATGAAAAATATAGTTTTCTTTACTGAGTTTTTAAGTAAGGCTTTCAAAAACATATGTATTTGTATAAATTATAAATTTTTATTTTTACAATTTAATTTGGAAATAATTATTATCTCTAATATACCTCTTCTTCCTCTAAAGACATTTACAGTTTGTTCAAAATGAAATGTCTATGAAGTGTTCTTTATTCATTAAAGAAAAATCTCTGGAGCACCTGTGTGGCTCAATTAAGTGTCCTACTCTTGATTTCAACTCAGGTCATGATCTCACAGTTTCGTGAGTTTGGGCCCCACATCAGACTCCATACTGACCCCATGGAGCCTGCTTTAGATTTTCCCTCTCTCTCTGCCTCTCCCCACTGCTCACATTCTCTCTGTCTCTTTCAAAATAAATAAGTAAACTAAAAACAAACAAAATCTCAACTTTTTCAACTGATTTCATTGAACTACTACATGTTTTACAGCTTTATGTTGTTATTAAAATAATTTATCAATATAAAATCTTATGTTAAATCATAAGTGTATTTACTTTTGTTTCCCTTCCACTAAGATTATTCAAATGTGGTAATTTTTATTCAACATTTGTTGATAAAATATTTTGTATTTTGCAAGGTAAATGTTTGGGAAATTTCTTACCATAGTGATTAGCACCAGTAAACAATTCTCCAAAACATAATCTTTATCCATTGCTTTAGAGCAGATGCAAAGAAATATAAAATTAGCCCTTTTCCCTAAGAAGCAAGGGCATGGAACATTTATATTAATAACATTAATAATAGTTGAGTTCACAGAAATGAATTCTACATAAAACTATCCTCATGTTCAAGATTAACAAATGAATGCTGTTAAATCATTTCATCATAATATTGACAAAGAAAAACACAAGAGAAGTAAAAGAAAGTTCACATAATGTTTTTTTCTTAATTCCACAAATATTACTAATGGTATATGATAGTGGAATTCTAAGTGTTTTTGGTACTTCAGTGAACAGGATAAAATATTTGGCTGAAAATTACTATAATGTTCACATAGAAACATATGCATATAGTATTGACTACAAATAAGAATACCTATTGTCTGTAGACTTTTTTGTATAAAATGTTATGTATACTATAGTTCATGTAATGTGGGCTCCACTGGGAATCTCAAGGGGAGAATCAATTTTCTTGACATTTCCATTTATAGAGCTGCTTCCTTGTATTCCTGGACTTATGGCCCCCTTCCTTCATCTTTCAAGTCAGCACTGTAGCATGGTGCTTTAGTCCTTACACTGCCTTCTTTTGTCATCATATCTCTTTCTGTCTCCTTTAAGGATACTTGTCATACATTTAGGGCCCACCCACATAATCTAGCAGAACTACCTCATCTCAAGATATTGAATCTAATCACATTTGAGAAGTCCCTCTTACCATATAAAGTAATTTTCACAGTTCCAGGGATTAGGTCCTAGATATCTTTATCTCCAGTCTACTCATTGTTCATCTGTCTATCCTCTTGCATTCTATTCATGAAGGTAGTCTTCTAGTTAGCACATAAAAAATAGATTTCAAATTAAATTCCATTACATTCTTAAATATCATTCTATTAAGTCTATTAAATTAATATTCAAAATTTTTCTAATTTTTCTATTTAAAATTTTTTTCTAATGTTTATCTATTGTTGAGAGAGACAGAGACAGAATGCGAGTGAGTTAGGGGCAGAAAGAGAGGAAGACACAGAATCCAAAGCAGGCTCCAGGCTCCACCCTGTCAGCACAGAGCCTGACATGGGGCTCAAACTCATGAGCTGCGTGATCACGACCTGAGCCGAAGTCAGTCAATCAACCGACTGCACCACCCAGGCGCCCCTAATTTTTTTTTTTTAAATTGTTCTTTCTAGTTGCCTACTACTACCTTTTACTGGGCTATTAGAGTTAGCCTCAGTTATGGTATCTACTTTCTTAATAATCTGTGTGTCTCTGACCATATTCATTCCTACTTCATAATAGCCAAAATTACCTTTCTAAAAATTAAACACAACCAAGTTACTCAGCTCCTGAAAAAGACCCTGTTGACTACTACCATTTATAGGAAAAAATCCAAATTCTATAATTTTGAATAAAGTGTCCTCCCTATTCTGAGACCAAAACTCCAGTCTCTTTTTGAGCCTGTTCACATCTTTCCACAAGTATACCAAGAATTCCAAATACAAAGGAAATACCACCATTTTATAAGCATGTGATATATAGAATTAACTTCAATATTTTGTTTGGCAAATTCCTATTTATCCCTCAAAGGGAAGACTAAACTTCATTAAGATTTTTGTTCCTTCAGTAATGTAGAAATAATGGCTACTCCATCCTTGGGTCTCCACATCCATTCATATTTCTTTTATGCCATTTGTGTGGTATTATTTTTTTAAATTATAACTCTATCTCCTCTATGTGAATTTGAGCATGTGGGAAATACTGTGTCCATATCATTTTTGAATCCCCAGAAACTAGAACTTGGTAGGAAGGAGACTCTCTACAAATGTGATTAGTTGGATGAATGAGGCCTTCAGAGGCAAGTGAGAAAAACTAGTGCTTATAATAATGACATAACTGATGAACACTTCTCTCTTCAAGATATTATCATATATTAAACTAGATATATCTTCAGAAATAATGATTGCTTAAATATGAAATTAGCTCTTGTTTCCGCTTTTACTCCTTATTCAGAAACAGCAAAATAGATACATACATATATATATGTATATATGTACATAAAATACACATATATACACATATGTGTATATATGTAAAACATATAAAAACATAAATATAAAACATATATATGCTATACACACACACACACACACACATATATAAAACATTTGCTGAAACATACATTTTGGGCCAAGTTTTCTTTGACTGGAATTTTAAAACTACTCAGTAACACATTTATGTAAATATAAATACATTTATATAAATTTTTCACTGCCTGCAAATTATGGTGATTTTATATTTTCTAAAACTGTTCTTCTTAAATGAATAATTATGCTGCTAAAACATTATTCAAAGTATATTCATATGAATTCTTTCATTCACATATTAAATAAAGGAACATGTTTGAAGGTTTCTCTGATTTTAAAACTTCTGTATACTTACTTAAATACATTCTTCTCACTCAATCTTTTTTTACTGAAGTATGATTAACATAAAGTATTATTTTGGTTTTAAGGGTATAATATAATGATTCAACAACTCTATACATTGATCTCAATCAATCTTTCTTTTAGAATTATTGTTCTCAAAAGGAGTGAGGGGCTGCTTGCTTTGCACTGAGGCTCAAAGCAGTTTTTTTTTTTTTGTCTGTTTGTTTGTATTTTGTTGTTGTTTCCTAGACAACAAAATAATCACATCTTATAGCTGGCCGATTTAGCATCTCAAATTCTATTTATCAAAGTATAGACTGCTTAGCTAATGTTTACTTTCTTTACTAGTCAACGCCACAGGCTGTTGTGGGTTCTGTGGTTCACCACTCAGACTCCTTTTCATATCTGAAGTTCTCTTAACCCCTGCTGCCTAGAGTACTGGCAGTTGACAATCCATAGCTGACTCCTTTCCTAGGATTTATCCTTGACTTAATGGAGCTGCTTTGCCCAATTTTATGTCACTCTCTCCAAGCCTCAGGATAGCCTACAACCAATTACCTGTTTATACAAAGGTACAAAGACCAAGCTCGTTGGCCTCGATCAGAGACATCTCTGAAGGGGTAACTCAGCTTAAGCACTTCCTGTGGGACTGTCTAAAATCTCTGTTACAACAACACCATTGCTAAAATTGTCTCTGTCCATTTCTCTTTCCTTCACTCCCTTACAGATATTGTTCCCTGAGTATTTCGCAACAAAGTCTATATAAAAATTTCCTCTCTATAAAAAGTCTCCCAGGAAATCCTATGTAAAATATTCGGAGCCAGGAGTGGTTTACCACATGAACTGCAAAATGGCCTTTTGGAGCTGGCTTGTCTGAGAGTCAGCTGGGAAAGAGAACTCAGTCAGTGGCTGTAGCTATAGTGTGGATGGCATACAGCATGGTATAGTAATGTTAGTACTAAAGCATTATACCAGTTGGGAACTTCATTGGAATAAATGGCAGAAGGGAATACACTGGCAAATGCAGGCACTTAGGAGGTTTAGTGGAAGTAGGAATCATCAGAATATGGAATTAAGCGGCTCTTGCTAAGTGTCACTGATACACTGAGAAAAAGATTAGGGTGAATAATAACAAATAATAACACTTTTTTTTAAAGTAAGAGTGAGGAAACCTCTTTGGAATCTTATAAACAAGCTCTGGAGAGTTTGAGAAAGATGGCGGCGTAGGAGGATGCTGGGCTCACCGCGCATCCTGCTGATCACTTAGATTCCACCTACAACTGCCTAAATAACCCAGAAAAGCACCAGAAGACTAGCAGAACGGAGTCTCCTCCGGAGCCAAGTGCAGACAAGAGGCCCACAGAAGAGGGTAGGAAGGGCGGAGAGGCGGTGCGCGCTGCATGGACTGGCGGGAGGGAGCCGGGGCGGAGGGGTGGCCCAACGGCCAAGCAGAGCCCCGGAGACTGGCTGGCAAAAGCGGAGGGGCCAGATGGAGTGTGTTCCGACAGCAAGCCGGACTTAGCATCTGGGAGGTCATAAGTTAACAGCTCTGCTCAGAAAGCGGGAAGGCTGGAGGACAAAGGGAGGGAGAGTTGCTGAGCCCCAGGACGACAGAGCTCAGTTTGTTGGGGAACAAAGGCGCTAGCTAGCGCCATCTACCTCGCCCATCCCCCAGCCAAAATCCCAAAGGGAACCAGTTCCTGCCAGGGAACTTGCTTGCTCCACACAAACACCCAACTCTGTGCTTCTGTGGAGCCAAACCTCTGGCAGCGGATCTGACTCCCTCCCGCTGCCACAGGGCCCCTCCTGAAGTGGATCACCTAAGGAGAAGCGAGCTAAGCCTGCCCCTCTGCCCCCATGCACCTTGCCTACCCACCCCAGCTAATATGCCAGATCCCCAGCACCACAAGCCTGGCAGTGTGCAAGTAGTCCAGACAGGCCACGCCACCCCACAGTGAATCCCGCCCCTAGGAGAGGGGAAGAGAAGGCACACACCAGTCTGACTGTGGCCCCAGCCGGTGGGCTGGGGGCAGACATCAGGTCTGACTGCGGCTCTGCCCACCAACTCCAGTAATACACCACAGCACAGAGGAAGTGCCCTGCAGGTCCGCGCCCCTCCAGGGACTATCCAAAATGACCAAACAGAAGAATTCCCCTCAAAAGAATCTCCAGGAAATAACAACAGCTAATGAGCTGATCAAAAAGGATTTAAATAATATAACAGAAAGTGAATTTAGAATAATAGTCATAAAATTAATCGCTGGGCTTGAAGACAGTATAGAGGACAGCAGAGAATCTCTTGCTACAGAGATCAAGGGACTAAGGAACAGTCACGAGGAGCTGAAAAACGCTTTAAATGAGATGCAAAATAAAATGGAAGTGTTGACGGCTCGGATTGAAGAGGCAGAGGAGAGAACGGGTGAACTAGAAGATAAAATTATGGAAAAAGAAGAAGCTGAGAAAAAGATAAAAAATTCCCAGGAGTATGAGGGGAAAATTAGAGAACTTAGTGATACACTAAAAAGAAATAATATACACATAATTGGTATCCCAGAAGAGGAAGAGAGAGGGAAAAGTGCTGAAGGTGTACTTGAAGAAATAATAGCTGAGAACTTCCCGGATCTGGGGAAGGAAAAAGGCATTGAAATCCAAGAGGCACAGAGAACTCCCTTCAGACGTAACTTGAATCGATGTTCTGCACGACATATCATAGTGAAACTGGCAAAATACAAGGATAAAGAGAAAATTCTGAAAGCAGCAAGGGATAAACGTGCCCTCACATATAAAGGGAGACCTATAAGACTCGTGACTGATCTCTCTTTTGAAACTTGGCAGGCCAGAAAGGATTGGCAGGAGATCTTCAATGTATTGAACAGAAAAAATATGCAGCCGAGAATCCTTTATCCAGCAAGTCTGTCATTTAGAATAGAAGGAGAGATAAAGGTCTTCCCAAACAAACAAAAACTGAAGGAATTTGTCACCACTAAACAAGCCCTAAAAGAGATCCTAAGGGGGATCCTGTGAGACAAAGTACCAGAGACATCGCTACAAGCATAAAGCATACAGACATCACAATGACTCTAAACCTGTATCTTTCTATAATAACACTGAATGTAAATGGATTAAATGTGCCAACCAAAAGACATAGGGTAGCAGAATGGATAAAAAAACAAGACCCATCTATTAGCTGTCTACAAGACTCATTTTAGATCTGAGGACACCTTTAGATTGAAAGTGAAGGGATGGAGAACTATTTATCATGCTACTGGAAGCCAAAAGAAAGCTGGAGTAGCCATACTTATATCAGACAAACTAGACTTTAAATTAAAGTCTGTAACAAGAGATGAAGAAGGGCATTATATAATAATTACAGGGTCTATCCATCAGGAAGAGCTAACAATTATAAATGTCTATGCACCGAATACCAGAGCCCCCAAATATATAAAACAATTACTCATACACATAAGCAATCTTATTGATAAGAATGTGGTAATTGCAGGGGACTTTAACACTCCACTTACAGAAATGGATAGATCATCTAGACACATGGTCAATAAAGAAACAAGGGCCCTGAATGAGACATTGGATCAGATGGACTTGACAGATATATTTAGAACTCTGCATCCCAAAGCAACAGAATATACTTTCTTCTCGAGTGCACATGGAACATTCTCCAAAATAGATCATACACTGGGTCACAAAACAGCCCTTCATAAGTATACAAGAATTGAAATTATACCATGCGTACTTTCGGATCACAGTGCTATGAAGCTTGAAATCAATCACAGGAAAAAGTCTGGAAAACCTCCAAAAGCATGGAGGTTAAAGAACACCCTACTAACGAATGAGTGGGTCAACCAGGCAATTAGAGAAGAAATTAAAAAATATATGTAAACAAACAAAAATGAAAATACAACAATCCAAATGCTTTGGGATGCAGCAAAGGCAGTCCTGAGAGGAAAATACATTGCAATCCAGGCCTATCTCAAGAAACAAGAAAAATCCCAAATACAAAATCTAACAGCACACCTAAAGGAAACAGAAGCAGAACAGCAAAGGCAGCCTAAACCCAGCAGAAGAAGAGAAATAATAAAGATCAGAGCAGAAATAAACAATATAGAATCTAAAAAAACTGTAAAGCTATCAACGAAACCAAGAGTTGGTTTTTTGAAAAAATAAACAATATTGAGAAACCTCTAGCCAGGCTTCTCAAAAAGAAAAGGGAGATGACCCAAATAGATAAAATCATGAATGAAAATGGAGTTATTAAAACCAATCTCTCACATACAAGCAATTATCAGGGAATAATATGAAAAATTATATGCCAACAAATTGGACAACCTGGAAGAAATGAACAGATTCCTAAACACCAACCTTCTTCCAAAACTCAATCAGGAGGAAATAGAAGTCTTGAACAGACCCATAACCAGTGAAGAAATTGAATCGGTTATCAAAAATCTCCCAACAAATAAGAGTCCAGGACCAGATGGCTTCCCAGGGGAGTTCTACCAGACGTTTAAAGCAGAGATAATACCTATCCTTCTCAAGATATTCCAAGATATAGAAAAGGAAGGAAAACTTCCAGACTCATTCTATGAAGCCAGTATTACTTTGATTCCTAAACCAGACAGAGACCCAGCAAAAAAAGAGAACTACAGGCCAATATCCCTGATGAATATGGATGCAAAAAATCTCAATAAGATACTAGCAAATCGAATTTAACAGCATATAAAATAATTATTCATCATGATCAAGTGGGATTCATTCCTGGGATGCAGGGCCGGTTCAACATTCAAAAATCAATCAATGTGATACATCACAGTAATAAAAGAAAAGATAAGAACCATATGATCCCGTCAATCGATACAGAAAAGGCCTTTGACAAAATTCAGCACCCTTTCTTAATAAAAACCCTTGAGAAAGTCGGGATAGAAGGAACATACTTAAAGATCATAAAAGCCATTTATGAAAAGCCCACACCTAACATCATCCTCAATCGGGAAAAACTTAGAGCTTTCTCCCTGAGATCAGGAACATGATAGGGATGCCCACTCTCACCGCTGTTGTTTAATATAGTGTTGGAAGTTCTAGCATCAGCAATCAGACAACCAAAGGAAATCAAAGGCATCAAAATTGGCAAAGATGAAGTCAAGCTTTCGCTTTTTGCAGATGACATGATACTATATATGGAAAATCCGATAGACTCCACCAAAGTCTGCTAGAACAGATACATGAATTCAGCAAAGTTGCAGGATACAAAATCAATGTACAGAAATCAGTTGCATTCTTATACACTAACAATGAAGCAACAGAAAGACAAATAAAGAAACTGATCCCATTCACAATTGCACCAAGAAGCATAAAATACCTAGGAATAAATCTAACCAAAGATGTAAAAGATCTGTATGCTGAAAACTATAGAAAGCTTATGAAGGAAAGTGAAGAAGATAAAAAGAATTGGAAAAAACATTCCATGCTCATGGATTAGAAGAATAAATATTGTCAAAATGTCAATACTACCCAAAGCTATCTACACATTCAATGCAATCCCTATCAAAATTGCACCAGCATTCTTCTCGAAGCTAGAACAAGCAATCCTAAAATTCATATGGAACCACAAAAGGCCCCGAATAGCCAAAGTAATTTTGAAGAAGAAGACCAAAGCAGGAGGCATCACAATCCCAGACTTTAGCCTCTACTACAAAGCTGTCATCATCAAGACAGCATGGTATTGGCACAAAAACAGACACATAGACCAATGGAATAGACTAGAAACCCCAGAACTAGACCCACAAACGTATGGCCAGCTCATCTTTGACAAAGCAGGAAAGAACATCCAATGGAAAAAAGACAGTCTCTTTAACAAATGGTGCTGGGAGAACTGGACAGCAACATGCAGAAGGTTGAAACTAAACCACTTTCTCACACCATTCACAAAAATAAACTCAAAATGGATAAAGGACCTGAATGTGAGACAGGAAACCATCAAAACCCTAGAGGAGAAAGCAGGAAAAGACCTCTCCGACCTCAGCCGTAGCAATCTCTTACTCGACACATCCCCAAAGGCAAGGGAATTAAAAGCAAAAATGAATTACTACGACCTTATGAAGATAAAAAGCTTCTGCACAGCAAAGGAAACAACCAACAAAACTAAAAGGCAACCAACAGAATGGGAAAAGATATTTGCAAATGACATATCGGGCAAAGGGCTAGTATCCAAAATCTATAAAGAGCTCACCAAACTCCACACCCGAAAAACAAATAACCCAGTGAAGAAATGGGCAGAAAACATGAGTAGACACTTCTCTAAAGACATCCGGATGGCCAACAGGCACATGAAAAGATGCTCAGCGTCGCTCCTCATCAGGGAAATACAAATCAAAACCACACTCAGATATCACCTCACGCCAGTCAGAGTGGCCAAAATGAACAAATCAGGAGACTATAGATGCTGGAGAGGATGTGGAGAAACGGGAACCCTCTTGCACTGTTGGTGGGAATGCAAATTGGTGCAGCCACTCTGGAAAGCAGTGTGGAGGTTCCTCAGAAAATTAAAAATAGACCTACCCTATGACCCAGCAATAGCACTGCTAGGAATTTATCCAAGGGATACAGGAGTACTGATGCATAGGGGCACTTGTACCCCAATGTTTATAGCAGCACTCTCAACAATAGCCAAATTATGGAAAGAGCTGAAATGTCCATCAACTGATGAATGGATAAAGAAATTGTGGCTTATATACACAGTGGAGTACTAAATGGCAATGAGAAAGAACGAAATATGGCCATTTGTAGCAACGTGGATGGAACTGGAGAGTGTGATGCTAAGTGAAATAAGCCATACAGAGAAAGACAGATATCATATGTTTTCACTCTTATGTGGATCCTGAGAAACTTAACAGAAACCCATGGGGAAGGGGAAGGAAAAAAAAAAAAAAGAGGTTAGAATGGGAGAGAGCCAAAGCATAAGAGACTCTTAAAAACTGGAACAAACTGAGGGTTGATGGGGGGTGGGAGGGAGGGGAGGGTGGGTGATGGGTATTGAGGAGGGAACCTTTTGGGATGAGCACTGGGTGTTGTATGGAAACCAGTTTGACAATAAATTTCATATATTGGAAAAAAAATAAAAATAATCACCTCAAAAAGAAAAAAAAAAAAGAAGCTCTCATCTCCTGAAGCTGGAGAGATGTAAAAACTGAGGAGCAGGACCAGGACTTAAATACAAGAGCAGGAGTGCCGGAATCCCCTTGCAATGCACTAGGATTGAAGAAGAAGCCAGGATGACACAGAGATCAAGGTCTTACAAGATAACATGCAACTGCCCTCCACTAGGATTTAGCCCCACCTAGCTGTAGGTGTAAAGATTATATGACAAGACTTCCAGAACATATCTTCCATCACAGAGGTCACTGGCCTATCTCCACACTTACAGAAGTAGTAAAAGGTATATGTAATTGTACCAACAGTAGAGTCTCAAAGGACTGGTAGAATCTCACCTTGGCACCACACAGTTTGTGACCTTGGATATCTCCTAAAGTCTCCAAGCCTCCTAATATATAAAATTACTATAGAATGTTGTAATCGTTATATAATGTGTCTGTGACTTCATTAACGTAGCTCTTGTAAAGATCCGATACCTATTAACTACAAATATTAACATTAAGAATTACAGATAATTTTATATCATGCTTTATAGTCAAAAGCCCATGTTCCGAATTCACTTCTAATTTATATGCAGCAAAATTAAATGACTGAGTTATTGAGAAAAATTGCTGGGTAAAATTTGTAGGCATTTTAATTATTAAATATCTTCCATATACCAAGCATCAATTTAAAAATGATACTATGTAATAAATATAGATCAGACTCTATTAATTTATATTACATATATATGTATATACATAGACATATAATACATGTATGTATATAGATATATAATATATACATTTAAGAGTATATATGGTATATAACATATATACTGCTATACACACACACACACATATAGTGTCACTTTCATAGGAGGCATGAGTAAGGGTTTTCTTACAAATTACATCTGTAGGAATCTCAGCCTTTCATAAAACAGGCCTGGAGAAAAGGCATCTTGTTCATTCACCTAACAGATATTTACTGACTCCTTTTTATGTTTTTGGTGTTAAGCATACAATGATCAATAAGTGACATAAGGTCACTACTCTGAGGTCACAGTACCCTGAGGCTCACATTCAGGGTGACAGAGGAGAAAACACGCACACACACACACACACACACAATGTGTATATAAAATCACCAAAGCCTATGATATAAAGACAAGTAACACTTGGGATTGAGAGTGTCACAACACATATTTAACAAAAAAAAACAAATAATTTAGCTTAATGGGTCATGTGATATTTTTTTAATCATCCTTTATGGTAAAATTTATTTCTCTCTATCTATAAGAGTCTTAAGGGAAGGGATTATGTATAGTTAACATTTTGTCTTCAATTAAGAGTATAACATTTTGTGCCTTGATTATATTCCAATGGGTATACAAACTAATCTTGCAAACCAAACTGAGAACACCTAAAAACAATAATTCATGAAACATTTGTTTGACTAAAAACAGTGCTAAATTCTGCTCTAGGTCTTGAAGATAGAAACTTACGTACAATTGCAGACACCAAATGATGAAAAATTATTATTTTGCAGAATTACTGCATTTTTCATAAATAAATGAATTATTTCTCTTTCTTATTTTTGTAAAATTTATTTATTTATTTTGAGAGAGAGAGAGAGATTGTGCACATGAGTGAGCAGAGGGAGGGCAGAGAGAGAGAGAGAGAGAGAGAGAGAGAGAGAAAGAGAGAAGGGGAGAGAGAGGGAGAGGGAGAGAATCCCGAGCAGGCTCTGCGCTGTCAGCACAGAGCCATTTGGGGGGCTGGATCTCATGAGCCACAGGATCATGACCTGAACTGAAATCAATAGGCAGATGCTTAACTGACTGAGCCACCCAGGTGCCCCAATTATTTCTCATTTTTCAAATGAGCTTTACTATCATTTTCCAAGTGAAAATGATGAAACACTCTTTTGTAAATCTAAACATGGATATGTTAAATAAAAATATGAGACAGAATAAAGCATATAGAAAAAATAATTTCTCTTTTCTTTTCAAAACCAAATCAAGTTCATACAACTAAACTGTAGAGAACAAACATACATTGAGGAAAGTATAGAAACAGTAGAATGAAAAAGACTTTAGTATTTAATTTCATCATCAGATTACATATATGAGCTTTTTAAAGAATTCATATGCACATTAACAAAATATTTAAGTTCTTAAAAACAGGTTTTTTTTTTTTTTTTTGAAAGAGAGAGGGCGCAAGTGAGTGAGGGCAGAAAGAGAGAAAATCTGAGGAGGGGCAGAGAGAGAGAGAGAGCGAGAGAGGGAGAGAGAGAGAGAGAGAAAGAGAGAAGTGGGGCACACCTAAAGTGGGGCTCGTGCTCACCCAAAGAAGCAGGGCATGAGCTCACCTGATGTGGGCTTCGAACTCACGAACTGTGAAATCATGACCTGAGCCTAAGTGAGATGCTTAACGACTGAGTCACCCAGGTCCCCTATTTAGATCTTTTTCTAAAAATAATCTTAAGGAGCAGCTAGAGGCATTGATTCAGAGATAATTTATACAGCCTAGAAAACAACAGAAACAGATTCTGGCTAAATTAACCAAAAGAATGAGAAATATGATAGGGGATTAGAACTTACTTGAAGATGTGTTAACTTCAGTAACAGAGAATAAATGTCTCATAGTGTAAAATCCAAGGCAACCCCTATGATCTCAAAATGTTACCTTTGGCTGCTTGATCTGAATCACCTGAGGTGGTTTTTAAAAATGAGGGATTGCCGGGGTGCCTGGGTAGCTCAGTCGGGTTGAGCGTCCAACTTTGGTTCAGGTCATGATCTCAGTTTGTGAGTCTGAGTTCTGCGTCAGTCTCTGTGCTGACAGCTTGGAGCCTGGAACCTGCTTCGCATTCTGTGTCTCCCTCTCTCTCTGCTCCTCCCCTGCTCACATGCTGTCTCTCTCTCAAAAATAAATAAAGTTAAACAATTTAAAAATAAATAAAAATGTGGGATTGCCAGGCCCAGCCAGTATTACTGAATCAGAATAACGAGGGAAGTTCTCCACATATTTCCTTTTGAATACCATCATGAACGAGAGTTAAGACTTCTAATATTAGTCGTTACTTTGCTACAATATGCCAAATGCTATGCTTTTCTACTAAAGTCAAAAATTCCTGGAAGATAAAATTGTGCTTTCTTCTCCCAACTGGCAGAGCAGTGTCTTCACTCTTCTTTTCTCTTATATGATAGATATTACATTCTACTTTATATTGCCGTAATTTGGGGGCACCTGGGTGGCTTAGTTGGTGGTTAAGCACCCTACTTCGGCTCAGGTCATGATCTCACGGTTTGTGGGTTTGAGTCCCGCCACAGGATCTGTGCTGACAGCTTAGAGCCTGGAGCCTGCTTCAGATTCTGTCTCTCTCTCTGCTCTTCCCCCACTCACATTTTCTCTCTCTCAATCTCAAAAATAAACATTAAAAAAATTTTAAATGCTTTAATTTGCAGAATTTAAGAACATCACACTCTTACTTTTCTAGCAATTTGCAAAGATTATTAAGGTTACCAGTATCTTTCTAGTCTGTGTATAGCCCACCGCATAAAGAACATGGACTTTTAATGTATAAGTCCTTTAAAAATATGAATTGAATTGAATGAAATTGATTTCACATACAGGGTGGTAGTTTTTTGGGGGTAAGAACACAATGTTGAGGGGAAATTTTGGTGTGCATATGATTTTAAAATCATTAAAATTAATTCCAAAATTTGTTGGTCCATTTTATGTAAGAGAAAAATAATATATAGCAGCCTAAGACTTAAACTTACTTGAGACTGCAATTTCCCAATGAATAAAAAGGTAGAAGCAATAATTTTAACTCTCACATATTTTAGTAAAACATGCCAAGTCCCAAACTCTTTTTATTTCTCTGAAAATGACATTTGAAATTGATTAGGTCAGTAGCTGCACATATTTTATTATCATTTAGCTCCTCAGCCTGATATCTATCTGAGAATTTCTAAGGCTGATTAAAAAGTGTACCACTTATTGAATAAGACATAACAATGATGATTTTGTTTCTGACAACACCCATCGGTATTAGTTTGTGTGCAAAAATCAGTTTTCGTTATTTTCCAGATTTCCTTATAAATCAGTTCTTTATAGTACATGACTATACATAATGTATAATTCAGACTCAAAGCAACAATTTGTCCTGTCTATGAAATAATTTAAGAAACATTTCCCAAGAGAAAAGACCTCTGGTTATTTGGACACTGTATGTGTTTATAATATGTGAGATGCAGACATCTGTTGAGATATTCTTTTTCATTTTTAAATGTGTTTTCTTTTCTATCGTAATTCAGACTTCCACATATATTGCATTCAAATGAATAGGTTGTCCTTAAAAAAAAAGCACCTTGAAGAACTGATCATTAACAAATGGTCATTTCCGGCAAACGTGGTTAGGCTATATATATATATATATATATATATACATATTGCATATAAATGAAGGCCTAATAGAATTACAAAGGACTTGTAATTTACTTATAGTAAATTCTTGTAAGTATATTTTGCTGGATGAGCTCCTAAAAATACCTCCTTTTGATTTTCCTACTTCATAAATTTTATTTTAATTTGTTAAGCAAAGCATAATCATTCAGTAATACTTATCTTGAAAACAGATTTTATGTTAAACAAATACCTAATTTATTGTTACTAAATATTAAGATTTGGAGGATATATGTCATTAGGACTTTTTACAAAAACAGATTTGATAAAACATTTAAAATTATGTTTTAAGTAACCTCTCTACGTAAATAATTGCATTAAGTTCAGGTGAGTTTTTTTATTTAAGTTTATTTATTTTGAAAGAGTGCATGAGCAGGGGAAGGGCAGAGAGAGAGGGAGAGAGAGAAACCCAAGCAGGCTCAGTGCAGAGCCCAACACAGGACTGAAATCAGGAACCGTGAGATAATAACCTGAGCTTAAACCAAGAGTTGGACGTTTAACCAACTGAGCGACCCAGGCACCCCTCAGTTAACATTTTAAAATAAACTACTTAAAGTGAAAATAATAGTTGGCTACCATTACGTTTATTAAATGAATTCATTAGAGTGATGTACACGAATCTTTAAAGGTACAGGAAGAAAGATAAGACTACAAATAATTATTACTGAAAAGTAGGTGACAGTGAAAGAAGTGGTCAAGTTGGACATGTTTACTTCTATCAAATGGCCGCTTTTGCGGGAACGTTTCTTGGAAGGGTCTTAAAAATCAGTATGTGATGAATATAAAATGAAGTATCCTCAAAATGGCATGGCTTATAATTTTATAGTATTGGCTTATTTTACAATGCAAATCATATGTCTCACACATATGATTATATGACATAGCCAATGTGAAATTAAAACGAGATGCAAATACATTTTCACACATATATAAATAAAACTATATTAGTATATTAATATCATAAGTCGCCAGTAGTGGAAAACTTGGCAGAGCTGGTGTAGGTAGAGCTAGGTGACTATTTCCTTTGAAAAAGAAGAGGAATCACAATGACTTTCCTGATGGCATTGAATACAGTAAATCTGATTGAGAGATATATTACACTTGAAACTGTTGTTCTTTGAGTTTTTTGAGGGGCTGAGGATTTAAAAGGAGAGTTCATAAATTAGAGATGTCTCTCTATAGGCTGAGATTAAGCTGTGCCATTAAAGTTAATATAAGGTCCTAGGAGAGCATCTACACTAAAATCACCTTGACTGGCAGTACAGAATAATGAAAAGAGTACACTATTGTCAAATATTTGGTATCAAATAATCCAGGCTTGTCACACACTATAGTATTCTGAGTGAGAACATGACTCAGAAGCAGAAAAGCAAATTCAAATCAAGGCATATGTGAAGGGAAAAATCAAGGCCAAATCCATTGCAGATGGAAGAAGAAATTCAAATTCCTAGATGACACAAAAGCCTTATGACTATGATTCTCACACTTTAATGTAATTAGAATTATGTGGCATGCTTGTTAAAGTTTTCGGGTCTCACGTCAGTGTTTCTGAGTCAATAGGTCTGAGGTGAGACCTGAAAATTTGCATTTCTTTTTTTTTTTTTTTAATTTTTTTTTCCAACGTTTATTTATTTTTAAGACAGAGAGAGACAGAGCATGAACGGGGGAGGGGCAGAGAGAGAGGGAGACACAGAATCGGAAACAGGCTCCAGGCTCTGAGCCATCAGCCCAGAGCCTGACGCGGGGCTCGAACTCCCGGACCGCGAGATCGTGACCTGGCTGAAGTCGGACGCTTAACCGACTGCGCCACCCAGGCGCCCCAAATTTGCATTTCTAAAAAGTTCCCAATTGATGCTAATGCAGCTGGTTCAGGAGCCACATTTTGCCTTATGAGATCTTATCATCAAAAAGAAATTAAAAAATTGAAGTATAAGCAGTATATCTTCCACAATTGATATAGATTCACTACCAAAAAATAAAATACTGAAAAGCCAAGCAAAACAAAACAAACAAACAAAAAACCCCAGAATCATCAAGTGTTGGAGGGGTAAAGCAAAGGAAAAAGAAAGAGAGAAACAAATTATTTGGAAAGGGGCTTAAAGATAGATATTGGCTTCAGCTGGCAGTTTTTCAAGATTTCTATGAGCAGCCAGATCAGAGCATGTACCCTGGAAGAGTCTGACTATAGTTAAGAGTGATCAGAAAAAACAAAGATCACTTGGTGACAGGTGGGTCCTTGAGACTCCATTACATCAGAAATGGAATAGGATTTGTCAAGAGGAATGAGGAAAAATAAACAACTCATGAGGACCAAGGTCAAAAAGTCATGCAAAATAGTTATTGTTATTATTTATAATCAAAATAAAGGACTTCTTCTGTTATGAAATACAAATATGTTTAAGCAATATAGTCACCTGGATAATAATATTTTCAAAAATAGACTATTCATAGATTAATTAACAAACATGGATGGCAATTTGAAAATTCCGTTAAGACCACCATCCTTTGGACCATAGGAAAATTTTTTTCAGTATATAATGCAGTTGACAACATTGTGGGCATTACTTTGAGATGTCACCATAATAAGAGCCATGCAGTCCCAAGAGACACCACCAAATCCTGTCATTCCAAGTGACTGTATATAGTAGAAAATCTTTCAAGTAAAATAAATGACTTTGTTTAGTCTTCCATTGCTAAAATTAAAAAATAAAATACAGAAACACTTTCTACCTCAGAATGGGCAATAACAGAAAATATGCTGCAAGATTATTTTTTCCCTCCACATAAAATACGTCAATGCTAACTTTTATTATTATTTCAACATGCTATAATAATGTGCAATGATTATAGAGAAATGGTCTTATTTTAAATCCTACCCTACTCCCTCAAGGCATTAAAAATACTGCAGGAATATTTTAGAGGAGCCAAGTTAAAGCTAAGTCATGAATAGAATATATGACTGTTTTCATGAAATAGCTCAGAATGTGTGATAAGAACAATAATATTTTAAATTAGTCTGTAGCCTCAAGATAATTCTCCAGAATGCCACACTAAATACATCATATATTCCTTTATATGCTGTATTTTTATTTTACATTATTAATGAAACATGAATTATTAAATGCATATTTCAATAATTAGTGGCTGAATTCATATTACAACATGTCTGATGGTAACTAATATAGTTGCTTTTATGCATCTGTATTAATGTGTATGTTTTAATGTGTCCCTATTGTCTTTATACGGAAGAGTTATGTAGGTTTATGTGTAGTATATGCTTTGTTAAGTTTTATGAATTAGACAATATGAGAATATCAAGGGAAAAAGTAGATTCAAGATCATTAGCAATGTCAAACTGAATGGGACAAAGCATTTTAACGTTTTGTAAAACTAATGATTTCTCAATAGGCCAAAGGCTTTAATAGTTGGGAGACAGTTTCCAGTCTTCAATTTCATTAAAACATACCTGGGAAATGGCCCATTTGAGTGAGTTAAGACAAACATTCCTTGAGGCTCACAATCCCCTTAATTTAGAACTGGATATCTTGAGAGAATAGAACTTTACAGGTAGGTATAGCTCTCATTGTAAAAACAAGGACACCAAGTCCCAGATAATTTAAGAGATCCATAGTTTTGTTCACAGAATTAAGTAAAAAAAGATGAATGAGTTGATGATTATATAATTGCCCTAAGGTCACAAAGCCAGTGTTTCTGAACAAAAATATCAAATCTATGGAATTTCGTAACACAGCTCTTTTCACTGCTCTCAGCTGACTAATTCAAGACTGAATTTTTCTCTTTTTTTGTAATTCATTCTTCCAGCACATAATTGTGGAAAATCTAATCTTGACAGTATACAAAGCTCTGTAGATTCAAAGATAAATAATTAATGGTTCTGGCACCCAAGAAGCTTACATGGGGAAAAAGGACAGGTTAAGCCACTGAATTAGAATATCATGTGGTAGAGCAAAGGGGGAACTAAACCCCAGGAAAAAATAAAACTAGTCAGCTTCTATGCAGAGTCCTTAATTGCCCCCATCCTCTTTCAGAGTTTAAAACAGTCTTTGTAATAGCATACTTGGCCTGTCATCATCTGCCTCCATACTTTCTTTCTGAACTAATTAATCCTTGAGAATCTTTTCCTATGCTAAACACACTCTTCTCTTTTTCTGTTTCTTGCCAGACCAAACATACTTTTCCTTCAAGAATTTGACACATGCTGTTCCCTTCACCTTTACAAATCTCCCCAAAATTTCCGTATGCCATACTCCCTCACTTTTTCCAAATCTTTCCTTAAATATCACCTTTTAACTTTTCCTGATGACCTCACAAAAGCAGCAATTGTTTCAAAAACTATGTCCACATATGTCCTCATGTTGTCTGGGGGAACTGAAGCACAGAAAAATGACACAATTAGCCCAAAGTTGTAGAGCCTATAGATGGCTGAGCCACAACTTGAATACAGCAGTTGGGTTTCAGACCCCATATCTTAACTACTTTGTCATACTGCCTCAATCATAGTGGAATCCAAAGAAATGGAAGAAATACTGCAGGCCATTTTTAAAGAGATTCTCTCAAGAGGGTTTCCTCTTTGGCTTTGGGCTCAAGGAGAATGCTAGGATGCATAATGCAGCAAGGAGGGGATTGTAAGTGACAGATGGAGAAGAGAGTTTAGCCTTGCCAGATCTTACCAGTGGGAGTGTCTCAGAAGAATTAAAAAATAAAATAAATAAATCACTTCACTGGAGGAGAGTTACCTTTTAACTAAGGAACCACAGATTTCAGGAGCATCCAGGCCACACTAGTACCTATAGTAAAAAAGGGAAACAGAGCAGAGGACCAGGCCAGCAGTAGTACTTCCTCTTTCCTTCCACAGGACTTACATACGTAGCGGGTGTGGTTGAAATGCAAGTGTAATGATTCAGTAAGCACAACTGGTGTTATACTTTATCCATTTTTAACTAAGTACCACTGTATAGTATCTTGGTCAGATTCATCTTGGTCAGTCCTTAAAGGAAATATTTTAACACAGTGAAATTAGAAGCTAACTTTCAAATTCCTATGGCAAAATTCAAGAATAAAAAAAGGCAAGACAGCACATCTAACTACATTGTACTCATCAATTATAACTTTTAAATAAGCAAAATTTTTAGATTTCTAATAATATAACATTAAAAAATTTGTGTTCATTGACTATATTACATTTTTATTAATATTTTGTGTGTATGTTTTATTAGTGGAGGAAGCCATATACAAAATTTATAAATAATACATATTTCAGAAATATATAAACAAAAATTTTTATTGATAGAAGATCAAAATCAAAGAATTTTAGAGACTGTTGGCAAAAGACTCAATCAACAGGGACACGGATATCCATTGCAGTTGAGTTCTAATTGTGATTTATTATTTTTATATAATAACTGACAGATTCAACCCCTATGAATGTATTTAATTTAAAAATGATTTTGAAGCGTTTAAAAAGACTTAATTTGGGGGGGGGAGGAGCCAAGATGATGGAACAGCATGGAAGTTTTTTGTGTGTCTCACATCCACGAAATACAGCCAGACGAACACTAAACCATCCTACACACCTAGAAAACTGATTGGAGGATTAACACAACAATCTGCACAACCTGAACCACAGAATTCAGCAGGTATGTGACATGGAGAGGTGAATGTGGGGATCAAGAAGCCGCGGAAGGTAAGGAGCCACTTTTGCGGGCAGAGAGAGGACTGAGACTGGGGAGGGGGCAAGAATAAGGGAAAAGCACCCCTCCCCAAAAGCAGCTGGAGAGAAAGTGGAAAATTGGAAACCCTACAGACTCAGGGACTAAACTTAAAAGGGAGAAAGGAGAAAGGAGAGGGTTTAAATTCCATTAAGACTGTAAACAAGGGGAAGGCACAGTCTGCAACTCCACAGCTCCATACCTGGCAGTGCTCTGGTGGAAAGGGTGAATCCCCAGGAAGAGAATGGGGGCCAGGAGATTCTCGGGCTGCACGGGGAAAAGTGGTTCCACTGCTGGAAGGACATTTGGTAGAGACTGTTGAAGCCACCTGGTCCCAGCAGACCCCAGAAAACGGCCACATTCTCTGGTGCTGGAACAAGGTTGTTAAGGGTGAAGTCTGGTGCCAGATGTGTGTTGTGATTTTCCATTATCTCTGAAACGCTGCTGCTACACTATCTTGTGAACTTTTTCTGGGGCGGGCTGGCACCTGGCCACAGTCTCAGGGCACCGGCAGCAGCAGGGTCCAGCAGGCGATCCTGGATGCAGCCGACATTCAGCCATTGCTCATTCGGCCATTGCTTGGTGAGACCCTCCTGTAGAGGGGTGGAACAGATCAAAGCTGCAGTCCTTCAGAAGGAAGGGGCCAGGGAAAATAGCCACATCTGAGATAAAACTCGGGAGAGAGGTACTGCCTGGGGCCTAGTCATGGAGAGTGAAAAAGTGGGCAGTGAATGAAAGCTGAAGACAGAGAACGGGTGCATGATTGCTGATCCGGGAGAACAGACTGGGTAGCTGGCTGGTGCCACATTCACTGCTCCTGAGCATGTGCATACACACCTACAAGCTCTGCAACAATCCACCCCTGTAGGCTAGCAGCGCCATCTAGTGGAGAGCGGAGCCATTACACTGAGACCGCCCAACTGGGCCAATGTTGCTCTTCAAGAACACAAGTCTCACCACCAGCTTAGTTGATGGACTATAAAGCGCTACACAGACTGACTTCTAGGGGAAAACGAAATAATTTCAGTCCTACTTCAATCTGTTAGCAGGTCCATCTATTCAATTTTCTTTTTTTTTTCTCTTTTACACTTCTTTTCTTTTGAATACAGAAAGAGACAAAATTCCTTTTTATTTTCAATTTTATTAAAAATATTTTTCTTTAATTTTTATTACTATATTTTTTAATTTTGTGTAAATTTTTTCTAAATTTTTTTACTTCCATTATTTGATTTTAGTCTACTTCCGTGTATTCAGGTTTTCAAGTTTTCAAACAATTTCCTTATTTTCTTTTCTCTTTCTTTTTCTTTTTCATTTTTTTTTCTTGAATTCAGAAAGAAAAAATACTTCATTTTTTCTTTAAATTTCTATTAAAAATATTTTCTTTAATTTTTTACTATATTTTTTGCTTTTATTTAAATTTTTTCAAATTGTATTTTACTTCATTTTATTTTAGTCTACTACAGTGTATTCACTTTTCCAAATTTTCAAACGATTTCCTTTCTTTTTCTGTTTTTAATCTTTTTTCTCTTTTTACTTTCTTTTCTTTTTCTTGAATACAGAAAAAGAAAAAAATCATATTTATTTTTAATTTTTATTAAAATATTTTGTTTTAATTCTTTTCTACTGTATTTTTTACTTTTGTGTATATTTTTTCAAATTCTATTTTACTCCTATCATCTCATTTTATACTACTTCAGTGTATTCATTTTTTTCAAATTCTCAAACGATCACTTTTTTTTCTCCCCCCCTCCTTTTTTTCTCTAATCTGTCATACCACTTTCAACACCGAGACCAAAACACATGTAGGATCCAGCATCATTTACTCGATTTCTGTGTCTGTGTGTTTTTAATTTTTTTAATTTTAATTTCTTTGATTTTAATTTTTTTATTTTCAATTTTTCTACCTCATTAATTCCTTTTCTCCCTTCAAAATGACAAAACGAAGGAATTCACCACAAAAGAAAGAGCATGAAGAATCGGCAGCCAGGGATTTAACCAATACAGATACAAGCAAGATGTCTGAACCAGAATTTAGAATCACGAAAATAAGAATACTAGCTGGAGTTGAAAATAGATTAGAATCCCTTTCTGCAGAGATAAAAGAAGTAAAAAATAGCCAGAATGAAAAAAAAAAATGCTATAACTGAGCTGCAATCACGGATAGAGGCAGTGGCGGCAAGGATGGATGAGGCAGAACAGAGAATCAGCGATATAGAGGACAGACTTCCAGAGAACGAAGCAGAAAAAAAAAAAGAGGGAGATTAAGGCAAAAGAGCAGAATTTAAGATTTAGAGAAATCAGTGACTCATTAAAAAGGAACCACATCAGAATCATAGGGGTCCCAGAACAGGAAGAGAGAGAAATAGGGTTAAAAGGGTTATGTGAGCAAATCATAGCGGAAAACTTTCCTAACCTGTGGAAAGACACAGACATCAAAATCCAGGAGGCACAGAGGAGCCCCATTAGATTCAACAAAAAACAACCATCAACAAGGCATATCATAGTCAAATTCACAAAATACTCAGGAAAGGAGAGAATCATGAAAGCAGCAAGGGAAACAAAAGTCCCTAACCTACAAGGGAAGACAGATCAGGTTTGCAGCAGACCTATCTGCAGAAACTTGGCAGACCAGAAAGGATACACTCACTGTGCTGAATCAGAAAAATATGCAGCCAAGAATTCTTTATCCAGCAAGGCTGTCATTCAAATTGGAAGGAGAGATAAAAAGTTTCCAAGACAAACAAAAATTAAAGTTTGTGACCACTAAACCAGCCCTGCAAGAAATTTTAAGGGGGATTCTCTGAGGGGAGAAAAGATGAAAAATATATATATATATCAAAAGCAACAAAGATTAGAAAGGACCAGGGACCAGAGAACGTTATCAGAAACTCCAACTCTACAAGCATCATAATGGCAATAAATTCATATCTTTCAGTACTCACTCTAAACATCAATGGGCTCAATGTTCCAATCAAAAGACATAGGGTAACAGAATGGGTAAGAAAACAAGATTCATCTATATGCTGTTTACAAGAGACCCACTTTAGACCTAAAGACACCTTCAGATTGAAAATAAGGGGATGGAGAACCATCTATCATGCAAATGGTCAACAAAAGAAAGCCGGAGTAGCCATACTTATATCAGACAATCTAGACTCTAAAATAAAGACTGTATCAAGAGATGCAGAAGGGCCTTATATCATAATCAAGGGGTCTATCCACCAAGAAGACCTAACAATTGTAAACATTTATGTGCCAAATGTGGGAGAACACAAATATATAAATCAATTAATCACAAACATAAAGAAACTCATCTATACTAATATCATAATAGTAGGAGACTTCAATACCCCACTCACAGCAAAGGACAGATCATCTAATAAAAAAATCAACAGGGCAAAAATGGCTTTGAATGACACACTGGGCCAGATGAACTTAACAGATATATTCAGAACATTTCATCCTAAAGCAGCATAATATACATTCTTCTCCAGTGCACATGGAACGTTCTCCAGAATAGACCACACACTAGGACACAAGTCAGCCCTAAGTAAGTACAAAAAGATTGAGATCATACTGTGCACATTTTCAGACCACAACGCTATGAAACTTAAAATCAACCACAAGAAAAAATTTGGAAATGTAACAAATACTTAGAGACTGAAGAACATCCTACTAAAGAATGAATGGGCTAACCAAGAAGTTAAAGAGAAATTATAAAGTATGTAGAAGTCAATGAAAATGATAGCACCACAACCCAAAACCTCTGGGAAGCAGCAAAGGCAGTCATAAGAGGAAAGCATATAGCAATCCAGGCCTTCCTAAAGAAGGAAGAAAGATCTCAGATACACAACCTAACCTTACGTCTTAAGGAGCTGGAAAAAGAACAGCAAATAAAACCCAAAACCAGCAGAAGACAGGAAATAATAAAGATGAGAGCAGAAATTAATGCTATCGAAACCAAAAAAACAGTAGAACAGATCAATGAAACCAGAAGCTGGTTCTTTGAAAGAATTAACAAAATTGATAAACCACTAGCCAGTCTGATCAAAAGGAAAAAGGAAAAGACCCAAATAAATAAAATCAAGCATGAAAGAGTAGAGATCCCAACCAACACAGCAGAAATACAAACAATAATAAGAGAATATTATGAGCAATTATATGCCAATAAAATGGGCAATCTGGAAGAAATGGAAAAATTCCTAGAAATATATACACTACCAAAACTGAAACAGGAAGAAACAGAAAATTTGAACAGACCTATAACCAGTAAGGAAATTGAATTAGTAATCAAAAATCTGCCAAAAACAAGAGTCCAGGGCCAGATGGCTTTCCAGGGAATTCTACCAAACATTTAAGGAAGAGTTAACACCTATTCTCTTAAAGCTGTTCCAAAAAATAGAAGTGGAAGGAAAACTTCCAAACTCTTTCTATGAAGCCAGCATTACCTTGATTCCAAAACCAGACAGAGACCCCACTAAAACGGAGAATGATAGACCAATTTTCCATGATGAACATGGATGCAAAAATACTCAACAAGATACCAGACAACTGGCTCCAACAATAGATTAAAAAAATTATTCACCACAACCAAGTAAGATTTATACCTGGGATGCAGAGCTGGTTAAATATCCGCAAAACAATTAACGTGATTCATCACGTCAATAAAAGAAAGGACAAGAACCACATGATCCTCTCAATAGATGCAGAGAAAGCATTTGACAAAATACAGCAACCTTTCTTGATAAAAACCCTCAAGAAAGTAGGGAGAGAAGGAGTATACCTTGAGATCATAAAAGCCATGTATGAAAGACCCACTGCTAATATCATCCTCAATGGGGAAAAACTGACAGCTTTCCCCCTAAGGTCAGGAACAAGACAGGGATGTCCACTCTTGCCACCGTTATTCAACATAGTATTGGAAGTCTTAGCCTCTGCAATCAGATAACACAAAGAAATAAAAGGCATCCAAATAGGCCAGGAGGAGGTCAAACTTTCACTCTTCGCAGAAGACATGATACTCTATATGGAAAACCCAAAAGATTCCAGCAAAAAACTGCTAGAACTGATTCATGAATTCAGCAAAGTTGCAGGATATAAAATCAACACACAGAAATCGGTTGCATTCCTATACACCAACAATGAAGCAACAGAAAGAGAAATCAAGGAATCGATCCCATTCACAGTTGCATAAAAAAACATAAAATATCTAGGAATAAATCTAACCAAAGGGGTAAAAAATCTATACACTGAAAACTATAGCAAACTTATGAAAGAAATTGAAGAAGACAAAAAAAATTGGAAAAAGATTCCATGCTCCTGGATAAGAAGAACAAATATTGTTAAAATGTCTATACTACGCAAAGCGATTCAATGCAATCCCAATCAAAACAACACCAGCATTCTTCACAGCGCTAGAACAAATAATCCTAAAATTTGTATGGAACCAGAAAAGACCCCGAATAGCCAAAGCAATCTTGAAAAAGAAAACCAAAGCAGGAGGCATCCCAATCCCAGACTTCAAGATATACTACAAAGCTGTAATCATCAAGACAGTATGGTACTGGCACAAGAGGAGACACTCAGATCAATGGAACAGAATAGAGAACCCCGAAATGGACCCACAAAGGTATGGCCAAATAATCTTTGACAAAGCAGAAAAGAATATCCAATGGAATAAAAACAGTCTCTTTAGCAAATGGTGCTGGGAACGCTGGACAGCGACATGCAGAAGAATGAACCTGGACCACTTTCTTACACCATACACAAAAATAAACTCAAAACGGATGAAAGACCTAAATGTAAGACAGGAAGCCATTAAAATCCTCAAGGAGAAAGCAGGCAAAAACCTCTTTGATCTTGGCCGCAGCAACTTCTTACTCAACACGTCTCCGGAAGTAAGGGAAACAAAAGCAAAAATGAACTACTGGGCCCGCATCAAAATAAAAAGCTTCTGCACAGCAAAGGAAACAATCAGCAAAACTAAAAGGCAACTGACAGAATGGGAGAAGATATTTGCAAACCACATACCAGATAAAGGGTTAGTATCCAACATCTATAAAGAACTTATCAAACTCAACACCCAAAAAGCAAATAATCCAGTGAAGAAATGGGCAAAAGACATGAGTAGACACTTCTGCAAGGAAGACATCCAGATGGCCAACCGATACTTGAAAAAATGCTCATCACTCATCATCAGGGAAGTATAAATCAAAACCACGATGAGATACTATCTCACACCTGTCAGAATGGCTAACATTAACAACTCAGGCAAGAACAGATGTTGGCGAGGATGCGGAGAAAGATCTCTTTTGCATTGTTGGTGGGAATGCAAGCTGGTGCAGCCACTCTGGAAAACAGTATGGAGGTTCCTCAAAAAACTAAAAATAGAACTACCCTGTGACCAGCAATTGCACTACTAGGTATTTATCTAAGGGATAGAGGTGTGCTGTTTCGAAGGTACACATGCACCCCAATGTTTATAGCAGCACTATCAACAATAGCCAAAGTATGGAAAAAGCCCAAATGTCCATCGATGGATGAATGGATAAAGAAGATGTGGTATATATATACAATGGAGTATTACTCGGCAATCAAAAAGAATGAAATCTTGCCATTTGCAACTACATGGATAGAACTGGAGGGTATTATGCTAAGTAAAATTAGTCAATCAGAGAAAGACAAAAATCATATGACTTCACTCATATGAGGACTTTAAGAGACAAAACAGATGAACATAGGGAAGGGAAACAAAAATAATATAAAACAGGGAGCAGGACAAAACAGAAGAAACTCATAAATATGGAGAACAAACTGAGGGTTACTGGAGGAGTTGTAGGAGAGGGGATGGGATAAATGGGTAAGGAGCACTAAGGAATCTACTCCTGAAATCATTGTTGCCCTATATGCTAACTAACCTGGATGTAAAGTTAAAAACATAAAAAATAAAATTAAAAAAAGAATTTTGTTAATATTAGTAATTTCATGTTTATTTATTTTAAGAGAGACAGAGACAGTGCAAGTGGGGATGGGCAGAAAGAGAAGGAGACAGAGAATCCGAAGCATAGGGAGCCCATATGGGGCTTGAACTCATAAAACCACGAGATCATGACCTGGGCCAAAATCGAGAGTAAGATGCTTAAACAGACTAAGCAAGTCAGGTGCCCCTTAAATATTAAAAATTTAAAGTAGATATTTCATCATTTAGAGTTGATGATAGATGTCTTAGAAAATACTAAAGATCTACTCTATAACTAATGCAAAAATTTTCTAATTACTTATTGAGTTGTTTATACTTAATAAATTAGCAACTTTTCAGTAAAATCTTCCGTAAAATTATTAATAATTATATTTTTGTATTTAATTTACACAGAATCCTTATTTTTCAGCTTTTTAGTAACAAGGTCTAAATCTATTTGGGGAGGTGCCTGGGTGGCTCAGTTGGTTATGAACGATGTGTATGATCATGGTTCATGGTTCATGAGACATAGCCCTGCATTGGGCTCTGCACTGACAGCCTGGAATCTGCCTGGGATTCTGTCTCACCCCCTCTCTCTGTCCTTCCCCTGCTCACACTTTCTTTCTCTTTCTCAAAATAAATAAAGAAATAAGTAAATTCAAATAAATCTATTTGGGAAATTAAGAAAACAATCCTTATGTTGTTTGCCTGTGCCAGAGAAATGGATGTCAAGCATAAATCTATTAAATAAATAGATATCTTGTATTAAATGGTTCTTATTACATTATGAACTTATGTCAGTTTTATTTTTCCTTCACATTGATATTCTGGATCCTTAATAAGATAAACTGTTCATTTTATACTTTATCTTTTCATTCACTTACAGAGGACAACTGAATAGGAATTAGCTTTGAAAGAGGTCACCCATGGGCAAAATGTCAACAGGATTGTTATGCTGCCTAAACAGAATAATATATAATATGAAGTAAGAGTGACTTAATTAACTGAATCTGTCTCAGTAGAGTGCACTTTTTCTTTAGTGAAGACATAAAAAAGATAGATAACTGCATTATGTCAATTAATCTACTCATATTTCAGTGTAAATATAAGAAATTAAGAAGTATATGTGCAATTTGTGTTAAGATAAACAGATAATAAATACATACACACTCATTTGAATCCACACCAACATCGTCACCAAAAAACTAAAAAAAAATGTACTTAGATGTTTTTACTCACAAAATACGACCCTCCCAACATAAAATGGATATGATTAAAAAAATTGTTGTCCACAAAATTTTAAATCATTACTTAGAAGATATTCTGATGCTATTAAAAGTCCCTTTAAGGACCCCTTCACTTTTTCATTCCCCTGAACTGGTTAGTACATGTTGATGAGGTTACTATAAAAGTCACATGCTGTTTTTCCAAAAAGTAAAGGACATTTTCTTTATTATTTTTTTTCTAAATTTTTGACCCAGTTTGGGGTAATTTCTCACTGTTTGGGCCTTAGTGGAAGAATAGCCTATAGCCTAGTCTTTGAATGGAAAGTTCAGGAAACCATGAAACTGAAGAAGATCAGCCCTTGGGACAAGCTTTCACTATTTTGTAGTGTTTAGAAACCAGCATATTTTACACCTGTTAGAGGGCCTCGGTAATTAGTAAACTGAGCAAGCAGAAAGGTAGAGTACCGTCTAAAGCATGTAGAGACTACCAACTCCAGGAATTCCTTCTATCTTACAATCTGGCCTGGGCATACCAAATATCCTGATTCTTCAAAAGAAGATGAACATTCTTATTTTTACAAAACATTTTTGATATTAAATTTTGGAGGATAATTCAAAGATAAACCATTACAGATCAACTAATGGGTGCCAAACCAAAGATGTGCAAGGCCAGAAATAAATCACCCCTGTTTTACTCTTCCAATCTTGAAGAAGGAGAGATGACCCCATTCTGAACTGATTATCCTACTGGATGACTTGTCTTCTAAAGGAGGGGATAAGTTATTAAACAACTGAAATTAAAAAGTATGTGACAATAAGTTCCACAACAATGTCCTAAAACAGGATGTACTGGTTACAGTTCTTTTGGTAGTAAGATTTGAAATGACTTAAAAAAAAAATTGTCTTTTCCCCTCCCTTTCTAAACTGTCTACAAAAGAACATGCAGTAATTTTGCAATTAATTAATAAATGTTTTTAAAGAGGCATTCACAGAATTAAACAAAAGTAGCTTAGGACTTTGTGTAGTAATCAATCTTGGTATACAAGGAAAGCAAGACGATGGAATTATTTGAAAACAAAAAATAATTAGCTAGCTATAGGTAATCAGAGAAGACATGATTTTAACTTAGAAAAGAATATTCACTCATAAACTTATTTACAGTGGATTTATAAGATATTTGACACAGGAAAGAAATCCATACTACCTCTGTAGCTTACAGTACAGCCCAAGGTCTATTTTCCTGGTGGATTTCGGATGCAATCCAGGTTTTATTCTCATTCATCCTCCTCACTACTCCTATTACAGCAAAACCAGTTTCTTCTAGCAGAAGTAAACGTTTCTTTCCTAGCTTCTGGAAATTTTAGGTTTTGGCCTTTAACAAAGCAACAATAAATTGTTTTAAAAATTCATGGGATCTATAATTCTTGCTGTAGATCAGAAACTGAATATATATGGGTCCTCTCTTGCCATCACATTCATTAATTTCATGGTGTAGTCTTTTACATATAGGTGCAAGAATCATCTCTTGTTTTATGGATAAGCAGATGTAGGAGAGGCCTTATATAAATTAGTTCAATAGGTGGCAACTGAACTGATGCAATTGAAGGTCATCTGAGAACAAAAGCCAATGGCCACTAAAGACAACTGTTGTCAAAAAATCACCAAAAACCTATGAAAAGATATTAACCTATATGAATGTTATGACTTTGCTTAGGGCCAGAATTTGTCCTCTTTGATCTGTCTGTTAATTGTGTGAACAATAAGAAGTAACAAATTATTTTGGGATCTCACTAATTAAGCCTATCATTAAACACCTCAGGGACTGGTTGAATTTGTTTGATTAAATTGCTAGTACACAGGATGGGAGAGATACTTTCCTTATTCCATTCTTGTCCTTCATGATGCTCTACTCCCCTCCACAATCTAAGTGGTTCTAGAAGAATTTTATCTTCTCTACCTAAATGGAATCACTCTCCTTATCTAAGTAAGATAAAAAAAAGTAAACTCCTTTTTTTTTAAGGACAGGAACATCACAGTAGGCATATATGATGATTGACAGATAAATTTCATCAAAATAAGATCCGACTGTATTAGCAGTGTTAGATAAATTATGGGACATCCAATCAATTTGAATTTCAGATAAAAATTCATTGTTCTTTTTGTGTAAGTATGTCCCATGCAATATTCAAACATATGTATCTTTATTTGCTGGATCTGGCAATCTTAGACTGAATGTATATTTCAGACCAGGTGTAGAACAAGTATTTTTTAAAGTAGGTTGAGAGAATTTAGATAAAAACTAAGTGTGGAAGTTTGTCCTAAATCGCTGGACATATTCTTGTCCTGCCCCAAATATCCAGCAGCTTATTTTCAGTTTTTCCTATTTATTACACGTTCCAGAAACTAGCCTGTTTTATGTCACAGCTCTTCATATTCATATCACCTCCATTTTTACTAAGGCAAAGTTTTGATCTGTCATTATTTCATGAGAGATTCTCTACATATCATATAGTTTTTTCTAATCTATTATATTTTTCAAGATTTAGGCAAGTAAAGAGTCTTGCCACCCACAATGGAATTAAGGTATATTTGAATTTCTATTATAATAACTTGATTAAAACAAAATCTTTATATCTTTATAATGTTTCTCTATAAACAAGAAAAAAGTCTTTATAAGTGGTTCTAGGCAAAGTAAGATAATCTCATTCCATTCTTTATGCTTCACCTACTTTTCTTCTAAAACTCTCCATATCATATAGGAAAAGAGTATACATTTTTATACAATGCATAATATTTTCTGAATCACATCAATTTATTATATATACATATATTAATCATTCACAGAAAGGATAATGGAAATGCAATATAAAATAAATGTAATTTATTCAAAAATCTTAACCTGACTCTGCCTTGAACTACAGGAAGATCTTTTAAAATGTGTGTTGTGGGGCGCCTGGGTGGCGCGGTCGGTTAAGCGTCCGACTTCAACCAGGTCACGATCTCGCGGTCCGTGGGTTCGAGCCCCGTGTCGGGCTCTGGGCTGATGATGGCCCAGAGCCTGGAGCCTGCTTCCGATTCTGTGTCTCCCTCTCTCTTTGCCCCTCCCCCGTTCATGCTCTGTCTCTCTCTGTCCCAAAAATAAATAAACGTTGAAAAAAAAAATTTAAAATGTGTGTTGTAAGGATACATATATGTGTGTACATATACACATATTTTTTTTTAATTTACTAATACTTGATGGTGATTCCTTCAATGTTTTACAGACATACAAAATAAATCATAATGACATTAGCTATTGTTTGGTTTTAACTCTAAATTTTCATGAGTTGGGATATTTATTCATTCAATGGTCTCCACTTAGAAACCATCAGAGCCAAATTACACTTGGACAATATGTAATAAATTGAAAAAGTTTTGCACATTGCATTCCTTTGGAATTGTGTAGTATCAATTTTAAATTTTGCTTTGGGTTTAGTTAAAATTCTTATAATTTAAAGTATGCCTAGTTTGTCTCAAAATACCAAAACATATTAAAAAATCAGAGCAAAGTTTGATTGTATTGTGGATGTATTTATTCCAATCCAACACACAAGATCAAAGAAAAACCTGGCTTTTTGACATTCTGACAAATGACATTTGACAAATGGTTGACATTCTGACATTCTGACAAATGACAGAAATCCATTGATAAAACTAGTTGGATTGGTAAATTTTAAGAGAAGATTGTTCTGCTCCCTTTTTCTACTAGAACACAAGAGCAAACTTCCTGATGGCTTAAGTGCAGTAATTGGTACCATTTGGGAAAAATGAGAAGTGGTTCATGTTCTTAGAAAAAGGTTTCAAAAGCTTTGAATTTTTTTTGATGTTTGATTATCAGTATAACAGTTTTTAATAATGTAAAAGAAGGTGGGGGGGCTTACTTTTATGATTTTTTTGTTGTTAAGTTTTCTTTTAATTAAAATAGAAATTTGGGGTAAATTTTTAGCTTATTAAAATATACTCATAACTGGATTAAACCACAATATCTAAAAAGAACCTTTTCCTAGTATAAAAACTGGTTCATTCTTACATACATTTATTTAATGCGATATCTCAGGGGCACCTTGGTGGCTCAGTCGATTAAGTGTCCAACTTTGACTTGGGTTGTGAACTCATGGTTCGTGAATTTGAGCCCTGCATCAGGTTCTCTGCTATCAGTGTGGAGCCTGCTTCGGGTACTCTGTCTCCCTCACTCTCTGCCCCTGCCCCACTTGGGTGCTCTCTTGCTCTCTCTCTCTCTCTCTCTCTCTCCCAAAAATAAACATTAAAGGGGCACCTAGGTGGCTCAGTCGGTGAAGTGTCTGACTTCGGCTCAGGTCTGATCTCACAGTTCATGGGTTCCGAGCCCCACATCAGGCTCTATGCTGACAGCTCAGAAGCTGGAGCCTGCTTTGGAATCTGTGTCTCCCTGTCTCTCTGCCTTCCCCTGCTCATGCTCTGTCTCTGTCTCAAAAATAAACATTAAAAAAATAAATAAATAAACATTTAAAAAAATGAGATATCTCAAATGTCAAATTCTGAAAACTGTCATTCTTTAAAATTAAAATTATTTATTGAGGACACTTCACTAAATAGTTTTAGTATTTAAGCTTTAATTTGCATAAATAAATTTTATGTCTTCACCTTGGGTAATTTCTGAATTGGGGTCATTTACTTGACATACTCCTAATATCTGAAGGATGGAAACTGGACTTCTAAAATCTGTTGCAAGGCAATAAATACCTGCTCTGAGTGCGTGGGACAGCAATTATTAATCTGAAATATATTTCTGCATATTTCCTCTCAGACTCCTGTATCCTCATGACACTTCCACCAACTCTCAGTTTTCTCTCAGTACCTATTGCTAGAGTCCTCCTTAATTTCGCATCCCACTCCAGGAGTGCTTTTTATGCTCCATAACCTGTTTCTGATTCTGCCAATCTCTCACTGACCAAAAATAAATATCACACCGAGTTCTAAAATGCACTGAACCACAATTACAGAGGGAACAATAAAAGTCCTTTCCTATCACACAATCAGTACTAAGCAGTTGGATAAACTGATCCAACTTCTCAGGTAGTCTGAGTCCCCAGCTCTTCGAGCTATAGCTTGTTTCAGTTACTGTAGTCATTAGCTTCTCATTGAATGAGTTTGCCAGGCTGAGTATCCTACCACAGAGCAAAGCTGCTTAGTTTTTTAAGATTGCAAATCATTTTCCAGTACTATATTTCTAGTTTATAAGTAAGTTATACTCTAGTAACCTGCTTATAAGCCTAGAGACTTGCATTCCTGTGTTTCATTGCCTCTCTTAGGTCCAGTGCAATTGTACCTAGATTGTAAGTTTCTCTTACTGCATTTCTACTAATGAACTAACTCCATCTTTCCTAACCAATATTCCCTCTACAGCTCTGGTTATTTGCCAAGCTTAAGCAAGACCCAGTGAATAGCCATTCTCAGCCTATGCCAGGCTGCTTGTAACATTAAAGATCTGGTGTATCTTGGATGAAATTCCTATCTTAAGCTCCCACCCAAATCTTGGAGGAAAATCTCACTGGGTAGCAATCGGTTGGCATCACACTTTCAAATGCCAAGTACCCAACAAGCATTATGTATAGTAAAAACTGTATATTCTGGAAAAAAAAATCCCTAAGACCCCATTCTGTTCAATAGCCTTTCAAATAAATCCTCACCAATGTCCCTTAATGGGTTTGTCTGCTCCTTCCACACCAATGTCCTTTAATAGCCATTTCCTTGATGACTAGGGCTTCTAAAATAGAGCATCAGAACTAGCGGAAGATAGCACTTTTTCCATAAAAAGTTCCCATTTGAGAAAGAAATGTTTAGCATACTAACTCTATCTTAATCATAAATTCACTTTTTAGAATTCTAGCTCTAAATCCTCCTCAGACCCAGTTAGTCTGCAGATGAGAAGCTGACACTTAAAATTTAATCTCAATAGCTGCATCCTATTACCTGTTGATAGTACCATTTCCTGAATCGACCTGTCCTCTCAACACCTCTCAGGACATTCCCCATTTTAGGCTTCTGGTACAGATTAGCATTAGCTGGGTGCTCTGTTCTCCAAAAAGAGGCTTACAAACATAAACTATTGCCATGGCTATACCCTTTTCCATGCAGTTCAAAGGACATGGATAGCCCAATATTTATGCATTATGGCTTTGCATGTGAATCTTCTGCAGAGTATTTTAAAAACTCAGATCTTACTTCCAATTTGCTAAATCAGAATCCCCAGGAGGTGAGTCCAAAATAAGCATGTATTTTTAGCAACAGCACAGGAGACTGCTGGAGTCTATTGAGGAGTCTCTGAAATACTGACTTGCTTTTGGGATTCTCATCTTCCCTAGTTGCGTGAGTCATATGGACAACTGCACTCAAACTCTGTTACTTTCAGAGGTCCAGCATGGTATAGGACACGAAGAAAATCTTGAGAGAAGCATGTGATCTGCAGACCTGCCTTAACTGCTATGCATTACTGTGTGACCATGAGAAAACTACTTCACTTCTATGAGCATTATGTTTTTCTTCATAAAATATATGTTCTATGATATACCAATGAACTATAATAGAAGTCCTGGAAAGGCAAACCACACTACAGAAAAAAAAAAGTGGTATTATGTTTTCTGATATGCCATATTCCTTGACTGTATATTTAAAAAAGCTACAGGATCAGTAATAACACTCCAGACCAATATCTATGCCTATATGTTCATATAATCATTCACATTTATATTCATGTCAATCACATTGGTCTCTTTTCAGTTTTTGTTTCAATTATTTTTAAGTAGAGAGGATAGTTTTGTTTTTTTTTTTTTTTTTTTTTTTTTTTTTTTTGTTTTTTGGTCTCACTCTTTTAAGCACAGCAGTTTGATGAAGGGAGATTTTCTTACTCTGAGAGGGCAGAAAAGGCCGGTACCTTAAATCAAGGGAACTGACCTGGAAGGCTGTGGGACTAAGATGTAAGTGACACTAACTAGATTAAAGGCCTGATGTCTGAAGAGAGAGGGATCAGGACGAGGTGTTTTGCTTTGTGCCTATCAGTTGCGGAGTGTTTAACCAGAAATGTAGCAATCTCACAGCAAGCCCTAAAGGATGGCTCAAGAGTCCCAATAGCCTGAGATCATGAAAACAAAAACTATCAGCAGCTGCCAAGTCTCTGGGACCTTGGCATGGGTACAAACTCCATGGGTTTCACACTCTATGAGAAAATCTAAAAATTGTTAAGGAGATATAAAGACCTCACCATTCAAATCATTCATTCATTTATTCATTATCCTTTATTTTCTTTCTCCTCTTTCTTTCTTCCTCCTTCCCTCCCTTCCTTTCTCTCACTTCTTTCCTCCTCCTCCTTCCCCACCTCTCTGTCTCTCTCAACAGTTAAATCATTACCATCATCGTCATTATCATGAAACATGGTACACATTTGTAAAGTGCTTTATATGTGACAGTACCTCATTTAATCTTTATAACAACTCTGCTATTAGTATCTCCATAACAAAGTTGCTATTAATATGTCCATTATTTAAATGAACTGACTGAGGCTTACAAAGGTTAAGTGACTTGTTCAAGGCAACACATCTAGTGAAGGCAAAGCTATCAATCTCAAAGTCCCATCCTCTTTTGTACATGCAGCCTTTTGGTTTTAAAGGGCATGCTGCAAAATTTAACCCTACTATAATCAAGATGATGCCACAGGCCACTCTCTATTATTTCAAACCAAAGTTTTTCATCAATTACAGAAAGGGGCTACTTATCTGCGAGCTGTAATTAATATGTACATATATAACCAAGATAAGTTCAAATATTAATTGACCTGGGCTCCAAAGCTCGATTCCAGAAAGCTCTTGAAATCTGTTTAAACTAGGAGGGCAGGCCAAAAGGACAAGAATATATTCTCGTTTCTGTGAATGTGCACACATGTGTGCATACACATTTGCACATATTCTTGCTTCGACAAATATACATCCACTTTCCAATTCAAAATTTCTTGGAATTTCTACCATTAATGAACTCCACACAGATGAATGGGGAGTTATGCTGACATGGTTAGCACCTAATGGAGTTCTTTACTGATGGGGACAAAAGACTTACTATCCTTTGACCATTTTTCTTGCCAGTTAATAATAAATTGTTGAGTCAACTTGTTCACATGTGTGTATGTATGTGTGGGTTTCTCTTACTATCTTCTTAGAAAAAATATATAAACACAACAAAATAGTTTTAAAAATAGTCTTATATAGATTTAACTAATTAAAAATGGCATACATCCAAATAGCAAAGGATGATTTCTGGGAAAAAGGAAATTATTGTGGACTATAACTATCTACTAAATTCTCAATATAAAGTGTGAAGCCTATAGTTGAGTCTTATAGTTATGTAAAGATAACAAGCAATAATATAAAAGTATAATACAATGTTCATATTGAAATAAGTTGAAGCTTACTCTGTCTCATAATTCTTTCAAAATAAACCCACTTATTGATGCATTTTGGGTAATATTGGCAATGCAAACATTATTTGATCAGTTCTAAATCATTTTTTTACCTGGACTATTTCTGGAAACTGTCCATTTTTATTAGAGAGTCTGAAAATGGAAAATTCCTCTCTCTGATCAGTTATGTTCTCACACAATATTTATGAAATGCAGTTCTGCTTGATAGATTTCTTAAACCTCAAAATTCAACCATCTGTAAATCTCACTTCTCTATAATGAGTCTTAGAATAAGGAATAAGGAAGAAGGGAAAATATGTCTGAGCTTCCAAAATAGATTTTACAAGTCCAAAGTTATTAAATCTCATGTATCTCTTTACTCAGGTGGATCAACAAATATTTTCTCAGGTTCTGTTTACTTTTACTTTGCATATAATCCTAACAGACTTGATTATCTATTTCAAGGCCATGACAGATTAAAACAGATTAGAGGGGAAGAAATGGGGTACTTCAGATAGCCATATTCACTGTGATAAAAATTTATTATTGAGGGGACTATATTGAAAGAATTGTACAAACCATCAAATAAATGAACTAATTTTTTGTATTAGTCTTGGATTATACAAGAAAAACAATTTTGTTATCTACTCTATTATAGAAAAAATAGAAAGCTGACAGCCATCATAATAAATGTTATGTTAAATTATTCTCAATAAACTCTTAAAGTAAGGATTTGTATAATGAAAGGTAGAGATTTGGGTAATAAAAAATAAGCAGATTATACATAAACAAAAATAGGTTATTTAGAATGGACATGGCAAAAGGACTTCATTTTGTGTTACATCATTTCAATGCCTCTTTTATCAATGTGTTTGGTTGTTAGCTAATGTCTCAAGATTTAGATTAAACTTTTGGCTGAATATTCACTACTGAAGATGTTGCAAATAATCAAGTGGATCAAAACACTCAAATAAACCTTTGTGATATCACTGTAATTAATCAGTCATTGATTATTTTTAATACTTTAAATACAATTTGAACCATTATACCCACCCTCTATGAAAAACTATAATTTCATGCATAGATTTTCTGATTAGCAAATGTCAATACACGAAGTGTCACTTCACTAAGTTATTACAAAAGAAGAGAAAGCAATATATTATTATCTCCCTCACAAAATGATCGGAATGAAAAAATTATATTTATTCTTTTTGTCTTAAAAACAAAAGCACTAAAACAGATGGAAGAATCCAAAATAAAAGATACAATGAAATATGCTGCTAAAAACTCAGAGGATAAATCTCTCGATTTTTCAAACCATTGTTTATTTCTTTTTTAAGGGGCTAAATTGTGAGTTGTCAGTACAAATGAAACAAAAACCTCTGTGCTCCACTTGTGATATCACAGACGTTTTGAGCTAGAAAATGCCATCTAGATACCCAGTCCAGTGATTCTCAAATATAAGTACACATCAGAATCACAAAGAATTATAAGATATCCAGGTACCAGATGGATCCATCTACTAAATCAGAATTTTAAGTATGTGTATTTTCAAAGGCAACCCCCTGGTTAAGAGCAATTGTGTACAACTCTTTGATTTTATTGAAGAAACCGATAAACTAAAAAGTCTAATAATAAGTACTTGTTATGTATATTCTGGCATTTAAATAAAATGGAAAACTACATTGTTCTTAAATTAATAAAATACTGCCAAATATAGTGGACAGTGACTATTCTATCAGTTCATTTTATGGTTCCAATAAGTTGTGACTTGTAGTAAATCATAGAACAAATCCATATCATTGTCAATCTCCAAATCTTCTCTCTAGCCTTTTGTTACTCAAAACTTACAAGATATTTAACCTAATCGCTTTTGAAAAATGAATAATAAAAATTCTCTTTTTTGGAGGTTTACTATTTCAGATAACATTCTACAGGACCCACAACTTAAAAGCAATACTAATATACAACACAGCCATAGTAGAGATTAAACATAAGAGCTAAAACATTTGAGAATTGATAAATGTTTTCATCTTCCTTTATAACAAGTTATTGAGAATAAAACTGTTACTTTTTTCTTTGGCCACAAAAATGATTTTTTTTTCCTCCATCAAGAAGTATTAGGCAGTTTGGTGTGTTTGAAAAATTCTAGAGCTCCCAAGCTCTGACACTAAGTCAGAGTCTCTGCTACTCTCCATCAAGTGAGATTAAGCAAATCTTTATGGAGAGGGAGGGCATGAAAGAAAGGGTTTTGTATTTGGCCAGAGAACAGTTGGACGGATTCCACACTGATGGAGGGTTTGTAATCCTAGAGAGAGAGCAGAATCAGAGGTTTTACTGGTTCCCATTGGATATGTTTAAGGGACAACTGGGACCTGACTACTAATTAGCTAAGCACCATGCCCTTGAGGGATGCAGAGGTCCTGGGAGCCAAATCTGGTATGAAAGGATTGGAATCATTTGGCAGATTAACTCATATTTGAAAGGAGCATGGGGATGACAAAATGGGCATGTCAGTAGCAGCCAAGATGAACTAAGGGGCAGAAGTTACTCCCTCATGATCCTCTGTGTTTACTCTCCAATCCCAAAGGGAGGAGATAGGCAATTTCAAATGACAAATGTGGATTTTTCAAACATATGGTGGTGAAGGTAAAGGCAGTTTTATTTTTCACTAGAAAACACATAAATTCAGTTTGGATTTTGCACTGGAGTGTTTGGCAGAAAATGTATATCTGTAGTGTACTAGCATATATAGTATGTGTAAATTTTAACATAGTTGCATATGAATAAAAACTTTGTCCTTTCCAGGTTTGTTCTACTGCACTAGTTTTGCTTCTTCACTGTAATCAAAATTAAGCATTCATTATTCATGTAAGATACAGAGGAAAATGAAAGTAAAATGAGGGGGAAAATACTTGAATAATTTGATCATACATATTTAAATAACCACAAAGAAATACTTATTCTCAAATATAACTAAGAAAGTTACATGAGAAAATAAATCCTATTCTACCCATTCTTAACATTTGTGTCTTATTATGTGTTGAGCATTCAAGTGTTTTCCTTTTTCTCTCATTGATTTTTTAGGTTTACTGAACCATAAAGAAGGGAAAGAAGAAAACTGGCTCATTGTTACAAAATACTTCTCATCCTGGTTTCAAAGTCTTCTGATTTTCTGCTTTTTATCTAAACTCATAGTCGTGATGCTACATGTAATCATAAAGAAATGCTTCAAATGTAAAAATGCTAATTTAAAGCTACACCCATACCAAATTCAAAGAAGAAGCAAGCCTAATGTCAGTGGCATTGCCTGGGTGGGTTTGGAAAGGTCTGCTCATAAAAAAAACAAAACAAAACAAAAACAAACAAACAAACAAAAACAGGCTGATGACTCTTACAGCCAAATGTAAGTGCCTTATAGGTTGAATAAAGTCATCTTTCTGTTTATCATAATTATTAAATATTTTACAGAAACATCACCCTCCATGGCTTTCTTTTTCTTTTATACTCCAAAGCCTTCAGCATTTCATGGTTTGTCTTTTTCCAATATGTTGGTGAAAGATAGCAAATATGAGTCTCAAATTGGACTGTTTTTTCTTCTTCTTCTTTTTTTTTTAATTTTTTTTATTGATTGAGAAAGAGAGAGAGAGAACAAGAAGAGCCTGAGCAGGGGAGGGACACAGGAGGAGGAAGAGAGAGAAGCCCAAGCAGGCTCCATGCCTAGCACCAAGCCCCACACAGGGGATTCCATCCCACAACTATGAGATCACAACCTGAGCTGAAATTGAGTTGGGTGCTCAACCAACTGAGCCACCAAGGTGCCCCTGGACCTTGCTTTATTTCAATTATTATTATATTTTTTTAGCCAGGCTTTATTTAAAAATTATGAGTTTTTAGCTCTTTCCGCTTTTTTTCCTATTTATTATTATAATACATAATGTATTACTTTTTAATTATATAGTATTTATCCTACACAAAAATCCAATATTTAATATAATATTGGTGTAATAGTTAACTTGGCAGACTTGAACTCAAAGGAAAGACTGACCTTTTAACTGGGTCCTGCAAGATAACCTCTGAGCATTGGAATATTCTGCCTGAGAACAGTGTCCTTGACACCTAATGACATAATATATGTACACATTGTGAAATGCTTACTACAGTAAGGTTAATTAACACATCCTTCATGCCACATAGTCACCTTGTGTGTGTGTGTGTGCGCGTGATGGTGTTGGTGAGTACGCTTTATATATACTCTCTTAGCATATTTCAAGTACGCCATACAGTATTAACTATAGTTATCATGCTGTACATCAGATCTTTTTAAAACTGATGGCTTATGCCCTTTGACCAGTGTCTCCATTTTTCCCCCAACTGCCAGCTGCTGTTAACCATCCTACTCACTGTTTCTGTGAGTCTCACTTTTTAAAAATTCTTATTTTTCTTTATTCTGATTATAACAATTTCTGGAAGTAGGTATTAAGACTTTAATAAAATCTAGAGTTAGTTTGAATAGCTGCTAACTGGAAATTTATAAAATGAATGAGAGAAATACTGTACTTGGAAGTTCTATTCTTTGATATGATAGTTTCTAAAGCTGCAGTCCCTCTGTCAAATGATTGGCTTAGTATCAGACAGATAAGCTGTGGCAAAGTCAGGTCTAGAACTGGAGTCTCATAGTTATGGGTATGAAGTTCTTTCTACTAGAATAAACTTCTATTATTGCTGAAGTTATTGCTGAAATCCTAGCCTAAAATAAAGTTTAACTGCTATGGAAATTAAATGACTTACCTGCAAGTAAAAACAAACAAACAAACAAACAAACAAACAAACAAACAAACTCTGACTCAAGCCATATTAAAAAATAATCCATAAGTGATCTCACATTATTAGAGCCAAGGGATTTCAGTCAGGAGTTCAACAACTGATCAAGCACCAGGTTTCTTATGTCTTTCAGCTCTGCCACCTTCATGGTCACTCATCATTTGGGAGCACCCTGTTCTCTTCCATGGGCTCTCAAAAGGGCAACAGTAATTACAAGTATAAAATCTAGATGTTATGGGGTGCCTGGGTGGCTCAGTTGGTTAAGCATCCAAATCTTGATTTCAGCTCAGGTCATGATTGTGAGATCGAGACCCACATGGGACTCTGAGCTGAACATTGACCTGCTTGGGATTCTCTCTCTCTCTTTCTCTCTGCCCCTCCCCTGTTCGCACATACTTTCTTTCTCAAAATAAATATATACATAAACATTTTAAAAAAATCTAGATGTTAGAGGGCTAGAAGAGGTCACACCTACCTTTTACTTAACATCCTATACACAGGTAAGGAAGCCTTTTCTCAGACAGAATGCCACTCTTACCTTAGAGACCAGCATAGAGTCACAGGGCCCACTGTTTCAGGATTCCCCCAAAGTGGGATGGGATTACTATGACTAAGACAAAGCATCCTATAGGAACAAAGACAAAGCAACAGGGCCATATACCTAATATATACTTAAGTGGTATCTAGGTATCTGATGCACCATCCGTTTCTGGTCATGGCCATCTGAACATTAATTATAATTCTCCATTTGGATGCCTGCCTTATGGGAAAGAAACCACTTGCCACAAATTATCCTTTCACTGTAAAAACAAACAATGTCAGTACACTGATAGTCAAAATACATCAATGAAAATGAGTCTGTCTTTCAAAGCATTTTCTTCTAACTTCAACTATGGTAGTCCTTTGTGAAAATCAGCTTTGTTGCTAAAGGATAAACTATAAGCCTGTACTAGTATTGAAGCATTAACCTGTGTTGTATGTCATTTATTTTCTGAAGCCAGTCAGTGAAGCCACCTTGAGTAGATATTTTTTATGTCAGGCTTTCTGATAAATGAGAAGCCTGAAGGGATCCCATTGATTTGCCAACTGTGTCACAGTCCGTTTAAGGCAGAATGGCACATGCTTATGACAAAGGTGATGACAAATGGATATGTACTGAAGGGACAGCACCAACACAGATGAATGAAGGAGTTGATGGAAGTATACAACACAAGATAGAAAGCAAAATCAAATTTAAGATTATAAATGTCAATGAAATATATAAAATACCTTGAATTATATAAAAGTAGGTACATATAAGACTAACATCATTTTTAGAATAATTCTGAAATTTAACAGAAATTCAGTATTACTAAGAATTATAAATCCAAAGAATGAAACTGTTGCTTTATAATATTTACATCAACTATACATAGGAGTAGATAGAACACCTTTTCATTACTATTAAGTTAAAATAATATTGCTTGAATTTCTTTTTTCTAATCTTAATCAGCATATATATGTATACATATATATGTATATCTCAACATGACATATAGACAAATGCTAAATATATTTGTATGGGTTAATTTATGCTGCCCACATTAAGGTACATTAATAATATTCATGGATACTAACGAGATGCAGATCTTTGCAGGTAGAATTGTGCTCACAGGCATTCAAGATGCAGTCATCAGTGTCCTGTTCACATCTCAGGCCAGCAAAACCCGGTTTGCATAAGCAGGAGAAGCCATTGACCACTGAGAACAAGAGAAAAGAGAAAATAATGTCTTTAATAATGGTATGGGTAATGCTAATCATTCTAAAGAATGTTGTATTAAACTAAATACATTTCACTTTTAACCAAAGAAAATGTGAATTCACAACTCTCTACAATATTTTCTAAATAACTATTTTGCTCAGTTCTATTTAGCTTAAAACTTTAATTTGAAATTAGAACCATCACAATAAACATTTGATAAGTTTGCAAAGCAACAATGAAAATATCCAATGTTCTTCTTCTTTCTTCCTTCTCCTCCTCCTCTTCCTCCTACTCCTCCTCCTCCTTCTCCCCTTCTCCTTCTCCTCCTCCGCTTTCGTCATCATCGTCGTTGTCGTCGTCTTCTTCTTCTTCTCCCTTCTCTCTGTCTCTCTGTCTCATCAGTAAACAATACCTATGATAAATAGGCTACTTTTACATCAATTAACTTTTCCTGGACTGTTTTAGGTTTAATACACAAGAAGTTAACTGGTCATTAAAGTTTGTGTGTGTGTGTGTGTGTGTGTGTGTGTGTGTGTGTGTGTGTGTGACAAGTTACATTAAAGTGGGTATGTCTGAAAGTTGATACTCAACCACTTAAGCCTTAGTTAAAAAGAGCTTTCACATTTCATCATGATCTTTTAAAAGTAATAATCAGAATCTGTCTTCTATTTTATCATTAATGATAGAAAAAGAACAGTCTCGGAAGCATCTCAAGGAAGTGGTGACAGTATGAATTGCAGTTAGAGCAGGCAAGGATTTATGGCTGCTTTTGGTCAGTCCCTGGGTTCTTCATTATTCCTGAGACTTAGCGTGTAATCTACACTGCCACTCTGCCTCTGTGCGTGTATCTGCTATTGCTTTCATTAAGTGTTGAGGTCCTGGGTGGCAACAGCATTTTCAAGACATTGTGTGGTAGTTAGCTGGCTTCTAGACTTCTGCAGCCATGCTTTTGCACAGCACTTGTACCTGGGCCTTTAAAGAAAATCAGTCCACAGCTGTCAAGAAGAGACAAGGGAGACACAAGAATGGCAGCCCTTTGGAGAGGATTTTATTTTACTTTTTTCATGTAACATAGCATTCTAATTTTTAACATCTCACTGAATCAAAATAATTAATAAATATACAAGTAGAGTTGTAAATAAATTAATGAGAAAGATGAGATCAGTTACGCTTCCTTATATATTATAGATGGCATTATATATGTTAACAAATTAAAATTAAATGTTATATGTAATTAAGACATTGTAAAGTATCATCAATCATAATGGTATTTAAAAATGTTAATGATTATAAATTCAAGTTAATGATTATAAATTTACTGATGCAAATTGGCAAGTGACAAAAACCCAGAGTCAAACTAACTTTCTGTGTAGATAGAAATATTCTCTATGCAGATTGATGTATTATTTTAAAAGAAAAACAACAACAATAGAGACATTTAAATTAGCAAATCTCTGTCTGAAAGAGATTAGTGTTAGGAAATAAAGTTTGCTTTTATTATCAAGAAATACGCTTTCTGAATGTTGACTATTCTGGGCTAAGAAGCTAAGAAAAGAAGCACATGAGAGCTTAGAGAATTCAACTGGATACTACAGGGGAAATAAATAAACAAATGTACATACATAATTGTTTAAAATTTAAACCAAAGAAACAAAAAATGTTTTTTTCCCCCACATCTAATTTGTTAACTATGGGCTATGTGGTAACTTATCAACATTTTATTAGGAAATACTTTTTAAGAATATTTCCTGGTTTGGTATTATTGTTTTTACCAGAAAATACAGTCACTGTTTTTATTAGTTCTTCTTTATAACTATTCCACATTCTTGATTTGAATTGAAATTTTCATCAGATAAGCCCTGTATGATTCTGGATGTATTTTTATACTTAAAAATATTTAAATATACACCAAACATCATATATTAGTTGTACTGAATCAAAGCTTCGATATGACAAAACTTCATGGTGAAAATACAGAGATATTTTAATAATGTATTGCCAATATGGTGAATAAACTCTTTTGAAAGTTAAAATTGCATATTTACATTTTAATAATTATTTCTCACATACAGTCATGTAATAAATACTGAATCAGGAATTTTGGCTTACCAAATTATTTTATTTTTGAGAAAATATTAAGAATATAATGTCTTAGAATTAAGCTGATAGCTATTAACATGTATGATCTAATTTTTAATAAATGTTTTGGTTCTCTGGTAGTTAAGTCTCAAATTATACTATGGATCATTCTATTATGAAACAGATTAATATATCAGGTATCCAAGGTTTACATTTTCCATAATACGTTATATATTACCTCCAAAATTTTAATAGGCAGCACTGTATTATAAGTAGCATATTTGAAAGTACATTTTGTTATTGTATAAGGAATTATGATTTAAAATATTTTAGACCTTTTTTATTTTTTATTATTATTTTTTTAAGTTTTTAAATTCCATATAGTTAATATACAGTGTGATATTAGTTGCAGGTGCACAACAGTGTGATTCAACACTTCCATACAATAGCTGATGCTCACCACAACTTACAAAAATCATATGAATATTATAAATATAGGTCACTCGGAATATATCAGAACTGTCCTATATATAACCATATATAACCGTTATTCTAGGGCTACCTAGATCTAAAATGTTGCTAACCACTCTCTCAGGCATACCATCCTGCCCCTTCCTTATTTTGTAGTGAACATCAGAAATTGAAAAGTCATTCCCAGCATCCCCAAATACCTATGGGCCTGAGGTCAGAAATATGATAATAGTGATTTATTTCAAGGTAATTTGAAAATACAATTTTTTATATTCTTTAAAAAAATTTTTAATGTTTATTTATTTTTGAGAGAGAGAGACAGAAAGACAGAGTGTGAGTGGGGGAGGGGCAGAGAGAGAGGGAGACACAGAAGCAGAAGCAGGCTCCAGGCTCTGAGCTGTCAACACAGAGCCCCACGCAGGGCTCGAACTCACAAGCTGTGAGATCATGACCTAAGCCGAAGTCGGACGCCCAACTGACTGAGCAACCCAGGCGCCCCTGTATTTTTTGTATTCTTAAAAATACAATTTTTAAAGTGACAAAATCTGAAAGAAGAAAAAAAAAAAAGAAAAGAGAAAAATGATGGTAATGTCGGTTCAAATCAGGAGTAGCAAATAGGTGGCCCACAGCCCCAAAATGTATCTTGCTTAGCTTCCATATGTGTTAGAAGAGTTAATTCTACATTAATATCTACATAGATATTCCAGTTTGCAAGGGCCCCACTACTACCTGTTGTTTTAAACTTGGGCTGCCTCACTTAATTTGAAAAAAGTGAGTTATATTCCTTAATGTCATACATTTGCAAAGCATTGGTTTAAAGAAAATTAATTCATAATTCTGTTAATTATACCATTTCAAAATAAAATGACTTTCTATTAAAATGTGTTTTTTTCCTTGATTACATTATCTATTTACTGAGGGACCACATAAAAATATATTTTAAAGAGGTAAAATAAAACAAAACAAGATGGACAGCTTTTTGTCAACATCCTTCTAGCTCTTTCTTTCCTCTTAATGCCCCTTAGCCACATCCATTTCACAGAGCTATTTTGTGCCATTTTGCCTGTGTCTCCATAAAAATTATCCATCTTAGGCAGGTTCTTCCATGGCTAAATCTATGTTTTGAAAAATGTTATGTTTATTTATTTTTGAGAGAAAGGGAGGAGGCGTACAGAAAGAGGAAGACAGAAGACCCAAATTAGGTTCACTGCTGTCAGCACAGAGCCCGATTCGGGGTTCAAACTCACAAACACTGGGATCATGACCTGAGCTGAAATCAACAGCTGCTTAACTGACTGAGCCACCCCAGGTGCCCCAAAATCCATGTTATAATACCCAGTATTTTTTTTTCTTTCTCCCCTTCATACCTCTGATTTTTCCTGTTCTTCCTATCATCTTCTTTTTCCTCTGTGAATTTAAAGGAATACATATTCTGGTGGGAGGAAATGTGTGTGTGTGTATGTGTGTGTGTGTGTGTGTGTGTGTGTGTGTGTAATAGATGGGATAAAATAATTATTTGTTTTAAGTCACTGAAAATAGTGCTTCCCCTACCTACAAATAAACACTCTTAAAAACCTACCATTAAAAATAAAGGAAAGAAAGGCTAATTCTAACATTAGAACATAGAAGCCACATCTCATTACATTTTCTCATTTGCTACAATTATGACTTATAAAAACATAAATGAATTCATCAGATGTGGGGGTGTTTTGTGAAAATAACGGGGTTGGCTTTGATATTCAGGGCAGGATAAAGTCAGTAAATAATCAAGGTTGCATACTGAGTTATTTCATTACTATGTCAGATTCTAAGTTGGACTACTCTACAGGAATTGCTGCGGCTGAGTGAACTCACTGTCATAGCAATAACCGTGCAGGCAAGGGCTGGAACTGCACTCACTGACATTGATCTCACAGTGTGGACCTGCAAAGCCTTTCCCACATGGACACTGGTACCCAAGAGGAGACATTTCCAGATCCATTGTCTCTCCACACACAGCTCCACTCTCACAAGGATTACTAGCCTCACAAGGCTCCAAATCACAAGAAGAACCTGAAAGGAAAGAATCAGAGTGTCAGTGTTTACTTAATGAACAAATCCCCCCGACTGCTGTCAGTTGCTTGGCATTTGTCCGCATAAATGCATTCAACTTAGTCTCTAGGCAAAGATTCATAATTCTCTTCGATATTATCATTGTGATTCTCTCTCTCTCTCTACATTACAATTTAAGAAAGAAATGTTATTTATGATTTCTATGCTTCATCTAACAAAGTACCAGCAGGCAGCAATGTTAAGTGACAGCATTTTTTAAAACCCCATTTTGTTTCTTCATACTTCATACCTCTTGTTCAACAATGTTCTCTGAAGACATTGCAATTAAAAAAGTACATTATTGATGATTTGATGCTCCCTGTGTTTTGTTTTGTTTTGTTTTTTGTACCCTGGAGGCTGCTATCACTATAAGCTTTTCTTGATAGATTTGTTGCTATACTCAAAATAAGTAAACAATGAAAAAAGAACATTTTGATAAGGCTTTAATCTTGAGTAACACCTCAGCCCTGATACTAAGTTTTAAATTTTACTCAGAGAATGTATCTACATAAAGCAATTGTCATTGGGTAAAATATATAGAAGTATTTGGAGATATAAGTAAGATGGCTGACCCAAGGTAATTTAAAAAGTGAAGCATAAACAGCATTAAGTTGTTCAACAAAGCAAAATCATTATTCAGGGGTCAGTTTTCCAGACATAGTAAAAATATTTGTATATTAACTATTTGGCAAGTTTTTAAATAATAGCATTCATTCACCAAACATGTAGAATATATGTATACTTCTAAGGCTTCTAAAAGTGCCTTGCTGAATACCTGAGAGAAGAACATATCCAGCAACCATAAGTCCTTTAACTGCTCAGATTTTCTTAGTAACTTCACAACTATAGGGATGATGGGATGATAAAATGAACTGGGATAAGAGAGAAAGCTTTCAAAGTTTTTGAACTACAGTGGTAGTTGGAGAAATTCTAAAACCTCAGGATGCCTATGGTTCTCCCAACTTTTTTTCTTGATAACAAGAAAAAAGGTAAGACAACCCTAGCAACTGCTGAAGATATCAGCAATGTATAATAGTGAAAGACTTAATATAGTTAGTGCCCATAAAATAAGAGCAAAAGAAACTGTACTAATTTGAACACACAATGCTTCAAGTTCCAAATACAGTGAAAGAAGTAAAAATAAAAACTACTTCCAAAGAGCATAAAAATAAGTAGTTCCTTAAATTAAAACATCTATTAAGTGGTTTTATTTTTTCAAGAGCTATCGTATAGTGTGGAGAATTCAAATAGGAACAAGACCTGTTCCTTCTCCTTAAAACATTAAGAAATTGAAGTATATTGCAAATGGTGCATTCCTAGATACTATTTTATCATAATGAAAGTATTTTCTTTGCAAAATAAGAGAAATGACATCGAACAACATTCACCAGAAACACATAAAACAATGAATTATCCTTAACAAAAAGTTCTCATGCATACCCTTCTTTCTAATTACCTACTTCTAAATATTTAATTGTGAGAATAGGTGTTTTGCTTTGCTTGTGAGAAGTTAATTTAGCTTGTCTCTTTCATAAATAGTTGCATACATATAATCCATTAGATTGCCGAACAGTAATTTATACTCATATTTGAGAAATCACTCATGATATTCTCTTTTACAGAATACTCAGGGGTTCACTGTACCTTGAATACTATGTTCACTGTACCTTGAATACTGCAATGTGAATACTATGATTTATATATTATTAATTCACTATATCAATACTTAATGAACCCCTACTAGGTGATGAACAATGAGGTAGAAGTTGGGGTTATAAACAATGAAGGCTCATGTAAGCAAGTAAATCAATGCAGTACAATAAGTGGTAAATGTGGTCAATTTCTCATGTTAAAGAATAACCATAGCAGGAGGAATTCTAATATGCCCTCCATGATCCCCACCCCCAGGGTACATGACCTGTAGAATCCTCTCCTTTTGAGTATGGTTGAGATTTGAGAATGTAATAAAATATCACGCCCATGATTATATTACATTATACTGCAGAAAGGATTTGTGGAAATAATTCAAGTCACCTGATCAGATGACTTTGAGTCAATGAAAAGAGAGATTATCTTGGGAAGCTCTGACAAAATAAGGTGTGACTTTAAAAGAAGTGAAAGGCATTCCGATTACCTGGAAGGGAGAGGAAATTAAGAAAACAATCTCATTTACAAGGACAGCAGAAATTATAAAATTCCTACAAATAAATTTAACCAAGGAAAGAGATGTATTCTGAAAACTATAAAACATTTATGAAAGAAACGAAGTTGAAACACATAAAAACGAAAAGATATCACATGCTCTTGGGCTGGGAGAACAAATATTGCTAAAATGTCTGTACTACCCAAAGCAATCTACACATTTAATGTGGTCCATATCCAAATACCAACAGCATTTTTCACAGAACTACAACAAATAATACAAAAATTTGTATGGAACCAGAAAAAAAACCCAAATAGCCCAAGAAATCTTGAAAAAGAATAAAACTGGAGGTATCACAATTCCAGATTTCAAGATATACTACAAAACTAAAGTAAGCAAAACAGTATGGTCCTGGCACAAAAATAAACACATAGATCCAGGAAACAGAATAGAAAACCCAGAAATAAACCCAAAATTATATGGTCAAATAATTTTTGACAAATCAGGAAAGAATATCCAATGTTAAAAGACAGTCTCTTCGACAAATGATGCTGGGAAAACTGGACAGCTACATGCAAAAGAATGAGGCTGGACCACTTTCTTATACCATACAGAAAAATACATACAAAATGTACTGAAGACCTAAATGTGAGACTTGAAACCATAAAAATCCTATGAGAAAGTTCAGGCAGTAATTTCTCTGACATCAACTGTAGCAACATTTTTCTAGATATGTCTTCTGAGGCAAGGGAAACTGTAGCAACATTTTTCTAGATATGTCTTCTGAGGCAAGGGAAACAAAAGCAAATATAAACTATTAGGATTACGTCAAAATAAAAAAAAACTTCTGCACAGTAAAGGAAACAATTAACAAAACTAAAAGACAACCTACAGAATAGGAGGAGATATTTGTAAATGACGTATCTGATAAAAGGTTAGTATCCAAAATATATAAAGAACTTATACAACTCAACAACCAAAACAAATAATCCAATTAAAACATGGACCAAAGACATAAACAGATGTTTCTCCAAAGAAGACATACAGATGGCCAACAGACACATGAAAAGATGCTCAGTATCACTAATCATGAGGGAAATGCAAATCAAACCATAACGAGAAAACACTCCACACCTCTCGGAATGACTAAAAAAACCAAAACAGAACAAAAACAAACAAACAAACAAAAAAACCCACAAGAAACAAGGTTGGCAAGGATGTGGAGAAAAAGGAATCCTTGTGCACTGTTGGTGAAAATGCAAACTGGTGCAGCCACTGTAGAAAACAATTTGGACATTTCTCTAAAATTAAAAATACAATTACCATGGTCTAGTAATTTCACTACCAATAGGTACACAAAGAATACAAAACACTACAGGAATCAGTGTTATCTATTGATCAATGGAATCTTTTTTCTATTCATGCAACTTTAACAAAGAACCTATCCAATGACACTTGCTTTCGCCTCCTTTTGAGGATTTTGTGGAAATGGGACATTGTGTTGTCATTAAACACATTCATCACTTGCACTGCTACAGCCTCATTCGGGTGGTGCATTTATACAAAAGTTTGCACTCTTTTCCATATTTTACACATCTCCCTAACCTCATTTCAAATGAGGAATTCCTCAGCCTTTTTCTCCTTCTCCTCTGTAGATGAGGTGCAGATGTAGACTTCTTATAAAATCTTGCAATTTCGTCCACTCACATACTTTGTTAGTACCTCTCGATGATTTCCTTCTTAACTTCCACCATAATCATCTCCTTCTTATCGCCTTTCTTTTCATCCTTTTTCTTCATGGGGGCCATTGTATACACTTGCACCAAGGCTGACTATAGTACAGTATTAATAAACTCTTGTCATACACTGTATTTAATGTAACTGACAATACAGTAGCAGAGGAAAGGATCTATATCTGCAGGCAGCCTGACTTAGAATGAAGCAAAGCATTCCTAAGCTTTCTTTTATATGGAAAAGCAAAGGACTATCCATAGGTGCTTTGAAGTTACAAAAAATCCACTAGTGTCAATTCTTGGCACCTTCCTATGTTCTATTTCTGCCAAACACCACAGCCTGAGACTGAGCTTCTGAGCATGGGAGATGATCCCCACAATCCTGCAGCAAGAGAGAGAAAGAACCATTGGCTCAGTTGTGATCATGTGACGCTCAACATCACGTACTACTCATATTGCAAGACATTGCTCATTTATCAAGTTAAAATTTATTAGAAATAAACAAGTTACTCACAATCCCAGAATCCCAGATTTTACTCTCTCTCTCTCTCTCTCTCTCTCTCTATATATATATATATATATATATATATATACACATATATATGAATATATGTATGAATATATATATGAATATATATGAATATATATATATATATGAATGTTACTACTCAGCCATAAAACATAAAAAAGATAAAATCTTGCCATTTGCAACAATATGAATGGATTTAGAAAGTATAATGTTAAGTGAAACAGGTCACTTAGAGAGAGACGAATACCCTATTATTTCACTCATATGTGGAATTTAAGAAATGAAAGAAATGAACAAAGACAAAAAGAGATAAACCAAAAAAGAGACATTTAACTATAGAAAACAAACTGATGGTTACCAAAAAGGAGGTGGTCGGGGAGGATGCGTGAAATAGGTGATGGGGATTAAAAGTACACTTATGATGAACACTGAGTAATGTACAGAATTGTTGAATCACTATATTGCACATCTGAAACTGATGTTAACACTGTGTGTTAACTACACTGGAATTTAAAAAAAAATGATGTTAATATCTTATAAAGGTGGGGATGAGTTAAATGAAATTCACAAATTTTAAATAATATCTCTTAGTTTGGGACAAGATCATAAAATGCTTTTCGGTCCATAGGATTTGGACCTATGTGCATTAAGAAGTCATTAAAATCCTTCCTTAAAAAGTGGTAATGAAGTATACTAAGCCTGTTCACAGTAAGAATTACATTGCATTTCCAAGTTGTACTTAAAAATGTATGCATAATGTTTATATTTTACCTGAGGTTTTATTTTGCTGAAAACTGTATTTTGTTGACACAATTTAAAATGGAGAAGCCATGGTAATATGCATTTTATTTGCATACATAGTTGGTGGGAAAAATTAAAAACCTATTTTCATTAGTTTCCCTTTACAACTGTGTCATCAATTTACAAAATCCCAAATGCTTATGTTCCAACTGAAGTTGCACTGGTGGTAGAATGTATGTTTAACTGAACTATTTTTCCTCTAATTGAAATTCGCATCAATCAAATTAGTATGCTACTTCCAAGTGTATGAATCACTTTTAGTATCAAGTTCTCTATGATATTGTTACACTCAAAGGAAAATACTGTTTTGGAAGCTTTGAGTGGTTGTAGATGTTTATGAAAATGTGAAAATGCTAAACATGCTCATAATATGAGTCTATATTAGTCTAGTGGTTTGAATTTTTTATGACGATTTAGATAAACTTAAAGAAAAATGCTTAAAAATTCTTCAGTGATAGCAGAATTCAGATATTTATAAAAAACAATGTTATAAATAGTAAATAACAGGCTAGGTTAGGTTACATTTCTGTTAGGATGTGTCATATAGAAGGTGTAAATGACAGTAATAAAGGCATGGTGGCATCCACTACAAAAATACAAGAAAGAGAAATCAAGTCCTCCGACTTTTACAATCTGCAACAAAGACTTGAAAGGATCAACCTGGACAGTGTAAACTCTTGTCTATGCAGAGAGTTATAGGGATATGTACTGAGTAAAGAGAGTAGTTCTTCATGAAGCATACATTGAAATATTAAAGATGTGCTCTTTATATTCTCTTAAAATCCATTATAAGTCTATTATCCAAATTGCACAGGAGAAACAATGCTTACTAAACAGAAGAACTATAGGACACTGTCTGTCTTTACTGAACATTAAGGTGGTAATAAATAGTTTTGTGCCTTGTGAATGACCAGGGAGGTCTGTAATTATCTACCATCAGATATTTCATGTAGACTAATGAAATCAGGACACTGATTTTTCTGGGGAGATATTCTCTTCCTCTCTCTTTCTCCTCCATCTCCATCTTCTCTCTTTCCGTCTCCCAAATGCCCAGAATCACAGCTCCCAATTATACTTTGAAGTATAATTATACTTTTTGAAGATTTGATTAATTCTCAAAGTTAGTGATCAGCGAGACAGAACAATGGAAACAACCACATTTTTTCTCATAATTCTCAGAAATTTCCTCATTTATCTTCCCAGAATCCTCATGTATTAGTGGCCAATGATATAGATGTATTTTACAAGTATTGGTTATATTTTAGAATTTATAATTTAAAAAACTTAAATAAAAATCATATATAAATGGTCCCTGACTTACTATGGCTTCATTTATGATTTTCCAACTTTACAGTGGTGCAAAGTGATATGCATTCAGTAGAACTTCACTTCAAATTTTGAATTTTTATCTTTTCCTGGGGGTGGCAATATGCAGTATGATAGACTTCTGTGAAGCTGAGCGTTGGCAGCCAGCCTCAGCTCCCAGTCAGCCAATGATGGTGAGGATAAACAATTGATATATTTGCAACCATTCTGTACCCATACGACTATTCTGTTTTTCACTTTCACTACAGTATTTAGTAAATTACAGGAGATAGTCAACACTTTATCATAAAATAAGCTTGCCTTGGGTGATTTTGCCCAACTAAAGATTAATAATTATTCTGACTACATTTAAAGCATCTTTGGCTAAGCTATGATGTTCGTTAGCTTAGATGTATTACATGCATTTTTTACTTATGATATTTTCAACTTACAGTAGGTTTATCAGAACATAAGCCCGTTGTGAGTTGAGGAAGATCTGCATATTTAAGGTGTACAACATGATGACTTGATATACATAGTGAGATGATTACTGTGGTTAAGCTTACTAACATATCTCCTCATGTAGTTACAATTCCTTGTGTGATTGAGCACCAGAAAAAAAAACATATGTATCATTTTAACTTATTTTAATATATTAATGTTTTTAATGTTTTTTTAATGTATTACAATTTTTTTAACTTTTTTGCAATCTTAGGTTAAGTTTTATTTAAAAAAATATATAGGTACAAAAAAGAAAATTTACTTATCTTTATTATATCATTTTCAATTTTGGAAATTAAAAAATAAGTTGTATTAGATTATCTCAATTGCATACAAACTGGAAAAATGGCAAAGATGTAAGATAATGTGATACCAAAGCAGAAAGGGGTGATATAATTCTTTTAACCCAATAATTTCTGCATTAAGATTTATTTTAAAACACAGTAAATTTTACATTAAGATAAATCCATTGACAATAATGTCTATCAAATAGGTATATTTTACTCTTTTATAATAAAATTCTTTATGGAGCTACAGACCCCCATAGAAACATGAACTAATTATTCTTAACTCTGCCTTTGCTTTCTTCTTCACCTGTGTTTCTTTTTTTTTCATAATTTTTTAAAATGTTTATTTATTTTTGAGAGAGAGAGAGAGACAGAGTGCAAGCAGGGGAGGGGCAGAGAGAGAAGGAGACATAGAATCCAAACCAGGCCCCAGGCTCTGAGCTGTCAGCACAAGAGCCCAAGGCGGGGGAACCACGAGATCGTGACCCGAACTGAAGTCTGAGCCACGAAGGTGCCCCTTCTTCACCTGTGTTGCTAAAGAAATAGAAACAAACATCAGGTCTTAATCCAGTCTCATCACACTTTCAGTACCTTTGTCCTGTTATTTTTTTGTCCCATCCATTTTACAAAAAAAATTCAGTAATCCACATAATAAAGTGTGTGGTTAAGACTGTGAAGACAGGAATCAAAAACATACACTAGAAAATACTTATTTTATGGGGCGCCTGGGAGGCTCAGTCAGTTAAGCATCCGACTTCAGTTCAGGTCATGATCTCACAGTTTGTGAGTTCAAGCCCTGCATTGGGCTCTGTGCTGACAGCTCAGAGCCTGGAACCTGCCTTGGATTCTGTCTCCCTCTCTCTCTGTTCCTCCCCCACTCACATTCTGTCTGTATCTCTCTTAAAAATAAATGAAGATTTTAAAAATTTAAAAAAAGTAAATACTTATTTTATACAAAAAGAAGAGAATAATTGAAGATAAAAGAACAAAAAAGATATGACATATTAAAGACAGCAAAACTGTCAGAAATACTACGTTATTGGTAATTATGCTACGTGAAAGAAGCCAGCTACAAAAGATCACATCACATTCCATTTATATTAAATGTCTAGAATAGGCAAATCTGCAGAGGAAGAAAATAGACTGGTGGCTGCCTAGGGTTGGGGAGAGAGATGAAGAGTGACTGCTAATGGGTACAGAGTTTCTTTTAGATATGATGTAATGTTCTTTTTTTAAAAATGTTTTATTTATTCTTGAGAGAGAAAGCAGGATCAGGGGAGGGGCAGAGAGAGAGGGAGACACGGATTCTGAAGCAGGTTCCATCCTCTGAGCTGTCATCACAGAGCCCAATGCGGGGCTTGAACCCATGAACTGTGAGATCACGACCTGAGCCAAAGTCAGTCACTTAACTGACTGAGCCACCCAGGTGCCCCAAGGTGATGAAATGTTCTTAATTTAGGTTGCAATGATGGTTGCTCAAATCTGTGAATATGCTAAAATCCACTGAATTGCATAACTTGTGAATTTTATGATATATGAATTATATGTCAATAAAGCTACTGAAATATAACAGGGTGATATTATCTTTTTAATATATTAACTGCTATTCCTGTTAAACTTTGGTTAGTCACTATTAGGTCAATTCATTAATTAATTGATTAAGGGAAGAACAGATACCATATACAATTAAGAATTCAACTGATCAGGGATATTTGCTTATAATTTTATTTTCTTGTAGTGACCTTATCTGACATTCATATCAGGGTAATACTTGCCTTTTAAAATAGGTTTAGGAGTGCTTCCTTTTTTTTTTTTTTTTTTGGAAGAGTTTGAGAAAGATTCTTCTTTCAACCCTCAGTAAAATTCACCATGAAAGCATCTAGTCCTGGGCTTTCCTTTGGTGGGAGGTTTTTGATTACTAGTTCACTCTCTTTATTCATTGGTTTATTCAATGTTCTATTTCTTTATGATGCAGTCTTGGTAGGTTATGTGTTTCTAGAAATTAATCCATTTCTTCTAAGTTATCCAATCTGTTGGCATGTAATTGTTCATTGTAGTCTGTTATGACCCTGGTATGTGGCTTTCTGTAGGCATAGGTGACATTTTTTAGCAAAGGTCTGAAGGGCTGAACCACTGATCTTGATAGCCATGGTAAATTTAGCAGCAGTGAAAGCTAAAGGGAATCCCTGAAGTGCAGGGTGGTGAGGTGAGCTTGAGAGAATGAGAGAATGATCTTACAATGAACAAGGAAAGCGAATGGACCACAATTTACATCAATCTTGGTCTCTCAGCAGAGGGTGGTACAATGGCAGAAAAGGGCAAACAGATCAAGCACTATGAGAAACTTCAATAGAAGCCAGAGAAAACTCAGGTACAACACACAAAGGAAACAATTTCCTCTAAGCCATGATATTACATAAACCACCTTTAAACCAGATGTCACACTGAAGTGGAAAAAAAAATCCCAAAAGGAGAAACCCTAAAAAACACAGATTATTGAACACAAAAGAAGTTGACATTTAACCTGGGAATAACCAACAACCTTATATCGACAATGACAGTACCTTTAATAGTCAAGCTTATTTTATATCTGCAGCAGCAATAGTACCTTCAATGGTATGTTGAGATAAAATATAAAAGGAAGTTGCTTGTTTGCAAAATTACATTTTTAGTACTGTATATTTTCATCCCGTGTACAAACTTCAAGATGCTGACTCTCAGTTTAATGAAGAACAGGCAAGCTTGGGACACAACATTGAATATTATTGGGGAGGTCGTTTAAAATAATACAAAATCTTTTGCTTTTAAGTAGAACAGCAAATATTTATCAAGGAACACATTCTAAAAATTCAGTCTGGATCCTTGCCTAGCCATTTTCCCAATCATATATCTTATTGGCACTGACAGGACTAAAATTTTCAAGAATTTTTCTCCTGTGACAAAACATTTAAATTCAAATTTCAGATTAAACTATGGCACATATTTGCCCATTAAAAACAATCTCAAGTGCAAAATAGTTGGTAAGGTTAAAAGTTTGAAGAATAGCACAATACTAGTTAAGACTCAGAGCCTCCTAGGTCACATGACTACAACCCTCTTCTTTAATGTAAACAACTTTAGCTTTCCAGGTGGTCTTATTTTTTCATCATATTTTATAAAATTAAGTTTATCTTGGAAAAATAGTCATAAATGTAAATCTGTAGTTTCTGTAAGCTTCTATTCAGAGTAAATACATAAAGGATAAAGCTAAGAGTGCAATGAAAATATTTCTAGTCTTTGCATGTGTAGGGAGTTTTGTATCACTAATGAGGTACATAAAGTCAATGTAAGGTAACACTTGAGACATGATTTAGGTAATATTTATAAAAATAACAATCACTTAGAACTTAAAACACACTAGGTACTATTTTAAGTGATTTATGTATGCTAACTCCTCACAAAGAATCTATGAGTGGGTACTGCAATTATCCCCACTTTTTTAGATGAGGTAATTGTGGCATAGGTTGATTATGTCAGTAGGGGAGCCATGCTCTGTCCCGGACATCTGGCCCCCGATTCAATGAACTCACTCACAGTGCATTGTTACTCCCTCTGCTCTTCAGGTTTTCAAAACGATGTTTGTTGGCTTGTTCTTTAATGTAAGAAATTCTAGGTAATTTCATGTAAATTATCTTAAATTAAATATCCATTTTGCTTTATTTAATCTGAGTTGCCTACCAGTTGAAAATCATAGGTTTTGATTAAAATTATTACTTTAATTCTGGTGATTCTATGTAAGAAGTATACATACATGGCTTTTAAAAAATGCCCCCAATATTAAGTTCTAGGAACTAACATTCACTCTTGTTTGAAAGTGCTCCAAAATGACTTTTTAAATAACCTTGAAAAAAGCTGTACTCCAGGCATTCGTTGAGTATTATCAGTCACATGATTGGTTTCAGCAATTTCATGGCATAAATCCTTGACTAGAGTGATTAAAGGTAGTGAATGTAGGTTAAAGCCTAACATTGAATAAAACAGAAGCAGATGAATTCCTATATCTTATTCCTATATAATAAAACTCTTCTTGTATATGAAAAGCATTATTACATTACGAGGAATATTCAGTCACATTTAAACTGCCAAGAAAAAGTGCTCTTCTGAATATCTTAGAGATTAAATTATTCAATAGACTACAGAGTATATTTGTGTCCATCATAACATTGAAAATCAATATGTGTTACTCACAAAATATACATATGATAAAACATATTTAGCCATAACAAATGTTATGAGCCCTGAGTTCCCTTAAATCCATTAAACATATAAACCATCAAATGCCAAAGATGAAGCAATTGGATATTATCTATTGAAAACAATATAAGAGAAAACCACATGTCATCCTTAGTAAAATGTCTGCATCAAAGAAAATGCAAATGAATTGATTTTAAACAAATGGGTTTTAATGAATATATAAGTCCAGATATTTTCCTATAGGGATATACATAATATTTTATTCTGATCTTCTCATCTATTTAACCATTATAATTTAGAGAATATAAGTTGTCCAAAAAAGAGAAAAAAGAATTCTTTCATTTAGCAAGTATATAGTGGGTGCACATGGTGTAAGACTGGTAGTCTGGATGAGTTAAACATTCAAGCAGTAAAAAAAAAAAAAACAAAAAAACAAAAAAAACAGACCTCATGGACTTTGAATTTTAGAGAACAGAGCAGATGTATGTCTTTGAGTGTAATACTGTTTTCTTTTAAATTGTTTTTTTAACATTTATTTATTTTTGAGAGAGAGACAGAGCTCGTACAGGGAGGGGCAAAGAGAGAGGGAGACACAGAATCTGAAGCAGACTTCAGACTGTCAGCACAGATCCCATGTGGGGCTCAAACCCATGAACTGTGAGATCATGACCTGAGCCAAAGTGGAACACTCAACCAACTGAGCCACCCAGGCACCCCTGAATGTAACACTGTTTTAATGGAACTTTACAAACTGTTCAATGGGACAAAAAGGAAGAGTCCTTAAAACAGACTACCCAGGGCAGTGATTCTTTAACATGTGTCTCAAAATTAGTTTGAGTCATTCAAATACAAAATATGTTTCGAAAATTAGTCCATAAATACATTCCTGATAGTCAAATTATCACCCAAAGTACTCTAAATTGCCATATGTGTTTTTATTTGTAAAGTTGTATCCTATTTCTAATTCTTTATCAGTCATTACCTTACTATGACCACTTAGTAATTCTTCAATGCCTTTCCTTGGGGAGATTGAAAAGGAGTTTAGTCACTTATTTCACCCACAAAGTCTTGTATCTGAAGTTTATTTAGGACAGCACAGTCCAAAAGTCTACCTAGCACTTTGGAAAATGCTTTCAGGTAACTAGTGGCCATTCATATATCTCTAATACATCACCACATATATTGTTGTAGTCTTCCTCACTTGTTTATTTATAATGTTTTTTCCTTCTGATGGTGAGCAGCTTGGTTCCCATTATCTATAATTTATTTACTTAGATGTTCAACCCTAGTATACAAGTAAAGTAGTTTCAGACTTGCTAAAATTTACCTCTGTGAGAAACAAATTTACCCAAAAATATGGCATTTATGTTTAGATTTTTTTCTTTCTTTTTTTTTTTTTTGGCATTTACCTTACTATAACTTGTCAAACTCTGTTTTTCAAAGTTATTTAGGTCAGCTCCGATAGTCCCTTCTTCATTTCGTAAGATTAGGTCATAAATATGTAATGAAGTTGGATTTATTTCTGATAGTCTGCATTCTGTGATTGCACCCTCTAATACCCTGGTTGATTTTGTTTTTAATTTGCACACAGTAAAGTTTACTATGTACTATACGTTTCTATCAACTTGACAAATGTATAGATTGATGCATCTCCCATCTCAGTACCATATGGAACAATTACATCAACCTAAAGGATCTCTGGACTGCCCCATTAAAAATAACCCATCCATAAACTTCCTGGCTACCACTTATCTGCTTTCCTTATACTTCTGCCTTTTCCTGAATGTCCTATAAATGAAATCACGCAATATATGTTGTTTGTGTTGATTCTTTTACACAGTGAAGTCATCAGTAATTTGGTCCTTTTAATTCCTGAGCAGTATACCACTGTATGGGTATACTAAATTTGTTTACCCAGGCATCTATCGAAAGGCATGTTGGTTATTTCTAATTTTTTGATGGATATGAATATAGGTATAAATATGCAGTAGAGACATTTGTGTTTGAGTTTTTGTGTAAACGTAAGTATTCAATTTACTTGAGTAAATACCTGAGTGCTGGTTCGTATGATAAGTGTATGTTTAATTTATAATAAATTGCCAAATTATTTTCCAAACGGGCTTTACCATTTTGCATTTCCGCTATTCCCACTAATGACAGTTTTGGTTGCTCTGTCTCCTCACAAACATTCAGCATTGTTGTTTAGTTGTTATTTGTTTATTTCATCCTATCCACACTGAGAGTGTATGGTGGTTACCATGGAGTATTAAGACAATTTTTTTTAACTTTTAATTTTAATATTGTTTAAAGCTTTCATGAAAATTTAAAAATAATACAAAAAACTCCAGTAATTTCTTCAGTCACAAAATGTTTATATTTTGCTATATTTGCATTCATAATTCCTCTGATGTTTATTTATATATATTACATGTACTTCTATTATATATAATCTATATCATCATTTTTTGTGAGCCATTTGAGGGAAAGTTGGAAATATTATGACTATCTACCCTTAAGTATAGCAGTGTGCCTTTTCTAATAACAATGTTATTCCTTATATTGTCACAGTACAATTATCAAAATCAATGCTATTATTTAACACACAGTACACATTTGAATTTTGTCAATAACTCCACTAACATCTTTCACAGATAGTTTTTTCGTTTGCTTGTTTTTGGTCTGCATCAAATCCAAGCTCACATCCCAAGTCAGTTGTGATTATCTTTAGTCTGGAACAGTTATTTATCTTTTTTTGGTCTTTTTGGAACTTGCCATTTTTTTTTATATTACAGTCCAATAATTTTGCAAAAGGCCCATCATTTTTGGCTTATTTGATGTCATCTTATGATGTAAATTCAGGCTTTATGTACTTTTGGAAGAATCACTAAAGAAGTGATATGGTGTCCTCAGTGCATCATTTCAGGGGACATTGTTAAGTTCCTTTGTTCAATATTGGTGATATTATTTCAATAAAAACTTATAATTTGTCCCTCTAGAGTTAACAAATATCTTAAGTCTATGTACACATCCTATCTCTTATGAATTCTCCACCAATTATTTCTAATAACTATTGATGATTTTCCAACCCTTATCATTACTTTCATACTTGTTACATGATATTCTGCTATAATGAAGAGTTTTCATTTTGTACCTCCTATTTGTCTATTTTTCCACTACGCATTTATGCAAGAACTGAAGCATCACTTATTATAGTGTTAAATGATTTTTAATCTATCAACTCTATTGTTTATTTTAATGCTCAAATTTTCTTACATTTGGCCAAAGGGAGCCCATTGAAAAAGCTGGCTCCTTTTGATAATTCTCATTTTTCTTTGAGTTCTGCTTTTTTATTAATGCAAAAAGATATTTATGGTTTATATTATGTTTTCCTTTGGAATGTGTCTTTTCTCTAAAACGTCACAGACACTTTAAATAGAGATTGATATTTAGAAATAAAAATCTGGTTTTATCTATATTATATAGGTATATAGATATAAACACACATACTTATATATAACATATATATGTATATACACAGATATACATGCAGATACATAAACATAAACACACACATCAGGTTCAAGGCGATACATGCAACTTCACCCAATCATCCAATACCCCTGGGCACATTCCAGTATAGCATAACATAATAACGCATGTGTGTAAATTGTCACACTTATGTTTCTATGTCTACTTATTAAGAACCATAAATTCATATGCATACCTCCAATTTATAGCTAATACCATTGGAGTGTCTTTTAGTTCTCTTTCTTTCCATATTTGTAAATTCCTCCATTACCAGTGAGATATCTAACTCCTATTATCCTCAGTATATTCACTGATTTACTCAAGTCTATATTACACACACACACACACACACACACACACACACACACGCACACACACAGAATTGCCAACCAAAACCAAAGCTGCTAAGCAAAACTAATGAAAAATCTATTTGGTATTGTATTTTACTAAAATTTACATTAAGAATAATGTAAATTCTGTGGCTCGGTCGGTTAAGCGTCCAACTCGTGACTTCGGCTCAGGTCACGATCTCATGGTTCATGGGTTTGAGTCCCACAGTGGGCTCTGCACAGACAATGCAGAGCCTGCTTGGGATTATCTCTCTCTCTCCCTCTCTCCCTGCCCCTCCGCTACTCATCCTCTCTCTCTGTGTCTCTCAAAATAAAAAAAATAAAAATGTACATAATAAATCTTAAGTGTGCAGTAGATATTTTTTTAATGAATGCATACTTTTTAGTCCATACAAACTCCTTTAAGATTTAGAACATTTTTATTACCTTGGAAAATGTTCTGCATTCCCCTTCCCAATGAACTCTGTCTCTGGAAACCACTTTTATTATTTTTTTTCCTATTTGAGAAATAACATAAGTGGAATCTTAGAATACATTCTCCTTTCTGCTCATCTTCTTTGTTAAGCATACTGTATGAAATATTCTTGTTTATTAGTAGCTTGATCCTTCCTATTGCTATGTAATAGCCTACTGTATGTACCTATCGCTAGTTCCTTTATAAATTTTTACGTTGACAGACATTTGGCATGTTTCTAGGTTTGCAAAATTATGCACAAGATTGCTACAAACATTCCTATAAATGGTTTTTATAGACAAATATTTTGATTTCATTTGTTTATATACCTAGGATCCAATTGGTGTTCCTATGTTAGGTGTACGTTTAACTTTAAAAGTAACTTCCTATTTCCCCAAATGTTTTACATTTTATTTTCTATCAATAATTTTAAATCTGTATCATCAATGTATAACAGTTCTATTTACTCCACAATTTCCAAAACAATTCTTTCTTATTTTAGGCACTTTAGAGGAGTATCCACTTCTAGTTCTATTTTGCATTTCCTCGATGATAAATGATGATAAGAATTTTTTATTTGCATATCTTCCTTTATGAATGTTGGTTCTAGTCATTTGCAAACTATTTTCAATGCTTTGTTTTGTTCATATTATTGAATTATTGATGCTCTATGTATATGCTGCTTTTTAGTCCTTTTTCAGATAGATATATGCATATATTTTTTCTCATGCTCCTCTTGTTATTTTCTAATGGTATCTTTGCTAAGTAAAAATTTTATATTTAATGAGACTAAATTATATTTTGTTTCTTTTATGGGTATTGTTCTGTTTTGCCTTTTCTAATAAACAAAAGCTTCCTCCTAGGTCAAAAAGAACATCTCCCATGTTTTCTCCTCAAAGCTTTATAGTTTTAGTTTTTACATAAAGATTAATGATTGTCTAAAATCAATGTTGTGTGTATGGTATGAGGTAGAAGTCAATTCCATTCTTTCCCACATAAATATCCATTTATTCCATTACCACAAGTTGAAAGGACATTCATTTTCCTATTGAATTGCTTTGGATCTTTTGTTGAAAATAAATTGTGAAATAATTGTGAATAAATTGTGAAATAAATTGTGAAAATTTGTGAAAATAAATAGATGTGGTTCTATTTCTGTAATATCATTTCACTTTCATTAATCCATTTTTCTTCCTTTCTCCATTCCTTCCTCCCTCTCTCACCCCTCCTTCCTTCCTCTCTTATTCCCTCCCTTCTTTCTTTCCTTCCTTGACTCTATTCTAATAAAACTAATGCCTAATCTATCTATTCTAATATCTCTTGGTATTAATTCATGAACTCAGATATTATAACTTCTACAGACTTGTTCTTTCACTCAGTAGATTATTTTTGCCATTATAAGTACATATATTCTCGTATTTTAAATCAAGTTGCCAATTTAAAAAAGAAACACTTCTTACATTACAACAGGCATGACTTTTAATTCATAGATCATTTTAATCATATTCATTCTTCTAATGTGTAATCAGGTTACATTGTTTCCATCTCTATAAAACTTTAATTTCTCTCAGCCATGTTTTACAGTTTTCTGCATAGACATTTTTAAATTTTAATTTAACCCTAAGTTTTTTTGTGTTTTTGTAACTTTTGTAAAAAACATTTTCTAATTTTCTAAGTTTCTAATTTTCTAAGTTTCATTTTCTAATCTCAACGTAAGCCTGATGCTTATGCTTTTAGGGTCTTCTCTTAGAAGAGAGTGTGTATTTTGCTTGTAAATGAAATGTAAATAATTTGTGTTCGCATGGCAGATTACAGCAGAGAAAAATAACTATGACCCCTCTTCTTCAATCTGGATGAGTTCTGTGAACATTTGCCTAGTGAAACCCTGCAGAAGTGTTACTTCCTCAATTTCTGTGACGCAGATCTTGAAAGACTTGAAGTTTCTAGTTCCTTCCTCTCAAAACACTCACTTTAAGAGGAGATTTCTTAATATCAGCAGTAATGACATTTTCATCAAATACTTTTTTGTTGTGTAAGGCTATTTTGTTAATTTTAAGGTGTTCTTACAGTATCCCTTGACTCTACCTGTATTAGTTTTCCAGGGATTCATTACAAACTGGGTAGCTTAAACAGTGGAAATTTATTCTGGAAGTAAGAAGTCCAAGATCAAGGTGTTGACAGGGTTGGTTCCTTCTAAGGATGTTGAAAGAGAATCTGTTTCATGCCTCTCTCCTTGCTTCTGGTGGTTAGCTGGCAATTTTTGACATACCATAGACTGTAGAATAATCACCCTGATCTCTGCCTTCGTCTTCACACGGTGATCTCCTTCAGTGTGTGTCTGTGTCTCAATTTTCCCTTTTGATAAAGACACCAGTCATATTGGATTAGAGGCTCATCCTATGTCTATATGATTTCATCTTAACTGCTTATATCTGAAATGTTCCTATATCCAAGTAAGATTGCATTATAAGATACTGGAGATCAGAACTTTAACATATAAATTATGGAAGGGCACAATTCAACTCCTAACATAACCACTGGATACCTCTGTCACTTCCCCAAAATAGTTCTAGGCTTTGCCAAATGTCTGCTGGAGGGGCAAAACCATATTTATTTGAGAACTGCTGCTCCAAAAATCTGACTTAAAAAAATCTGATTACACTTGTATTTGCCATGTTATAAGGAATCCCAAGGTAGGCATAGAGAGAGACACATGGACAAGAATAGTCAGTCAGCTCCAGTTGACCAAAATAAATACTCAATGATCAGTTTGAGATATTATCTGACATAGTCCAACCACTGGTCACTGTAACTCACAACCTCTATATGAAAAATATATTATTTTCACTCATAAATGTCTTCTCCCATTGGAATTGGCTTAAAATCTAGGCTAACATTATTTAAATTAAGTTCAGATGTAGAAGAGGCTACTTGATTATAGCTCCTTTGTTTCAGCATTTGAATATAGCTTTCCTTGATTCAGAGACCTACAAATTAAAAAGACAAATGTTTTGCTCACCCATATTGTCAACATACAAAGCTGAGGCAGAGACAAGAATACTGCAGTGGACATACATTCAAAAGGGGGAGGAAAGGGAGGAAGAAACATAGTAAAGACTAGTCCATAGTACTTCTGTAATCTCTACTCTGTCAGCCATAATTAATGGCTCCTGTTTGCAGCTGAGTAACTTTCTCAGCTTGTTTCCTGCCAGACCTAAATATTTCTTTGAAGTATTTCTTCTGTACCTTGGGGTGAAACTTGGGCTATGTCCTTAAGGCTTTTAGAAGCACTTTGTCTAGCTGAGGAGATCTCCGTGCCTTTGCCTTAACTTATACTATTGTCTTAACACAGGGTTTTAAATCCATGCACCTTTGATCTTGCGCATGAACTTCCTGGGAAGCTCAATTTTACTGGTAATATCCTGGATTTGATCATTGCCCTGAGTCCATTTTGAAAATCTGTTGCCAGCTGGAGAGTCTGGAAATAACAATCATATTTATTTTCCAACACAGCAGTCCTGAGTTAAAAATATGTTTTCTAAAATCTGGTTGAAAACAGTCACATCGTTAACTCATCTACTTCCTTTCCCATTTTATCACAGGCGATTAAATGAAGCTATTTGATAATTTCAACATTTTACTCTTAAATCTTCTTTGCCAACTCTATGAGGTCTTTGGGTGTATTTTCTGTCTTCCACATTAGCACAGGCAAGACTCTTGCCAGTATTTGCCTATTACCTACCATGATCCTAATGTCTTCAACTCCCAACAATAATGTGCTCACTGTTCTTCTAGATGTCATTAAAATTGCCTCACTGTTCTTGCATCCTCTTCCTCAAATCATCCCAGTGCTACATATACTAGGTTTCTGCTATGAGAACAACTAATTCCTAGATACTAATTTCTGTTTCAATTATCTTTATGTTACAAACAACTGATGTATATAGAGACTCACAGCAACAACCTATCATTTCTCTTGAATTTGTGTCTGATGGGTGATACTGCTGTTCTACATGTTAGCTAAGGTCACTGATGAATTGACCTTTTATTATGATAATCACTTTCTACTTCTGAACTCGAATTTATTTTTCTGATATAAATAGAGCTTCAGCACATTTTTATGCTTTTAAAAGTATTAAATATTTACCGTTTTTTAATTTTTTTAATGTTTATTTAGTTTTTGAGACAGAGAGAGACAGAGTGCAAGCAGGGGAGGGGCAGAGAGAGGGAGACACAGAATCCGAAGCAGGCTCCAGGCTCTGAGATGTCAGCACAGAGCCTGATGCTGGGGTCTAACTCACAAGCTGTGAGATCATGGCCTGAACGGAAGTTAGAGGCTTAACTGACTGAGCCACCCAGGTGCCCCAATATTTACCATTTTTTAACTTATCTAGGTCTTCATACACATTTCTTGAGACTAAATAAAATTGAGTCTTAGTTTTTATATAACTGGGCAATGTGAAATTCAGCTGAATGTTTTTTTTATAATTTTTTAAATATATTTTTTAATTTATTTATTTTGAGAGAGACACAGAAAGCACGAGTGGAGGAGGGACAGAGAGGGAGACATAGAATCTGAAACAGGCCCCAGGCCCTGAGCTGTCAGCACAGAGCCCGAGGCTGGGCTCAAACCCACAAACTGCAAGATCATGACCTGAGCCGAAGTCAGATGCCTAACCAACTGAGCCCCCCCAAGCCCCCCTCAGCTGAATGTTTTTAATTCATTAACATTCAATTTAATTATGCTATGGTTGAATTTATGTCCACCATTTGGCTTTTATTTTCAATTGTCCTTTGCTTTTTGTTTGTTTGGCTTTGGTCTGTTTTGGTTTATTTTTGTCTGTATATTTTTCTGTTTTCTTTTTGCTAAATATCTTTGTTAGTCTATTGGCTATAACCATAGCTATACATCCTTACATTAATTTTTAAATTGTTTCTCTTTGGATTGGCATTTGTATGTTATACTTACAATTGGTTTGTAGTATTTCACATAAAATGTATGAACATTACACTAATTTAGTTCTATTTGCCCCATTTGCTATACTACTGTTATCACTGACATTATACTCACTTATGCAATAAATCACACTATTCAGTGTTATAAAATTTGCTTTAAACATTTGTATATGTTGTGGTGCCTGGGTGGCTAGGTTGGTTAAGAGTTCAACTCTTTGATTTTGGCTCAGGTCATGATCTCGTGGTTAATAAGATCAAGCAACGCATCAGGCTCTTTGCTAACGGTGCAAAGCCTGCTTAGGATTCTTTCTCTCCCTCTCTCTCTCTCTCTGTCCCTCCTCACCTCTCTCTCTCTCTCAAAATAAATTTAAAAAACGGTAAAAAAAACAATAAACAGTTGTAAATGTTTTAAAGAAATTAAGAGACTAAAAATATAAAAAAGAGAAGAAAAATTATATATTTTGTATATTTGCCTGTTTCTCATTCTCAAGGCCTTCATGTCTTATAAATCTGAGTTTCCATTTGGTGTTATTTCCTTTAGCCTGAAGGACTTCCTTCAAGATATCAAGTGAAGGTATTTTGAGAGTGAAGTCTCTGTAGTCATATTTAGTCATTCTTGACACTGTGATAATATTTTGTCCTTATGTTGATATTTGTCCTCGGATTGTTTTCTTCCTATAATAATTATACTATTAATTATAGCAGGACGTTGACATAGCCAAACGAAAACTCCATATTCTACCTCACAGATTTGGAAGCAGCAGAAACTGCTAGCCCTTCATATGTTCAGTGGTTGCTTTCACTGGGAACCTTGGTGCCACTCAAGCATTAACAAGGGATGTGTGCACTTTATGTGAGATCTTGCTGCTCCTTCATATTCCATTCCCTCCATTAGCGGATCACTTCTGCTATTTTGGAAGTCTCAAAATATCTTCTTACTTTAAACATATGTAAGATTGAAGATTTCTGCTATTGTTTCCAATGTCCATACAGTGAAGATTAAAGGTTTCCTCAGATAAAAAGCCATATAAACACAAATTTTGTCCAATCAGGTTTCTTTTGTTTATGGGTTGACTCCACTCCAATTTCTACCTGCTTTTAGTCACTCATCGGTGCCTTCAAATAGTTGTTTTTATAATTCGTGCAGGGTTTACAATTGTCACCTGAGGAATGGCTTGTTTATATGCTGGTACCATTACTAGAAGTCTCCAGGATTAATTTTTGCCTTTTTTGTGTGAGTCCTCCTAAGTCCACTTTATCTGAAAACTCTGGTAATTGTCAAAATAAAATATTCACCTCATGCAGTCTTTTCTAACTCCTTTGTTCTCATTCTTCTCTATGCTTCTTCTCCCGTAAACCAACCTCCCACTGCTATTGTCTTCCCAACCTTGTCACACCGCATACCTTTTACAATGAACAACCTTCCTATATTATTTATTGAACATATCTTCTACCTTCCTGCTCCATTAAAACCTTCCCCATTATACTGCTTTTAGTCCTCTAGGGGCAGGAATTTTTCCTATACCACTTAAACTCCAGAGTCAAGAAGTGGGACTGAATTACTCTTATAACTCATTGGTGCACAAAAACATATAGTTTTCTCTGTATTTCCTCAATTCCTGGTTAATCCAACTCACTTCTTCTCTCTGCCTCCTTTTCAGCTATTGAGGACTGATGGGGAAATATCACACAGATTTGAATACTGATGCCAACATAAATTTGCTTCACATTCTCATTTAATCTATTTATCCCCCATCCTTCATTCAACACCACCATCAACAACTAGCGATTTCTTATGAAACTTTTCTTATGAAGGTCTTCAAGGCCTTTCTAATAATTATTTTTCTGGACCATATTTACACCCGGCTGTCCAAAAAATACTTGACACTTTCTTCCCATTCCTTCCTAATAGAAACCCTCTCTTCTATTGTTTCACATTGTTTATTCCCTTCTCTATCCATTCTTTATATTTTAGTCTTCCTTAGTGCCTATCCCAAGAATTCTTTCCTTGTCATTCTATCCATTTCTTCCTGATGTCTTAGTAAACTTTAGGCTTTTTACTCTCTACTGTGCTTTAGACACACATATTAGGATTATTTAAGGGAGACTTCTACTTTAATAATTTATTGTCTGACAAACTCAGTATGTTTGAAGCTCTGCTGATTTCTCTCTTCATTAAACAGGCTTCTTCTATCTTTGTGGCCCCAGAGTAATAATTCATTTATCTACCCTGGGATGCTGAGCATATTTTTTTTTCTCACTTCACACATCTGAACATCATAAAAGCCTATCCTGTTTGGTTTCTCACCTAAATTATCTTCTGAAATTGTCTAGTTACCTAAAGTTTTGTTTCCATGTCTATACTTTAGATAATAGCTTGATTTTTACAAGCACCTAAATTTTTCCCTTCTTCTGGTATATAACGCTTCTATAAAAGAAAAACAAAAAGTGAAACTCCACTTTATAATCCTTCAAAATACGTATTTGATTACATTTTTCCCAGATTAATTACTTGTCATTGGCCCTAGCATTCCTTAGATGGCATTAGTGATTTGGATGGTGCTTAATACTCTACCCTCATTGCTCTCAGGATAAATTTTGGCTGCACTGAATATCTTCAAATTCCCATGCTTCCTTTTGCTTCAGCTTATTTTATATTTTATTTTATTTTATTTTATTTTATTTTATTTTATTTTATTTTATTTTATTATTTTAAATTTCTTCCTGGAATATTCATAGTACTTAGCTATCACAGTAGTTTAGAAATTAGCAACATGTAGTTCTTTCAACTTGAAGGAAAAAGTCCGTTCTCCACATGCTGGGAAAGAGGTCATTGAAACATGTGGATGGATTTGATCAACCTAAAAGCATTTGAAAAGTGAAAAGGTAAAAGGTAAAGGAGTTGAGTACAACATGCTGGATTAATACCAGAAATTAAAGGTGAGTCATACCCTAGAACACAAGGAAGTTAAGAATTAAAAAAAAATAGTGGTGTCATCATTTTCCAATTTTACAGAGTTGCTTCTCTGTAAATTTCAACTTAATTATAATTTTCCCTAATTGTTAGACTGTCAAGGGTACATTATTTCCCTTTGGTAATGTAAATCAAAACTGACTGGTATAAAATGTGTGTTATAGCTAAGCATTTCTCTGACTGCCAGACCTGTCATTCTATCATTGCACATACTGGGTTACCCAGATGGGTTTGGAGTATGGGAGTATCTCTACAACATCTTGTTGATTAAACTCCATAGCATGTTCCATATAATATGCTCATTCTTACAGTCAGTGACAGTAGTTTTTTCACTTGATATGTTATTTTTATAGAAATATCATCAAATATAATTATCCATACAAATGTAGTCTACAGGTTATAAAGAAATAAGGAAGGGGATGTCAAACTGATAAATAAGAAATATAATTAATTAGAAATTAATAGGAAATACAATTGAAATCATACAATTAAATAAATATGTGATCAAGATATTAAATACTGATGAATTCTAAAAATAGAGAAAGAAATTAATGTACAAATAGTACAAAGAAATATAATTATCCTCTACTCAGGTTCCCTATATTCTTGCTGTCTAAATGACCTCAGCATCTAACTATTTCTATCAGACTAAAGGTAATGATATAATCACCAAGAAGTTGAACATAATACTTGTTTTCAAACCAACGTGTACTCTGGTTTAAATTGCTATGAGAACAAATAAATCATCAACATCAACTATTAAATGAATATTTTTTATTGTATTCTTATTATGAACTCAGTACCTTACAATTTGTCTGATTTATTTGACCTCTGCAAAATAATTCCCATATTACTTTCATTAAAAGACTTAAATCAAGTTAACTTTTTGTTAATATACTCAACCAATCTGTAGTTGAGTTGAAGAAATTTTTCAGCCAAAATATTCTGTTCTCCAAGAATGTTTAGTATAGCCGTGGACTGACTAGACTGGAGCATTTAATTACAGCATCCGTAGCTCCCCATTGTAGTTTAAACCAAGAATGACTGAGATATGGCCTGTGAAGGCTGAAAAACTAATTGCTCCATTATCTGTACTCTGGTCTTTTTCACTTCACAAGCACTTAAAAATATGTACTTAAATCTGCTTTCTAATTACAAGTTCCCATAACGGAGTGTCCTATCCGGAAAACAGCATTATTATTCTAGCTTTCAACACACTTAGGCATTTTTATTTTGCTGAGTTTTCTTTCTTCTTTGTTTACTTTCTTTTGCAAACATGTTTAATGGCTAATTACCATTTCTGCTCTTTTATCTTAATTGCTACACATTTAGGGACATGTGTCATTAAAGCTTCAGCAGATAAGACATTTGCTCAAACAATATTTCTATTCTACTTGTACATACGCAGCCTTATTAAAATGACATTCTTATTAGTTTAAGCACTTATTTTCTTGAGAACCAAACAGTAATTTACATCAAAGCCCTGTCCTCTTTGTATTAGATATTGGAAACTTTTATATTTTAGAAGTAAAGGATAACAACTTAATTTTTGCCACCAAAACATGACAAAAATACAGACTATTGCTTTAACAATGATATATGCAACACTATTTTCTCCCAGGATTCCTTCATTTAATGAAATTCAATATGCAAATGGTTCATTTTATGAATTATACAATCAACAGTTTTGTTAGTTGCAAGTAAATATACACTTAAAATTTTGGATTTATCATTCATACTTTTCTTTTTTATTAAAAAATTTTTAATGTTTTATTTTTATTTTTGAGACACACAGAGCGTGAGTGGGGGAGGAGCAGAGAGAGAGGGAGACACAGAATTCGAAGCAGGCTCCAGGCGCTGAGTTGTCAGCACAGGCACAGAGCCCAATGTGGGCTTGAACCCATGATCAGTGAGATGGCCTGAGCTGAAGTCTGACGCTTAACTGACTGAGCCACCCAGGCACCCCATCAATCATACTTTCCTATAGAGAATTACATTAACTTAATACAGCTCAAAGTATCATTAATGTGTAATAGGCAATTTGAGAGTTGTGGTCTTCGTCAGCTACTTAGAAAACACTCCCAATTCTGAGATGGACTGCCTGTTTAAGTGCTTTATTGGTAAGAAGTGCACTGGCTGAGTCTGTCAGCAGCAATTTTCATTATAGTTAGCCAGCTTCAGCTTTTCTTTACTTGAATTATATTTCGAGGATATAACTTTTAGAATTTAGAATTGTTGATTGGGTAAGGGCTACATTATTAGTTTGCACTGATTATATTTTTTAAACAAAGAGTAATAACTAGAATTTATAAAACATGGCCTCATACACAATTGCATTTAATTCTGGAGGAAAGACAAGTAAGTATACATACACAGAGCAAAAGATAACACTTTGAGGAATTATTTATTCCTAGTTATTCCATACACGGAAACATAAAAACCAATACTTAGTACATTTTTCACAACAAGATAAATTATTATTACTGATTTCTTTTTGGCAGTGTTGGGCATAGAGGGTTTTAGTAGAGGGTGTGCCAGTAAGCAATAATAGGCTGTGACAACAGACTAGTTAATGAAGAGTGCTCATTGTGAATGACTGACTTGTATCTTCTTGCTTTAACTAAAATATAAAACGGTGGTATCCAAACATGTAGAATATGTATATAGTCCATATCTTGTTTTCTTATATGAAAATACCAGGTTTTCTTTGAACTTTTTTAATGTTTATTCATTTTTGAGAGAGAGAAAGGGAGAGAAAGCATGAGCAGGGGAGGGACAGAGAGAGAGGGAGACAGAATCTGAAGCAGGCTCCAGGCTCTGAGCTGTCAGCACAGAGCCCCATGTGGGGTTCAAACCCATGAACTGAGAGATCATGATGTGACTTGAAGTTGGCCGCTTAACCAACTGAGCCACCCAGGATCTCTAAGCATTAAGTTCCCTTGATGGAAATCACAATTACCTCTATTAGGGAAGGTGAAAACCCATTTGCGTTTATTAAAATACTCTGTTCATTGCTGAAGAAAATTTTGGTTCACTGTAAACAGAAAACAAAATAATAATGCCCTTTATGTCTGAAGGAAATCTATTTTTGATGTTTACTTGCTAAGTTAACTTCCTAAGACTAGAACTTGGAAGGGAGCCTAGATTAAATCAAAACTAACCACCAGCTAACTCTAGTGGATGAACACCTCATGAAAAAAGAATTGTTGTATTAATGACTTTATTATCCATCTTTATGTTTTCTTTAAAAAAAGAGAGAGGATTGTACAGATTTCAAAATTGATACATAGCATTAATAATATGTGTGAAACCTGCACTCTTTAAGGAACATCTGTAATTATAATGCTAGAAAATAACATGAATAAAAACACTGTATTGTTCAGCTTTCCAGAAGTAATTATACAAAGATTTTTTCTAATTATTTCTATTGTCCCCATAAATAGACTATATAATCACAATCTACTTTTTGGATAAATTCCTTTCTCTGCTATATGTTTTAATAAGTTATAACTAGGAATGAAATATAACTTTTGCAAATGGCAAAATGTTTGAACCAGGGTATATTCTTAAACACTCAAAGGACATCGATCTTACAAATCCACATATTTGGTTAATAGAAACTACATATTTTTTAAATTTTCAAAAAAAGGGTCTTATAATTTATAAATTCTTAATATGTATATTATTTTTCTGGCATCAATTTTTACGAAAATAAAAAATCATATTAATCTGAGATAGTAGAAAAGAATTATATCCTTCCTATAAAAGACAACATTTTGTACATTACTTTAACAAAATGTATATTAGTACAAAAAAAGAACCAATAAATAACACTTGGGAGTATACCAACAGAAAGCTACAACACATAGTTTATAAAATAGCTTATTGTTAGCCATACAGAGAAAGACAGATACCATATGGTTTCACTCTTATGTGGATCCTGAGAAACTCAACAGGAACCCATGGGGGAGGGGAAGGGAGAAAAAAAAAAAGACGTTAGAGTGGGAGAGAGCCAAAGCATAAGAGACTGTTAAAAACTGAGAACAAACTGAGGGTTGATGGGGGGTGGGAGGGAGGGGCGGGTGGGTGATGGGTATTGAGGAGGGCACCTTTTGGGATGAGCACTGGGTGTTGTATGGAAACCAATTTGTCAATAAACTTCATAAAAAAAAAAAAATAATAAAATAAAATAGCTTATTGTTTAAGCCTTTTCTACACCAAAGGTGAGTAAATGTTTTCTGAAGTGGTCAAACAATAAATAATTTAGGCGTGACAGGCAAAGAGTGCATACACTCTTGAAGTTACTGCTGAAGCCATCAACAGTAAAATGAATGAGTGTGAGATTTACAAAATAGGGAGGGGACCTGACTTCTCCCACCTGGGGGCATAGTTTCTTAAACCTTCTACTCAATACAAGTAACCTCACTGACTTGATGAATCAACTAAATATTTTTTTCCAACTAAATCTTATAATTTCAATGCATTTTGCTGAAGTTTCATTATTTCTTAATAATATTTTATTTCTTTCTGAAACAGATTGCAAAATTGCTAACAATCTTAAACTTAAAACTGTATGGTAGTTTTATTTTTAACTTTTTGTGGAATTTCCATATTGTTTTCCATAGAGGCTGTACCAATTTATAATCCCACGAACAGTGCACGAGGGCTCACTTTTCTCCATATCCTTGCTGACTCCTGTTATTTCTTCTCTTCTTGACATGAGGCAATCTAACAGATGTGAGTGATACCTCATTGTGGTTTTGATTTGCATTTCCCTGATGATTAGTGATACTATCTTTTCATGTGTCTGTTGGTCATCTGTATGTCTTCTTTGGAAAAGTGTCTTTTCAGGTCTCCTGCCCCTTTTTTAACTGCATTTTTTGATTTTTTGGTGTTGATCTGTATGAGTTCTTTATATATTTTGGCTATTAACTGCTTGTCAGATATATCATTTGCAAATACATTCTCCCATTCAGTAGGCTGCCTTTTCATTTGATGGGTTCCTTAAGGAAAACTGACAAGTTACCTGCAAACAACTGGACTACTTTCTTACATGGTATACAAAAGTAAATGCAAAATCAATTCAAGACTTAAACATAAGACCTGAAACCATACAATTCCTAAAAGAAAAACAGGCAAACCCATAGAAATCAGTAATAGGTATAATTTTTTTGTATCTGTGTCCTCTGGCAAGGCCAGCAAGAGCAAAAATAAATAATTGTGACTATACCAAACTAAAAATCTTTTGCACAGACTTTCCTTGTTTTTGATGACCTTGACAGTTTAAAGAGTACTGTCAGGGGTTTTGTAGAACTGAAACTTGTCTGATGATTTTATCATGATTAAACTGGGGTAAAGTGTTTTTTTTTTTTATTAGCCTTATTTTTTTTTATATATGAAATTTATTGACAAATTGGTTTCCATACAACACCCAGTGCTCATCCCAAAACGTGCCCTCCTCAATACCCATCACCCACCCTCCCCTCCCTCCCACCCCCCATCAACCCTCAGTTTCTTCTCAGTTTTTAACAGTCTCTTATGCTTTGGCTCTCTCCCACTCTAACCTCTTTTTTTTTTTTTCCTTCCCCTCCCCCATGGGTTCCTGTTAAGTTTCTCAGGATCCACATAAGGTAAAGTGTTTTTAAAAAGAAAATAACGAAGATAAAGTGTCATTCTCATTACTTCATATCAAATGTTAATGTTATTAACATGACTTAGCACTGTTGATGTTAACTTTGATCACTTGGCTGAGGTAGTGTTTATCAGATTTCTCCACTGTAAAGTAACTCTTCCCAACCCCCATTTCCTTGCTCTATATAGTTTGAAAGGTGGTCATTACCTGCAGCCCAAACTTAAGAGGTAGGAAGTTATGTTCTATCTCCTCGAGTGCAAAGTATCTACATAAATTATTCGGAATTATTCTGTATAGAAGATGTGTCTATTATTCCCATTCATTTATTCATCAATCATTTATTTTTTTCTCAGTAGGGACTCATGGATATTTATTCTATATTTTGGGTAAAAACTCATTATGCCTTTATTTTCTTGCTCAAATTATTCTAGTTTTGGTCATCAGGAGTCCCTCGGGTTGGCTCATATGGCCCTTTGACACACTCTCATACTTTTGTTTTTTAAGTACTTCATTGCTTTTCGGCATTACAAGATTCTCCACACTCATTTGTATTTTCTGTGTTTATGCCTAGAATCACCTAGATCTCTAAAGAGATACAGATCCTTTTATTGGAAAATGGTTTGAGAAATTAAGATCTAGGTACTGGTCAAACTTTTTATTTTTAAAGTGAAATCTATAACTTAGTTTATACAGATACAAAATATTTGAAATTTGTCAGCAGGCATATTTGTTCATTAATAATTACAGGAAGAACTAAAAAAATTAGATACAATATTTAAAAATATTTAAACTAATTGTATTTAGTTGAACAGTGTGATAGCTATTTTTGTGTGTCGATTTGACTAGACCACAGGTTGCCCAGATTAAACATTCTTTCCAGTGTATCTGTGATGGTGCTTCCTGGTGATATCAGCATTTGAATCAGTAGACTCACTAAAGCAGATTATCCTTCCCAAACTGGCTAGGCATCATCCAATCTGTTGAAGGCCTGAGTAGCACAAAAACTAAACAAAGGGAGGACTTGCTCCTTTTCTGCCTACCAGCTGAACTGGGGCATTGGTTTCTTCTGTCCTTGGACTGGAATTTATACCATCTGTTTTCCTAGTTCTCATGCCTTTTAATTCAAGACTATAACTTTTAATTCAAGACTATAACCAATGGCTCTCCTAGGTCTCTGGCTTGCAGACAACAGATCATGAAACTTTTCATCCTCCCTAATTTTATAAGCCAATTCCTCATAATGAATTGCTGTAATACATAGATATAGACAGATAAATAGATAGATAGATAGACAGATAGATAGATAGATAGGTAGATAGCTCTCCCATTGGTTCTGTTTCTCTAAAGAACACTGGCTAATTTAGTTTTCAAATTCCATATCATACAAAAAGATACTGAAGTCCAAGGAAGTATCCAGTGATTTACTTTCTATATACTAGTTTCCTTTCTATATACAATAATTTACAAAATTTATAATTTATAACTTATAAGGCAAAGCATAAATTTATTTAGTTTTTGAAAATAATTATAACTCCATTACTAAAGCTAAAGAAATATTGTAAAAGTTTAAACCAAATAAAAAGTATCTATTAATGGATTACTAACCTTGACAATTTTCATGAGAAATTGAATTAATAGGACAAAATTCTTAAAACATGATAGACTGGTACTACAGTCGTTACTTTTCACTTTATCATTTGGTTGTATCGGTGGCCTTTCCAATAGAGAAATAAGAAATTCGGCTGTTCTACTGGATGTAAACAAAGCTCATTTCACTCCAGTTTCTGCCTAAGGGATAATTGGTTGGTCACTTTAGAAGCTGACTTTAAAAAAACGAAGGACTAATAATGTCAGAAGACTGAAATGAGTTCAAATAAGAGACAGAAATGCTTTTTAAAGTTAATTATGTTTGCTTTTCCTTTTCCCTTGGTGTTCATTACCTTTAAATGGAGCCACACACTGGCCAAAGTAATTACCAGGTTGGTCAATGCAGGTGATTCCCTTCTTGCACAGATATGAAACACTCATATCTGCATCTATTTCATATCTTAAATCTTTGAAAAAAATAATAAAAAGATTTTAAGTTTTAATAAGGCAAGCAGGTGCCAGGTTATAATTCTTAAAATTGCCCAAATCTTTTAATCCATTGGGGGTGATAATATGAAACTAAAATTGTCAGATAAGAATGCCACATATATTAGTGTCAGAATCCATTCATTTCACCTTACAAACCTTGTTACAAACTGCAACAACTTCTCTTGGAATTACTAAATGCAGACTAATCTCCTCTGAATTGGTAGGTATTCAAAGTCACTTTAGATATGAAAAAATCATCTTCTGCTTTGGAGTCTAGAGATGGAATAGATATTTCAAGTTATTGGGATGCAAATCAAATGTTAGTCTAAGGGCAATAAAAAAAAGAAACAAAAAAATACTAGCGAATCAATACCATCCTTATGTATGTCCCCTAGGGTTAAATGTTCTCTACAAGGCACAGTTGTCAAATGTTACTAACCCATAAAGCCAGAGGGACACAAGAATTTGAATTTATCCATGAACTTTGTAGATGTACGGAGGCAGAGTGATGAATCACATTGCTTTTGATTAATTTCACATAGCAGGTCTATATGGAAGGAAAACAAATCAGAAGTATTCATTAACTGTATATCTAACCTTAACATTATTATTTCTTTTTTAAAGTAATCTCTACACCCAGTGCAGGGCTCAAACTCACAACCCTGAGATCAACAGTCACATGTTCTAACGACTGAGCCAGCCAGGTACCCCTTCACATTTCCTTTTAACTAGCTCTATAGTGCAGATTTTCCCTTAATGTTTCACTTAGAATTTGTGTTGCTAAAACTGACCTTTCATATTATGTCCTTGGATTGTTTGTTGATTTGCAATGAGTTGAAAGCATAGCCTAAACTGACACTGAAATGATTCTTTTATTTTTTATTTTTTTTAAATTTTTTTTTTCAACGTTTATTTATTTTTGGGACAGAGAGAGACAGAGCATGAACGGGGGAGGGGCAGAGAGAGAGGGAGACACAGAATCGGAAACAGGCTCCAGGCTCTGAGCCATCAGCCCAGAGCCCGACGCGGGGCTCGAACTCACAGACTGCGAGATCGTGACCTGGCTGAAGTCGGACGCTTAACCGACTGCGCCACCCAGGCGCCCCTGAAATGATTCTTAAAACTTTTTTGTTTTTTAAATTTTTTTAAATGTTTATTTATTTTTGAGAGAGAGAGAGAGAGAGCACATGGGCTCCTGGGTGATGGGCAGAGAGAGAGACAACAGAGGATCCAAAGTGGGCTCTGTGCTGACAGCAGAGAGCCTGACCAGGGCTTGAACTCAGAGCCATGAGATCATGACCTGAGCCAAAACCGAAGTTGCACACTGGATGGACTGAGCCACCCAGGCACCCTGATTCTTAAGACTTTTGATAGCTATTTTTTTTTTGCCTATTTTGAACAAGATTAGAAAAATTGGCATTGACACATAACACATGGTGTTCACAAATTAGATGAATGGAAGTCTTTCTAATATTCTTAAATGTTTTTCTCTAAAATAGTGAAATAAATCTGGGCTGGAGAAAAATTAATGTAATAGATATTTAAATAGGAAAGAGCATACCTAACTAAATAGAAAAGCTATTTATATTATCACTGACAAAATATTAAGTGAAAATATGACATTAGAACATCAAGGTTAAACTGAGGAAAAAGTGAAAATTAAAAATAATAGTATGAGTGAATAAATACTTTGTTTAAATCTTAAAATATTTATTTGGTAATTCTCCTTATGAATCAACAGAAAAACAGCACTTTTTAAAACCTTCTGAGAGAAAAACAGCACATTTAAAAACCTTGGTTTGTTCCTTGTAGTTGGGAATATGCCAAAATTTACCTCTCCAAAAGACTTTCTTTTTGCTCTGTCTCATACAATTTTAAAAAATTATCTTGAGTTTTTGTTGATGATAAATAGTACATTAAGTTTTTAATAAGTGGGCACACTATCTGGATATGGTCATTCTTAAAGTCAACCACATAAAACCAGTTACTCAAATTCAATAGAATAAATAGCTGTTTCATTCATGATTTTCAAAACAAATTTGACTTTCTCATTGCTTAAAGATTGTGCAGTGTTTTTACTTTTAAATCAGTCACATAAGAATAGAATTAGGAAGAGGTTTGGAGAGCTAGATTTTGAACAACATTTTGGCTTGCAATCATGCTTGTTTACCAGTATTTGCTTGCATATAAAATATTGAGAGTCTTACTACTTTTTCTAATATTCAAAAAACAAAGGTCTATTATTAGAGTTTCCCCTAAGGTAAATAAAAAGAACATAAATATTTAAAAACATAAACAGCTCTTATCAAAATAAGTGATAAATATTGACAAAGGTCCCTGTAAGAGTTACCCCAGTAACAGAATGGAATGTGGTATGCAAGGAAATGTTACAAGTTTTAAATAAGTGTAATGGACTTAGCGTTGATAAATCTCCTAACAAACACTGGTTGACTTACAAAGACAAAAAAATATTCACTCAACACTGCACATACCTGTTTCTGTGATTATGTGAAGATGCAGTAAAATAATCCAAGTAGATATTATATATTCATATGTTCTCACGGAAAAAGAAACTAATATGCATGTCTATTAGATGAATTGTATCTTCTAAAAATAAGGATTTATTTCCACCTCAAATTAACCTTCAGTTATCCCAGTTTTGCTTAGCATGTGTGCCTACCTTGAAATCCATTCAGACACAGGCAGCTGAAGGTGCTGTAAAGACCAACACATTTGCACAGGCCTCACTTAGGCACTGATCTACCTCAATCTCACAATTATTGTTTAGAAACAAGCAGAGGATTCACTTCATTATAAATGTGTCACTGATGCAACTTGCAGCTAAATCTAAGACTAAGTTCAGAAATATGAGACTCCCAACTTGTCTGCAAAAAATTTGCATTGCTTAATGCTATCAACTAGATATTTACTCTTTCTTTTTTTGTTTTGTTGTGACTGAAAACCTGTGGCTTTACTTTCATTTCAGTGAATCCAAGAGAATTCAAAATGTACATTATTTCCTTAAATTAAACACATACATGACTGTGTTTGATATGACTGTATAATGTTAACCAAACTGACTTTCCTTCAAACCAGGCCATTATACACATTTGAGTCCTGCATGCAATTCTTTAAAAACAAAACAAAAACAAAAACTATGACCTTCTCAGCTTCTTGTTTCATTAAGTTACTGCTGGCCTGCAAACTGGCCCCCCATATGGATGGCAAGAAGAGACCGAAGAAAAGAAGCAGACCACTTCAGATGGGTAGGTGGTAAGTTGATTAATAAAAGGAACTTACATACAAGGCCTGTCTTGGGCTGCCGCAAGACCAATAGATTTCTGCATCCACGCACCAGAATCTCAAGTTTATTTATAGTCTATAACTTGGGTCAGTCATTTATTCAGTACAGATAATCTCAATAGTACCTTCCTCCTTCAAGGTTATGTCCTTAACACAGCTCCCAGTGTGAGAATAGTGAGTGGCATGTATATTCTAAGGACAGAGGAGGGTGTAAGGAGCCTCCAAATGTCCAGTTAACACACGAGGATCAACAGGCAGTCACATCCTCTCAGTGATCTCCTTCCACAATTACTGTAAACTAAATTAATTTTCATAGTCACAAATTACTTTAGACACTTTCTAAGTAAAAAGGTATGTTTTTTTTTCAAAATCATTTAAGGAAAGAAGATGTAGTGGAATGTGTCTATCATTTATTTGCACTATTCATCCTCTGAACTTCCTTTTGCATCTGGATAATTAACTACTTAATGATTCTTTAATAAAAGTTAGAGACCACTTCTCATAATAGAAGGTGAAAATGCAAGATATATCTTTCCCAGTCTCAGTTATCCCAAAATGTGGGTATGCAACCCAAAGTGGGCTAATATATCCAAGACCCACCATGGAATTTGAATGTAAGCTGGTGACAAGTATAAACAGGAATGGAGAACTTATTTGTTTTGCAGGTGGCAAAATTAGGACAACCATACTAATTTTCAAGGACTACTGACAACACTGCCTCAGTGTTATCTAGTGTCAATGCCCATCCCTACTGACATTGTGTTCATATATGATGTTGCCTTATCTGCTGTCTAGACTCCCTCATTTGTGCCTATTTTCCAGATCTGATTCTAAATGCTTCTATAGGTCCTACATGTAATGTTTTTTTTAAGAATCTCTAACTTAAATCATTTTCGTGTTAAACCACCCTGAGTATATTTCTAATACCCACAATGAAGAACTCCATTAGTGGTATGTATAACAATTTGTTTTTGCCATTATTATTATTTATATTTCAATTTTATAGATAAAGCAACTAGGGGAAAACCTAAAAAGAATTAATGAGAAGATTCACCTTTCACAGTGGAGAACCAATAACTAGTATCTCTAATTCACAAAACTCAAAAGAGCAAAGACATTTTTTCAATGAGCAAATAAGACATAATAGAATAAAATAAGGAACTATTTAAAAATGTTTGTCTCTAGCAGACTTGAAGGTAGAGAATCTGTTGTTTTTTACTGAAAGTCGTTTTGATTTTATTTAGCATGTTCAATGCTCAATTTGTTTTTTTGTTTGTTTTCAAATATTGTAACAATTTATTTTGTAATTAAAAATTTTTTTAATGTTTATGTATTTTTGAGAGAGAGACAAAGAGAGAGACAATGGGAGAGAGATGGAGCATGAGTGGGAGAGGGTCAGAGAGGGAGACACAGAATCTGAAGCAGTCTCCAGGCTCTGGGCTGTCAGCACAGAGGCAGACATGGGGCTCAAACTCATGAGCCATGAGATCATGACAGAAGCCAAAGCTTGACACTTTAACTGACTGAGCTACCCAAATGCCCCAATATTGTAACAATTTCAATAACCTTTTAAGAAAATATCCTATCTCTCATGAAATACCTGAATTTAAATGGATGAGTATATATAAGGTTAGTGTGAAGTTCATAAAAATGCCTAGCTCTGTGACTATCATTAGGTAAGCTAGGATATATGGTTCTTAATTTTATAATCAAAACAACAAAAAAGTTAAATCTCAATTTTCTATTGTGCTATAAAGTTTTCAGTGTTATATGCAGCCACAATTCAGATTCTGTGAATCATTCAATTATGCAAAAGAGATTTTGTAGTTAATTCTAAAAAACCCACTTTCCATATTTTGAAGCTAATTTATAATCAGTACCTCTATCTTAATAAGATATTTGAATAAGAGAATAGTATTTTTCTACAAAAATAATCATATAGCACCAGAAATATGGATTTAAGAAGAGAAAAATAAATGCAAAGAAAAATACATTTCATTAGGAAAAGTTAAAAGCTAATGAATTGTGATATATCCTTATCAATCTCTTATAAATTTGAAAAAATATATATATCTGTTTGTTTATAAATAAACTGAGAGCTTGAAGGTGGCATTTCTATTCAACTCAGTTATAGATACACTAGCTAATATGCCAAAGAGAGCATGATTTCCATTTCACAAAAGAAGATTGCTTCCTTTAACTGTGAAAAAATGTTTTATTGAGTCTCTGTGCATCTCTTTCCTGCTATTATTTTAGAAACAAGGGATTTTCAGAGAAAAGCTGGAAGTGATGTTCTCTAAAATTACCTATTTTGGTGTATGGTTTATGTATCTACAGATCAAACCAGCTGGGTCACAATTACACAGTGCTTACATCTACTCACTTCTGTAATCCCTATAGCAACATGAGTCAGGCACTGTTCTTTTTTTTTTTTTTTTTCTTTACTAATATAAGCTTTTATTTTATTTTATTTTATTTTATTTTATTTTATTTTATTTTTATTTTATTATTATTTTTTTTCCAATATATGAAGTTTATTGTCAAATTGGTTTCCATACAACACCCAGTGCTCATCCCAAAAGGTGCCCTCCTCGATACCCATCACCCACCTTCCCCTCCCTCCCACCCCCCATCAACCCTCAGTTTGTTCTCAGTTTAAAGAGTCTCTTCTGCTTTGGCTCTCTTCCACTCTAACCTCTTTTTTTTTTTCTTCCCCTCCCCCATGGGTTTCTGTTAAGTTTCTCAGGATCCACATAACAGTGAAAATATATGGTATCTGTCTTTCTCTGTATGGCTTATTTCACTTAGCATTGCACTCTCCAGTTCCATCCATGTTGCTACAAAGGGCCATATTTCATTCTTTCTGATTGCCATGTAGTACTCCATTGTGTATATAAACCACAATTTTTTTAATCCATTGATCAGTTGATGGACATTTAGGCTCTTTGCATAATTTGGCTATTGTTGAGAGTGCTGCTATAAACATTGGGGTACAAGTGCCCCTATGCATCAGTACTCCTGTATCTCTTGGGTAAATTCCTAGCAGTGCTACTGCTGGGTCATAGGGTAGGTCTATTTTTAATTTTCTGAGGAACCTCCACACTGTTTTCCAGAGTGGCCGCACCAATTTGCATTCCCACCAACAGTGCAAGAGGGTTCCCGTTTCTCCACATCCTTGCCAGTATCTATAGTCTCCTGATTTGTTCATTTTGGCCCCTCTGACTGGCGTGAGGTGATACCTGAGTGTGGTTTTGATTTGTATTTCCCTGATGAGGAGTGACGTTAGGCATCTTTTCATGTGCCTGTTGGCCATCCAGATGTCTTCTTTAGAGAAGTGTCTATTCATGTTTTCTGCCCATTTCTTCACTGGGTTATTTGTTTCTCGGGTGTGGAGTTTGGTGAGCTCTTTATAGATTTTGGATACTAGCCCTTTGTCCGATATGTCATTTGCAAATATCTTTTCCCATTCTGTTGGTTGACTTTTAGTTTTGTTGGTTGTTTCCTTTGCTGTGCAGAAGCTTTGTATCTTCATGAAGTCCCAGTAGTTCATTTTTGCTTTTAATTCCCTTGCCTTTGGGGATGTGTCAAATAAGAAATTGCTAGGGCTGAGGTCAGAGAGGTCTTTTCCTGCTTTCTCCTCTAGGGTTTTGACGGTTTCCTGTCTCACATTCAGGTCCTTTATCCATTTTGAGTTTATTTTTGTGAATGGGTGTGAGAAAGTGGTCTAGTTTCAACCTTCTGCATGTTGCTGTCCAGTTCTCCCAGCACCATTTGTTAAAGAGACTTTCTTCCAAAGGATGTTCTTTCCTGCTTTGTCAAAGATGAGTTGGCCATATGTTTGTGGGTCTAGTTCTGGGGTTTCTATTCTATTCCATTGGTCTATGTATCTGTTTTTGTGCCAATACCATGCTGTCTTGATGATTACAACTTTGTAGTAGAGGCTAAAGTCTGGGATTGTGATGCCTCCTGCTTTGGTCTTCTTCTTCAAAATTACTTTGGCTATTCGGGGCCTTTTGTGGTTCCATATGAATTTTAGGATTGCTTGTTCTAGTTTCGAGAAGAATGCTGGTGCAATTTTGATTGGGATTGCATTGAATGTGTAGATAGCTTTGGGTAGTATTGACATTTTGACAATATTTATGCTTCCAATCCATGAGCAGGGAATGTCTTTCCATTTCTTTAAATCTTCTTCACTTTCCTTCATAAGCTTTCTATAGTTTTCAGCATACAGATCTTTTACATCTTTGGTTAGATTTATCCCTAGGTATTTTATACTTCTTGGTGCAATTGTGAATGGGATCAGTTTCTTTCTTTGTCTTTCTGTTGCTTCATTTTTAGTGTATAAGAATGCAACTGATTTCTGTACATTGATTTTGTATCCTGCAACTTTGCTGAATTCATGTATCAGTTCTAGCAGACTTCTGGTGGAGTCGATCGGATTTTCCATGTATAATATCATGTCATCTGCAAAAAGGGAAAGCTTGACTTCATCTTTGCCAATTTTGATGCCTTTGATTTCCTTTGGTTGTCTGATTGCTGATGCTAGAACTTCCAACACTATGTTAAACAACAGCGGTGAGAGTGGACATCCCTGTCGTGTTCCTGATCTCAGGGAAAAAGCTCTCAGTTTTTCCCCATTGAGGATGATGTTAGCTGTGGGCTTTTCATAAATGACTTTTATGATCTTTAAGTACGTTCCTTCTATCCCGACTTTCTCGAGGGTTTTTATTAAGAAACGTTGCTGAATTTTGTCAAAGGCCTTTTCTGCATTCATTGACGGGATCATATGGTTCTTCTCTTTTTTTGTTGTTAATGTGATGTATCACATTGATTGATTTGTGAATATTGAACCAGCCCTGCATCCCAGGAATGAATCCACCTTGATCATGGTGAACAATTCTTTTTATATGCTGTTGAATTCGATTTGCTAGTATCTTATTGAGAATTTTGCATCCATATTCATCAGGGATATTGGCCTGTAGTTCTCTTTTTTTATTGGGTCTCTGTCTGGTTTGGGAATCAAACTAATGCTGGCTTCATAGAATGAGTCTGGAAGTTTTCCTTCCCTTTCTATTTTTTGGAATACCTTGAGAAGGATAGGTATTATCTCTGCTTTAAATGTCTGGTAGAACTCTCCTGGGAAGCCATCTGGTCCTGGACTCTGATTTGTTGGGAGATTTTTGATGACTGATTCAATTTCTTCGCTGGTATGGGTCTGTTCAAGCTTTCTATTTCCTCCTGATTGAGTTTTGGAAGCGTGTGGGTGTTTAGGAATTTGTCCATTTCTTCCAGGTTGTCCAGTTTGTTGGCATATAATTTTTCATAGTAATCCATGATAATTGCTTGTATCTCTGACGGACTGGTTGTAATAATTCCATTTTCATTCATGATTTTATCTATTTGGGTCATCTCCCTTTTCTTTTTGAGAAGCCTGGCTAGAGGTTTCTCAATTTTGTTTATTTCTTCAAAAAACCAACTCTTGGTTTCGTTGATCTGCTCTACAGTTTTTTTTAGATTCTACATTGTTTATTTCTGCTCTGATCTTTATTATTTCTCTTCTTCTGCTGGGTTTAGGCTGTCTTTGCTGTCCTGCTTCTATTTCCTTTAGGTGTGCTGTTAGATTTTATATTTGGGATTTTTCTTGTTTCTTGAGATAGGCCTGGATGGCAATGTATTTTCCTCTCAGGACTGCCTTCGCTGCATCCCAAGGCGTTTGGATTGTTGTATTTTCATTTTTGTTTGTTTCCATATAGTTTTTAATTCCTTCTCTAACTGCCTGGTTGACCAATTCATTCTTTAGTAGGGTCTTCTTTAACCTCCACATTTTTGGAGGTTTTCCAGACTTTTTCCTGTGGTTGATTTCAAGCTTCATAGCATTGTGGTCTGAAAGTATGCATAGTATGATTTCAATTCTTGTATACTTATGAAGGGTTGTTTTGTGACCCAGTATGTGATCTTTCTTTGAGAATGTTCCATGTGCCCTCGAGAAGAAAGTATATTCTGTTGCTTTGGGATGCAGAGTTCTAAATATATCTGTCAAGTCCATCTGATCCAGTGTCTCATTCAGGGCCCTTGTTTCTTTATTGACTGTGTGTCTAGATAATCTATCCATTTCTGTAAGTGGAGTGTTAAAGTCCCCTGCAATTACCACATTCTTATCAATAAGGTTGCTTATGTTTGTGAGTAATTGTTTTATATATTTGGGGGCTCCTGTATTCGGCGCATAGACATTTATAATTGTTAGCTGTTCCTCATGGATAGACCCTGTGATTATTATATAATGCCCTTCTTCATCTCTTGTTACAGCCTTTAATTTAAAGTCTAGTTTGTCTGATATAAGTATGGCTACTCCAGCTTTCTTTTGACTTCCAGTAGCATGATAAATAGTTCTCCATCCCCTCACTTTCAATCTAAAGGTGTCTTCAGTTCTAAAATGAGTCTCTTGTAGACAGCAAATAGATGGGTCTTGTTTTTTTTAACCATTCTGATACCCTATGTCTTTTGGTTGGCACATTTAGTCCATTTACATTCAGTGTTATTATAGAAAGATATGGGTTTAGAGTCATTGTGATGTATGTAGGTTTCATGCTTGTAGCGATGTCTCTGGTACTTTGTCTCACAGGATCCCCCTTAGGATCTCTTCTAGGGCTGGTTTAGTGGTGACGAATTCCTTCAGTTTTTGTTTGTTTGGGAAGACCTTTATCTCTCCTTCTATTCTAAATGACAGACTTGTTGGATAAAGGATTCTCGGCTGCATATTTTTTTCTGTTCATCACATTGAAGATCTCCTGCCATTCCTTTCTGGCCTGCCATGTTTCAGAAGAGAGATCGGTCACGAGTCTTATAGGTCTCCATTTATAAGTTAGGGCACGTTTATCTCTAGCTGCTTTCAGAATTTTCTCTTTATCCTTGTATTTTGTCAGTTTCACTATGATATGTCATGCAGAAGATTGATTCAAGTTATGTCTGAAGGGAGTTCTCTGTGCCTCTTGGATTTCAATGCCTTTTTCCTTCCCCAGATCCGGGAAGTTCTCAGCTATTATTTCTTCAAGTACAGCTTCAGCACCTTTCCCTCTCTCTTCCTCCTCTGGGATACCAATTATGCATAGATTATTTCTCTTTAGTACATCACTTAGTTCTCTAATTTTCCCCTCATACTCCTGGATTTTTTTAATCTTTTTCTCAGCTTCTTTTTCCATAATTTTATCTTCTAGTTCACCTATTCTCTCCTCTGCCTCTTCAATCCAAGCCGTGGTTGTCTCCATTTTATTTTGCAGCTCATTTATAGCATTTTCAGCTCCTCCTGGCTGTTCCTTCGTCCCTTGATCTCTGTAGCAATAGATTCTCTGCTGTCTTTTATACTGTTTTCAAGCCCAACGATTAATTTTATGACTATTATTCTAAATTCACTTTCTGTTATATTGTTTAAATCATTTTTGATCAGTTCGTTAGCTGTCGTTATTTCCTGGACCTTTTTTTGAGGGGAATTCTTCCGTTTCGTCATTTTGGATAGTCCCTGGAGTGGTGCAGACCTGATGTCTGCCCCCAGCCCACCGCTGGGGCCACAGTCAGATGGTGTGTGCCTTCTCTTTCCCTCTCCTAGGGGCGGGATTCACTGTGGGGTGGCGTGGCCTATATGGGCTACTTGCACACTGCCAGGCTTGTGGTGTTGGGGATCTGGCGTATTAGCTGGGGTGGATGGGCAAGGTGCACGGGGCAGGAGGGGCAGGCTCAGCTCACTTTTCCTTCCAAGATCCACTTCGGGATGGACCCTGCGGCACCAGGAGGGAGTCAGAGCTGCCGGAGGGATGGATCCACAGAAGGACAGCGTTGGGTGTTTGCCTGGTGCAAGCAAGTTCTCTAGCAGGAACTGGTTCCCTTTGGGATTTTGGCTGGGGGATGGGCGAGGCAGATGGAGCAGGCGAGTGCCTGTGTTTACCCACCAAGCTGCGCTCTGTCGTCCGGGGCTCAACAACTCTCCCTCCCGTTGTCCTCCAGCCCTCCCATTCTCCGAGCAGAGCTGTTAGCTTATTACCTTCCTGATATCAAGTCCGGCTTGCTGTCGGAATAGTCCGGCCCCTACGCTTTTGCAAGCCAGACTTGGGGGCTCTGCTTGGCTGGCAGCCGCCCCTCCGTGCCAGCTCCCTCCTGCCAGTCTGTGTAGCACACACCGCTTCTCCGCCCTTCCTACCCTCTTCCGTGGGCCTCTGGTCTGCGCTTGGGTCCAGAGACTCCGTTCTGCTAGTCTTCTGGAGGTTTTCTGGGTTATTTAGGCAGGTGTAGGTGGAATCTAAGTGATCAGCAGGACACATGGTGAGCCCAGCGTCCTTCTACGCCGCCATCTTCCAGGATCCCCCCCTCCACCCAGGCAGGCACTGTTCTTATTTCTATCTTGAAGGTGTGAGATTTAGATGAATAGAGGTTATATAAACTTGCTTATTATATCTCTCATCTGGTAAGTGACAGCTGTAATTCAAATCCAAGCAACCTGCTGTAAGATTTCTTATTCCTTATAACTAATTCATTTTAATAAGATCTCTCACTCTGTAGAATTACCTCATATATTTCTGGTTATTTGTGCCCATAGAATAATTCATTTGATTATTAAAAGAAATGTGGCTTTCCCTTCATCTCCTGTTCTGGATCTATTAAAATGTTGGCTGTTGTAATGTCTCCTGCCAAGGATTTAGGGTCTCTAAAATCTCTGTGAAGGAGCCTTTTCAAAGTTCACTCCAAAAAGCTAAGTCAGGAGTTCCAAAACAAAATCAGTCTGGGTTCCCTATAATCATACTACTAATCCATTTAGCTATCTGTCCATTCATTTGTGTGTATCAGTCAGGGTGTCGTTAAGAAGATTTGAAAGCAAGTGAAATAGAATACAGAAACTTAGTCTCAAAGTCAAAGCTGGAAGAAAATAAATGCAGTGGGTTTATAAAATAAATTCAGGAATATGGCTAAAAATGCCATATCTTAAGGATTTTAGGTTGTCTACAAACTTGATCCTAGTATTTCTAGCACACCGTACAGAAGAAAAGCTGGCCAGTTACACCATTTAGCAGTGCTCATTATATAACCATGCATTATTGATTCAAGAGAAGGAGTAATTATTCTTGAGACTAATGCCAGAAGGAAATGTCACTAGAGGGTCCTCTTAAAGAGGATGTGGGTAACTTTTCTAAGGTGTCCTTCAAGTGACATAAGATGAGTTTCATATAGCTGTTTCTTGAAATTTCCATCAATAAAATCTGTTTTTACATACATTAAAGTTCCAACATATAAAAATAATTACATAGGAATTTAGTACATGTTTCTTCTTAATTATATTTAGAAATAGATTATGGGATATCTAAGGCACAGGCTAATTTAGATCTTCCCTAAAAAGGTGTTTTTTCCTCCAGTCCAATTTTTGGTAAATGTTGAATAGAAATAAGGTTTAGATTAGATTAATATACACTGGGGAGGCTGAAATGTTGCTTTTATAAAAACAAAACTCCATGCTTCAGCAAATAATTGAGTTATTTACACCGGTATTCAGGACAGGGTTATGTAATTTTGTGGAAATTGAAGAGCCTATTGTCAAAGCAAAAGTTTCACCAAATTTAAACAAGCAAGAAAAACTTTATTCATGGCTACTGCAATAGAGAAGAGAGGCCAGAACTCAGATTGAGCTTGACTACAACTGTCACAAAGGATAAGAGAGTTTTTAAGATCTCTCACCTATGATCATAAGCTATATGTACTTGCTAGTTGGCCTTACACAAAAGAAAAGTAAACTTTCCCAATCTTCAAGATAGGAGGCAGTTTTATGTCTTGGATGAAGTGCTCTAAGAAAAGGGAGGAGAGGGTCCTCTGTGGTTAAGCCACTTGGAGTCTGTAGAGGAATGGAGTAAGCAAGAAGGCAAGAAGACTGTCTAAACTTTGCTCAAACCAAGGGAAATCTGAAGGCTGTATCGGCCTTATTAAAGTCTTGTGATGATAAGTGTATGAAAATTCCTACAACCCTGGAGCTCCCAAAGAGTGAAGGAACTAATAAAATATTAATTTATATTGTTAATATGACACTCTTCTTGCATTGTGGTAAAGTCTGAGAAACATGGGTCTGTCTCATCTCCACACTTACTGAACAAGATCACCCATGTCTTTCCTCTGGTTGTGATTCATAAATATGTCTCTGAGTGGTCTGATCCCAGTAATCTCTGATCAAACTGAATGCTTGCTGCTACCAGCCTATATTTCTAAAAGACAAATTCGATGGAATACCTTACAATTTCACCCTCCAACTGATCCCTGCCCCTCATCCATATTTTGAAGCTCGTCATTAAAGCAGTCCTAACTCATGAAGACAGGGGATTTATCACAAGTGTTTGACAGGATACCTACCAGTAAGACTTTTTTCTCCCAAATTTGACACTTTAAACTTAAAATTCATGCAAATCTTGAATTATACACCCTATTTAATCCCTGTGAAGATATAGATCATTTTATAGCATAGTACATATAAATTTGTATGGAACTTGACAAGATGATGCTTCAGTTACTCTTGTGAATTTCCCTAAGCCTTATATACACCCCCCTAAAGTATAGTGTCCGAGCCTGAGAAATACAGACTTAGAGAATAAAGTAAAAAGGTCTCATTATAGTCTACAGAAATATCAAAACCTGTACCTAGCCTACCTTCCAGGTAGTATCTTTCTTATCCTGCCCTTTTCTCATGCATTCTCTGCTCCAAGCAATATCAACAGGTTTTTAATGCCTGTGATTTTTCCTGGTTCCTTTTTAAAACTTTGATCAAAAGTCATCTCAGGGAGCCTCTGCCTGTCTTTTCCAGGTACAGGTAGTCATTTCCACCTTTATATTATTTACACCTTTCCTTGTAGGCAGTTACTTATGGATCTGTCTTCCTTAAAAATGTAGGCTTATAAAAAGATTTAAAAGTATGTTTATAAATATCCATTCTGGCATCTCTGACACTTCAAATAGCTACTGACACGTATCGGTGCTCAAAACTATTTGTTAAATGGATGAAAAATTAACAGTGACTGAATGCAAATAAATGGCAATGGTATTGTAACTCTAAAGGACAGATAATCATTACCAATCCTGTTTAGGACAACTCGTTAACAAAACACTAAAATTCCAAGTGATATAATGAATATCATAAAGTTTGTCAAAAACAAAATTTATGATTGACTCTCTTCAATTTCTGATCATGTTCCACATGATTTATCAACAAGAAGCTGCATTTAAGGTGTGCATGTATACTACTTTAGAGCTTTCATTGCCAAAATGTAGATAGAATTTAAATGACATTTCTAATTTGATTCAATGAGCAGCAATAAAGTCTCCTCTTGTTTGACAAATTATTAAGCATAACCAATTTGAATACATTCAATAAAGTAGTATTCGTGCATCCTTTTAGTTTGTGAGTTTTAGGATACACAAATTGAATAATCAAGCATTCTATTTATTCTATTCTATTTATTTTATTAGAGAGAGAGAGAGAAAGAGCATGATCCAAGTAGGGGGGCAGAGGGAGAGAGAGAAAATCTTAAGCTGGCTGCATGCTGAGTGCAGAGCCGGATGAGCCTGATCCCATGCCCTGTGATCATGACCTGAGCGGAAATTAAGAGCTAGGTGCTCAACCAACTGAGCCCACCCAGGAGTCCCACTATATATTATTTTAAAATACATTTTAGATATTAATTTCTAAATAATATTCATTCTTTCCTTATATATTTCCAGGTCTGTATTTCAATTCTGGTTAAAACACACACACACACACACACACTTAGTTTTCCATTTCTATGTTTAGCTAGCTTTTTATCTGTGTTTTATAATATTTTCTTCCTTCTGATTTCTTGATTTGTTTGCTCCATGTGGGCTAAATCTGACTGTGATAGGTTACTCTTCACAGAAACCATAAAACAGGAATGATCCAGTGGCCAAAAAGCAATCCTAAAAATCAGATTCCTGCTTCATACATAGTATCTCAATCATCCTATACTTTCTTTAATCTGTCTCTTCAACTTCTTCATACTCCTTATCTTTTGTGACTTGCCTAGGTAAAAATTTTTCCTATCTTCTCCTGTCTGCTGATTGTTGCTATCATTTTTTATTTATTAATTCTTTCACTTAAACATATATTTTTCTACATACCATCATCAGTTCACTTAAAACAAGTGATCAATTGATTTATAGAAAATATCAGCCATGCCACAATCTCTACATAACAGACTCTCAAGCAAAATGTCCATTCCTAACTGGAACTCTAGGGCTGAACAACTAATTAAGTGTCAGTTGACAATACCACCTGCATATCTATTAGACATCTCAAATTCAAAGTAGGCAAAACAAAACCCTCTATCTTCATCCTTCCTTATTAACTATGATAAACTGTAAAACTTACTAGTTATTTATCCTTCCGTACTTTCACTGAATTTACCAGCAAAGCCTGGCAACTTTACTTCTAAAAAATATCCCAAATCTGTCTATTTATCTCTATCTCAATTGCTAATGTCCAAGTCTATCACAATTATCTCCCTTCAAGTGAGAATACCAATCATTTTAACTGTTTTCCTTGTTCTCACCTTCACTCTACTATAGTCTGCACTCATATCCAGAGTGATTAAAAACACAGAATATAGTTATGATATGTGAATCTGATATGACAGCTTATGGGAGCACTTTAAATATAATCCAACTTCTTTACCTTCTATGCTATGGGCCCTAAACAACTTTTCAGGCCACAACTCACACTACTCCTATCTCATTAACTTAGTTTCCAGACACAATGTACTTCTTTAGATTCCTAACACACCAAACTCATTTTTTACCTGACGGTCTTGTACTAGCCGCCCTCTAAACCTACAGCATTATTCTCCTGGGGTTCATTCTCTCTTATTCAGATTTTGGTATACATGGAAACTCCTTGAAGAGGTTATCTTGACTGTACACTCTCTCACATCACTCTATTTTATTTTGCCTTGTAGAACTTACTGTATGCACACACACACATGCATGTGTATATGAGTGTGTATGTGTTTCTTATTTTTCTTATGTGGCTTTTCTCCAAATGGAAAGTTAGCTACATAAGAGCAAGGACCTTGTCTGTCCTGGGGTTAACTATTTCTCCATCAACAAAAAAATGTTTCCTACAAGTTGGACTACAGTAAATATTTTAAGTGAATTAATGATTTCCAGAAGGCAGTCCATTATTAGTATACAAAAATATATAGAAATATGACTCTCTCTCTCTCTCTCTCTCTCTCTCTCTATATATATATATATATATATATATATATATCAAGGAAAACTTTAGAATAAGAATTAACCTATTCTAAAATCAATTTTTCTTAAATTATACATAAATGACTTAATCTTCAGAAAAACTTATTAATGTTAGTATTATTAATCTACTCATTAATAATTAGTCTGGAGGCTGAAGTTGCTGTTTATCCTACTGAATTTTTGATAAGTATCAAATTCCTTTTTATGTGTATTTGGCTTTGGGTATGATTAATAATATTTTTCAGAAACTCTGAATTTGTTATAAACAAAGATCTCACTGTATAGCACGGTATGTTAGGTTTCTCCTTAAGTAGAAAAGAGGGAGTTAAGGGACTCAGTACAGCTTCAGTACTTCTGGGGATAATGTTGTATAAAGTCTGGCCAGGAAGGTAGGGGAAAGGATCCTCTAATTTCAAATCACGTCAAGACTGCAGCTCTTTCATTTACAACCCAGATCAGAGTTGATGGCCAAGAAATCTGATCCAAGGATCAATACTTCCATCACTGATGGATTTGAATGAGGTAGAGACCTATAGTAAGGGGAAATTTCTCTTCCATTCCTCATTTCCACTTAGAGGAACCTTGTCTTAAAACTCCTGGCTTCTTTATACCTTCTATTTATCCTCCCATAAATGGTTCAGTGAGTTACCTGGGTGGTGGAAAACAGAATTGGTTCAAAGATCTTAGTTTTTAAGTGTAGCTAATCTTTCAAAAGTCCAGTTTTCAGGGGAGCTGATCTCCGTCTATGACAGAGGTAGGAGGCAGCAACCAAGTACTCTCTTTTCCAGACTGGGTGCACCCGTTTGGATTCTATACGAAACTATATCCTTCCAGATATTATCATTACTAAATTTAACATTTTGATTCTCAGTTAAATGGATGTGCTATGATTATACATTAGTTAAAACTGAGGCATGAAAGAAAAATGCTGTTTCTTGGTTCAAACACTCACAGACCCAACAGCATTAAGGGTGATATATCTGTAACACTGGAAATATACTTTCCCTCTATCCCTTCTTGAGTATTATATGTAGAATTTAGGACAGGTTTTTATTACAATGCCTCTACTTAATTAATCCAATAACAACCAGAAACATAAAGTGGTTAGGACATTATTGTTTATTGGTGTTAGGGCATTTTTAAAGCCATGGAATCTTAGCTTGGGTTAATACCAAGTCTTTTTATTCTTGATCTCTCAGAAGGATCCTCATATTTATTGGACGGCTAATGAATAATCTCAATTTCTTAATAAATGTTAATACTTTTCACTGTCCAACTACAAATATTGTTATTAGAGTTAAGATGAAGTTGGTGAAATTATGTAAGTTTATTAAAGCTGTGAGACACATAAATGTTAGAAATTATCTCTGATTGTGCCTTTAGCAATTTTGAACCTATTTTCAGGTCATGAACAATTGGTAATAACAAGACCACTCTTGGTAATTATACACTTGCAGATTTCTTAATAGTCTATCAGTTGGAATAACAATATGGAAACCCATTTTCCTATAATGCTCATTCTCAGAAATGATTTTTTTTCTATATAATGAAGCAGGAGTTTATTAGGCATGTCATCAGAGTTGAAAGGAAAAGTACAACAGACCTATTTCATGGTACAGTAGACTTTATATCTGAGAACACTTCAGAAAGGAGATATTAGATTTACAGAAATAATCTTGTTTCAGTTTTTAGTCAAAATTACAACACATTCAAAAGTCTGAGTACAAATTGATTCAAGCTTGAATTCATCAGGGAAGCTATCGAAATTGGTTAGATTGTATGCTTTCAAATCAGTTCCTTTCTTAGTAGACACTTGCTAATCATACGCTAATCTCACTCCAGTGAAAGTATTTATTCATTCTCAAATAGTTACACATAGCACTATGAGGATACTAATGAGATACTGTGCATGCAACAATTGGGAGATGGACTATGTAATATCTGCTCAATCCTGGAGGAACAGCAAATGGGATGGGTCATTCAAATATAAGTCATATTTAGCACGTAGAATTATTATTCTTGAAAGGACATAACACAAAAAGTTAGTGGTCTATTGCCTAATTCTACTCTTAAGTAGTTTATGAAAATTGCCTTGTTAGAGAGAAAATGGCAATGTATTTTTCAAGAATTAAGATATCTACTTCCATTACCTTTGATCCTAATGATCTGTGTCTACTGGATTAGAGTGAAGGAGGGAAGACAAGTAGACAAGGAAAGAAAATTGAGTATATAAAATAAGTGAGAAATAAATATATATAAAGAATTCAGGTGGAAATTTCAATTTCAAGACTAACTCAAAGATCCAAGAAAATCATTTTTAGAATCAGGATCAAATACATATGTCTAAACCAAAAAGAGGATATTTTTCTATGTGGACGTATATAAGTGATCCTACCTCTACAGTCCCTGAATGATTGGTATGCAGGACAGAGATAAAGCAGGAAAATACCACCATATTTAATGAAATGTAAGATGTCACACATTACAAGATGCTCCAGAAATTGACAAACATACCATCAACTGTTGGGTATTCTCTGGTTTTAGAAATGATAGCATGTGAATAAATGAAAAAGGTGTGCTTTAGATTGCATGAAACACTGTTGCAGTCCAAAAATCAACAGTTGCTATTCTGGTTGTATCAATCAGGATCCAGAGAGAAGACAGAAAACACTTTAGTGAATTTAAAAAGGAAAAAATTTACATAAAAATTATTAACTAGTGAAAATGATTAGCTACTAAGAGGAGTAAAGAGACTTCTGAAGAATATTAGCATTAGAATATTCCTATGTTCTGGGGTGCCTGGGTGGCTCAGTTGGTTGAGCATCCAGCTTCAGCTCAGGTCATGATCTCAGGGTTGGTGAGTTCAAGCCCCATGTAGGGCTCTGTGCTGGCTACTCAGAGCCTGGAGCCTGCTTTGGATTCTGTGTCTCCATCTTTCTCTGCCCCTCCCCTGCTCACACCCTGTCTCTGTCTCTCAAAAATAAATAAACGTTACAAATTTTAAAAAAAGGAATATCCCTATGTTCTATAATATCCACTAGTGCATGATAGATGGACAGAATAGTGCAAGAAGCGTACCATAGCAGAGAGAAAACCCCTCTCTCAAACTTAACATTAAAAAAGTTATATTATTTGGCTTTGATACTTTTAGTATCTCATATTACATATTATGGAATTAGCATAGATCTAACTAATAATTTAATCATAGTTTCAGTGAGGCAGCTTAAAGAGGAAACTTAATTCTATACCATGGTAGGAAATTAACAGTATGAAGGTAGTATTAAAATTCTCCGTTTCCTGCCCATTAACTCATATTCATAAAACAAAATCATTGTATTTTAAAGCTTACTGGTAATTAGTGACACTATCTTCTACACTCTCATTGCTAACTTTTCTTACCCTGTTACAACTTCTCCTGCTGTACTGAAGAGATTAATGCCTGAGAAGTCTTTTTTCAATCCTAATTCTGTTATCTTGGATAATGCCAACATTTATTTGGACTACCCTTCCCATTATTTTGGTGCATGTCTCATTTCCTCAACATTCTATTTTCCAATGACCTTTTACATCCAATTCACATCACCTACACACTCCCAAGAATAAGCCATGGCTATTGTTCTCATCATCACACTGCTCCATCACTTAAATAAATACAGTCTTTCTGCAGATATATGGTTATTCAATTAATAATTTGTGATCTCCATCACCCATGCTTATTGCCCATTCTCAGTTTCTCCCACTACACTTTTACTTTGAACTCTAGGTCTTTGTACCTTTTTTCTTTCATTCCATAAACACATTCTCTTGCAAATATTCAATTCCTTTGTTGTTTTCTTTTGTAAAATTCACCAGGTAAAGTAAAACTTGGTCAGAGCTTCTCAGATGTGTGTCAGTGTGCAACACATGGGTTTCAGGTCAGCCTAGATATTGACCTTTAGAGCCCATGGCCAGGTGGCAGTTTTCAGATCAGCCACGTATTGTAGGCCAGCAATCTCTGGCTTCAAGGGGGCTTATCATTGTACACCATGGTCATAAAATGCTACTTATTTTTATGTGTTTTGTTGTTAAAAAAAATGTTGGTAAACACTGCTCTGAATCAATGCAGTAATCAGATTTGCTGATGCAAAACTCTGCTGAGGAATCATGTTCTCCAGTATGGGTAAAATCTCATGCTGTCATGAAATTTCTTAGATACCAGAGTATACTTCTAAATTTCTCTATACTCCTTTAACCTTTAATCTTGCTAACATAACACCCTTTCAAGAGATGAACTAACTCTTTACTCCTTAGAAAGAACAGCAATCAAAGAGCTCCATAAAATTCAAGACTTTTAATCTTCACATTTTACCACATTTGCTCCTTTTGCCCACCACATACTCATTCTTCTCTACCATCCACCCTGGAAGGGGATATTATGTATTATCACATCTACACATGTGCTGGTTAGCCTTTCCCATGGTTTTGTGGGCCCTTCCTCTATTACTTCTTCTCTTACCTCATGAATCTTCAAAATGTCCCTTTTCACTGTTTTCTCTTCTCAGCATTTAAAAATATTCTGCCTCAAAGAAAATAAAACAAAAGAGAAAACTACACTGTTCATTATCTTCTTTATTTTTTTCTTTCCCTCCCTTTGTTGCCAAGATTTTTCTCTTATTTTAGGTGCACTCTTCCAAAATAAGTGCAATTATTTAAGTTTCTCACTGTTTCTCTCCTTTGCTTAATGTGGTCTCCTGATGTAGTTCCTCTTTCTCTACTCCCATATTAAACAGTGATAAGTGATTCTAGAGATAAAAAATGGTGTTAATACTTAAGCTACCAAATAAGAATCTGAATTTTCAGCCTATTCGGTATCAGAAAATTTTTTTGGAAAATTCACATAAATTTAAAAATATATGAACATACTTATAAATAAACAGAATATGAGTAGTCTGTTTTAGGAATGGGATTTTGGAGAAATTATGATAATATTGGGATAGTTTTTAAAGTTCTCTGAATATCTGCCTAAAATCAGACCACAATTAGATAATGTAACAAAAACCCATGCACACCATTTAAAACACAATTTAGTGACATGGTATTCCCATGAACATGCACACACAATACCAATAGCAACTAATAAATATATTCACAAGAACTACAAACTATGTGCCAAGTGGATATATTCCAGTGATAGCCATAGCAAATAGTAGGGCATCTTACAGACCCAAAGATAAGAGAATCAAAACAGCTATCTTGTATTCACTGGAAAGTACAGGAAATCAACTTGGAAACAGTAGTGAGGCTTAGAACTGTTTATCTATTCTCATAATGGGCAAATGCAAAGAACAGTAAAAATGCCTTCGGAGAAACGTAGCTACATAAATTCACAAAACTGCCACACCCGCCTTTCTAAACAGGGTCCCACTCTGGGGAGAAATTGTTCAAAATGGAATAGAAATTAAGTAGGATAGGGAGAACAGAGGTGAAGGAGAGAGATCAGACATATTTGGGGGAGAGGGACAGACCTAGGGCATCTCAGCAGGCAAGCCATTATACACTAAAACAATAGACAAACAGATGAAAACAACGGGAAGGGAGCTCTGTGAGGTAAAGAAAGCTACCCTGACTTATTTGTCTTTCTCAATGTCCAAGTAGACTATTAACACATGAAAATAAGTAACAGAAAGTATCAAGGCTAACTTCAATACAAAGTTATTAAAAGAAAAAGAAATAATATCATTATGGACAGTGAAAGTTTCTGAAATAATGAAAGCAAATGACAAAGACATTGTCAAAAAATCAGATCAAATATGCAACGTATTACTTCAAAATGAGCTAAAAGACATTAAGAAAATAGCATAAGCTATGAGTGAACAGCATACACAGAAATTAGAAAAACTCAGTAATGAGGTCACAGAACTCAGAAAAGAATCAACAAAGTAAAACATTTCCAAAAAGAACATAAAAAGAATGAACACAGCAGATAATTACTTATAATTAGAAGATGGAAAAAAAATAAAACAGAAATGAAGAAAAAAATATAAGGGATTTGAGAGAAACAGACAAATATTGAAACCAGGCAAAGATTCAATGTATGAATTAAGGATTTCCTGAAAAATAAAAACAAAATTAAAGAAAACAAACAAACATCAAAAACATAATTCAAGAACACTTCATTCTAGTAAAATTACTGCAATTTAAAGGAAAATGCAACTTTTGGTCATAAAGAGGGGGAAAACAGCAGCAAGTAACTTCTAATGGAAAAAACAGATTAACATCAAACTTTTCAACAGCAACATTATGCCACGAGAAAATAAAATATTTAGATACTCAGGAAAATTTACAATATGTAAGAAAGAATGAAAGAAAATGGGAACAAGGGATTTTATATCAAGCAAATGTACTCTCAAGTATAAAAGGCACAGATCTATGATTATCAATACACAGAATTTAAGGAAAATTATTCCCATGAGCCCTCTCTGAGGAATCCCCTAAAGTCTAAGCTTTAGGCACCAAAATAATTGGAGAGACACCAACACAAGAATAGGTGTCAAGCATTATACATCTATATACTTGTAGGAATAAACTAAATGAAGGATAAAAAGGAAAGTGCATTGTACATATTGCCAGTAGATTCAAAATACAGAGATATAGTATAAAAAAATTAGAGGGAAATTAAGAGAGTTCATGAACAAAAATTAAAATATTATCCATAATTATGTTGACATCTTCCATTAGTATTTTTGTTCTATTATTTTATGTTTATACTGCAGTACAAAGTAAATGAGTAATAATGGGATATTCTGATTTAGTCACCCTTTGTATTCTTGAGACTAGGATTTTAAGTATGAAGGAGAGAATATACAGATATTATACAGGATATGTTAAGTATAATAGTCTATAATTCTAAATTTGAATTGGTAGTCCCAGGAAGAGTAAAGAAATTGAATTCTGCCAGACACTTAAAAAACATATTTTAAAAATAGGCACAACTAAACAATGGCATCTAGAAAAAACAGGAAATAAAAAAAGCACAAAAGTGAGTCTGTCTGTAATGGTTTCAAGAGTGGTTGCTTTTGAAGGGAGGGGTTCACATTGACACTAGAGGGTCTTCAAGGGTATCTAGTAAAGTTCAGTTTTTCTACCTGGGTGGTGGTTATAAGGGTATGTTACCTAGTTCACCTTAGAATAGCTTACTATGATATGTATTTATTTTGTATGATTTAATGTTTTTAATAATAAAAACTGAAAATAAACTGTTAAAATTGTTTTTCAACTTTGAAAAACAAACAAAAATGAGAAGTATACAATTCCCTTTGAGACTGCAATATGTTGATCCCATGGCAAAAACTGGTTCCAAACTGCAATTATTCATTTCTTTAGCTCCTGTTTTTCAGTCCATATAGGAGTCTCAGGATCCTAGCAGGTGTAGCACTAAGGTTTTTTTCACTGGTTGTATTGCATCTCAAAAACTATCTTCCTGTGTGAATTTCACACGATTTTGCCCTTGGTAGTACCTGATCAAGGCCACGTCTACTCAAGACTTTGGCAAGACCTAGGAGAGACTATGTGGAAAAACCTTATTAAATACAAACACCTGTTAGGGACTACTAGAAAGGAAATGTTTAGTAATTTTACAAACGTTGTGTGGTGAAATTCATTCTCAAGATACATTTCAACCAGGAACTTACACTTCACTTCCCCTTTGCAGTAGTGAGAAGGTGAGTACAACATGGTAGAAAAGCAGTATTCTAATTTTTTTTTTCAACGTTTATTTATTTTTGGGACAGAGAGAGACAGAGCATGAATGGGGGAGGGGCAGAGAGAGAGGGAGACACAGAATCGGAAGCAGGCTCCAGGCTCTGAGCCATCAGCCCAGAGCCTGATGCGGGGCTCGAACTCACAGACCGCGAGATCGTGACCTGGCTGAAGTCGGACGCTTAACCGACTGCGCCACCCAGGCGCCCCGAAAAGCAGTATTCTAAAGACAAACTAGAGTGTCAGATCAGAGCAGTTAACAGTACCAAAAAAGAAGCTGATTTGCAGAAGTGAGTAGCCACTGGAGAAGGTTTTAAATGAGAAGATTTTTAGGAATGTAATTCACTGCCAAGCCAGATAAAGATATGCCTTTGTTTCAAGAGAAAAAAAAAAAAATGACCGGGTACACCGATGCGTGCTTCACCAAAGCATGTGAAAGCAAAAGAAATATTCACACAAGATTACTCTAATAAGTAAGACATATTGGCTAAGAGTTTCAGTATCTTCTTATAGAAGGACAAGTTGAAGCAGTATTAAAATCACATGATATAATGCAAGTATTCATTGTGTATAATTATACTAAAATTACTGCCTAATAAAATATATATAATTTTCATTTCATGTTGTGGGTTCTCATCCAATCTTCTTGTTATCTTCAGTATGTTTGTAGGAGGACTTAGAAGCTGTGAACATGAGTTCTTAGTCACTGTTTTGAATATTCTTGTCCCTTTTACACTATGTTTGTATCCCACGAGAAGTTTGGGTACTTTTGTTTAAAACCAAGGGCTTAATAATCTACCCACTTTTATGATTCACTGATTCTATGGGTTAGCAAAAACACTGCCTACATACACTCACAATATAAAAAAATTTAATAATACCAATAGCTTAAAAAAATTCTTCACATTGTGAGAGCAGTAAATATTGTTAGAGGATGGGAACACTTATATAAATATTCAAGCTTTGTCTGTATATTGTAACTACCTTTAAACAATTAAACACAATACAGATTAGTTAATAATTTATGAGTTTTTTTTATAGTCTTAGCTTTACTGAAAACTTTTTATGAGAAAAAGAGACATTTATTAATAATCCCTGAGGAAATTCAGGTTAATTCATGTTTAGATGAAATCAAATTATACTATTAAGTGTATGCAGTGCATTTTCTAAATACTATTGATAAGTTTGTTTTGATTCAAAAATTTCTTAGGATACTATCTGTATAGAACTTTAGTTCCCACATTTATGATATATACTTTTAAAAAGATTTTATTTAAATTTCAATTAGTGAACATACAGTGTAAGATTAGTGCACAATATAGTGATTCAACAATTCCATACAACACCTGGTTCTCATCACAAGTGCCCTCCATAATCTCCACTACCTATTTAACCCATCTCCCCACCACCTCCCCTCTGAAAACCATCAGTTTGTTCTCTACAGTTAAGGGTCTGTTTCCTGGTTTTGTTCTATCTCTTTTTCTTCACTTTGCTCATTTGTTTTGATTCTTAAGTTCCACATATGAATGAAATGATATGGTATTTGTCTTTCCTTGACTGACTTATCTCGCTTAGCATAATACTCTCTAGCTCCATCCATGTCTGTGCAAATGGCAATATCTCATTCTTTCTTATGACTAATATTTCATTGTGTGTGTGTGTGTGTGTGTGTATATATATATATATATATATATATATATATATGCATATGTATATGTATACGTGTATGCATATATGCCACATCCTCATCCATTCATCAGTCGATAGACACTTGGGCTCTTTCCATAATTTGGCTATTGTGAATAATGCTGCTATAAATATCAGAGTTCATATGTCCCTTTGGGTTAATATTTTTGTATTCTTTAGATAAATACCTACTAGTGGAATTGCTGGACTGTAAGCTAGTTCTACGTTTTCCTTCCTTTTTTTCTTCTTTCTTTCTTTCTTTCTTTCTTTCTTTCTTTCTTTCTTTTCTTCCTTTCTTTTCAGTAGGCTCCATTCTTTTTTTTTTTAATTTTTTTTTAATGTTTATTTACTTTTGAGACAGAGAGAGACAGAGCATGAAAGGGGGAGGGTCAGAGAGAGAGGGAGACAGAATCTGAAACAGGCTCCAGGCTCTGAGCCATCAGCACAGAGCCCGACGTGGGGCTGGAACTCACAGACCATGAGATCATGACCTGAGCCGAAGTCGGATGCTCAACCGACTGAGCCACCCAGGCGCCCCAAGGCTCCATTCTTAGTATGGAACCCGATGTAGGGCTTGAACTCATGACCCTGAGATCAAGACCTGAGCTGAGATCAAGAGACAGACAATTAAAGGACTGAGCCACTGAGGCTGTTTTTAACTTTTTAAGGAACCACCATACTGTTTTCCAGAGTTGCTACATCAGTTTGCATTAGTAAGGTAGAATCTGAGTTTTTCAGAGTCTAATATTTCTTTTTGTTTTAATTTTTGTAATGGTTATTTATTTTGAGGGAGAGAGAGACAGAGTGTGAGCAGGGAGGGGCAGAGAGAGAGACACATACAGAATCCTAAGCAGGCTCCAGGCTGTGAGCTGTCAGCACAGAGCCCAATGCGGGGCTCAAACTCATGAACTGCAAGATCATGATCTGAGCTGAAGTTAGACACTTAACCAATTGAGCCACCCAGGTGCCCCTGGAGTCTAACATTTCAAAGGAGAATTATATAAACTCTTGGAGAACTGTTAACACACCAGATATAACCTGTAGTGAACTGAAAAATTTCATTTGAAATGAAAATTCATTTGATAGGCCTAAAATATATAAATATCTCGTTATTTATCTGGCTGGTAACTATGGTGAAACCACATACTTTGATTTTTACAGGGCTTGGAAGCACATTCATCAATGTCTACTGCAGCTTTTATCTGACAGAAAAGAAAATAAAACAGTAAATCAGTAAATCAAGTTGGATTTGAGGAAACAGAAAGTTACCTTACAGTCCAAATGACAACTACATAATATAACTGTAAGAGGTTGGTTACACCACATTTGATTTTTGTTGGACAGTTTTAAGAGTAAGGATGATAGATCATAACTGTTATTTATACAAATTAAATTCTCCAAAGAAAAATATCTATAAATATTTAAAATAAATTTGTAAATACATGTTATAACATTTTTATTATGGCATCTTAAGAAACATGTTCTTATTGCTACTTTAAAAACTAGGAAAAAATTAGCTAAAATAGGCTTGTGTTATATTTCTGTTATCTTTTGAACTATAAAGTTTAATTTTGCTTTTCTCATAAAGGTAGAATGAATAATGATGAAAAATTAATCTGAGTCAAAATTATAGATACGTCACCATAATCATATAGTTTATTTCTTACAATAAATTTGAGTGTATATTCTTATATGATGTATTCCTAAATGATATGCATAAATTCTAAAATGATAATAGGTATATATGGTATATCTCTAATATAATATGTTTATTAGTATCATTTTTCTCAGTAAGTCTCACACTAAAAAAAAAACCTCCTTTGTGTTTTCTGATTCATTCTAAATAAAAAGAACTATACAGAAGAGCTAAAATTGAATGAAAGAGTTCTGATCTTACACACAAACTTACATAGTTTTCTTAAACACAAATTATATCACACTTCAGAAGAGGACAGATCAAATCACCTTTTTCTATATAGTAAATGATTTCTTTTTAGTGATGGTAATATTATTTACCATTAATTGAATCTTTATAATGTGTGATGCATCACTCTAGTTGCTCCATATATATTCACGCTTTGTACTTCAACATGTTTGTAAATAGCTATCATCATCATAATTTTAAAGATGGAAAACCTGAGACTCAGAGAACTAAAGTTGCTCAAGTTTACATATTTATAAAGCAATAAAATTATGATTCAATTTTAGTTCTGTCCGAATCCAAAGTTTGCGGGATTTACCCTTTACACAGTTAGAGTGAATTGCTCATCTTTCTGCATTGTCCCTCTCATGTTGGTCCAGTGGAGAGAGTCTGCTGAGTACTTTGGGTATCAGGAACCTGGGAAGCGGCAGCAGAAGTGTAGAAGAGAGACAGCCGTTGGCCACATCTAAAAGGACAGGCACTCACTGAAACTAACAACCTGAAGTAGACTTCCCCAGCTGAGATACAAGTCCCAGATATTCAGAATGTTCTTTGGGGCCCCAGGTCCAAACTAGGCCATAAACTGAACTGGGAATAAAGAATCCAGAAATAAGAGGGAAGAACAGTGGTATCATCCACACTACATTGAGGTAGACACAGAGGTGAAATCGCAATAATCAATGAGTATATGAGTTACCTATGCTCACCTGCAAACACATACTGCACCAAGCACGGAAACAGCAGAGTCACACACAACTCCTCTGGAGTTCCTACACCAGGATCTACTAATATACCAGGCACTACTAGCTCTGGGTCTGAGTTTGAACAAACCTATAGGGGATTGCTAATTTTAACAATCAACTCTGAGTGGTTGTGGCCTCTGCAGAATGACATTTTCATATAAGGTCCACAATTTTAGTCAAGGAATGCACTTACAAGATAGCTGCTTGAATTAAGGTCTTTGTCACTATTAAAGAAAGACAAATAGGAAACAAAATACTGGTTGCATTAGTAATCCTACTTAACAAGCTAAGCTAATAATGCACAGAAGAAAATGCTCTAGGTTTATAATAAAATTGCATGGTATAAACAGAAGAATGTAAAAGCAACTAACATAAACTCATGAAACTGACAAATTAGATATATAACATGAATATTTTCAATGTCAAACAGAATTACAACTTCTTAACATTAATTTCTTCTCAAAATCAAAATTAAGTTAAAATTAAAAAAAAAATATTGAAGTTCTATTATAGAAGAGCTCTGTTCAACATGAATGTTGGAACATAGGCCACCTCATAGATGAGACTCCATTTTTTTCTAGATTAATATCACATAGATAATAATTTCTTATAACCACATTTTCCAACATTCACAATTGTAGCAATTGTATTTCCTTGATTTGCCTTAAAATTAGGGTGTCTATAAAATGTTCAAATGTTTATAAATGTATCATTTTGTATTTACAAGAGAAAACCTTCAAAATAATTTCTTAAGTACTTTGAGGTAGTTTTAATGTTTCTGGAAACAAATGAATATGTTTCTCTCTCAGATGGTTTCAATTGTACTTTCCACTATAATTAAACAAGCAATGCTTAATATTCATAGATGAAGAGCTGTCAGAATATTATGCCATTGGACTTCCTGTAAACAAGGCACTTTTGTTATTTTTAATTAATTGAGAAAGTGGTATTATCGAGTCATAATTGATTTTCCCTTTTCTATTTTGTGTAGCCCACTGGTTGTTTTGTGTGGTATATTACCATATGATGGTTCCTTAATTTAATTTTTGGAGTCTGAACAGGCTTATTGCATTCTAGCAGTCTGCATATTTATTTGCCAGCATGCACTTGATGTTTGCAGTCAGATTTGGAATCTCATTTCAAACTGTTACTTCATCACTTATGATAAACAAATTCCAAAAATGAGAACAGTAACTTCAATCTGAAATATTACAGGATAAATTACATAAAGATTTATTTGTTAAACCATCTTTCTTAATCTATCATCTCTACAGCTCAATTGCTGATGAAGTTACAGGAAACAAGAGCAAAACAGAAGATGGAAAAACAAAGCAAGAGTGCCATGAAAGAAAATGTCTTTTAAATGATGCCTTTAAAACAAGTTGGAGGTCAAGAGAATGTGACTAATATCTGATATTTAAATTAACCTAAGCTGCTGAGTTATTATATGTATATGAATGAAGTTCCAAGTGTGGACTAGCTAAAAACCCAAAGCAATAATCCTGTTGGATGTATAATGCATGCAAAGTGGAGTAATTTGTATAGATTACAAATAACGAGGAGGCAAATTTAGGTATTTGTTGCTCTTGTAAGTAAAAACCAATTACATATAGGGGGCGCTGTGTGGCTTAGTCAGTTGGCCGTCCGACTTCGGGTCTGGTCATGATCTTGCGGTTTGTGAGTTCGAGCCCCACATTGGGCTCTGTGCTGACAGCTCAGAGCCTGAAGCCTACTTTGGATTCTGTCTCCCTCTCTCTCTCTGCCCCTCCCTCACTCATGCTCTGTCTCTCTTAAAAATAAGTAAAAACGTTAAAAAAAAAACCCTAAAAACAAAAAGAAAACAATTACATATAAAATTGATGAATGTGATATCAAAAGTGGTCAGCGTTAGTGCATTCAATTGATCTATATCAAGGACTTTGGTTTCTTATAATAAAAGCACTTTTTAAAATAGGAACATTCATGAATGCAATGTTCAGTATGGTAGCCACTAGCCATGTGTAGCTGTTGAGCATTGGAAATGTGGTTAGTGCAAGAGGAAGTACGCTTTTTAAAAATTATAATTGATTTAAGTTAATTTAAATTTAAATTTAAAAACTTATCCATTTTAGTTACTTGAAAAAATTTCAATATGTTTGGACAACTTGATGTATATAAGTCTATATTTTCAACTTTAAATTTTATAAGTGAAAATACAGATCAAATAATTCCAAAGAAAAATTAGTATCCAAATTAAGATGCTCTGTAAGTGTAAAATACTTAACAGATTTCAAAGACTAACTAGAAAAAAACGTATGAATAACGTAACGTAAGTTAGTAATGCTTTCATATTGATTATATATAAAATAGTTGTATATAAAATATTGAGTTAAATAAAAATTGAAGTTTTTTTTTTTTTTTTCAACGTTTATTCATTTTTGGGACAGAGAGAGACAGAGCATGAACGGGGGAGGGGCAGAGAGAGAGGGAGTCACAGAGTCGGAAACAGGCTCCAGGCTCTGAGCCATCAGCCCAGAGCCCGACGCGGGGCTCGAACTCACGGACCGCGAGATCGTGACCTGGCTGAAGTCGGACGCTTAACCGACTGCGCCACCCAGGCGCCCCGTGAAGTTCTTTTTTTTTTACTTTTTAGTGTAGCTACTGAAAAAATTAGAACTATATAGGTGACTCACATTATATTTCTATGGGATAGTACTGAGAGAGAATAGAAATCTACAGAGTATTGAATTTAAACAGATTGTTAAGAATATATTTTAGGCTGAGCTATTTTAAGTTTACTTACAGTTTTCCCTAGTCATCTCCTTCCCCACACTGTTCCCACAACCAGAAACTCTGACAATGTAATTCATTGTTTTGATTGGCAGAGAAAGGCATAATTGGGATAACAGAGAGAAGAGAAAGGCAGAAATATTTTAGACTTTTCTTCTGTCACAGTATATTAGTCTATTTTTATTCCTATCACTGACTAACAAGAGATGGCAAAGAGAAAAGAAAAAAAAAATAAGTGGGAACATTAAAGATTCAAAGAAAAGGAGGAATGTAAGAACGTAGGAGTAAAGTACCCATCTTTCCATAAACTCTGTTCCCCAATGGCCACTAAAAGGTCCACATTTCCTCCAAGGAGGTTGTGACAGCAGGTCACCACAGAGATTTTTCAGAACAGGATGAGGGAAAGAGCTGTGCACTGACTGAGATTTAGTCAGGCCAGGTGGAGAGGTACAGGATGTTACCAGAATAGTACTGGTGCTATTAGGAAGTGAACGAATGGGAGGCAGTCTTTAAATTTACTCAAAGTATACAATTTTGGCAACTTTCCTTTTATGGCTGAAAGAATGGCTTCTAGTACTTACCTAACAAATGATATGATAATTGAAGCACTGCTTCAGGATATTAGGGCCTATTATGGACAGATCAAAGAACCTGTGAGCTGCATTAGCTATAATTTTGAGAGTAAGAACTGATATACTTGAGCTTTCATGTCATAAAAAAATCTCAAAAATTATTTTTAATTACATGAAAAATGGTGAAATTGTTTTTTCTAAGCTGTTTATTGATTTAAAACCATAAAAAAAATGATTAGCTAAGTCCTTAACATTTGAATCAGTTTCCTGAAAGCAGAATATGTTGTCTCAGGACAATAATACATCCTAATAGTTTAAAAACACCAAATTTTGCATTATTTTGCATCTTTTTACATTTACATGTTAGTTTCTCTGATTTAATTTGAATTTTATAAACAACCTAGGCTTTTTATCTACAAATCCGTCTAACAGTGAAGCTGAAGGCTAAACAGCAAACAAAAACATTCTGCATTAAAGTCTATACAGACAGAAATGCTCTTACTGAAATCATAACGGTTTCTCAAAGCAGATCTCACAGTTACGACCCCCAAATCCTTTCATTCTAATAGCAAAGCATAAACAGTAATTTCAATATTCGCTTCATCATGAAGTACTAGTTTAAATGGTCAATACATTTTTATTAGGTAACACTGTGTTGAAATGATAACAATGGAACCACCTTATGTGCTCATTATATATCAGGTATCAAAATGACCACTATCTCTATCTCAGTGACTCCTTACAAAAACTCCTTTTAGTAAAATCACTGTCATTTCTACTTCAAAGATAACAAAAGCAAATTTAGTGAGGATAAATAAATAATCTCAGGCAAGAACTGAGACATGTTGGAGCCTGGACTCTTCCAAGCCTCTGTTTCTAAGCCAATGCCCTTACCCATTATGTCATCCTGGGTTTTTTAATATCCATCATTTTATATTTTTATTATAAATTTATAATATTCTTTTATCATATAAAATTTTATTTATTGCACCCGAAAATTCTTAATTTTGTTACTTAAGTCATTCAACAAACATCAGATCTAAGTTTGCTTTTATCCTACCCTACGTTCAGTTAAAAAATGAGAAAAGTAATTTATTGACATAATTGTCACTTAAAGAACAAACTTTTATGGTATTTTTTGGGGGGGATTTGATTGTCAATATGGTTGACAATCAAAATGATACTTGTTTAAAAAAATAAGTCTAATTGATTTTTAATCAACATTTTTCTATTAATCTTGAGATTATTATACATGGGTCACAATTCCAAGAAACATGAATTTCTGGGAATATAAGGCTTCTTGTGCCAAGAACTGCTGAAAAATCTTTACTCCAATATTTGACATTTTATGCTCCTCTAAATGTATTCTAATGCATGGTCACGCTACAAAATGACTATCATTAGTGCTGTCACAGGCCATGGCTGTGGGAAGACCATGACTAATGCTAAGCTATCAGCACTGTCGGTGCAAGGTGTATTCTCATAATTTCTCAAACTGACCATGGAACCAATTTCCACTGATCCCTAAGTCATAAAACTTTACAATTACCCTGAGTTCATTAATAATGTATTACAGTTCTCATTCTCAATCAGAGTTTAATCAGACCCATGTCTCACAGGAAGGTTGACAAGTAAGCCACAAAATTATCCATATAAATGTCAAGATTTATTTTCCTAACATGAATGATCTAACCTAGTCAAGCATAGTTAATAATAAAATCACTCTTTCTGAGATTACCATTCACCTGATTGTCATACCCATTTTGGCCTTATATCTCAACCTCTCTAATGGTGGAGGTTATGAATATGGTCCACATAAACAGACCAATTTATATGAGTCATGTTCATTTTTATATTAAAAAATACAAAACCATGAAAACATATACTATTGCTTATTACTTGTTTGAAACAAAACCAAACGGTTCAATTTATTTCATGTCAATGAAATAAGTATTAGGAAAGAAAAAATATGTTACAATGGTAATTTTAGTTGTATATATCTCAGGCTGCCATCTTTGCCAAAGTCATAATGACATAATCTCAGAATACTTCCAAATAGGGAATTATGTATTAAGACACTCTTTAAAAGGTAACTGCATTGGAGGCGAGCCTGAGTGGCTCAGTCGGTTAAGCCTCTGACTTTGGCTCAGGTCATGATCTCATGGTTCGTGCATTCAAGCCCCATACAGGGCTCTGTGCTGACATATCAGAGCCTGAAGCTTGCTTCAGATGGTTGTCTCTCTCTCTATCTTTGCCAACTCATGCTCACTTGCTCTCTCTCTTTCAAAAATAAACATTAAACAAAAAAAGTAACTGCTTTGGAAAATTAACATAATCTTGCCTCTGCAGTGCATTTTGTCCACATTCTGTGAATAAAATTATTTGATATTTTAATAATGAAGGATGCATATAATAGATTCCGAATTCTTGTTGCTGTCTAGTTATTGTTATACTATCTACCCGTTCTTGATGCATTGTGATCATGCCATAAGTTGAAAAACATATATTATTTTCTCCACAATAAATATATGAATTCTTAGTTTTCTAGAAAGGTAACACATTAGATTACTAATTACATAAACATTTATCAATTTAAGAAAATGTATGCAAGAGTATAATTTATTTGCTTTGGGAAGACTGATAGAGGTAAACGGATAAATATATGTAAGATAAACAAATGCAGATGAAATTTTAGAAACAACATATTGATTGAGAAGTACTAGACTATCAAGGATGCTAGTGAAGAATTTTAATATCTTCTGCCAATTTTTATATACCGCCTGTCTTAATAAAAATACATTGTTTAGAGTAGCTTCCCTTCTGGGCACAAACAGACAAATTTGTTGACACAATTCTGACAGCTCCATTGAAGCAAAAAACAGAATTGCATTCATTTATTCAATTTCTAAGCATTAGATTCACAAACCTTTAAAAGAGGAAAACATTTTAATATAGATAATTAGAACAAAAAAACCAGTATTATATCATTTTACTTTATCAGACAAAATAAATTAGTATGGATTAATCAAAAATTTAAAAAGCAAATTTATTTATTTCTCTTTCAGTTGACTTATTTTATCTTAGGCAAGCAATTTAAATTTCACATTTATTAAAGTTAAATTGATAATACTGATAGAAATCTATAGGGTGTATTCAATGCTATGACTCTACACATGACTATGTAGAAGTTGTGATACATTTAGCATCATATTAGAAAAAGCTTCTACATAATAATTTTCCTAGATGCAATAACTTGACTTCTATTCAATGTTTTAATAGTAACAGGGCAAATACAATAAATATCTGACACTGCAAATATTATTTCGTAAGGACTACTACTTATTGAACCCTCTTTTCCAATTATTTATATCATTTCCTTCAGTTAAGGATACTTTATTTAATCTTATCTATTTTCTTTTCCTCCAATCACTCCTTTTTCAAGGAGATGTATATGCCTGTGATATTGTGATTTATAATAAGTAATAGACATTTAGTTATCATCATGTTTCTGGCACAGAATTCCTAAAACCTTTGGAATTCTCTATGAGAGAGTGATAAAAGTGTCTCCTATTAGGTTAATGAGCCGACTTTGGAACTCACCTAAGAATGGGAGTTAGTTGCCAGGGGGACCAACCATGAATAAAGGGGTAGAACTTTTAATCTCATCCCCTGATTCCCAGGAAGGGGAGAGGGCCCAGAAGTTGAATTCAATCACCAATGGCCAATGATTTGATCCATTGTGCCTTTGTAATGAAGCCTCCATAAAAGAGAAACAAAATCGAAAGCTACTACCTTTGCCTCCATATGCCAGAATGCCTCCACATGCCATGGTTCTGGGCTCCAAATTCCATGAAAGTAGAAGATCCTTTTGGGGGGACCTCACCCTACGTATCTCTTCATCTGGCTGTTGATCTGTATCCTTTAATATCTTTTGTAATAAATCAGTAATGTAGTGAGTAAATAGGTTTCTGGAGGTCTGTGAGCTACTCTAGCAAATTAATCAAAACCAAACAGGGGGTTGCAGGAAACTGTGATTTATGGCCAGTTGGTCAGAAGTATAGGTTACAACCTGGACTTGTGATTGTCATCAGACGGAAGAGAGTTATTGGAACCCGCAGTCTGTAGCCAGTGGATCAGAAACACATATAGCAACTGAGCCCTTAATCTGTGGAATCTGATATGATCTCCAGAAAGATAGTGTCAGAATTAAGTTGAACTCCATTATATCTATCAGATGTCAGAAAACTGATGGTATGTGGAGAAAACCCCAAAAACATTAAAATTGAGTGCAGAACCAATATAACATTTAATAAACTATTTCTTTTGTTGAGCCTGTTCTCTAATTATGCTTTCTTTTATGGATTGTATTTAAAACCTCTTTCATAATAGAACATTTCCATACATTTCTATAATACATGCAAGCAGATTTGATATTTCTACCATTTAATGTAAAGATGTAATTTCATAATTAATTTATTAAATTTGTATATTTTCCAAGCCACATGCTGATATGTATTATATTCCTCAAATATAAATGACTCATATATACAGAAGGTCTTTTATAAAAAGACTACATACTATTAGAAATATCTTTCTTTTTAAATTTAAAAAAGTTCTTAGAAGGAAAACATTTATATTTCTAAACCTCAGTTCATAATTGTTAAAAATCAGTTAATATCTAATGGCTAATCCAGGGTTCAACCTTAATGACATAGAAACTATTCAAGCTACAGGGGAAATGATAACACTATTCTATTCCTGTCTTCTTTCTTAGAATCTCTCAAAAGATTCTCTAACCTTGCACAATAAGTCACTGTCAACCTATGAAAACAGGTTGTTTCTCACTGCAAAGCAAATCCATTTGTTATGACAATTGCCCTTAGCTTACTATGAATTTAAAACACAAGAATACAAACTGAGAACAAACTGAGGGTTGATGGGGGGTGGGAGGGAGGGGAGGGTGGGTGATGGGTATTGAGGAGGGAACCTTTTGGGATGAGCACTGGGTGTTGTATGGAAACCAATTTGTCAATAAATTTCATATAAAAAAATAAAATAAAACACAAGAATACAAATTCTGATACTGAGTTGTGCTTAAGTGTTAGAGCCAAACTGGTTGAAATTATTAGGTGAAGGCACTTTTAGAATCAATCCACCTCATCTTCTTTAGAATGTGAAATAACTTTCACTCAGATCACCCACCCACATAAGTATGGGCTTGCTCCCACAACACTAACCACCAGACTAGGAAAGTAGAACCAGGAATGAGATTTAATTACTACCACCTTTTAAAATATAAACAAGATCTGCCCTACAAACTATTTTGTCAAAATATGCCCTTCACTCTAGTGTATTCTATTGTTTGGTATCCAGTTTTAAGCCTAATGCGTCTTAACTAGCTTAAAATTAGTATACTAGGTCCTTTTCCTATTTAAACTAATGCTCTCCCTAATTTAAATGTCATGGATGGGGAAATCATAATTTGGACCAAATTCTTCAAACCAGTAAAAATATATAGGGGTTTTACTTCCCTTCAATCATCTATAATTTAAATACAAATGTCTAACTTTTAATTTGTCAGCATTTTTATGGTATTAAAGGTTGATAAATGTCTCTAATTATCTCAATGAGTGTTGTGAAAGTCTAAGAATGATTCTCAAAATAAAATTAATATTTTAGGAGAAAAAGCTACAGCACCCAGCACTCTAAAAAGTGTAAGGAATATGAATCAAGAAAGTAGGAATTCTGGAATTAATAAGAATGTGGATCACTGGGATCAGGGAAAGTTCTGGTCATAGTACACATATCACAGGCAATATCTTCCCAGAGCAAGGCATAAAGGGATTCTACTCTTATTGATGTGTCAGGATGCTGAGAGTATTATAATTAAATATTAAAGAATTCAATTAGTCTGGAAAATGTCATTTGATCATTTAGCCAATGAACAGAAGACAGTAGTAAATAAACAAACATTAGAGTTGTGAGTGAACCTGGAAGCTATGACAAAGACTAAAAGTAAAACAAACAAGACCTAGAAAATCACTGGGGCCTCAGAAACCCCCAAACTGTGACACGACTCTAATACTGAGGCTGTTTTCAGACTCAACTGGAATCTTCTTGCTGTAATTCCAACAATCAGTAAGAGGATATTAGCAACTCAGAGCATCTGTGAGTGATCCCATATGAGTACCTACACCTATTTTTCACCATTCTTATTCCCCTAATTTCCTTTATATAGTAATTTTACCATTACTTAATCTTTAGATCCCCTCTCTGTAGAAGAAACATGCATAGTTCCCTCAAACTTTCCCATCCAAAAGGAATACACGAATGATTACTGTGTTTTAATCTAGCCAGAACAAGGATACATTACTTTCTGTGTGATTTTGAACAGGTTGTTTAAAATGGAATTAGACAAATTCCCGTTTCTTACAGGAAGAGAATGAAATAGGACAATGGAAATATGCTCAGTAAGATTTAAGGTGGTAGTATAGTTTCATCTAATTCTCTCCTTTGATCAAAATTGTTCAATGATGTTTTTAAATTCGCAGAACACAATTCAAATATCTTAATGCGGAGCTCAGGTCCTTCCCTAATGCCTTCTTCAACAGCCCTTCCGTATTCACTTCCCACTGCCCCTCTCTATGTAATTTTGGTGTAGTTACACTGAATTATTGCATTCATTCTTCCTGTGCTATAGATCTGCTTTTGCTCCTGCTTCTTTCCCCAACTCTATAAGCATTTCTACCCTCTCCTTCAAGGACCAATTCAATGTTTATTTTCAATAAAGTGACATTTCCAGATGTCTCTGCCTTCCCCCTTCCTCCAGGTAAAAAAGACTTCTCCCTTCTCTTACCTCTGAATCTAACCTTTCCTGTGTCTTATGGAGCATTTGACTCCATGCATCCTCTCTTTTCCTATTTTTTTTTTTCATATTCTCCTTATCCATTATCTCACTTCCTTCACAACTTTTAAGATTTTTATATGAAATTAATCAGGCATTAACAGGAAAAAGACTAAACCTTCTATTTAGATCTTAGGCACAAGCAACTTCCTTTGTTCTTTCAAGTTGTACTACTGCTATACACATGTATCATAAATTTCAGTTGTTTCCTTTTTTTTTTTTTGCATATCATAGGTCACATATGGAAATAAAAAACAGGAAATACATGTGGTAATGAAAAGAGAAAGACAGCAGAGAATTTTTCAAAACCTTAAAAAATCAGTTCTTTGGACAGGCACTGCAATGGCAGAGTTATTTTGAGACTGGTAAACACAGTATTGATACTGAAAAAGCAAAAAAGAGTGTGTCAGCCTATTGGAAAACAACTCATGACAGTGGAATTTAGTGCAAAGTGCTGAAATGTGAATGCGACTTTTGAGTTGTGAAATCTTGCCTAAAATCTATTGTTTTATAAATTTCCCTCACATGTGTGTGGACAGAAACATATATAAATATATATTTATATAATACATATATATACATATAATACATATATATTTATATAGTATATATATATATATATATATATTTATATAATACATGTATTTGATAACTATCTATCTATTATTTTGTTTTAGTCCAGTAACAATATCCAGGAAATAGTGAAGGGTGCAGATGCTTTTAAATGTCCCATTCTAAAGTACTCTCTTCATACACTAGATCTCAAATCCCACTTCAGCTGCAACCATATTTCTCCCTTTTCATTACTGCAAATTCTGAAAGCAACAACATTCACTGTCTTGAGTTACTCATTCCTATTGACTTCTCCATTAACTTCAATTTAGCTTCTTCACCCATTATTCCATAGGAACTCCTAATTTTCAAGTCATTGATGCCTTTCTTATTGCCAAATCTAGTAGGTATTTTAAATTTCTTATCTTTGCTTACCAATACTCAACATTCAAATTATCACCTAATTTTTCCCTAGTTTTTAAATTATTTGTATTGATTGATGACATTACACATCCGTGTATCTTACCTGACTGCATCCACCCAATCTCTCTGTTGGCTCTCCTTCCTCTTCTTATCGAATGGCAATCTGTAGACTTGTATGAGTGCCATCATATGTCAACACTCAGAATGAGTGGTTTAGTCCTGGAGTGGAGAGATTTGAACTATGGGCCAGAGCACATACTAAATCCCTAGTACTCAGTAAATGAGTTTCCAAGCATTAAAAGGGATATGTGTGTATATATGTATATATGTATATATGTACTTGTGTATGTATATGTATATACTGAATTAATAAATGAAATTCATGGTTTTCATCTTTAATTTTCTGACCATATTCTTTACATTGTAATAGTTCATCCACAAGGTAGCTCACAAGTACGGTCTTTGTAGATCAGAAATGTATTAGATTTGATTTCATATTCTCTATATTGCAAAGTTGAGAGCCTTTCAAATAGAAAATACTAACTAAAAACATTAAATAGGGGTACCTGGGTGGCTTAGTCAGTTAAGTGTCCAACTTGGGTTCAGTCATGATCTCAAGGCTTCTGTGTTCAAGCCCTGTGTCAGGTTCTGTGCTGACAACTCGGAGCCTGGAGACTGCTTCAGATTGCATCTCCCTCATTCTCTGCTCCTCCCCTACTTGTGCTCTCTGTCTTGCTCTCAAATATAACATTTAAAAAATATTTTAAATAAATGGAAATGGGAGAGAAGTAAAAAAGCAAGTCATGTGAATGGCTGATAAGCTTTATGACAGTGTGTCATAACTCCAAATTATTTGAAAGACATTATAGCATTATATCCATTATAGAATCGAGAACATGAAGCTGTCATTCCCAACATCCTTTTCTTCTACTTACTCTTAAATGTTGGGTGATTAGACTAACATCTCTTTGCTGTTGTTTTCTGGTTTGTGATTTTGGGATAATAATATTAACTCCTTATAAATTATAAGAATAAAATGCTCTACAGATAAAAAGTATAGCAAAGGACCTAGTATAGAGTAAGTATCCAATGGCATTTATTCATTTATGTATTATTGACCAACCTTTGTGGAGTTACTATTCCACATACAGTATTTTATGGTTATTTCTTATCCTTAAAAATCAATTATACATGATTAAACATGTATTTTTAGGACATAAGAAGTAAACATTTGTGTAGTTTTTAATAATATTTCAAGGCATCTCTTCAATAAATGGTACTAAGCTAATTGGATACTAACATTTAAAAGAGTGAAACTGGGGGCGCCTGGGTGGCGCAGTCGGTTAAGCGTCCGACTTCAGCCAGGTCATGATCTCGCGGTCCGTGAGTTCGAGCCCCGCGTCGGGCTCTGGGCTGATGGCTCAGAGCCTGGAGCCTGTTTCCGATGCTGTGTCTCCCTCTCTCTCTGCCCCTCCCCCGTTCATGCTCTGTCTCTCTCTGTCCCAAAAATAAATAAACGTTGAAAAAAAAATTTATAAAAGAGTGAAACTGGACCCATATCTTAAACCACTCACAAAAATTAACTCAAAATGAATTAAAGCCTTAAATATACGACCTGAAACCATGCAACTCTTAGAAGGAAATATAGGAATAAAGGTGCTTCACATGGGTCTTGATAATGATTTTTTTTTAAATGTGACACAGAAAGCACAAGCAACAAAATGAAAACATAATAAACAAGTGGGAGTGCATCAAACTAAAAATGTTCATAGCAAAACAAACCATCAATAAAGTGAAAAGAAAAACTATGGAATGAAAAAAATATATTTGCAAATCATATATCTGATAAGAGGTTAATATCCAAAATATAAAAATAACACACGCAACTCAATAGCAAAAGTCAAATAACCTAATTAAAAATGGACAAAGAGCCTGAATAAATATTTCTCCAAAGAGAACATTCAAAAGGCTAATAGGTACGTGAAAAGATGCTCAACATCACTATTTATCAGGTAAATGCAAACTAATACTATAATTAGATAGATATCATCTCATGCATGTTAGAATGACCATCATCAAAAAGACAAAAGATAAATGTTGACATGGATGTGATTCAAAGGAACCATTGTGCATTGCTGTTGGGATTGTAAATTGGTACAACCACTATGTGAAACAGTATGGAGGTTCCTCAAAAATTTAAAAATAGAACTACTATATGATGCAGTAATTCTACTTTGGGATCTAATGTATTTCCTCATTATTTATGGTTGAATAAAAACCATTCACATATACACATACATTATTCAACCACAAAAAATGAGGAAATCCTACTATTTGCAAGGACATGGATGGACCCTGAAGGCATAATATGCTGAATAAAATAAGTCAGACAGAAAAAGACAAATACCGCATGATCTCACTGATACATGTAATCTAAAAATAAAAAAAAACACAAAAAAATAAAACAAAAACTCAGAAGAAGAGATCAGACATGTGGTTATCAGAGGGGGAGGGAGAATTGAAAGAAAGTGGTCAATTCAGTACAAACTGCCAATTATAAGACAAGTAAATAAATACTAGGGATGTAATATACAACATGATGACTATAGCTAACACTGCTGTAAGATATATAAGAAGGTTGTTAAGAGAATAAATCCTAAGAGTTCTCATCACAAGAAGAATTTCTTTTTTTATTCTTTTTTAAAAATTTTTATTGTATCTATATGTAGAAGATGCATACTAGCCAAAACTATTGTGGTAATATTTTCATAACATATGTAAATTGAGCTACTATGAAATACACCTTAAATGTACACAGTGCTGTATGCCATAATTATTTCTCAATACAACTGGGAAAAATTTTTAATTAGTATTTCATTTGTCACATTCTGGATTAGCAGAAATTCAGTATTTTTCTCTAATGCTCAAGTTTACACTATGAATCAAATAAAACTACTTAATAATGAAAAGGGTTAGGAGAACGACACATATTTTGCTATGATTAAAAACTAATCTGAGAGCAGCTGAACTGCATGTAGTAATTGTGGTCCCAATATTATAATTTCCTAAAAAAACAAGGCTCAGGGGTGCCTGGGTGGCTCAGTCAGTTAAGCATCGGACTCTTGGTTTCAGCTCAGGTCTTAACCTCAGGGTTCCTGAGATTGAGCCCTGGTTGAGCTCTGCATTGACAGCAGGAAGTGTGCTTGGGATTCTCTCTCTCTGCCCCTTCCCTACTTGCACATGCTCTCTCTCAAAATAAATAAATAAAAATAAAATAAAATAAAAAGATTGTTTCATTTTCACAGTTTGAGTTTTTACTTTATCTGATGTTGCCTTTTTGTTTAGGTTCATGTAAATTTTCAATATAGGAAACTATATTATGATTACTACTTAATTTATATTTGCTGTGGATTGTTTGATCTAAGAGTAAGAGTATATATATTAGAACACACAAAAAAATTACTAGAGGAAAAGAATATCATATTTTGCTCATAAATGTACTATACAAATGTCAGAAAGGTTAATACAATTACATTCAATCCAGTCAGTCTTAAATTAATGTAAAGTTTATAGTATTGAGCAAAGTTACAAAGATTTGTACTGTTAACAGATAAAAGTTATAGAAGTGATCTAATAATGAAATTTCCAGAAAGCCAGAACTTAATTGCTTTATTTCTTAGACTATTCTACCATTATTATTTGTTGTACAATGAAGTTTTAACTGCTTGTATATTTATCATTACCTGGAAATTAATTTTTTTATAATATGAATTATCATCAGACTATATAACTATACAAGTGCAAAAACAAAAAAAAATCATGCAATACACTATTCTAACAGAACAATCTTTTCACTTCCAATTTTTTCACTTCACTTATTTCTTTGAATCCTATTTTTGTTAGTCTTTTTAATTGGATATTGAATAGTTAATTTTTTTTTTTAATTTTTTTTTCAATGTTTATTTATTTTTGGGACAGAGAGAGACAGAGCATGAACGGGGGAGGGGCAGAGAGAGAGGGAGACACAGAATCGGAAACAGGCTCCAGGCTCCGAGCCATCAGCCCGGAGCCTGACGCGGGGCTCGAACTCACGGACCGCGAGATCGTGACCTGGCTGAAGTCGGACGCTTAACCGACTGCGCCACCCAGGCGCCCCTTGAATAGTTAAATTTTGAAATACAGCTAGGCATAGCTCCCTACTTGTCCTGGTATCATATAGTCCTCTTCAGCCTACATATTTCACTTTGTATAGCCAAGTACATATGTGATGATCTTTCTGACTGAATTGACAACTAAACGCATAGATGAAACATAAAATTAACTGCTCTATTATTATAATAGAACTCAAGGTATTTGAAAATACATGGAAAAGAGCATGACTACCTTTTTATGAATAACTGACAATGATGTGGATAAAACTTGGTTCTCAAATCAGTTCTAGAACTGCCTTGGTTGGACATATTCTAGCAATTTGAGAATGGGTGAATTATTCAAATTCTCTGTGCCTCAATTTTCTCATCTGTAAATTGAATAAATAGTAATAACTAATCCATTATGTTACTGTAAGCAATAGACTATCTAAATACTATGCTCATTGCTTGTTACTTGTACTCAGAAATTATTACAGTAGCTTGTTGTTATATTTCAGCCAATGAAGTATTTATATTCACAGAAAAGTAAAATATCTTATATTTAAATAAATGTATGACATTTATTGCTAATTATATAAACAGAAGAGGTTAATTCAATTGTTTCAAAGTACAAATGGCTCAGTATTAATGTACTGTTACCCTGATAAGACTAAGTATATTAATTTCTTAGGCTGCTATCATAAAGTACCATAAACAGGATGGCTTAAAAAAATGGAAAATTTTTGAGTCACAGTTCTGGCGACTAACGGTAAAACCTAGGTGTAGGGAAGGTTGATATCTTGTCTGGTTGTGAGGGAAATATCTGTTTTCCTCTCAACTTTTGGATGGGTGCCTTCTCCCTTTGTCTCCTTACATGTCTACTCTTTTATTCATATCTCTGTGTCCAGAGTTCCCCTTTTTAAGAGGAAACCAGTAATACTGGATTAGAGCTTACCCTAATGACCTCATTTTAACTAAATTGCCTCTGCTAGAACCCTATCTCAAAATAAAGTCACATTCATAGGTGATGGGGCTTAGGAGTTCAATGTATAAATTTTGTGGGTGTGCAATTCAGCACATTACACTAAGTATATAAATCTAGTTTTTCATTTCACTGACCATTTGATGCTTTTCTACCTAATACTAAATGTTTATTTAGAATAAAAATACTACCTTCAATTTATGGAATTTTATGTATTGTATAATACTTCCATATTCTGTAAATTCACCTCCACTCTGTCACACTGCTCCTCAACTCCTTGTGCCACATGCTCCCCAGCTCGGTCTCTCCTCTACTTCTATGATTGTCCTTTCTTGGTCTCCTCCATTGACTCTCTTTTGCTGCCCATAGTTAAATATACATATTGTCAAGGAAAGCGTTGCTTCTTTCTAGAGAACTCATGTGTTGTATGTACTAATTCACATTTGACTTCAACCAAAAGTATTAAAATCTTAATTGCCTGTGGAATATACCTGTTCCACAGGCATCTCAAACTTAAAATGCCTAAAACAGAATCCTCCTCCTTATTCCTTCCTAATAGCTTGACTTAAATACAGTTCAATTAAATACACCATAATTAATTACTCAGTCACTATATCTGAAAGGTTGATAACATTAATTTCTCTCCCTTGTCCACCGCAACTGGCTCACAATATTTGGTTGATATTACTTAAGGTGCTCCTCACATTTAACCCATGTCCTCCACCTACATTATTGATTTTTTAATCTTAGCCCTTAATATCTCTCATCCTGCTATTATACTGATTTCCTGAAATGTATACCTGCCCTAACTCTTGTTAATCTATTCTCCTCTCACTTCTCAAGAATGAAAGCTAACCATTTTCCTCTTTGAAAATGTAGTTTGGCTGCACAGAAGAGTTAACACTGTTCACTTTGCTGTACAAATAATTTCACAATTTTGTTCTATCTGCCTTTGAATTCTCTGCATCTCTGCCTCACTACATTGATTACAGTTTCCCAGGCTCGTTAAATCATTTTTCTACTTCACTACTTTGGGCATGTGCGAATATTCCCTTGCTGAGGAACATCCTTTCCACTTCATCTTCCCTGTCTCTCCCTACCATCTATTTTTCACCCACATCTCCCCATGTAAAAATGCCTATCCATCCTTCCAATATCATTTCATACAGAACCTTTTCAGTGAAGCCTTGCGAGACTTCCCTAGAGAGAAAAGTTCTCTGTCCTTTGTGTCCCTGTGACCCTTTGTCAGTATACCGTAGATTATGCTCTACCTTCCCTTCATAGGATTATACCTCTATTAGACTCTAAACTTCTCAAGGGGATGCTATGATAATGACCAAGAGACTCAGAGACAAGTTAAGATCCTGGCTTTGACAACTATAAGCTGCTGACTTCTAGAATTTGCATAAACTCCCTGAATATTAGTTGTATCATATGAAAAGTGGGGAAAATGATACCTATATTTCCAGCTGATTGGATGATTAAAGTATATATTATCTAAAGCATTTAATGCATTCAAATATTACCATTAGAAGTAATAATATTGTTGCTATTACCGCAAATTCATGATTAAGGCAAGTCATGTGCTCAAAGTAGCATTTCACTAATAAATGTTTTTCACAATAATTTAATAAAATGGACAATAAAACCACACCCACACTTAATTAGATGAGAAAACAGGTCCCTAAGAAGGTAAATTTCTCATCCAGTTTCACAAGGGTAATAATTGCTAGATCTAAATTTAGAACACAAATCTTCTGACTTTTCTTTGAATACTTCCTGTATCATGAATTTCATAATTCCACTTTATGAAGACATAGTCCTGTAAATGTTTCCTATTTCTAAAAAAGCTATAGTGCCCAGGCACACATACCTGTGGCATCAACTGATGAAGTATTTCTGTGTATAAAAGATACACTTCAGTAAAAGAACCATAACATAAACATGATCAAAGACTTCATGAAGTTGAGCCTTTCAAGATAATCTTAGAATTTAACTGCATTATAAAAACAGAAATGGCAAGGCATATCTGAGTATTTTATATCTTTGTCTGCTTTGCTAGCAGTTAAACTGCAAAATACATTTCAGAATTGTTTCTGTGAAGACAGTATTTATTAAATGAGGGCATATGTATTAATTAAATAAATAAATAATTAAATGATTAATTCCAAGTTCCCATGTTATGGTAGATTAGTCAAAAAAGTTAACCTTTACAAATTGTGATCCTTTTAGTTAATCTAATTCATGCATTTCGTATTCACCATGCACAATATTCAGCAGCAATGTATTCATTCATTGATTCATTCATTCATCAAATATTTGTTTAAATGCAGTCAAGCAAACATTTATCCGGCTAACACTGTGCCAGATACTTGAGTACAAGCACATGAACAAGATAGACATGGCCCTTACTTTCTCAAGATTTTGAATCTATTGGTAACCTAAGGTACTTTAGTTGTATTTTATCAAGAATTATGGAAAATGCTTCTTTTTTTTTTTGAAAGTTTATCTATTTATTTATTTTGAGAGAGACAGAGACAGTGCAAGGGGGAGGGGCAGAGAGAGACGGAGGGAGAGAAAATCCCAAGCAGGCTTCCTGCTGCCAGAGCAGAGCCTGTCACAGGATTTGAACTCATGAAACTGTGAGATCATGACCGGAGCAGAAACCAAGAGTCAGAAGCTTAACTGACTGAGTCACCCAGGTGCCCCAGAAAATGCTTCTTAATTTAGCAGTACATTTTAATCATGAAAGAAAAGGCAACTGTTAGGTCAAAGATGTCATTTTTTTTTCAAATAAAGTTTTCCCTATAAGATTTCATATTGTCTCAGTGTGATGTAAACATAAGCATATGATTTTGCTTTTGTTTTTAATCCCTACTTTGAAATAGGATTCTCACCAATCCTAGCCAGTACTGTATCACATCTCAAAATGTCCTACATATTAGCTCTTGAGGCATCATTCCTTTGTAAAATGTAAATAAAAGGAGATGAAAAAAGCTTACGAAGAGGCACAATATGAGAATGTTTTCCTTTTCCAATGTACTAGGAAGTAATACATAACTGGATAGAATTGCTTCTGTTTAGAGGAATGAAAGGATATATTGAAGTCAGTAAATGCATTTTCTTTGAGTAAAAGGGTTATCACACAGACATTTGTAACTTTAGAGATGTCACTGCTATAGCCGCAGGGTTTTAGAAGGAATTTCTGCACTTCAGGATGAAGATGACTGAGGTTCTATTCCCCTTAATATGAGAAAAAATGACTTATAAATGAAGATTTAAAGTACTGGAGTCAGCTTTGAACTAGTCAAGCTTGAAACTAAACTCCCATCTCACCTAGTAAAGCTCTCACTGCCAGAATGTTTCCTGGTTGTGGAGGATAAATGACAACATGTACCACCAGAAGGGATACTATATACAGAAGTTAAAAGTAAGTGTCATCAACTCATAAAATAAATATAACTTATAAGAAGTCATGTGCATTTTAAGTTCAAAGTAGCCCTACATTATGCAGTAATTAGACTAAAGTGGTGTTTACATTACTGGGAAAAAAAAAAAGTTTTCATTTTGATTTGATCAAAATCTATTTCACCACTTTGGGGCACCTGGGTGGCTAGGTTCGTTGAGTGTTCAACTCTTGATTCAGCTCAGGTCATGATCCCAGGGGTGTGGGATTAAGACCCCCAGAGCATGGGACCCACTTGGGATTCTCTCTCTCTCTCCCTCTGGTCCTCTCCCCCACTTGCTCCCTCTCTCTCTCTAAAATATAAATAAATAAATAAATAAATAAATAAATAAATAAATAAATAAATAGAAAAATCTATTTTGCTTCTTAAACTGAAGAATAATGAGACATTATTTGCACCTCCTCTGTCCAATTCTATCTTCTGAATTTTTATTTATTTATGAGATAAAGAGAGACAGAGCATGAACGGGGGAGGGTCAGAGAGAGAGAGGGAGACACAGAATCTGAAACAGGCTCCAGGCTCTGAGCTGTCAGCACAGAGCCTGATGCGGGGCTGGAACTCATGGAACGCGAGATCATGACCTGAGCCGAAGTCGGTCACTTAACCGACTGAGCCACCCAGGCGCCCCTATCTTCTGAGTTTTTTAAGTGGAGGAAGAGCTAAAGGCAAAAATACTATATACAAAAAGAAACTAAAATTAAAATCTGAAACCAAAGTATAATGAAATTTAAAGAATGATATCAATTTATTCATATATTCATTTAATAGTAGAAGGTATATTTATCTAACACCGTCAGCTAAGTCAATTACAATGTTAATTTTATTCTAAATGTTGTACAGACCCAAAAGAAAATGACAGTTATTTAGTTCAAATAAAACATAACATCATTTAAATATATATTTACTTATAGTTAGATGTGAGACAAAAATGTGCATTCAACAAATCCAAAGACCTTTTAAGTAATCTGTAATTATGAACTGTGTATGATGTAAGTTACAGTGAATTATGAATACACAACAAATACTTTGCACTGATTGAATGACTATGAATATTATAAAGAGTGTGGTTTCCTCAAAAGATCTGTTCTAGTGGTAATGAGTGTTTCACCATTTCCATATCTGGATAAAATAGAAATTGTTGTCAGAGTGTCTGGGAGGCTCAGTCAGTGAAGCAACTGATTCTTGATTTCGCATCAGGTCATGATCTCACAGTTCATGGGATTGAGCCCCACATCAGGTACTGCACTGACAGCACAGAGCCTGCTTAGGATTCTCTTCTGCCTCTCTCTCTGCCCCTATCCTACTTGCAATCTCTCTCTCTCAAAATAAACAAACATTAAAAAATTAGAAATTTTGGGGGCACCCGGGTGGCTCAGTTGGTTGAGTGTCTGACTTCAACACAGGTCGTGATCTCACAGTCTGTGAGTTCGAGCCCCTGGTTGGGCTCTGTGCTGACAGCTCAGAGCCTGGAGCCTGTTTTGGATTCTGTGTCTCCCCCTCTTTCTCTGTCCCTCCCTGCTCATGCTCTGTCTCTCTTGCTCTCAAAAATACATAAAACATAATTTTTTTTAAATTAGAAAGTGTCACTAAAATCATATATTGAGGTTCATTTTTCACTTTGATAAATAGCAAGGATGACAAAAACTATATTCTATAACATCTGGTAAAATATATATATATATATATATAAACATTTCACCTATGGAAAAGAAATAATTTTTTAAAAAGGTAGCAGGCTAAATTTTAGACTATAACAAAGACTGCAAGGGAGTATAAAATATCTAAAAGTTAGAGAGGCAATGGTATAGTCAAGGCTTTAAAAAATGGCACTGATCAATAAAGAGTTTTGACTTAAAATGATACATTCTGCTGACATAACCAAGAGGAAATTGATAAGGCCATGGTAAATAAATAAAATGTAAGATTAGAAGGACTTTTAAATATAGTTAAATATATCAGAAAGACAGGGGATAGAACAGACCTTCTATTAAATGGATTAAATTAACAGATAACCTATTCTAAGGAAATGGGTCTTTACTACAGAAGACAGGATATTGTTTTATACCAAGATATCTCTAAACTGCTATCAATCCAAGAATTAGATATTCTCAACAAATTATTTCATCAGAGATTTAAAAGAGAGAGAGAGAGAGAGAGAGAGAGAGATGGAGGTTTTAAGACCAAAATTGAAACAAATTAAACATCATTTCATTACAAAGGGGAAAGACAGGCAAATCAAGATAACAATTACCAAAACATGTGGTCATCCAATTATCTGTTGGAATTACCATTTATTTAAAAACAAAGTTTAGTAATTCTTGAAAACCCATTTCCCCTTCCACATAGAGATACTTTAAATTTAATTGTAACTAAGCAGGGATTATTTACAGTGAATCAGACATGGAGGGAACCTAAGGAAGGGGCAACCTTATAATCTCATGTGGGAACAATTCAATACAGCCAGATACAACTCCAATAATATTTGAACAGTTCTGAAAAATAAAGATCAAAATCAGATTAAGCAAAATTACAGAAGTTATGGGTCAGTTTTGTGTCCTCAATTCTTTTTTGTTTAATAAATGAATCAAAGAACAATGATGCAAGCATTTTCTTAAGTCTAAAATGCAACCCCCAAATTCTGACAACTACATTACAAGTTATTCTAATGGAGAGCAAAAATAAATTATTTCATATGTACTCTAGGATAATTGCAGAATTAAAAGGACATATTGAAAAGAGGAAAAAGGAAATTATGGAATCAGAGCTACATATTGCTATATTTGAGTTTTGAACAAAATAGTATGATTTAAATGATTGCATAATTAACACGTTAAATACAAAGAGGTTTGCAAAAGCCCTTGAAGGGTGACAAAAAGGGTAACAAAATTATGTTGCTGTCAAAGAGATTTTTTAAAAGTATTCTAGAGTTCAAGACTAGTGAATTTTGTTGTTGTTGTTTTGTTTTGAGATGTGAGGAAATTAGTTGAATGACTTACCAGAGTTAACACAGTTGTTCAGGAAAAAGCTGGAAATTCATTGCTGACCTTGTTTGTTCCACCAAATTAAAAATGCAACTAAAAGATTCCCATGGGGGTGGGGGTGGAATTAAAAAGAGCCCCAGGGCATATCATAGGAATCTTAAAATATCTGAAGGTTTAGTTGAGGAAGAGGTGTTAATTGATCGTTTTTAATCACTTAAGTAATGTAATTAGAGAGGTGGAATCAAAAGATGAAATTAGGAGGACACAGATACTCATTTCAAATATAAGCGCATTTTCAAAATGATTACTGAAAGATGAAATGAAATACCTTTGGGAAGTATTGAATTATTCATTAGTAGAAATGTTCACATTTAAAGGGGATAAACATAAGTCTGAAGTACTGGAGTTGGGATTCAAGAACCATTGGGATGGTTAGACTAAATGAAACCTTATCTCTTACAAGTCTGTCATTAAAATTGCATGCTCAAAAAGTGACATATTTTCAGAAAGTGGCAAACATCGATTGGCCAGGTCACTTAATTGCTGAATTCTCTAAGATTTGGGGAACTGTTCAAATAAAACTCTGTATTAAGGTTGAAGGATGAAGTAACAATATTTTAAAACATTTTTATTTCCTTCAATTGAGTTACAGAGCTAAATTACAGACCATTGTGTATCTGATACTACTGTATGTACTCAGGAATTGAGTACTAAAAAAATAGGTGACACAACAAATCTAGCTTCTAGAAAAAGACTGAGGAACACAGTGGTCCTTCCAAGTAACTCAATTCTTCTCCATTCAGAATTTTCCAACCATTTAATTGATTCTCCTTATTGATCCAACCAGGACATTTGATTCATTGATTTTCATTACTCCACTTAAAAATCTCAAGTTCTACAGGGAGCTTGGGTTACCTATGCTATTATGAAAGATAAGAAAAACTAAATCTTCAAGAGTAAACTACCTCAGATAACAAATAGTATGTGTTCTGGTTGACTTTCCTGTACTTACCGGCTTTTTGGTTTGTCAGTTGTTGACAGATCTCTAAAATACACTGTCCTAACCAAACTGCAGAGCATCCTGTCTGCCTTTTAGTTTGGAGTCACTGTTCATCTTGACCTTGCCATTTGTGTAAGTATCAGACTGGGTAATGACCTTATTTGCTACTATACTGCAGTCCCTAGTTATCTGCTTGGCATTTATGGTCAGCTTTTCATTTACAGCCTGATGCTGACATATTCCCCAGACAATACTATATGTTACTCATTAGCATTAGTGTCCTCTCTCTAAAATCATGGTCTAACATAAATCCTCTTAGAAACATTGTGCTCTGAAATTCTTATGAACCTGTAGCAATTTACTAGAGAAGTAATTGTTTCACCTAAAATTGTACTACTTCAAATCATTATTTGAATACATGCTTTTTTCTCATTAAAATAAGACATGTTTTCTTTCAAAAGAGAAAAGTCAATTATATTTTATTATGTTTATGAGAGTAAATGACAATGTGATGCATAGAAAAAACTATCTTTAAACATTGCAGTACTATTTGAATTATGTAAACATCTCTAGAAGATTTCTTAAGATAATTTATTTTCTGTATCTTTAATGACTTTAAGAAAGTCTATGTAACTTGCATTTGCACATTGTAAAAGCAAAGTGACATTTATTAATATTAATTTGTATTTCCTGAAGCATATTATTCATTTTCAATACCGTATTATGTACTGTAATATTCCATCATGTTTATTCAATGCTGATTTTTAAAAAAATGACAACTCATACTCTAAAACCAATTAGCAATTTAAATGTAGTGAAAGAATATTAGTCAAAACAAGATATTTTCATTTTTTCTAAAGCAAAAAAGCTTAAGGACATCATTGTCTTCTCTACTTTTTAATGTAGCTATTAACAATACCCAAGAATTTGTATGCATATTTTATATCCTTTAATTAAATTCACTTCAAGGTCCTAATTTATGTACAAAATATAAAGATAAATATATGCAGTGTTTTTGAAACTTTATAAGTAAACTTTTAAGGAAAGTTTAACAGGAACAAATTTCAGCTCAGGTTTGACTAATTTCATATAGGTGAATGGAAAATTGAGTTAGTATGCTGAAGTTAAAAATTATGATTTCTGGCAAATTATGACAGATTAAAAAAAACTATTTTCCTTTAATAAAATTTTGATAATGAAAGTCCATTGCCAGATTACCAAGATACAACTTGTTTCTAAAAAGATGCAACTAATTATATGGGTTTAAGTTGTTTTATTAGGATATTGTTTTAATAGGACTTAATTCATAAACTATTTTCCTTTAAACATATGCAATTGTAGATGTGACATAAATATTTAAAAATATGCCACTTAAACACTTGACATCCAAATTATTAGGTACCATTTTGTTGTTGATAATGATATTTTATTGTTTTAATGTAAACTGCAGTTCTCAAAGTGACGTCTTTGAGAACAACAGCATCACTGTCACCTAGAAACTTGTTAGAAAAGAAAAATCTTTGACACCATCCCAGACATACTAAGTCAGTAACTCTGAGGGGGAGGTCAGGCAATGGGTGTTTTAACAAGTCAACTGAGCAATTATGATGCATGCTAAAGACAGAATAACTAATCTGGATGTTCTCAACATTGGTGAAATATTAGAATTATCAGATGAATCAATATAAATAGATTCATAAGTAACATCCTATACCAATTAAAATGAATTATCTGATGAGAAGACCAGAGTTTGTTAAAGCACCCCAATTTTAATGTGTAGTCAGGGCTGAGAACCACTTCTCACCTAACATCTAAGAGAGCTTATTTCATTCCTTTTTTACTTCTGTGGAACTGAAGGCATGCCTGTTATTTCATTGACATTGCAAAAGTTACTGCCAGATCAACAAATTTTAATATCCAATGAAAATCTTTCCCTTTTTTGCCTGTTCTACTGATGGGAAACATACAATGCCTTATTTTTTGTATTGTAATAGGTATGCCAATTTAAATCCACTACTACCTATATATAGATAACATCTTATTAGTAATTTTAAACAAATATAAAAGTGACCTGAAAGATTCATTGCTCTTCTAGACTGCCCATCTTACCACATAGTATTGGTTTCCTAATAAATATCTAGGTGGAGTTAATCAGAGTGGAGATACATCATAAGTACACTGAATTTGCTGCTCATTTAACAATTTAGCTAGTTCCTACTATGCTATGGAATTAATCTTTACCTCCAGAAATAAAACTAATAATTTATAATGAGAGTGTAGAAATTTAAAACTGACATAGAAATACAGGCAAGTAGTAATACTTTAGTAATAGTATTTTAATACTATCTAACTAGTCTACGTAACTAAATAACTAATACTATCTAACAAACTCAGTTACATCAGAGATTTGACAGACATTTACAAAGTTTGAGTATCCATGGGTACCTGAGTAGCTAAGTCAGTTGGGTGTCCGACTTCAGCTCAGGTCATGATCTCATCGTCCATGAGTTTGAGCCCTGCGTCAGGCTTTGTGCTGACAGCTCAGAGCCTGGAGCCTGCTTTGGATTCTGTGTCTCCCTTTCTCTCTGTTCCTCCCCCACTCGCACTTTGTCTCTCTCTCAAAAATAAATAAAGATTACAAAAAAAAAATATTAAAGTTTGAGTACCCAAACATTTTAGGTAGCAGGTTTCTTTTAGTTATTTTGTGATTCATTACTCTAAACTCAGTATTTCTAAAATAGTTGTAATATCTAAAATTAGGGGATTCATTTATACCTACAAAATTATGAATAAAACAGTTTACATGGGAAGTAGATAATTTTCAAATAATTTTATGTTTACAATATTTAACACTGAGTTAATAGTTGATAACATTGTAATCATCCCATTTTTCTAAAGCAAAAATAGCAAATGACTTTTTTTTTAATTTGTACAAAATAAGCTTATGCTTGATTGGAATAATTGATTATTGTACAAAATGTCTTCAATATGTGTGAAAATTTTAGAATCTACATTGTGTCTTCCTCCTTTCTTTCCTTTATTCAATACAACACTAATTATTGACACTTTTTCATGAAATAGCTCTCAGATATCTTATTGTAAGCCTCATAGCATTATGCCCACAATTTAACTCAGTGCTAATACTTTTTTCTGCCTCCAGTTTCCCTCAATCATCCTAAATGCAGATGTGGAATAATTTTCAAGAAGTAGTAATTCTTCCCATCATGAAGTAAACTGAATAAAAGACCAGCTATTCTAAACTAGTACCTTCAGGTTTACATGAAAGTTTCTTCAATGCCCAATATCAGTTCATTTCTCACTAACTCACTTCATACTTTTTTTTACTTTCTTTCTCTCCTACACTGTATGTCACAAATTTACCTTGATTAATATTATGACCTTTCCCCAGAGGTCTGGATTGACTAAAAATCTTATGAAAAACTTGTGTTTATCAGTCTGAAATCACAAATCATGCAGCCTCTAAAGGTCATTTTTATTTTCTTTTTAAGAATTTCAAAATGGTACATTTTTTTCTTTTCAAATACGTGGGTTAGAATATTTCTTCTGCAAAAATAAATATTGTTCAGTTAAGAATGATACATTTAATAAAATAGATACTAATTTGGGGGAAGATCCAAATGTTCTAAGAACAAGAATAAGGACATAGAGAAATCATGAAAAGATGTCTACAAGCACGCGAAATTGAATACATGCACTACCCTTTTGTTAGAGCGTCTATATAGATAGAACATATTTCTTTTTAATTATTGTTTTTGAGGAAACATATTTGGAGAATTATCTAGAGAATGTGTGTGTATACATAGGTTTCCATGCATTTTATGGAAAACAATACTTGCTAAACGTTCAAGGATCAAACGCTTTTAAAAACAGCTTATCTGCCAGAAATCAGTTTTGCTTCTACTAAAATACAACTTGTTCACTCTCTCTATTGATCATATTTGTCATGTTGTATTTCAGTTATTTAGGAAAACCTCAAAAATTATTTTTTAAAGTTTATTTATTATTAATTTTGAGAGACAGAGAGAGAGAGAGAGAGAGAGAGAGAGAGAGAGAGAGAATCCCAAACAGGCTCTGTGCTGTCAGCACAGAGCTGGACATGCAGCTCAATCTCACAAACTGTTGAGATAATGACCTGAGCTGAAGTCAAGAGTCTGACACTTAACTAAGCCACCCAGACACCCCCCAAAATTATTTTTTGAGTAATAATTGTATTAAATATAATTTCCAGTTATATAAAACAAAAAGTCTATAATTGTAGTAGTTATAATTATATGGGGTACACACATAAACTATTTTTGTCTTTATGAAAATCTACTCAGGCTTCCTTTTATAAGAATGCTTCATTGTTTTCCATTTACTACTTATTTAAGCATTCTTTGACAGTATGTTTCATGGGAAATTTAAGAACATATATATTTACATTCTTATATAAATGCATATCTTTATATATGCATATATAAACATATATATGTACATTTATGCAATATATACAACATAGGTATATTTATGTAATATATATAGAGAATATATATATATATATATATATATAATTTTTTTATTTGTAAGAGACGCTTACATTTTTTATATACCAATGTTTTCTTATTTTGAAATACACCCTAATCATGTCTGTGAAACACTTCAGCACACTATATAAAGGATAGGAGAGATGGGGTGAGATTCGCTTACCTTGTATATGAATGAAGTCTAGTGTACCTCGGTTTCCTGGAGCTGTGAAGATTCAAAGAAAAAGTCATAAGCATGTGATCCCTCTATAAGACACCATGAACCTACAAGTGGAGGCCAACAGGAATGTTACTGTTAGAGCTGGAAAATTATCATCTTTGGAGAGATTAATTGAAGAATATTAAATCTTGACTCATACTTATGGGAAACACAATCTCCTTTATAAGCTAAGAAAACAAAAAAAGATTTAAAGAGTTGATTCATAGATGACCATACAAAAAAGGAGAGTGAAACTGGTAATAGCAACAAAGGTATTAGCATGATAGTTCTTATAGACCATACAGCAATGTGATCATATCACCATAAACTGAAACATCATGAAATTGGGCTACCTACTCAGCCATTTATGGAATGAACTTTAAAGAAAAACTAAACTGAAAAATGTCCTTATCCAAGATGTATAAGTGATGTGAAATATTTGCTAACAATATTAAAGGTCACTGAAAAATCATGGACATGAAATGGTCAATTTAATGCAAATATTCACCCTCTTAAACTCACATTATGGAAAATACTTATCTTGCTCACAAAATAGATGCTTTTCCAGATGTCTGACATACAAGGTGCATGGAGTGGTTATAGGCTTGTGTCAGGATGTGTGATAATAAGTATATAAAGTTACTTCTCTATTCTCAACTGTGCAGTATGAAGAATCACAGACTGAAGAATTAATTGAATAATGCCATGAAAAAGTTATATATTAGAAAGATTACAATGAGAAGTCTTGTCACCAAATTGAAAATAAATTTGAGTAGGAAAACTGAAACAAAGAAGACCATCTAATGCTTTCAAAATGTGATTATAGGAATCTGAGCCACATCAATATTAGTGGGTATCAAAACTCGAGTTCACATTGGGAAATATGGCAGATGGAATTGAAGGGACTTAGCAGCTCATTGTAAGTGAAATGAGGGGTGTGAAGGAAATATTAAACTTAAATAAGACTCCAGGATTTGATTTTACTTTTTGGTAATTTAACTTAAATAGAAGACATTTTCAGAATGGAGAAATAATAAGTTTTGTTTGGTCTCTGTTGAGTTGTTATTCATATGAAATTTATGAATTGAACTATGACTTCTTACATCAATGAAGAACTCTAAGTAGAGAATAAATGACACCTGCTTTTGTATTTTCAACATTTTTGGTAATTTCATTATTATTCTTTCTGATATCTACCTTCAGTCAGGATTTCATAACTACTATTTTGTTTTATCTTTCTCCCCAAATTGTTGAGAAACCCTCCTAGCAATATAGAGACAACATTCAATTTTGTGGTTTTGGTTTGTTTGTTTGTTTTATGGTTCAGCAATTATTTTCTCACAAATTTCTATATAATTTGTGTGTATTTCAAGCCTTAATTTTGGACTGACTGCTACAATGGTTTCCACATCTACTCTGGTTGCTTAAACTCTTCATTCTATAGCACAAGTGTTCATTACATTTCCATCTCCCAGAGAGCATGACTCACTTTCAAACTGGAGCTTATTTGTTGCAATATCAATATGAGGTCTTTTAACCTCTGCTTCATGTATGAAATAACTGAGATGTAGCATTTCAGCAACTTGTCAAAGGCAGACCTAGAACAACAGGTTTTCTGACAAACATGTTAACATGCTTTCCATTGCATTATGCCTATTCTCAGGTCAAAGATTTTATTATGCTTGGAGTTTTATTATATTTTTTCTTTGAAGCTGAATACTAATAATTGTGGAACCCCCTGGTTATGCAAAATGACAACCTAATTATTATGAGCTCATATTTATTATTATTCTCATAGGAATGAGAAATATCACCTAATTTACTATCCTAATGATCTACTCTAATAATTTCTCAAATCTTATGCCTGAAAAGTATAGAAAAGATAGAATTTTCATCTTGTAATTTTCAATCTCTGATCATGCCTCATCAACTCATATTGTAAGAATATGAAAATGTTGCAAATAAAAACAAAATAAAACACATTCAAGTCCCTCTGTTTTTTTTGTTTTTTTGGTTTTTTTTTGGCAGGGGAGGGAGTATTATGGAAAGGGTCCTGAGAAGAAAAAGGCTTATTTAGTACTCAACACTGACTCTCTCTAATACCTGGAATGACTAACTCTAAAAAATCCTCTCTCTCTCTCTCTCTCTCTCTCTCTCTCTCTATATATATATATATATATATATATATATATACATATATTTATATTTATAACCTCTCCCCAAAATGCTGGAATGGCCCATAAAGTTAAGTAATATTATAAATGATTCAATGAATAGCATACATTACATTGTGAATTCCTGTATGCTTACATCAAGTTAATGTCCAGTAATTCTATTAAATGAATACAATTTCAAAGAAGAGATTCCTTTAATAATGTAACATTGCAGTTTCTGGGTAAAATATATGATAGTATTTATGGCCATTTACTCAAACCTCTACTAACTTCAGTGGATATTACTTTATGAATTTTGCAGTAAGAAGCAAACATAAGCTCAGTGAAGCAGCTACCTCTGTACCAGTTGCAGATAATAAAATACTTTATATTAAGTAGTCATTTGTATTAGATTAAGGTTGTCCTTCATAAAGTACTGGTGCTGTATATTTTTAGCATTTGCTTCCACTCTTATGATATGCAAATATAATCATTATACCATTTTACTGAAGTGTTCGGCATGTTTCTACACCATCTAAATTGGTGAAAATGAATTGTGATAGCATGCAATATTAATATGAAAAGCCAGAAAAATTGCTCACATAATACAACTTTCATATTAGAGGATTTAAAAACTTCAATATTGCTGTTGCAAACCTCTTCTTAGTTATGCACATAAGCAGAAAGACGAAGTACCAAGTGTTCTATCTCTTTTGAAAACAGTCCTTTCTAGGGATCGGAATGATAATACTGCTTGGCAAAACAATATCTGTAGATTCAAAGAACAAAATACTAATTTCAGCTAAATCTGACTCTATTGCTTTACAGCTACTGAAATTTAGGAAAAGGACATGATTCTCCCTATGAATAATAAAATGAGAAACTGAAAGTATTTTGTGTATAGAACTATCCACTTCCCTTTCAGTTTTATCCCTTTCAGTATTGAGTTTAAAAAAAAAAAACATGAAAGAGAAAATTGTAGGGACTTATCATTGGGAAAATACTGACAGAACTGAGTCATAGAGTAATGCTTTTGACCAAAGGTAGAATTCAAATTCATCTTTTGAATTTTATGAGCTTTTCAGAGAGAAAACCTATAATCATTTGCCCAAAGTGTCTATTTACTAGTTTTGCCCATGACATGCTCGAGCTTACCCAGTAAGCAAAGTACAGAACCAGATGGTATGAGTCCTTAAGATTATCTGTAAATACATAAGCCAGGAAATTCTGAAGGGCTGTATCATTCTTAGCTGTGTTGAAAGCAGAATTTTTATTTGAGGAAAAGAAATTATTTAATGGAGTGATTTTTTCTAACTTCTTATACTAGGTCCTATACTAATACATCTTCAGATCTTTATATTACTAAACGAAAGACGCAAACATAAAACCTTTTAGTTGTTTACTCTACTGAGAATTATGGAGGAGACAAAACAATCTACTGGTTTTGTTTCATTTCCTATGACTCATTTGTTCCTGCAGTAGCTGGAAGCCAGTGGACCCACATACCACAATTGTTAAGAGAAAAGACATAATACTACCAGTCACTTCTAAAAGTCAGACTCTCCTTTCTGGTTATGATGACAGAGGCATTGTCAAGGGCATCTCTGCTAGGTATGCTGCTTTCAGATGAAATGATGGTGCTACCACCACAACGTGTTTGTTGTAAAGGAAAACACATGGGCATACAGAAGGGGCAGAGAAAGGGTAGAAGAATCAGCATGAAAATCTTTGGTCTGCCACTTCAAGAATCCTCATTTGTACTATCCCCACCCACAAAATAGGTATAATTAAACATATGTGAAGTAAATATGAGAATTACAGATGTGTGATATCTATGTAAAGCATCAAAACCTAAACATATTCAACAAAGAGTAGTTTTATTATTATCAGAAAGATTTTTAGTAAATTTAATTGTCCCTTTACATTAAAAAAATTCACCTGGCATATTAAATGAAATTTTTATATTTCATATTAAGGAAATATAAAATTCATGTGATCCTTATGAAATAAAACAAAACAAACTCTACTTCTTTGGTTTTCATTTTTATAGAGCATCATTATCATCACAAATCTTCTTGTTCCTTATTCTTAAATGTCATGACTGGGTCAAAAGAAGGATTGTCTTTGATTGAAGACAATTTTGGACTGAAATTTAGGCATCCTCACTCTGAATGTTTAGTTAATCCAAGTCATTTTTTTTTCATCTATAAAATATTTCAGGCTGGCTGTGAGGGTTACATAAAATAGTCTATAATGCTAAGTAGTACACATAGCATCATAGAATCTCTATATACTAATGTTAATAAAAAAGGTAATACTATCTCTCTTGGAGGGTGTTTTTTTATGTTACCAGTTTATTATAAAAGGATATAATAAAGGATACAGATGAACATCCAGATGGGGAGATGTACATGGCAAGGTATGGGAAAAAGGTGTGGCAATTCCATGCCCAGTCCAGGTGCACCACTCTCCTAGAACCTCCATGTGTTTATCAACTTGGAAACTCTCTGAACCCAGTCCTTTTGGGTATTTGTGGTGGCTTCATTAGATAGGCATAACTGATTGTCATTGGCCATTGGCAATTGATTCAGCCTCCAGCTCCAATCCCCTCCCCAGAGGTGGGGGCAAGGAATGAAGGGAAGTGGGACTGCAAGTTCCAGTCCTATACTCACAAGGCCGGTTCTCCTGGCAACCCACCCACATCCTTAGATTGTTCTTTTAAAGTTGTTTTTTTTTTTTAAGTTTTAATTGAAGTATAGTTTACTTACATGCAATATTAGTTTCAGGTGTACAAAACAGTGATTTAAAATTCTGTGCATTATGAAATGTCCACCACCAGTGTAGTTATTATCGCCATACAACATTATTACAATATTTATGACTATATTCCCCATGCTGTACTTTTCACCCAAGTGACTTATTTCATAATTGGAAGCTTATTTTCTTTATGGTGGGCTCTTCCTCTACCTTCAAGTTTAATCTCCTTCTTTGATTAGACTAAGTTGCACTCTATACTCACTTCTCCCAAGTGATTCCATCCACAATTTTCCATTATTAACTAAGTGTTGATGGCTCTCAAATCCAGACCTCCAGCCTGAACTGCTCCTTTGTACTTTAGGTTTTATCAAATTCATTCTCCTATTTTGCTTACGTTATTCATCATCTTTCCCTCTAATGTTGATCACTCCCCTGATGATTCCCATGATCCTATCCACCTTTCTTTGGTGTATACTTTTTACTATTTTACTTGTTTTGGTGTATACATTTACTATTTTCTCATATAGCACATATTTTCAGTCAATGGGTAGAGTCAATTTTATGTAATACATAATTCTGGAGCTGTTTCTATTTCTCTGCCTAATACTCCAACTTGAGCTTTAATTATCCATTAACCAAAATGTTTTATTTGGGTGCCTACCTTTTAGCGTCTTTGCCTATAATCTACATATGCTGCACAGATATCAGACTGAGTACAACAGGGAATCTGACCATATAACACATATTAAAACTTGAAACTGAATTTACATCAAATCCAAAATAAAACTTTCATGTACTCTCCCATGACAACTAAGGCTTTCAATGACCCACACTTCTATTGTCTGTGCTCATTTGCCACTCATTTTGCCTGCTCAAGTTGATTTGCAAAACCCACTGTTTTGGAGTTTTACCTTAGCAATACGTACTTTGTGCTTCATTTATGTTTTGTCTTCTTGAAATTATTTCTTGTCCTTGCTTCACGTGAGTAATCTACTTACCTTGTGTAATTCAAATTAGACTAGCTGACTAATAGTTCTGTCACATGCCTTCAGAAAGGTGCCTGACACTATGCTAAAGAGAAGGAAGAAAGGGAGACACTAATATCTACGTATCATATTTTATATTTTAATCGATAATATTCACACTTATAATAGCATAATACTAATCAGAAATAATTTATTGAGCACCTCATATATGTATGTGTGTATATACGTGTATGTATATATAATGATCAGCACTTTATATGTATTATATCAGTTCAACTCTATACAGATTATGACAGTCCTACACCTCTATTATCCATGAAAGCCATTCTGAGCATGGCTCTTTAATAAAAGATATCTCTTTGTCTTTAATATTTCTTCAGAGGGTAAAATTGATATTTATAGGGTTTAGGTCACTTTTAAGACATCACACCATTAAGGGGTGGACCTAGGACTTGAACCTTTGTATCTGTAGCTTGGAAGACCTATCTGCACCCTAAGCACACCAGGCAGTACATCCATCTCATAATATAACTTCTAAGACTTTACTTCACAACACTGTTATATTCTACCTCAATGAAATAACTATGTCTACCAAGTTAGTGGTTTGTCCACTCATATATCTGTTTGTCTCTCTCTCTCTCTATGTGTGTGTAATATATTGATTCATTTATGACGTTTTCCTTAAATGTAGGCTTGACATATGCAAAAATGAATACCAGACAACGTTACATAGTAAGCTTGAGGAAAATATAGTACTTTACTCTCTCCCTTCATTCAAATTCAAATACTCACAAAAACAGAAAAAAAAGATACATTCTTTTAAATGCAGTAGAAACTAAAACTAATAGTCTATGGTATGCCAAAACATTCATAAAATCAGTATGACCCTCTCACTGAGGGCTTTCCATCTTCAGCCCAACCACAATAATCACAAGTCAATATTCTTGAGTTCTAAATAACACATTTCCCCCTTCTAGTATCCTGGAAAGTGAGGCATGGACACATGATGAATAACTTTATTCCTGTAAGGTGTCTTGTGACAGAATCATGGGAGAAGCAGATAAAACTGCTGTGAAGTGATTGTATACGGAAGTGGCCAGCATAGAATGAGGCACCCTCTAGCAAAAGGGCAATGACTGACATGGGGACCAAAATGCCATATATTGAAGCTAAAGATGGTCTAAGTATGGCTGCTTTTACCTCACCAAGGTTCTTTGTGCCCCTAAGCACTTGAGGAAATATGAGAGAAAACTTTTTTCAGTCATAGGAATGTGACTGAATTTAGTTTTAGATACCAATTCTATGAAAAGTAAACAAAAAGTGACTGAATGTACCTCAGAGACAGTATGTTTTATACCTGCATCAAACAGAATTAAGAATTAACAGAAAATTTTCAGGTGTTCTTCAGATTGAAGAATCAGGTTTTGATTTCAGCATCTGACTCTTGATTTCTGCTCAGGTCATGATCTCATGGTCCTGAGATACAGCTCCATCACAGGCTCTACTCTGGATGTGGAGTCTGCTTAAGATTCTCTCTCTCCCTCTTCGTCTGCCCCTCCCCTGCTTGTAGGCCCATGTGAGCATGCTTTCTCTCAAGCAAGCAAGCAAGATAGATAGATAGATAGATAGATCTGCCCCCTTATCTTTTTCCGTTGTGCTGCATCAACCTATAACCCTATATTCTTAGAGTTCTCATGATTTAATTTTTTTTAAGTTTATTTATTTTGAAAGAGAGAGAGAAAGAGAGAAAGAAAAAGGGGGGGAGGGGCAGAGAGTGAGGGAGAGAGAGAATCCCAAGCAGGGTCCATGCTGCCAGCGCAGAGCCCCATGCAAGACTTGGTCTCAGGAACCGTGGGATCATGACCTGAGCCAAAACCAAGAGTCAGATGCTTAACTGACTGAGCCACCCAGGCACACCTAGATCTCTTGATTTTAAATGTTAACTGTCATAATTCCTTGAATTCATCAAGACCCTGAGCACTGATTCCACTGCTTCCTCAGAAGTATCCCTTAGAGCTTCACTTCCCACCTTGTCAATCCTGGTGGAGAGGAGAGGCAGAAGAGAGTACTATTATGTCTAGTATCTACAGTGAGCAGTCAGCCCACTAACCACTGAGTGTATTTCCTGTGCCTCTTCCAGTGACCAGGATACCTTAACTAAATTCAAAACTGTATATACCCAGTAAGGGAACAATCCTCTCTGTTTGGAGACAGGGATGGGGCTTATATTTCTGAAACAAAACAAAACAGAACGTAGAGAAAGAATGGGGGAATATTTGTATCTATTTCATTATGATGAGACTGAATGGTCTATTATTTCAATGTTCAACCATCTTCCATACAATCCTGATTCTGTTACTAAGCCATTGCCAAATTTGTATGTACTGTGTGCTTTTACCACTTATTGTTATTTTCATGAATGGTTTATCAAAAATTTGGGAAGAAGTATGTCAGGGCTAGCAAGACATGATTCTAAGGTAGAAGTTAAACAATAATTTAGTATATTTTTAGGGAATATTATTGTGCACACTTAAGTGCACAATAATAGTAAGCACATTTTCTTCACCAGGATCTAGTCCACAAATGACTTAAATGTCTCTTAGTACATTTTTTTTTCTCATTGTGTTCTATTACTCTGTATTTATAAATGTATAATAAATTGCTGTAGTGATTTGGAACATTAAAAGCAATTGCTTAATGTATCTCAAAACCCCTGGCTAAAATTAAAATCAGGACACAATTTACTTAGGTTATTTTAGTTTTCTGCTTAGTTTCACCTTTACTCATTTCTATTTATTAGTCTTCCTGTTTTTTCAATTTAGCCATTTTATTTTTTCCTTGCAACCTCAAAAAAAACTAAATAAAAAGAGTAAAAGTAAATTTGAAAAAAAATCATAATGATAAAATTTCTTATACCATGCCTATTACACTTAAAACAATTTACCCCACTACAAATATCTCTAGGAGAAAATATCCACCTGAATTTCAGTTTTAAAGAATTTGAAAGATAAGATATGAGGCTGAATTGTACTTTTAAAGACATCTCATACTTAAACTGGAACTGGGACAGATATTAAAATGTCAGTAAAACAAAAAGAACATTTTAACAAGTAAAACCTTAAATAAAGTACAGAATAATATATGTACAAAAGTATATCTAATAGAAAAATGGGTAGTTCAAACTTAGTCTAGGGTAACTTGGCTTATGCAACATAACTAGAGAGACATAGTATGCTAGAAGAACACATTCATACATTTTACTCTGTTACCGTGTTTTCAGTCCTTGATTCATTGCTGTGCGTCTGTCTTATTTACTTTGTTTATATATTTGGTTTTATTAGAGCTACATGTACCACTTAATTAATTCATTCTCTTAGCTCCCTGGTTACTTGCTACGGTTCCTGGATTTTAAATTGTCTCCTTACTCTCGACTTGCAATTTTTTTTGCTCTTTGCTCTCCAAAATGCATTCTTTGACACAGTTACAAGATCTCTTATGCACCAATGGTCTTTCTAACCAAGACTGAGATGTTACCTAGTTATAGAACCCAGAGGCAGTAGAATAGATATGTGTGTGTGTATGTATGTATGTATGTATATATATACATATATTCCTTGGAATTAATGTTGAATATGAAAATCCCATGAGAAAAAATTAAATATTAAATATTAAGACACTTAAAATATGTTGTAATAAAACAGAACTGTGGTATTGTAACAAGAATAAGCAAAAACAATACAAACAAAATAGAGAGCTTAAAAACAGATATATACACATATAAGAGCTTAATATATGATGAAAGTGGTCCCACAAAGCAATAGAGAAAACTTACATTTTACAGTAGACACTATTAAGCACATTGGCTCACTATATGGAGGGATATTAAGCTCCTACCCAACAGCTCATAATCACATAAAATAAAAATAAATTAAAAATCTAAATACAGAATTATAAAGTTAAATCTATAAATTTTAATATAAAATTACAAAGTTAATCAGAAATTATTAAAGTATTCATTTCACCTAGAATAGAGAATGATTTCTAAAATAATGTGAATCTGATTATATCAGTATTAAAAATATCTTAACCACGATCTCGCGGTCCGTGAGTTCGAGCCCCGCGTCGGGCTCTGGGCTGATGGCTCAGAGCCTGGAGCCTGTTTCCGATTCTGTGTCTCCCTCTCTCTCTGCCCCTCCCCCGTTCATGCTCTGTCTCTCTCTGTCCCAAAAATAAATAAACGTTGAAAAAAAAATTAAAAAAAAAATAAATAAAAATATCTTAACCAACAGAGGACACTGCTGATAGAATACTGATTGTGATAGAACATTTCTGAATTAACAATATACTAATATGAAAAGTATGCTTATAAATTAAAGGCACCAACCTCAATGTAAAACAAGTAAAAATAAGAATAGAAAAGCCCTAAAGCCTATTAGAATATGATAATGATGTTAAAATTATTGGTAATCAAAGACTAGGATAAAAGTAAACTATGGGGAGAGGATTAAATTAACCAGTGAAAACACTGTTCCAAGTACTGAGATGTATGATTAACTCAGCTTTTCTCATACCAGGTTAAAAACAAAACCACTTAGAAAAGTGAACACATACTGAATGTTGATAAAACTCCTGATCCTTCTATATCAAGATCTATTTTATATATTTCTATGTGTATATTTGGGCCTTCTATTTTACACAGCGCTGTATTGAACATGTAATTGGCATTTATTTATTTTGAAATCATTGATAGGCATTCTTTTAATATTTTTATTTATTTTTGAGAGAGACAGATCACAAGCAGGGGAGGGGCAGAGAGAAAGGGACACACAGAATCCGAAGCAGGCTCCAGGCTCCTAGCTGTCAGCCCAGTGCCTGACACAGGGCTCGGACTTTTGAACTGCGAGATCATGACCTGAGCTGAGCTTAACTGACTGAGCCACCCAGGCACCCAGATAGGCATTCTTTAAAAACGACTGGTAAGAACTTCTTTTTACTTCGATTTTTTTGAGATCAGTATTCCATAATACTTATTTCCTTAAAGAGAAGTAAAAAATGCACAAATCATTTTTCCACTAGTTTTATGGCATCTTATTAAACCTGTCAAGGCACAGTTACCTTTCTTGGCAATTTTTGACACAAGGGGAGGGAAGTATGGTTGGTTTGATGTTATTCCAGAAAAAACTATATTTATGGATCCTGATGGTCAGTAAATAGGAGGGAGCTAAAATACGGTTTTTACTTCTTCTAAGTGTGGAAAACAAATTTAATTTTACAATGAAAGTATTTTCCAAATATAATCATTTTAGTAAAGTAAAATCAAGTTGTATTTTCACAGAATTGCTTTGGAAAGATATACTCCATGGTTTACAAAAATGCCTAAAATTGTGGGAGGTAATGTCCACCCAAAAGAGTGGTTTCCCATTTTTTACTCAGTTTCGATTTTGAAATCGTTTCATGTTTATTTATTTATTTATTTTTAATTTTTTTAATGTTTATTTATTTTTGACAGAGAGAGAGATAGTGTGAGCCCGGGAGGGGCAGAGAGAGAGGGAGACACAGAATCTGAAGCAGGCTCCAGGCTCTGAGCTGTCAGCACAGTGCCTGACACAGGGCTCGAACTTGTGAACTGCCAGATCATGACCTGAGCTGAAGTCATATGCTCAATCAACAGAGTCACCCAGGCACCCCGAAATCGTTTCAATTTTAAACAACTAGTAGAAGTATTGTATTCCTTGATTGTCTCCTTTGTGCCAGATACAATGAATTTATACAAAGTACTTCAGCTAATCTCAAATAATCCTTAAAACAATCATATTAGTAGTTTATTACTATTATCCCTACTTTACAGAAGAGGATTATAATATTATATTAAGGTAAATTGCTTCATTCCAAAATCTATTTGATGATTTTCTATTTTTAATATATATTTAAGGAACAAAATGCTATTCTGCTATTAAAATATAAAATTATCTCCTTGACATTGCCATCTAGAAGCATTAGGAGAATAAAGAAAGGTGGAAGGAGATAAATAAAAATTTGTACTAAATGCTTTGAAATAACTATCCTGTCTAGATCTAATTAGAGAATTCACTGCAACTTTAAATACATTCCTAAAATATTAATTCTTATTATATTTTCCTATTAATAGTTATTCCTTAACGTCACTTGTTTTTTCTTTGAGCAGTTTCCTGCTAATTAATATCATTAGATGACATATTGGTCATCAAATCTTTCCAAGAAACTTCAGAAAACACTGCTGATCAAAACAAAGCCAACTTTATTAGCAGTATTACACTCAGGAAGACCCTACTTTGGCAAAATGTTAGTAGTCTCTCAGATGGGAAAGGCAGAGGAGGATATATTTAGTATGGTAAGGTCTTTGCTGGATAGTCTTAGGGTAGAGTCAAAGTCTGGTATCTAACTGGGCTTGGGTAATATTTATGACTTGATAGCTTTGGGTCAGTAGACATAATAAAATTAAGAGTCCTGAAGCAAGTGTTGAGGAGAAAACCTGATGAATTAGTCTTTTTTTAAAATATTTTTAAAATTTATTTTTGAGAAAGAGATAGAGTATGAGTGGGGGCAGAGTGAAAGGAAGACAGATTCTTTTTTTTTTTTTTTTAATTTTTTTTTTCAACGTTTATTTATTTTTGGGACAGAGAGAGACAGAGCATGAACGGGGGAGGGGCAGAGAGAGAGGGAGACACAGCATCGGAAACAGGCTCCAGGCTCTGAGCCATCAGCCCAGAGCCCGACGCGGGGCTCGAACCCACGGACCGCGAGATCGTGACCTGGCTGAGGTCGGACGCTTAACCGACTGCGCCACCCAGGCGCCCCGGAAGACAGATTCTTAAGCTGGCTCCAGACTCCAAGCTGTCAGCACAGAACCCAACGTGGGACTCACACCCACGAATTATGAGATCATGACCTGAGCTGAAGTCGGAGGCTTAACAGACTAAGCCACCCAGGCGCCCCTATGATGAATTAGCCTTAATAAGTAACCTATATTAGTTGCTTTTCAGTCTTATTTACAGAAACAAGTAACGACCTTATTTTTACTTGAAATTAGTACTGTTTATCATAGAGAAAGAAAGTATGTTTGGTCCCAGTATTGGTCAATAAGGAAAATTAAGTTTATATCAGTTCTCATACACTATTGATTCATTTTTTATTCCATAATTTGAAATTATTAAATGTGCACCAACTTATTAAATATTTATTGAACTTGTAATCAATGAGGGGGAATATAAATAAAATTATTTATATGTTGGGCCTCACAATCTAAATTTCTTTATTCTCTTTTCTTACTATTTAAACTTGAATAAATCATTTAAAATATTTAAGTAATAAAATCTTTACATTTTTGTAGGATTAAAATTATAGTGATAATACTTTGCTTGCATGTTTAATAAGGATTAAGTGGATATTAAAGCAATAAAGCATTGAGTTCAGTGCATGGCATGGAGTATTCACCCATTCATTCAACAAAATTTGAAAATGTACTAAATTATAGACATGATTGGACACACAATAAAGTAGACACAATCATTAATTCACTGTGATTCCTAAAAAGTATTGAATGCAGATAGAAATACTTATGAGTATTTGCAACTATGCCCTATCTATTTTATTAAAAAGGTTACACAAATCAAAGGAACCTTGTACAGCTGTGCTTCCTAATATTCTATTCTAATGCAAAGGTTGAGCTATTGTTTTCCTAAGAAGATTTCTAGAAATAAATTACAAAGAGGGAAGAATGGAGTATATTTTATAAAACAATTTTTATTTTGTTGCCTTAAATTCATTTTTTGGTAATTTTAAAGTATCTCCAGGAAATCACCCTACAATGCCATAAATGGAAAAAGTTGTACATTAAGTATAATTAAATGAATTAAGCTGGTCATATAGATATATAAATGGAGGCAGGCTTTCCACCAGGAGAGCAAGGAATTGGAGTCCTTTCCAAAGAGCTTGAACTTCTAAGATAGGTTGTGATATGCATTGTCTGTTCAAACCTATGAATAATTGGGAAGTGGAGAATAACAGAAGACTAAGAGATTGACAAAACAGAGTGGGTAATGTATGATCATTGCTTAATGTTACATCTTATAAAAAGTAAAAGCAGAGGGGCACCTGGATGGCTCAGTAGGTTAAGCGTCCGACACTTCAGCTCAGGTCATGATCTCGCCATTCATGAGCTCGAGCCCCGCGTTGGGCTCTGTGCTGACAGCTCAGAGCTTGAAGCCTGCTTCAGATTCTGTGTCTCCCTCTCTGCCCCTCTCTCACTGTCTCTCTCTCTCTCTCTCTCAAAAATAAACAAACATTAAGACAATTTAAAAAAAAAAGTAAAAGCAGCCATGGGACAACTGGGTGGCTCAACTGGTTAAGCATCTCACTCTTGATCTCAGCTTAGGTGTTGATATCAGGGTCATGAGTTCCAGCCCCATGATGGGTTTGAATCCTACTTAAAAAAGGGGGAAAAAAAGGAAAAGCAGCTTTTATGAAAAGTTGAATTGGTGACTGCCTTCTGGGATTTGTAACCTTTCACCAACTACTTCACACACACACACCCACACACACACACACACACACACACACACACACACACAATTCAATCTTGCAAGGAGAAAGGAGTTTCTATGATCTTTGACTAATATTTTCCCTAAATTATGAACTGGTGAAACATTCACTTTTTCAGAATCGTGTCCATAATCCTAAATGTAATATTGGAAGCAAAGGGGACCTCATGGGCCATCTGTGCATGAAGACATACAAGCATTTATGACTAAGTTAGATGTTCCTTTTATGTGTTACATTCAAAAAAGTTATAAATCATTTGCAGATGGGTGATTTTTTAAATTGGTGTTTCTTTTTTTTTAATGTTTATTTATTTATTTTTGAGAGAGAGACCGTGCAAGTGGGGAAGGGTCAGAGAAAGAGGTTGGGGAGGGTACAGAGGATCCTAAACAGACTCTGTGCTGACAGCAGAGGGCCTGATGTGAGGCTCGAATTCAGGAAACAAGATTATGACCAAGCCGAAGTGGGATACTTAACATCTTGACTCACCTAGACGCCCCGTGGATAGATGAATTTGATGCATTAAAAGTTATACTAGTAAGAAAGAATGTGATGAAAGAATGTGATTTGGACTTAATAGTTTTTAAAATTTTTTCACATAGGATAATTGCATATATTTAATATCTGTCTAACCCAGATAAAAAGAAAAATGGAACTTGCACTTATTTTGAGGTGTTATAATTTTTTATAAATTAAAAATCCACAGGTCTAATGAATAATGTACGTATTTCTTCTCTTGACTATATCAATCTGCATTAAATCATAGTGACATTTACGTTAATAGCTAAACGTAAAAGGTATTTTGCCTGAAGGAACAATGCTTTGTTAATAACTACACAAACCTTACACATCTTCAGAAAACAGCACTGACCAAGAACTTAATTATTACTGTAAATGCTCTGTGAAGTGTTTGAATAGGTGTAATTTATTTACTTAGAAATTACCAACACAGATGCTCTCACCCATCATATATCTCCTCTGTATTCAAGTATGATTTAATGGTTTCTTGTACAAAACGAGCCCAAGCCAATTAAAAAGCAAATAAACAGTCACAGTAGAGGGTGTATTGCCTACTCTACCTTCATGAAGCATGTGTGCATGCCTAAGATAAGATGCTGTCAATCTGTTTAAATCTCAGAGAATCCATCCCTTTCTACTACTAGAAGAAAAACTTGAACACATTGGACAACTGTAGAGGGTCATTTGTCTAAGTTGTGGCAAAACCTAAGGGTGATAGTATTTCTTGCAACACATTAATCTTGATTTTAAAATAATGGAAAATGTCCCAAAAGGGTAACGGTTAAACACATTTTATTTGGGGCTTAATTCAACCTCCTTTGCCTTTTTATATATCTCAATAGAATAATAGATACCTTAATTATATAGTTACATTTTTTAAGTTTATTTATTTATTTTGCGAGAGATACGGAAAGAACACGAGCAGGAAAGGGGCAGAGAAAAAGAGGGTGAGGGAGAGAGAATCTCAAGCAGGCTGAGCATCTTCAGTGAGAGGAGCCCGATGCAGGGCTTCACTCAGGAACCATGAGATCATGACTTGAGCCGAAATCAAGAGTCAGACTAAGCCAGCCAGGCGCCCCTATAGAGTTCCATTTTAATTTCACTAATGTAATTTAAGAATCTATGTCTACTATTTCTATTTTGAGTTAGTAGTATAATATATACTATAGTATAGTTTAATAGTTTAATAGTAATGACTAACAATTTAGTAATAAAGATTCTGACTCAAATTTCTGATGTTTGCTGACAGTTTTTAAGCCTCTTTCCTCCCTGCTCTCCTTCTGCCCCACATCTGAGAAAGCTCACAAGCAAGTCTGGGTGCTCCCTCCTTTGACACAGGTGGGAAGTTCAAATCATGTAAGCCCCTTCCCAGGTACACAAACCCTCACCCTGGCCCCATGTGTTAACAATGAGAAAAACTACACGTCAGGCTCCTTTCCTTACTCTCTCAAGTCGTTTTTAGATCAGCTTGGGAGGCCTGCCCTTCTCTCCCCAGAAAACCCTTATTATTTAAGTAAGAAAACTTTTCATCCCCACATGTTGTATGTGTGGCTTCATTAGTCTCTACCTCTGGATCAGATTTTGGTAGGGGCCATCCTGCATCTGTAGGTTGTCTATGATAGCTTTGTAATTTAAATCATGAGAATACCTGGTGAGATGATAAAGTACTTATTCTTATACCTGAATCAAGTTTGAGAATCAGATAGTCTGGTAAGCCATAGAGAAATCAACATTTTTTTACAAGCTTTGCTAAGTATAGCGTTTTTGAGAAACAAAATTTCATATTTTCCTTAGGTAGACTCATTTACTCCTCCATCTAAAATGTGTGATTTACCTTATGAGTTATTTTGCCACTCTTCTTCTGTGGCTTCAAGTTTTCTACATTCCCTGGCAACAAGACTTTTAGCACAATATCCTCAGTTTGCTTTTATCTTAGAAATAATGAAGCAGAACTTGAGTTATTAGTAATAATGATAAACAAAAAAAAAATGTCATCATGGTTTCTTATGCCAATTTTTACTAGACTTGACAAATTTCTGGTTTCTAGCCAGAGTTAGATATGGATCCCCATAGGCTATCTGAATTTTCCACTGTATCTAATTCTTTGCTGCATATAGTTTCCAAGGGCCAATTATTGGACAGGCATCTGTCTGACAATCAGCAACACAGAAGGGGAATTAAAATACACACTCTGAGTCTATTCCACTGATAAGTCTAGGGAGGGTCCACAAATAATTATTTTTATGAAGCACCCCTTTAAGATTCCTATGCAGTCAGTCAAGTATAGAAGTACTAGTCATGGTTATATTCCAGAGCCTTGGGACATTTTAGATCTGGAAGCTATCATTTACTGTGCCAAGTGTTCCCTTCTACTGGTGTAGCCCAGAATGCCAGCTGATGAAAAAGTGCTGCCATTCCAAAGAGCCTGGGGGGACAGTGCTCAGGAGACCCCTGCTAGGAGCTGGATGGGGTTCTCTCAATTATACCTTTCAGCTAACAGGTGGCACCCTACTGAAAGCTGTTGTCCTGAGGCTCTTTGGATTAGAGTAGAGTACGAGTTGTGATCCATCACTCTGGAGAATCCTAATTTAAGGCTATTAGCTATGCACCTGGTCTTGGCAGTTGATAGAAAAAGGAACACTGTGCCAAAGGAAACTTGACACAATAGAAACTTTCCCCAAATTCTGCTTTATACTAACATTTCTAATTCTAGAATCATCAAAATTTAAGTAAATTCTGTTGTATGTGAGACTGTGATAATGCCACTCAATACAGTTCTACTTATGTCATTCAATGGGAAAAAATATTCAATAACCTAACAGATTCTCTTTTTACAAAACAATGTTGAAAGTATAGACGTATTTAGATAGAACACTGAGTATAGAAGAATATTTGAATTTCTAAAAATAATGCATGTTTGTCTACATAGTACAAACAAAATCAAGACTTCAAAAATATTCTCCTTTAGGGGCACCTGGGTGGCTCAGTCAGATAAGCGTCTGACTTCGGCTCAGGTCATGATTTCACAGCTTGTGAGTTTGAGCCCCACTTTGGGCTCTGTGCTAACAGCTCAGAGCCTACAGCCAGCTTCAGACTCTGTGTCTCCCTCTCTGTCTGCCGTTCCCTGACTCATGCTCTGTCTCTGTCTTTGTCTCTCTCAAAAAATGAAAAAACACTGGGGCGCCTGGGTGGCGCAGTCAGTTAAGTGTCCGACCAGCCAGGTCACGATCTCGCGGTCCGGGAGTTCGAGCCCCGCGTCAGGCTCTGGGCTGATGGCTCAGAGCCTGGAGCCTGTTTCCGATTCTGTGTCTCCCTCTCTCTCTGCTCCTCCCCCGTTCATGCTCTGTCTCTCTCTGTCCCAAAAATAAATAAACGTTGAAAAAAAAATGAAAAAACATTAAAATTTCTTTTTAAAGTTCAAAAATATTCCCCTTTAATCAACATAAAAATGTCTTCCTTTTGCACATTTTCAGTAAGAAAAAGAAATTAAATTATAATGGGAGCGTAAAATTTTAAATGTAGGTTAAAAATACAAACAGCAAACTACGTAAGAGAGCAGATAATCAATACAGTAAACATTTGCAATGTTTTTAATCTAACTGTAATTATAAATTGAAGAACACTAAGTGATTTTAGCACTTTCCTTCTGAAAATATCCACTGGTGGTGCTAATTATTTAACAGCATGATTAATGATATGTCTTGTATAATTATTTATAAATTAGTCACCATGTTTTTAAGCCTCTAATAATTAGTGAGGTAAGACTTTTATCAACATGTAAAGTTTACTTCCATTATAAGAAAGGCCCATAGAATATACATAAAGAAGTAGTTTGTCTAGTCCAACCCAGGAAATGATCTCAGAGAGACAAATGAGAATATATTCTCTATTCAAAACTTCACTATATATTTTATCCATATGTGTGTAACTATATATTTTATATATCATATAATTGTAGCACATAATGAAATAACACATTTTTTTATGTTCACAGAAATTCCATCAAAAAGTAATGCAAGAACCAGCAACTTAGAGAAGAATAGATGTTAAAAAAGCAAAATTAAAAAAAAAACTATGAAACTTCTTATAAAAGAAGAACAATTAGAACATGCATTAGAAAAGAGGAATTCCACACAGAGAATCTGAATGTTTTATAATTGTCACTAAGCCTACCTGTACTTTCGCTCTAGAAAGAGACATCATCTTTAGAGACATGATCTTTACTATACTGGGCAGTAAACATGTCTGCCTTTGCTCTGAAAAAAAAAAAAAAAAAAAAAAAAAGACACTGCCCATATTCCAAAGCTGTAGGCAAACTGTCCTTTGTTCCTGAAATAGACCATTTCTATTTTCCAACACTGCTCCAAGACACCTAGAAATCCGAGAGATCTATAGAGAATCATCTCCCAACAAATAATAAAAGCACTTACATTTTAACTAATAACATGAGTACAGTCCTAACTATGTAAAGTTTTTGTAGAACTACTGATACCAATAAGATATAAACCAACATAACTTTCTTTTTTTTAATTTTAAATAAATTCCAGTTAATTAACATACAGTGTAATATTAGTTACAAGTGTGCAATTTAGTGATTCAACAATTCCATACAACACACAATGCTGACCACAAGTTCACTCTTTAATCCCCTCACCTGTTTAAACCATCCTCCCACCTACCTCCCCTCTGGTAACCATCAATTTGTCCTTTATAGTTGAGTCTGTTTCTTGGTTCGCTCCTCTCTCTTTTTTACCCTTTGCTCATTGTTATTTAAATTCAACATGAGTGAAATCATATGGTTTCTGTCTTTCTCTGACTGATCTATTTCATTTAACATAATACTCGTTAGCTCCATCCATGTCATTACAAATGGCAAGAGTTCATTCTATTTTATTGCTGAGTAATATTCCATTGTATGTACATATGTACATACAATTGTGTTTATGAATGTCTTTTTGAGATAATCTAGCCTACCAGTCTAAATCCCCTATTCTCAGACTATTCATTAAGAGAAATACACCAGAGGAACCCGGGTGGCACAGTGGGTTGAAACTCCAATGTTTTGTTTTAGCTCAGATCATGATCTCGCAGTTCTGGGATCATGTTCAGGCTCCAGCTCCTTGCTGATAGCATGTCGCCTGCCTGGGATTCTCTCTCTCTTTCTCCCCCTCCCTCACACTCTCTTTCTTTTGCTTACAAAAATAAAAAAGTAAACTGTAAAAAATGAGAGAAATAAACGTTTATTTTATCCATACCTTATTTTAAGACCTAACTTTAATAGAACCTTAACCTTTACCTTAACGCCCCCCACCGAAAACAGTAGGGTAATGATAGAGTAAAAGATAACATTTAAAATTTGTTCATGGAATAATCTAAAATAAAAAGTCAAGAAGAAGAGAGAGAGTAAGAATAAACATTGTGTGGGTAAAAAGTTACATTTGGGAATTAAGATTATGAATACATATTATATCGCCATTACATTTTAAAAATAGTTTTAAACAACTTGACAGCAATGTTTTTAAAATTAGAAAACAACTGAATGCAATATAAAATTAAAGTTGTTAAAAAATAATGACAACTTTTTAAATGTGCTCACAAAGGGGCACCTGGGTGGCTCAGTTGGTTAAGTGTCCAACTTCAGCTCAGGTCATGATCTCGCAGTCAGTGAGTTCAAGTCCCGCATCGAGCCTGCTTCAGATTCTGTGTCTCCCTTTCTCTCTGCTCCACTCCCCGCCGCCCTGCCCACCCGATCATGCTCTGTCTCTGTCTCTCAAAAATGAATAAGTATTAAAAAAAAATTAAACGTGCCCACAAAGATGGTTATTGTAACTGGTAACAATAAAATTAATTAACTGACTAAAAAAGAATGAAACAAGAAAAATAAATTCCTTATTTGGGATACACACAAAAGCAGAAACTAATTTTATTTGGGAATGAAGTAGTATTTTGCTTGAGCCTAAATAAGTAAATAAAAATCTAAAATGAAAAAGAGTGAAAAGTCAACTTAATGTTAAGACTGAGGTAAGTTTTTTTTTTTTTTTAACGTTTTATTTATTTTTGAGACAGAGAGAGACAGAGCATGAACGGGGGAGGGGCAGAGAGAGAGGGAGACACAGCATCTGAAACAGGCTCCAGGCTCTGAGCCATCAGCCCAGAGCCCGACGCGGGGCTCGAACTCACGGACCGTGAGATCGTGACCTGGCTGAAGTCGGACGCTTAACCGACTGCGCCACCCAGGCGCCCCAAGGTAAGTTTTAAGAATGGCAAATTATATTGTAGGGCTAAGGAACAAAGTACATATCAGAAGATTTTCAGACAGGAGATATAGAAGAATAATGGACTAGATCTTGGGATGCCTGAAAAGTTGTACAGACTGGAGAAAAAAAGGAAGTTGTTGAGAAAATCTGTAACCATATGAATGATATATGAGAAACTTGTGAGTCTGGAGACTGGCATATGCTTTTTTTTTTTTTTTTCAAGTGAAAGATGATCTGGGTTGGAACTTTTACAGTGGTTATGGAAATTGGTGAGTACTGTCACAGTTCAGTGATTCAGACTCATGTATGTCCACTCATCTTTAATTTTAGAAGGTAAATTTGATTCCTATAGAAATGGCAGAGAAATAGGATATTTCAACTATAGGTGGAATGCTTTAAGGTTATCATATTTGCAATTGCTGGAACAATAAAATAAACCACATAGTTTTATCGTTACTCTTATTTAGTCAGATACTTTCTCAGTTATCCTCAACTAAAAAGGTAACTTTTCAAATAACAAGTTCATTATATAAAATTGCATTTTTTTTCAGTATGACTGTCACTGAGTTAGCTTTTTCCTTTCTGCCTCTTAATTAACATAATTTGTCTAAAACTTGTTTATAATTGAAATAGAAGACCTGAAGTTTAAATGCTCTACCATTGTAGACACATGATTATGAAGACAGGATGTTTTCAGTGGATTAAGCACAGACGCACACAGACCTTTAAAACAATTTTTACTTATACATAGTTTAGAATAAAAGTTTTCTGAAAAATTATTCCAAGACTTTTAAATAGCATGTTGGTTAACATTAAAGTGGCAAATCCCACTCATTTTTAAAGAAATCTAGAATCAGAGTCCATCTGTTTAATTTGGCATTTTGGCACTAACTGTTATTTGTGATTGTGTTTGATACGTTTGAACTGGATTTTGGTACTAACCATTAATTGTGATTTTATTTGATTATACACAGCACTCTGGGATGCCTTCCAGAAAACAGCTTTGTAAACGCAAATTGTCCTATATTTCTTAGTTACTCTAAAATTGTCTTTAACTGTTTGGAAGCTGCGGACCAGCAACACAACTTCCACAAACTTGTTTAACACTTTACACAACAGTCTATAGCAAGTAGATCTTGACTCTTTTGCAAGTAAAATTAATGTAAGTATTAACTTTTATGTCACAAATATGTATATATATATTAAATGATCCATTTATTAACACTAGAATTAGAAAATAAAGACAAATCAACATTTCCTTTCAATCTGGCTTCCTCTTTGAATCATAAATTAAAAAATTCTGTACAATGAACATTTTTGCCTGTGTTACTAGAAGAATTTGATTCTTCATGAACAAAGTAAGTTAGCCATGGGAGTGGTATATAAATTAGATACACAGAAAAGTATTAAGTACTATAACTTAATAGTAAAATATAATTAAATCAAAATGAAATTTCTTAAAATTTATAAATTTCCGAGCAGTGAAAACTAGGTTGCATTTGATATTTATAACTGAAGTAGATTATTATCATAGTGCAAATCAAATAGAAAACTACAATCTTTCTCTCCTTAAAAAGCTTCAAGCTTTTTAAGCTTCAAGACTGGGTGGCTCAGTCAGTTGGGCATCCGACTTCGGCGCAGGTCATGATCTCACAGTTCGTGGGTTTGAGCCCCACATGGGGCTCTGTGCTGATAAATCAGAACCTGGAGTCTGCCTCGGACTCTGTGTCTCTGTCTCTCTCTGCCCCTACTCTGCTATCATTCTCTCTCTCTCTCAAAAATAAATAAACATTAAAAAATTAAAAAAAAAAGTTTCAAGCATTTTAAAAACATCTTCTTTAGACTGAATATGTAATTTAATGAAACATTTTACTGTATATTGCGAGCTCTTTATTATAGTTAGAATTATTTCTAATCTTAGAGACACCTGACGCACTTTATGGGGTGCCTTGGTGGCTCAGTCAGTTAAGCACCCGACTCTTGATCTCAACTCAGGTCATGATCTCACAGTTCATGAGATTGAGCCCTACCTCAGGCTCTGTGCTGTTAGCACAGAGCCTGCTTGGAATTCTTCTCTCCCTCTTTCTCTGCCCCTCTCCGATGCTCACACTCTCCTCTCTCTCTCCCTCTCTCTAATAAGTAAACTTAAAAAGGAAAAAAAGAAATACCTGAGGTACTTTAGGAAAATTGGCATTCTACCCTGAATTTCTACGTTTCAAAAAAACACTTTGGTGATGCAATATTTTAACATGTGATAATATTTATCATATATATGCCATATTTCAGGAGATGGACAAAGACAAATGGTTAAGTAAATTTCTTAAATACATGATAAAGAATAAATATCCTTCCCAGATACATTTATTGTCAAAACAACGAAAAGTAAGTGCGTTACCAAACAAAAATTACAAAATGATAATGTATATCTTCATTAATTCAACACACTTTTATTTAGTACTGAGTATGTGCCACACATTGTATAGAAATTTAGGATATTTTGGTCAATGAGATCAAACGTCTTCTGACCTCTGACCTCACAGAATTAAGTGTCCAGATTAGAAGATAAACATCAAGCAAATAATCACTTATATAAATAAATAGAAAACTATGAGTAAGAATAAAGAAGGATAGCTATATGTTTCCATAATGAAGAAAATCCATTCCAATTAGTTTCTATGAAAAAGCAAAGATTTAGTGATGAAGAATCACAGTAAGTCTAGTAGGCCCAGGGTAAGTCAATGGGTAGTGTTGAGACACCATTCTAATCGAAAGAATAGAATGTTAAAAGGCCCTCAAGTACATGCTATGTTGGAGGAAGTGAGAGAGAGCAATTAGATGTTTGAGGTGATGTAGAGAGGGGACTTCATGACCAGACTGGGGACCATCTAAAGACTGAAACTATTAAATTATGGTAATAGGAAGACATTGGAGTATTTTAAGCCAGGCAAAGAGTGTAGAATTGGTGAGATCACAATTGTGTTTTGGAAAATTCTCTTTTCAGTATACAAAATGTAATGTCTGAGGACAAGGGGGCGTTAGGGGAAATAGGAAGCTCTAAATAAGCTCAGGTGAGTGCTAGTGATAGCTTGACATAAGGAAATGGAAAGAAAGGGAGAAAGGTAAACAGAATCAAGAAATACTTAAGAGGTAAAACAGAATTAGTGATGGATAGGGTGGGATTTTGGAGGTTTAAGAAGAGAAAGAGGAGAAATTTTAAGACGATCTAGCAGAGTGACATCACCCAGATAGTAACATTGGTCATTTCTGATTTCTCTCCCCCTCACAAGAAGAACAACTAACAACTATTGATAGTGAAGAGAGCACTGAGAGAATCCCAGAACTTGGGAGTGAGGCTAAAGCAGTCCCTTGCACCAAAAGACTAGGACAGATTGTATTAGAAGGGTAAGAGTGATGGCTACATATAGACTGCAATGCCCTTCCAAGTCCAGTACAACACCACGCCAAGTGGTCTCCACTGGGCTTACAGTACCTCCAGTGGAAAAGGAGAGCCCAGGGTGACATATAGACCCTAGAGCTTTGTGGGTCACTTTGTCAGAGACCATAGTCTGCTTTTTCCAGGAATCACAGGGTAATCTGCAGGGTTCAACTGCTGGGAATTTGAGACAGTGAGGTGGGGAGGACTAGCACTCCGATCTTGGCAGACCTCGTACCTACCAGCAGAGGCCAAGTAGTAGTCCTAATCTGTGATTTTGTTCACTTGTAGAACCAAGTCAGAGGCACAATCTGATCAGGCAATTTAACAAGGTGCAGGTCTGCCTAATTTGGGTTCCCAAATGAGGACTTCTGTTGGCCCCGGAGCCTGGTCTGTCCACGCCGAAATGAAGTGCCCCACCTGCTTTGGATCATGGCTCTCAACCCTTCCTGACCAGAAAGGCTGTTTGGGAAAATTTAAGAGTTTCCTGAAGTGGGCCCATCCAGGCTTACCCCTGCAAGAGTCAGGGACATAGACCCACCTGCTACAAAGCATTGCCTCCAACTCCATCTGACAGGAAAGGCTAGCAAGAACACTTGGAAGTTGTGTAATCCAAGAAGTCTAAAGCCAAGAGGCAGTCAGGCAGAGATGATTGTCCCAAGAGCAAAACCAGTGGCCACATTCCAGCCAGGGATGTGGGGTACTGGTTGTCTGAGTCAAGACTACAGAGAGCATCACTGGCCTTGGGACTACTTCTCCCACTGCTCTCAGGCAGAGAAATTAGTTCATAGCCCATTATTGCTGAATACAGCCTTCAGCCCACCCAATCAAGGAACCTTTCTAGAGCACGAGAAGCGGTGTAACCCATCCAATAGCCCTGCTTATAATAGTACTTGAATAAAGGACACAGCCCATGGCTTTCCCTGTTTGCAGATCAAAACTGATGGCCTCATCTGACCAGGGTGTTCAATAAACACTCTTACCTGATTAAGGTCCCCAAACAATGATCTATGCATACCCTTGGTCCTATCCTACTGCCCTGTCAGGGAAGCTAATTCATAGCCTCACCTACTGTTGAGTATAGTACCCAGTCCCTGTGATCTAGAAATCCTAACCAGAGAATACAGGAAACCAGGAAGCCTCTCTTATAGCCTCACTTAAGTGTGGAACCAAGCCAGCAGCCCCTATCTAGCTGTTCTCAGCCAGTGCCACCCCTTAAAACATGACCACAGAGCTCAAACAGTTGCCTTGCCCCAAAATCCATCCTAAAAGCAGTCCCATCTTCCCAAGAACATTACCAGAAGATACACCTAGAAACCCAAACTAAAATGATTAGTAAAGAACAGTCTTGGACAAAGTGAACCTGAAAAGTCTTAAAGAGACCACTTACTCAAAGGCAGAGTTCAAACCCACATTGTTCAAAGGTCACTTGTACCTGGTCTGGACAAAGATGGGGGCGCCTGGGTGGCTCAGTCGGTTAAGCGGCCGACTTCGGCTCAGGTCATGATCTCACGGTCCGTGAGTTCGAGCCCCGCATCGGGCTCTGTGCTGACAGCTCAGAGCCTGCAGCCTGTTTCAGATTCTGTGTCTCCCTCTCTCTGACCCTCCCCCGTTCATGCTCTGTCTCTCTCTGTCTCAAAAATAAATAAACGTTAAAAAAATTTTTTTCTTAAAAAAAAAAAAAAAGATGGAGTAGATGTGTTTCACTCTGTTAATACTGCCAAAGACAGCTAAAAACCCTGGACATTATTTCTAAAACAAACATTTGAAAATTGAAAGGCGGGGCGCCTGGGTGGCGCAGTCGGTTAAGCGTCCGACTTCAGCCAGGTCACGATCTCGCGGTCCGTGAGTTCAAGCCCGGCGTCAGGCTCTGGGCTGATGGCTCAGAGCCTGGAGCTTGTTTCCGATTCTGTGTCTCCCTCTCTCTCTGCCCCTCCCCCGTTCATGCTCTGTCTTTCTCTGTCCCAAAAATAAATAAACGTTGAAAATTGAAAGGTATAGCAAATACCGACCAGCTAGGGACCCTAGGACCTAAGGAACAACATGTTGAGTTCTCTCGATTTTCTTTTTACCTTATATACCCCAGAATGGGCACTGGAGAAGCCATGCACCTTGAAATGTCAAAAGACACAGACAAAAATAGCCCTAAAGAAAATCTGCTTTCTAGCCAAAGATCAGGAGAGTAGTAACTGAGCAGAACATAAAATGTTTACAAAGTAAATAATCTAGAGACTATGGGAAGAAATAAAAGCAGATCCGCCCCAAGCTGGTAAGCAAAAGTTGAATGGGAACCTCGACTGAGAACCATGCCCAGTGGGAATTACGCACTTCTCCCACTCTTAGCCAAAAGTTGTCAGAAGAGGCCTGATGGAGAACCTCATATCCCACTTCCCTGTAGCTGTAAGAAGAGGAATCAGAGAAAGCTGTGTAGAGAACCTTGACATTTGTCCCTACCTGGCAATACTGACTCAGGGCCCACTTGCCCCCAGCAGCACAGTAGTTAGAGGAGGCCAGCTACAACAAAATATTTTTTTTAATATCCAGAGTCTCATAATACATTACCTCCAAATATCCAGGATACATTTTAAAATCATGGAAATGTAATTAATAAATGTTAACATCAAGATGACACAAATGTTGGAATAATTTGAAAACGAATTTAAAACTGCCATATAAATATGCTTCAGTGAGCAATAACAAACATACTTGAAACAAACAAAAAATAGCCTCACCAAAGAAATAGAAAATATTAAGAAAAAAACATCAGATTTTAAAACTGAATCTCAGAGACCTGTGGGACTATAACCAAAGATAAAAATTTTTGTCATCAGTGTCACGGAGGAAATAAGAAAGATGACAAGGTTAGAAAAATATTTGAAGTAAAAATGGCAGAACATTTCCCAGATCTGGTAAAATAAATGGATTCATGAAACTAAATGAACACCAAATAGGGTAATTCCAGATAAATAAAATAAACAGATTCACAAACCTGAATGAACACTAAATAGGATAATTCCACATAAATCCATACCAAGTTGAAGTCTAACGATAGTTCGTAAAGTGAAAGACAAAGAAACATCTTGAAAGCAATGATTAAAACATCTTTCCTAAGGGGCAGAAACGTCTACATGACAGTAGGTTTCTCATCAGAGTCATGGAGTCCAGAATGATGTGGTAAACAGTTTTTAAGTGATGAGATAAAACATCTGTTAACCTCAAATCATATGCCCAGCAAAATTATCTTTCAAGAATTAAGAGGAAATAAAGACATTATCAGGTGCAGGAAAACTAAGAGAATCTGTTACTAGCAGACATACTCTAAAAAAATCTTAAGTTCTTACTGAAAAAGACAAATATATGAGTAAATTCAGTCCTCTCTGTTCAGACTCCTAAATTATGTCTGAAGCAAAAGGTACAACATCATCCTATGTGGATCTCATTGTATGCTACATAAATATTTAGACAATTATAAACAGAGGAGATAAAGGGATTTAAAGAAAGGTAAGTTTTCCACACTTCACTCAAACTGGTAAAATACATTAGTATATCTTAATAGTTCTGTATTTAACTCTGCCAGTGGTTACAGGAATCTGATACACATACATATCAATTTCCTGATTTTGATATAGCATTATCATTGGATGTAATCAATGCAAAAAAAAAATGGGTGATGAGTGCATGTGATCTCTTTGTAATATATTCACAACTTCCTTTTGCTTTAAAGTTACTGCAAAATATAAAGGTTTTAAAAGGGTATTGGTTAGAGGCTGTAGACCTAGATTAATTGCCTCTGCATTGCAGCCAAGCCTGAAACATGTTGAATATATTAGAATGTTGCTAAGCTCTATGATAGATCCTTTTCCTAACTTCCTACCCAAAACTATGGTGGCTGGAAGACAGTAGATAATTTTTTAAATATCAAACATGTAGGGGAGACTGGGTGGCTCAGTGGTTAAGCGTCAGACTTCTGCTTGGGTTATGATCTCATGGCTCTTGGGTTCGAGCCCCACATAAGGCTCTGTGCTGACAGCTCAGAGCCTGGAGCCTGCTTTGGATTCTAAGTCTCCCTCTCTCTCTTCCCGTACCTCTCACGCTGCCTCTCTCTCTCTCTCTCAACTCTCTCTCTAAAAAATAAAAACATTAAAAAATTTTAAAAAAATCCACTCCTGTGTATTTATCCAAGGGTAGGAAAAATATGTTCACAGAAAAACATGTACATAAATGTTCATGGTAACTTTTCCATAATAGATAAAAGTAGTCTAAGAGTCTATCAACAGTAGAATAGATTATGTATTGTGATAAATTTATTAACTGGAATACTATGTGGCAGTAAGAATGAATGGCCTATTGATACATAAAACAACATGAATGTTTTTCAGAAACTGAAAGAAATACTGAGCAAAAGATATTTCGTACAACAAGGAATAGTGTATTATTGTATTCATATGAAATTTTAGAACAAGAAAATCTAACAGGTTATAGAAAAGAACTTTAAAACACTGATCACTTTTGGGGTATATGTGGGGAGGTTCAAATGTGAAAAGGCAAGGGCAACTTAATGGGATATCTATAATGCTCTATATACTCATACGGTTTTGTGTTACACGGGCATATACATTTATTATGGTACAGAAACTAATTGAAATGATGTAATCTACATGATAAAATAGTAGTTGCATGGAATTAAAATGCAGTGTTGGAATTGGCATATAACAATTTTTAACAGCAGGGAATTGAAACTAGATCAAATGCTGAAAGTCTTAGAGACTGAGATATGATTTAAGGATTTCTTCATTTTCTCAAGTTGTAGTTTTGTTATCCTCCAAGACACAGCTTCTTCCCAGACTGTGTCCCCTGCCAACCCCATTAGATAGTTTTCCTTTGTGTTCCAACTGCATCCTGAGGGTGCCTCTACCGCAGTATTTCCTCTTTAAATATGTTTCTATTACTACATTATGCACTCCTCTAGGCCAGAAAATGTATATAATTTGTCTGTATCCTTATCGCCAGTGCCTGGCACAGGATCTGCACATGACAACCAGTCAGTAAATGATCAGAAAAGCAATACACAATTACCAAGAATTAAGTGGAAAATTCCTTCCATCCTTTTTCAGTGAATGTAAAGTAGTGAGTTCCTCAACACTGGCTTAAAGGAGGGGGTCACAAATTTTAAATATCCATCATTCTCAGTTAATATAAGTGGTTGAAATGGTATGAGCGAGATGACTTTTGAGTATATAGTAACTTGGAAAGCTTGTGCCGTATTAAAAGGAATTATCTGTCCCTCAATGCCTGCTAAATTTTTATGATGTAGGAATATAAACTGATCATTTCGGAGATTCAGGGTATCAAGAGAAGAAAAATATTCAGCTTTTTCCTAATATCAGTTCCAACTTTACACATTGGCTAAATATCTAGAGCCTACATATTACACTTTTTTAGATTCTGGTCTGAGAGAGATCAGCTTGTGACCTCTGCTATGGAATTTCTTGTTCTCAAGAAAACAGTAGTTAGAAACAAGTATGGTAGAAGATACACGTTCTTTGCATTCAGTAAGATAACTTAATTAGTATAAGTGAACAATTCAGGGATTGGATAATGCCTAAAGGGAAATTTCATAACCAATATATCATGACAAAGTATTAAAGCTTCTAGAAATGAGGATTTCACAGTTAAGTAACAATTCCCAGGAAGCTCTGTACCACCACCACTCCACAACACACAACTTGCTCTAGAGGAATTCATCATTTCTTGGTCTTTCTAGTCAAATTTTCCAAATTTGTTTGATAGGAGTCATTCTCTACAGGAAGGCAGCTCTGATTTCATAATTAATGTCAGAAGAAAACAAGCAATTTATAAGCAAAATAATTGGAACACATCCACTCCATAAAGGAAGATACAACTAAATTCCACACATTACAAGGTTTATTTCCTTTTGGTTACTTTTTTTCCATTAAGTATACTTTGATTCACTCTTATTTTTAATATATATTTCTCTTTATACCCTAGAATTATCATGGTAATTCCACAATTTTGAATTCCAACTAACCTTTCCTCTGACCTCCCAATTTAATAAAATCCCAAATGTTGACAGGGAGAAAGTTTGCCTAAATTATACTAGTTTACTTATCTTAGATCTTAAAAAAATAAATAAAACAGTCAAATGCCTATTTTGTCAAGTACATTACACAAGAAATCATTTTCAAAAAATATACATTTGAACTTTACTTGAAAGAGCTCTTTAAACAATGTTTGGATTATTAATAGAAACAATACATCTCAAGTCAAGAGTGCAAAATCATCTTATTGGAAAGAAAGCCAGTGATATAAGAAAAGTACAAAAATAATGATTGCCCATTGAAAAATTCTCTTACATTTATAACAAATAGTTTTTATAATATTGTAAAAGGTAAAACGATAAATATATGAGAACATGATATGAATAAATTATGAAAATACACTGGTCATTATTTAACATTCATTGCAAAAATAAAATTCAATGTTAACTGAGTGCTTTTCATGCATGAGGAACAATGCTGAATCCTTTTAATACATATTCTTAATTAATAAGTGCTATGAAACTATCAGTCAGTAAAATCTCTTTGGTCATTACCCTCATTTTTTCTACTAATTTATGTATCAATTCTGGTATTTTGCTAGGAGATCACCATTTTTTTTCTAGGGTATCAAATTTGCTGTAGGCAGTGTTCTTATTCTATTCCTATGTGCCAGTCTATATTCATATTCTTATGGTTGTCAAATTTTACATTTTTTTCTTAATCAAATTCCCAAGGGGTTTTCTATATAATAGCTCTTAAAAAAAGGTTATGAAAATATTTATCCTTTCTTCTTGAAGGGTCCTATTTATCAATTCAAAATTTATTTCTATTAATTCACTAATATAATTTTTTAATTTTAATATCTCAAAATAAGTATAAAGATTCATCTTCTCTGTGTTCTAAAGTGGTGACCTCACGTAAAGCTACAAAACTCACTTGAGAACCACTTTTGTTGTGTTCCATTTGTGTTAGTAAGGGGTATTCTATCTTTGGCTGTTTCCTCAATATTTGTAATTTTCTTAATGATTTTTATTATATCTAAAATTTACCTAGCAATGTTTTCCTTGGTTTTCAAATTGTTGTCAAATTTTCCATGATAACATAGACATGTATCTCAGTACAACATTCTGGTAAATGTTTATATTAGAAAAAGTATGTTCAGGGGCACCTGGGTGGCTCAGTCGGTTAAGCGCCCAACTTCAGCTCAGGTCACAGTCTCATGGCTCATGAGTTCAAGCCCTGCTTTGGGCTCTGTGCTGACAGCTCAGAGCCTGGAGCCTGGTTCAGATTCTGTGTCTCTCTCTCTGTCCCTACCCCCCCCCCCACACACACTTTCTCTCTCTCTCAGAACTAAACATTAAAAAAACAAAAAAAATTAAAAAGTACGTTCATCACTTGTCTCCACACTTTCCATACCTACTGTTGCAGACTAAACTGTATCTATTCAAAATCCATATTTTGAAGCCCTAACTGCCAGAATGTGACTATAAATGATGCCATTAGGGCAGACCCTCACCTAATCTGACCGGAATCCATACATGAAGTTGATATTAGGACATACACAGAGACACGAAAGGCATGCATGTACAGAAGAAAGACTGATGAAAAGGCAGCAAGAGAAGGGCCACCTCTAAACCAAGGAGAGAGGCCAAGCAGAGAGGCCTCAGAGAAAACCAACCCTTTTAGGGCCCTGATTTTGGACTTCTAGCCTCCAGAACCATGAAAACATAAATCTCTGTTTAAGTTACCCGGTCTAGGGTATTTCGCCACAGCAGTTCAAATAAACTAACGTAACTAGTAAAAATGAACGGTTACTTATTTAGGTCCTCTTGAGTATTTTTACCTTTACCTTAATAGTTCAAGTAGAAAATAAAACATCTCAATATTTTAATAGTAGTTAAAACATAATATTAAGGAATAAACACAATGTCTTCATAAAAATTTTAGGGCTACCCATTAAAATATTAATAAATGTTTTGGGGCACATGGGTTAAGTGGTTGGTTAAGTTGGTTAAGTGTCTGACTTCAGCTCAGGTCATGATCTCACAGTTTGTGAGTCTGAGCCCCGCGTCAGGCTCTGTGTTGACAGCTCAGAGCCTGGAGCCTGCTTCTGATTCTGTGTCTCCCTCTCTCTCTCTCAAACATGAATAAATGTTCAAAAACATTTTTTAATATTAATAAATCTTTTACCTTGATTTTAGATTTCATTTAACAAACACTTTGTTGGTGCTTTGGCAATCATTAACCAACAATTATTTTATACGACTATAAAGTGTTACTCTATTTGAATATAAAGACATAAAAGTTTTTTCATCACGTTAGTTGTCGCAGAATTGTTAGGCAGGAAGTTTGAGGAACTGAAAATGAACTTCCTCTTTTCAAATTCATATACAGAAAATTTTATAAACATTCTGAGGGAAGTCTACCAGCTTATGTAAACACGGTGAAAAACACTGCCATACTTCAGCAATAAATATAGCAAGATATTTAGGTTAGTATAAGTAATTTATGATTTTTTAAAAGTTTTGCTATTAATCTAGCATTTCAGATTATAAGATAGGACGTTAACAAAGACAGAAAGAGCTCTTAAATAATGAATAACTTTAGAAGTCTCTGGATTATATATTCTAATGTAGTGATTTGCTCATATTTTTGTCAAATATCGTATGATGAAGAACTATAAAACAAACTTCGTTTATTTCCTTTTTGTGTTTATTGCAGTCTCTTTTTGATACACACTGAAATCTAACCCTTTAAAAACAAATGAATAAATAATTATAATTAATTAATTAATTTGCTCAAAAGATGGATCTGTATTTAATGTCTTTTCATGGCTTCACTAATATATATTATTGTATTATTTTAGCTAAGTGGGGCAGGGGCAGTGAGAAAGGAAGAATCTCAAGCAGATTCGGCACCATCAACTCAGAGCCTGATGTGGGCAGTGAAAGCAAATTTCTAGTATAGCCTATTCAGTATTGACAGTACATAGAAGTTAATACCTGAACTTTGATAAGTAGGAAATATTATTCATTGTAACAATTTTCACCATGTCTATCATTTTGCCTAATGGGGAAACACTTTGAGATTAGGCCTTATTTGGGAAATTTTTCTACCTAACCAAATATGCCAAATATGACACATGCAGTAAAGGGTACAATTAGTAGTATGTGAATAAGGCAAAATGGAGTACTCAGGATATTTCATATTGCTTCAGCATTAAATAAACAGAAGTATTCTTTTGGTAACCAAGTGGATATTTTACTATGCATCTATTAAATTAGTCAATCTTCCCAAGAATAAAATTATAATCAACTATTTCTTAACACTTATGTAAACAAGGAATAAAAGTATGATCAAAATGACTCTTGTGGTAAGCAGAATTTTAAGTTGGCTCTCAAGACTTCCACCTCCAAATGTACATGCCTTGTATAGCCTCCTTCCATCAAGAGCTAATAGAACATATAAATATGACAGGATACCATATTACTAGTTTATGTATGGCAAGGTAGAAAAAATTTTGAAGATATAATTAAGGTCTCTAATCATTTGACTTTGAGTTAAGGAAATATTATCCTGAATGAACTTGACAATATCAAATGAGCCCTTACAAGAGATTTTTCTGTTGTTCATGAGGAAGTAAGTTACCAGTCTGTAAGAAACGCCTTATGGGGGGGGGGGTCATGTGGTAAAGACCTAATGAAAGTCTATGATCCAGCAATTGCACTATTATGTATTTACCCCCAAAATACAAAACTACAAAATACAAAATACAAAACTACAAAGGGATGCATGTACCCCAATGTTTATAGCAGCACTATCAACAATAGCCAAAGTATGGAAAGAGCCCACATATCCATCAACTGATGAATGGATAAAGATGTGGTAATATATATGCAATGGAATACTATTCATCAATCAAAATATCAGTCAATTAGTAGAACTAATGTTTAGTGTAGCATCTGATCAATTCTGAGAGATTAAAGACCTGTGATTTGAGTTAAGTAATATTTGTATAAAATCAAATGTGCTTTTTGTTTTGTTCTTTTTCTAATTGATTTATAATATCTGTGGTGGGCACACTCATAGGTGGTCTTTATGATCCCTGCCTCCTGGTGTCCATGCCCTTGTATAAACCCTTCATCTACACTGTGAACAGGACCTGTCACTGGCTTATAAATAATATACCATGACAGTGATAAAAAGATACATGTTATTATGTTTATACTATCATGTTATATAAGGTTGTAACATTTATCTTGTTAAATGACTCTCTTTTCTGCTGACTTTGAAGAGGCAAGTGGCCATGTTGTGAGCCACAAAATGGACAGGGCCATGAACAAGGAGCTAAAGGTGTTATTCTGTCAACAGTCAGGAAATAATTGTTTCCTTCATTTCAGCAGCCTGCAAGGAACTGAATCCCATCAACAACCTAAAGGAACTTGGAAGCAGATCTTCCTTGAATTGAGCTTCAAATGACCTCACAGCCCTGGTCAGACATCTTGATTCCAGTGATACCCTTAACAGAGGACTCAGCTCAGCTGTGCCTCGGCTCCTTACCCACAGAAAACACAAGATAATAAATGTGTGTTGTTTTTAAACCACTAAATGAGAGGAAATATTGTTATATATCCACAGATAACAAATACAACAGCCACCTTCAAATATTACACGAGATTGCTTCCTAAATATTTCAGCTGAGTACTTATCTTAAATTCTATCTGCACTGGTAGCCTGAAAGATAATTGAGTTTGTATCTTATTTTATTCTACAGAAAAATCCTTTTATTTTAAAAGTTATGCTTAATGCTATCATGTTCTTATCAACAACACCATTTTGACTTCTAATATCAGCCTTTTGTATACACCTGATAAACTCACACTAAAAAATGACAAAGGTTATCATCAGTGACATTTCTGTGTAAAATCCAACAAACAAATTAAAAAGTGTATCTCTGGAGAGATATATCTCTATAGATAGATAGATATCTATAGATATATATCTTTATCCAGAGATATTGACATATATCTATATCTATCCAGGTCCTATCTAGTAATATATTATATAAAATAAATATATATTTTAAAATATATAATATCCATAGATATAGACATACAGATATATCTATATATACCTATCTATCTATATCTCCAGATATATATATATGTATATATATATATATATAATATGTCTATATATCTATATCTCGAGAGATATGCTTCTTAATTTGTTTATTGGATTTTACACAGAAATGTCACTGATGAAAACCGTTGTCATTTTTCAGTGTGCATTTAACAAGTGAATACAGAAGGCTGATATTAGAAGTCAAAATTATATATTTATATTACATATTCATACAAAAACTCTTTAGTGGTTAGTGACATGACCTTTTGTACTCCCTGACCTTTTTAATGCCACTGTCAAATAGATGGGACTGTTATGGTTTTCTCTTCACCTCTCAAACGACCTTTACATAACTTAAAAATACACTATTATCATCTGATATTATTTATTTTCATTTATTTTGCAACTAGCCAATTAGAGTGAATGTCTAAAATGATCTCTTAATATTAACTGTATTTTGTGCTACTCGGCTAGTATCCATCATAGATTGCTTTAAGATGCACATATTCATTTGTATGTCTTAATTTATTTACAGTATGCAAGTTCCTGGGTAAGAAGGATTTAAGTCTATGTATTTCTTTCACACATTAGAGTGCTAATTCCTGGACAGCACATCTAAATAAATATTTTCCTTGTATGATCACATGATTAATACTTCAACAATTAATTCTTTTCAGGAATCCTAAAACACTATTTTTATTTAAAAAATAGAATAACTATATAAAGAAAAACATGTTTTAAATGATAGATAAATGAAGGGAATAGAAAAAAGAAATGTGCAAAAAAAGCTGGAAGGAAGGAATAAAGGAAGGAAAGGAGGGAAAGAGAGAAGAAAGAAGAAATGATAGAAGGGAAAATAAAAATAAAGGAAAATGTGTCTTAATAGTTTTATGTTTTACAATAAAATGATAGGTTTATTACAGCTAATCCCCAAGTAGATCACCTGTGATTTTTTTTTTACAGGATATCTACAATGACATTATATAGAGAAAAAATTTATAATGATGTGTTCAATAATTTTAAAGATGGTGCTATAGCCTCTGTTATTAGGTAATTATTAATATGTCCCTCCTAAATTATAATATTTAAATGAGCAAAAGAGGAGTGAAAGAAGTAGGGGGATTTTTAATACTTGGGATAATCTTTGAATAGTCCCTTGACTAACTACTGTTTAATTACTGAGGCGCCTGGGTGGCGCAGTCGGTTGAGCGTCCGACTTCAGCCAGGTCACAATCTCGCGGTCCGTGAGTTCGAGCCCCGCGTCGGGCTCTGGGCTGATGGCTCAGAGCCTGGAGCCTGTTTCCGATTCTGTGTCTCCCTCTCTCTCTGCCCCTCCCCCGTTCATGCTCTGTCTCTCTCTGTCCCAAAAATAAATAAACGTTGAAAAAAAAATTAATTACATCCATTAAGCACACCCACTGCTTGATAACTAGGGCAGATTATTTTATCCAACTGAAATGTTGAAAAATGGATAACAGAGTCTGAGATTTTCATTGTGGTACATAATTCTACTGATTAGTAAAATAGCAATTTTCAAGGTGATTTCTTCATTTAAATGAGATAAACCACTCAACCAAAACTAAGAGTTCATAAGGAAGCAATCAGGTCACGTTAGCCAAAAAGCACAATATGATTTTGTTATATCATTTCAGGACAGGAAAGATGAAGGTACCACAAGTAATTGGCATATACATTATAAGTCAAAGTAAGTACATATACTAGCCTCCAAATAGACAATGCAGCAATGATGTGGTAGATTTCCCAAGTATATATGTTCTTATACATGAGCAAATGAACTGAGGATTTTAAAATAATTATGCATCTTCAGAAATGTAGAATGTTACCAAGTCTTTGTAGAGAAAAAGTGGTTTTATTTCAAGGTACATTCTATCAGTGTTTCTACTGACAGGTCAATATTACCTGTACTTTATCTAGATTAAGTCTTAACATAACTCTTTCATCAAAGCTATTCCCCTAACATGTAGGTGATGGATTCTAATGGAATTGCTGAAAAGAAGACAAAGAAAGGGCTGTCGTGCCCACACCAACAGCTTTCCTACCCAACATGTACAATTATTTCCTCTAAAGCTTTCAAATTTGACATTGAACAGGCAGTTTCACCAGATACAACCTTGAAGCAATTGCCATTACTGAGCATGCCAAATGGATTAGTAGAATTTTCTCTTGAATTATTTCTTTCCAACTGGGGAGTTTGGAGATTAAATGGGTCTTAGAAACATATAGTGAAATTCATGGATTAATTTTTTTGGCTAGTTTTGTAGGCACTGTCTTATGTGTCATTAACTCTATAAATGAGTATTTGGAAGTTAATTGATATTCTTTCCTCATTTAAAAAAAAATTACACGAGAATTATTCCTCAGATATTTTAGTGACAAGATTCAATGAAGAGCATTTATTGAGTTATTAGTTGAAAAGAGAGTTATTAGTCTACTATGTGACAGGTATTGCATTACAGATAAAAATTAGGCAAGACAAAATCCTGTCTAGGAGCTTATGGAGTAGGAGAGACAAAAAAAGTAAATAAATAGATAAAATATAATGTGATACACCTTAATTAAAGGTTGAACATAACTCTGCCTGGCAGGTTCAAGAAAGGTAATAAGCCAAGTCTTGAATATCACCAGAAAGGCTACTGAGTAGACAAGGCATTTGAGCAAAGGGATATTCAAAGAAGTAAGACTTGAGGACTACATTATATCATGATAACTGCAAACAGTCTGGTAGTGTTAAAGCTTTGGATGAATATGGACTATGATAGGAAATGATAATAGAAACTTTCAAGATCATGAAGATCCTTGTATGAAATGTCTAGGCATTTCTAGGCAGTAAGAAGACATTTAAACATTTTCAGCAAGAGAGTAATATGAAAGATTTGCATTTTAGAAAATTCCACTAAGCTTCAGTACACAGATTTAATTCTTTTAAGTTTTATCTTATTTCCAAACTATAAAAATCACAGAGAAAATGGTGAGAGGAGGAAGAAGAGATATTAGAGGTCATCAAGAAATGTAATTAGCAGTATTTATTGCATAATTACAGTTGATTGCAGAAGAGGAGAAAGAGTAAAAATAAAATGAATGAATGGATAACAATAAGACTGCTCCAGAGACTAACCTTCACTTGGGATTACATTGTTTTCCAGGACAATTAAATACTGAAAGATCAAAGAGTCCTTCTCATTCAATCCCTACTCATCATTACTGGGACTGGTTTAGTTGTCTAATATTTGCATAATTTAACTATATCTCATATTGTTATAATACTAAGTCTCTACCTCAAATGTACAACTAAGGCATATATTCTGTCATATGCCCTTAGTCCCATTTTTTGGACTTCCTCTTTCCAGTTCTAGCCTCCTTCTGCTGCCTTCACTTTCACAATTTTTCACTCTCCTTTCTTTTTTTTTTAATTAAAAAATTATTATTATTTTTGAGAGGGAGAGAGAGAGAGTGTGTGAGAGGGGGAAGGGCAGAGAGAGGAAGACACAGAATCAGAAGTAGGCTCTAGGGTCTGAGTGGTCAGCACAGAGCCTGATGTGGGGACTCAAACTCATAAACCATGAGATCATGACGTGAACTGAAAAGTGAGAAGCTTAACCAACTGAGCCACTCAGGTACCCCTTTCACTCTGCTTTCTTAAAGCTTCATCCAAGTTAACAAATGTACTGTATCATCATTGCTGAATATCTCTTCAGTTGAATTTTTGTTCTAAGTATCCACTGATAAATCTGTATGGCCCTGAATTTATTTACTTATTTTGAGAGACTGAGTGAGAGAGTGCGGGGAAGGAGAAGAGGAGACAGAATCCCAAGCAAGCTCCACACTGTCAGCACAGAGCCTGACACAGGGCTTGATCACAAACATGAGATCATGACATGAGCCAAAATCAAGAATCAGACACTTAGCCCACTGAACCACCCAGAAGCTTTTGCTTTTACTGTGTCATTGTTTTATTTATTTATTTATTTATTTGTTTGTTTGTTTGTTTATTAAGTTTATTCATTTTTGAGAAAGAAAGAGGATGTGCAGGGTAGGGGCAAGAGAAGAGGGAGAGAGTGAATCCCAAGCAGGCTCCTTGCTGTCAGCACATAGCCCAACATGGAGCTTGAACCCACAAACCATGAGATCATGACCTGAGCCGAAATCAAGAGTTGGATGCTCAACCAAGTGAGCCACTCAAGTGCCCCTACTGTGTCTTTCTAGTTCCACTGAACATTAGAGTAATGTGCAAAAAGATTTAGCTAAAAAATTAGCTAATAAGTAATAATAAATTTAAATATTTTAAAATTCTTCATCAGTCATATTTTATAACAAGAAAAAAATGTAGATCTTGTATTTGTTTGTTTGTTTATTTGAGAGAGAGAGCATGCACATGCATGTGCATGTGAGAGAGAGCAGGGGCAGGGCAGAGGGAGAGGGAGAATCCTAAGCAGAGTTCATGCCCAGCATGGAGCCTGATGCAGAGCTTGATCTCATGACTGTGAGATCATGACCTGGGCTGGAATCAAGAGTTGGATTCTCAACCCACTGGGCCACCCAGGGGCTCTAGATCTTAGAGGCTCTAGATCTGATTATTATTTTTTAGTGCTTATTTATTTTTCAGAAAGAGAAAGAGAGAAAGCTTGAGCAGGGGAGCGGCATAAAGTGGGGGCAGAGGATCTGAAGTGGGTTCTTCACTAACAGCAGCAAGCCCGATGCGGGGCTCAAACTCAAGCACCGTGACATCATGACCAGAGCCAAAGTTGGACAGTTAACTGAGGTGCCCCTTATGTTTTAACCAAGACTCTCAGCTGTTGTGTCTTGGCTTGCTGATGTTTTTCTCCGTTGTAAAGAAATATAAATTGATTTTGATAACAAAATTGTCAACATTTGTAGATAACTAAAACAAACAAACAAACACGGTTGGCAAAGCATCTTAATTCAGTTCAAATATACTTTATTTGATGGAAGAGAAAAATGATGGGGTTTAAAAACTTCTTGGAAATTATCTATAACCTGAATATCTCTAACAGAGAGGTTTATAATTTGGAAAGAAAGTGTCTCAAATTTTCATTCTAATTAAAATGATGAGAACGCATGTTTCATTGTAATTTCTATTTATACTTGAAATTTTATTTTGGCACAAAGAAGTGCTACATAGATAACAAAACACTTTCTTTCTACCTTTATGAATTTGCACTATGGAATCATTTCTAATTCAGGGACAATGAACAATCATCCTATTCCAACAATGCAAAGTCTATAAAGCAGTTGTGGGTGTGTATGGTAAGAACACTTAACCTGAGGTCTACTGTCTTAAAATTTTAAGGGCACAGTACTGTCTACTACAGGCACAATGTTGTACAGAAGATGTCTAGAACTCATTCATCTTGAATAACTGAAACTTTATACTCACTGATCAGCAATTTCACCACTTCTCCCTATCCCCAGCCCCTCACAACCATTATCCTGCTCTCTGATTCTATTCATTTGGCTAATTTAGATACTTAGTATAAGTAGAATCATGAAGTATTTGTCTTTCTGTGACAGATTTATTTCACTTAGCATATCGTTTACTAGACAACTGTGCTTTAGAAATTAAAAAAAAAAGATCAACAGAGATTGCTAGGAACAATAATCATACACTAACAAATTTGATAGTTTAAGATAAATGGATACTTTCCTGGAAATACACAACCTGCCAAGACTGAATAATAAAGAAACAGAATCTCAACAGACAAACAATAAGGAAGGAGATTGCATCAGTAACCAAAAACTTCAAAATAAAGAAAAGTCCAAGATCGGATAACTTCACTGGTGAATTCTCTCAAACATTTCAAGAATTAATGTCAAATTTTCTCAAACTCTGCCAAAAAATAGAAGACAAGAAAACACTTCCAACCTATTTTATGAGGCTAGTACTACACTGGTACTAAAGTCAGAAAAAGACACTACAAGAAAAACAAAACCAAAAAACCTACAGGCCAACATTCCTAATGAACATAGAATCAAAAATGCACAACAAAACTAAAACAAACAGCACATTAAAAGAATCATCATGATCAAGTAGAATTTATCCCTGGGATGCAAGGATGGTTCCCCACATATAAAGAAATTAATTTTTTTTTTAAATTTTTTTTTTCAACGTTTATTTATTTTTGGGACAGAGAGAGACAGAGCATGAACGGGGGAGGGGCAGAGAGAGAGGGAGACACAGAATCGGAAACAGGCTCCAGGCTCCGAGCCATCAGCCCAGAGCCTGACGCGGGGCTCGAACTCACGGACCGCGAGATCGTGACCTGGCTGAAGTCGGACGCTTAACCGACTGCGCCACCCAGGCGCCCCTAAAGAAATTAATTAATAGTCCATAGTAACAGAATGAAAAGTATAAAATCATATGCTCATCTCAATAGATATAGAAAAAGTATCTGACAAAATTCAATGTCCTGTCATGATAAAATCTTTCAAAGAACTAGGCATAAAAGCAATTTACCTATAAAGCATTCTGAATTCCAACCACCAATCTTAAACCAACAAACTTTTAATGTGTCCTAAGGAGAGTTTTTATTACTGTCGTTAATATTCATTATTAATTTTGTTTGTATATTAAAGAGTAATAAAGTGTCACTGAATATCACTGGAAAAGTTCTGAGTTCCTCTTATGTCTTTATTTTGGGATTTCTCTTTCATGTCAGAAATCTTCCTCACATGCTACATAATTCTTACCTTTCTCTTCAATTTAGGGGACTAAAAATCCATTTGGAAGAACACGTGTGAACAAAATGCATCAATTATTGAGCTTTATTACAGGTAGAATATATAGCCAAACTTCTTATTACATTGAAGACTTCTAATGAAATCTATAGGCCCTTTTTTGTGAACTTTGCCCGTTTGTTTCCTTTTTTTTTCTTTCTTTTTTAAGTTTTTCAGATAAGGGTTATCTAATGACTGGGATGGACACTGTGGTCATGGACTGAAGAGAGCTCTAGGTATGTTAGACTACCCAATGCCCCTGTTTCAGCTCCTTTGTGTATGTATTCAAGTTGAAGATGACATTATCTTATAGATATAAAACCCTAAAGATTTCACAAACAGCAACAACTACAAAACTATTAGAATAAACAAATTCAGCAGTCTTGCCTGTGCACTTCACTGGGTATAAAATCAACATATAAAAATTAATTGTGTTTCTATATGCTAGCAACAAACTATGTGGAAAGGAAATCAAGAAAACAAATCTATTTACAATAGTATCCAAAAGAATAAATTACCCAGGAACAAACTTCACCAAGGAGTTAAAAGACTCAGTCACTAAAAAATAGAAAACATTGATAAAAACAATTAAGGCACACACAAATAAATGGAAAAGCATCTGTGTTCATGGAATGGAAGAAATGTACATAATACTCAAAGTGATCTGATCCACAGATTCAATGTAATACTTATCAAAACCCCAAGGGTTTTCTGGGGAAAAAATTTCTAAAATTCATATGGAAACATAAAAGACCACAAATAGCCAAAGCAATCTTGACAAGAAGAACAAAGCTGGAGGGATCATGCTTATTGCTTTCAAAATATATCACAAAGCCATAGCAATAAAAAAAAAAATTGACCTAAAGACATGAAAATAGACATATAGACCAATTAGACAGAATATAGAGCTCAGAAGTAAGTTTGTGTATATATGGTTAGTTGGTCTTTGACAGGGTACCAAAAATACACCATGGGGAAAGAACAGTCTCTTCAGCAAATGGTGCTGGGAAAATTATATCTACATATACAAAACAATGAAGTTGAATCCCTATCTTAATCCAAACACAAAAATCAACTCAAAATGTATCAAAGACTTAAATATAAGACCTAAAAATATAACAATTGTCAAAGAAAACACTGGGTGGAAACTTCTTGACATTGGTTTTGACAATGATTTCCTGGATTTGATTCCAAAAGCACAGGCAAGAAAACCAAAAATAGACAAGTGGGCCTAAATCAAAATAAAAAGCTCTGCACAGCAAAGGAAATGATCAACAGGGTAAAAAAAGCATCCTACCAATCAAGAAAAATTATTGGCAAACCACATATAAGTACTTCCTACATGTCAATAAAATAAACAGGTAGATTTATAGACAGATAAATAAAGTAGTAGAGAACTTGAATAGATATTTCTCCACAGAAACCACACAAAAGGCCAACAGGTATATGAAAGGTGCTCAACATCACTACTCATGAGGAAAACACAGACCAAAACTATAGTAAGATATCACCTCACAGTTGTTCGGCTGATTATCATTTAAAATTTAAAAAAGGGAGGGAGATAACAAGTGTTGGTGAGCATTTGGAGAAACTGGAAACCTTATACACTGCGAGAATGAAGAATGTACAGCCACTATGGAAAATAATATGGAGGTTCTTCAAAAAATTAAAAATAGAGCTACCGTATGATCCAGAAATCCCACTTCTGAGTATATATCTAAAAGACTTGAAACCAGGATCTCAAAGAGATATATGCACCCCTATGTTAATTGCCACATTATTAACAATAGCTACATAAGAAAACAACCCACGTATCCATCTACAGATCAATAAAGAAAATGTTGTATATACATATAATGGATTATCAGCCTTATAAAAGAAGGAAATCGTATCATTTATGATAACATGGATGGACTTAGAAGATATTTTGCTAAGTGAAATAAACCAGTCACAGGAAAAATACTGCATGATTTCCTTTGTATGAGGTATCTAAAACAGATAAGTCATAGAAGTAGAGAATGGTTTGCAGGGGATGGGAGGAGCTGGAAGGGTAGAATTGTTTCTCAAGGGGTTTAAATTCTAGTTATGCAAGATAAATAAGTTCTAGAAATCTCATGTACAACGTAGTATCCATAGTTAATAAGACAGTATGGTACACTGTACATAAAGAAGATACATCTCTAAAGGTTCTTACCAAAAAAAAAAAAAAAAGAATTAAAGAAAATTTTGTTGGTAATAGATGCTTATTATTTTGGTGATGGTACTGTGTATATGCATATGTCCAAACATATATTAAATTTGTGAAGTTTTTAAATATCAGTTATATCTCACTAAAGCTCTAAAAAGGATATATTTCTTTTGTTTTAAAGGCCACCCACATTTTGGCTTAACTCATGTGCCTATTTACTTTTATGTGAGGGGAAAGGGCATCCTTCAGACTGAACCAAGTCAGGTGGCCCTTGAAATTTAAATTTTTTTTCAGTACCCATAAGCTCTAAGACTTTCCTGAAGTTTTCCATGGAAATCCAATTGCTTCTCATTAGCATCTGCTTCTATAAGTGCTTAATTTTGACCTTTCTCAGCTCTGCTAAGTCACAACCCTCTATCTGCTCTCCACTCACAGATTTATGGCTTGATATTGCAGATATTCTAGTTTTGCCAGAAATGGAATCGCATCTCTTTTCCTTATTTTTTATCTTCGAAAGAGAAAGGAAGATAAATGTCTTTACCACCTTAAAAATTGAAATAATCACAAATGACAGTTGGGAACAAAGAAGAAAGGGATATAAATGCCTTCACTTCATTATCTTGAAATGAACAATTAGAAATGAGAGTAAAGGACAGTCACAAGATTTAACTTGCAGGTGACTGACTAGCTACAGGAAATGAGTGACAGTGAGAAGTCCAGAATGCCATTTACCACACCTTCAGTATTTCTGCCACAAATTCATTCTTTACATTATGCCAAAATTTTTGCCATATTAGTTTCTCTACACATTCATAAAAACTCAGTAGAGCTATTTCTCAAAACATATAAAAATTAACTGTGGATTGGCGAATATAAAATTTGGAGAGCTAGGTTCAAGTTTCAACTTTTTTTTTTTAAGCTTGTTTGTTTAGAGGACATAAGCAGGGAAGGGGCAGAGAGAGAATCCTAAGCAGACTCCTCATTCTGCACAGAGCCTGATGTGGGACTTGAACCCACAAACCATGAGATCATGACCTGAGCCGAAATCGAGTCAGACCCTTTACCAATTGAGCCATCCAGGTGCCCCTGAAGTTTCTTATTACCTGATCATATACCTTTAGTTTGTCACTCTTTTCTCTTCATCTCAGTTCCAGTTCTAAAATTTCAACTGTTCCAGGTACTTCATTTTTTTAAATTCCTTTTAAACATTAGGTTGTAACTGCTGTTTTCCCTTGGTTTTTACATAAGAAACTGAGACACAGTTTGCCCAGGTGATAAAGCTATATAACTGCAGATGATTGGACCAATACCCTTCTAAGTCTCAAAGTCAGGAACACTACTTTTTAAAATTTTGACCACCTGCCAGTGTTCACCATTACCATGTTGGATTCTATGATCATAATTCATGACCAATTCTTCTCAATTTCCTACATAGATGTCTCTGATATTTATCCTCAAATGTCAAATTTTCAAGGCCTTTTTATTCAGCCTTCTATTATTATGTTAAATATGACATTTGCATGAATTACTTATTCTCTTTTACTTCAACTGTCTCATGTATATCTGTATGTTTCAAATTAAAAAAAAAAAAAACAATTCTACCCCAGAATTTTTATATGCCCAGGATTTTATTTTTTTTTCAATATATGAAATTTATTGTCAAATTGGTTTCCATACAACACTCAGTGCTCATCCCAAAAGGTGCCCTCCTCAATACCCATCACCCACCCTCCCCTCCCTCCCACCCCCCATCAACCCTCAGTTGACAAACAAACAAACTGAGTTTGTTCTCAGTTTTTAAGAGTCTCTTATGCTTTGGCTCTCTCCCATTCTAACTACTTTTTTTTTTCGTTCCCCTCCTCCATGAGTTTCTGTTAAGTTTCTCAGGATCCACATAAGAGTGAAACCATATGGTATCTGTCTTTCTCTGTATGGCTTATTTCATTTAGCATCACACTCTCCAGTTCCATCCACGTTGCTACAAAGGGCCATATTTCATTCTTTCTCATTGCCACGAAGTACTCCATTCTGTATATAAACCACAATTTCTTTATGCATTCATCAGTTGATGGACATGTAGGCTCTTTCCATAATTTGGCTATTGTTGAGAGTGCTGCTATAAACATTGGGGTACAAGTGCCCCTATGCAGCAGTACTCCTGTATCCCTTGGGTAAATTCCTAGCAGTGCTATTGCTGGGTCATAGGGTAGGTCTATTTTTAATTTTTTGAGGAACCTCCACATTGTTTTCCAGAGTGGATGCACCAATTTGCATTCCCACCAACAGTGCAAGAGGGTTCCCCTTTCTCCACATCCTCGCCAGCATCTATACTCTCCTGATTTGTTCATTTTGGCCACTCTGACTGGCATGAGGTGATATATGAGTGTGGTTTTGATTTGTATTTCCCTGATGAGGAGCGACGTTGAGCATCTTTTCATGTGCCTGTTGGCCATCCGGATGTCTTCTTTAGAGAAGTGTCTATTCATGTTTTCTGCCCATTTCTTCACTGGGTTATTTGTTTTTCGGGTGTGCAGTTTGGTGAGCTCTATATGTATTTTGGATACTAGCCCTTTGTACGATACATCATTTGCAAATATCTTTTCCCATTCTGTTGGTTGCCTTTTAGTTTTGTTGGTTGTTTCCTTTGCTATGCAGAAGCGTTGTATCTTCATGAGGTCCCAGTAGTGCATTTTTGCTTTTAATTCCCTTGCCTTTGGGGATGTGTCAAGTAAGAGGTCAGAGAGGTCTTACCCTGCTTTCTCCTCTAGGGTTTTGATGGTTTCCTGTCTCACATTCAGGTCCTTTATGCATTTTGAGTTTATTTTTGTGAATGGTGTGAGAAAGTGGTCTAGTTTCAAGCTTCTGCAGGTTGCTGTCCAGTTCCCCCAGCACCATTTGTTAAAGAGACTGTCTTTTTTTCCATTGGATGTTCTTTCCTGCTTTGTCAAAGATTAGTTGGCCATACGTTTGTGGGTCTAGTTCTGGGGTTTCTATTCTATTCCATTGGTCTATGTGTCTGTTTTTGTGCCAATACATGCTGACTTGATGATGACAGCTTTGTAGTAGAGGCTAAAGTCTGGGATTGTGATGCCTCCTGCTTTGGTCTTCTTCTTCAAAATTACTTTGGCTATTCGGGGCCTTTTGTGGTTCCATATGAATTTTAGGATTGCTTGCTCTAGTTTAGAGAAGAATGCTGGTGCAATTTTGATTGGGTTTGCATTGAATGTGTAGATAGCTTTGGGTAGTATTGACATTTTGACAATATTTATGCTTCCAATCCATGAGCACGGAATGTTTTTCCATTTCTTTCTATCTTCTTCAATTTCTTTCATAAGCTTTCTATAGTTTTCTGCATACAGATCTTTTACATCTTTAGTTAGATTTATTCCTAGGTATTTTATGCTTCTTGGTGCAATTGTGAATGGGATCAGTTTCTTTATTTGTCTTTCTGTTGCTTCATTATTAGTGTATAAGAATGCAACTGATTTCTGTACATTGATTTTGTATCCTGCAACTTTGCTAACTTCATGGATCAGTTCTAGCAGACTTTAGTGGAGTCTATCGGATTTTCTTTTTTTTTTTAATTTTTTTTTTAACATTTATTTATTTTTGAGACAGAGAGAGACAGAGCATGAACGGGGGAGGGGCAGGGAGAGAGGACGACACAGAATCAGAAGCAGGCTTCAGGCTCTGAGCCATCAGCCTAGAGCCCGATGCGGGGCTTGAACTCACGGACAGCGAGATCGTGACCTGAGCTGAAGTCGGACGCTTAACCAACTGAGCCACCCAGGCGCCCCTCTATCGGATTTTCCATGTATAATATCATGTCATCTGCAAAAAGTGAAAGCTTCACTTCATCTTTGCCAATTCTGATGCCTTTGATTTCCTTTTGTTGTCTGATTGGTGATGCTAGAACTTCCAACACTATGTTAAACAACAGCGGTGAGAGTGGACATCCCTGTCGTGTTCCTGATCTCAGGGAAAAAGCTCTCAGTTTTTCCCCGTTGAGGATGATGTTAGCTGTGGGCTTGTCATGAATGACTTTTATGATCTTTAAGTATGTTCCTTATATCTCGATTTTCTTGAGGGTTTTTATTAAGAAAGGATGCTGAATTTTGTCAAATGCTTTTTCTGCATCAATTGACAGGATCATATGGTTCTTATCTTTTCTTTTATTAATGTGATGTATCACATTGATTGATTTGCGAATGTTGAACCAGCCCTGAATCCCAGGAATGAATCCCACTTGATCATGGTGAATAATTCTTTTTATATGCTGTTGAATTCTATTTGCTAGTATCTTATTGAGAATTTTTGCATCCATATTCATCAGGGATATTGGCCTGTAGTTCTCTTTTTTTTACTGGGTCTCTGTCTGGTTTAGGAATCAAAGTAATACTGACTTCATAGAATGAGTCTGGAAGTTTTCCTTCCCTTTCTATTTTTGGAATAGCTTGAGAAGGATAGATATTATCTCTGCTTTAAATGTCTGGTAGAACTCCCCTGGGAAGCCATCAGGTCCTGGACTCTGATTTGTTGGGAGATTTTTGACAACTGATTCAATTTCCTCTCTGGTTATGGGTCTGTTCAAGCTTTCTATTTCCTCCTGATTGAGTTTTGCAAGGGTGTGGATGTTTAGGAATTTGTCTATTTCTTCCAGGTTGTGCAGTTTGTTGGCATATAATTTTTCATAGTAATCCCTGATAATTGCTTGTATATCTGAGTGATTGGTTGTAATAATTCCATTTTCATTCATGATTTCATCTATTCGGGTCATCTCCCTTTTCTTTTTGAGAAGCCTGGCTAGAGGTTTATCAATTTTGTTTATTTCTTCAAAACACCAACTCTTGGTTTCGTTGATCTGCTCTACATTTCTTTATATTCTATATTGTTTATTTCTGCTCTGATCTTTATGATTTCTCTTCTTCTGCTGGGTTTAGGCTGCCTTTGCTGTTCTGCTTCTATTTCCTTTAGGTGTGCTGTTAGATTTTGTATTTGGGATTTTTCTTGTTTCTTGAGATAGGCCTGGATGGCAATGTATTTTCCTCTCAGGACTGCCTTCGCTGCGTCCCAAAGCGTTTGGATTGTTGTATTTTCATTTTCGTTTGTTTCCATATATTTTTTGATTTCTTCTCTAATTGCCTGGTTGACCCACTCATTCGTTAGTAGGGTGTTCTTTAACCTCCATGCTTTTGGAGGTTTTCCAGACTTTTTCCTGTGGTTAATTTCAAGCTTCATAGCATTCTGGTCTGAAAGTATGCATGGTATGATTTCAATTCTTGTATACTTATGAAGGGCTGTTTTGTGACCCAGCATGTGATCTATCTTGGAGAATGTTCCATGTGCACTCGAGAAGAAAGTATATTCTGTTGCTTTGGGATGCAGAGTTCTAAATATATCTGTCAAGTCCATCTGATCCAATGTATCATTCAGGGCCCCTGTTTCTCTATTGACCATGTGTCTAGATGCTCTATCCATTGTTGTAAGTGGAGTGTTAAAGTCCCAAGCAATTACCACATTCTCATCAATAAGGTGGCTTATGTTTGTAATTGTTTTATATATTTGGGGGCTCCTGTATTCGGCACATAGACATTTGTAATTGTTAGCTCTTCCTGATGGATAGACCCTGTGATTATTATATAGTGCCCTTCTTCATCTCTTGTTACAGCTTTTAATTTAAAATCTAGTTTGTCTGATATAAGTATGGCTACTCCAGCTTTCTTTTGACTTCCAGTAGCATGATAAATAGTTCTCCATCCCCTCACTCTCAATCTGAAGGTGTTCTCAGGTCTAAAATGAGTCTCTTGTAGACAGCAAATAAATGGGTCTTGTTTTTTTATCCATTCTGATACCCTATGTCTTTTGGTTGGCGCATTTAGTCCATTTACATTCAGTGTTATTATAGAAAGATATGGGTTTAGAGTCATCGTGATATCCGTAGGTTTCATGCTTGTAGCGATGTCTCTCATACTTTGTCTCAGAGGATCCCCCTTAGGATCGCTTTTAGGGCTTCTTTAGTGGTGACAAATTCCTTCAGTTTTTGTTTGTTTGGGAAGACCTTTATCTCTCCTTCTATTCTAAATGACAGACTTGCTGGATAAAGGATTCTCGGCTGCATAATTTTTCTGTTCAACACATTGAAGATCTCCAGCCATTCCTTTCTGGCCTGCCAAGTTTCAGTAGAGAGATCAGTCACGAGTCTTATAGGTCTCCCTTTATATGTGAGGGCACGTTTATCTCTAGCTGCTTTCAGAATTTTCTCTTTATCCTTGTATTTTGCCAGTTTCACTATGATATGTCGTGCAGAAGATCGATTCAAGTTACGTCTGAAGGGAGTTCTCTGTGCCTCTTGGGTTTCAATGCCTTTTTCCTTCCCCAGATCCGGGAAGTTCTCAGCTATTATTTCTTCAAGTACACCTTCAGCACCTTTCCCTCTCTCTTCCACCTCTGGAATACCAATTATGCGTAGATTATTTCTCTTTAGTGCATCACTTAGTTTTCTAATTTTCCCCTCATATTCCTGGATTTTTTTATCTTTTTCTCAGCTTCATCTTTTTCCATAATTTTATCTTCTAGTCACCTATTCTCTCCTCTGCCTCTTCAATCCGAGCCGTGGTTGTCTCCATTTTATTTTGCAGCTCATTTATAGCATTTTCAGCTCCTCCTGGCTCTTCCTTCATCCCTTGATCTCTGTAGCAATAGATTCTCTGCTGTCCTTTATACTGTTTTCAAGCCCAGCGATTAATTTTATGACAATTATTCTAAATTCACTTTCTGTTATATTGTTTAAATCATGTTTGTTCAGTTCGTTAGCTGTCGTTATATCCTGGATGTTTTTTTGAGGGGAATTCTTCCGTTGTGTCATTTTGGATAGTCCCTGGAGTGGTGCAGACCTGATGTCTGCCCCCAGCCCACCGCTGGGGCCACAGTCAGACTGGTGTGTGCCTTCTCTTTCCCTCTCCTAGGCGCGGGATTCAATGTGGGCTGGCGTGGCCTGTCTGAGCTACTTGCACACTGCCAGGCTTGTGGTGTTGGGGATCTGTTATATTAGCTGGGGTGGATCGGCAAGGTGCACGGGGTGGGAGGGAAGGCTCAGCTCGCTTTTCCTTTGGAGATCCGCTTCGGGGGGCCCCTGCGGCACCAGGAGTCAGAGCCGCCCGAGGGATGGATCCGCTGGACTGCGTTGGGTGTTTGCATGGTGCAAGCAAGTTCTCTAGCAGGAACTGGTTCCCTTTGGGATTTTGGCTGGGGCATGGGCGAGGGAGATGGCGCTGGCAAGCGCCATTGTTCCCTGCCAAGCTGAGCTCTGTCATCCGGGGCTCAAAACTCTCCCTCCCGTTGTCTTCCAACCCTCCCGTTCTCTGAGCAGAGCTGTTAGGTTATAACCTTTTAGATGTCAAGTCCCGTTTGCTGTCGGAACACACTCCATCTGGCCCTTCCACTTTTGCAAGCCAGACTCGGGGGCTCTGCTTGGCCCGTGGGCCGCCCCTCCGCCCCTGCTCCCTCCCGCCAGTCCGTGTAGCGTGTACCACCTCGCCACCGTTCCTACCCTCTTCTGTGGGCCTCTCGTCTGCGCTTGGCTCTGGAGACTCCGTTCTGCTAGTCTTCTGGGGACTTTCTGGGTTATTTAGGCAGGTGTGTATGTGGAATCTGAGTGATCAGCAGGACGCGGTGAGCCCAGCGTCCTCCTATGCCGCCATCCTCTTCTTTCTCCTCGAACCTTTATTTTTTAAATATCTGCAGAGTACTCTATGATGTGACTGCCCTACTGCTTATTCAACTGTATCCTTCTTGGTAGATATTCTAGTGTCCTTTTAATCTTTACATTGATTTCTGAAATAATCACTGAACATATATTTATGCACTAGTATACTTTAATCATTGTGAGATTGAGTTTAAGAAGAAAAGCTTTTTTGGGCAATTTGAATATAATTCTTGTATTATTTTCTACAATGAATCTGTTTTTACACAGAGAAGAAAGGTATTCTATTATTTTTGACTAGTCAATTACCTTATTTGCTTCATGATATGAGATTGGAAGCAGTCAAGAGCCGACCAAGTATACTATACCTACACTACAGAGAGAATTCAATGTCTATATGAAGCATACCCAAGATTTACATTGTATATGATGCATAAGCAAATTTGATGATAGTTTAGTTAATAGGCAATGGTAAATGTTTTGTTAGAATATTTAACTACTATTCTTAAAATGTGTAAAAATATAAATACAAATGTATGGTTTATAGTACTCTATTTCAGATGTGTAAATCTTAACAGAACATATAACAAAAATCAGAAAATACAATATAAACTTACTTCTTTTGAGTATCCTCTTTTCTAGAGAGAGTTAAAGGAAATCAGCCACCCTATGATGTGTCTTTTAATTATGGCTACTTATTACCAATATTAAAACAGTTTTCTGGGAGGGAACTGGGTGGCTCAGTCAACTAAGTGACTTCAGCTCAGGTCATGATCTTATAGCTCGTGAGTTCAAGCCCCGCATTAGACTCTGTGCTGACAGCTCAGAGCCTAGAGCCTGCTTTGGATTCTGTGTGTGTCTCTCTCTCTATCTGTCCCTCCCCTGCGCCCACTCACTCTCTCTCTCAAAAATAAATAAATATTAAAAAATAAAATAAAAACAAAAGAAACGTTTTTTGAGTTATGGACAGTAACAACAAAACCTGAAACATAAGAATTCATGCATTTTTTTTTTTAAAGGCCAATAGGACTTTGGAAAAAAAGAAGCCCATTTGTATTAACTTCCACTTAGCTATCATATCTAAAATTATGCTGAAGTATTTCACACTCTGTAATGTTTCTCAAATTGAGAGTACATTTTCTCCTATCTTCTTGATTATTATTACTTGGTTAAGAATACCTCACTGCATAGTTAGAACAACATGCTTTGGTACTGTCCATATTGAGGAGAAATTAAGCGGAACATACTAATCCCTAGCTATGAGAAGAAAACAGTACAGATACAATGCGTATTGCCTTGAATAGTATGCAATAAAATGGAAAATATAAAGCAAACATAATTTAGTGCAATCTTCTAAAAATGGGAAACTTCCTTTCATTTGTAGGAACTATTTTTGTAACAAGACCATGATGGTACTATAAAATAATTATAGGGACATTTTCCTAATAGGAATGACTCATTTTAGAGAACAGTTAAATGAGTCAATTATCAAAGAACATCACTGTGAAGAGGGTAGATTTTTGTAAGCTTCAGAACATGCACACACACAGAATAAGGTGTATAATAGAAAATAATTGTATTCCTATAAGGACAGTTACATTGGGTTTATTATCTTGTAAAAACAAACAATTTTTTAAATAAAAATATTTTGGGGGGGGCTCCTGAGTGGCTCAGTCGGTTAAGCATCTGTCTCTTGGTTTCATCTCAGGTCATGATCTTGCAATTTTTAAGACTGAGTCCCACACTGGGATCAGCACGTGCTTGGAATTCTCCTTCTCTCTCTCTCTCTCTCTCTCTCTCTGCTCCTCCTCTGTGCACTGTCTTGCTCTCTCTCAAAATAAATAAATAAACATTAAAAAATTAAATAAACTTATACTTTCATGGGGGATATGTTACATAAACCATGTCCTAGAACCAAAAGGAGACTTACCATTAAGGTGTAAGTTACAGTGAAAGCACTTCCTGATGTGGTAGCTTTGCTAAAAATTATGATTTTAGGTGGTGATTAAAACAATTTATTGCAATTTCTTTTTTTAAATGTTTTTAATGTTTTATTTTTATTTTTCAGAGAGAGCAGAGCATGAGTATGGGAGGGACAGAGAAAGAGGGAGACACAGAATCTGAAGCAGGCTCCAGGCCCTGAGCCGTCAGCACAGAGCCGGAAATGGGGCTCGACCTCATGAACAGTGGTGAGATCATGACCTGAGCCAAAATGGAACACTCAATGAACTGAGTTACCAAATATTACCAAATGTCTAAGCCAAAAATATTTTGAATAGCTCAAATACCAAGAGTGGCTTATTTACTTACCTTTAAGCACTATAAAATACTGGTAATCTGAGGAAGTGCTGTGATACATTTTAACACACGAGAACAATATTAAGGCAATAGAATAGAAGAATTACCACTAAGTAGCAAGGCTACAAAAATCTATAAGACATTTAACAAAAAATTGGAAATAAAAATATTCACAGATTATTTCTATTATCACTTACTTTAAAGTTAGATAATAACTGTTGTATAGCTAATATTCTGACAAAAATGAAAAATTAATTTTAAGATACAATGAGATCCACCAAATGATAAAAGGTCCCACCGTAGTTTTTCCAATACTTTCAATACTTTAAGTAGCAAATCTTTTTCTTGTCTTAGGAAACTTTCAACTATTTTCTCTCCTCAGGGCAACTCCACAGACAATGAATAATTTAGTCATAATTCTAATTACAAAATGAATAGGAGCCCCATAGCCTGTGAGAGTTATAAGGCAATGTCAATATTTGTCACTTCCGTTTGTGGTCTGAAACAGTTCTGGGTAGTTTCAGGAAAGTATGGGTAGAATAAGCAATCTGGACCAAACCAGTTTTTCAAAAATACTATTGAGAAATTACTAATTTCATAGTTATTGGGTTTATGCACTTTTCTAATTGCCTTTAGAATTTATATCTTCTCTCTTTCCAGAAAAAGATATGAGCTATAACAATGGATTCTTCATAGCTAACCCATTAAGTAATCTTCATGATATCCATGTAACATAATAATAACAATTCTTGTATTAACAGATGGTCTTCATCAGGGACTAAAGTTTAACTTTTAAATTTTCAATGCTTTTATTTCAAGTTATCTATCACAAAGTCTAGAATGCTATCCCTGATGATAGAGTTAAGCAGAAACACAAAGTATTTCAAATGTAAGACTCCACAACACCAGATGTATATTTGTATATACTTGGTAAAAGCTCAGTATTAAAGTATACTACCTTACATTTGCATGAGGCAATTTCTGGTGATAAAATGGAAATGGTTGTCACATGCATGGAAACAGTTCACAGAAACAAACAAACAACAACAACAAAAAAATTTGCTACTGACACCACCAAGGCAAGACTGAAAAGGATCACTTGATCTCATTCACACATATATCTTTCACAAAAGGTTATAACTGAAAATTTCTACTAAATCCAATTAAAATATTTTCCCTTAAAATGTTTTCTTGAGACTCTGTAATTTTACACATGACTACAGAGTATTTTAAAAATATTGAGAAATTATTCAATTATTTTTAAAATTATTATTTTATTAAAAAGTCACTTTCCTTTACTTCACATTTAGCTTTACAAAAGTGTATTATATACCATGAGCATTGACAGTGAACAGAACTGTACCAATTTAGAGTAATAATACAATATTAGAAAGACATATGATTCTATTTCCCCAAATCCCAAAGTTCAGTTTCCCTTTTTGGCATGTAGCTATAGACAGACAAATGGCAAACAGACTTTTAATGTGGTATCTTGCTCTCACAGAAAGCCTCAATATTCATGGGATTTTTCCTTAATATCACAACAAAATTGATAATTTAATTTTATGGAATTTGTGATTCTGAGTAAAATAATCTTAAGGTAAATCTGAAGATTAAATCATAGAAGGTAAATTAACTCACAGAAAATTTTTGTCCAGACTTAGCTTTTTAAAAATAAGAATGTTAGTACTTTGTAAATCCTGCCTAAAAATTAGCTGATATGGGAAATATGCACACTTTAATAATATCTAGACTTGTTCCTCCAGTGTAACTTTGAATTTTTAGCCCTGGGCTTACACAGAGGAATAGAAATACGTTAGTAAGAATGTTATCTAACAAATTGCCATTTGGAGACTCCCAAAGCCCATACTACTTGCCATTCTGCTACCTGAAAAGTAGAAAATAAAGTAAAAGGATACATCTACACTTTAGTAAATTATCTTTGAGTTGTTGAAATAGCATGTGTAATATTCATAGTTTTTGTAAGCTTTAAAGATATTTCACATTTTTGTCAAAATATGCATTATTTTATATCCCTAATATAGCAATCAGCTATTCAAGGGAAGAAGATACAGCTGAACAATTCATAAAGAAAAATCAATACATGTTAATTCATTTAATTGAGCAATATAATTGACTGAATACAGTTAAGCCATTTTAAGAAAAACATAGCTAATATGTTGGATCCCAGAGGTTTGCTACTGACCACCCCTTTATTATGAAGAAGACTAATTTTCTGTTGTAAATTATGCAGATCAGACTATGTCTGAAACACTGTTTACAATTTCCATCCCTAAGAATTCATTTAAAAAAAAATAAAGAAGACATTTAGATGAGGTGATAATGATCTTAAGCAGCCTATCTTAGAGTTATGCCAAATAACACTTATTGAGGATAGTTTAAAATTGAACTTGTATAAGAAGAGAATAGTCTTTAGGACTGCAGTGACAATTTAGAAGACACAGACTTATCTGTCATCAGAACATAAAAACACAATGCTGTCAAAGGATCAAATTTGTATGTCGTATTATTTAAGAAAGCAAGATGTCCTACAGACTAGAAACCAAAAGAAAACTTTAAAACTTTGTACACAGGATATTAATTTTAATTGAAGTTGCCCACATTATAATGTGTAGGTTTTTTGACAAGTATAATGAAGAAGGGAGAAATTAGCTTCACAGGATTCATGCAGAGGATTCCATCATGTTGGCCTATGTTAGCATAGATAAACTCATCCTATCTTAAAATACTGTGATGCCATGATAGTCTTACTGCTTGTTATGTTACAGAAAATATTAAACTTCATTGATTTTTTTCATGTGTTCGGTTATTTTGGAACATGCTTTCTGAAAAGATGATGGTTTATAGATCATGTTCTGTAGAACTGTAAAATATTTAGCAGGAGTGAATGAGACAGGGAGAACTTCTTGTTACTTCACTGTAAATCCACTAACCTCTCCATAATATAACTCAAAATAATAGAATATAAATCAAAATAGGAGACCCATCAAACCAAGTATTAGAAAAATTGTATGATATTAGACACCAATAATTTTTCCTTGACATCTAATATTGGTCTTACAATTATGAAAAATATATCCTCTGAAATGCAATCTTTATATAAAAACCTATTAGAAGCAATTATTATCAAAAGAATGCAATGATGGGTTATACAATGAATTTTTCATTTTCACATGTAAATATAAATAATTGTTTATCATTTTTCATTTTGTTAAAGATGTAAATGAATGTTGCCTATAGATTTAAGATTGGCAAATCACATGAAATAGAGCTTGATCTATTGATACGAAGATATGTGTGAAGCTAACTGTTGCATTATGTTCTTGAATTAATTACCTTGCTATTAAATTAACAGTTAAGATTTGCTTGGCATTCAGCTGCATAACAAGGCCCATACGTAGAGCAATATGTTACAATTACACTGACAGATTAAAATATTTTAACTAAAATCTCATCTATACCCTTAACTAAACCCTGAGCAATTATAATGTATACAAAGTACTTTTGTTAAAGATAGCATATGGACTCTGACTTCAGACAGACTGGATAATAATATAGGAAATAGGACACACCCACACACATGATACAAAATAATAAAAGCTGCAAAACAGAAAATGCTATAAAAGGAACAGTTTGGGTGATTTTTAAATGTTAAAATCTACCTAAAAACAGACAGATGGTAAATCTACATCTCTTTACAAAGGTTATAATGGCTGCTTTTTATGAAGAAAGAAGATTGTGAAAGAACATAATTTTATATAATAATCACATTACATTTACATAGTTAAAAACATGGCCTAGGAGACCTTCCATTGTCTATCACTATTTATTAACATCTTGTTTTCCAATTATACTAAGCACAAGATTTGTTGTAAATAGTTCTGGAAATGAAATTTCAAAAATAATTGTTATTTCCATTCTTCAAAAATGAAATGGCCACCAGGTTTTGATTTGTTTTGTATCTTACGAATTTCAGAAAGCTCTGTGACCAGAATATAGTATCCCACATTTTCCTTACCTAACCACTGACAATTTATGACCATTTAAAGTTAACTGTTATGGGGCACCTGGGTGGCTCAGTCAGTTGGGCATCCAACTTCGGCTCAGGTCATGATCTTGCGGTCCGTGAGTTCGAGCCCCACATCGGGCTCTGTGCTGACAGCTCAGAGCCTGGAGCCTTTTTCGGATTCTGTGTCTCCCTCTCTCTCTGACCCTCCCCCGTTCATGCTCTGTCTCTCTCTGTCTCAAAAATAAATAAACGTTAAAAAAAATTAAAAAAAAATAAAATTAAAAAAATAAAAATAACAATAAAGTTAACTGTTACGTCAACATAATTAGACAAAGACTATGGATTATCGAAATGACAAATTCTCTTGAAAGGTATTTAAAAGAGAACTTGATTTTTCATAAGGTAGTTCTATTTTTTAACTTCTTGAGGAACCTCCATACTGTTTTCCACAGTGGCTGCACCAGTTTCTATTCCCACCAATAGTGCACAAGTGTTCCTTTTCCCCCAAATCCTTGCAAACACCTCATGATCTAGCAATCACACTACTGGGTACTTACACAAAGAATACAAGAACACTAATTCAAACGGATACATGCACCCGTATGTCTATTGTAGCTTTATTTCCAATAATCAAGATACAGAAGCAGACCAAGTGACCCTGATTGATGAATGGATAAAGAAGATAAGGTGTATATACACAATGGAGTATTATGCAGCATTAAAATGAATGGAATCTCATTTGCAATGACATGAATGGAGCTAAAGAGTTTAATGCTAAGTGAAATAAGTCAGTCAGAGACAAAGACAAATACCATATGATTTTACTCATATGGGGAGTTTAAGAACAAAACAAGGGTGCCTGGGTGGCTCAGCTGGTTAAGTGTCTGACTTCCGCTAAGGTCATGATCTCGCAGTTCTTGAGTTTGAGTCCCACGTCAGGCTCTGTGCTGAAGCTCAGAGCCTGGAGCCAGCTTCAAGACTACACTACCCAGCAAGGTTATCATTCATAATAGAAGGACAGACAAACAAAGAGTTTCCCAGACAAACAAAAACTAACGGAGTTCATGACACTTAAACCAGCCCAGCAAGAAATATTAAAGCAACTCTTTGAGTGGGAAAGAAAGGACTAGAAAGGGACAGAGAAAATCTCCAGAAGCAATGGCAAAACAAGTAATGAAATGGCACTAAATTCATACCAATCAATAATTATTCTGAGTTTAAATGGACTAAATGCTCCAATCAAAAGGCATAGGGTGTAAGAATGGATAAAAAAAAAAAAACACAAAAAACCTACATATATGCTGTCTACAACAGGCTCATTTTAGACCCAAAGACACCTGTCGATTGAAAGTGAGGGGATGGAGAAATATTTACCATGCAAATGGATGTCAGAGGAAAGCCAGAGTAGCAATACTTATATCAGACAAACTATATTTTAAACCAAAGAGTGTAACAAGAGATGAAGGGCACTGTATCATAATAAAGAAGTCTATTAAACAAGAAGATCTAACAATTGTAAATATTTATGTCCCCAAGTTGGAACACCCAAATACATAAAACACTTAATAACAAACATAAAAGTACTGATTGACAATAAAACAATAATAGGGAATTTTAATACCCCACTACACCAATTGACAGATCATCTAAGCAGAAAATCATTAAGGAAACAATGGTTTTGAACGACACACTGGAGCGGATGGACTTAACAGATAGATTCAGAACATTTCATACTAAAGCAGAATACACATTCTTTTCAAGTGCACATGCAATATTCTCCAAAATAGATCACATACTGGGCCAGAAATCAGCCCTCAACAGATACAAAAAGATTGATATCATATCATGCATATTTTTAGGACACAACATTATGAAACTTGACATCAACTACAAGAGACAACTTGGAAAGACCACAAAAACATGGAGGTTAGAGAACATCCTACTAAAGAATGAATGGATTAACCAGAAAATTAAAGAAGAAATTAAAAAATACATGCAAACAAAATATAATGACAATATTAAAGTCTGAAACATTTGGGATGTAGCAAAAGTGGTGATAAGAGGGAAGTATATAGCAGTACAGGCCTTTATCAAGAGGCAAGAAAATTCTCAAATATGCAATCTAACCTTACACCTGAAGGAGGTATAAAATGAACAGTAAATGAAGCCTAAAGCCTGCAGAAAAAACGGAAATAATAAAGATTAGAACAGAAATACATAATATAGAAACAAACAAAAACAGAACAGATCAATGAAACTAGGAGCTTGTTCTTTGAAACAATAAACAAAATTGATAAAATCCTTCAGAACTATCAAAAAGAAAAGAGAAAGTACCAAAATAAATAAAATCACAAATGAGAGAGGACAGATCACAACCAGTACAGCAGAAATACGAATGGTTATAAGACAATATAATGAAAAATTATATGCCAACAATTGATAAGTCTAAAATAAGTGGATAAATTTTTAGAAACATATAAACTACCAGAACTGAAACAGCAAGAAACAAAACTTGAACAGACCCATCACCAGCAAAGAAACTGAATCAATAATCAAAAATCTCCAACAAACAAAATTCAAGGGCCAGATGGCTTTTCAGGGGAATTCTACCATACATTTAAAGAAGAGTTAATATACCTATCCTTTTGAAGCTGTTCCAAAAAATAGAAATGGAAGTAAAATTTCCAAACTCATTTCTGTGAGTCTGCATTACCTTGATCTATAAGGAACTTATCAAACTCAACACCCAAGAAACATATAATCCAGTTAAGAAATGGGCAGAAGACATGAATAGACACTTTTCCAAAGAAGATATCCAGATGGCTAACAGACACATGAAAAGATGCTCAACATCACTCATTATCAGGCCAATACAAATCAAAACTACAATTAAATACTACCTCACACCTGTCAGAATGGCTAAAATGAACAATTCAGAAAACAACAAATGTTGGTGAGGATGCAGTGAAAGGGAAACCCTCTTACACTGTTGGTGGGAATACAAACTGGTGCAGCCACTATGGAAAACAGTATAGAGGTTCCTCAAAAAATTAAAAATAGAAGAACCCCATGACCCTATGATCCAACAATTTCACTACTGGGTATTTTCCCAAAAGATACAAAAAAACTGATTCAGAGAGGTACAGGCACCCCAATGTTTATAGCAGCAGCATTAACAGTACCCAAATTATGGAAAGAGCCTAAATGGCCATCGCCTGATGAATGGATAAATGGTAATACGTTTGTATGTGTATTTATATATATATATATATATATATATATATATATATATATACATATATACACACACACATACATACACATATATACACATATGTACTGACAATGAATATACATATATTTATGTATAGGTATGTATACTATACTACATATATATAGATATAGATATAGAAATATCTATAGATATAGAGATCTAGATCTATGTCTATATATATATATATATATATATATATATATATAGAGAGAGAGAGAGAGAGAGAGAGAATGAATTTGTGTGTCAAGATTTCATTAGAAAAAAATATCAAGAAATAATTTTACCCAGTGAAAAACAATCACATTTCAATTTTGACCTCAATGACCAAACTGATCACTACAAATAATTTGGCAATTATTTTTATATTAGCAATGTGAACAATTGCTCATGTCATCACACCCTGTAGAATCAAATAATATTATGTAAATATCTTTTTAATGTGTTAGAAAATTATGTTTTGTTATTGCTTCAATGTATCAATTACATGGTTATCATAGAAGTTGATTTTTTGCTAGATTTAGTGGTTATGTGTAGTGTGTGTGTATGTTTAACTCATTATAATTATACTTTATTTTGTGTCTGCCTCTTTCTTTCTTTCTTTCTTTCTTTCTTTCTTTCTTTCTTTCTTTCTCTCTTTGAGAGAGAGACAGAGACAGAGACAGAGAGAAAGAGCGAGCACAGGTGAGGCGCAGAGAGAGAGAGGAAGGGACAGAATCCCAAGCAGGCTCTGCACTATCAGCACAGAGCCTGACATGGGGGTTGGAACTCACGAACCGTGAGATCATGACCTGAGCCAAAATGAAATTGCATGCCCAAGGGACTGAGAGACCCAGCCGCCCCTCTGACTTTTTCTTAAGTTTGTGATAGCTTTTCAACTCAATAACTGGGCATGTATATCATCATTTTAAGTCTGAACTACATTCAGAGATGACTCTGTGACACAAAGTTTTTCATATTTGCAATTTTTGCACAATACTCTGAGTAATGTAATGCCACATTATTTCTTAATCATACAAATATTTTCGAGTCACTACCTTGAAGGGTAATTAATGGATTTTAAAAAGTGCCTATTTTACATGTTGATACTCATTGTGGAAATGCCTTACAGAGAGGTTTTAACAATTTACCAAAAATGTGTAAGAATGTTTTTGTTTCCTACATATTCTTTCCAGTACTAGATTTCAGCTTGTTCAGTTTCTATTTTTCTAATTCTCTTTAGAGAGAGAGAGAGAAACAAACAAACATAAAACAAAAAACAACTGAGCCATCCAGATGCCCTAAGAACTTTTCATCCTGAATACATTTTTCACAAGTATATTTTTTTTCTCAGTGATTAAGGTTCTATTGTCCATAATTATGTTTTTTTTTTTCAAATTTCAGTTTGGCTTTTAATTTGTTTCCATATAGATATTTTGTAATTTTATGTGATTGAATTTATTTTTCCTTTCAGGATTTTTATATTTTTATGACATGGTTATGACACTTATTCCTGTACATTATGAAAACATACACATACACATATGAAAACATCTCCTAGGTACCTATTAGTCTTAGCTTCGCATATTGTCCTTTTTGTGGTAGATACATATTGTGAGTTATAGCTGTCTTTCTAGGCTTTTTCTCTGCTTTTATATGTTGTAAGCAATTTTTCTTCATATATCTCAGATCACATAACTGTCCATCAATATTTTATTCTGTTCTTGATTGTTCTGTCTTTACATTTTAGGTTTAAGTTTGCGGAAATTTAATTTTCCAATGTTGGTAAATAAAGAACTAATACTATTTTCCATATAATTAGTTGTTTTATGAGTATGTATGGAATGCATATGTCGTCTCTCCTTACTATAATACCATGCTTTCTTATTCTGAGCTCTCAAATTTGTTAACTTTTTTTGTGTTTTATTTGTTCTTGTGTATTTAGTATGTTTCAAAAAGTCTCATTACAGCATTTTGTGTTTTGCATGGCATTTTAACCTTTTTTCTCCAAGTTTTTCTTAACTATTTTGCCTGTTTATGACCCCAAATCTGATTTGAAGTTATTTTCAATTTCTAATGTAATTCTTAGAATTTTATTTATAATTCAACACACATACAAAAACATTTGAAGGTATACCCCTTGTAATAAAAAATATATTTATTTAAATATATGGTATTTTTCTCCATTCAAATAGTTTTATATTATGTACTTTAACATTTTGTTTAATACAGTATGTTGCATTTCTTCTATAGATTTTTTTGTGTTTATTTTACATATTTTGAAAACTATTATAAATGTGCTTCTTTGAATTATATTTTCTATCTGGTTGGTATTTATATTTTTTAATTAATTTATATTTCCAATACTTTTTTTATACTCTTAAGACATAGGTATCATGTGGGTGAAAATACTAAGAAGAAAAAATATATAAAGATTTAGAAAAAGTGTAGTTAGCATTTTCTACTATAACCAAACACCAAAATGAAATCTTCTCAAGCAATGGCGGCACTTCCTCCTGCTACAAAAATTTTTCAGCTGAAAAATAATGTGTCCTTTATTGGTGTTCAGCCAATGATCATACTTCAGCTGATTTATATCCCAAACACATTGGAATAAACTTAGATAATCTGACTAAAGTACACAATCATTTGGTGCATGGGATTGCCTTTCAGATTTGATTGGAAATATAACTATAGCATGTTATAAAATGACTTTAAATAAGTTGATAAAGTAAGGCCACATAAAACATCGTGACCCAAAAAAATAAACAACAGCAACAAGTCTGAAGGAATATATATATATATATATATATACATAGATACACGTACATATATACGTGTGTGTGTGTATAAACCCTGATACTAAATTTAAAAAGAAGCAAAAGACTACTACATGAGAATAGCCATTCTCATTATAAATATAAATTGAATCAAAGTAAAATAATAAAATGTATTTAAGCCAAATTAGAAGACAATTAAGGAAAATAATACCTAATGCTGGCAAGAATTTGGTTGTTCAGTCCCTGGAAATGAGCATTTGTAGAAAATTTCTAGAAAGCAACTTGGCTTTACAAATTAAAAACCTCAAACAAGTGCATAATTTGACTCATTAATAAAACTCTCCCAGTCCTGAGAATCCATTATCACTATAAGATGAAAAGTTTGGGCAAAGATGTGGGAACACTGACATCAGTCACAAGATTATTTAAAATATAAAAGAAAACAGAAAAATTAAATGTGGGAAATTGGGGAATATTTATTTCAGATAGATGCATGTCTAAATGAAATATTTATGCTGGTAATAAAAATAAATTTTAAGTAACTGAAAATTTCTCATATACATTGTTATGTTTAAAAATTAAAGACAAACTATATATATATATATATATATACACACATATATAAATGTGTACATATATAATAATCTTCTCAACTATTTATAATTGTTACATATTAATGTAATTGTTCATTTTGTACATGAATAAAAAGAGACATGCAGATCCACCAAAGTATTAATAGTCTCTAGATTTTCAGATGGTGAGAAATTTATAAATCATTTTTACTCATTTTACATTCAAATATTCTTAAATTACCACATATCAATGTTATTGTCATTTAAAATAATTGAAATCATAGGAGACTCCTTTACTCAGTTAAAACATTTGTATTTAACATAATAATAATCTTGATTTATATACAACCTGACTATAGATCTTCAATTACTTTGGTAACTCAAAACAGTCTGAAAAAAACACATGCCTAATAGCTCCAATATATCAAAATCTCATCACGTAAAGCCTATTAAGCATTTAATGCCCACTAACATTCTCATCTATTTGGAGTTATCAATAATGATATGACTACAGTAATTGGTCTTGGATTCATAAATATCTGTTGTCATAATGAAAACCTTATGCTGAGACTTAACTTTTTATTCTTTTTCCTTAGAATAATCAGGTTCCTTAAAGATTCAGCTATTAGAAATGGCAGTAGATATTATATCAGGGGAGTAAACAGTTATGTCGAAAATGAGAAAGTAGAAGATAGCAATTCTGTGACATGCTCCACACCAGAGACTATACAACTGTTGAACTGAAATTTCTGCAAGTAGATTTCACAGTCTGTGTGATTGGCCTCACATATTCAGGAACTGCTGTGGCAGACATGACACCCACTCTAAACTCCTAGTTTCATCACAGTATCAAATTCTAGTAAACTAAGGTGAGAGACAATTAAGAAACATCTATTCTATCATACTTGTTCCAAAAATTTGAAAACATGGTCAGTGGAGTTTAATTGACTTGTTCTGGTCATAAAATATTCTAGTTATTGATAGAGTCAGCACTAGAAATAAAGTACCCCAATTCTTTTTTGACTGTTTCCAGCAAACATCTTATCCAACTTCAACTTCAGACAAGCCATGGATGCAATCATATGACTTTTAAGCTCTGCCATATTGTTAGGCTCTATTCTACCTGTTTTTGTACTTTCTGAGGAGAATGACATTGCATTTGGCTACAGTTAATCAAGAAAAAATAGTTACCCCCCACAAAAGGCAATTTTTCTGAAGGCTAGTTCAATATAACTCATTTATTATTATTCATGGCATCTTTCTGGTTTTAATATAAAATCTTATCAAAAATTACATACAAAATAATTTTAAGGTAGAAGTACAGGTTTTGCCATGTACTCAATATCCACTCTGAACATTAATATTCTAAAATGAGGTACTTAATCTCTATATCTGAGGCTTTTGTCAAGATTAAGTTACTTGATTGGAAAGCACCTCAGAAATTACTTCCTGTGCTATTTTCCTGGGCTAGTTACAATTCCTGTAACAGAAACATAGGTGCAATATTAGCTTGCTTTCTGTTATTCTAGGTAGATAATTAAATACAGACTTTGCCACATCTTTTTTTTAATTTTTTAAATGTTTTTTTATTTATTTTTGAAGGAGAGAGACAGAGCATGAGCAGGGAGGAGCAGAGAGAGAGGGAGACACAGAATTCGAAGCTGGCTCCAGGCTCTATGCTGTCAGCCCAGAGCCCGACGTGGGGCTTGAACTCACGAGCCATGAGATCATGACCTGAGCCGAAGTTGGATGCTCCACTGACTGAGCCACCCAGGCGTCCCAATCCTTTGCCTCATCTTAAATGTTAATTGCTTATTAGGGATATATTAGGTAATGTAAAACCTATCAACTTCCTTCCTTCTTTTGAGAGAACTTTATCTCAACATACATCATGGAAAAATATATGCTTTACAGGAACATGTTGTGTTCCTGGCAATATTTGAGACCAAATTATAAGAGAAAAACACAGTTCATGTGAAGATTTATAACATACCCTCAATGGGGAATTTCTGGAAAAAAATAAATTACATTTCAAGCAGGTGGAAATCCAGATTATGATATGTTACAGTAGTAGGTGGGAGAATGCGGTATATCTTAGTAGACTGGGTGATTTTACATTGTTTGGGTTGCTGACAGCTACATAGTTGTAACTAAGGCTACTCTGCATAGCTCGTCACTTTGGGGACTGATCTCTGCACAGTGAATGATACAACACAGGGGTGAGGTATACAGAATAAAACAACAACACAGATGTTAGATAACAGAATTCATAGACAATTAAAAGTAATTTCAAATTCACATACACAGCTATCTACTTATAAACATGCTTTTTCATGGAAATCATTTATATCTTATAGCAATATTCTAAAAGACTGTTCATAAGACCAGGCCTCCTCCTAGGTTAGCATGACAACTGTCAAACCATAGTAGAACATCACAGTTCTTAAAGACATTTTTACCAAATGGGATTAGTTGGTTCCAGGAAAGTTTAAATTTTGACATACTCTTGTCCTTCTTAATGATACTGGATCCATCATAAATATTTGTCCAGAAACACACAGGTTTTATTTATATTGAAAATGTGTTGAGGCAAGTAGCCCTCCTTTTTAATATTTTCATATTAAAAATATGATGCCTTAGCATCTATAGCAAGAGCATTCACCACTATCACTTTGAGGGTTGAGAAGGTTCAAATAGGGCATCAACAGGAACATAAGTTGGGATTGTGTACTAAAGTTTACAACAAAATAAAATCTATTAAAATATAAAATTATATATAAAATCAAGCTTGCAAAGCAGAAGGGTGGCCACATTAAACTTTCAAATTCTTTTAAAGTGCTGCTTAACTATATTCTTTATACATTAGAATTCCATAACATTTATTCTGGGCACATTCAACATTCTATTTAATACTCAATTTACAAATGGAATTCATGTGACTTAGGGATTTTTTTTGGATTTGTATTTTAAGTAAAATACCTTCCTTTTTAAAATTTGTTTAATGTTTATTTATTCTTGAGAGACAGAGACAGAGCATGAGCATGAGTGGGGGAGGGACAGAGGGTGAGAGGGACACAGAATCTGAAGCAGGCTCCAGGTTCCGATCTGTCAGCACAGAGCTGGATGCAGGACTATAACTCACCGACTGTGAGATCATGACCTGAGCAGAAGTTGGACACTTAACCAACTGAGCCACCCAGGTGTCCCTTAAGTAAAACACCTTTAAACAAGGGATGAACCCACCAGAAAAGAATGTGGTGTGGGGGGCAGGATCAAAGAACAGAAATAATGTAGGGCACCTGGGTGGCTTAGTCAGTGAACCATTCAATTCTTGGTTTTGGCTCGGGTCATGAACTCACAGTTTCCTAAATTCAAGCCCTGCATAGGGCTCCATGCTGACTGTGTGGAGCATGCTTGGGATTCTCTGTCTCCTTCTCTCTCTCTCTCTCACCTTCCCCTTCTCATGCTGTCTCTGTCTCTCTCAAAGAAAAAAAAAACACTTTAGAAATAATGTAACAATTTCTAGATTTCTACTTGCAGTTTTTATGTCAAATATTAAAATAGCATGCAGATTGTTTTCCAATACATTCTAACCTCAGTTGCTACTAGTAAGAAAAACTCATGTCAACATGCCACTTTAAAGATAGCATAGGAAAGAAAATAACAGTATAGCCAGAGTGATAATCATTTCTTGCCAGAATATGAATAATTCCAAAATTTTCATGCAGGTTTCAGTTCTACTGCAGTGTTAAGGTCTTCTTTGGTTTGTGTTTTGTATTTGCTATGTATTATATACAGAGTTGTCAGTTAAGTAGGTTAAATAAATACAATTCCCAATATTCTGAAGCCTGAGTAATAAGAATAAAAAATGATTCAGTTTCAAATAAAAAATAAAGTCTTAATGAATCAAAAGACATGTCTATTGAGGAAGAGCATTTCCAAACTTAAGAAACAATTTGATAATGATGGCTATCATTTACTTTGAAATTTTATTGTGAACAAGTTTATTCACACAAAAACACTGCAAATTTTATTCTTCATAAATTAATTTCTGCCTCTGAGATTTACTTGAAGTTGAGTCATTTGAAATTAATTAAAACTGCTTACTTCATATCTTTACATTTAACTGTCCTTATATATAACAATGGCTTTTCACATTTATTTTCAGGATTAATTTTAATATTATAGTTTGAATATTTACACTACACAAATTCATTTTTAAAACATTAGAGTATTTTGGGGGTACCTAGGTGGATCAGTTGGTTAAACACCTGACTTCAGCTAAGGTCACATTCTCATGGTTTGTGAGCTTGAGCCGTGGGACCGACTCTGGGCTGACAGCTCAGAGCCTGAATCCTGCTTCAGATTCTGTCTCCCTCTTTCTCTTCCCCTCCCCCACCTCTCAAAAATAAACAAACATTAAAAAAAATTAGAGTATTGTCTACTTATGTCTATTTTTTACATTAAATAATTTCATTTAAAATCACATCCAAATTTACTTTCATACTCTTTTAAAACAATTATTTTCAAAATTCTGAAAATGAATTCTAGTAAAAACTAAATATATAACTGTATCAATCTATTGAAACTTAGCTCAAGGAAATTCTTTCATTCTTTTCTCAGTTCCACTGGAAGGTAATGAGTTTGACTGAGAACAATGCTAATAATGAGACTGTCAACATATAAACTATATATTTCAATGGGTGTGAAAAATAATCATAGTTCATAAAGTTTTATAGACACAATATTTGCAATACTAGATTTAAAAAGCTACAAGGGACTTTATTTCTCTGTCTTCTATTTCCTTAAAAATGGGCTCTGTTGGGGGTACTTGGGTGGCTTAGTCAGTTAAGTGTCCAACTCTTCATTTCCTCTCAGGTCATGATCTCATGACTTGTGAGTGCAAGCCCTTGTGTGGGGCTCTGCACTGACAGCACGGAGCCTACTTGGGATTCTCTCTCTCCTTCTCTCTGCCCCTCCCCTGTTTGTGTTCTCCTTCTCTCTCTCTCTCTCTCTCTCTCTCTGTCTCTCTCTCTCAACATAAACAAATAAATATTACAAAAAACAAAACAAAACAAAACAGGTTCTGTTGTAAATAGAGGGGATAATCTAAGATACATGCTTAATTATCCCAGCATCATTTATCCAGGGAAAAGAGCTCACAATGCATCTCTGTGAAAGTCAGAATAGTGGCTTCCAAAGATATTTATATACCAACCTCTGGAACTTGTGAATATACATGGATATATATGGCAAAGAGAAATTAAGGTTCAGATGAAGTTAACGTTCTAATCAGATGACCTTAAAAAAGGATATTATCTTGAATTACCTATGAATCTCAATGTAATCACAAGGGTCTCTAAAAGTGAAAGAGGGAGGCAGACGAGGATGCTGAGGTGATGCAATGTGACAACTCAATCTATTGTTGCTGGCTTTAAAGATAGGGAGAGTCACGAGCCAAGGAATTTGGGCAGCCACTAGACACTGGAGAGGACAAGAAAAAGATTCTCCCTTAGAGTCTCCAGAAAGAATACAAACTTGCCAACATCTTGATTAGCCCATTGAGGCACATTTCATACTTCTGAGCAACAGAGCAATAAAGTAACAAATTTATGTTATTTATGGCATTGAGTTTGTGGCAATTTATAATAGCAACCATAAAAAATACAATTTCTGGGGGCGCCTGGGTGGCGCAGTCGGTTAAGCGTCCGACTTCAGCTCAGGTCATGATCTCACAGTCCGTGAGTTCGAGCCCCGCGTCGGGCTCCGGGCTGATGGCTCAGGGCCTGGAGCCTGCTTCCGATTCTGTGTCTCCTTCTCTCTCTGCCCCTCCCCCCTTCATGTTCTGTCTCTCTCTGTCTCAAAAATAAATAAAAACGTTAAAAAAAATAAAAAAAAATACAATTTCTGTATCGGCATCTATCTTAATAATGTAATTAAATTTTCAAAGTTTTATTTTTAACACATGCCCCTAATATGTTGTTAGCAATAAGACCACATGTGCTTAAGAAAAAGTCAAAAAAGACCATGTAAAAAGAATGAGTAACTTAACACCCCAATATTATTTTATAAGAAAAATTATATATGTATATATAATTTAATATATTTATGATAATAATGATTGCAATAATTTATTATATGTTTGGAATTATAATTATAATATGCCAGTATAAATATTTGCCACAATAAAAAATATATATATTCCCCTGATTCAAAATGGACTTGACCTTTGTAAATCTCAGGAGCCCACTGTTAACCATTTTGAAAAAAAATCATGATTTTTCTGGGCTGACATTCATACTTATGTGTCATTCATTTGTTCCTCTGCCATATCAAAAGAAATGAGAGCAGCCACAGCACACACATCACTCTATGTAACATATTAACGAGGTTCTCATGGTCCATGCTACGGAGTGCTTCCTTGCAGCGGCAGTTTAATGTTAGCAAAAAATATTGCCTCGTTAAAGCACAGAAGAGAATAAAATAAAGCAAAATCAGCACAAATAAAATTCATTAATTATGTCATAGCTATTGAAGCTTTTCTTTTATGTTAAAGACGCTTAAAAATGACGGGTGCATATACTAGAAATGATGGAGTACCTACTTATCTCTGGTTATGCTCCTTCCTGGATCACAGTTGGTTAGTTATCATTACTTAATGTTTGTAAAGTGCTCTGAAGTCAAAATCGCTCCCTGGGTGCTGAGTAGGATCATCATGCCTGAACAAATCTAATGATGAAAAGCATATGTTATCATTTTCCATGTGCCTCTACAGAGGAAAGTGAATATTTACCATTAAAGAAAACAAAACAAAGCAAACAAAAGAGGGAAAGAACTAGTTCAAAGTTAAGTTTGCAGACCAATTTAGAAAGAAACAGAACTGTTTCAATTCAGGCCAGAGATAGCAGGTCCTGCTGTGCTTGAGCACAAGGAACAGACACACTAGGTCACCTGCCAGCAGAGGCTATGGTTCTTTGAGTCAAAAGGAGATACTGGTCAATGGAACAGCTTCGGGTACTTTGGGTTTCATATGTGAAAATATTCCACAATTTGCATCTTATCATCTCTCAAGCAAACAAGTGAACACTGAAAATAACTATATTAGTTACGGCAAGACATGCACGACAACATATAGCCTCAGGATGCTACTCATACAAAAATTCCAAAAACTTTCCCAAATCACCCTGTAGAGTACGAACAAGAAGCAAAAGAATGGGAAAGGATAGATCGTATGCTGATCTGAAAAATTTGCAGTGATAGGAATGGCTTGGGAATTATTAAAATAATTCAATTTCTGCCTTAGTAAAATTCTTCACCAATGTGATATGCTATAGGTAACTGACGTAAGCTATAAATTCCTAGACTCTAGTATTCATCCTGAGACAAAGAAGTATGTCTGACATTTTTCCCTAAACTAAAAATATTTATTTAAAATGACCTATAATTATGGCTTCTTAACAGTTTCAGACTTACTTTTTTTCTGAATTAGAGTGGATATGTGCAATTCTGTTAAATGCATATGTTTAGGTTTGACAAAGTAACATTTACTGCCCAGGAAAACTGGAAAATGTGATAAAAATATCAAACACATATGTGAAATACCTTCTGGCCTAATGAATATTGGTTTTGTTGTGGCAAGAGTACACAAAATGGGATAGGTGTTTTAGACCACAGTAACAAACAGCCTCTTCTTTAAACAGATAAATTACTATTATTTGATTTTCAGCATACTGCCCTTTTTTCAGGGGACTTAGGGAAATAGGCTCACATATCACCTGTGTAAAATAGGAACAATTTATGTTCTTTCAACTGTGAACACCAATCACACATAGACATTTGCAAATTTACATGAGATGGAAAGCAATTTCAAGGCAATCAACTAAACCACAATAAAAATTACACATGCATCACAGCATTGGGAGCGGGATAAAACTGTGACTTGCCAAAAGAAAATCAGTTTGTACATAACTCTGGCTGACTAGTGCTGGTGTCCTGAAACACAAACAACCATCTCTAGGCAAATAACACTAACTCTGGATTCAATAGGGCATGTATATGTCCAGGATGCAGTGCTATAAAGAATGGGTCTGACCCTGTGGGAATAGGTTACCTGGGTATTGCATTATTTCATTTCATAATTGCTAGTTAGAAATGATTTGGCCTATTTTCAGAAATTGATTTAAGGGTAACAGAAATTGTATTCCTTTGTACATTTTTTTCCCCACATTTAAAAGACTTCCAAATATCTATTGCTTTTGAAATCTTGTCAAGTGGCCATCCAGGTTTAAAAAAAAATGACCAATTTAAAGGAAGTAAAATAGAAGACTAATGGTCTTGTTAATGGTCATGTTAACATGTAATTCAGATTCTTCAGTGTTAGAAGTACAGTGCGTTTTAAGTGTTTTATGATTAGGTTTTTGCTTTTCACATTCAAGTGATTCTTTATTCATTGTTATTGTAAAAAATACAAATAAGTCAATTAGAAAAAATATATCCATAATCATGTACCCTAGGATTAAACACTTGAACAACTTTGTCCTTACAGTTTTTCATTTTTATTCCATGTGTTGTGTGTGGTTTTTGTGTGGCATATGTGTGTGTAAAATTGCTTTTCGGTACAACTTCATATCAAGAATAATTACACATCAAGTACCACTTATGAAAAAAGTAAACCTCAGCAAAACAGAGATTAAAGAATTGTTAAGAAAGGTTCACCTAAAAAAAAATTACAGTGAAAACTAGGTAACACTCTATGAAATATATATTTATTTTAAAGTACCCAGTTGGATAACAGATGTGAATTTCATAATTGCTTACTATTTTTAAGTCTTTAATACCTAATTCTCCTTTAGTTAATATTCCATAGCAATAGGGTAGATCTATTTTTACCGTATTTTGTAGATGAGCAAGCTAAAGGGTATACATTTTAAGTAGTTGCTCAGGTTTGCAGTTAGTAATTAATGTATTCAATATCTGAAACTATGAGGTCCATTGCTGGAGTCTATATGTCACCAATTCCCTATAATGTCTTTTCTTTTGTAATCCTAAAAATCATTTATGAGAAATCTTGGTTAGTCCTTACACATGCATACTTCATAAAAAGGGCAACAATTAATATGTCTTTTTAGAAATATTAAGTGAAAGCATAAGGCCAAAGAAAGACCAATGAAATCATGGGGTGTAAGTGAGGATGCAAGATTTTTTCTACTGAAAGTTTAAAGTTGTATTGACAATAAGAGAAGGTTCTACATAAGCTATGTAGCTTCCAACATTTTCATCCATTGATTCATTTTTTAATAAATATTTTATGAGGGTCTACTCTATGCCAGACACTCTTCTAGAAACTTAGGGAATATCAAGGAACCAAATGAGAATCTGTGCCCTTATCTGTATTAACAGAGGAAAGAGTGAAGTAAAACAATATTATGTAAGATTATGAGAGTGCAGAAAATAATAACAGTTGGAACCCTGAGGTAAGAACCTGGGGATGCTCATAACCTGGGTTCATAGGCATACCCAACACAAACACCTCAGGGCCAATGGGATCAATGTCTCAGTATACCAGTGGGGAGACCAGATTGAAATGCATCAATACCATATTTTGAACTCCCTGGGAAAGCAAAAAATTTAATGAAAGGTTGTTTTAGAAAAAGTTTTTGCTTCATCTTTATGAATAATTCAAATTAACTTAACTGAAATTAAAATTCCTCACCTAATGGGATAGGATTGTTCCCCCCAAAGTTTGCAGGAAAGATTGCTTAGGGCTAATGCCTAAATCAAAATAAATCCCTGTATGGTGAGTTCAGAACACTTTGAAGTGTGTTCTTTAAGTTGACCATTTCTGAAACACACTTTATTTGTCTTTTTAACTTTTTAGTTTAAGTTTAGTTTAAGTTCAGTTAAAGTTTAGTTTAGTTTAGTAAAACAAATCAACCTAACAAACAATACCAGTCATTTTATCTTTTTATTTTTATCCTATTGCAAAATTCTAATATTTTAGGTGGTCCCAGGGTTAGCAAAACAATCTGTTAAAGCAATTTATAAGAACGTAGCTAAAAAAAAAATACCAAAGTATTAACAGTCACATTTATTCCATGTCAATTTTAAGTTTTAAAGTTCAAAATATTAACATTTGCAAGCATAAATATTATATTTTACTTACATTTATGAAATCGATGATATCATAATTTTAGATATTAATTCATATGTTTTGTTCTCCACCCCTCTTCCTTAATATATGCTAAAAGCAGGCTCAGTGTTTATCTGCAAAACAGTGACGTAGTGACAGGCCTAAAACAGAAATCATCTTTATTTAAAGTTTCCTATCTTCCAATAAAGCTTTTGTCCACTAATGTTCCTGTATACTATACGGTGAGGATGGGGGCTGCTCCAAGAACAGTGAATTAGTAGGGAAGATTTTGTTGATGCCAGAAAAGAAAAAAAGATCTATGGAATTGAGGGAAAGGAGTGACCACTGTCCAATGTCCCAAAAGTGGCCCAGGGAGTTTGTACAATCTAAAAAAAAACATCAATAAGGATCTCAAACTTGCCAAATACCTCTTTTAGACTTGGACTGCTAATGGAACTCTGGACAACATTTAACCTAGTTTAGCTCATATTCTCTTGATTGGTCTAGGTTTCCAGTGTTTCCTCCTCTTATTTCATTTTAATTCAGTGACCATTAATCAGTTAATTAACATTAGTGATTGTGAAAAATTTGTCATAGTTCTAATCATACAGGTATTGCCTCTAATTACATTTCAATGTGATATGAGCTAGCTGTTTGACTTTTTGTTGGTTTTAAGTTTGATTTGGACACATTTCGTTATATTAAGGATGTAACTTTCTACTTTTTGTTTGCTTTTAAAAATTTTTGGAGTGCACTTCTGCAGAAGATGGCAAAGTAGCAGGACCCTAAGCTCACGTTGTCCCACAGATACAACTAGATAATAGCTACATGAGTGTATATAACCCAGAAAATGACATAAAGATTGGCAGAAAAGATTCTCCACAGCTAAATATAGAGAGGATTGCACATCAAAGAAGACAGGAAGGGTGGAGATGGGTCAGGAGCTAAAGGGACCCATGGGACTATCCAAGAGAGGGACACCAACGAAGGTCAAAGGTGCTGAGAGGAGAGAAACAGACTCTCACACCAGTGAGCCCACATAGGAAATACAACTTTGGCTTTGAAAACATGGGTGCCAAATTTTGTGAGTTACTATAATCAACAGGGCTTAAAACTTAAAACTTGAAAAATCAGCAGGTTCCTGGGAGAGCTGAGAGGGCAAGAGGAAACTGAGTCTCACCCTTAAAGAGACAGCACAACAAATTACAACATACAAGCATCACTTTGAAAAACACCTAGAGTATAAAGGAAGAAGATTTGTTTACCAATCTCAGAGCCTGCACTGGAAAGGCAGAAATCTTTGGGAAATTTCTCCAGAACAAACAAAGTGGCAGGTGCCATTTCTCTCCCACATCTCCCAACATAAATACATGGACACCTACAGGAGCTAACATAGCATCAACATTCACTACCTAGTTGCTAACAGTGCAACCCCCCCCCCCCTCCCAAATTCTCCTGTGGACACACCCTCCCCAGCCTGGCCATATCTCCAGGCCCCTTCCTCAGGATATCCAAGCAAACCTTGCAGACACCACATGCCCCTGACCTGCACACTTCTGCAGATCTGCCACTCCAGCCCAGTCACCCTGGACTTGGAAACTACAGGTCCCTTCTCGCCAGCTTGGACCTTGCTGGCACTGAGTGCTCCACTCCCACATTCTCCTGCAGTTTGGTTCTACTGCATCTCTGGCAAATGCCTGGTCTGACTCAATTTAAGACCCAGATGGCCCTAGAGTAGACCACTAACAACACAGAGATCAAATCGTACAACAACAGACAAAGAGAGCCATTGTGGGTAACTGGGCTGAAGAAAACATGGCTCAGTGACAACAGTAGGTGATACAACACATATAGAGACGCTCCTGAAGCACCAAGTTCTAGTGAACAGGGGACATTACACTGCAGGGCACTACAGCAACTCTACTTCATAAGGCCGCTACTTTCAAAAGCAGGAGACAAAACTGACTTTTCTAACACACAGAAACAGACACAGAGTTAGACAAAATGAGGAGACAGAGGAATTATGCCACAAATGAAAGAACAGGACAAAATCACTGCAAGAGATCTAAATGAAATGGAGATAAATAAGATGCCTGACAGATTTTTAAAAAATGATCATAAAGATATTCACTGAACTTGAAAAAAGAGTGGAGGAAGGACCTCTGTGAGACACTTAACAAAGAGATAGAAAACATAAAAAAATAAAAAAAAATCAGATTTTATTGCAGCATTATTTACAACAGCTAAATTATGAAAGCAATCCAACCATCCATTGATACATGAATGGATAATGATGTGGTGTGTGTGTGTGTGTGTGTGTGTGTGTGTGTGTGTATGCAATGGGAGATTATTCAGCCATAAAAAGAATGACCTTGCCATTTGCAACAACATGGATAGAGCTAGAGAGTATAACGCTAAGTGAAGTCAGTCAGTCAAAGACAAATACTATATGATATTACTTATATGTGGAATTCAGGAGACAAAGGGGGGAAAAAGAGAAAGAGAGAGAAGCCAAAAGATAGATTCTTAATTATAGAGAACAAGCAGATGGTTACCAGAGGGGAGATGAGTAGGTGGGAGGGTATAGTAGGTGAAGGGGATTCAGAATACACTTATCTTGCTGAGCACTGGGTAATATATGGAATTACTGAATTACTTTATTGTACACTTGAAACTAATATAACACCATATGTAAACTACAACGGAATTAAATTCTTAAAAATAAAAATAAAAATATTTGAAATAAATACTGAGTTTTATCAACTAACTTTCAAATACCTTTTGAAATCCCCATTTATATTTTGCCTTCATTTGAGCTAATGGCATAATGCATTAATTAAGGAATTATTTTACAATTCCATCATCAACCTGCAAGTTTTTCTGCTGAATATTACTTATTAGATATTTAACGTAAGAATATTTATTATTACCATTAATTATTCTATCCTATACATTAGCTTGTATTTTTCTTCATATTACCATAACAGTTTTATATTTTTAATTTTTTTATTTAAATTCAAGTTCGTTAACACACAGAATAACCTTGGCTTCGGAAGTAGAACACAGTGATACATCTCACATACAACACCCAGTGCCCATCACCTATTTAACCCATCCCTCCACACACCTCCCATCCAGCAACCCTTAGTTTGTTCTCTATATTTAATAGTCTCTTATGGTTTGCCTCCCTTTCTGCTTTTATCTTATTCTTCCTTCACTTCCTCTATATTCATCTGTTGAGTTTCTCAAATTCCACATACGAGTGAAATCATATGATTTCTCTTCCTCTGACTTATTTAACTTAGCATAATACCCTCTAGCTCCATGCATGTTGTTGCAAATGTGAAGGTTCCATTCTTCTTCATCACCAAGTAGTATCCCATTGTATGTATGTATGTGTATGTATGTATGTATATATATATATGTATATATATATATATATATATATATATATATATATATATATATACCACATTTTCTCTATCCATTCATCAGTCAAAGAGTCAATTTGGACTCTTTCCGTATTTTGGCTATTGTTGATAGTGCTGCTCTAAACATTAGGGTACATGTTCCCCTTCGAATCAGCATTTTGTATCTTTTAGATAAATCCCCAGTAGTACAAATGCTGGGTCAGAGGGTAGTTCTGTTTTTAATTTTTTGAGGAAACTCCATACTGTTTTCCAGAGTGGATGCACCACTTTTCATTCCCACCAACAGTGCAAAAGGGTTCCCCTTTCTCTGCATCCTCACCAACATCTGTTGTTTTCCTGAGTTGTTAATTTTAGCCATTCTGACAGGTGGGAGGTTGTATCTCATCGTGTTTTTGAACTGTATTCCTCTGATGATGAATGATGTTGAGCATCTTTTTTATGTGTCTGTTAGCCATCCGGATGCCTTCTTTGGAAAAGTGTCTATTCATGTTTAGTGGTTTTATTTTTATGGCCACATATGAAAATTTCTTGTTAATTTAGATTTTTTTTCAAATTAAAAACTAGTAGTTAATGTTTATAATATTCACTGGCCTATCTCATGTTTTATTTTTCCTTCAAGCGGTCTCATTGATGGAGCTGTAGCTGTGTCTGCTGAAAGTGTCAAATTGAAATTCGATGGAGCAATTCTTGGGGTTTCAATCACTACCAGGCCATCCTTACAAGACACACTGGAGACAGCTGAGAGAGTGTATCACTATCTTCCCTAGCACTTGGCTGAGCAGGCGAGCAGTTTTCCATTTTACTTGTGAGTACAGTGTGAGAACATTACATCCATGTATTACAAAAGAACTGTGCAAAAGCCTCTGTTATTCATGTCCATGCAGGCATAGAGATCATTTTTTCAATATTAGTGGGAAAATACCACTTTATATAGAACAAAATTCTGTCTCTATATCTAAAGTGATTACAAAACAATAAATCATGCAACGCAAATATCTCCAAACAGATTTTTGGAATAAAAATTGTCAATCACAGAGACTAGCTCCAAGGAACATCAACTAGCCAATCATCCACCTAGCATGCAGTGGAGAGGACATCATTTCAACCTACAGTAGATATCACATGCTTTGATACAATCAATTGCAGAAGATAATTGGATACACAATTTCCTAAACAGACTATACACAAGTCAATAAAACTAAACATGTTATTCCACTAACATACATAATAGCAAAATCTGCTACTTTTCTCTGTCAGTTTGTTACAATTTTGTTCACTCACATTGCTGTTATTTCCCAAAAGAGTGCCATTGGACATTTCAGTTGTTTTTTAAACAAGTCAAATTATCTGAATCACGACTGACTGAACTTCACTTACAAAGAAGATGCATCACACTTAAGAAATATGTTACACTTTTCATGTACTCAAGTACAAATAAGCTTTACTATTTCCTCTTTCTCATTTATGCTTCCAGTCACCATTTATTATTTACAGAATCAAGTTAAGAAAATGAAAAATTTAAATATATGGAAACTATACATTTATAAATATATATGTATATGTATATTGTTTAATTCACTTCTTTCTTCAATAAACATTCATTAAGCTCATTATCTTCATTCATTCAGTTAACATTCCCAAACAACTACCTTGTACCAAACATTATGCTAGGTGCTAGGGGTACAAAATTAAACAAAGAAAATTGCCTGCCCTTATATTCCTTAAATTCTAGTGTGAAGAGAGAGAAAACAATCACAAAAATACATTTAATGTGCTGAGCACTACTATAAAGAAAACTAAAGTGGCATGGGGATAATGCGTGAAGGACTGTTTGGTGATGGTGGTATTATCACTTTTCAAACAGATTCATCACAACCTCTCTGTTAAGGTTATACTGAAATCAGCACCCAAATAAATGAAACAAGGGAGTAATCAATGCAAGTGTGTTATGCTGAGAGAGCTAGTAATTGTGTATGCTGGGAGTGCTGGAGGGATAGCGGAGAGCCCAGCAGTTTCACCAAGCCAGAGTCAACCAGGTAGCTATGACGAGGTGAAGGCAGGAAAGGACAGCATACTCTTTAGAATTTTTTATAGAATTCTGAATTTAATTGCATGTAAATTGCATTTTAAACAGAGGTTTCAAAAGATCACCCAGATAGTTTTGTGGAGAGTAATGAGAGCAAATGCAATTGTGGGCACTTTCTGAAGAGCATGGGAAACTGAATACAGTATTAAACTTGATAGACAAAGACCCTCCTTTCAAAAGGTTTACATCCTAGTGAGAGGACATAAAATAAGAGAGTGAAAATAGGGGCACCTAGGTGGTTCAGTTGGTTAAGTGTCCAACTCTTGATGTTGGCTCAGGTCATGATCTCACAGTCATGAGATCGAGCCTCGCACTGGGCTCCACACTGGGCTGGATCTTGCTTAAGATATTCTCTTCCTGTCTTTCTCTCTCTCTCAATCTACCACTCCTTCTTATTCTCTCTCTCTTTCTCTCTCTCAAAAAAAAAAAAAGGTAAAATAAATACATAAAAAGGATATCAAGTAGTGGTAATTACCAGATGAAAATAAAACAGATTGGTGTGATAAAAGTGAAAGTAGAGGGTACTATTTTGTGTGCAAAATCAAAGATACAATATAGAATTACATTTAATTCTGAGATCAGAATGACCAGACAAGACAGTCCTGGACAGAGCATAAGGAAAAGGAGTCTGGAAAGAGGAAGAGCATGTGGAATAGCACTTATGAAAGAACAGAAGAAAGATCGGTGCTTTTAAAGTAGAGGGAAGCAGAGGGAAACTGATATTAAGTGAACTGGAACAGCAGAGGCAAGATGATGTTAGACCTTATAGACTATAGTGAAGAGTTTAGATTTAATTCTAAGGAAGATGGGAAGCCACTGGTGACTTTTACGCTAAGGAAGTAACATATTCTGACTTATGTGGTTAAAAGATGGACTACTCTTTGGAAAATCTATTTGGTAGAAAGTACTGGCAAGAATGGAGGCAAGAATACCATTTTATTTAGTTAGTTTAGTTTATTTACATTTTGAGAGAGACAGATAGAACAAGTGGGGGAAGTGCAGAGAGAGTGGGGAGAGAGAGAATCCCAAGCAGGCTCTGCACTGTCAGCACAGAGCCTGACGCATGGCTCGAACCCACAAAACACAAGACCATGACCTGAGCCGAAACCAAGAGTTGGATGCCTAACTGACTAAGCCACCCAGGAGCCCCAAGAATATCATTTTAGAAAGTTATTTCAGGGGCGCTTGCGTGGCTCAGTCAGTTATGTGTCTGACTTTGGCTCAGGTCATGATCTCAAGGTTTGTGAGTTCAAGCCCTTCATTGAGCCCTCTGGTGTCAGCATGGAGCCCACTTAGGATCCTCTGCCCTATGCCCTTGCTGTGTCTCCCCAGCCCTCAAAAACAAACAAACAAAAAAATTAAAAAAAAAAAAAGAAAGGTATAGGGTGCCTGTGTGGCTCAGTTGGTTAACTGTCCAACTTTGGCTCAGGTCATAATCTCGCAGTTCCTGAGTTTGAGCCCTTTAATGGGCTCTGTGCTGACAGCTCAGAGCCTGGAGCCTGCTTTGGATTCTGTGCCTCCTTCTCTCTCTCTCTCTCTCTCTCTCTCTCTCTCTCTGCCCCTTCCTAGCTCACACTCTGTCTCTCCCTTTCTCTCAAAAATAAATAAACATTACTTTTTTTAAAAAAGAAAATTATTTCGGGGCTCCTGGGTGGCCCAGTCAGTTAAGCATCCGACTTCGGCTCAGGTCATGATCTCGCAGTCCATGAGTTCAAGACCCGCGTCAGGCTCTGTGCTGACAGCTCAGAGCCTGGAGCCTATTTCAAATTCTGTGTCTCCCTCTCTCTCTGACCCTCCCCCGTTCATGCTGTCTCTCCCTGTCTCAAAAATAAATGAACGTTAAAAAAAAATTAAAAAAAAAAGAAAGTTATTTCATTAATCTACGAGGGCATCTGATGGTTTAGATTATATGGTAGTTGTGAAGAAAAAAATGCATGCATGAGTTTGAGAAATATTTTGGCAGTAGAGATGACTAGACTGTCTTATAGCTGTAATTGGAAATTGGGGGCTGATGAGGTTAGAGGCATCAAGGATGCCTCCTAGGTATGTGTGGACAGAGAAACCTATTAATTAAGATGTAGAAGACACACACCTTTAGTAATTGTGTGAAAAGTATTTAGGAAGCATGATTTCTCCTTTGGTTATGACAAATTCCAAATATAAACTAGACATCCAAATAATCCTATCAAGTAGTCAAGTAGGCAGCTCTCATAATCTGACTTACTCTAAAAGAAAATTTGAGGTCCACTTCAGGGAAATACTTTCATTGCCACTTAAAAAAATCCTATATTGTTTTCATCATAATCCCTAGTTTCTACCAATTTCCCTACTTTTAGAATATGATCTAAAATATTTTAGTAGTGACATTTTTATTTGAGAGCAGGATTGGAGACTAAGGGGTTGATTATTGACTTAATGGTTTAGGTATCAATGTGGCTTGCTTGACTAGAGTAGGTTCTACTGTAATATTCAAATCCTTAGCTAGAACTTCAAGTCACTGGCTTGATCCAAAATGGTAGTTTCCCAGTAACTTCTCTATGTCAGAAGCTTTCAGCAATGCTTCTCTAAGAAGAAAGCAAAGTTTACCCTCTCAGTTGTAGGGCATATTTTTTGAAGCTTTGGATATTTAACTTATATTTATCCCAAAGTAGAAACGTACTCAATGTATTAAAAACTGAACAAAGTCTTAGCCTTTAAAGCAGCCTGGATTTGTGATGGAAGCACAGATATGGGAGCACACATTCTGTTCAGACAATAAAAGATGAAGCATCTGAGATACACCTATAAGTGACAATAACAGTTTCTAAGAAGATGGAAGAAGAGAAATGGGAAATGGTAAGCTGAGTAACAGGAACAAAGTATGAGCAAGAGCAAACAAAAATGAAAATAACTTGATTTTTGTATTACAGCTAGTCATTATTTGAAATAGGATGCCTGAAAGAGAATGACTAACGACGAGACTGGAACATTTAGGTAGACTAGATTGTGAATGATGTTGGGGTTCCATACAAATTGTTTGGATTGTGGGTAATACAAATGATATGAGTAACATGATCATATTTGGGTTTTAGAAACTTTGTTACTTCATTTACAATGCAGTAGAGGAAAGGACAAGATTTCAAGAAGAGGTAAATGAAATGCTTCAATACAGTAACAATATGTGCTATGCACTGAATGTTTGTGTCCCTCCCAAAATAACACTCAAGATGATGGTATTAGGGGGTGATTAGGTCATGATGGCAGAGCGCTCATAAGTGGATTAGTTCAATTATTAAAGAGACCTCAGAAAGATCCCTAGCCCCTTCCACTACGTGAGAACATAGCAAGAAAGTGGTGGCTGTGAGCCAGAAGGCAGGCTTTTATTAGACACCAAATCTCCCAGTGCCTTAATCTTAGAAGTTCCTGCTTTCAGAACTCTGAAAAATAAATTTGTGTTATTTATAAGCCACACAGTCTACAGTATTTTGTTATAGCAGCACAAACACACTAAGACAGTCAGACTGAAGAGAACAGGATAGAATTGTGAGAAAGTTCACAATGTTGTAATTGTCACATCCTAGCCACTAAGAGGATGAAGTTGGAGAGTTAAGTGCCAAAGATGATGCTGAGGCTCTCCACATACGTGACTGAGTGAATAGTGGTATCTTTTAACCAAGAAAGGAAAGTCAATCTCATTAGTGGTATTACAGGAAGAGTTTAGTATTTGGAAATCCAATGTAGATGAACAGTAAGCAGATGGGAATACAGTCAGTTGATAAAGAGAGATATCAAAGTTGACATCAAAGACCTGAGAGTCTTTAGCAAATTCAAGAAAGTGGAAATTGCTGGACTCAAAAAGTCATGAAGATACATTAAATTGAGAAGGAACTCAAGCATAAAACTCTGGGGAGCCTGGACTTTTCACAGGATAGGCAGAGGAAGCCAGAGTAAATCAGAGAGAAAAATTCCTCAGAGACATCATGGAAAAAAGAAGATAGACAAGCTAAGGGGCAAGAGGGCCTTAAGGAAAGGGGGGTTAGGACTACTATAAACTAAAGTTATTGTGTGTAAATGTGTATTTATTAGATTTATTTTTTTTCATTTTGAACATTTTTTATCTGAGAATTCCTATCTATCTGTCTGTTCTTTCTATTGCTATAACTCCTTGTGTCTTTCTCAAAATCTTGACAAAAATTTATGTCCTTAGTTTCTATTCTTATTTGCATTTAAGGGAAAACCCAATTAAAATCAATTAAAAATACATAAAGGAAGGAAAAAATGATACTTAAAATACAATAAAAACTCTTAAAATTCATTCTGTCCTGTAATTGACAATAAATATATATTCCAAATGCTGTTTTTCATAAATTTTTACATCCAAATGACACTTTTTAATCTTCTCTAGGGGCTCTATATAAGCTAAATATTACAATATAGTGATGATTTATGTTGGGGAAGCATTTTGTGTAGGGTAATTCAGTCCTTTTCAAGTATTTATCATCAATCATGTATTGTTAATTATAACGTTTAATAAGATGACCTAAGCCTAGAAGAAATTCTCACTTTCGTGGAAATTAGATCATTGGCAGAGGTGACCTATTACTATTAGAAGTATAAATAAAGATCTGTAGTTTTCTTAAAAAAATAGGTTACTCTGGGCTACAGGAAAGGCTATCTTATATAACATTTAAATTTAAAAGCATCAAATTATTGTGTTAGTGTGTTGAAACAAAGTGAATGAAATAAAGTGATAGAGTTGGTTAAATTCATAACTTTTATAATAATTGAATCATGCTGATCCTGGGGCCACTGAAAATTACCAATCAATCAGTAATGACAGGCAAACAAACAAAAAAAGATTCTGTAATTGTGAATTTTTGTACCCTCACATAGTGGCAGAAATATTATTTATAATATCCCTGAAAAGTAGGACTTAAAAGTAAAACATGAATGCCTTACTACAGGACATTAGAGCTTTTGAAAGAAGCCTTGGCCTTTATTTCCTTGGGCACTTTTCTGTAACATAGATTGCTTTTTAATCTGTATAATGGAAATAATGTTGATATTTTCACAAGCTGTTTGTGAGAAATAAATCAGATAGTAGTATGAAGGGTTTCATAAACAGCAAGGCAATCTTTTTTTAATTCCCTAAATTCTATTTATTACTTGATTCTTAGTAAACAGAACTTAACATAAATCTCAAAAATACCCCTAAAATTTCACTATATTTTAAAAAACAGAGTATGTGAAAATGAAAAGACAATTATACTTGCCCTGTCACTCAGGTTTTGTTCACACCATCCTTCTCCCCCTCCTAATCTGTGCCACCTACATCACCACCACCAATGATTACTGCTTTCCAATGCAGGAGAGAAATATAGAGATAACAGGAAAAGCCTCATTTAGTTTTATATCCCTGGGCTATCAGTTTGAAATGCTGGACAATTAAATGCTGTTTGCATTCACCTAAAAATGTTTATTTACTTAAATTCCAAGGTATGTCTGGCACTATTAACTGGCACTAAGGATACAATGTTAATCACACAGAAAAAGTTTCTACCTGCCTGATGAAGTGTGTATGCTTGTGGGAATGACACAGAATCAAAAACAAAACAAAACAAAACAAAACAACAAAATTACAAACAACAACACCAGCAACCCCAACAACAGTAAAAACTAATACATACTTTCAGGTAGAGATAAGTACAAGGAAGTAAAAGAAAACCAACTATGACATTGGAGGGTGACTGCAGAGAGCATCAAACATACTGCAGAGAAGGATCACCTCTCTGGGGAGGTAGCATTTGAGCAGAGACCTGAATAAAGTTGAAGGAAGTAGCTATGAGATGTGGGGAAAGTGTGACCAGACAGAGAACAGCACATACAAAACTCTTCAGACAGAACATAGATTGTTTAATTGAAGGAAAAGCAACAAAAAAACAAAAACACCTCTGTATTTTTCAAGCACAAGCAGCAAAGAGGAATAGTAGGAGAGAAAGAATAAGAGACTGGAAAGAGCTCAAAGTACGTGGACCATCATATGGACTTGGATTGGGATTCGAGGAGAGAGGAAACACTAAACGAATGGAGGGAGGCATGAAAGAAAGTAATGTCAACTGAAAAGGTAAACACAGTAAGCTGTGCTATCAAAAAATGAATGTCCAAAATATGAGAACGTGAATACAGGCACTAGATTGATTCTTAAATTTTATAAGTGCTTTAGAAATGAGAAATCACATTTGCACGCTTAATCTCCTACTATGTCTCATGATAGTTTCACAGGCGTAATGTTTCAGTCTGGATCCTTGTGGAACAGAGTGTTTGTTTGGAGTGATTACATGGGAACTTTCCTGTTGGAATCCTGTCTCTTCTTTATGGGTTTTAAATAATGAGAGCATAGGAGAAAGGCTGCATCATGGTTAAATTGTCTCCCCACTTATGGATGTAGACACAGTATCTGGTATAATTGATTATGGTTAACGATCCCATTTAATAATTTCATTTAAAATCTAGAGGATAATTTTCAAATATTATAAAATAAAGAGAGGTTGCAGTTACTAAGCACACTGGGAATAGTCTCACATTAAGAAATCAATTGGCATGATCTCAAATGTGAGAACTTTGGAAAGACAAGGCAGCTTAGTAAATATATGGCAAAGAGAAAATAAGTAACAGTGTGTGATAGAAGAAAAATGCATAAAAGGAAACATGAATAAAAAGGTAATAGTGGATAAAAACTTAAATGTAACTCTGACAGTTGCAAAAATGGAAAATCACTTGTAGCATGAAGAGTATAGATTTTGTAAGGTAATTTGCTAACATATTTCAACAAGATTTTCAATATATTGGGAAAGTTTTAGGTAGAAGTTTTTAAAATCAATATTTTGTATTGTTGATTACAGTAAGATCTGCCTAACAAGCTCATGATGTTGTCTCTTCCCATATTCTAATTTACCTATAAAGGCAACACATACACGTGCACACACACACACGCGCGCGCAACAAACACACAGGATCCCTGAAAACCGAGAGATAACTATACCAGTGTACAGTTAGATATATATAAACTACAGTAAGTAATTATTTTTTTACTGTAGGTAATTCTAAGTGAATTTAAAATGGGGAATTGTTTGCACAGATCAGAGGAATCAAAGACAAAAATGGAACTATGAAGTAACTAAAAATAATAACTTTAAGTATACTTACTCCTCCTAAGGACAGGGGAACTAAAGGAAGACGTGGAGTTACCAGAACCTTTAAGCACAGAGAGGTCTCACAGAGTAAATACTCATAGTCAGACCTCCTAGGAGAGGACTTGGATAGCTAGTGGTGGTACCTGTGAGGACACCTCTCTTCAGATTCTAATTGGAAGGCAATTAGTAAAGGAATCTGAAAAATGCAGTTTATAGAGCCCCAAGTCTACTGTCACAGACTAAAGGAAGCTAGTTTTGTGTCTGAGACATAACAGGAAAAAAACTGGCAAATAATTTATTCACATAATCTAAGAGAAAATTTTAATGAAACGAGATTGTTTAAAACCTTACGTTTTCCACAAATAAAAACCAAATACTTTTATGCCCTCTTCGTCCCACTACTCCAAATAATAAGACATTTGTAGGCAACCAAGGCACTGACTTTGTAACACTTAATTCTCACTAAAATATCGTTGTATTTAACCATATCTATTTAGGTAGGGAGATTATCAGGAATCAGAGAGATAGGAAGACAGAGTCTGGCTTGCTGTTAATATTGTGTCCTGGTAAACATAGATAGACACGAATGTCGACAGGAAAATTAGAGACAAGAATAGCCCCAATAGCAATTTAAACTCAGGGCTGTGATTTTTTTTGTGTGTATTCCAAGGCATGAAACCAGACTCTAGAAGGAGACAGATCATACTCATTATAGCAAAACTACACTAGTTTTTGGCTTGCCAGCAAACTACACTGGGAACACTGAATATTAGTTTATCCTCTGGTCTGTATGAGAGTAGGTTCATTTATCACTCAATGGAAATTCAGAGTAGATTAAAATGTTATCCACTTATCTAGCCTTTTGGCTAAGGTTAGGGCATAATGGATCCTGTTGCCTAATTATAAGTGAGCAGTAAGTCAAACACTATTATGTTTATGGAAAACACCATTGTGTTTATTACAAAGGAAAGCAAAGGTAACCTACTCATGGAAGACCCACAGATACAAAACTATCTGTACAAGATGAAGAATTTAAAAATCACCGAATATTTGGGATAAAACAGAAAAATATAAATGAGAGAAAGTTTGAAGACAAAGTTTAAAATGTAGATAGAAACTGTATCTGGTATGTGGGTAATTTTAATAGTATACAAGAATTCAGGTTAAACGATGTGTGACAAAGATGATAACTGAGGGTGGGGTGGGGGGAAGAATATGGTAATCAAAAACAAGAAAAACAGATGTTTTCTAGGAAGAAATAAGTATTGAAAAGGAAGAAATAATTGAATAACAGTTTTTTAAAGAAGAAAAGAGAGGGTGTCTAGGATCTATATAACCCAATCCAAAATTTTAATCACAGTTAAAGAAATATCAAAACTCTTTGGTTTATTGTTGTATATTCTATGAACTTTCTCATATGGTAGTCTCATATGGTGGCTATTTAAATTTAAATTTTAATTAAGTGAAGTTAAAAACTCACTGCTTCGAATTGGGTAGCCACATTTCAAGTCATCAATAGTTATATATGGCTAGCAGAAACTGAACTGCACAGTGCAGATACAGAGCACTTGATCAATGCAGAAAGTTCTGTTCACCAGTGCTGCTCTAGAAAATCACTCTTAGGAAATAAGAAGAGGTGGTCTGAAAGATTTGTACTACAGGAGTGTTATCTTAGTAATATACAAAAAGGATTTTTAAAAAATCCAATCACAGGGGTGCGTGGGTGGCTCAGTTGGTTAAGCATCCGACTTGATTTCAGCTCAGGTCATGATCTCATGGTTCGGGAGACTGAGCCCTGCACTGGGCTCTGTGCCACAGTGCTTACACAGTTTGCTTGGGATACTCTCTCTCTCTCTCTCTCTCTCTCTGACCCTCTCTCCCTCTTGAATGCACTCCTCTCCCTCAAAGTAAATAAATAAACATTTATCTATTTAATCCAAAAAAACATTTATTTATATCTTTAAAAAATCCAATCATATTATATAGCTTAAATGAATTATAACAATGAAAACTGTGAGTGATTTAAAAATATTATTTGGAAGAAAATTCCATTATATTAGAAAACATTCCCAAAATAATATGTGAAAAACATATATAATTAAGTATTTGGGATGCTCCTAATTTTGGAAGGTAAAAATGTATATTTGAAATAGTTTTAATATAGAATATCAATGCTAGTGATTTCTGAGTGGTAGGATTGTCCACTCTGTATTTCTTTTGTATTGTATTTCTTTTCTTTTCAAAAATGGTCTTATTTGTCCTGATATACAAGTATTATTTATAGTCAGTCATATTATTTTATAGTTAGAAGTAAACTCCTTTATTTTATTTTTTTCTTTTAATGTTTATTTTTTTTTTAATTTGTTTAATCTTTATTTATTTTTGAGAGAGACAGAGTGTGAGTAGGGGAGGGGCAGAGAGAGAGAGAGAGAGACACAGAATCCGAAGCAGGCTCCAGGCCCTGAGCGGTCAGCACAGAGCCCGACACGGGTCTAGAACCCACGAACCGTGAAATCATGACCTGAGCCGAAGTCGGATGCTCAACCCAGGTGCCCCATTAATGTTTATTTTCGAGAGAGAGAGAGAGAGAGAGAGAGAGAGAGAGAGTGAGCGCGCGCGCACACACACACACACACACACACGCACACACACACACACACACACACACACACACACACACACACACGTGTGAGTGGGGGAGGGGCAGAAAGGGAGACACAGAATCTGAAGCACTCCAGGCCTGCTCTGAGCTGTTAGCAGAAGCCCAAAGGGGGGCTCGAACTCAAGGACCATGAGATCATGACCTGAACTGAAGTCTGACACTTAAATCGAATGAACCCCACTTAACTGACTGAGCCACCCAGGCGCCCTGAGAAGCAAGCTCTTTAAAACAAGGCAAACATACGTATGTATGTAATGCAAGTAAAGTGAATAGCAAGTTTGAAATTTTTAACAGTATTTTGATAGGGAGAGAGTATTGTCCATGGAACAGTGGTGCTGACAGAACTGTGGGCTGCCTCCCCATATGAACATTTGCCACTCTGCAGAAGGCTTTCAGATCATTGCAACAGAGTGGACTTCAGAGCTCACAGTGAATTTTGTATTCACAGTAAATTTTGAGAAAAACATCCCCTTGCTTTTACAATAAAAATGGGATATCAATTCTCAGTACAGGAAAAAACAGATAAAGATTATTGATTGGTGAAGCCATGAAGAATATTCCACATATTAAGCTACATTTGTGAGGAGAATGTAGTAGAGGATTTGCAGGTCTGCTTGGCAGAGTCCTGAGGTATTAACAGTTGAAAGAAAATTAATGGCTTTACTTTCTTCTTCTGAGTTTAGAAAAATGATTTTTTTTTCAAACTAAGAAATTTGGCTTTTAATAGATATTCAAAAATCTTCCATGAGATTCCCAGTGCATTATGGAATGACATGCACTTATTTTAAAAGTATCCCACAAATCCAGGAATAGAACTATTGGCAAAACATTAATGCCTCACTTACTCAGCACATTTTTATCACATACTTACAGTATACAAGGCACTATGCTAGGTAGTGGAGGAAAAATTGTGAACATAAATGAGCATAATATTTGGCATCAATTAAGCAGTTAAATAAGAATAAAATAAAAAATATAGCATGAAAGTATAACAAAGATAGATATATAGTGTTAAGAAATATAATACAACCCAGATTCTACCTCTATGTATATGCTCATAAGAGTTGATAACAGGTGTTCAAAACAAACAAACAAATAAACAAACAAATCTTCTACACAAATGTCAGCAAAACTATTCAGAGTAGCCAAAAGATAGAGATAAAGTAGTCCAAATGTTCATCAACTGATAAGGTATAAACAGAATGGATAACACTGTAGTATACCAAACAACGGATTATTATTCAGCCATAAAATAAAGGAAGTACTGATACACTACAGCATGGATGAATCCTGATAACCTTATGCTAAGTGAAAGAAGCCAGATACAAAAGGCCACACTTTGTACAAATTGTTCTAGAATATACAACATGTATAAATTCATAGATGGAAATCAGTTTAATGGCTAATTTCATGACAGTAATGACATTATCTGGATCTAGACAGTGGTGATGGCTGCACACACAACATTATAATTTTACTAAATGCAAAGAATTGTACACTTTAATTTTTTCAAGTAGTATAATGTTATGTCTATTTTACCATAACACACACATACTAAGTGAAGATTCAGAAATCCCAAATCCTGTGTTCAAATCATGGCTTTGTCATTAATCAGTTGTGTGATCTTGGACAAATAATTGTGTTCCTATTTGCCTCATCTATAAAATGAGAGTAAATTAGTACTCACCTCAGATACTTGTAAGAATAAATAGTTAGCTCAGGCAAAGGCATCTTACACAAATGTCAGCACATAGTAATCATTCAACAAGATGCTAGATACTACTCTAAACATTTGGTATATTCCCAAGAAGAATAAGAAATGACCGCAATGTTTCAAAATCAATTTGGGAGCTGAGAGAAGAGCAGCAGACTCTAAATGACCATAAATGGATGTAGGAAAGGACACTCTGAAGAGAGTCAAAAGGCAACTCACAGAATGCGGAAAAATTGTAAATCACACATTTTATAAGGGCTTATTATCTAGAACATATTAAAAAAATTCTCACAACTCATAAACAAACAGAAACAAACAATTCAACAATACTGTTTCATTGAAACAAAGGGAGAGAACTGAAGAAAAGCATGTTTTCAAGAAGAACAAAAAGCATGTTTCAAGAAGAAAAGAGTATTTTTTGTTTGTTTTTCAGCTTCACTGAGTTATATTTGACAAATAAAAATTGTATATATTATAAGTATACAATTTGATGTTTTGATATATGTATACACTGTAAAATAATCATCACTATCAAGTTAGTTAACATATCCATTATTTCATTTAATTACCATTTTATTTTCTTTTCCTTATATTTTGTAGGGAGGACATGTTAGACCTACCTGCTCCCTTAGCAACTTTCAAGCACAGAAATCAATACAGTATTTCTGACTATTGCCACCATCTGTACATTAGATCTCCAGAACTCCTATATGTCTGGCTTATTTAACATAGCATAATGAAAAGCGTGCTTTATTAGATGCTACTGAAATGTCTTGTAAGAGGAAGGTTGAAAAGTATCTGTTTTATTTGGCCAGATATAGACCTTTTGAGTGCAGTGATGGTGGAGAAGTTCTATTTAAGTGGTTTAACAAGTAAGAGACAGTCAAAGAAAGAAGACAGAGATTTTAGACATTTAAATACATATTTCTATGAGCAAGAGAAGATTTAGAGGGAGATACTACGTGTATAGGGAGATTGTCTATGTGTATTGCTTTTTATTTGCTTGTGCTGTGTAATGGTGGTGATTTGAGCATGATTAGAAGCTGTTGGAAAGGACAAAACTATTGATGAAAAGTCAATTATACAAAAGAGAAAATGTATTATTAATTTTACAAAAAGTTGCAGAGGAAGAGCAACAAAATCTCACCCTTTGAGGAAATTAGATGATAAGAAAAGAAGGCCTTCTAATTCTAACAGAAGGAAAAGTGTGTAGAAGTAGACATTCTATGGTTTGGCTGCAAAGAGGAAGAAACTGATGGATAATGATTTTCTTTTCTTTTTAAGATTGGACCTGAGTGGCAAGTAGCAGAATTTAGAGGGTGAAGAAAAGTGAAAACAAAGAAACTAACAAACAACAATAACACACACACACACACACACACACACACACACACACATACTGCAGACAGTGACATGAATTAAAATAAGCTAGTGTGATAGACAGGTAGTTTATTGGATCCATTTTAGATTAAGACTCATGGATTTACTGCAAGATAATTGTACTTTATTCTGAAACAATACAGTTTTATGTACTGCCCAACTGAAGGTACAGAAAAAGTAGACCGATTTTGACAGAGATCTGTGACACATACCTAAATTGTCATGGAGTCTTAGCGGACTGTTCTTAAAATGATCAACCATGTAATTAAAGGCATAAGGAGAAATGAGGATAAAAGGAAAGTTGATGGATTGGTAGGGAGTATAGAGGTCAATGAACTATGAAAAGAGAATATTTGTACAATAGCCACTTGAGTAATAAAGGGTAGAATGCATCACGGGCTACTTGCAGTTTAAACATCTGTTCTTCTCATAACACAATAGAAGCAATCTAAAGATAAATTAAGTGATCAAGTTCTTAACAGAATGAGTCACAGTTCTTGCCTTTGCTTTACTCTCATGTAATTTTCTCCTAGATTAATTACATTGTGTTCCTGTATTTTTTCCATAACTAGACAGATTTTAAATCCAAAATAGAAAAAAAAATACAAATAATTGGTGAATAACAGAGCACTGAGTTATCTACATGGATTTAGCAACCATATAATAAGATAAATGTATTAATGCAATTAGTCATGTTTGCTCCCCAAAAGTTATTTCAATAAAGTATCATAAGCTTTAATACCTCTTTCTAAATTTAATATTAGTTACTAATCCTCATCTCTTAAAAACATTTTGAGATAACAAAATATACTATTTTGGTTAAATGTAATTATCAACAACAAAAAATTTATTTTCATGTGTCTGTTTATTGGAACAATCAAGCTACCACACATGTGTAGGACCTTTTCACATACCCCAGAGATAAAATACTGACACGCAATTATGTTCCTTTGAGTCATATCCTATTTACAGAATAAGAACTGTAATTTAACTATCCATCATTTATAGAAGTGTAAATTTAAAAATTTTCAGTAGTGAGATATATGTCAAAGCTATCATTGTTTTTGAAAAATTTATTTTATTATCATATAGATCAGTGACTTGTTTTGCTAAATGATGTTTCACTTATACTGGAAATGCTGAGGAAAATAAAAATTCTATATTTCATGGGGCAATTTTTATTTATTTTTTTATTATTTTTTAAAAAATTTATTTCTTTTTGAGAGAGAAAGAGAGAGAGAGAGAGAGGGAGACACAGAATCCGAAGCAGGCTCCAGGCTCTGAGCTGTCAGCACAGAGCCCGACACAGGGCTTGAATTCATGAACTGCGAGATCATGACCTGAGCTGAAGACAGAGGCTTAACCAGCTGAGTCACCCAGGTGCCCCGGGGAGTTTTTTGTTTTTTTTTTTAATCCCACTTCAAACTCCATATGTGTATATATATGTATATATGTATGTATGTGCACATATATATATATATATATAATTTAATACACATATACCCATATATATGTATATATACCAAATAGTTTAAATATTCAGAAGATAAAAAGAGATCCTTGAAACTAAACATGACAAAACCAAGAAAACAAAGAAAAAGCTTATTTTAATGAAGTCTAATGGTTAAGAGTTAAATTCTAAAACTACCCTGTGTAAATTCCCTCTTTGTCCTATTTAAAGAGACAATCATAGGGTGACTGCTTACCTGTTTACTAAGTAATATTTTCATATGTTGTCAGAGAAAATTTTCATGTAGGCTCAAAACCAATTAATTCTATGACTATCATAGATTTCATTTTTTTCTGCTTTGACCATGAATATACAAAAAGAATGAGTGGCAAAGAATGAATTTGTTTTTAAGATGTGAGAAAATTATATGTACAGGTTTCTTTTTCTTCTGGAGTATTGCTTCATAATTAGATTTAACAAAATATTAATTAATTGCTTCTTCATGCAAAGAGATTATCTCCTTTGAAGGACTCTAATCACAGATTATATTTATGATTTCTTAAAGTCTGCTAGCCATTTGATTTAAAGATAAAGGACATTTGTAAGAGAAGTCAATATACAGGTGGTGATATGAATAGTTACAAAGCACTGTGGATGAAAGAATAGAAATGTTTTTCCTGAGAGTAAACTGGAAAACTCATGCAATTAATAAATCCAATCTATATGGCAAAGCTGAAAGATAATATTTTAGTGTTTACATTGCTTTTAAAATTTTCTGCATTTCTGCTTTCTCTATAAAATATACAAGTAAATAATCAAGTCTGTAGAAACATGGGTAGTTATAGTATACAGTTTGTCAATCCTCTTAAGTTCCAACAGAAACCTCTAAACAATCGGACTTAAGTTAGTTGTGTGCGTGTTTGTGTGCGCAACTATACTGACATTTATTATAAAGCACAATAATGCTTAACTTTTTCCAATATGATTTGATAGATCTATAATACTGGTAAAGATCTCTGAATATAGTATATAATATGCTCTCATGCTATCATGTTTTTAAGCATTTATTTACATGGATTTTTATAAGAACTTAAAAATGTATCATTTAGGGGTGCCTGTGTGGCTCAGTCGGTTAAATGTCTCACTCTTGGTTTTGGCTCATGTCATGATCTCACAGTGATGAGATCAAGGCCACCAGTTGGGCTCCGCGCTGGGTTTGGAACCTAAGATTCTCTCTCTCCCTCTCCTTTGTCCCTCCCCTGCTCATATGTGCATGTGCCACACACCACATACTCTCTCTCTCCCTTAAAAAAAAAAAAAGTAGCAAATGTGAAGCATAGTCCATGAAGGCAGTGATTTATCTAGCCCAGGCTACAGAATGTTTTGTAAGTAGAAATCTGAAGGATGAATAGAAGCTAATAAGGTGAAGTGCAGAAGGTGGACAAAAAACATTCCACTCAGAAGAAGAGCACATGGAAAACCAAGAAGAAAGAAGGAGCTGAAAATAAGACATTTATAAAAATAGAAAGCTTAGTGTGTCTGGAGCAAAAATACCAAGAGGAAAAATAATGGAAAATGAAGCTGGGGACATCAATGAATAAGGGCATTTGAAAATAAAAACAAAAGACAAACGAGCTGGGACTCAGCAGTGACAGAGTAGGTAGCTGAGGGCAGTTTCTCCCCAGCAAAACAATTAAACTGGTGAAAATTATAATAAAACAATCATTTAAAGTCTCTGGAAATTGTCCTAAGAGGATACTAAGTCTTAATAGGGACAGCAAGAATTTATGGCATTTATGTCATAACCTGTTTCATCTACCACCTCCACTACCATTCAATTCTTTGTTACAGAAGTCCTACCCTAGGTGCTCTATTCCACACAGGTGTAGCAAAGAACACCTGCCAGTTCCTAGTGAAGGCCTATGACTTCACCTCTGGAGACATAGGCCGCCTTTGTTTCTCATCACAGCATCCAGACTGGTGCTACTACCAAAGCTCTATTCCAGGCAGGTACCCAGAGAGAACAGATCTCCCTTCTACACAATCCCTGCTGATAGTAAGTTCTTCCTTAGGGATGACAGGGATATTCCTGACAGACGACAGAAATATGGGGTGTTGATTGTCCATGACCCAGCTCACTGGTAGGGTAGAGGTTCCATGGTGGAAGGAGCAAAATAAAAAGATCAGGAGCTATCCCACCAACTAGTATCCATTCTGAGAAACATGGTTTCTGTCTCCAGCATTGGTGCAGTAGCCAAAGGGTTCTGCAGCTTTTCCTGAGGATACTGACTTTATTTGGAACAGAGAATGGAGAATTCTATGCCTAAGGGTATTATAAAAGATTATGGAGATCATGATGGATGGCAATGAAGAGGCTAGTGGGTCTATAATACAGGTAAAACAACAGAACAGCCAAAAGTTTTAGTAGAATCGGGGAGACCCAGAAGAACTATCCTGTAATTCTGATCAATGTTAAGTTTGAGAAGTGTGTGTGTGTGTGTGTGTGTGTGTGTGTGTGTGTGTGTGCGCGCGCGCTAGGTGGCACCCATTCAGAACAATCACAACAGAACATGAGATACAACTGAAAACATTCCTCAAGCCACAAGACCCATCAGCACAGAGCAGAAGCCTCAGTGGCATAAAGAGCTTAAACACAACCTCTTAAATTAACACTAACTGAACAATTAGCTACCCTAACCCAGGAGTGACTCCTAAAGGAGACAAGCTTTAAAATAAAGTAACACTTATCCTTTATCCCCAGCAGTCTGGAAGACTCCACATGCCCAAGGCAACATCCTCTAAGGAGCAATCAAAGAGGTAATCTCCGAGCTAATAGTCTCCAGTTGAATGTGAATCAAAAGTATAAAAACTCCCTGAACAATTTTTGCAACTTTCAAGCCACAAGCACAGGCAATAGTAAAAAGGTAAAAATCTAACTGGCTAAGAGGACTTAAGCACAACCTTTCTCCAGTCAATGGCTAATACCTCACCACCACTCCCACCCCAGGGGCAATATCTCTAGGTAGCTTAGCTAAAAGATAAAAACAAGGAAAAAGATAACATGAGCAGGAAAATTATTAAGAAAAAATATACTTCACAAAGTTAACAGACAAATCACCAAGCAAACAACGATCACCACCAGGTTAAGGGGTGGGATGTGTATTGAGGTGCTATGACATATTATCTAAAATGTTCAGTTTACAACAACAAAAACAATATGAGAGATGCAAAGGAACAGGAAAATATGACCCATGCACAGTTAAACACACAAAACACCAAAAGGGGAAACAATAGAAACTACCTTTGAAGGGGACTAAATGGTGGATTTAGCCAACAAAGACTTCAAAGCAGCTGTTATAAATATGTTCAAAGAACTAAAGGAAGCTAGGATTCAATAATTAAAGGAAAGCATGATGACAATATCTCATCCAATAAAGAATATCAATAAGAGGCAGATATTATAAAAAAGACACAATAATAAGTTTGTAGATCTAGTTTAATAATTGAAATGAAAAATTCACTAGAGGGGCATGAATGGATCTTGAAACCATTATGCTGATGAAAGAAAAAGGACACAAACATTACATATATAGTATGATTCCATCTATATAAAATATCCAGAATAGGCAGATGTATAGATGCAGAAAGTAGATTATTATTGGCTCTATGTATATATATATTTTTTAATTTTAAAAATGCCTCCACACGTAATTATGTTAAAAAGTTATTTAAATAATACATGTTTTTTGAGAGAGAGAGAGAGAGCAGAAGGGTAGAGAGAGAGGGAGAGAGAGAAACCCAAGTGTGGAACCTGACACGGGGCTCAGTCTCATGAGACTGTGACATCATGACCTTAGCTGAAATCAAGAGTCAGGCGTCCCACAACTTTTTTTTTTCTTTTCTTTTTTTTTTTTTTAATTTTTTTTTTCAACGTTTATTTATTTTTTGGGACAGAGAGAGACAGAGCATGAACGGGGGAGGGGCAGAGAGAGAGGGAGACACAGAATCGGAAACAGGCTCCAGGCTCTGAGCCATCAGCCCAGAGCCCGACGCGGGGCTCGAACTCCCGGACCGCGAGATCGTGACCTGGCTGAAGTCGAACGCTTAACCGACTGCGCCACCCAGGCACCCCATCTTTTCTTTTTTTTAATGGCAGCCTTAATCCATTATTTATGTTAATATATTTACTTATGTCTTCTGAGAAGAGTGATAACTCCTTTATGGTAAGAACCATTTTTCTTTCTTGTTCCCTACTGTATTCCCACAATCCTACTCTTTATTAATTGCCACAATCTAGTAGGTACATAATACATGATACATGAAATAATGTGAGCCACCATAACAAAAAAAAATATATTTAATGATATCAATAATCATCTCCTATTCTCTATCCAAGTTTTGTTCTTAGAAGGACTTAACTGAAAGATCTTACTATAAAAGTCATGTCCAAATGGGCATATAACAGAGAATCCCTCTTCTGGAATGGAGGTGGAGAGTGGGTCCCTATTTTCAGTGTTTCTAGCTTAATCTCCCTAAAAATGTAGACTATTTACCAGGAGATTATCACAATTACTACCAGTGATCTGAAAGCTTCCATCATTGTGGGAGACAGAATCATCCTTACTGGTATTTAAGGTTGGATGAACATCTTTAGGTAGCCATAAATCATAGGTGAGACTGGCCAGGTCAGTAACAGCCTTCTCAGAGTCTCTCACTTATTTGTTAAACAGATTTACCTCAGGTCTGTTCATTAATCTCACAATTATATGAACCTGCATTTATGGAATTTTTTGGGGGGAGGGGGATCCTGCTTACTTCAGTATATCAGGGCATTGCTGTATTTATTAAATTAACATTAGTTGTCTCCTCAAATCTTAGGACCATTTGAGTCATGATAAACTTTTATTCATAGTGATGAACTTCACCTATCATTTGTGTTTCATCTGAACATTGTTCCTTCTTTTGTAATTTTAAAATAAAAAAACATGTTTAAGAAACAAGGAAATATTAAATAAAAATTATTTGTTGGCTTTATCTAGAACCTTTATATACATTCATTTAAAACACTGTTTTGGATATTTTAGTCTCTACAAATGAGTAGTGATGTAACCCTTGGATGTCTAGGTTCAAAAGTGCCAACAGTTTTACAGCAATTAAAGCATTAAAACAGACCTTTCCAATTTGGGTCAGATTAATTTATGAAATTAATAAACTACATAATTTTTGTGATCATATCACAGGGGTAGATAAGTACAAAATGTTGATGTAATACGAAGATTGCTCCGTCAGATATTTTGGCATAAAGAACAAGCCCATAATTTGGACTTCAGTGAGTTAAAGAAGACATATTATAGCTGTTGACATCTGCTATGTTTTAAAATTTATGCAGGTAGAAAATTGGAAGTGGAATATGTAGAAATTCATGCAATTAACAATATGGAAAGAATAGTCACAGAGGAATCTGCAGCAGGGTGTATTAAAATAACTGAAAGTAGTTCAGTATGTATGGCTAGAGCAAACAGTAAGGGTGGGTGAAAGATATTTTAAGGTGCTTAAAACCCCATCTTTTTAGCACTCAAACTGTCATAGAAACCAAGATATATCAGCTAGCATTGCAAAGAAATATGCAGAATGTAAGTTTGAGCCAGACCTTCTGCCTTAAAGTGCTGGTGGAGAATTTTGTCATGGTTATTACAGAGGATGTCAAGATTTCATTCTTGAACATGGAAAATAGTATAACTGATTTACATTGTTCAAGCTTCTCTTAAATATGCAGAGAGGTTGTCATCTATAGTCATACTGAGACTGAGCCACATTTAATCTGCTGGAAGTAAATTGAAATAAATGGAATATATATGACACTCTGAAGAGTGGAAAGCATAAATGTGCAATGAAAATATGTGGTTAAACTGCATAATAAGACATCATAATGGAAGAAGCCATAAGAAAAAGTAGTTAATATGAAGATCTGACAATTTTTCTAGTATAATTACTTCATATATTACATTTATTTTTTGTATAATTAATAATGCTAAGACATTTGCTGACAGACATAGTAAGAGATTGAACTACAAATTAGATGTGGGTTCAAATACCAGCTCTTTCAAAAAACAATTGTCACTTCAGACAAGTCCCTAATCTCTAGAGTTTAAGCATTACTACTATGAAATTTTTTAAATTTTTTTTTCAACGTTTATTTATTTTTGGGACAGAGAGAGACAGAGCATGAACGGGGGAGGGGCAGAGACAGAGGGAGACACAGAATCGGAAACAGGCTCCAGGCTCTGAGCCATCAGCCCAGAGCCTGACGCGGGGCTCGAACTCCCGGACCGCGAGATCGTGACCTGGCTGAAGTCGGACGCTTAACCGACTGCGCCACCCAGGCGCCCACTACTATGAAATTTTTTAAAAAACATGTGATTCTGAGTAGTTTACATTATAATTTAACAAAAACCTACTTTTTGATATTTAAAATATATGCACACCTCTTAAGTGAATAAAGATAAGTAACACAGTATTTTGTAATAAATATTATCATTAGAATTAATGTTAGTTTGGACTGTATCAACATTTTTTAATATGATTACTAACTTCTTAAAGGGAAAAATACTTAAGGACCCTAATTATTCATTTGAATATTCATAATGTTACCAAAATTCTATTTTGTCACTTAAAATGTACAAAAATAAAATTAGACATACACTTCTCAGGCTTACACACTCAATTCAACCATAAACAAAAATAAAATTACAAATTAAATATAAATCTAATAAAATGAAAATTATGATAACAGTATTATTTTACCAAATGACAGTCTGTGCCTATCAAATACCTGCTTGCCACACTCATGTGCTTACTGATCAATGGTATAGTTTCTTTAATTTTAACAGGTTGAAATTTTATATAGTATAAATATGTCTCAATGCTTGCATTACTTCTCTCAAAGAAAACTACTATGAAACCTGTCTTCAAAAGAACAAGCAGGGACACTTTTGATCTTTGCCTGACATAAACATTTGTAGGTTATATCTCTGCAACAGGTGTTCTGTTAAAGTGAGGAATCAGAAACAAACTCTAATGAATATAATAAAATTGAGTTAACTAGGTATAAGGTAGATGCCCTGATGATTCCATTGTGTTTATTCTCCCTTTCCTCTCTTCTTTATCTCTTTCTCCTACACAAACACATTTTTATATTTATATTAGATATAAAGTAAAAACCTAAAACATAAAGGAGATAATACAGAACTAGCTAATCCAAGAGACTGCAAATTCTTTCCTGAGAAAAAACTGGACTTTTGTAATAACTAGCTTTACACTCTGCTCACTCTATCACTGTTTGCAACTAACCAAATATAACTAATGTATATAAAACTCACTGGCCTCTAATAAAGTTTCTCATCACTAATAATTATGGGACTACTTGAAACTCCAATTGGAGTGTGAAAAAAAATATCACTAAATTTTAGAACGTCCCTTTGAAGACAGAACATTATAGGTTGATACAATTAAAATTGAATGCAGCTTTTTTAGTATACATTTCATATTAGTCTCAAGCAACTAAAAGGAGTGGTCTTTGTGCCATTTAGCAAAGAGAGGAATTGAGAAACTTCAGTAGAAAGATTTTTTTAAAAAGAGGAATATGGTAGTGCTATATACCACATTTGTGTATTTCTGAACAATTTCATTCAAAGTGATTAATAATACACATGAATAGGAAATGTCCAGGTATAGTATAAGATGAACAGATATACAGAAATGTAGCTACTATGAGGCTACAGCAGGAAGTCAGTCAGTTACATAATTTGATGGAAATAAAAGTACAAGCATTGTATTAATATTCTTGACAAAAAACTCTCAGAAGAATTACAGAACTGTAACTCACTGCCATGTTCTTCTTATAATGAGTCAAAAAGAACATAGGCTTACTAAAATTATGCTTTCCCAAAATTGTAGTAACAGGTTTTCCCTCTAGAACATCTGCTTGAAATTCCTAATGGTGGTTTCCTAAAACATTTAAAAGTAAGTATAAAAAGACATATTTTTCCTCAAATAATTATTCACTTTTAAATCATGAGGAAAATATTTACTAGATTTAATGTTAAATGGTATAAAATGATTGTTCTGAATTGTCTTTAAAGATTTTGAAATGCAATTATATTTACATGAAGACTGAATAGTTTATACATCACTTTTTATTGATTCATTCTGCTTTAATGTCATTAAAAAGAAAACATAATATAAATTATAAATTAGATAAACTTAGGGTACTTTTTTGAATTAAAGTGGCCATTTTATTTGTGCAAGCCTTACTTGTCAGTCTTCTTTCTTCATGCATGTTACATATATGATTAATTATTTTACATTCTAAGCATCATTTCCCATCATGTCCTTATGTTTAGTATATGTTAGTGTTCCCTTCCTATTCTGCATGAAAGGGTTAATACAAATGGGAAGTTTATAAATATTTGAGTTGGGTGTATTTCAAAACTTATAATCTGATCCAGATATTACTGCTTTTTACCAAGAAACACTTCATTTTGTTTTCAGGTCCAATTTTTAACATAATTCCACTTTACAGTTCTTTATAACAATTCACGTCTGCAGTTTCTGCTCTTTCTGATAGAAACTCTTTCAGGAGTTTCCATCCACAATATATTGTATTTCTACTTATCAACTAAAGAAATCCTAGAATCACTCTCCTGTTCTTATGTGCCATATTTATGGTTCTACACTTGATTGATTCTTTCAACGTAGATCCAAGGTATTTCTCAACAGTCTGTCTGTGATTATCTAATCTTGCTTGGATAGAGGATGAGTAAATCAGGTGTCAGCTTGTATTTTAGGGACTGCTTTCACGGAACACCAACTCCTGCTTCTCTAATACCCTTTGTTAAAGAGAACCACACGCAATAACAAAGTTATAGGCTCAGATATAAAGTGTTTTAAGTTAAAATAAAAAACGAATTAAAGAAAATGTTATGCCAATTACAGATAACTTCCAGTAAATATTTAAGTGGATTATCTGCACCATGGCTCTACTCCATTATTTAAAATAACTTTATGGGGCGCCTGAGTGGCGCAGTCGGTTAAGCGTCCGACTTCAGCCAGGTCACGATCTCGCGGTCCGTGAGTTCGAGCCCCGCGTCAGGCTCTGGGCTGATGGCTCAGAGCCTGGAGCCTGTTTCCGATTCTGTGTCTCCCTCTCTCTCTGCCCCTCCCCCGTTCATGCTCTGTCTCTCTCTGTCCCAAAAATAAATAAACGTTGAAAAAAAAAAATAAAATAACTTTATGTGCAAAATTACTATATATCTTTTAAATTAGTCTTACTGAGAGAAATATAATGCATATACTACTTTAAAGTATACAATTTGGTAGATTTTAGTATATTCAGAGATTTGTCTAATCATCATCACAAATCTAATTATAGAAAATTTTTGTTACCAAGAAAAGAACCTATTAGCAATCAGTCTCCATATCCTGCCTCAGATTTAGGCAACCATGAATCTAGTTTTTTTTCAGTATGTATTTTCCTCCTTTGGTACATCATATAAATTGTAACAAACAATGTATGGTCTTTGTGAGTGTCTTTTTCTTTATATATATACACATACACACACACACACACACACACACACACACACACACATTATATATTTTTTCCAATATACGGACCTCCTTGGTGTCAGTTTCTGTTACCTGCATTTCCCCCTATGTTGAAGTAATGCAGGTCTTAATTTTTCGTTGCTAACAGGACATTTTAGATAATATATTGGAGCAACTATAAATAATGATTCACACTCCTCCCAACTCAGCCATTTTTACCTTTATTCTTTCTCTGCCTGCTTCTTTAGTGACTTGGACGAACTGTTTTAGTGCAGTCTATTTCCCTTACTGTGTGAAACCTTCAATGCTGCTCCTCAGAGTTTATAAACCTGGGCTTTCACACAGTCTTCCTGACATAGTTTCACTAGCTATGGCTAAAATGTTAGCTCACCTCTTTTTTTTTTTAATCTCTCAACTAAGTTTTTGAATTATTTGTCACTATTGGAATAACATCCACGAGTTGAACTAGCTGATGATCTGTTGTTTCAACCATACTCTGGGGACATAAACTCTTCAACATTCTTTTCTTTTTAGTTTTTTTATTTTTTTTATTTTATTTTTTTTTAAATTTTCTTTTTTTCAACGTTTATTTATTTTTTTGGGACAGAGAGAGACAGAGCATGAACGGGGGAGGGGCAGAGAGAGAGGGAGACACAGAATCGGAAACAGGCTCCAGGCTCCGAGCCATCAGCCCAGAGCCTGACGCGACGCTCGAACTCACGGACCACGAGATCGTGACCTGGCTGAAGTTGGATGCCTAACCGACTGTGCCACCCAGGCGCCCCTCTTTTTAGTTTTTTTAAAAATATTTATTTTGGGGAGTGAGAGAAACAGAGCATGAGTGGGAGAGGGGCAGAAAGAGAGGGAGACACAGAATCTGTAGTTGGTTCCAGGCTCAGTTGTCAGCACAGAGCCCGACACAGGGCTCAAACTCACAAACGTGAGATCATGACCTGAGCTGAAGTCGGACGCTTAACTTACTGAGCCACCCAGGTGCTCCAAACTGTTCCACATTCTGATCCAATTAAAGTTGTGTTTCCTTTCAGAGATTGAGTATTATCAGGCCTGAGGTTTTCTCCAACCTCAGAAGGTCTCTTCCTAGCTGTCAGTTTTACTTTTCTCTCTCTTCAACTTCTACCTGGTCCTATATGTTACCCTCCCTCAATTGTTTCCAGCCAAAATCTACAATGTCTTCCACACATTGGAGACATGAACTTTTCATGAACTTCCCCAGGCTCTATTCCAGAAAAAGTTACTCCCTAAGGGCAATGTTTATGGCTGTCTTGTTATGGACTGTTTCTCTGCCTCATTAGAACCTCTGACCTTCTTCACTGAAGATGGGGATTGAGACGAGCCCTGCTCCTGTTGTATTATTACCCTGCTCTACAAGCCAAGTGTTGAGTGCTTTAGTAGCCTCTAGTCTTCTCACATTTGGAATGGAACCTCCACTCCATGTGGTATGAGAGTTGGAGACCCAGTACTCTCAGCCAGCTTCACCTGGGGTACAGCTTCCACCTTGTGAATGGAGGCACAGTGAAGCAAAAGAGCTCCCTGCAGGGAATAGAGGACCTGCATTGAATAAAGCTTCTTGCAACATAGTTGCAGAGACTAGAGTAATTGGTGACCAGCCACTGCCAGGATGAAACTATAGCCTTGGAATGGGAGATATGGGAAAGGCATCTTTATTCTGTTGAATTTCTATCATACTTAACTGGGATGACAGCGGGGAGGAGGTAAGGGAACAATCAGGCTCAAATGCCAAGACTCTCCCTCTTCATACTGAAAGTTGAAAAATATTTCTCCCTTTCCTATATGGCCTTAAGACAACTTTAAGAGACTTGTTTGTTTAATAAATAACTCACCCACCATTATGGAAATCTCTCCCTAGATCAACGTTTATGGGATTTTTAAGTATTATCTTGCTATTTCTTATCCCCAAATAAAATAGCTCATAGTTTAGTGACATACCAACTAGAATGGCTATTACCAAAAAGATAAGAAATAAGGAGCACTGCAAGGATGTGGAGAAAAGGGAATCTTTCTGCACTATTGGTGGGAATGTAAATTGGTGTAGCCACTACGGAAGACAGTATGGAGATTCCTGACAAAATTAAACATAAAAATACCATATGATCCAACAATTCTACTCTTAGGTATTTACCTGAAGAAAATTTAAATACTAATTTGAAAAAAGTATATGCACTCCATGTTTACTGCAGCATTATTAACAATAGACAAAGCACAGGAGCAACCTAAGTGTCCACTGATGGATGAACGGATAAAGATGTGTGGTATGTATTTATATATGTATGTGTGTGTGTATATATTATCCAGCCATAAAAAATATTCAAAATGTTATTTATCCATGAAAAAAAGAAGGAAATCTTGCCATTTGTAACGTGGATGGACTTTGTGGGCATTAGGGTAAGTGAAATAAGTCAGAGAATGGCAAACACCTAATGATCTTACTTATACGTGGAATCAAAAACAAACAAAACAAGCAAACAAAAACAAACAAAACCTCACAGACAAAACAGACTATTGTTTGCAAGAGGCAGGGTGTAGGACATAGGAGAAATGGGTATTTTTTCAATAAATTAAATAAATTTATTTTAAAATAGTTTCTGAGCCAATAAAGATAAGTTCAGTCCTTATCATTGTCACAGTTCTTTCTCCAGCCTTGACCTGTGTTGAAAGGAGGCTATTTAAGCCTTTCTCTGACAAACAGCAATAGGTAGGAGTTGCAATATAAGACAGATGAAGCTTTCCTAGAAAGGCTGGATATTTCCCAATTAACTTCAGCCATGAGGTACAGCAAAGCAACTAAAAAAGAAGATCAATGAGAGATCATTACCATTATACATATTATACACACACACACACACACACACACACACACACACACACACACACATATATGTCTTTGGAGACACGTGAGCATATTGTCTTTCTTGTGAACAGTGGTATTTATTAGGAGAGGTGGTCACTGTTGTAATATTTCTTTTTGTTTCTTTATACAGATTATTACATCTTCTTTTCTCTAATAAAGTTCCATTGTTAATAGAATTTGACCATGAGAGTTTGCTACAGAGAACTTAAAATTTACTCTACCTGCACATTAAATTAGTACATAAATCATTCTTTAAAAGCCAACTAGAAATATCTCCTTAAATAATTGATTTGTTCATATTACTCTTATTCAAACAATTCATGCTGTTCCATAATGAATACACTCAGAGCTTGATTTCTACATTAATTATCAAAATTTATTTCCTCTGTATTATCTATCTTGGGCTATAGTCATATTGAAATATTCACCTTCCAAATATATGTGTTTCATTATTCCTATATGCATGCTCTTTAGATATACTGGTGTCTAATCAAAATGATTTGGCTTATTAAAGTTCCATTATTTTAGCATAAAATTAATATAAATATTAAGAAAAATGTCATGAAAATGTTGAAAATTACACTACTGCCCACACTTTCATTAAATGTTCTAGCTACAAAAATATTCCCCTGCCCTCCTGTTTAACGGTGCTGAGAATTCAATATAAGCTTTTCAAATATATAGAATCATGTCAGTACATTATACATGGTACTGCTAAAAGGCAGACATAAACTTGCTGCTACAGCAGTGCAAAACAGAGAACTATATGTAAAAAGTAAAGTAAAACTTAGCAAATAGAATGCTCTGATCCTGTTCATTTTGCAAAGAAAATATGCAGTGGGAGGTATAATACAGGCTCAATGTTTTTCTCTAAAACTTACCTATTTTTCAAACATGCAATTTTAAAGTATCTATGCTTTGAAGATAATAGTACTAGAGATCATTATAATCCAGGTATTAAGCAAAATGAAGTTATATTTCATTCACAATTACAAGTCACACACAACTGCTGATTTCAGAAAAGCCTGCTACCTCAGGTTGTTATTTTTATCCCCACATTTACCCTTTTACATAAGTGTACCCCTTTACATACAAGTACTTTCTCATAGTTTTTGTCTACTGCTCTCCTGAAGTATGTTTTAAGGATGAGAAAAGTATTGTTTTTCCATTTCTTCCTTCTTTTGTCTTCTAAATTACATTTTAGCGGAGGTCTGCATTTTCCTAAAGTCAGAGATCAGTAGATTCAATGCCTCCCTCTCCCCAACAGAGGGATTTGGGGTAGTAGGCTGTATGGATATTTGTGGTTTGTAATTTAACAAATTAATGCAATCTTGCGTTAAGGATTTTTTTTTTTTTTTTTTTTTTTGCTGTTGTTGCTGCTTCTGGTGTTTGTTTTTATCTCATAATCTCAGGGCCATTCAATGGATGCTTGTTGCAAATTTTCAGAAGAGCTAAATAACATAGAATTTATTTAACAATAGAATTGATTTTATTTTTTGAGTGCAGAAAAATGTGCTTAGGGTAATACTTCCCTTGACATAACTGAAATTATGCTGCACCAATATAGTTCTTCTTTTCATCCCCCATAAGATATCTTTTATTCCTCCCAATCAAGTGAGAATGAAGGGCTTTCAAATGCATGAGAGCAGTGCATGAGACACATAAAATTATTCAACCTCATTCTCTACAGTTCATGAAATGGTACTAACCCATAGTTATGAGATTAGCTAACACTGAGTGTTTATGATGTACCTACGTGTGTACTAAGCACTATGAATAGATCACTGAATTGATTCTTTACATTAGTGCTATATTATCATTATTAGTATTACTCCCACTTTGCTGGAAATGAAACCAAGGTACAGACAGTATAAATGACCTCCTAGGTCTACATGATAAATATGAAAATGTGTGGGGAAAGATTGCTGTACATCAAGAAGACTGGGTCATCAATCAGTGTTTGTTGAGAAAAGAAAACACTGTTATTTTGGGACATTACTCAATTATTGATGTTTCATGATATGCCAGAGAACCACACCAGAGCAACCAAGAGCATTTTATTTGGGTGTATACTTCAATGTAGGTTTCCATCAATTATTACAATTATATTCATGGTAAGTCAATCTGCCTAACAGAAGCTTGGTGGTGACTGGGAAAACGACCCCCACTGATAATTTTTTTTTTCTCTCTTTTGCTTAACTTCTCATTTCCTATATGGTCTCCTCATATGATATCCTCTCATTTCCTCAAATGGCCTTTTCTGAATGCAGCTAAAACAGAATATGTTTTACTACAGTCTCCTGACATTCATATTAGAAACGCCTCCCCACCCCCTGTGCCCCCACACACATTTCTCTATCAAAACTTAAAATATCAAAGAACAAGGGCTAAGTAGATAATGTGCTTCCAGGCCATCTTCAAAAAGCTATTATTTTGTGCCCTTCTGACTAGTATATTTTCAAATACATTTCTAACATTGCAACCATACGGCCAAATCAAAAGCCTAGAATACTGAAATGAAGAGAACTAAAGGTCTCCACTATTTCAGGTATTATTCTCTCAACACCAGTTCTCACTGGAAAGCAGAAAATAGGCAAATAGTTCACTGGGTAATTGTATATTTTAAATGTATGTATTCCAAAGCAGATGCATTATTCTTATAACTGGAGCCTGTGTGTAAGCTGCGGATGGGGCAAATAAATAAGCCTGCCCATAGGCTATCTAGGTTTTAAAAAGAAAAACATTCTGTACTAACAACTGCATTGGGAATGACTGCCTTCTGCCTTCCCTACACCCTCAGAACCACGTCCTTAAATGATGAGGTCCTTACTAATGATGTTCTTTGAATATTTGAAATTTGGAACGTTTTAAACTCATATGGTATATTCAATCCATATGTTTGTTAGTGCTTCTGGTAACCATTAAAAAATGCTCTAACTTGGAATCAAGTGACTTTTTTTTCCATATTTTGGAATATTTCCATATTTTCCATATTACCATGTCAATAATCTTTTAAAAATATGTTAAAAAGACAAAAGCAGATGAAATAGCATGAATACTAATCAATTTTATTTTGATCCTAAACACTTAAAAATTCTCATTGGACTTAACTATCAAACTCCAAATGACTATTTATTGGACCAAGTATTAATGAATCATGTAAAAAAGTTTAATATTCAGCTTATTTTGATTGTTAATTTAAGACACAAAATCTAGTATCTGTCATATGAACCTGTAAATGGTGCTGGATCATTAGGTCATTAGGTCATTTCATAAGATCAGTGAAAAATATTCAACAGAAAAACAATTGATATGCATGTTATAATTCAGATCTTGGCTTTTTATGCCTCTATACTATACTGCCTTGAGAATTGTGTGAATGAGAGTTTTACTTCCAACAGCATGTAATAGCGGCATCATTGTTTATTTAAATTAGTCTCAAGTTCTTGACTTGCAGTACCTAACTTCTTTTTTTAAGTTTATTTATTTATGTATTTAAGGAGAGAAAGAGAGAGAGAGAGACAGAGAGAGAAAGCACGAGCAGGGGAGGGACAGAAATAGAGAGGGAGAGAAAGAGAGAATCCCAAGCAGGTTCCACATTGTCAGCACAGAACCTGATTCAGGGCTTGAACTCACAAACTATGAAATCATGACCTGAGCAGAAACCACGAGTTGGAGGGTTAACTGGCTGAGCCACCCAGGCGCCCTGACTCACGATGCCCAATTTCTATTGCTAATATTAAAGTTGACTTAATCATATTTAGTATTAATGTTTTTGACTTTGTCTCAGATTAAGTAATTACTATGTACTTAGATTCTAATTTAAAGTCCCAACATCAAATTTCCTGGGTGTGTGACAAAGGTGGCTTTTATGGATTTTAGCAAAAAATTGAGAGCAGTCCTAAAAGTAAGCTTTGCAATTTGGAAGCATATGGTCAGTAAGAGTAAAGTACATTATTTTTATTTTTTTTTTATTTTTTTATATGAAATTTATTGACAAATTGGTTTCCATACAACACCCAGTGCTCATCCCAAAAGGTGCCCTCCTCAATACCCATCACCCACCCTCCCCTCCCTCCCACCCCCCATCAACCCTCAGTTTGTTCTCAGTTTTTAACAGTCTCTTATGCTTTGGCTCTCTCCCACTCTAACGTCCTTTTTTTTTTTTTTTTTTTTTTTTCCCTTCCCCTCCCCCATGGGTTCCTGTTAAGTTTCTCAGGATCCACATAAGAATGAAACCATATGGTATCTGTCTTTCTCTGTATGGCTTATTTCACTTAGCATCACACTCTCCAGTTCCATCCACGTTGCTACAAAAGGCCATATTTCATTTTTTCTCATTGCCACGTAACTAAAAGGCAACCAACGGAATGGGAAAAGATATTTGCAAATGACATATCGGACAAAGGGCTAGTATCTAAAATCTATAAAGAGCTCACCAAACTCCACACCCGAAAAACAAATAACCCAGTGAAGAAATGGGCAGAAAACATGAATAGACACTTCTCTAAAGTACATTATTTTTAAAAGATTCCATAGGGACAATTCATTATGTTATCTTATAATCTGGTACCTAGCTCTTAAAATATAAGCTTAAAAACTATGATTTTCATCAGTACAATAAATAGTAACAGGAACAAAAATAAAACCCAAAACAACTAGTAGCATATATTAGCATCAGTCAATTGCATTACTCCCGACTTCGCAGATGAGAAAATTTAAACAAAGAGGTTACACTATTTTCCCTCTCCTCACCCCTACCCAGTTAACATCAAAACTACGCAATAAAAATGCCTCAGAATATTTTGTCTCCCCATACACACATCTCTCCTTCCCTTCTGTGATAGTAGCTGGAAATAAATGGGTCATTTCCCATGCCTTTAATTTCTAATTTAATAGTCATCAGAGAATACTTTAAAGTCTACTATATTTGTTTACTTTTTTGATTTTATTTATTTTTATTTTTTATATTTGTTTTTGTTTTTTAATATGAAATTTATTGTCAAATTGGAAGTCGACTATATTTAAATAATAGTTTTCAGTCTCCTTTGCCCTAGCCATCATGGAACTTGAAGTATGTGTATTTTAGTTTGTGTTGTGGCCTAGTTGTAGTCATTTATTCATTGCACTGGAGATACTCTCTTTTATTTATTTATTTTTATTTTTTTGGTTTATTCAAATCCAAGTTAGTTAACATATAGTGTAATAATAGTTGCAGGAGTAGAATTTAGTGATTCATCCTTACATATAAAACCCAGTGCTCATCCCCACAAGTGCCCTCCTTAATGCCCATTGCCCATTTAGCCCATCCCCTCACCCAGCACCCTTCCAGAAATCCTCAGTTTGTTCTCTGTTAAGAGTCTCTTATGGTTTGCCTCCCTCTCTGTTTTTATCTTATTTTTCCTTCCTTTCCCCTATGTTGATCTGTTTTGTTTCTTAAATTCCACATATGTGTGAAATCACATATTTGCCTTCCTCAGACTTATTTTGCTTAGCATAATATACTCTAGTTCCACTTACATTATTGCAAATGGCAAGATTTCGTTCTTTGTAATGACTAATATTCCATTAATTATATATACCACATCTTCTTTATCCATTCATCAGTCAATGGACATTTGAGCTCTTTCCATAATGTGGCTATTGTTGAAAGTGCTGCTCTAAACATTGGAGTGTGTGTGCCCCTTCGAATCAGCATTTTGTATCCACTGGATAAAAACCTAGTAGTGCAATTTCTGCATCACAGGGTAGCTCTATTTTTAATGTTTTGAAGAATCTCCATACCGTTTTCTAGAGTGGCCGCACCAGTGTGCATTCCCTACAACAGTGCAAAAATGATCCCTCTCTTTCTCCATCCTCACCAACATCTGTTGTTGCCTGAGTTGTTAATTTTAGCCATGCTGACAGGTATGAAGTAGTATCTCATTGTGGCTTTGATTTGTATTTCCGTGATGATGAGGGATGTTGAATCATTTCATGTGTCTGTTAGCCATCTTAGATGTCTTATTTCAAAAAGTATCTAGTCATGTCTTTTGTCCATTTCTTCATTGGTTTATTTTGTTTATTTCGGGGGGGTGTTGAATTTGATAAGTTCTTTATCGATTTAGGATACTAATCCTTTATCAAATATGTCCTTTGCAAATATCTTCTCTCATTCCATCAGCTGCCTTTTAGTTTTGTTGATTGTTTCCTTTGCTGAGCAGAAGCTTTTTATTTGATGAGGTCCCAATGGTTCATTTTTGCTTTTGTTTCTCTTGCCTCCAGAGACATGTCTAGTAAGAATCTGCTGCAGCTGATGTCAAAGAGGCTGTTGCCGGTTTTCTCCTCTAGGATTTAGATGGTTTCCTGTCTTGCATTTAGGTCTTTTATCCATTTAGGGGATATTTTTGTGTATGGTGTAAGAAAGTAGTCAAGGTTCATTCTTCTTGCATGTTGCTGTCCAACTAGTGTCCAACACTACTTGTTGAAAAGACTGTCTTTTCTTCCATTGGATATTCTTTCCTGCTTTGCCAGACACTAATTGGCCATATGTTTGTGGGTCCATTTCTGGATTATCTATTCTGTTCCATTGATCAATGTGTATGCTTTTTGTGCCAGTACCATACTGTCTTGATGATTACAGCTTTGTAACACAGCTTGAAGTCTGGAATTCTGATGGCTTCAGCTTTGGTTTTCTTTTTCAACATTACTTTGGCTATTCTAGGTTTTTTTCTGTTTCCATACAAATTTTAGAATTTTTTTTTGTTCTAGCTCTGAAAAACGCTGGTGTTATTTTGATAGGGATTGTACTCAATGTGTAGATTGCCTTGGGTAGTACAGACGTTTTAACAATATCTGTTCTTCCAATCCATGAGCACGGAATGCTTTTCCATATCTTTGTGTCTTCTGCAATTTCTTTCATAAACTTTCTATAGTTTTCAGAGTACAGATATTTTTACCTCTTTGGTTAGGTTTATCCCTTGGTATTTTATGGGTTTTGGTGCAATTGTAAATGGTATCAATTCCTGGATTTCTCTTTCTAGTGCTTCATTTTTGGTGTATAGAAATGCAACTGATATCTGTATATTTATTTTATATCCTGTGACTTTACTGAATTCATGTATCAGTTCTAGAAGTTTTTTGGCAGAGTCTTTCAGATTTTCCATGTACAGTATCATGTCATGTGTGAAGAGTGAACATTTAACTTCTTCCTTGACAACTTGGATGCCTTTTATTTCTTTGTGCTGTTTGCTGAGACTAGGACTTCCAGTATTATGTTAAATGACAGTGGTGACAGTGGTCATCCTTTTCATGTTCCTAACCTTAGGGAGAAAGCTCTCATTTGTTCCCCATTGAGGATGATATTAGCTGTGGGTCTTTTGAATATAACCCTTATGATGTTGAGGTATTTTCCTTCTGTCCCGACTTTCTTGAGAGCTTCTATCAAGAATGGATGTTGTAGGGGTGCCTGGGTGGCGCAGTCAGTTAAGCGTCTGACTTCAGCCAGGTCACGATCTCGCGGTCCGTGAGTTCGAGCCCCACGTCAGGCTCTGGGCTGATGGCTCAGAGCCTGGAGCCTGTTTCCGATTCTGTGTCTCCCTCTCTCTCTCTGCCCCTCCCCCGTTCATTCTCTCTGTCCCAAAAATAAATAAACGTTGAAAAAAAAATTAAAAAGAAAAAAGAATGGATATTGTATTTTGTCAAATGCTTTTTCTCCATCTGTTGAGAGGATCATGTGGTTCTTGTCCTTTCTTTTATTAATGTGATGTATCATGCTAATTGATTTGTGGATAGTGAACCATCCCTGCAACCCAGGAATAAATCTCATTTCATCATGGTGAACAATTCCTTTAATGTACTGTTGGATTTGATTTGCCAGTATCTTGAGAATTTTTGCATCCATGTTTATCAGAAACATTGGTCTGTAATTCTCCTTTTCAGTGGGGTCTTTGCCTGGTTTTGGAATCAAAGTAATGCTGCCCTCATAGAACGAATTTGGAAGTTTTCCTTCCATTTCTGTGTTTTGGACTACTTCAAAAGAATAGGTAACTCTTCTCTAAATGTTTGGTAGAGTTTCCCTGGGAAGCCATCTGGTCCTGGACTCTTGTTTGTTGGGAGATTTTTCATTACTAATTCAATTATTTTACTGCTTATAGGTCTGTTTGCTGTTTGTTGCTTTGGTATGCAGCAAAGGCAGTCATAAGAAGGAAGTATATAACAATTCAGGCCTTCCTATTGGAAGAAATGTCTCAAATACACAACCTAACCTTATACCTAAAGGATCTGGAAAAAGATACTGTCTTTTAAAGTGGAAATCAGAGCATCTTAAATTGCTTCTCACTTTATAGTAAAGGCAAAAGTACTTACAATGGCCTACAGAATTCCCTGGAACTCTCTAAACTGATTTCCTACCACTCTTTGTCCTGATCACCTACATTCAGCTACATAATCTTCCTAGCATGCTTTTCAACACACCACATGCTCACCCACATCAGGACCTGTGCTTCATGTATCTGAAAGTCCTTCCTTCAGACACGGACTTTCTCACTTCCTTCAGACTTTTCTTTCCCCCCCCCCCAGATCTCTTCTTAATGTCAACTTACCCAAGATGCTTTCCTTGATAAACTTGTTATCTGACAGGACCTCCATACTCAATCCCTCTTATCCCACTTTATTTTCTCAGCAGCACGTTTTGATCCCACATTTATGATGTATTTATGTTTTGTTTACTGTTTATCTCCTCCACTAGAGTGAGACTTATTTCAGGAAATGTTACTGTATTATCTTCTGCTGCATTTCCAATGCAGATAACATTGCATAGTACAGTGATGAACACTCAAAAATTATTTGAAGAAAGAATGAACTATGAGAGAAAGTACTTTCCCATTCAATATAATCTCATTATGTGTTTGAATCTAACTATCAGACAAAATAGCACATATATAACCCCTAGAAAACAAAAGATTAGAATATATTTCCTTTTGTTTAATCTTTAATTTTGTCTAGAATCAATTTAAAGTTACTTTTGTTTATACCCTGCATATACCAAATTTTCTTTATAACTAGCTATCTAGTCACTGATATTTGGTATTTAAAATAAAAAGAATGTATTTAAAAATATCAGAATAAAATTTTCCCAAAGTTATTTTTATATTTTATAACTATTAGTTTGAGAGATTTTATTGATCAGGTTTCTTTTGGGGAAAAAAAAAAAGAAAAAGAAAAGGTTACATGTATTATAAAATCCATATAAATATGAAAAACTATACATTTGTAATTATAAATTGCTTACAATTTCCCTTATGACATACTCTGACCAAAAAAAAAAAAAAGAAGAGGAAAGAAAAAAAGACATACTCAGATTTTTTTTTTCCTCCAGCTGGTTTTGCAGCTCAATTTTAACACTCCCTAGAGAGCTCTCAGACATTTACACAATTTAATGCTCTGCTATTATTAAGCCAGAGATGTTTTACTTTATGTTGTGATTGCCATAAACACTGCATTAACATTTGAGTAATAGGCAATATGACTAAGAATGTATCAACGTATCTCTTAGTGAATTAATCTATATTTCTTTCCCATGACTTGCTTATTGATGCACGATAAATGCAATAATAACAATAATATGTCATCAAACATTCCCTGCAGACTGTCGGTGAGGGGAGGTGGGGAGTGTGTGGAATTGAGCTTCTTGAGAGACAGGAGAAATGACATGGGTCAAACCATCCCACAGTGAGATGACAGAGCACATGGGAATGACTGAGTGTCAGCAATGCATGCAAGCTTGGCATGACTGGAGTCTTTGGTTGTGTTTCTGGTTATCCTATGTAACACGATAATACTGGGTTCATTAAAACAGTAGTCAATACCTGTAGGAGAGATTTCATCTGGAGTAAGAGAGAGAAAAACTATGTAGAAAAAAATGGAAATCATATCCCTCTGTAAATCATATCTCCTAACAGTCTACAAAAACTCCAGAAATTAGGGTGATAGAAACCCAGAGTAGCAAACAAACAAACAAACAAAAAACTCACAGTATGGCTGCTTTGACTGGAATGGAAATAAAGGGCTAGATTACTGAGACATTAAAGACATTTATTACACCAATAATAAGCAAGCTAAGCTGGCTATTAGAGCAAAAGAGTTGATAACTGAAGAGCATCATTCATGATATATAGATTTAATCATTTGTATTTTTTTACATTTATTTATTTTGAGAGAGAGAGAGAGAGAGAGAGAGAGAGAGAGAGAGAGAGAATCTTTGAGCAGGGGAGGGGCAAAGAGAGATGGAGAGAGAATCCCAAGCAGGCTCTTGTGCTGTCAGCACACAGCCCAAGCCTGACAAGGGGCTCAATCCCACAAATCCATGAAATCATGACCTGAGCTGAAATCAAGAGTCAGATGTTTAATTGACTGAGCCACCCAAGTGCCACTAATTATTGGTATTGTTCTTGGAGAGACCTCAATAGTAGAATCATGAGGAAGTCCACACAGGAGATGTTCAAGCGTTGGATCACTGGGGTGAAGACAGAGAGAGCTACAGAAGAAATCTAACTCAGAGTGGAAAGAAGATTCCTAATTGTCAGACAGAATACTGAAACCGCTGTCCCTATTTTTTTCTTTTTTTAGTCTGTGCACTAGCCCCTAAGTAATTGCACAGTGGTGGTAGCAGCTGATGGTAACAGTAACCTGTATTAGCCAAATCTCTGAGAAAGGAGAACTTTCTATTTGCTAGAACTGTGATTTCAAGAGGGTGGACCAAGTAATTTCGTTCTTTGTGTTGTTATTGTTGTTGTTGTTGTTTTTTCCTTCTCTGTCTTTTTGCTTCTTGATCCCAGATGCTCAATTGCTAAAGGGCAAAACATAGCAGTTACATCCCAGCTTTCTGGCAAAAGGAATGAAAAAGGGGATTCTAGGGAACTGGAACACACAGGAGAGAAGACAGAGAAGAAAGAGGTCAGCAAAATGATGCCATCAAATTTTTAATGAACTCCTGGACTCATACTTAAGTTGCACAAATATGGATCTGACCCTATTCAGCATACCAAATACAACAAGAACTTGAGTAACAGACCACCACTCATACCCCTAACTGGCTACTGGTGATACATACCAGGACATATCTGAGTAGTACAACAGAACCTTTGAAAGTTGAATGGACATTAGAAACAACCCACAGAAGGCCAGCTGGCTAGACCTAACTAGATCAACTACTTGTTAAGACAACAACAACAAAACAATATTCTCAATAGGATTGAAATAAGATCAGCATCTCAAAAATATGATTTTAAATGGCCAGAACTCCATCTACAATTATCAACACATGGGGATGACGGGTGGTTCAGTTGGTTAAGCATCTAACTCTTGATTTCTGCTCAGGTCATGATCTCACGGGTTCCTGGGATTGAGCCCATTATCAGAGTCCAGGCCACACATGGATAGCAAAAGCCTGAATGGGATTCTCTCTCTCCCTCTCTCTCTCTCTGCCTCTTCCTCGCTCATGTTCTCTCTCTCTCTCTCTCTCTCTCTCTCAAAAATAAATGAATAATTAAAAAAACAATTATCAATACATGGAGAATCTGAAAAAAATCTTAACTCACATGGGAAAATCCAATAAATAGACGTTGATGTTGATAAGTTGAATTTATCTGACAAAGACTTTAAAGTAGCCATAAAAAAAAAAAAATGTTCCAGTAAGTGACAGAGAACATTAGTGAAATGTAGGGAAAAACGGTCTGAGCAAAGAAATGTAAGATAGAAAGATGAACCAAATTGAAATTTTACAACTGAAAAATGAAATAACTGAAATAAAAATTTTCACTGGGTAAACTCAAATCACAAGAATGATACCGAAAAGATAGATTAGTAGAGATTATTCTTTGTAATAAAGAGATAAAAAGCAATGAAAAAAAAAAAAGAATGGAGCCTCAGAGACTTGTGGGATAATAACAAAAGTATTAGCATTTATGCCATAAAGATCCCAGAAAAAGAAGACAAAGAATACAGCACTAAAAACAACAAATTGAAAAAATAATGGCTGAAAAGGTTCTCATTAAGCTGAAAGACAAAAACACGCAAATTCAAGAAATGCAATGAAATGCAAACATAAAAAAACAAACAAAACAAAATAAAAAAGAAATATGCCAGATGTATAGAAAGGAAACCACTGAAGACTAATGACAAAGATGATAATACAGCTTGAGATATACAGATGACCCTTGGGTTTTAACTGTGCAGGCTTTTTTTTCCCCATGAAATATAGTATAGTACTATAAACACATTTTCTCTTCCTTATGATTTTCTTAATAACATTTTATTTTCTCCAGCTTACTTGACTGTAAGAACACAGGATATAATATATATACAAATATGTGTTAATTGACTGTTTACGTTACCAGTGAAGTTTCCAGGCAACAATAGGCTATTGATAGTTTTAGGGGAGTCAAAAATTATATGCGGATTTTCACCTGTGTGTGGGTCAGCGGCCCCTAATCCCCACACTCTCAAAGGGTCGAATGTATTGAAAATGAAGCTCTTACTATTCACTTCCCATATACCTATATTCTAATCTATCCTGTTCTGGCAGAGGGTTTTGAACAATCTTTCTTATCCTGTCCTATTAATTCCAGATTATATATGCTCTGTTTCTTGATTCTAAGAGAACAGAGTGTTGTAGCTTCTGCCTTTTTGTTATATTGAAGATATATATAAAAGGATAAAGTGCTACTGAGATAATTTCAGTATTTATGATCCAAGACTATTTTCCTTTGTTACTTTTATGATCTAGTCAAAAAGTGCTTATAGGGGCGCCTGGGTGGCTCAGTCGGTTGGGCGGCCGACTTCGCTCAGGTCGTGGTCTCGCAGTCCATGAGTTCGAGCCCCGCGTCCAGCTCTGTGCTGACAGCTCGGAGCCTGGAGCCTGTTTCAGATTCTGTGTCTCCCTCTCTCTGACCCTCCCCTGTTCATGCTGTCTCTCCCTGTCTCAAAAATAAATAAAACGTTAAAAAAAAAATAAAAGTGCTTATATATTATAATTTTCTACACATTTGAAGTATTTTTAAATGTAATGGTTTGATGTATTACATGAGCGCAAATTACTGTGTCAGTCACATATTCTTTACTGTGAATAATACTCATCATTAACATTACAGAAAAAATATATTCATTTGCTACAATTCTAGAAAGTCTTTAGCAGATAAGTCATATTGGGCCACAGTTATATTTGTGAAACAGATTCATGAAAGTATGAGCAAAAGAAAATTTGGGTTAATATAATGGTACTTTGGATAGGTATACATGGGTATAAAATTGTAAATAGAAACCTTTCTTTTGTGAGTTATTATTAAATTTCTAATATCCCATTTTTTTTCCGATTTTTCCAGGCATCTCCTCCACTACTATATAAATGCTACTATCTCAGACTCAATTCTCAGAAAACCTAATCTCATTGAAAAGATTAGAAGGATTTAAAAGAAATCTAAGGTAGGAAGCTTAAAAGTTCTTTATATCTATAAAGTCACATAAGAATGTCAAAAGCCTGGGGCACCTGGGTGGCTCAGTTGTTGAAGCATCCAACTTCAGTTCAGGTCATGATCTCACAATTTGTCGGTTCAAGCCCCGCATTGGGCTCTGTGCTGACAGCTCAGAGCCTGGAGCCTGTTTTGGATTCTGTGTCTCCCTCTCTCTCTGATCCTCCCCTGCTCGTGCTCTGTCTCTCTCTCTCAAAAATAAATAAATAAACATAAAAAAAAAAGAAAGAAAAAGAATGTCAAAAGGCTTTAAAATATACAGAGGTAGCATTTCTTTTGATAGATTTACATTTATCTCTTAGAACATTTTAAATCACTTGGGCAGTTGAGCATGGCTGTTTCCCAATCATTCCTCCACAACACATACAGACACACACATGTATGCACATATGTGCTCATATAAATGTACAAGGCCCACACATAAACACCTAGTTGGCCTACATATTAAAAGGGGGGGGATACATATTAAAAGATATTTGGGGGATAAAACAGTTGTAATTAAACACATTTAATCAGACCATAAACATTTCATTTCTATCTCTTCTTGACTAAAGAAGTCCCCAGTTAAGGTATAAGAACAAGTAAGGAATTGAATTTATGCAGGATAGAGTGGAATCAGTTCCAAATGACATCTAACATCTGTTCACATAGAAAAATTGCTAGTTGAATAGACTGGAATATTAATTATAAGAAGAAAAATTCCTATATTTTAAGTATCTGGTAGAAATATTTTTTAAATATTTTTTAAAGTTTAGTATAATGAGAAGTTGATAAATGTGAAACTACAAGTGTTAGCTTTCTAAATTATTGTGGAAAGAATTATTTATTCTGTAACATCCCTCAAAACAAGGCTGTAATGAAAGTAATTAAAGTACTACAATTTAGTTCAGAATTTTCACATTTTAAAGAGCCTCTTGGAACGCCTGGATGGCTCCGTTGGTTAAACATCAGACTTCAGCTCAGGTCATGATCTCCTGGTTCATGAGTTTGAGTCCCACATTGGGCTTTGTGCTGACAGCTTGGAACCTGGAACCTGCTTCAGATTCTGTGTCTCCCTCTCTCATTGCCTCTCCCCTACTTGTACTCTATCTCTCTCTCACACTCAAAAATAAATAAACATTTAAAAAAAAAAGAGCCTCTCAATTTATTACTGTTGAAAATAGTTGAAAATTATTTAGAACTATTAATCTAAATGAATATTGAGAGTCATGCAGAATAACATGTTTGGGGACACCTGGGTGGCTCAGTCAGCTAAGCATCTGTTCAGTTTCAACTCATGTCATGATCTCATAATTTATGAGCTGAAGCCCCACATCGGGTTCTGCAGGAACGGTGCGGAGCCTGATTGAGATTTTGTCTCTCCCTGTCTCTCTGCCCCTCCCCCATTTGTTCTCACATGCACTCTCTCTCTCACCCCCCACTTTCCTTCTCCCAAAATAAATAGATAAACGTAAAAAAAATAACCTATTGCATTTAATATTTTTTCATTATGAAATCAAAGACACTGGTCATTTGAAATTAGTATAAAGGAGAAATCATAAACTTGTACAGCATGATGTGACACTTTGGTAAAGATATTAATATGGTTTTCATTTCATTTTCATTTCTGAAATGCAAAGCATACTATTTTACACAGTTTTAAATAATCTGGGCCCATAATGTTCAAAATTTAGTGAGCAAACACATTACTTGAATCACTTTGATGAAAATAACTTTCAAGTTAACTAGGAAAAACTATCATTTATATGGACATCACTTTGAAATAAGTTTCAGAAAAAAAAAACATTGTTGGAATTTTTTTAAAAAAATTTTTAATGTTTTCTTTTATTTCTGAGACAGGGAGAGACAGAGCATGACCAGGGGAGGAGCAGAGAGAGAGGGAGACACAGAATCTGAAGCAGGCTCCAGGCTCCGAGCTGTCAGCACAGAGCCTGACACGGGGCTCGAACTCATGGAGTGTGAGATCATGACCTGAGCCGAAGCCAGACGCTCAACCAACTGAGCCACCCAGGCGCCCCCATGGTTGGAATTTAACAGTGGTAAAATAGTAGAATGGACTGAATGCAAGGAAGAAGAGTTGATGCAGTAGAGGAGAAAACACCACTTTCAATTCAAAGTCATTTAATCCTCAATTTCCATAATTTTAAGCTTTCCTGGGTTGTAAGTGAACCTCTTCTGAAAATCTGCATTGCTTTGTGTGGGAATAAAATTTCTTGGGAAGGTGAGTATAATAAACATTTGCATTTTCTGTTGTGTGTGGTAATTAGCTTTAATCTCAAAGAAGAAAACTTGTTCTGCACTAAATGTTAGTAAAACATATGTCACAAAGTATTGGTGGTGGGAAGGAAATATGTACTCTGACCATTAAGTAATTTTAAGGATTGTGAAAAATGTCTTTCTTGCATAGGTCAAAAACTAATAAAACTCTATCAGATTTTATAAAAGTAACATGGTCTTGGTCTCCTGGTAACTACAGAGAAATTTTGTGGCAGAATATGATAAATGAATGTTAATACAAATGTGCCCATGTAGAGATATAATAAAATGTATACTGAGAGTTTCTCAAAACCTGAATCTACCATACACTTATGGCTAAAATTTAAAGGAATAATCTCTTTATATTCTTTTGCCATTTGAAATTAACTAAAATCGGTAAACCATTTGTACAATGATAAAATTGTGAAAATCTTCCGTAAAGAAATTCTTAAAGAAAAAATAAACCTTTAAAAAATGTTTAGGGGAGCCTGGGAGGCTCAGCTGGTTAAGCTTCTGACTTTGGCTCAGGTCACGATCTCACAATTTGTGAGTTCGAACCCTATGTCAGGCTCTGTGCTGACAGCTCAGAGCCTGGAGCCTACTTCAGATTCTGTGTCTCCCTCTCTCTCTGCCCTTCCCCACTCATGCTCTCTCTCTCTCTCTCAAAAATGAATACACATTAAATTTTTTTTTAAATTTTCTTAGAAAAACAGAAATGAACAGGAGTAGGAAGATCCTGCATGGAAAAATGCAAACTGGAGAAGAAAAATGGAATAATTAATTTTTATGATGTTCTGAGTACCTGATAATTGATATCATACATCTACTCAAGATGATTAAAAGCAATTAGAATAATTTAAATATATCTGTACATAAAATTATAAAACAAATTATAGGTGATAGATATTACTGATGCCTTACTTCTTTCCTCTCCTAGACATTTACCCCTTGAAATAAGGTGAAGCCATTTGAGATTTTGACCAAGGAAAAGTAAGGGGCAATGTTATGTATCCTTCATATCAAGATAGAAGCATTTAAGAATTATTTCTTGACCCTGCCCTCCTCATCCTCACTGGTAGTTACAAATAGAGGTGCAATACATTGAAGCAGCTGGGAATACTAAGCCACTAAGTAGGGGAAAGCTGCCTCGGAGCATCCCACTGACTTGCAGCATATTTTCTGTGAGTGAGAACTAAATGTCTCTAGTGTTCATCTTAGGAGATTTTGTCTTTTTGCAGCACAGCATAAAATATCCTATCCTGAGAGATAGATTCAATAAATTATTAAAAAATGGATGATGTGTTTTTGTACTTGAATATAAATTAAGATAGTAAAATGGCCACATAGGAATTGAACTATCAAATAGTACTAAAAAATGAAAAAGTCCTTTTTAATGTTTAGAAAATGACACACAAAGCCAAAATAGTTCGTTATTCAAATACTCCATTGGCTCCCTATGACTGATCAGTAAGAATGATAAGTTTCTGCATGGAATTCAACACTCCACATAACTTCTGTTTTACTACTATTAATGGGAATTCTCTCCCATTAATCTTCCTGTGTTTTACAATTTGATCAAAAGTGTAGAAAAAAGAATGCTAGAACTGAGATACACAGAGACAACCCGAGGGCTACCTTGTTAACTAATACTGAACAGCTCACACAATCTTCGTCCCTATTGCACTGTAAAGCTAAGGGTGGGGAGGATGATCTCAGGATGTCTACTAATTACTCAATTCCAAAGATCTATCTGCAGATCCCTGAATATTTGCTCTGATTTATCACACAATGGCCCTTGTGTCTGTTGTTTCATTTTCCTGATTTATTTCTTCCTGCCTATTTCATTGTTTTGGGGGCTTATCAGTATTTCAAATCCCCACCAAAATGGGGATCCCTCCATAATGCTTTTACTCCTTTCTCATTGACAGTTATCTCTGTTTGAACTCCATTAGCAGATTACCATTGCTTCTTGTGGTACTTATTATTTGTTATTTGTCAATTATTTTTCATATTTTGCCTATGTATTGTAAATTTTCTAAAGTACACAAGTACACAATACACGCTTATTTGTATGCCACACAACACTCACTATGTATCTTTTATGTTATATATTCTCTAAAAATACTTTAAATAACCATGGATAAAAAGCACAAAAGGACCCAAGAACAGGAGTAAGGAAAGAAAAACCTGAATTAGGGCTTCTATAGAATTATTTTCCTAAAGGACTTATTAGAAGAGGGTCACTACCTTTTATTCTATCAAATCAAATTATTTGTTCTTTTACTCTATTAATCCATTTTCCCAAATATTATATTTCTATTTACTTTCTATTATCTAAAACCTGAGAGCTTTTATTGAATCTAGGTCTCAGAGTTACCAAGTACTATAATCATTTGTTGGAGTAAATTTACTTGGAGAACTTTGCACTTCACTGATCCTTAAAAACTAGAGAACAACAGCATTTCAAAATGCATTAGGATCATTTTAAAAGCAGAAAATGCTATTTATGTAATTCGAGTTCTCTTAGCTTATATTGCACATTACCTATTGCTATAGTGTGAAATGAAGTAATTGAACCTTAGTTAATGGTTATTTTTTAGGTTTCTGCATTTTGATAAGAGATATATATGTCATTTTTTTAAAGTTTCTGTATTTTGAAAAGACATATACATGCATATCATCTAAACATTTACTAGGTGAGCACAAAAATAACAACAAAACAGAGACCATAGCTGCATGATGTCCCTGTGTTCACTACTCCTCTGTAACTGAATGCTTCGGTAGCAATATCCAGAGCATTCTGAAAGGACTTCTTTATATGCATAAAAGGCTGATGTGTTACTTTAACAAAATAATAAACTCAATTATGGTTTGCACAGTGATTAACAAAATATTTTTCTCACATACTGCTATATTTAACACTCATATAATGAGATAAATAAAACATTAATATATAATATTTATGTATAAAGAAATATGATGAGGTTAAATTACTTGCTCAATAACAAACTGTTACAAGTTTTAAAGTCATGATTTGAATCTAAGATTTTTTATTCAAATTTATACTGCAGCCTCTCTGCAATCATGAGTGGAATGTTAAGATTTTCCCATTTGGAAAACTTTAATGTGTTTACCTTTAGTTCTTCTAAATAGCTGACCTCACATACTCATTGAATAGAGTTGTTTTCACCAGTGTGCAAAATGTTTGCTGTTCTCTGGATGTGAAGCCTTCCATAGTCACTTCTGAGCAACACTCCAAGATTATTTTGAGGAACTGTTTCTTTCACTGAACATGATCTGTTAAGACTATATCAGGAACTTGTCCTCCCATGGCCAGTGGATTGAGCTATTAAATAAGATGTTCCCTCCCAAGATTGATTCTTATAAAGTACAGAGAGTAGACTACTTATGTCATAAAACCTAGCTGTAGAGGTTTAGAGCTGTGTATCCAGTCTCTAAATCTCTGTACCTGATTTAGCTCCAAAAAGTGCCCAGGTGTCTTTCCCAAGCATTCCTGTTAATTCCAAGAGCTTATTCTGTCTTTCCAGCAACTTACCTGTGCTTAAATTAGCCAGGGGGGATTTGGGTTACTTGCAACTAAAGAGTTCTGGTAGTATTGCTCATCTAAAACTTATTCATAATTATTTCTCAATATATTACATGTCATACAGTGTCAAAAACATATTTAATAATCAAATGGAATGATTAAAATTGAATTAATCAAATTTGAATGAATGCATTATTGAATACAATGTACTGTCTCTGAAAAGGGGAGTCATATATAACATTCAGTGACTTATCTCAAGCCAGAAACACATTAACTCATTCACTTAGAAAATGACATAAGAGCTAGAATGCATAAGATGTAATTACCAGATGGGGAAGGCAAGGGTAGCCTTGAATTCTACAGATAGTTCTGTACTTCATATAAATGTCTTTATATGTGAGTTTTTTAGAGTTAGATGAAATGCCACACTCCAAATCTATTTAAGGGTATACATTGTGTTTGAGATGCAATATTTAGGTTCATTTAAAGCAAATATATCTATTGCTAAATTTAAAGGATGCATTTAAGAGATTTTAATGGGGCTTTCATTTTTAAAAGATGATTAAGTAGTTGTACTTATTCAGTAACTGTCCTTCATGTCTATAATCATGCTGTACTCATAAAAGCATTCCATTCTTCATTGATAATTATATTATTCTAAATCCACTTTTTATCTTTGGGACCTATTATTAAATGGAAAGAAACATTAAATAATCAAAATAGATATAAATAAGATAATTTACTTTTGTAATAAGAGCAAATTTTAAACAATGTGAGAAATCAGAAACCAATATTGTGTTGATAATATAAATGAAAATATGGTATCAAAAATAAGATTCAATGAATATAACAAAGCATAATAACCTTTATGGGGGGCCTGAGTGGCTCAGTCAGCTAAGCATCCAACTTTGGCTCAGGTCATGATCTCACAGTCCATGACTTCAAGTCCACATGGTGCTCTGTACTGACAGCTCAGAGCCTGGACCCGGCTTCAGGTTCTATCTCCCTCTCTATCTCCTCACTCCCCCACCCCTCCTCTCCCCCCATCTCCCCACCACCCTACCACTTGCAAGCTGTCTCTCTCTCATAAATAGACAACAACAACAACAACAAAAAAAAAACTTTAAAAAAAGGAAAAAAAAAACCTTTACATATAGAAAGAGCTCTTTCAAAATTCCAGAACAATTAATAAAAAGCCAAAAATAAAAAGTCCTTAAAAATAGTCATATAGATTTATATCATAATTACTGTGTGAGTGATCAAAAGTTATTTCATCATTTTTATGAATATTGGATAAATAAAAATGTGTTTTCTATATAACAACAGTAACAAGTAGGGGATTTACAAACAAGCAGATAACTTTATTTTTTTAAATTTTTTTAAAGTTTGTTTTGAGAAGAGAGTGTGTGTGAGTGGGGGAGGGGCAGAGAGAGGGAGAGAAAGAATCCCAAGCAGGCTCCTCTCAGTCAGCATGGAGCCCAACACGGAGCTCAATATCACAAATTATGAGATCATGACCTGAGCTGAAACCAAGAGCCTGACACAACCAATTGAGTTACCCAGGATCCCCAAACAAGCATATAACTTTAACTTAAAAATAGAATATATATCAATGACCACTGTGTGCAGGTGTGTGATGGAGGGAGCGGGGGAGAAGGAGAGAAAGTTAAAATTAGATTAAGGACAAGGAAGTGGATATAATAAAAAGCACTGGTCAGCAGAAGAAAAAACAACCCAGTCAGGATGGTTAATAGTGGAAGAAGACAGTACTAATAACAAGGTAGAATAGGCAGGTTACAGAATTGAAATTTTATTTCTACAATGATTTGGAATGTTCTACTTAAAATAAAAATTAAGTTTTAATCTGTGTTCTTTAGATTTGAGTGCAGGTGATCCATGAGACAGCCAAAGATACTGATAAGACAGCATATGGAGGAGTATTAGTAAAACCTCTATCAATGCACAGAAATAGTTTCCTCCTTCTTAAGCCAAGTATATTGATAGGCGTTAATTAATACTACTCCTATCAAATGTTGAATTTATCATTTGTCTCCAAACCCCCAGCTACATTTGAACACAAATTGTTTTCACTACTTTTAAACAGGTAAAGGGTAAGATTGGGTTTTAAAAAAAAAATAGCCAAGCTTTTGGTGCACATGAGCATTCACTTAAAACTAAATAATCATGATAATTTAGAAAATAAATGGATCTAAAATATAAGTACTTCATCATCACCTTAAATATTTTAAAATTGCATATATGAGTGATTTTGATCACTTTATTTTAAAGAATATTTTACTTATGTTAGTGAAATCCATGGGAAAACAGCAGACATTTAATAGTGATCTAAGTTTTAGAAATATCCACTCCATAATTACTTCATAAACTATCATTTATTCCAATTACTATTATCAGCATACTTTTAGATTTCCTTTATTAATATAATTAACACTGGAAGTTTATATAAAACATAACTGTCATATATATTTACCTTGACCTAATCATACATATCATAAATGTAAAAATGTGGAACTAGGCCCCAATTTTTTTCAAGTCTGGCTTCTAGAAATTTTCTGTACATATTTCAGCAGGCATCACTGTAACCTTGGCTTTTCAGAAGTACTTATGATCTTGAAGTGCAGGTTTGGAAGCATGAACTACTTGTGCTTTATGCAAACTCCAATGTTTTATCATGGCTAGGTAGATATGTATCAGAAATATGTATTCCTCTAATATTCTTTATACCATTTCTACATTATACTAATTTCCACTGAAAGACAATAATTATTTGTGATTGGGAAAATGCCTAATCACATAAAAATGAAACAATACTAAGAGAGAGAATACCACTTGCCAGTGGTATCATCCAGGGTCTATCTCAAGTTGAAAGGACCAGACTTAACAAAACAATTAATTAGCCATAACCTTAAGACAATGCCTGTAGAAGAGTTATGTAGCAGTCTAACTAGGGTTTACCAATAAAAAATCATCCCAGATGTAAGAAGTCATAATTTATCTGGATGGAACACAGGAACATACATTTTTAACAATACCCTTTGGTACCTATCATTCAGCCAGGTGAATTCTAATCAGTTTAAGTATTTGGGAATACCCAAACCCTAAAACCAAAACAAACAAAACCCACTTTCTACAAAGTATGGAATATTTTTAATTGTTCTATCCATACTCTCAACAAAGCAGGGATGGGTTTCCTTTCAAACACTTATCCCTTTGAAAGAAAGCCATGATACTGAAATTAACTTAAAAAGCTTCTCTCTCTGTCACACACATGTACATACATACATATGCAAATATACAGAATCAATAGTTATACCTTATGCACAGGATACTGACTACTATCATAAGCTCTACGTTACATATTTCATAAACTGCAAGCCTTACCTATTCTGTAAAAGTTCAAAGAATGATTAATAAATTACAGTTTTTGAAGCAAATACCTACGGAAGCACCTACTGGTGTTAGAAATAAGCAGGAGATAAACTTCTCAAATAAATGCGTGAAACAGATTGGAAATAAGTAACTAAAGTTGATTCTGCCCCTTTAATATATTTGAGTCCTACCAAATTATTAAAAATACAAATTTTACAAGGTAAATCATGGCAGTGGATGTAGACTGCATAATAAAAATGATGGATTATTCATAGATTTGGAAAAGATCATGAATATTATGTATTTAAATATTCTACTTCGGGTAGGAAAACATCCAACATTTATGCTATTTATGTATAATTTACATCCTCCAATTTCCTTTACTACTCCAAAATTTGAGAAAGCTTACAATAAAAGAATAATACAAAATAAGGTCATTGACAAAAGACAGGAGATGATCACAAAAGCACTGCTCTGAAAACAGGGAGAATGGAAATGTTTATGAAAGTGTACAAGCCAAGTTAGGACAGTTATTGAGATTGGAAGTGAACATTTAACATTTAGCTTCCTGGTAACTAAATCAAACTAGGAAATGTGAAGAGATTATATTATTCTCAGTAAGAAGAACATTAGTTTACCTAGATGCAGAAGCTGGTGGATCTTAACTCAAAGAGAACTTTTTCTATAACATAGCATGTGGCATCTTCAATGTCAAGTTTTTAAACTTTTTATATCAGTTTATCTTATTTTTATAATACTCTGTTAGTGGTCAGTTTTTTAAAACTTCAAGAAACTAAACCAACTCAATAAACTTTATCATCATTTGACTTCAGGATTTATCACTGGTCACTTAATTTTTTTGTATTATAAATATTTTAAAAATAAAAAAAAATATGAAGGCAGATATCATCTCCAGTCTAAGCCCATTAGTCATTATACAGCCTTGTCATCACCCTGCTCATTTTGTCATAAGTCCATAAGCTCTATAACAGTATTAGCTCTAAAACACAGATCCTACTCAATAGTTCAGATAGAGTCTCTAGTCAATCTTTGTTCTTCATGTCTTTGAACATACTCCCTACATATCATAATCTCCCATGTTAGATGTCCTGCTTCCCAAAGTAGAGGTTAAAAACAAAAACATGTATGTTTAGAGCGTCCTGCAGTTATGACTCAAGTTCTATCAATCAGATGTCCAAGTGAGACTTGAGTTCAGACATGAGCAACTTGAAGAGGCAACTGAACATAAGGGGGATGCAATGTACATACAAGCTCCAGGCAGATGTGTTTTTTCTATAATTTTCAACAAACACTGACAAAACTCACAGCATCTGATCTTGAATGTTACAGGATTGATTTCTAGTTTATTTTTGTTTGTATTTTTCAGGGTTGGTTTTTGAATTTTTCCTATACAAGCCACTAGGGTATGGTTTGACAAGATTCTTGCCTAAAGAGCTACAGACTCTGACTTCTATCCTTCATAAGACTATATGCTATACCTAATATTGTTTAATAAAACCTTCCTCTACTCAAACCTTATCTTCTCCTTTCCTGTATCTAAGCTTCCTGATGGACATATGTTCCTAGAAGATTATAATACAACTTTTACCAGCCTTGATTAGTATGCTATGTTAGATTACACTCCCCCCCCAATTTATGTACACATCTTTTTGGTAGGTCATATAAACCCAATCTTAACCTAATGTGTATGTTGGGAGATTTAAATAGTTCATATCAACGTTTTAACATTTATACACAAAACTAGTTTTTCTTACACAATCATAATTTTCCATGTCAAGATATTTTGGATACTGCTTCTACTTTTTATCCCTGAAGATCAATTTCAGGTTTATTCATTATGACATTAATGTATGTCATACTTACTGAACATAATTAATATTAATTATTCATTAATATGTTCATTAATTATTAATGAACATAATGAATAATATTATTCATAATCAATAATTAAATATTCATTAATATGTTCAGTACATTAATGTATAATATATTAATGCATTATATATATAGGTTCCTACTGATTGCAGATTGTGGGACTTGTCAACCATCATAATCATGTGAGCCAACTGCTAATAATCAAACACACACATATATATGGATATATATACACGTATGGATATGAAGATTCATATACATATCCTATTGGTTCTGTTTCTCTGGAGAATCTTGACTAATACAGATTTGGGTACTGAAAGTGGTTCTAGAGACAAAAATTGTAAGGATGAGTTTTCTTCATTTGTTCTAGGATATCTGAAATTGGCTTTCTAATCTGATTAAAAATGCCAATGACTTTATTTCCAGTAATAAAGAGAATAAAGGTAGTCCGTGATGTGATCTGGCAATAGAACGATAGAAAATATTACCACTGGATACTCCTAATCAGCCACTTACAAGAAGTGACTTTGTATATGTATAGAACACTTTCAAACATTTTTCTCAAACTAATGATTATAATGACGTTGGCTTGCTGCTCTTTTTTTTAATTTTTAATTTTTTAAAGTTTTTATTAGAGAGAGAGAGAATGCATAAGCAGTGGAAGGGCAGAGAAAAAAGGAGAGAGAGAATTCCAAGCAGCCTCCACACTGCCAGTGCAGAGCCCAATGTGGGGCCCAATCCCACAAATTGTGAGATCATGACCTGAGCCTAAACCAAAAGGAAGACACTTAACCCACTGAGCTACCCAGGCACCTCTTGGCTGGCAGTCTTAACATCGCTAGACAAAGTGAGTAAAAACATTATGAGTTCCAGGATCTGAATGCCTGTGGAGAATGAGCTTATGAATCCTCCGGGTTTACACCAATGGGTTAACGAGGCAGAAAGAAATACAAAGCCATAGGATGCTAACACCCAAGTTTGGGCAAACAAGATTAGGCAAATAAGGATAGAGAAGGGGGGTTTAGGCCCCCAGAATAAAGCGGGGGGGGGCTGGGGCCCCCAGAATAAAGTAAGGAGGTGCAAAGTCACCCAGAATAGGGAGGGGCAAAGACCCCATTATAGTACATAGGTATATGAAACAAACAAGATTAGGTATTCAGGGTTGAAGCGTCCCCCCAATTTAGTTACTATAGCAGAAAACTGCTTTCACAGGAAGGAAGGACCAAGTTAGGTAAATAGGTAAACTGGGCAATAAACTGCTGCTCTGAGCTGCAGGGAGAAGTTGGCTAGAGAGGAGATGATTAACACAAGAAAGGTGCCTTGTTAACTCTGAGGTCACCTGTCCTACCTGTCTCATCCCAGGCTAGCTAAGATAAACAGAGGTGGTGCCTCATGTCTTCTGTAAACAACCTTCCGCCCAACCACCAGTGTCAGGATTTTGTTTTGTATTAACCCAAACCCCTAACCCCAAATATCTTCAAGACCCCGTTTTCCTCACGTCCCCAAGCTAATACACAGTTTCACTGTCTCTTTGTCCACATCCATCACCATGTTTGTAAGCCTTCTGATCCTAATAAAAATGGGGCAAGGACCCTTATTCGGGGCTGTTGTCTTTTCTTGGACATTAGCCATCTCTCACCTTTTATCCTGCGTCCCGCTCTCTTGCTAAACAAAGGGAGAGCTTCAGACCCAGAATCTACGACAAATGCCCAAGTCAAATGTTACATAAATGATCTGAACATTTCTCTTTGTGCTTTGCAGGTCACCTGTTTGTCCTCTAACTACAGAGCTAAGACTGCTGAAAATCAAATGTAGAACCTCATCCTTTGAGTAGCTGAATTACAACACAATTTCAACTCCAAGGCTCACAGCATGTCTACTGTTAAAGGAAGGACATTAACTGGAAAGGAATGGGATCCTGAGTGGAAATATGGATGTATGGTAAGAACTTGATTGAGCTGGGTACACCAAATCCCTCAATTTGATGACTCTTCTTTCGCAGTGGAAGAGACCTCCCCCAGAGGTGGAAGCAGCCTCTTTACTGTCAGTGTCACGGGCCTCTCCACTCCCTTCTTAGGAAATTAACCCTGCATTGCCTGAGGAAACAGTAATGGACTCACTTGAAGCAGCTGCTGCCCATGTCAATGCTGATTCTTCTCAGGACCCACACTTAAAACCCCTCTTTGCTTCTAGGACTATAACTAAACTCAAATCCCAGCAGGCCCCTAAAGGTGAGGTGGAAAGTACAACTCATTATACTCCAAAAGAAGTACTTAAATTTTCTAACTTATACACACATAAATTCAGGGAACATATATAGATTTAGATATTAAAGTTGTGATATGATGGTGGAAGGAACATTAAGTTGGGTCATGACAAACTTATTAATATAATCTCAACAACAAATAACAGTTTAAAAACCTGAAATTTTATATGTGCTTATAATTCTACTAAAGTTGATAAAGTTAGTGTCTATTACGATTAGCATCACCAATGATATAGTGAAAAATTAACTATACTTTTTTGAAAATATCTCAGCCTACAGTTATATCCAGCTTGGTTTTTGCCAATATATTTCCATTCATAATTCATATTTGGTGTATACATATAAAAGTACAAATTTACTAATTAATCCCTATGACCTTATTTGATACCTTGTATCAAACTAAATAAATACATTTATGAAAACATAGATGGGTTGGTAGAAAACTGGATAGATCAATATATAATGCTTTATTTTGTTAGGGCATTGACCTAACAGACTAACAGACCTAACAGACTAACATTGACAGACTTTATGAAGCAATAAACTTGGATTATTCTATAGCTTATCAAAACATATTTTGTTAATTTACATTTAATTGTGTAGCATTCATATAGTAAGCTATTAAATATTATATTAAGTAGTCATACAGGAATTCTATTCCTATTAAATGAAAATACAGTGAGATATTATCTTGAAAAGCAGGCTAAATTTTCTTCTCTTTTTTACATGTGTATACTCATGGGTATTTGATGTTTTCTGGCTAGGTTTTAGGTCTGAGTGAACTGGGTTTAGTGTTCTCTGCCATATTTTCTGATTTCACATAGATTACTGTCAACCTTTTTTTTTCCTGTTTAAAGGTTTCACTAACATTAATGTACTCACTTGAAAGAAAAATGTTTCAAAAACAAATATTGAAACTCAACATTCCTATGTAACTACTAAATATAACAGTAGTTTGAAAGGTATTATAGGTCCTTAGATACCTTTCCTAAAAATACAATATAAATGTTATATTTTATTTATTTTTTTTTAATTTTTTTTTCCACGTTTTTATTTATTTTTGGGACAGAGAGAGACAGAGCATGAACGGGGGAGGGTCAGAGAGAGAGGGAGATACAGAATCGGAAACAGGCTCCAGGCTCTGAGCCATCAGCCCAGAGCCCGATGTGGGGCTCGAACTCACGGACCGTGAGATCGTGACCTGGCTGAAGTCGGACGCTTAACCGACTGTGCCACCCAGGCGCCCCTAAATGTTATATTTTAAAACAAGAAATGGAAAATTGGATTTAATGTCTATGTCATTTTCTGATACATTTTATGGCTTAAATCTCTAAAATATAACTTCGCAATTATTTTATTGCTATTTTTACTATGTCTAATTTGTCTATTTTTATTTTTCACAGAATTTAAATTAAAAATCATCATTTGCATATTTGTGAGATCAGCCCAGAATTACCTTTAAGTTATAACCAAAATAACAAGATAGAGAAGTCATATCATTTTCTGACAAATACAAAAAAAAACATTCCTCTGCTGCATTTTTGGCTGCTATTTTATAATACTTTTTAGATTTAGTCAGCAGTTCTGAAGCTTGTGCAGATTAGAAATCTCTTAAGAAATGCCCTGACAGCAACAAAATCTATGTTATCTTCTATTCAAAAAAAAACAAAAAAACAAAAACAAAAAACGATCATTCTGGAGAAGTACTTTCCTTCTGTGGCACTTGGAAGCTTGTTTATATATGTAGCAGCAGAAGGAACTTTTCAGAGAAATTAGAAAAATACAAAAATACAAAAAACTATGTAATGGCTACCCATAGAAAAATTATTAAGTAACAGGAAATTCTGTAAATATTCAAATCCAGAATATTACTGGCATACCAAGTTGAATTGTGAGTGCAGAAGTAATTCAGTTCCTGATGAAAAGAGAATGGAATTTGAGAACTATATAATTTAACCTATATGCAGAAAACTCAGAAAGAAAAATTGCCCAGCTACTGTTGGAACTTAACACATCTTGTATCAATATTCTGGATGATGATGTCACTGATGGCTGTGGCTTGTACTCATCATGAGGTTGCTGTGGCTAACAGAGAAGGTAACCAGGGAATGAAAAGGAATTTCTGACCTGCCCCGAATTTTCTCCCCAGTCACTTCTTTTTTTTTTTTTTTTTTTTAATTTTTTTTTTCCAACGTTTATTTACTTTTTTTGGGACAGAGAGAGACAGAGCATGAACGGGGGAGGGGCAGAGAGAGAGGGAGACACAGAATCGGAAACAGGCTCCAGGCTCTGAGCCATCAGCCCAGAGCCCGACGCGGGGCTCGAACTCACGGACCGCGAGATCGTGACCTGGCTGAAGTCGGACGCTTAACCGACTGCGCCACCCAGGCGCCCCTCCCCAGTCACTTCTTTACTAAGCTTATTGAATATTATAAACACAGAAAATATGAAGTTAGATGTTACAGACAGTAAATTAATTCCAATTTGAACAATGTTATTTCCATACCTATACCTGTATACAATAAAACATGTTTATTTCAATTTCTGCTTTTTATTTACTCTCATTCTATTATTACTCAGTTGTTTATGAATTAAAATTATGATACAGTATGCATGTATCACACTTTGAAATTAACAATCTGGCCCTTATATATTATCTCAATCTCTGCCAAATGTAAACATGTCCTGCTGTCACTTGTTATTTCTTGCTTGTGAGTACCTTGCACTTCATGAGGCTTCAAAAAAACTGGCTTCACCTCATTTGTCCTTCAAATATTATACTCTCTAAGCCCACAGGCAAAATTATTGACTACCCACCAAGTTAGATTCTTGATTGAATTAAAATTAGAATTTCTATATCTCTTAAATTAAGAATAAGGACCTAGCAACCCATGAAAATACACACATATCTGAAAATATACATATATCTTCAAGACTTAACATATGATGTCTTTATCAAACTATATTGTCCATGTGCTTAAGATTCAATGAAATGAAACCAAAAAAAAAAAAAAATTCTACCTGAGTGTTAATAAGTCTTTCTTTGAAAGAACTAAAAATGCTTTGAATGAAGAATATTTAAAAAGTAAATCAAAATAAGCTATCAGTAACATGCTGATATTTATTTATGGCGTGTAGATTCAAATTGAAATTGAAATTTTTGTGGTCCTTGGATTCTTGACATTTGATGCAAGAATCAAAAATTTAACCCTGTTAAAAACAACTAACAGGGTTTTGTCGTTTTGTTTTCTGCTGTGATTATTGTCTGGATGGCTGCTAGTTTGTTAGCTAGTTTACTGGTGGTTTTTTAACTTCAATGGGAAGACGCAAAAAAAAAAAAAAATGAAATTGAGTGAAGCCTAGAATAGCTAAAGGACTCTTATACTCTAGTAGTATTACCACTTTCTATTAACATACTGGATTTTTCTCAGGAAATTCAACAACCATTCAATATTCTTCATAACAGTGACGTGGGACAAACAGACACAAGGAAGATGGAATATCAACCTATACAATAGAAAAACAGAAAAAGAAGTAGGTGCTTTATAAAGATTATTGTCTCTAGCTGAAACAGGAGCAAAACTTAATTCTCCTTTAGCTACTTTGGCCCAGAATAGGTGATATTCATGCTTACATGTTTACTGTCATATGCTTTGCAATACTCCATAGTTTAAAAATGAGCTCAGCATAAATGGTAAATATATCAATACAAGTATCTCTTGTGTAAGATGAATATATTGGGTCATTTCCCTGGGGAAGTTAATTTGTACTACTTCTGATGAAAAGCTGCTCATCTTCCATATTACTAGACGGTTATTTTATAATACTTTAATATAAATGTTTGACCTTTAGAAATCTAGTTCTTTTGGAGAAAATCCCAGATGCGCTTACAATTAGAACCATTGTCGAATATTTTGTGTTGCCAGACCGCTAATTAAATTCCTGCACATAACCTTTTTCTTCCTGAAATGCAACATTTAGTAAATTATTTTATAATTATGCAAACATTGTTTTGCATATCTTTTGCATTTTAATGAATTTGGGGGAAACCACAATTTAGAATGAAATCAGAATATGAAAGAAAAGGTGTTGAACTAAAGCTAAAAAACTGCCACCTAATTGTAATGACAAACACTACTTTCAATGAGATTGAAATTCCTTTGCCATTTTAAAAGTCTTATCTTTTCTGCTTTTGAAGAAGTTTAAATACAAACTCACAAAGGACAGAATAAGAATCTTTCAGGTTGAAGAACTATCCTCTTTCCCACAGCCTTTTCTTTAATATTACCTTTCAAATATGTGTCTATGGCTCCTGTCTGCTATTTGGTTAGATGAGTCTTTCGTAAGCTCAAATCCTAAGAATCAATGAGGGCAGAAATATAATCCACATAATAATTCCCTTGATTTCAGCAGTATTTCAACCAGACACTAATAGAACAGTATATTAATAACAAGACTAAATGTATATTAATTGCTTAACAAAAGGAATTTTTGTGGCAGAATAATTACATTAAAATATTTGAATTTCTTAATTTGTTAAACATTTTTATCTCATATCCATTTCCTGTTCTTCAGAATATAATAAGTGTACATAAGCCTCAACCTTGCATATGCGGGAATTTTGTAAGTAAAGACCTAGAATGAGTGGCTCAAGTTGTGGCATGACTTGTGTGAAATAGTTGGTGTCTCAGTTGTCTGAACTTTTGCTAAATGCTATGATGTGCTTTAGAAAAGAACTGATAAATAGGAGTAAGAAATATTATACGACAGGCAATATCACATGATAGATATATAGATGGCAGATATATACTGTTGGGAAAATAAGTAAAGTTATGCACCTTAAGATGCCCAAGGGGACTAACCTAAACTGTAGTCCCTAGCTTAGAGACTCCTCTTCCAGGTTCTTCTTCCTGCCCCACTTGCTGCAAGCACCAAATTACTACTCATGCGGAATGCAGAAATAACAGAGGATAAATTGTCCCCCAAGCTTGCGCTCAGAACTCAGATCTCTGGAGAGGGATCTCCTCTGAGCCTGCTGGTGTAAAATAAAACTCCAATCCACCAAGATCGCTGAGTGCCATTTGGTTTTTCCGGCAGCTATCCAGGCTGGTTACTTAACATATTTGGTTCCCTGACCGGGAAACCCAACCTCTATGGCCCATTGTTGCCACCACTCTGGTAAAATGGCAAGGCAGTACAGAAAGAAGAATTGGCAGTCTCCCATTTGGTCTCTCAGGCCCGCCACTCCACAGTTCCCACTGGACTCAAGGAAACTTGGCAGGTGAGGACCTGGACCTGACATCAGATACTGGTAACGCCTGGGGCCCCACAGAGCTGGAAGGGGGACCTGATCACTCCCCGGAGACCTCAGAGGTCTCACAGGTAGGAATTCTATGGGAGGCAATGTAATAACCTCTGGTGTGTACGTGTGTGTGAATGTGTGACTCGGCCTGGCTTGCCTGTCAAGTTCAAATCTGTGGCTCCACAGACGGGCACCCTTAAGGTCCCCAAAAGTCTACCGAGTCTGTGTGGGATCACCTGTGTCGTGGTGAAAGGCATACAGTCCAAGTCCTGGGTGGCTTCAGAACAGACACCGATTTCAAGTCACAAAGCTGAGTCCTCTATGACAAGCCTCAGCTAAAGTTCCCCCAGGAACGAGACCAGTGGAGCATCTGATTGATCCTCTCCTCTGAGAGGATACCCCCCACCTTGTCTGTCTGGGCGACACTGGACATGGGAAAAGGATTAATTGGGTCAAAACAGAGTAATCCCATGATCCTCAACGTCATGCTTAAGAACTTCAAAAAGGAATTCCCAAGCACAGTTACCACAGTTGGTACGAAAATGACACCCGGGAAGTTAAGGACCTTTTATGAACTAGAATGGCCCACGTTCAATGTAGGATGGCCCTCGGAACATTAGATGTCCAAGTGGTCCAGCAGGTTTGGCGAGTAGTCACTGGAAACCCACATCAACCTGACCAATTTCCATATATCGACCCCTGGCTTGAAATTGCCCCAAATCCCCCACCGTGGGTGTGATTCATCCATAACAAGCAGAGTCAGGCAAAGGTTTTAGATACCTCACCCAGAGACCTGAAGGAGACCCAGAGGAAGACCCTGCCTTTCCTCCACCTTACCCACCGAGGCCCAAACCCCCCACACTCCCTGCACAGGGGCCTGAAACTCCTCCACTGTCCATCTCTCCTCCACCCCTGGACCTGGAGAATCCTCTCTCACCAGGGTTAGCAGCCAGACTGCGCCCCATACCTGGACCTGGTGCTCTCCAAATGCCAGTAAGGGAGATGACAGAACCTGAAAGACAGAATGAGGATGGAACAGCCCAGCCCAGCCATTCCATAATGTATTATTAGCCCTTCTCTACAACTGACTTCCTTAATTGGAAACACAACACCCTATCACACCCTGAAAAGCCACAAGCAATGGTTGACTTGATAGAGTCCCTCTTCCAGACACACCGACCAAGTTGGGAAGATTGCCAACAGTTACTCCGTACCCTGTTTAATAGAGAAGAAAGAAGGAGGGTAATGAGGGAAACACGACAGTACCTAGAAGACCACACACTGCCAGGGATCAATGATCCTGCTGCCTGGGCTCGAGCTACCGTGCCTAAAGAATGCCTGACATGAGACTTCACCACAGAAGAAGGACAGGCTTACATCCATTGGTACCAAGAGGCTCTCCTTTAGGGAATTCGAACTGGAGCCCAAAAGCCCGTGAACATGACTAAAATATCATCAGTCAGTCAGCAACCTGGGGAGTCTCCTGGAGACTACTATGAAAGACTATGTGAGGGATACTGGGTATACATCCCATTTGGCCCCAAGGCACTAGAAAGTCAACTAATGGTAAATACCTCCTTTGTGGCCCAGGCCACTCCAGACATCAGGAGAAAACTCCAAAAGCTAGAGGGTTTTGCTGGGATGAATATCACTCAGTTGATAGAGGTCGCCAATAAAGTTTTCATGAACAGGGAAGTCACAGCCTAGAGGGAAGCTGAAAAAAAGACTAAAGAAGAGGATCACCCTTCTCGCAGCAGCACTGAAAGAAAAGGACAATGCAAAGACGGGAAGCTTCAACTGCCAAAGGGGGGAAAGCCCAAAGCCCCCTTAGCAAAACACCTATGTGCCTACTGCAAAGAAAAGGGACACTGGAAGAATGAGTCCCTGAATCGGAAGGGGCACCCAAAACCCAGGCAATATGGGGAAGAACCTTGAGAAGGGGACCTTATTGGTCTGGCCGAAATAGAACTGGACTGAAGGGGACCAGGCTCTTTCTCTCTTGGCCCCCATGAGCCCAAAGTCTAAATTAAAGGGGGGGGGGTCAGACAGTAACTTTTATGGTTGACACCGGGGCTGAACGTTTGGTTGTCACTTCCCTGGTGGCCCCTTTTAGCCAAAAGAGAGCAACCATACTTGGGCTACTGGGACGCAGGCGATACAACAACCCTTCTGCCAAGCTCAACAATGTGAACTTGGGGGTCACAAGGTCCAGCACGAGTTCCTCTACTTGCCTGACTGCCCAATTCCCCTCCTGGGCTGAGATGTACTTTCCAAACTTGGGGCCCAAATGACTTTTGAACCCACTGGACATACCAGTCTCCAATTAAACCCGAGGCAGAAGGAAATGCTAGTCTTGGCAATTACCACACCAAGGGAAGAGGAATGGAGACTATTCTGTGCCCAAACCCAACCCTGTATTCCGTCAGAATTCAGGCTTGCTTTCCCCTCTGTATGGGCTGAAGATAACCTGCCTGGATTAGCCAGAATTGGGCCCCCGTCATTGTTGATCTGATCCCCGGAACCCAAACCCAAAGACAGAGGCAGTACCCCCTTCCACTCGAGGCTAGAATGGGCATCCAGGGGCACCTGACCAAGCTCAAAGAAGCAGGTGTCCTAACTGAATACCAATCAGCTTGGAATATCCCACTCTTGCCAGTCAAGAAGTCAGGAGGAGAATACCGGCCAGTTCAGGATTTGAGGGCCATTAACAAAGTGACGGTTGCCCTACACCCAGGGGTTCCAAACCCGTACACCCCCATCAGTCAAATTCCAGGGTCGGCCAGATGGTTTACATGCCCAGACCTAAAGGATGTCTTCTGCCTCCACCTAACTCCTCAAAGTCAACCAGTGTTTGCCTTTGAATGGACTGAACCCTTTACGGGGTGCCAGATGCAGTTAACCTGGACATGACTTGCCCAAGGATTCAAAAACTTATCCACTCTCTTTGGGGTAGCGCTGGCTGCAGACCTCACCAAATTTCTGAGAGAAACTACAGGATATGTCCTCCTTCAATATGTAGATGACCTCCTACTTGCCAGCGACACCCAAGAGAATTGTACAAGAGGCACAAAAACCCTCCTTCAACTCCTGTCTGACTCTGGTTACCAGGTCTCTTGGAAAAAGGCACAGATTTGCCAACAGCAGGTCTGATACTGGACTTCCTCCTCACACAAGGAAAAAGAGAATTAGGACTGGAAAGGAAAAAGGTTACCATCACACTGCTGCAGCCCCAAACAAAATGAGGTTTGCGTGAATTCTTTGGGGCTGCAGGGTTCTGTCGCATTTGGATTCCCAGATTCTCAGCCATAGATAGCAAGGCCCATTTATGACCTGGGAGGGGAGGGTGGTCAGACTGGGAGCCCCCCGCCTGGACTGAGGAAGCAAGGGCTGCTTTCACAGAAATAAAGTTCACTCTGGGGTGACCCCCAGCTCTGGGCTTACCTGACTTAGAGAAACCCTTTAACCTCTTTGTACATGAAAAAGATAAAATAGCCCTCATAGTCCTCACTCAGACCATAAGGCCCTGGCAATAGCCAGTAGGCTACTTGTCAAAAAGCTTGATTCTGTGGCTGAAGGGTGGCCACCATGTCTTAGGGAGCTAGCGGCCACAGTCCTGCTCATCAAGGAGGTGGACAAACTTACACTGGGACAAAAACTTAATGTTAAGGTCCCACACTTGGTCATGTTCCTCATGAACACACAGGGATATCGTTTCCTCTCCAACTCTCGGTTGACAAAATATCAAGGTCTTCTCTGTGAAAACTCAAGGATCACTCTCAAAACAGTAAGGACACTAAATCCAGCCACTTTCCTTCCCATGGAAGAAGGGGAACCTGACCATGACTGTTCTGAAGTAACAGGTAAAATCTATGCCAGTCGCCTGGACCTCTAAGACCAGGCTATAAAAAACAAGGAGATCACCCTGTTCAGCGACAGGAGTAGTTATTTACAGGAGGGCACCCAAAAAGCAGAATATGCAATAACCCCAACTACCAAAGTTTTAGAAGCCAAGGCATCATCAGAAGGATGGTCAGCACAATGAGCTGAACTATATGCCCTAACCTGAGGCCTCATCCACAGCAAGAGCAAAGGAGTCAACATCTATACTCTCAGTACACCTTTGCTACCGTGCATGTACACAGGGCCATCTATAAAGAAAGAGGCCTCCTTACTGCTGTAGGAAAGACTATCAAAAATAAGGAAGAAATACTAGAACTCCTTGAGGCCATATGGCTGCCAGACAAAGTAGCTATCCTGCGCTGTAAGGGACACCAGAAGGGAAATGACCCCATAACTCAAGGAAATCGCCTGGCTGACAAAACAGCCAGAGCTGCCACCTGTGAAGACCCAGGCGAAGCTCCCACCTACACCATGACCCTGGTGCCCCCAAGGGATGCCCTTCTGCCCCTTTACACAAAAAAGGAAGAAACTGGGCCTCAACAGAAGGGGGCACAATAAACAAAAAGGACAGTGGGTCATGCCGAACAGACACATCTTTGTCCCGTCATCTATGGAAAAACACCTGGTCAAAGAATATCACCAGCTCACGCACCTGGGAAAAAACTGACCCTCAAAATGATGCTAGCCCCTGAGATCTTCAGCCCTGCTCCAGCCACACCCTAGAAGCTGGCTAGCCTGCGCATGGCAGAAGCTTGAGGAATCAGCGTGTGGACCAAGTCCGGAGGCTCAGATGCAACTCTGCCAACCCTTGCCCCTTACCAGTGTCATAACCCTGATCTTGCTCCTTACTATTGGATTAATAGAGGCTGCCCCACATCCTAGCTCCCTGCCCTGGCAGGACCCCTTCTTTCCATAATTTTACTTGTGACCATCAGCCCCTGTATCCTAAACACTCTGGTATGCTTCATTGTAAACACCATTGCTCGGCAAACTGCAACACGTATCTTAGCCCTCCAAGGGTACCATACCCTAGAGCTAAAGGGTGATGCCTACTAAAAAAGATTTTTAAAAAAGGCATCAAAGGAGGGAATGTTGGGAAAATAAGTAAAGTTACGCACCATAAAATGGCCCATGGGACTAACCTAAGCTCTAGTCCCTAGCTTCGAGACTCCTCTTCCGGGTTCTTCTTCCTGCCTTGCTTGCCATACATGCCAAATTACTACTAATGCAGAATGTGGAAGTAACGGACAATAAATTGTCCCCCATGCTTGTGCTTGTGACTCAGATCTCTGGAGAGGGATCTCCTCTAAACCCACTGGTGTAAAATAAAACTCTGATCCACAATAGATCTCCAAGTGCCGCTTGGTTTTTTCCATCAGCAATCCAGCCTGATCCCATAACAATACATACACATACATATATATACATATATATACTTCACCAAAGATGTACATCTTTAAAATACATCACTACCAAGACATTTGATATGTAGTTACCGTCCCTTCATTCATTTAACTCATTTATTGACCTATTATAAAATATCTTTTCAGTATCAATATGAAATAAAATTATATTCAGACAAACAAAAAATGGAGAATTTATCACAGCAGAAATGCTTAAAAGGATATGCTAAATGGTGATTGTCATATATATGGTAAGAGAAAGCTATTGAAAGCCTGGAGATATAGGAAGGAAATAAACACAAAAAAAGAGAAAAATGTGGGTAAATCTAAATAAATATTGCCTATATGAAATAATAACATCTTATGTAGTTTTAAGAATATGTAAAACAACAAATTCAAAAATATGCACATATCTGGAGGAATTAAATGTGCTAAAAGTGTGTCAGGACTATGCATTCTCTGGAATGTGGTACAAGTACTAATTTATATTAAAACATGTTAAACTAGGGGCATCTGGGTGGTTCAGTCAGTTAAGAATCTGACTCTTGATTTTTGGCTTGAGTCATGCTCTCACAGTTGGTGAGATTGAACCCTACATTGGGCTCTATGCTGACAGAGTGGAGCCTGCTTGGGATTCTCTCTCTCCTTTTCTCTCTGACCCTTCCCCACTTACATAGGCTCTTTCTCTATCCCTCAAAATAAGTAAACATTAAAAAATAAATAAAATGTTAAACTAATTAAAAATGTTGTAATCTGTAGGGTAGGCCTCTAAAAGTAGTAAAAGTATACATAAACATCAAATTAATAGAGAGGGAAATAGAGTGAGGAAATACTTAACCCATGCATAAGAATATAGGAAAGGAGAAACAAATGTAACATAGAAAAACTGAAACAAATGGAAAACAAATAATGTAGGGATACCTTTAAATCCAAATACAAAACAATTACATTAAATATAAATGGACTAAAATGTCCAAATGAAAGACAAAGGCAAAGGTAATATTAGAGAAAGGAGCATCCCGGAAATAAGTGTTAAATAAGAAATTGTGTTAATCTATAAAAACATGAATTACAAGATAAACTGAAGATTTTGGAATATATGGTAAATAACATACCTCAAATTAAAAAAGCAAAATTTTAGAACTAGTTGGAAATTATTAAAAAGCAATTGTCACAGGGACTCATATTGTGTGTGTGTGTATATATATATATGTACATATTTATATATGCACAAGTGTATGTTTATATCTATGAAAACATATAGGGAAGTGAATCCAATATTTTACTACACATTAAAACCATATGGAAGCTGGGCATCTAGACTGAAACATTTTTCTTCTTCAACAGAACTTTCAAACATTTGAACATGTTACACCTGAGGTAGCACCTAAACATGTCCTGAGATTATTCTTATCCCCAATTTATATGTAAGCCATAGAAAACTAAATTTTATATTAAAAAAAAAGTATTTATTTATTTTAAGTGGAGGAGGGACAGAGAGAAGGAGAGACTGAATCTCAAGCCGGCTCTGCACCATCAGTGCAGAGCCCAATGTGGAGTTCAAACTCCCGAACTGTGAGATCAAGACCTGAACCAAGATCAAGAGTCAGATACTTAACTGACTGTGCCACCCAGGTGCCTCAAGAAAAATAAATTTTAAAGAATATACGTAAATTACATTATTCCAAATATCCAAGCACTACTCTAAAAAAATTATATTCTAAGCCAGTACGGGCAGAGGAGTCATATGAATCCAACATTCATTACTTTTGCCCTCAAAAGGGTTCTTCTCTCTCCTCTTCCTCACCAACACCTGTTGTTTCTTATGTTGTTAATTTCAGCCATTCTGAAAGGTATAAGGTGGTATATCATTGTGGTTTTGATTTGTATTTCCCTGATGATGAGTGATGTTTAGCATCTTTTCATGTACCTGTTCGCCATCTGGATGCGTTCTTTAGAAAAGTATCTATTCATGTGTTCTGCCCATTTCTTAACTGTGTTGTTTGTTTTTTTGGGGTGTTGTTTGATAAATTCTTACAGACTTTGCATACTAACCCCTTTATCAGATATGTCATTTGCACATATCTTCTCCCATTCTGTAGGCTGCCTTTTACTTTGTTGATTGTTTCCTTTGCTGCGAAGAAGCCTTTTGTCTTGCTGAGGTCCCAATAGTTTATGTTTGCTTTCATTTCCTTTGCCTTTCAGCCTCTCTCTGCCCTTCCCCTGCTAGCTCTCTCACTCTCTCTCTCTCTCAAAATAAATAAATAAAATTTTTAAAAATGAGATGCAAAACCACCTGGATATAGTAACTTTCATGACCTGATTATATATAAATTAATAACATTCTTTGACTTCCGTCAGCTCCATGTTCGATAGAAAAACAATTAGGGACAAAGTGAGCTTTCTGTGGACCCCAATGAGTCTGTCAGTAAGAACAGACTCACCAAAGTCCTAAAGTATGTGTGTATTCATACTACCTCATACTGGGCAGGCCATCTGAGAAATAACCCGATATATTAGAACATTGATAATCAGTCATCAATACTTGAGAGTGTATAAAGGCACCTGGGTTCCAGCTAAAGCACAAATTTGGTTGAGGCATACCCTTGAATTTCCATAGGACTAGAAGTTAACAATGTGTAAAAAATGCATGGGATTTGAAAATGTTTCTACTGCCAAGGTCATTAAGATTTAAAAAGTAAAGAAAGTTGTCATCTGGAAGGGTAGAGAACCACAGAGCTGTGTAAGTCAAATTTACAATCTATGCCTATAGCAGAGAAAGAGTTTGCTTTTAAGATAGGGGACCTTACTATGTAAATCGGTTGAAAAGAAGGCAGGATATCAAGGGCTTGGCTCAGGCCCATTTTAAATAGGGAAAAGCTGAGCCTAATTGTATAGAACAGCATGGATCCTTTTGCTAATCAAAGAGCTTCCTAGCCTCTTGTTATCAAGACAACAAGAAGAGGAGGAAAAAGAGAATTTGGTTACTTATGTCAAGAGCAGGAGAAACCCAAAATATTTGAAGTAAAGGCAAAGATAATTTTAGGTAAGAAGAGCTCTTATTTTGACTATAAAACATTTTAGAAACCAGCAGTGTTGAAAGTGTCAAAGTGACAAGGAAAAAAAATTAACTAAAAAAAAGATAAAATTTTGATTCCATCACTAAAATATCATAGATACAACATGAGAATTGCAAAAAGACTACTGCTTGAAAAAAAATCCATTGGAATTACTCTCACATTTCAAAATCTTTGTGGAACTTTGGGGCACCTGGGTGGCTCAGTCAGTTAAGCGTCTGACTTCAGTTCTGGCCATGATCTCACAGTTAGTGGGTTCGAACTCCACGTCTGGTTCTATGCTGACAGCTCAGAGCCTGGAGACTGCTTTGGATTCTGTGTCTCCCTCTCTCTCTATCCCTCCCCTGCTCATGCTCTGTCTCTCTCTCTCTCTTCCTCTCTCTCTCAAAAATAAATAAACATTAATTTTTTTTAATATATCTTTGGGGCACTTCAGATAATAGCACTGGAATCAAATTTAAATTCTGTAAGATCCACCCAAGTATATGGCCTTACCATTTGATGGCATCACCTTAACTCCAGGAGTTAGTGGTCACCAGAAGATTAGAAATAGATAGGTTCCTTATGCTATGCTGAATGGCAGCCCATACTTAAAGCTCAATTTTACATTTTCATATACACACAAGCGCTCTTCATGAATATAATGTAATGGGTTAGAAGAGTGGTTCTCAAAGTGTGGTTCGTGAACCAGCAGCATCAGCATCAGCCACACCTACTGAACCCTAGAATTACTGAATGAGAAACACTTGAGGTAGGGCTGACACTACATATAGAGATAACATTTAACCTAGAAGTTTGCATATAAGGCTAAAATTTCCCAAAAAGATGACAGGATTAAAAAAGGAGGTAATCACCCTCATATGAAAGGTATGCTAACACCTTACAGATTTCTATAGGAAACACATGAGTTCATAGATGGAGGTGGAAAAACTACATCAAGGGGAAAAAAGAGAGGGGTAGAAACCAGATGGAAGGGGAGAAAGGGAAAGAAGAAATAAAATATAAAGGGAAAAGGAACTAGGTAGAAGAGAAGAGATTGAATAAAGAATCTAGGTGAAGGGAGAGAGAACTGACAACTGGGAGACGCCAGACAGAGGGAGAGAAAGGAGCGGAGAGAAAAAGTGGAGCACTGATTTTAAATTGCTCGCAAAATATTCTTCTTTCAATGGGATTAATTCTGTACCCTTGGGAAAATTTAGAATTATCAGTTTCTTCTCATTTCACTGTGTGAAGAGTTTAAGAGTAGAAGTGAATATTTGGATATGAGGAAACCCACAGAGTTCTTTATAATTCAGTAGAAACAGAGAGACCTCATAGAAGATACATGCTTTCCTAATAATACTCACCAATGGTGAGTATTACATGTGGTTGAACTATTTAGATTGTATTTTATATATATATATATATATATATATATATATATATTCACACACAATTAATGATCATACATATATAATGACATATATATATATAAAATACATAATTAATGATCATATAATTTACAGCCAATATACAATATTGATACACAAAATGATAGGATGCTCACTATGCGTGCACATACATATACATATGTACATATACACACAGAATATGCAAATATCAAAGGACGTTTTCTCTTAGTAATGGTATTAAGAAGAGTTAAATTCCATTCTTTATTCCATTTTATGTTAGATGGTGATTACTATTATATTTTCACTGAATTTTGGAGGACATTCTATGTTTACAAAACAGGTGTATATATGTGTTTTTCCCCTTAAGGCAGATACCTATGTTTCAACAATGCTAGCACATTTTATGCTATTTTATTTTTACTAAGAACATGTTTGAAATGTGAAATGTCAAGTAAGGAGACAAACTTTTTAGCAAGCTTACCAGAATTTATACAGCAAATATATTTTCATCTTAAAAAAAAAAAAAAAACTAATCTGGATGGCCACACATTTATTCCAATAATATCACCAATTTCATTCTTGGAACTTATCTTTTTGAATTAACTCCAAAACCTTCAGGATATTACTTCAAATATCAAACAGGGAAAATATTTTTCATTTTAAGATGGAAATCCAAATAATGTTTAGTTGGGTCTGCTTAATAAAAGGGGATATCAAATTACACAAAACTGTTTTTCATTATTTTGCTTAAAATTAGGTGTGGTTTAAAAGTGACAATATTATTTTCTTCTGTGTGGCCTCCATACTGCTTTTTATAAAGCAATTAAACTAAAGAAGTTTTGAAATTATTAACAATTATTTTAATGTAAGACCAAGCATAAAATCTTCAAGTAATATAAATTTGAATGCTTAATTTCTGATATTTTTATATCAAAAGATGCCTTATTACTACACAGCCAACGTGAATGTCATCCTATATAACTTTACAGAAGATAGAGTATATTTGTGGTTTTATGGAGTTTTTTAATTTTACTAATGGAGCATTAAACTGACTGAGAAAATACTGAAACTAAGTTTTATTTTTAATGTAAGCACTCAGTATGCTTAGGCAGCCAAAGAGGAGGTTGAAGGGCAATACTGAAGCTGTTTAGGCAAAATTATTGGGAGGTTATGGCTGCCTGTTTTTCTCCGCAGACCTTTGACATATATATCATATTCTCTATGGTTCAGCCTGGACTTTTTAGCCTCATTTGCATGAGCCAAGGCTGCGTAGTCAGCAATGTAATTGCCCAAAGAAACAATCCTATTATTCTAAGTGAAGATATTGTTACTTTGCTAAATGAGAAAGCAGCCTACAGTACTAATCATTAGCTACATTTGAAATACATTAAATAAATGTGCTAACATTATCCAGTAGAGAATTTGAGTTCTCAGAAATACTTGCCTGTAGATCCTGGGACACAATTGCAGAAGAAATAGCCACTTAAATGTATACTGGCTGCTCCATTTTTGCAGGGCACAGATTTACAATCTTTGGTTTCTATTTCACAGACATTTCTTCCATGTCTTTGCAGACCACCGTTGCACTTGTGCAAATGGACCAAGCAGAGGCCATGCACTGATGTACTCTGGTTTCCTAAGCAATCCTCAGCATTGAGGATACATAATGGGTCCATGTAACCAAGAGAACAGCTGCATCTGCAACATGCAAAAACACAAAATCCAATTAGTCATATAATTTAAATATTTATCACATATGTACTTAAATACACAGGATAGCAATACAATAAATATGGTTGTGGGCACATTTTTATATATTCTAATGGAAAATGTCCATACTGGGCACCTGGATGGCTCAGTTGGATGAGCATCCAGCTCTTGGTTTCGGCTCTGGTCATGCATGATCTTGCAGTTTGTATATCGGGCTCCTCACTGACAACGTGGAGTTCTCTTTCTCCCTCTCTTTCTCTCTTAAAATAAATAAATAAACTTATAAAAAAGAAGAGAAAAGAACAGAAAATATCCATCCTGGGTCACTGAGTCAGTTAAGCATCTGACTTGATTTCAGCTGAGGTCATGATCTTAGTGAGGGGAGACAGACCCCACTTAGGGCTTCACACTGAGTGTGGAGCCTGCTTGGGATTCTTCCTCTACCTCTCTCTGCCCCTCCCCCTTCAAAATAAATAAAGAAAGAAAATGTCCATACTTGGCAAACTTAATTTTGCCTTATTGTGCAGAATGAATGAAAAGAACTTTGGTGAAAGACAGAGGTAGACTCAAATACAGGTTCTGCCACTTTAATTTCTATGTAACCTAGGACAGTGTCATTAACTCTGGTGAGACTAAATGACAAGGTTAGTGTCTCTCGTTCGTTTGTCAGGACTTATGTAAAAATTTGCAGTACTGTTTTGTAGTGTGACAAATTAGCTTCTGCTGACAATTAGCTTCTTTGATTGCAATATAAGTGCTTGCAATAAACTTTTGTCAAGGCATTCATTTCAAAGACATTTATCCTGAATAAACACACTGCCAGCTACACAACTAAAGCCCCACCGGAAGTTCCCCTTTTTAGAAAGCACTGGTTGACCTAGAGGACTGATCTTTTGTGTGACTCTGCTTTTCCCTCGCCAGGCTTTAATTTCCGCTGACTGGTGTGTTTTAAATTCACCAGCATAGTTAACTCAAGAATCCCTAGATACCACCCTCTCCTCCCCCAAAAAGCCACAATTCTAGATCTGCCCTTTCTTTACCTAAGATGCAACCTCTCCCAGAAGCGAACCCTGTGCTGGCCAGAACCTGTGGTTAAAAAAAAAAAAAAAAAAATCAAAGTTTCCTGATAATTGTTGCTGAGGTGCATAATAAAAATAATAAAATAATAAAAACCACCCGGAGAGTTTTGTAGCAACACTGGCCTGTGGAAATACTTGCGAGGGCTCTCAGAAGTTAGCATAGGCCCAAGTGCTGTAGGCCGCAGGCATTCCCAGCAGCTAAGCGAGTGTCCCAGACATTGGCAGCCTGCGGGTGAGTGCCAAACACCCCAGGCATGACTAGCCGATAGCAGCACTATCGATAGGCTGAGACGCACAAATCAAGTTTGAAGTATTTAATCTCATGCCTATGAGAAATGGATTTTATTTTTTTTTATTTTTTTAACCTTTATTTATTTTTGAGACAGAGAGAGACAGAGCATGAACGGGGGAGGGTCAGAGAGAGAGGGAGACATAATCTGAAATAGGCTCCAGGCTCTGAGCTGTCAGCACAGAGCCCTACGCGGGGCCTGAACTCACGGAGCGTGAGATCATGACCAGAGCCGAAGTTGGACGCCTAACCGACTGGGCCACCCAGGCGCCCCTAGACATGGGTTTTAATTAATAATAGTTTTTATTCATAGTATTCATTCATTTCTATATTAATTCCATAAATATATGTTTGCATTTTCTATATGACTGGCATTGACCTAAATACACTGAACATCCATTCTTGTTTCTCAACATACTTCCCTATATGCTAGGCACCACCTTAGGTAAAGTGGATTATGATATGCCATTTTAATACAATTATACACTGTATAATATGCGCCCATTTATTCCTTTGAAATTGTAGATACATGCATAAAAAGCATCAGAAGAAGGATGCATAAGGTGATGAAGAAACATAAATCACAGAGATAATCTTTGGTCTAAAGTAAAGTGTTGTGATTTTAAAGTATCCTTTGCCAACTATTCAAAGGGCACTTAAGATAATCATATAAACATGTCAATGAGTTGAGAAGAGCAATGTCAAATTACTTTTCTTGTTATTATTAATGAAAATTAACCTACTGAACCTAAGTCATTACACTCATAAATTTATATGATGGTAGGTGTTTGGATCCAGCAAGAATGTTAAAGGTCAATTAGTTCAAATCTTTCTTCTTGTAGTTGTGAAAAATTTATCCGTTTAATGCAATTTGCCAAGGATCACTGAGATTGTTAATGGCAGTCAGTATAGTTGATGCTTTGATATATTCAAAGCACTGGCCTTGGAAAGGGAACCCTGGTTCTGATTCTTCTTCTCTAACTTATTTAGAAGTTACTGTGCCCTACTTTTCTCATCTGTAAAATTATCAGTACTATATCTCATAGAAGAGGATTACATGTGTTCATTACTGGGAAGGTAAGTCTGCTAGCAGTCATATCATATGTGCATATGTTTGCTTGAAATAAAGTTATTGAACATGGACTTGGCAGCTATAAGTGGAGACTGATAATAGTAGTTTATTAGAAATTCAAGTAGAATGATATAATTTTTCAATATGGTTAACAAATTCTAATAAACTTCTGAATAAAACATAATATGTACTTGATTAACATGAAAGTTTCATTCCTGGAAAATCCAATGATTATTAAAATTTTATAAAAATATTTTGTGTCAGTATGTAAAATAGAGTTAAGACACTGGCTCAGATATTTATAAAAAAAAGTTTTATATCCACATTACTATATGTTGGGACTTTTGAAAATGGTATAAACCATGGAATGCTTTTTATTGTTGTTGTTCATGGAACTATTCTGTGCGCTGAAAAATTTATAACATTCATTATCTACCACTCACCTGCTAAATGACAGCTGTTTCAACCAATTATACTGAATATTAGAATGACCCTAGAAATTTCCAAAATGTCCCCAGAATGCAAAAGCATCTCTTTGAAAATCATTGACCTAAATAAATTTCTCCAGTTTACTAAAGCACTCACCCAGTCTTGTACAAGTATCTGGAACATTTTTCATCCCAACTAATACTAGAAATTTAAATGCTGATATACATGTATATATGGATACCCAGTGCAAAGATAAATTGCTACTAAATTGAAAGCTTTTCAGTGACAAGTACATCAGTTTTGTTAAAAAAAAAAAAGTCGAGGGGCGCCTGGGTGGCTCAGTCGGTTAAGCGTCCGACTTCAGCTCAGGTCATGATCTCGCGGTCCGCGAGTTCGAGCCCCACATTGGGCTCTGGGCTGATGGCTCAGAGCCTGGAGCCTGCTTCCAATTCTGTGTCTCCCTCTCTCTCTGCCCCTCCCCCGTTCATGCTCTGTCTCTCTCTGTCTCAAAAATAAAATAAAAACGTTAAAAAAAATTTAAAAAAAAAAGTCGGGAAAATTATAATGGCCCACATATATTATTTATAATTTTTAAGTGTTCTTATAATTTCATAGTACTTTTACTTTGATAAAATAAATTGGACTAAAAGATTTCATGAATGTGTTACTAACTTTATTATTAAATAAGCCAATTTGAATTATACTTAAGTTTGAAACAAGTAATGATATGATTGAAGAACAAAGCAAAACATGTCTGTTGAAAATACGGTCTCATTTATAAATACTGTGATTTAAATTTTTTCATTATTTAGTGTTTTAACGGGAAATGTATTCTTGGAAGAGAAGAAATTAAATACATCACTCTACTTATTCCCCTAAGTGCTAAGACTAGGATCCATATGCCTTATATACAGTGGATGCTCCATTAATATTGTTTGACTATATAACCATCAAATGTATTTTAAAATTGAATTATGCTCAAGAGAAAGGTCATCTTAAAGGTTCTGAATAAACAGCTTCATGAAATTCCAAGTCTTAGAAGATAATTTCAAAAGTAATGCAAAAAGGTTAGACCTATAAAAAGCTATTTAGATATAATGAAGTAAAATAAAAAATCTGGCCCAGGTAGCACAAAATCATATAACATGCATACTTTTTTATTGTTTGACATATGAAATTAAAGCATGAAAAGTCATAGAGCCTGAAGCTATAATATAGTCAAACTTTGACTTTATATCATAACATATGCATTGGTTTGCACCTAAAAGAAAAAAAAAAAAAGACACGTGGAAGATAATTGTGTATATATTAGCTAAGCTTCAACTCATGCTATAGTTGAAAATTATACAAAAGTGCTTCCTTTAATGAAGTTTGTTATAATTAATTTTTGGCATGGATACAGAAAACACAATGATACCTACTTTAGAATTGCTTAAATGAATTAATGACCTCTATATCATTTTACTCTAAAGTTTAGAGACACAAGGTTATCACACTGTCCAGAGCACAATAAAAAGAAACAAAACAAAACAAAAAACAACAAATATATATATATACACATATATACATACACATATATGTATATATGTATATATTTACATATACACATATGTTATATGTATTATTTTATGCATTATATTGATATATGTATTTCATATACACTTATGTGTCTTATATTAATTATACATATATATGTCATATTAATATACACATACATATATGTGTGTGTGTGTGTATAAATTCAGTAGACAAAAGGATTCAGCGACTAGAGAAATGTGGTTTAGTGGTTACAAAACTAATCATAAACAAAAAATACATACATATATGCACACATACAGTAAGCCATATTTATATGCAGTTCAGTTTCCTTTCTTTCTTTTTTTTTCTTTTTCTTTTTTTCTGAGACTAGAATGTAACAAAACTTGCCTGGAAGCCAGAAAAGTATTCATGGCATATCCAAAAATTAAAAATGAACACAAAACAAGACATTCAAGTTCTTTAATTAGAAAAGTCATCAATATCATAGCAAACATTAAAAGTCTTAGAAATTAATAATCATCAGACTTCCTGGTTCAGAAGTAACTTAAGAAAAACCCTGATCAAAATATATTTCTGTGGCATAGTCACCTAAAGCTGTATTTATATAAGCCTCCTAACGCTACAGAAACAGGTTTTGAAACTATACTTGATTTTATCATATACTTTTAGATTTTACACTTTAAAACAAAACTTTTGCTTATAACTGAAAAATAGTGTTTTGCTTATATTTAGCATTACATTGGAAATTGTGAAAATTTAAAAAATAGATCATTAAAGAAACGAGTTTATTTTAAAGGTCCCAGAAAGAAAGCCAGAAAATTCATTGCTATAATACAAATTACTTGTATGTTTAGAAAGTGAAAATAATACTTATTTTAGCAATTTAAAAAGATATTTACTTTCTAAATGACATAGAATAAACATGAGATGTGTTCTCCTTGTAGAACTCCCTAAGGAATATGGTATAAACCTCAAGACATGGGAAGGCATCCTGGCTATGTGTACCTTTGCAATATTCCTCAACTCTGTAACATAGACCACCTATTCAAACTGTATGTTACCATAAATGGGAGACAAAGGAGCAAACATTGGACAAAAGGCAACCCCCCTCCCTCTACCCTTAGGTGTTGAGGGCTCAGCCTTTTGGGTCTTAGCCCGCTGAGCCTGTGCTGGCATGAAATAAAGCTGCTTCCTGGAAAGAAAACCTCAATGTCCCAACTTTCTGTGTCTGACTTATGCTACATTTCGTGGGGGCTCACCTGGGAGGCAGAAATGGTGTTTCACCTCCCTTGTCACCAGGGTACAAACCTCAGGGCACTGGGAGAGGTGACCTCACCTGAAGCTAGTGAACTGTAGGAGACTAGCCTGGCAGGCTGGGTGAAGGCTGGGATGCACAAAGGAAACTGTGAGGCCCAGGAACCAGCTCAGGGAGCACCACCTGTTAGACTGGTAAGAACCTGGGTTCTTTTGGCAGACCTGTCCCTAAGAGACAGAAGGGGAGCCTGATAACCTCCCAGAGTTGCCCGAGTAGTTCCATAAGGAATGAAACTGCAACTCTAAGGCATTGGGTGCTGGGCAGCAGGTTGGAGTAGCTGTGTAACTGTGCAAATGAGATGGACAGTGGAAAGGTTCCACCTGGACCTGACCAATGGCCAAAGCAAAGTGTTGAGTCCTGATCCTCGGTGGTTCCATGGCGACCTCATATGGCTTAGAGCATGTCAGACTTCCTCAGGAGTCTGATTCAGATCAGGGCTTGATATTGAACTCATCAATGCTAAGAGGCATCTGAAATATCTCTGAGAGGAGAGTGTTGGAAATGGAAGAAGTGAGTATGCATCCTCAACAAATTAGTCCCTCCCTTCCCCCTTTTTCATCTCTTGTGCATGAAAGTTATCCATTAGGGGTAAGAAATGGGTGGAAAGCAGAGTAAGCTGACTCCCCTAGAGTGTATGTTGAGGAATTTCATAAAGGGATATTCAGGAGATTATGGTGTGAAATTAACTCCTGGAAAACTCTGGACATTCTGTGAAATTGGCCATCTTTCAGGGTCGGCTGCCCCTTCAAGGGCTCACTTGATAAAGAACTAGTTGGCCAAGTGTTGAGGGTCGTTGTGGGGGATCAAGGCCACTCCAACCAATTTTCTTGCATTGCCTATTGGCAAGAACTGGTCTTCTCCCAGCCACTTTGGCTAAAAGTCTGTATTGAAGAGAACTGTAACGTTATGATGGCTCATGTCATGGCTTCCTCCAAATGCTGGCCCCAAACTGAAATACCTATACTGCTGCAGAAGCCTGAGGGAACCCTGCTGTCATATGCCCCACTGTACCCCTCACTGACACTTGTGCCTCTAGCCACCCTGGCTGCTGAAACTCCACTGGAGCCTGCCCCTAGTCCTAAGGCCTCACTACCTCTAGTACCACCGGCCTCTCCAGATGTGACTGACTCACCTGACCCACCAGTCCTAACCACATAGATGACTCCTGGAAGGTGATTAGAAAGAAGATCAGGCCAGCGGCAACACCTCCCTGCAGCAACACCAGGGAATCATACAGATGCCACTGAGGCAAACTAGGGCTTGCTTTAGATTTGGTTTTCTCCTTTTCCATTACGTTAAGGTGGAAGTTGAGGATATTGATTGAGATCTTCTTTGTTTTTTAACATAAGCATTTGAAGCCATAATTTTTATTCTAAATACTGTCTCACCTGAGCATCCGGATGGCTCAGTCGGTTAGGCATCTGACTCTTGATTTCAGTTCAGGTCATGATCTCACAGTTTGTGAGATAGAGCCCTGCATAGGGCTCCATGCTTACAGCATGGTGCCTGCTTAGGATTCTGTCTCTCCCTCTCTCTCTATCCCTACCCTATTTACTTGCTCACTCTGTCTCTCTCAAAGCAAATAAACAAACTGAAAAAAAATGCTGCATTGTCTATATCCCATGAATTTTGGCATGCCATATCTTTATTTTAATTAATCTCAAATGATTTTCTGTGTTCCTTGTATTTTCTTTTTGATTCATTGATTTATGTGGACTATATTATTTAATTTTCACATATTTATGAATTTACTGAATAGCTTATTGTTTTTGATTCCTAATTTTATTCCACTGTAGTTAGAAAATATATTTTTATTATCATAATCCTTTTAAATATATTGCAGCTAGTATTAACATCTTGGAAAATGTTCAATGTGCTTTAGAGAAGAATGCCATTCTGCTGTTGCTGAATAGAGTGTTCTATAGCTGTCTGCCAGTTCTACTTTATCTGTAGTGTTCCTCAGTTTTATATATTTGTTCACCTACCAAATGTCACATCCACTACTTAAAGTGTAGTATTGGAGTTTCCAACTATTATTGTTGAATTCACCATTTCTTTCTTCAATTCTGTCAGTTTTTGTTTTATGTATTTTGAATTTCTATTGTTAAGTACATATATGTTTATAATTGCTACATCTTCTCATGGATTGATTCTTTTATAATTATAAAATGTTGTTTGTTTTCTCAATAACCTTTTTTTTCTTTTAAAGTCTATTTTGTCTGATAGTAACATAGATACCCCAAGTTTCAATGATTGCTGATTGAATGCTACATATTTTTTTATCCTTTTACTTTCAACCCATTTGTACATTTAAATGTAGAATGTATCTCCTATGGATGGTATATACTATGTTTATCCAGAAATTATCTAACCTGACAATCTTTGCCTTTGGCTGGATTTTTAATCCATTTTATTTTAATGTTATTATTAATATAGTTGGATTTATTTATGTCTGCCATTCTCCTTTTTGTTATCCATATATCTCATGTCTTTTTCATATATCCATTCTGATACTACTTACTTTTGTATGAAGTAAATATTTTCTGGGGCAAATTTTAGTATCTATAGTGCTGTTTTTACTACATTATTTGTGTTATTTTCTTAACTGTTGCTCTGGAGTTTACCATATATACGTTAACATACCAGATCTACCACATACTTAATATATCACAGATACTAATTTAATTCTTGTGTGATACAGAAAATTTATTACTACATGTCTTTCTTACCCTCTTTTGTTCTCTTTTGTCCCTCTTTTGTCCTTCCTTTGTTGCTAATGTTGTTACACATAATAGAATATAATATACATTATGTAAATAATATATAATAAGTACATATGCATATGTTTGAGATATAAATACCAATCATTTTACACAAAAAATATTATTATTAATTACTATAAAATAATTCAGGAAGCTAAAATCAAAAACACAAGAAAATAACAAGTATTGGCAAGGATGTGGAGAAAAAGGAAAACTCATGTAACTGTTGGTGAGACTGCAAACTAGTGCAGCCACTTTGGAAAACAGTATGGAGATTCCTCAAAAACGTAAAAATAGAATTATTATGATCCAGTAATTCCACTATTGTGTATTTACCTAAGGAAAACAAAAACACTAATTCATAAAGATATATGAACCCCTGTGTTTAGTACAGCATTATTTACAATAGCCAAGATATATAAGCAACCCAAGTGTCCATTGATAGATGGATAATGAAGATGTGGCATTAGAGAGACAGAGAGAGAGAGGGAGAGAGAGAGAGAGATCTCCGAACATTACTCAGACATAAAAAAGAATGAAATATTTCCATTTACAACAATTTGGATGGACCTAGAAGGTATAATGCTAAGAGAAACAAATCAGTCAGAGAAAGACAAATACCATATGATCTCACATAGGGAATTTAAGAAACAAACAAAATAAAAGGCAGCCAACAATGACAGGGGTACCTGGGAGCTCAGTCAGGTAAGTATCCGACTCTTGGTTTCCCCTCAGGTCATGATCTCACAGTCCCTGAGTTCAAGTCCCATGTCAGGCTCTGCACTGACAGCCCAGAGCCTGTTTGGAATTCTCTCTCTTTCTCTCTTTCTCTTTCTGCCTTCTCCCACCCTCTCTTTCTCTCAAAAATAAATAAACAATTTTATTAAAAAGCAATAAACACCACCACCAACAACAACAAAACTCTTAAATATAGGAAAGAAACTTGTGTTTGCCAGAAGGGGGGTGAGAGGGGGTTATGTGAAATTCATAAATGTAATTAAGAGTATACTTTTCTTGGTGAGCAGTAGAAATGCATGGAATTGTTGAATCATTAAAAAATCAATTATGGCTTATCAGTACAATTATAACTTTTTGATAAGGAGATGATATTCTTTGTTCAAATAATTCATAAATACCTGGATCTATTAATTTCATCTTTATAAATAGCTTCATGTTGACACCCACTTTCTTGGTAATCAGTTGTATTTTCCAGAGACGTTTTTCCAGGCCATCTTGGAATACATAGACACCAATATCCCTTATTGCCTTCTTCAGTCAAACAACTGCATTCATTTGCATGCATCTATAAAGTATTTTAAAAAAAGAGTTTTGTAAATATTCATCACATTACAATACTACAATCATCTCAAAGTTTGAATTTCATGCTTTCCTTTATGCATTAAATTCATGTATTCCTTTAGCAAAGGTAAAATAAACTGTTTTGATTAATATCAAAATCAGTTTTAAAAAGTCATAGTTTATTTATTGACAGGAATACATAAATTGTAAAAAATAAAATAAATCAACATCTATTATTCAATTGTTTTAAAATATCTTAGTGTAATTTGTATCAAAATTTTATAGAGGCGCCTGGGTGGCTCAGTCGGTTGAGCGTCTGACTTCGGCTCAGGTCATGATCTCACCGTCTGTGAGTTCGAGCCCCGCGTCAGGATCTGTGGTGACAGCTCAGAGCCTGGAGCCTGTTTCATATTCTGTGTATCCCTCTCTCTCTGACCCTCCCCCTTCATGCTCTGTTTCTCTCTGTCTCAAAACAATAAATAAACGTTAAAATTAAAAAAAAATTTTTTTAGATGTAGCTTACATGTTAACTGATGTGATGGAAATAGCATTATACTAATAACCATATCGATGGAAAAACTGTTTTCTGTATCCCTAAATAATTTTTCTTCATGAGTGATTTATTGGATTCATTTATTGAATTCATTCATTGAATTCATCCATTCATTTATTGGATTGATATAACATTTTAATGTATCCCTTATAAAAAATGAATTAAATAAAATATTTAACACATTTTTATTTCATATATGCATGGAAGTCATAATTTTACCTGTTTAAAAATATATTTCATTTTAACCATTTTGGAGGTCTTCCACAAACATGTCCAGTGTATTTACCTTAAAGGAGTACGTAAAGTTTGTTGCCAGGGAAGTGCAACTCTCATGGACAGCTTAAACACAGGCATATCTTTTCCAACTACGCTGTTTATACTTATTTCCCATCAATGGCTACAATGATTAGAAATTTAGTTTCATGGTCTAGTCCTTTGGTGATAGATAAATGATTTATACAGATCTAGTCTGTTGGGTAAGAGTCAACTGATAATCTGTTTCTCCATTTTTCTATTTGGAGCTCATATCACTTAATAATTTTTAGTCTACTGGGAAGGAGACCATCTCTTTGACATGGATAGATTTTTTTTTTTTTCAAATGCAATTCACCCTTAACTCATGGCTAAAATACAAAATCAATCTCTAAGCTTTCTCTATATTTGTCTGAATGTCTAAGTATTTATACTTTAGAAAAAAAAATTTATCCCTCACTGTTTGAATGCATAATCATTTTTTTTTTATTTTTTTTATTTTGGGACAGAGAGAGACAGAGCATGAACGGGGGAGGGGCAGAGAGAGAGGGAGACACAGAATCGGAAACAGGCTCCAGGCTCTGAGCCATCAGCCCAGAGCCCGACGCGGGGCTTGAACTCACGGACCGCCAGATCGTGACCTGGCTGAAGTCGGACGCTTAACCGACTGCGCCACCCAGGCGCCCCAGAAAGAGTTTATTTCTTTAATGGCTGCGTAATATTCCACTCTATGTATATATAGCCCATCGTCTTCATCCATTTATTAGTCGACGGATATTTGGGCTATTTCTATAATCTGGCTATTGTAGATAATGCTGCTATAAACATTGGAGTGCATGTATTCCTTTGAGTTTTTGTATTCTTTGAGTAAATACCTAGTAGTGCAATTGCTGAATTGTAGGGTAGTTCTATCTTTAACTTTTTGAGGAAACTCCATACTGTTTTCCACAGAGGCTGCACCAGTTTACATTCCCACCAACACTGTAAGAGGGTCCCCCTTTTTCCACATCCTCACCATCATCTGTTGTTTCTTGTGTTGTTGATTTTACCATTCTGACAGGTGTGAGGTGATAGTTCACTGTGGTTAGACTTGTATTTCCCTGATGATCATTGGTGTTGAGTATGTTTTCATGTGTCTGTTGGCCATCTGGATGTCTTCTTTGGAAAAGTGTCTATTCATGTCTTCTGCCCATTTTTTAATTGGATTATTCATTTTGGGGGTGTTATGTTTTATATTGTACTTATATACTATTATGTTTATCATTGTAATTTAAGCATGCACAGTCCTAGGGTGCCTGTGTGGCTCAGTCAGTTGAGTGTCCCATTCTTGAATTTGGCTCTGGTCATAATCTCTGGGTTGTGGGATTGAGGCCTGTGAACAGCTCTGCACTGAGTGTGGTGCCTTCTTAAGATTCTCTCTCTCTGCTCACACATTCCCTCTCTAAAAAGATTAAAATAATATAAAATAAAATAAAATAAAATAAAATAAAATAAAATAAAATAAAATAAAAAGCATGCACAGTCCTATTAAACTCCTTTCAGGGAGTAAATTACATGGGTTTTCAAAATAGTGGAAGAAGACTAGGCTGCACAGTCAATATAGTGCCTCAGGACAGAGACATTTTATATGCTTACCCCCTTCTTGCTATTCAGACTTTGACCCTGTATCTCTGACAGCAGCTTCTGCACTTATTTTCTCCACTTGTGACACCTGCCCCATCTTCCATTTGGTTATGTTGTTTGTTTCAGGGGCCTAGTCAAGAGTTCATAGATTGATCCTTTGGCTCATGCAAATTTTCTAAGAACTAATGCTTCTCAAATATTGGGTTTCTATAGCTTTTTTGTTTGTTTGCATCTTTTCCATATAGTTTGGGATGATTCAATACAATATAAGAAGAAAAGTAAACACTACCACCTAAACACACTCAAAGCCTAGAGTCTGTGAAGATCTGTATATGCTTAATTCTCTATTTCTACTGAAAAATACAAAAGAATGCATACTTTACTGTTTTATGATGAAGAGAAAAATATCATACACTAAAGAGTTATTTTTAGTTATTAACAATCTAGGTCACTAAATAATACATAATCAAAGCTTAGAAAGAAAACAATGTTTTAACAACAAGGAATAATAGTGCAGAATTCAGACTATGGCAAACTATTATTTCCTATAAATATACACTTTTATTTTTTGCTTTATTTTCAAAATAATTATTTCTGGGATTTAGGAAAATGTGAAAGAACTAAAAGAAAACTTGGCTAGTAAATATTCCTCAAAATAATATTTCAAAAAAATATTATCCTTTGTGTAAGGGCTATCATATGAACACCTTAAATTACATTGAAAGCTTTGTTAAGACTCTTTTATTATATGTTGAAGATGATTAATTTTTCTTTACTGAAATTATTTACTCTATCTATCAACTATTGCAAGTAATTCCTGCAATTGAAAAATTCTTAATTTGATATTTCAACCGAGTCTCTCATCTTTTCATATAGTCTAGTCCTCTAACAAAATTTTACTCTTCTATAATTAAATTTAGGCATAAGAAAAAGTCTCTCAGAAAAACTTATAATACAGTAAATTTTATCAGTGGGTACATACAAATCTGAATCTACATTACACATCTAGAAAAAAGATTTCTTAATTTTTGAATATATGGGAAATCAAGAAATCTACTTAAAAGAGTTCCTCAACCCTCTGAAATTTTGTGCAAAACATTGTGATTGTGCATAAGTTATTGTGAGGAAACTGTTCCTAGCCTTCATCAAATTTTCAAGGGACTCTGATAAAAAAAAGAAAGAATGGTTGAAATCTACTCATGTATGCCCAAGATAAGAGTAACAGAAATTACTTGAAAGTTCAGCACTTATATGTATTTATATATGATTACTATTACTATTATATTAATAATATATTATGATCAACTTATAATAATAAACATAATTATATTACAATTATTAATAATATTGACAATAAATTATTAACATTTGTAATTACACAAACATCCAATATTAAAAATGTATATAAAAAATGGAATAAGATTTTACTCTATTCTTGATAGTTAAATAATGTTTGTTTGATGAGGGCTTGTAATACAATCATAAATCTTGGCAATGGATGATCTTTTCTTCCCAAGGAGAAAAGAAATAAAACAAAACTTATGGAAATTCTTTTTTTTTTTAAAGAGAGAGAGAGAGAGCACTGTATGCACACAAGAGCAACCAGGGAGAGACACAGAGAAAAGGAGAGAGAGAAACTTAAGCAGGCTCACACCCAGCATGGAGCCATATGTGGGGCTTGATCCCACAATGGTGAGATCATGACCTGACCCCAAATCAAGAGTTGGATGCTTAACCGACTGAGTCACCCAGGTGCCCCAAAACCTATGGAAATACTTTTTATGGGAATTCATTATTACTGATGTAGGTATGTAACATAATACTACATTCAAAATTAACTTTAGCTGAATGGAATTTAAGCTACATGAACAATATTCACAACATACTTCACAAAATGGTTTGTATATATAAGTAAATGACTAAGTAATGCTGTCATTTCATGGACAATCATATTTTTGTATATATTATTTTTCTACTTCTATATTATATTAGTTGAGTTACTTAGTAAAGAGATTCTAAAGGGGAGAAAGTCTAAGACCTAAAAGACATATTTACCATTTTTTTACCCTTGTTAATGAAACATCTCTGGAAAGAGACTTCACCTATAGGGGCAAGTGACTTCTTTTTTTTTTTTTTTTTTTTTCAACGTTTATTTTATTTTTGGGACAGAGAGAGACAGAGCATGAACGGGGGAGGGACAGAAAGAGAGGGAGACACAGAATCGGAAACAGGCTCCAGGCTCTGAGCCCCAAGTGACTTCTTTATAAGATATATAGAAAGATATATAGAAACCTGGATTCTTAGAAAAGTATTCATCAAAGTAAAAATTGCACCAAAGTTCAAAAAGCAAGAAAGACTTTATTCAAAACTATTTCAAAAGAAGAGAGAGATGGAACTCAACTTTGCTGAAACAAGACAGGAAAGATCTTAAGTGCTGGTATTAGCTAGGGAAAAAGTACTGGAGGAAATTAAAGGAGAGATTGATCAATGAAATGTGTAAAGTACATTCATTGAGCTATCCTTGAGTTTGCAAGGGTTTTGGTTTGTTAGGAGGCTTTCTGTGTTTGCTAACTGGTACCCACTGCAGTTAGGCTCCTACTCTCTCACTGGATATTAACATTTACATTTCTCCTTCAACGTTTTCATTTGAAAGAAATAGTTCCTAGGTCCTTGAGGAAGACATTTCCTGGCCCCTAAAACTGGCCAGAGGCTGAGAGTAGATTTGCATATATTTCAAAGAAGCAGATAAAGAACTTACTGTTGCAAATTTTATGAAGTAAATGCTCCAAGTAAAAGGAGGTCAGGGATCTATAGTCAAGAAGAAGCCTATCTAAAGTTCAGTTAAGCTGGGGCGCCTGGGTGGCGCAGTCGGTTAAGCGTCCGACTTCAGCCAGGTCACGATCTCGCGGTCCGTGAGTTCGAGCCCCGCGTCAGGCTCTGGGCTGATGGCTCGGAGCCTGGAGCCTGTTTCCGATTCTGTGTCTCTCTCTCTCTCTGCCCCTCCCCCGTTCATGCTCTGTCTCTCTCTGTCCCAAAAATAAATAAACGTTGAAAAAAAAAATTAAAAAAAAAAAAAAAAGTTCAGTTAAGCTGAGGGGAACATTAAGAATGTCTTGGTCATATTCTTAGTTAAATAAAGATATATCTGGGGCGCCTGGGTGGCGCAGTCGGTTAAGCCTCCGACTTCAGCCAGGTCACGATCTCGCGGTCCGTGAGTTCGAGCCCCGCGTCGGGCTCTGGGCTGATGGTTCAGAGCCAGGAGCCTGCTTCTGATTCTGTGTCTCCCTCTCTCTCTGCCCCTCCCCCGTTCATGCTCTGTCTCTCTCTGTCCCCCAAAAAATAAATAAACGTTTAAAAAAAAATAAAGATATATCTGGATGAATTTATCTGGTCCAAATTTATCTGGGCTTAAACCTAGTAAAAAATATTGAAATAATTAAATTTGGTAAAGGTCTTTCTTATTCCAACTTTTAGTGTCCCTCTGTGTCTTCCACGTTTATTTTTATTATTTTTTTAAATTTTATTTAGTTTTGATAGAGAGAGACAGAGCGCAAGTGGGGGAAGGGCAGAGTGAGACAGAGACACAGAATCCGAAGCAGGCTCCAAGCTTTCATCACAGAGCCCGATGCAGGGCTTGAACTCACAAACCGCGAGATTATGACCTGAGCCAAAGTAGGAAGCTTAACCGACTGAGCCACCCAGGTGTCCCTCTTCCACGTTGTTTTAAAAGCATCCTCTGTCACCAGTAACTCATAATTAATCTCATAACCTTTTTGTAGCAAGTATGTAAAAAAAAAATAAGCTCACTTCTATATATGTGCTTTCTTTCCAAAAGTGTTTATATTTAAAAGGACCTGAAAGAGGACATTTTTTAATGCAAAGAAATGAAAAGTTACTTTAGAATTTCAGTCTTTGATGATGGGAATTCAAGTGAACCGAATTTTTTGTCCTATATTTAAAAATACTGAGAAAAAAAAAACCATATGAGTGTGTGTGTGTGTGTGTGTGTGTGTATAAATTTACTCTTTGCTCCATGAAATACTTTTTCTTGAAAGTATGACTGTGAACCAACTAACATAAGTATTTACCAAGCATAACAGTTTGTTCATCAACCTCATTTTAAGACTCTCATCCCATTATGTCCACCAGTACAAGGCTTTATTCATGAACTCTAACCGAACCTTACAAGTACCCATTCCCTACAAGTAAGGCTCTAGAGCATATTAACATCCTTCCATAAAGTCTCCCTTCTGAGACACTAGTAAGACTGACTCTATTAGGTGTTGTTTTCCATTACTATGTTAAATCTAAGAGAATTAGTTTCTCTTGATCAACAGAACTGTCTAGTGGTCTTTTGGAGGATCAGCAGTGAACAAACACAAAATTCTGCAAAGATCTAATTAAAATACCCTCAATAACAAAGTTCACAACCCTAGACTGAAAGTGGTGCACTATTCTGGGACCACTGGACACTTGTCTCTCCAACTATGACAGTGACATAGGTATAGTATTAGGTCTGAACTCCAATTTATTTTCATCACATTCCCAAATGCTATTTATTTATTTTTTCCTCTTAAGAATAAGAAAACACTTTAGGGATCTTTTGATTATGTGATCCAATTTGATCCAGAGAGAAAGGAAATTTCTTTCAACATCACTTCCTCTGCTAAGTGTAAGAGTATGTCTGCTGTAAGAGGACAAGTATTGCTCCCACAATTTCATCATCCAGATGACTTAAACAATGAGTTCAGAAATCACAGCTATCTGCATTCCTTGAACAAATTATTCCTTGAGTCACCTTTCCAAAATCTTGCAAAAACTTTTGTGTGGCTATCAGTTTAGGCTGACTGCTCTTTGGTAGGTTTTAGAGACATGACATTGAACAGGCACCTATGTACCTACGTTAAGTTTTCATGGGGTCTTCTCAGTCTCACAGGCTTCAACACCACACATCCCTCCCTTTATATTGTAAGTCAGGTACACATCTCTGTAATTGCTATAATTTCTCAAAGGACAATCTGAAATTGCAGTGGCCACTCTGGGGAAATTTTGACATGAACAAGATTGTTCATTTGACAGAAACATTAGAACAAAAAGAGAAAAACTCTCATGAGGAGACTCTCCATCCTGTGTGTCTAATAGAGAGATTACTCTGTTTAATGCACAAGAACCCCTCTTGCATTTTCATACTTCTGGGATTAATAAGCACTAGATTTTTAATTATATACCCCTATGGAATTATTAAGGATATGAGTTATTGTTTAAACTATCTGGAATAATAATGTGTGTGTGTGTGTGTGTGTGTGTCTGTGTGTGTGTGAATGAGTTTTTTCTCCATTTAAGTCTCTACTAGTCTTTGAAGATAGAAGATAATTAACCTTTAACATTAAGTCATGATTTTATATTTGCCTGAAGCTAGCACCCTTCATCTCTTCATTTTTGCTCTTTTTTTCCTTTCTTTTTTGCTTGGGAAATTTTTAAAACTAATATTAATCATAAATACATTTTCTATCATTATTTGTACGTTCTAAGACTATTGTTCAGATAAACAGTCAAAAAAGGAAAAGGAAAATGATTAACTGTACCTCATTTATATGTTTTTCCTTTGCCAAAAATTTAACAAAGCAGAAAATGTGTACGTGGTGTGTAATATAATTAGTCTTTTAGATGAAAAGAAAATTACACCCTTAGAGTTTGGGCATAAATTCAAAAGTCTTGATTTTTTAAATATATGAACACCGAGGTTTACTTATATTAAAAAGAGCTTATTTGATTTCCCAATAAATAAATTAATCTTTAGGCAAATTAGAATGATTTAATATAACTTTTCAAGAACTGGTCTATCATTATTTTTTTAGATTGTTTATTATTATAAAAATATCAAATAGAAATAATTGAATTTTTATAGTGGGTATCATTTAAAAGCACTTAGTCTTGTGAATTCTTATTGATTCTACTATGGTTATTTGTTTTTATTTAGTTTTTTTTTTTTTTTATTGAGAGAGAGAGAGAGCAAGCGAGCATGCATGAGTGCAGGAGAGTGGCAGAGGGAGAGACTGAATCTCAAGCAGGCTCCATGCTCAGTTCAGAGCCCAATGTGGGGCTCCATCCCACAACCCTGAGATCATGACCTGAGCTGAAATCCAGAGTTGTATGCTCAACCAGCGGAGCCACCCAGGCGCCCCTGGTTCTACTACATTTATGTACTACAATGTTTTTTCTGATGACACTACAAACCAAAAGGACTTAACATGATGGTGCAAATTGCAATTTCCAAATCTTTGGTTTACATCAAGACCTTACACTGATATTAAATTGAAATAACAAATAATCATTGGATAGTTGAGCAATTTTAGAATAAGAAAAATATACAAATATTAATCTATAAATATAATTTTATGTTTTAAAGTTTATTTATTTATTTTGACAGGGAGAGAGAATGAGAGAGAGCATGAGCAGTGTAAGGGCAGAGAGAGACAGAAAGAGAGAACTCCAAGCAGGCTCCTCACAGTCAGTGCAGAGTCCAATGAGGGGCTCAACAATCTACAAACCATGAGATCATGACCTGAGATGAAACCAAGAGTTGGACACCTAACCAACCGAGTCACCCAGGTGCCCCAAAGAATCTCTAAATATAATTTTAAGTTACCCTTTTTCCTTACAGAATGAAAAACTGAGACATACAAATGTTGTTAAATGATGTATATTTATGTTTATACATGTATATTTATGTTTATTTTGCCTAACATAAAAGTTGTCAAAATTATATAAAATGTGTGATCATGAAAAAATAAACCAGCTAAAAGTTATTGGATTGGTATATTTGTGTTTTCTCTTGAGTCTAAAAAAAACAAAGTAGTTATTTTATTTAAAGTTGGTGATTATTTTAGTTTTTCAAGTTTATTCATTTATTTTGAGAGACACAGAGACAGCATGCAAGCAGGGGAAGGGCAGAGAGAGAATGGACAGAGGATCTGAAGCTGGCTCTGTGGTGAAAGCAGAGACCCTGATGTGGGGCTCGAACTCACAAACCTTGAGATCATGGCCTGAGCCAAAGCCAGACATTTAACCAACTGAGCTACACAGGCACCCCAAGTTTGTAATTATTTCAAAAGAATACAGAGAAATAGAAATGTGTATACAAGATAACTATGATTTGCTTGCTTGTTTCCTAAAAGAAGGTAAATTTAATATATAATGTTCTTTTATGTGCTGATAAAGTTAAATATATCTTAAAGATAAAAAACTTTAATCATTTATGTGCATAGTCACGTATCTGTGAATGGCTAAATACATACATGTAAAACTATATGAAGCTTAATACATATGTTTATGAATATATATATATACATCCATATATATACACACATATATATATACAAAATATATGTTTATGAGAGCATAAGTGAAATTAAAAGTTCTGAGAAATTGACATCTGTTTGCTTGTATTTGTAATGCCTTTCTAGACGGTTCTTTTTTGAAGTAAACTGACTTGTATTATTTCTTATAATATTAGCTCAGTATTAATGGATTTATTTATAATGGAAAGTTTATGAATCTTTACTCAAAATTTTATACAAAATATATCAAACATAAAATTATAATATGGTTTTTGTTTCTATAAAATAACCAGATTAGGTTGTGTCCAGACAAGAGGGGTTACAAATACTCTGTTAATTCTCTAAACTTTTTGGAAAACTCCCCAATCTTTTTGACAAAAAGGATTTTTATTTCTTTATAATTAGGATTCAGGGTACCTGGGTTGCTCAGTCGGTTAAATTTCGAACACTTGATTTCAGCTCAGGTCATGATCTCATGGTTTGTGAGTTCAATCCCCTCATGGGGCTCCATGCCTACAGTGTGGAGCTTGCTTGGGATTCTCTCTTTCAAAATAAATTTAAAAAAATAAAATTAAGATTCCAAATTTTGTGTTTCTTATTGTTATTTGTTTGATAATATTATCTAATTTGTATAAGATGTAGGTGAAATAGGGAAAAAGAGAGCCATTCTTTGAATTCTTGCCTTAGGCCCCTAATTTAAGTGGTAAAGTTACCCAGAGATTGGAAATCTCCCAGAGATATAAATGTTTTTATTTATTTTTGAGAAAGAGAGAGAGAGAGAGAGAGAGAGAGAGAGCGCGCATGAGTGGGGGAGGGGAAGAGAGAGAGGGAGACAGAATCCAAAGAAGGCTCCAGGCTCTGAGCTGTCAGCACAGAGCCCAATGCAGGGCTTGAACTCATGAACCACGAGATAATGACCTGAGCAGAAGTTGGACGCTCAACTGAGCCACCCAGGCGCCCCCTGGAAATATCCTGGAGATTTAATGATGGTCTTTAAACAAAAAGGTGATATAATTACAACTGTTTGAGAGACTTAGTCAGCAAATTGTAGCATAAATGGAACACAGAAACACTAGATATAAAATGATAAATCTCTTTATTACCTGTCTATATTATAAATACAAAAAGTGCTAGACAGTTAGGCATGAGCAAGGAGGGATAAAGCAGACACTGACCATAGCCTAGCAGCTACCCCCTGAGAGTTAAGAGCCATAGCTTCAGAACCTCCTCTAAGGGCTAACAGGAAAGGCCTAGCCACAGAGCAGGCTCAAAAGCCACAGAGGACTTCCAAGAGCTGAGCATGTGCACAAAAGATGCAACTTGACCTTACAGTCATAGAAACTTCTCATTAGAAACTCACAAATATACAATTCATAAATATATACAATTATAACAAAACGCACCATGGGCGGTATGTGTGCAGAAGCCAAAATGTCATATAACCACCGTCAATCAAAAATCTCAATCAATATGAGGTTATATTTAAGCTACACACATCTTGAACACTGAATTTGCAAATTTAACAATTTTAGCTTTTTTTTCAAATCAGAATATTATGAGTTAAAGAGACAAACAAGGAATTATATTACCTCCATTCTTCCTTGACATAGAAACCAAAATACATAATAGAGATCTTCAGATGTGTTCACATAGACAGCATCTTCAGTCCAGTTTGCAGAGAGAAAGAAGTAGACATCAACAGCCACTTCACATTTTTCATCTTCAGATCCTTTCAAAGGGATGAAAAATTAAATAATCTTTCACAAAATTAAATTTACATTAAATTAGTAAAGACAGTTGTCAAGGGCGCCTAGGTGGCTCAGTTGGTTAAGCATCCAACTTCAGCTCGGGTCATGACCTCGTGGTTTGTGAGTTTGAGCCCCGCATCAGGCTCTGTGCTGACATCTCAGAGCCTGAAGCCTGCTTCATATTCTGTGTCTCCCTCTCTCTGCCCTTCCCCTGCTTGCACTCTGTCTCTCTCTGTGTCTCAAAAATAAATAAATAAAAATTTAAAAAAGACAGTTGTCAAATCACTTGGTAAGATCAATTTGAGAAAATCTACCACAAAATAAGTTTCTATATGAATAGAATACTAAATTTGAAAAAGACCTAAAGTAGTATAAGGCTGAACTCTAAATGTCAAATAAATTTTTAATTAATGGTTATAAAGATGACTTAATACATACAAATACAATACATTTTGCATAAAAAGTACTTTTATTCTTTATATACATTGTTGCATAAGGAATCATTTGAAAATATATTTGGAAAACATCCTTAAAATATTTATAATAGAAACATCATTAGCATCTCATCACAGCCCTCTCACTGAAAAGAAGGGAGTGTGCTTATGTGAGAGTGTCAGTAGAGATATCGATAAACACATGAATACATATACATATATAATTTAGCTACTTTGAACTCTGTTAAACATACTATCTGTGATACAATAAAAAATGACATTGCAAGAAAGCAAAACAACATGACCTATATTCAAGTGGAAACAGTAAAAACAGATGACCCAGACTTAGAATTATATCAAGATTATAAAATATTTATGATAAATGTGTTGAAGTATCTATAGAAAAAGATTAATATAATTGGTAAACAGAGAATAAGGGAATGAGAGATTTGGAAACAAAATCTAATCAAACAAATAAGATATCCCAGAATTGTGGAGAGAAAGGAACTAATTATGCTAAGCTGAGAACCTATTATTTTTTATTAATGGTGTAATATTCCCAGGTACTGAAACAGTATAGGGGACTGGATATAGTTTCTTTTAAACATAACTAAACCTCCTAGTAAAGGGACCAATAAAATTTATTAGGTAGATAATATTTGCCACAGAATCCTAGTAAGTAGTCCAATTTTAGAATTGCTTATGGTTAACAAACCTAAAATCTATTGTTTGTGAGGCAAGACTTCCCAGAAAATATTATGTAGGCTATGCAACTTACAACTGAATTATAAAGTAGAGATGGTTCACAAGCTGAAATCTTCCTGCCATGTGCAAACTGATTTAGACATCTTATGTATAACTCTGGAAAAGAAGAAGCTAGGAAGCCTTGCAGAACGTTCCAAACATTTTCAACCTTACCAAAGTAATTTAACTGCTAATAACTTTTGACATTATAAAAATTATTACTAAATTAGTCATAAACTAATCAATGCATGAGATTATCAGCAGAACAGCCACACAAGAAGAAAATATTAGTAACTTTCATGATGTCAATAAAAATCATATCTTCAATGTGCTGAGATAAAATGACTCAAATTTGGCTATGCTAGCCTATATAATCAATTGATAAATTTTCCTTTCTATTTTATGAAGGAGTTTACATAGTATTAGATATAACTCTTTATTGAATATTTGGGAGACCTTTGATAAAGACAATCTATTTTCAGTGTTTTTCTTTTTGGAAAGATATTTTAAAACTATTCAATTACTTTAGAGATTATACAAATATTCAGATTTTATATGTATTATTGAATCAGTTTGTCAACTAGTGTTTTTCTATGAATTTATCTATTTCATTTAAGTTGTCCAATTTATAGACACAGAATTTTCTATAATGATGTACCTGATTAAACATTTGGATTTGACTGAAATATCATCCCCTCTTCCTCTTAAAGCCTCAAAAAGGAGGTAATGGAAAATAAAAGTGTTAATTCACAGGGAACGAGAAGGGAGGCAACAGTGAGAAAATATTGTTTTTTGAGCAAGTTTTCAACAAATTTCAAGAAGTTGAAAAGATGGGGGGAATATAGTGAGTAAATTAGCAGAATGGCAATAATCAAAAGTCTAATTACAGGGCATACTTATAAAAAAATCAAACTTGTCTACTTAGCAGAAATCTTAAGATTTTTAGGACATAAAAGTATCTGAGAAAATAGTAGTCTGGCAACAGGGTGATTAGTTGACACAGCTTTTCTCTCAAATCACAAATGCAGACAATTATTCTGACCCATCACTCACCTTCCTGCTGGCCCACAAACAAATATTTGTCAAGGTTTATTCTCAGGGGAAAGAGGATCTTAGAGGCTCCTGCATCAAGGATATCAAGCTCATTAGGATTATCCCATTGAATGGCCAGCTGTCAACTTACAACCCTCTTATAGAGCTGCCACTTATCAGAAACCATGTTTACATGGTTAGCTTCCAATAAGTCTTGTTAGGTGATCGCCATTAAGTATGATCATCCAACATTTGGCAGAAAGATTCCAAATAAGAAATAACAAACCATAATTAAAAATACTTACAGAAACTGAGACACTGAATGGAGGAGAAAAATTTAAAACCAATCAAAACTATAATATTCTTAGAGTTATATAAAAAAGTTATATTGTCTATACAAAAGGCGGAATGTTATGGTAATTTACAACTTTAGACAATAGTAAAAATGTCTAGAAAAGTACAATGTAATAAGAAATAAACACTAGTTCTCATATATTTAATTGAGAGAGTAGATTAGAAAATAGGACAAAACAAAAAGAAATGGAAAAGATAAGAAATTATGAGAAAATGAGACCAATTCTGGGGATGCAATATCAACTTTTTGGACTTAGAGTTACAAAAATAGGAAACAGAAAAGAAGAATTATTAATGCAATAATATAGCGACTACCTAAAAACTGAAAGACAATGCTTCCAAATAAAGGGTTTATCAAGTGCTTACACATGAACAAGAATACAATCATGGGAATGTAAATTGGTACAGGAGGTATATGATCCAGTAAATCCACCTTTGAATATTTATCTAAAGTTAACAAAAATACTAACTTAAAAAGATATATGCATCCCCATGTTCATGAAGAATTATTTACAATAGCCAAGGCATGGAAGCAATCTAAGTGCCCATCAGTGGATGAATGGATAAACATGTGTGTGCATGCACAAACACAGTCAGACATAAAAAAGAAGAAAATTGTTCCGTTTGCAATAACATAGATGGTACTTAAGGGTATTGTGCTAAGTGAAATAAGTCAGACAGAGAAAGATAAATACAGTATAATTTCACTTATATGTGGAATCTAAAAGGGGAAACAAACAAACAAACAACCTCATAGATGCAGAGAAGAGATTGGTGGTTGTCAGAAGAGGGATGGGTGAAACAGGTGATGGTGATCAAAAGGTACAAACCGCCACTTAAAAAATAAATAAGTCCTGGAGATGCAATTAATGTACTGCATGGTGACTATAGCTAACAATACTGTATTGTATATTTGAAAGTTGCTAAGAGAGTAAATCTTGTAAATTCTCATCACAAGAAAAAAAAATGTAACTGTGTATTGCAATGGATATTAACTAGACTTCCTGTGGTGACTGTTTTTGCAATATATACAAATATAGAATCATTATGTTCTATATCTTAAACTAATATAGGGTTAAATGGCAATTATATCTCACTTATAAAAATTTATAATTCGCAACATAAGTCCCAACATAATGAAATTTCAGAACACTGGGGCAAAGAACATAGAAAAAAGCTTCCAGGGAGATAATTACAAGATGGATATAAAAAAAATCAGAGGCTCAGTCAGTTAAGCATCTGACTTGGTTTCACTTCAGGTTATGATCTCATGGATCATGAGTTTAAGTCCTGTGTGGGGCTGTCAGTGAAGAGCCTATTTGGGATTCTTTCTCTCTCCCTCTCTGCCCATCCCCCATTCCTTTGTGTGTGCTCTCTCTCTTTCTCCCTTTCTTTCAAAATATTTAAAAAGTATTTAAAAAATCAAAAGGTGGCTTAGTGTATACACAATTTCACACTACTGGATGCCTTCCTTTCTTTTCCCTGTGTCATATATCTCATAGATTGTCATATAAGTACTAGGAGTATTATATAATCATTTCTGTATCTGTGTCATTCTTTTCCTCAGATGGCCGTTGGTTCCAATTATAATTTTGCACATATATTACTTAGTATGTGGATGAGAAGCGTGTGTGATGGGAAAACTAAATCAAAAAGTATAAACGTTTGTAATATTGATGGATATTGCAAAATTACCTTGCTCAGCTTTTATAGTGATTTTACATTTCACAAGCAATGCATAAAATCACTCAAATTTTTTGCCAGATTTATTTACAATTGAAAAAGTATCTACCTATTGTTTTTAAAATTTGCTTTGTTCTCTTTATGAGTAACGCTGAACACTCTCTCATACATTTAGGAATACTTTCTATGCCTCTGAACAGTTTTTGTTTATTTGACTGCTTCTACGATGTCTTTCACAAACAGACATTTTTGCTTGTATTGTAATCAAGTGACCAGTTTTTCTTTCTGGCAACTATATTTTGATTGGTAGCTATAAAAGGTCTTCCCCATCCAAATTTAAAAAGTAATTCTCCAACATTTTTCTGATATTTTTATCATTAAAATCTTTATATTTAAAACTTTATTGGTATGAATTTAACTCAGGGTATGCTTAGTAAGATATAAATCAGACTTTTTTTTCCAGATGATTATCAAGTTGTTCAACCCCAATTATTCAGTAATTCTTATTTAGCCTAATGATTGAGATGGAAATTTTATTAGATGTTAATTTTTCTTCATGAGTTGAATTTATATTTGAACATTGTATTTTGCATATTTTTGACTAACAGTGCAATTGTACAATGTTCTTCATTAATGAAGCTGTATAATACACTTGACTATTTGGCAGAACGAAATCTCTACCCCACAACCAACATAACGTACTCTTACACAGTATGCATGGCATTATTTAGTTAGTTTTCCAGGCAGACTTTAATAAATAAAACAAACACAAGAACATTGTTGTTATTTTATTGAAATCTTAATAAATATGTGAATAATATGAAGAGCTGAAATCTTTAATACATTAGGTCTCCTTTCCAACAGCATGGTATATTTTTAGAATTTCTTTTAGATTTTGTGTCTTTGTAACTATACTGTGGCAATATACAAAGTTTTCTTAATGTAGAACTTACATAACATTTTTGTTAATTTTAGTCCTGGGTATTTTCATATTTTCACTGCTGTTTACAGGAAATTGTTTTTCCAATTAAATCTTTTAATAGTTCTTATCTATATGTGAAAGCCACTTATTTTTATTTAATAATTAATTAACATAATCCTGTTACTGTACAATTTTTTTACAAGAGATATAAGTGAAAAGTACTAAAATACATTTGGTTTTTAACACTCAGATTTCTTTTTTAAATCTTGAATTAAGGCCTGAAATTATTAAATGGAAATAGAAATAACAGCAGGTATTTAACAAAAGACTTGAAAGTGGAGCAGTGTGGTAGGAAAAAGTACTTTTGATCAAGATTGCTTTGGAGATTCAGTATTTGCCATTCTCCCAACAATCATTACAAAATATAAAAGTCATTTAAATGAGCAGATTATTAATTATTACAATATTTTATACCAGAAATAAGAGCCACTACTTGTAAAGAAAAAAGGGGGAATTTGAAGTACATATTGGTTTGCCATACCAATTCACATCACGGCACTCGTTATTGACTTAGAAAAAAAATACTTCACTATCACATATTAAATGTTGTAAATGTGTTTTAAATTTGGTGAACTAAGCTGCAATGATCACAAGCTTTAAAAAAGAAAGGTATTCAGAGAACTTCTCTCTTCATTTTTGCTATGATTTCTTCTTTTCTTAACCATAATTCATATTATCTTATTTCACTTCACAACTCATTATCCACTCTGTCAGTATCTCCTTTTCTCAAACCTAATAACACACATAATGAACATAGATGATGACATTGAAAAGAAACAGTGCATGTCAGCTCTTTCTCAAGTTGTGCACTGTAGACCAATTGTCCTTGAAGGGGCTTCTTCTAATTAATTATCATCCCTTCTTTGTAGAGCAATCATATTGGCAAGAATTGATTGGGCGTGTAAGACACTTCATTGAGTTGGTAGAAAAATCTCTTAATTAAAATAATTTTACTACTGGTAAAATTAATGCACCCCGTGCAAATTTACCAGCTTGATTTTAATGTTCCTCTTCAATTATATTTTATGAGAAGAGAAGGAAATGAGATCTTAATAGAAACAAGCAGAACAAAATAAGTATTGCATAAAATGTAATTATATTTACATACTTTTTAAAATTTATCCTAACTTCTTTTTTGTTTTGAAAACTTGACTGGGAGAAGTTGCTTGTTGAATCTTTGTACTGACATTAAAAAGGAATTGGGATAGCTCTACTTATTTATTGACTATTGACTTTCATCACACTGGCTTCTTTAGCTTGGACAGCCCAAGTAATTTAGATTCTCAGATGTGGAAGACACATACTTCATCTTTTTTGTAATAATTAGCTATGTTCATTAAGTTCTGAACATAGTTCCATGAAAAGATGACTAAATACACTTATATTACCTTGATGATAATTGCTCAAAGTTGATTTATGCATGAACAATTTTGACTTCATATTACCCCCATGTCTTAAAAGTGTATTTGTTTTATTTTAAAGTAAACTTAGTTTACTTTGTCATTCATAAAAGTATGTTTACTCAGAGATGATTTATCCACAAACCATTTGATTTCTTATTACTCCTCCTATTTTTCCTAAAAAATATATTTGCTATTTTATTTTTGTGAATATGTTCCCTGTAGCCATTTTTAGTTCCAAAGAATTTTAATGTTTAAAATAAATTAAGTGTACACATGCATTATTCCTACTTTGAGACAAAGAAAAATAGAGTATAAAAATGATGCAGGCACTGAAGTCCATGAACTGATTTGGCTTTAACAGCAGATTATGTTTCTCATTCTGTACATTAGAACATTTGGGGAGGCTTTAAAGATCTCCTATGTCCACTTCACCACAATTCCACTTTGATTGTTCTGTAATGGAAGTCCAGCAGTAGTAGATTTTGAAAGTTCCTTAGGTGATTGATTATATTATGTGCTCAAGGTTTAAAACCACTGAGCTAACATACTGCCTAAATAGTCCTGAGACCAGCTCCATCAAGTAACTTCTCTAACCTAAGTGGTTGTTTGTTTTGTGTTTGTTTGCTCTTGTTTGTTTTGTGTCATTTTTAAAATAGTATTCGTAACACAACCTCCGAAGTTCCTTTTAGCACTAACATAAAATAATCAACAAGTCATTGCTCTCTTCTACCACTTTTGGTCTTACGTGTGATTTGCTTAATGAACCGATAACTATTTTTGTCATTAGGGGTTGTTAACTCTCCAGAATATCATTTTATGAGCATCATGAAATAAATTATCATGTCTACTGTTTAAAAAGCTAATTGTTAGTTTACTTCAACACTGTTTTAATGTAATAGTAGTGTTGTAAGTGCAGCTGCTGTCAGTTGAATAAAATAAGCCATTAGTTGAGAACAGATATATCAAATCTACTGATTTTCTGATTGTTGGCAAACTATCATGCCAAAATATCATTGACAGAGGAGTCTTTAAAAGATTTAACTGAAGTGTCATACAGTTTTAAGAATGTGGATCAATTTGCATGAATTAAGTCAAATAATATACAAAGTATAACCATAGAACTGAAAATTATGTTTATCAAAACAGATTTTGAAACAAGAACTGCCATTGTATAAAATAATTAGAAACATATTTGATAAAATATGTGTTGGAATTATTTCATTTCAAGTGTGAAAGCCAGAAATCTCACATTCCTTTTGATACCTCTGTCACTTGCTCTCTGTATTCAATCCATAAACAAGAACTTCCATGTATTTCAATCTTCAATCCCCTCACAATATGACTGCTCTACAACTATCAATTTCCTTGTCTTGAATCTATTTCTACACTTGATCATTTTTTTAAATGTGTCAAACTCTACAGTGATTTTTTTTTTAATTTTTTAACCTTTAATCATTTTGGAAAGACAGAGAGACAAAAGTGTGAGCAGAGGAGGAGCAAAGAGAGAAGGAGACACAGAATCCAAGCAGGCTCCATGCTCTGAGCTGTCAGCACAAAGCTCGACACGGGACTCCAACTCACAGACCGTGAGATCATGACCTGAGTAGAAGTCAGACTCTCAACCCACTGAGCCACCCAGGCGCCACTCTACACTGATTTCTTATGCCTTTTAGAATAAAAATACAAATATTTAACCCAACATTTTAGTTCTGGCATTGCGCTCTCCCCAAGTCTTATCTCTACTCTTGTTCTCAGAGTTCCAGCCAGGTCTTCAAAGGATTCATCTCTTCTAACTTAGCAGAGGTTTTTGTTGTTGTTGTTGTTGTATTTTTGTTTGTTTTGTTTTGTTTTGTTTTGTTTTTTGTTATTTAACCCACTTTTTAGGGGGTATGTTTGACATATAAAAAGTTGCAGATATTTAACGTATACAACTGCATGTCTTTGTAGTTACAGATAGATCTGTGAAACTATAATCAAAATCAATTGTCATAAACTTATCCATCACCTCTAGAACTTTCTTCCCACCCCAATTTTTTGTTGCTTACTTTGTTTCTTTTTTTCCTTTTGTGATAGGATAATTTAATGTAAGATCTACCCTCCTAGCAAAATTTTAAATACATAACATAGTATTGTTAATCATAGGCCCTATGTTGTACAGTAAATTTCCAAAACTGCTTTATCTTGCATAACTGAAACTTTATATTCTTTGAAACTTAGTGTTTTAATTTTTTTTTCAACGTTTTTTATTTATTTTTGGGACAGAGAGAGACAGAGCATGAACGGGGGAGGGGCAGAGAGAGAGGGAGACACAGAATCGGAAACAGGCTCCAGGCTCCGAGCCATCAGCCCAGAGCCTGACGCGGGGCTCGAACTCACGGACCGCGAGATCGTGACCTGGCTGAAGTCGGACGCTTAACCGACTGCGCCACCCTGGTGTCCCGAAACTTAGTGTTTTAAAAATATAATTCCCTCAATCTAAAATGCACTCTTCTCCAACTTCTCTACCCTGGGCTCATTCTCTGTATCTCTGTTCAAGAGGCATTTAATCATGGAAACCTTATCTACCTCCCAAGTTACTCTTCCAATTGCCCATGTATTTTTCTCTTTTTTTTTTCCTTTGGTTATAGGCTTTCATGAGAGGCTATTTCTTTCTATAGGAACATTTTATTTCAGTTTATAATAACATACTTATCACTGTATGTACCCAATAATTCCCCTCCAAAAAATAGATCTACAAGAGTAAGGAATAGCTCTAGTTTCCTTCATGACTGTGTATCTGTGCACCAAGCAGAATTCCTGGAATGTAGTTGGTATTAGGCATATGTCTATTATAGGAACAAATCAGAGAGCTCAATTACTAAATGCATTTTTATATTATTTTGTGTTTTGAGATATAAAATATTTTATATAATTGAAAAATGAATACTTACCTAATAAATTTTGCAGTGATTCAAGCAAATTAAAAAAAATATTGGATTACCTTTAAATCCCAGTTGCCACACATATTTAGACTGAGGAGGATGAAGGACTTTGTCTTGGCAAATATCATGGCTTATAGTTCCACAGTAGCAGGGGTATAGATGAATTAAGCAAACATTCTTCACAAACCAACATGAGTATCTTATGCACTCTGAAGTACATACATACTAGAAAAGGAAGTAATGCAAAATGATATACACCCTATTGAAATATGTTTTATAAGTATTTTGCTTATAAAATATACAGCTAATTTCCAAAAGTACCAATTAAAGTTTATAAGACATACCTTTTATACAACTTTTTGCTTATTTCTTCTATTCTTTTAAATTCTCTTTCTGTACCATCTTCATCATTTTCATGTTCAAAATACCTATGTTATATTCTTTTGGCTGGATTGACTCATTCCTCAATCTACAACAGTCCCTTACCCTCCGTTTCCTGGAATGTGTGTGTGTGTGTATATACACGTCACATATATGTCTCCTAGCTGTGTGTTAGCCTGAGATTTCGTACTGTTGAGCGCACATCCAGAGGGTGGGGCAGACACCATGACCATCCGGGGATCCCACTGTGGCCAGGAGTCGTCCCTGACCAGAAGGGCACCATGAGGGACTCTGACCAAATGCCAGGGGTCAAATGGATTCAAAACAGTTGTGCCAACTACTCTGCCCTGACCCCAGAGCTTCGTACGTGACCCAGTGCATGCCCCACCCTAGAGCTGCCCTTCCAACGACTGTCTCTGACAGAGCCTCAGGGTCTGGGGCATCAGGCCAGTCAGTGCCTCTGGAGAATCCCAGGACTGGTCCCCTAACCGAAGGCACGTCACAGTGCCAAGAGATGCCCCACTTAGCACTCACACCTTGTCCAGAAGGAAACCAACTGGCAGAAAGAGCATAGTGATTATCTATTTTCTGAGATCTACCTGTTCAGCTACCACACAGACCTAAGTTAACTGGGCCTTTTCTCTGAAGACGACAATTTCTGTGGCATACGCATATGTATAGATGTATGTTACACTTTAAAAGTAACTATGGTATTAAGAGACACACTATTTAAAGCACACATTAACCAACAGGATTAACACAATGAATTGCCAAAGTACTGTTTGAATTTGCTGGGTTTTTAAATTTTTTAATATAATTTGAAAATATTTTAATATAAATAAAGCACATTTTCCAATAATATGATTTGTCTATGGTAATCCCTAGTATCTTCTGAGACAATTCATATCTGGTTACATCCACAATGAAATTAATAAAATTTAAACAATTTCAAGTCACACTCAAGTCATCATTAAGTTTTTTTTGTTTTTTTTTTTTTTTCAACGTTTATTTATTTTTGGGACAGAGAGAGACAGAGCATGAACGGGGGAGGGGCAGAGAGAGAGGGAGACACAGAATCGGAAACAGGCTCCAGGCTCCGAGCCATCAGCCCAGAGCCCGACGCGGGGCTCGAACTCACGGACCGCGAGATCGTGACCTGGCTGAAGTCGGACGCTTAACCGACTGCGCCACCCAGGCGCCCCAAGTCATCATTAAGTTTTAATACATGCTACTTTACTGAGGTTTTACAATGAGATATATCAATAAGACAAATGAAAGCCCTGGAGGCAGACTATTATATATTCTGTTTAGAGCATACCCTAGTTTAATTGCTACTTCTCCAGACTTTCAATGAGCAAATCCCCATAAATTGGCAAAGGGAAGAACAGCTAAGTCATGGAGCACAAAGAATCATAAACATCTGTAATTTCCTTTATGCAATTACTACACTATATTCTCTTTGTATTCATGGTTTCAAGTCATGATGACATTTTACCTGGATTTACAATACAATTTCCTAATAGCTAGACAAAGTGTGAATCTTAAAGTATAAGTCTCTATAATGATTAATAAATGGGCATGTCACTAACTGAAATCAACACTAAAAATGAGAAATAATAACATGGAAACATTAATTAAGGAAAAGTAGTCATTCTGAATTCGCATGGACATGGCTACTAATATAATACTCACTGCCTATTAAAATACTATTTTCTTAATTCTCATAAATTTAAATAGATATATAATTTAATGATTCAGAAAATTTGTATGACCAAATCAGTGTTTTTGTAAAACTCAGTTACTCTAAAATAACCTCTCTTTTACATTGAAGTTAATTTCCACTAGAATGAATGGTTCTTTCTGACGTTATCTAAAATTCCACAATAAGCTCAGATGACATGGTGATATTAATTTTTCTCATCAATTTTATTTGGTCTCATGAGCATTAAAAAACGTTCACATGGAAATGCTCACTTATTTTATTTTTTAATCTCCCCAAATTAACACGAGGAATTAATGCTTTAAAAATAATCCTTGGGTTTTTTTAAATATATATTTTTAATGTTTATGTATGAGAGGGAGAGACAAAGGGTGAGCAGAAGAGGGGCAGGGAGAGGGGACACAGAACCTGAAGCAGACTCCAGGCTCCAAGCTATCAGTGCAGAGCTGGACACGGGGCTTGAACCCACAAACTGTGAGATCATGACCTAAGCTGAAGCCAGGTGCTCAACAAACTGAGCCACCCTGCTGCCCCAATAATTCTTAGTTTTAATACTCCCTTTCATTGAATTCATGTATAAAGTAACAAATATGTGTTAGAAAAACCTTTGGCAGTCTGGAAATAGATTTCAACAATTATACGTTTCCAACTTCATCTATGAAATAGAAACATGACTATTTCATATAAAATGGCTTAATGTGTTGTGTTAGAGTAGATTTAGGGTGACCAATTCAACTGTTTACCTGGGACTTTACTTTTTTAGCACTGGAATTCCTGTGTCTAGTGAAGGCACTCAGTCCTATGCAAACTGGAATGGTTAGTTGCCCTAAATGGATTATATATTCAAAGTATTATTCCTGAGATAAAGGTGAATGAGGAACAGAGCTACAGCTGGCATGTGATGAGTGAAATTATCTTCTGTTGGTTTAGGCCTCTGAAATGTGTGTGTGTGTATGTACCTGTGGGGGTTAATTACCACAGCATACTCTCCCTAACACACGTATCAAAAGTTTCCTCCAGGGGCGCCTGGGTGGCTCAGTCGGTTAAGCGTCCAACTTCGGCTCAGGTCACGATCTCGCGGTCCCGTGAGTTCGAGCCCCGCATCGGGCTCTGGGCTGATGGCTCAGAGCCTGGAGCCTGCTTCCAATTCTGTGTCTCCCTCTCTCTCTGCCCCTCCCCCGTTCATGCTCTGTCTCTCTCTGTCTCAGAAATAAATAAAACGTTAAAAAAATTTAAAAAAAGTTTCCTCCATATAGAGGTGAGACTAAACTCCTTTTCTGAGAATTTTTCAAATTTGAAATATCCATCACTTGTATTAAATTGGCCCTTATCCTACAAAATATATAGCTCATATTTCTCTAAGAAAATTAATATTACATTTATTGGAGTAAACAGTAGGTGTTTGTAAATTGCTAACAAAATATATAGAGAAAATTGCAGTGTCAATTTACCCTGTACTTGACTGCCCAGTTTATATATAAAAATTGAAAACAGCAAAAAAAATCAGCATTTGCACTATTTCTTTTGAAAGTGAGTGGGGTACCACGGGCGGGGATATACAGACATGCATCTGGAAATAAACTTCTATCTTATTGTTGACAGTGAACTAATTAACTGGCACATATTAGAAAACTAAACTTGAACTGACTTTGAACTTCAATAAGCTTGTGAGAGCATAATTTTGGTAAGCAAACAGTGAAATTAAAACAATCATGAAATAGTTTCATATGACAGTAAAACGAAGCAAGAGAATCAAGGGAATTGTCCATAAAAAGAAAAACAATCTCTTTTTTTGCATCCCATGTCAGTATATGTTATATCAGAAAGGAGCAAATTTTGCAGTACCAAAGTTTTGTGACTTTTATTTGACTGGCACAAAATACATATTCATAGCAATTTTATAATCCTAACCAAATGATTTAACATCTCATATATCAAATGTATTTGATGATGCTTTCCTTAAGGCTTTTCTTTTTTTTATAAAGGGAGACTGATCTTGACTGATAGTAAGAAGCTTTAAAAACAACTGTAGATGTTGATTTCTTATTTTAAGAGCCACATTTCTTGGGCAAGATAATGATTTCTCTTAGATGCTTTGCTTCTCTTGCTGTATTATCTTAAACTTCTCTCTTTCAAAGAAACCATATCCCTAAATTATGCCTTATACCTATGACTGCAACATCTGTAATCCTTGATGATTCTATGTATATTTATTTTAGGCATTTACCAATTTCTATAAACTGTATAAGAATATGTAGACATGTTTTTCTTTTATATAATAAAAGATACTAATAATAGGGATAAGGGATACTCCACCTTTCTCTTTTGCTCTGTGTGTGTGTGTGTGTGTGTGTGTGTGTGTGTGTGTGTGTGTAAGGGGGAGGAGAAGTGAGTGTGTGAGTAAGGTGAAAGTGTAGAGTGATAAACACATATATTAAAGAAAATCTCAAAGAAAAATCTCAAATGAACAAAGATAAAACTTAGCAGAAGAAAAGAAATAATAGATTATAGCAAAAACAAATGACACAGAAAATAGGAAAATAATAAAAAGATGAACAAAACTAAGATTTGATTTCATGAAATGATAACCAAATTGACAAATGTTTAGCTAGACCAAACAAGGGGGGGGGGGAAAGGAGTTCCAAATATATTAAATTATAAATGAAAAATAAGTTATTACAACTTATACCATACAAATAAAAAAGATCATAAGAGACTATTATGGGTAATTATGTGTAAACAAATTGAACAGTATAAAAGAAATGGATAAATACCTAGAAACATATAATTAAACAAGACTGAATCATAAAGAAATGAAAAATTTGAACAGAAAAAAAACAGAAGAGTAATCAAAAACCTCCCAAAAAAGAATTTACCAGGACCAGATGGTTTCACTGGTAAATTTAACATTTAAATAACTAATACCAATCCTTCTCAAACTCTTCTCAAAAATAAAGAGAAGGAAATGCTCTAAATTCATTTTATGAGGCCAGCATTACCCTCATACCAAAACTAGACTAAGACACTGTAAGAAAACTACAGGCCAATATCCTAGTGAATATAAGTGCAAAAATTCTAAACAAAATATTAGCAAATTCAACAGCACATTAAAAGATAATACATTGAGTAAAATTCATGTTTGGTTATAAGGATGGCTCAATGTATGTAAATCAATAAATGTGATGTACCGCATGAATAAAATGCAAGATAAAAATCATATGGTGATCTCAACAGATTCATGAGAGGCATTTGACAAATTCGACATCCATTTATGACAAAAACTCTCAAAAAAGTGGGTATAGAGGAAATGTATCTCAACATAATAAAGATCATACATGACAAACACACAGCTAACATCATACTCCATGGTAGAAGTTTGCAAGAATTTCCTGTAAGATCGGGAGCAAGGCAAGGGTTTCTAATCTCACCACTGTCATTTAACATACTACTGGCAGTCCTAGCCAGATAAATCAGATAATAACAAGAAATAAGTGTCCATTACAGCATTATTCACAAAAGGCAAGATATGGAAATATATCTCTATTTTATTTATTTATTTTTATTTTTTTTAATGTTTGTTTATTTTTGAGAGAGAGAGAGAGAGAGAGAGAGAGAGAGAGCACAATTGGGAGAGGGTCAGAAAAAGAAGGAAACACAGAATCAAAGCAGGCTCCAGGCTCTGAGCTGTCAGCACAGATTCCCACGCCGGACTCAAATTCATGAACTGTGAGATCATGACCAGAGCCAAAGTCAGACGCTTAACTTACTGAGCCACCTAGGCACCTCTGGAAATGTATCTATTGATCAGTGAGTGTTTTTATATTATAATGTGTAAGACGTATATTATATAATGTGAGTATATAATTCAGTCATACCAGGAGAAAATTCTTCCATTTCAGAAAACATGAACTTTTATAGCATTATGTTAAGTGAAATAAGTCAGACAGAGAAAGGCAAATACTATAGGATCTCACTTGTGTAGAATTTACAAACAAACAAACCAACCAATAGAAAACTCATAGGAAGAGCAGATTGGTGTTGTTTTGGGAGGTGGGGGGAAATGGGCAAAAGTTGTCAAAGAGAAAAAACTTCCAGTTATAAGACGAATAAATTCTTGTGTATTTGAAAGTTGCTAAGAGAGTAAATGTTGTAAGTTTTTACCATACATACCCAAAAATATTGTAACTACATGAGATTGATGGTTGTGTTAACAAACCTCATTGTGGCAACTGTTTTACAACATACATTTGTATCAAATCATTATATTGTACACAAACTTATGTAATGTTATAGGTCAATTATATCCCAATAAAGCTGTGAGAAAAAACTATGCCTAGGTGTATTTTACTATTTGGGAGTAAATAAAATATTAAATTTATATAGAATATATAAATATATATAAATAATATATGAACACATATATATAATGCATAATATAAATTTGTTTATATTATAAATATATAAATATATAACATATATTATAAAATACATAATACATTATTAAATAAATATATATTATCTATATAAACATATATTTATATATTTATATAATAAACAAAATTATTTTTATAAATATAAATACACTTAATATAAATATTTATGTGTAAGTATATAATAATATATTATCTAGAAAATAAATCATCTTTAAGTATTAATGTGTTTATGTAGCAGGAGACATGCATCCCATCAATTTTTGGCTTTTTACATTTTTTTTTAGGTTTTTATTTTAATTACAGTTAGCTAACATACACTGTTATATTACCTTCAGATGTACAATAGAGTGATTCAACAACTGCATACATCACCCAGTGCTCATCAAGAAAAGTGCACTCCTTCCTTATTCCCCCTCACCTATTTAACTCATTCCCCACCCCCTCCTTTCTGGTAACCATGTTTGTTCCCTACAATTAAGAGTCTGTTTCTTGATTTGTCTCTCTCTCTCTCTTTTTCCTCCTTTTCTCATTTGTTTTCTTTCTTAAATCCCACATATATGAGTGAAATCATATGGTATTTGTCTTTCTCCTACTGACACATTTTGCTTAGAATTATACTTTCTAGCTCCATTCAGGTCATTGCAAATGGCAAGATTTCATTCTTTATTATGGCTGGATAATATTCCATATGTATCTCCGACATCTTCTTTATATCCATTCATCAGTTGACAGACACTTGATCTGCTTCCATATCTTGACTATTGTAAATAATGCTTCTATAAACATAGGAGTGCATGTATCTATTTCTATTAGTGTCTTTGTATTCTTTGGGTAAATACCCAGTAGTGCAATTACTGGATCATAGTGTACTTCTGTTTTTAACTTTTTGAGGAACCTCCATACTGTTTTCCCCAGGGGCTGCACCAGCTTGCTTTCCACAATGCAAGAGAATTCCCCTTTCTCCACATCCTCACCAACATCTGTTTGAATTAGTATTTTTGCATTCTTTGGGTAAATACCTAGTAGTACAATTGCTGGACCATAGGGTAGTTTTATTTTCTACTTTTTGAGGAACCTCCACAGTGCTTTCCAGAGTGGTTCTACCAGTTTGCATTCCTACCAATAGTGCAATGGGGTTCCCTTTTCTCCATATTCTCACCAACATCTGTTGTTTCTTATGTTGTTGATTTTAGCCATTCTGACAGGTGTGAGATTACATCTTACTGTAGTTTAGATTTGAATTTCATTGATGGTAAGTGATGATGAACATCTTTTCACGTATCTGTTCACCATCTGGATGTGTTTTTTTGGATAAATGGCTGTTCATGTCTTCTGCTTATATTTTAATTGAATTATTTCTGGCGGGGGTGTTCAGTTTTATAAGTTCTTTATGTATTTTTGATACTGACCCTTTATCAAATGTATCATTTGCAAATATCTTCTCCCATTCCATAGGCTGCCTTTTAGTTCTGTTGATCGTTTCCTTTGTTATGCAGAAGCTTTTTATCTTGATGAGGTCTCAAAAGTTCATGTTTGATTTTGTTTCCCTTGAATCTAGAGACATGTCTAGTAAGAAGATGCTACAGCCAATGTCAAAAGAGGTTGCTGCCTATGTTCTCTTCTAGGATTTTGACGGTTTCCTGTCTCACATTTAGGTCTTTCACCCATTTTTAGTTTATTTTTGCAGATGGTGTAATTGGTACAGGTTCATTCTTCTGCAGGTTGCTGTCCAGTTTTCCCAACGCCATTTGTTGAAAAGACTCTCCTTTTCCATTGGATATTCTTTTCTGCTTTGTTGAAGATTAGTTGACCATATAGTTGCAGGTCCATTTCTGGGTTTTCTATTTTGTTCCATTGATCTATGTGCTAGTACTATACTGTCTTGATGACACAGCTTTGTAATATAGCTTGAAATCTGCAATTATACCTCCAGCTTTGCTTTTCTTTTTCATGTTTGCTTTGTCTATTCAAGGTCTTTTGTGGTTCCAAACAAATTGTAGGATTATTTGTTCTAGCTTTGTGGAAAATGCCAGTAGTATTTTGATTACGGATTGTATTAAATGTGTAGATTGCTTTGGGTAGTGTAGACATTTTAACATTTGGTCTTCTGACCCATGAGCATGGGATGTCTCTCCATTTCTTTGTGACATCTTCAATTTCTTTCATCAGTGGTGTATAGTTTCAGAGTACAGGTCTTTCACCTTTTTGGTTAGGTTTATTCCTAGGTATCTTAAAATTTTGGAGAAGTTTTCAATGGAATTGTTTTCTTAATTTCTTTCTGCTGCTTAATTGTTGATGTATAAAAATGCAATGGGTTTGCATAGATTTATTTTTGTATCCTGCAACTTTACTGAATTCCTGTATCAGTTCTAGCATCTTTCTAGTGTTTGGGTTTTATAAATATAGTATCGTCATCTAAAAATACTGAAAGTTTTACTGTTTCCTTACTAATTTGAATGTCTTTTATTTCTTTTTGTTGTCTGATTGCTGTAGTTAGGGCTTGAATAAAAGTGGAGAGAGTGACATCCTTGTCTTGTCCTTGACCTTAGAGGAAAAGTTGTCAGTTTTTTCCCAGTAAGGATGATGTTAGCCTGGGTTTTTCATTTATGGCCTTTATTATTTTGAGGTATGTTAACTCTCTACCTACTTGTTGAGGGTTTTTACCAAGCAGGGATGTTGTACTTTGTCAAATGCTTTTTCTAAATATATTGTGAAGATGATATGTTTGTTAACCTTTGTTTTCTTAAAGTAATGTATCACGTTAATTGATTTGTGAATATTGAACCACCCTTGCAATCCAGGTATAAACCCCACTTGATCATGATGAATGTTTTTTTCTAATGTATTGTTGAATTTGGTTTGCTAGTATTTTTGGAAGATTTTTGCATCATGTTCATCAAGGATATTGGCCTGTAGTTCTCTTTTTCAGTGTTGTCTTTATCTGGTTTTGGCATTAGGTAATGTTGGTCTCACAGAATGAATTTGGAAGTTTTGCTTACTTTTCTATTTTTTTGGAATAATTTGAGAAGAATACATATTAACTTTGTTCAAATGTTTGGTAGAATTCACCTGTGAGGCCATCTGGTTTTTGTTGAGTTTTTTGGTTCAATTTCTTTGCTAGTTATCAGTCTATTCAAATATTCTATTTCTTTCTATTTCAGTTTTGGTAGTTTATATTTCTAGGAAATTATCTATTTCTTCTAGGTCGTGCTATTTGTTGCCATACAGTTTTTCATATTCCCTTATGATTGTTTGTATTTTTGTGGTGTTGGTTGTTATTTCTCCTTTCTCATTTGTGATTTTATTCATTTTAGTCTTATTTTTTTCTTGATAAGTCTGGCTAGAAGTTTATCAATGTTATTGATTTTTTCAAAGAACCAGCTCCTGGTTTCACTGATCTGTTTTACTGTATTTTTTTAGATTCTATATCATTTATTTATGTGCTAATCTTCATTATTTCCTTCCTTCTGCTGCTTTTAGGCTCTGTTTATTGTTCTCTTCCTAGCTCCTTTAGGTATAATGTTGGGTTGTTTGAGATTTTTCATGCTTGAGGTAGGCCTGTATTGTTTTAAACTTCTCTCTTAGGACCACTTTTGTGGCATCCCAAAGGTTTTGTGTTTTCATTTTCATTTCTTTTCATGTATTTTAATTTCTGCTTTTATTTCCTGGTTGATTCATTCATTGCTTACTAATCTGTTCTTTAACCTCCATGTATTTGTGGTCTTTCAAGATTTTACTTGTGTTTGACTTGTAGTTTCATAGCACTGTGGTCCAGAATAGATATATAGTATGACATCAATCTTCTTGAATTTGTTGAATCATGTTTTGTGGGCTAATATGTTATCTATTCTGGAGAATGTTCTGTGTGCACTTGAAAAGAATGTGTATTATGCTCTTTTAAAATGGAATGTTTTGAATATATCAGATCCATCTCCTCCTGTGTGTCATTCAAAACCATTCCTTCCTTGTTGATTATTAGTTAGATATATCCATTGATGACAGTGGAGTGTGTAAAAGTCCTTTAATATCACTATATTATTGTCAATAGTTTCTTTGTTATTTACTGTTTTATGTATTTGTGATCTCCTATTTAGATGTATAATTATTGTTGTAGCTTCTTTTTGGATTGTCCTCTTTTTTATTATATAATGTCTTCCTTTGTGTTACAGTCTCTGTTTTAAACTTATTTTGTCTGATATAAATATTGCTACTCTTTCTTTTGACATTCATTTGCATGATGAATATTTCTCTGTCCCCTCACTTTCAAACTGTAGGTGTCTTAAGTCTAAAATGAGTCTCTTGTAGGCAGCATATAGAGGGGTTGTATTCTTTCTTAATCCATTATGTTAACCTATGTATTTAGATTGGAATGTTAAGTCCATCTATATTCAAAGTAATTACCGATAGACATATTTATTGCCATTTTATTTGTTTTGTGGTTGTTTCTGGAGATTTTCTCTGATCCTTGTCTTCTCTTTCATGGTTTGCTGATTTTCCTTAGTAATATATTGGATTTCTTTCTCTTTATTCTTGCATAGTTATTAGTGGTTTTTGATTTCTGGCTTGTATATAACCTCTTCTACATTATAGCAGCCTATGTTAAATTGATGGCCATTTAAGTTTGAACCCAGTCTCTCTCCTCTCCTCTCCACATATTAGGTATATGTTGTCATAATTTATATCCTTTTTATTTTGTGAGTTACTTGACTGATTTTTTACAGAAATATTCATTTTTACTTCTTTGGTATTTCCTAAATTTATACTGTCACTTTCCACTCAAATTTATACTGTCTCTCCTTTACACTCATAGAGTCCCCTTTAATATTTCTCACAAGGCAGCTTTAGTGGCCATGAACTACTTTAGTTTTTGTTTGCCTGGGAAACTCATTATCTCTCCTTATATTCTGAAACATAGCCTTGCTGGATGGAATCTTCTCGGTGGAAGATTTTTCTCATTCAACACTTTGAATATATCATGACACTTCCTTCTGACTTGGAAAGTTTCTGCTGAAATATTCCCTGCTAGCCTTATGGGTTTTCCCTGCTTTGTTACTCTCTTGGTTACTGCTTTTAAAATATTTTCTTCATTACTATGTTTTGCTAATTTAGTTACAATATGTCTTGAAGTGGATCTGCTTTCATTCATTTTGGGGGATTTTCTGTGCCTCCTGGATCTGGATATCTGTTTCCTTCCCCAGATTGGGGAAGTTCTCAGCTATTATTTTTTCAAATAAATCTTCTGTTCCCTTTTCTCTTTCATCCTTTTCTGGGATTCCCGTAATACAAATGTTACTATGTTTTATGGAGTCACTGAGTTCCTTAAGTCTAGTCTTGTTTTGCATAATTATTTCTTCTCTCTTCTGTTCAGCTTGATTACTTTCCATTATCCTGTCTTTTAGGTCATAAATTCATTCCTCTGTTTCTTCAAGGATTCCATCAAGCATGTGTCTGATTTCATTTTTTGAGCCCTTTATGTCTGTTATAGTATGTCTGTTATATTATTCCTTATCTCTGTGTTAAGTCTCATAAACGTCCTCCACTCTTTTGCAATTCCAGTGACTATATGATCATTGCTTTAAATTCTCTATCAGGTATGTTATTTATATCTGTTTCACTTAGATCTCTGGCCAGGCCTTGTCCTGTTATTTCATTTGAGGTAATTTCCTTTGTCTTCTCATTTTGTCTAAGTCCTGTGCCAGTTTCTCTGTGCTAGAGAAGTCACTCCCTTTCCCGTTCTTGAGGGTGATGGCCTTATGAAGAAGAGGTCCTATAGTGAACTGCTGTGTAGTGCCCCTGTTTCTCAGAGCCAGAGCTTCTGGAAGTGTCTCCAATGTGTGCTGCATGTGCTCTGCTATTTTGCTTAGGTGCTTTATCCTTGAGACCACTCATCTTCAGAACTCTCTTTGCCTGTGGTAGCCAACATTTGGTTCCTGGCCTGAATGTGGCATGTTTTAACTAGTTCTGCTCTGATCTGTTTGATCTATTTGTGAAATCAGCCCTATTGCCACTGCAGCTAGAAGTGAGGCTCCACACCACTTCTGTCTCAGGAGATGTGATATGAGCAAGGGTTTGGGACAGTCTTCTAGGTGAGAAGCCTGCTGTGCTGGAACAGAGGCAGACAAGACTGGGAAGAGTGGTTTCCACAGGAAAAGGGAGGTTGGTGTAGGCAAGTTGGGTAGTAAGTGTAGGCACTGTGCTGTTTCCTGCAATTGGCCCTGTGCTTGTGCTGAGGCATGAGGAAAATAAATGTTACCAGCCAATTCCTTTGTTCCTAGAAGGATCTCTCCATGGATACTACCTCTCTGGGATGTACTTGGAGACAAGGGGTAACTTCCCCATGGTGTGCCCCAGGCACTCTTCAGATTGTTGTTTCTATACTGTATGCCCTACCTTTTCTCCAAAAGCAGCACAATGTTCTCTGGGCTCCATCCCAGCCAAGTCCCTTGACCTTAAAACTCCAGGCTTTCAGCCCTGGTGATTGCCAGAAGTCACAAAATTCAGCCCCTCGTGAATTCTAAGCTAATGGCAATAGGGACTCCTTTTCCCTGTGAGCTCCCCTGTGAGTTAGTCTGTATCTTGCCCTACTCCATATCTGCAGCTCCTTCCCCACCACAACAGCCATGATCCATTTCTCCCCTCCAACCTTTCTCCATATCTCCAACCTTCTTTGATGTAACCTCTTCTCTAAATTTAGTTGTGGAGTTTGTTCTGTCAGTCTTCAGGTCAATTTTGGAGGTATTTAGGATAATTTGATAGTTATCTAGTTGTATTCATGGAAGGGGGTGAGCCTAGGGTCCTCTACTCCTCCGCTGCCATCTTCCAATCTCTCCCTATCTTCCCATTATTAAACATATAGATTTTGTAACATTATTGTATGTCAGTATCTATGACAGTAGGGTAAACTGTAATATTCTCTGAGGCTATCCTGTCCCCTAATGTATTTATTTCCTCTGAAAGACTTTTGTTTTTAAACCTCTGAAACACAATGATTATTAAACTCCTATCATCTCTTTAAATTAAATGAAGAAAATTGGAAAATGTGTGGAAAATCTTCAAAGAGTAAAGTCATTCTTTTATGTTCAATCAGTCCCAAACAACTATGAAAATGATTGGATTATCTTTACTTCTATATCAACTTCTGGCTGCCAGGCTAAAAATGTAATTAATGAAGACACTAAACCCCACTGATTGCCTCTCACACATTTTATGGCCTTGAATGCCAAATATCATTCAATTTCAGAAATGTATTTGAAAGTCTGAGAAAAAGAAATGATTATCTTTATCATTTACAATAATGTTAAAATTCCCTTTTTAAAAGTTGTTATATTCATCTTTCTTTCATAAGCTAGATAACATTCATTTGTCTCATTCTATGATCAACCAAATGACTGTGAAAAAGCAAAATCCCTATTGAAGTTTTCATCTCAGCTAAATTCAGTGAAACTTTTTGTAATAGCAATATAACTTTAAATAAAAACATAATTTACTTAAACAGCTTCAGTTTTATTTTCAAGTTAACTTATATTCACTCTATGCTTTTTTTGCTATAGTTAAATTTCATCTTTTCTAGAGAAAGAACAAAATCTCAACTCCCTTAAAATGTATAATTTTGGGGGTGCCTGGGTGGCTTAGTTGGTTCAGCATCTGACTCTTGAATTCCACCCATGTCATGATCCCATGGTTCATAGGTTTGCACCCTGCATTGGGCTCTGCGCTGGCAATATAAAGCTTGCACTTGGGATTTTCTTTCTCTCTCCCTCTCTCTCTGTCCTTCCCCCACTTGTCTTTTTGTCTAAATACATACATACATACATAAATACATAAACTTTAAAAAATATAATATTTTATTTCCATAGCATTTTCAATTTTCTGATTGATGCTGCTTTTCATGGTATAGTTAAACATATATGATATGGTTGCCATCTCAGGAAGAATATATTCTTAACAGACTGAGAGACTCAAATATTATTTTCTAACTGAATAATGAAGAAATAGTTTAATATATACTCATTTATCTATTTTATTCAAATCAACTCTTGTAGCATTTTGTTATATTAATTCCACAAAATTGTAGTTAACATTTTCTGATTTAAATAAATATTTGTGTAAATATCTTTTCTATCTTTAAAAAAGTATTGAAATAAATCTTTCCTCTTCAAAAAAACTTAGGTTTTCCAGTGTCATTTTTTTATAATCATGTTTGCCGCAATGATTTTATATCTAACAACTTAAATCTTAAATGTTTTCCCAGATAAGTTATTGAATACATTTTCACAAATAGGTAGATGTGAGTTTAAGGCTTTAACTCTTGGTCCTCATAAAAGAGATCAAGTTGGACAATATTAAAAATATTAAAATTCACCATGGCATCCTCTTGTGGGTGATTCTAGGTACTTTTATAAGTCCTTCAGGTGTTTCTTTTTTTTTTTTTTCAATTTTGGCATTATTTTTAATAGCGAAAAAGTATAAATGAGTCAGTTTTCTAATTAAAGGTTAATTAAATATATTATATAAACGAATATTATGCCATCATTTAAAAATAGTTAATGCTATCAGGAAAGAGTTACTGATATTTACAATACACAAATGTGTGGAATACCATATATGAGACAGTTTAAAGCAGGATTCTATTTTTGTTTATAAGAAAATATAGCTAAACATAGAAAAAATACTATGTACATATCTATCTTAATAATTAGTGGTATAAAATATACACCAAAAGGTTAAGAATTGTCTTTTCTAGAGTGTTGATATGTAGATAATTTTTATTTTTATCTCTGCTTTTCTGTTTTTATAGTATTTTTCTTACAAATTGACATGTATTACTTTACATTGAAAAATTGCTGATTTAAAAATGAAAAATAATTCTCTTCTTGTTTTGTATGTTTCTTCCACCTTTCTTTTTTCTTTTTTTAACTTATTTTTTTAAGTTTACATCCAAGTTAGTTAGCATATAGTGCAATAATGATTTCAGGAATAAAACCCAGTGATTTATTCCCTACAAATAACAATCAGTGTTCATCCCAACAAGTGTCCTCCTTAATGCCCCTTGCTCATTTAGACCATCTCTGCACCCACAACCACTCCACCAACCCAGTTTGTTCTCTATATTTAAGAGACTCTTATGTTTTGTCCCCCTCCCTGTTTTTGTATTATTTTTGCTTCATTTCCCTTATGTTCATCTATTCGGTATCTTACATTCCACGTATGAGTGAGGTCACATGATATGTGTCTTTCTCTGACTAATTTCACTTAGAATTTAAGTGAACACTCTTGTTCCATCCATCATTGTTGAAAATGGCAAGATTTCATTCTTTTTCATTGCTGAGTATTACTCAATTGTATATACATATTGCATCTTATTTATTCATTCATCTGTCGATGGACATCGGGGCTCTTTCCATACTTTGGCAATGGGCTATAGTGCTGGTAAAAAAATTGGGGTGCATGTGTTCCTTCGAAGCAGCACAACTGCATCCTCTGGATAAATACCTAGTAGTGCAATTGCTGGGTTGTAGGGCAATTTCTGTTTTTAATTTTTTGAGGAACCTCCATACTGTGTTCCAGAATGGCTTCACCAGTTTACATTCCCACCAGCAGTAAAAAAGGATTCCTCTTTGTCCACAACCTTGCCCAACATCTGTCGTTGCCTGAGTTGTTAATTTTAGCCATTCTGAGAGGTATGAGGTGGTATCTCATTGTGGCTTTGATTGGTATTTGCCTGATGATGAGTGTTGTTGAGCATTTTCTTCATGTGTCCAGTAGCCATCTGGATGTCTTCTTTGGGAAAGTGTCTATTCACGTCTTGTGTCCATTTTTTCACTGGATTATTTGTTTTTTGGGTGTTGAGTTTGATAAGTTATTTATAGATTTTGGATACTAGCCCTTTTATGATATATCATTTGCAAATACCTTCTCCAATTCTGTAGGTTGCCTTTTAGTTTTGCTGTTTACTTTGCGTGCAGAAGCTTTTTATCTTGATGAAAACCAATTGTTCATTTTTTGTTTTTATTTCCCTTGCCTTCAGAGACATGTTGAGTAAGAAGTTGCTGCGGCTGAGGTCAAAGAGGTTTTTGCTTGCTTTATCCTCTTGGATTTTGATGACTTTCTATCTTACATTTAGGTCTTTCATCCATTTTGAGTTTATTTTTGTGTATGGTGTAAGAAAATGGTCCACATTCACTCTTCTGAATGTCGCTGTCCAGTTTTCCCAATACCATTTGATGAAGAGACTGTCTTTAGGGGCGCCTGGGTGGCGCAGTCGGTTAAGCGTCCAACTTCAGCCAGGTCACGATCTCGCGGTCCGTGAGTTCGAGCCCCGCGTCAGGCTCTGGGCTGATGGCTCAGAGCCTGGAGCCTGTTTCCGATTCTGTGTCTCCCTCTCTCTCTGCCCCTCCCCCGTTCATGCTCTGTCTCTCTCTGTCCCAAAAATAAAAAAATAAAATAAAATAAAAAACGTTGAAAAAAAAAAAGAGACTGTCTTTATTCCACTGGACACTCTTTCCTGCTTTGTCAAAGATTAGTTGGCCATACGTTTGTGGGTCTATTTCTAGGTTCTCTATTTTGTTCCATTGATAAGGGTTTTTGTGCCAGTACCATACTGTCTTTGATGATTACAGCTTTATAATATATCTTGAAGTCTGCGAATGTGATGCCTCCATTTTTGGTTTTCTTTTTTAGGATTACATTGACTATTCAGGATCTTTTCTGGTTCCATACAAATTTTAGGATTGTTTTTTCTAACTCTGTGAAAAATGCTGGTGATATTTTGATAGGGATTGCACTGAATGTGTAGATTGCTTTGGGTAGTATCGACATTTTAAAAATTTTGTTCCTCTAACCCATGAGCATGGAATATTTTTCCATTTTGTGTGTATGCATCTTCTTCAACTTCTTTCATAAGCTTTTGTAGTTCTCCATGCATAGATTTTTCATGTCTTGGGTTAGGTTTATTCCTAAGTATTTTTGATTTTTCATGCAATTGTAAATGGGATCGATTCCTTGATTTCTATTTATGCTTCTTCATTATTGGTGTACAGAAATACAACCAATTTGTGTGCATTGATTTTATATCCTGCAACTTTGCTGAATTCATGAATCCATTCTAGCAGTTTTTTGGTGGAATCTTTGGGGGTTTCCATATAGAGTATTATGTCTTCTGGAAAGAGTGAAGGTTTGACTTCCTCCTTGGCTATTTGGATGTCTTTTATTTCTTTGTATTGGCTGATTTCTGAGGCTAGGACTTCTAATACTATGTGGAGTAACAATGGGGAGAGTCGACATCCTTGTCTTGTTTCTGACCTTAGAGGGAAAGCTCTGTTTTTCCCATTGGGGATGATATTAGCAGTGAGTCTTTTGTATATGGCTTTTATGATCTTGAGATATGATCCTTCTATCCCTACTTTCTTGAGGGTTTTTATCAAGAAAGGATGCCATATTTTCTCAAATGCTTTCTCTGTATCTATTGAGAGGATCATGTGGTTCTTGTCCTTTCTTTTATTAGTGTGATGCATCACATTGATTGATTTGTGGATATTGAACCATCCCTCCATCTCAGGTATAAATCCCTGGTATAAATCCCTCCATCTCAGGTATAAATTGATAATGGTGAATAATTCTTTTAATGTATTGTTGGATCCCATTGGCTAGTATCTTGTTGAGAATTTTTGCATCCATGTTCATCAGGGAAATTGGTCTGCAGTTCTCCTTTTTGGTGGGGTCTTTGTCTGGTTTTGGAATCAAGGTAATGCTAGCTTCATAGAATGAGTTTGCAAGTTTTCATTCCATTGCAACTTTTTGGAACAGCTTCAGAAAAATAGGTTTTAACTCTCTGAATGTTTGGTATAATTCCCCTAGAAAGTCATTCAGTTGAACTCTTGTTTTCTGGGAGATTTTTAATTACTAATTTGAGTTCTTTACTGGTAATGGCTCTGTTTATACTTTCTATTTCTTCCTGTTTCAGTTTTGGTAGTTCATATGTTTCTAGTAATGTGTCCATTTCTTCCAGATTTCCCAATTTATTGGCATATAATTGCTCAAAATATACTCTTATTATTGTTTGCATGTCTGCAGTGTTGATTGTGGTCTCCACTCTTTCATTTTTTTATTTTTTTTTTTGTGGTCCTTTCCTTTTTCTTTTTGATCAAACTGGCTGGAGTTTATCAATTTTGCTAATTCTTTCAAAGAACCACCTCCTGGCTTCATTGATCTGTTCTACTGTTTTTTGTTTGTTTGTTTTTTGTGTTTTTTTTTTGTTTCAATAGCATTGATTTCTGCTCTAATCTTTATTATTTTGTGTCTTCTGCTGGTTTTGGGTTTTATTTGTTCTTTATCCAGCTCTTTAAGATGTAAGGTGAGGTTGTGCATCTGAGACCTTTCTTCCTTCTTTCAGAAAGTCTGTACTGCTATAAACTTCCCTCTTATGACCTCCTTTGCTGCATCTCAGAGGTTTGGGGCTGTTGTGTTATTATTTTCAGTGGCTTCCGTGTACTTTTTAATTTCTTCTTTAACGTCTTGGTTAACCCATTCATTCATTATGGTGTTCTTTAATCTCCAGGTATTTGTTAGCTTTTCAAAATTTTTCTTGTGGTTGATTTCGAGTTTCATAGCATTGTGGTCTAAAAATACGAATGGTATGTTTTCAGTCTTTTTGTATTTGTTGAGGGCTGATTTGTGTCCCAGTATGTGATCTATTCTGGAAAATGTTCCATGTGCATTTTATTTTATTTTTATTTTTTTAATTTTTTTTAATGTTTATTTATTTATTTTGAGAGAGAGAGACAGAGCATGAGCAGGGGAGGAGCAGAGAGAGAGAGACACAGAATCCGAAACAGGCTCCAGGCTCCAAGCTGTCAGCACAGAGCCCGACGCGGGGCTCGAACTCACAAACCATGAGATCATGACCTGAGCCGAAGCCGGACGCTCAGCCAACTGAGCCACCCAGGCGCCCCATCCATGTGCATTTTAGAAGAATGTGTATATTCTGCTGCTTTAGGATGAAATGTTCTGAATATGTCTTTTAATTCCATCTGATCCTGTGTATCATTCAAATCTACTGTTTCCTTTTTGATTGTCTGCTTAGATGACCTGTCCATTGCTGTAAGTATAATGTTGAAGTCCCCTACTATTATGGTATTATTATCAGTGAGTTTATGTTTGTGATTAATGAATTTATATATTTGGATGTTATCACGTTTGGAGCATAAGTGTTTACAATTGTTAGAAATTCTATAAACCCCTTAATTATGATATAATGCCCTTCTTCACCTCTTGTTACAGTCTTTATTTCAAAATCTGGATTGTCTGATCTTAGTATGGTTATTCTGGTATTCTTTGGGCAATCATTAGCATGCTAGATGGTTCTCCAACCCCTTACTTTCAATCTGAAGGTGTCCTTAGGTCTAAAATCGGTCTCTTGTAAACAACATATACATGGTCTTGTTTTCTCATCCATTCTGTTACCCCATGTCTTTTGGTTAGAGTGCTTTATCCATTGACATTGAGAGTGAGTACTGAAAGATATGAATTTATTGCCATTGTGTTGCCTACAGAGTTGGAGATTCTGCTGATGTTCTCCGGTCCTTTTTAGTCTTTGTTACTTTAGGTCTTTTTGTTTTGTTTCATCTTTTCTCTCCTCAGAGAGTCCCCCTTAGAATTTCTTGCAGGGCTGGTTTAGTGGTCATGAACTCCTTTAGTTTTTGGTTGTCTGGGGAGCTCTTTATCTCTCTATTTTGAATGACAGCCTTAGTGGATAAAGAATTCTTGGCTGCATATTTTTCCAATTCAGCACATTGACTATATCCTGAATTTCCTTTATGGTCTGCCAAGTTTCTGTGGATAGGTCTGTTGCAAAACTGATCTGTGTTCACTTGTAGGTTAGGGGTTTTGGGTTTTTCTTTCTTTGCTGCTTTCATAAATCTTTATTTAGCTATATATTTTGTGAATTTGATTATGATATTCCTTGTTGATGGTTGATTTTTGTTGAATCTAATGGGAGTTCTCTGTGCTTCTTGGATTTTGATGTCTGTGGCTTCCCAGGTTAGGTAAGTTTTCTACTACAATTTGCTCACATAAATCTTCCACCCCTTTTTCTATCTTCTGGGACCCCTATGATTCAGATGTTATTTCTTTTTCATGAGTCACTGAGTTCTCTAATTCTTATAACATGCAGTTTTGCCTTAGTTTCCCTCTTTTTTTCTGCTTCAGTATTCTCCATATTTTTGTTTTCTCTGTCGCTGATTTCCTGCTCTGCTTCATCCATCCTTGCTGCCGTGGTATCCGCTTGAGATTGCATCTCATTTATAATGTTTTTAATTTCATCCTGACTAGATTTGCTTCTTTTATTTCCACAGAAAAGGATTCTATGCTTTCAACCCCAGCTAGTATTCTTATTATCGTGATTCTAAATTCTAGTTCAGACCTCTTACTTATATCTGTGTTAAGTCCCTGGCTGTCATTCTTCCTGTTCTTTCTTTTGTGGTACATTCCTTCATTTTGTCATTTTGGAGGAAGAAAAAGAGTAATAAAATATAAAATTAAAATTAAAAAATTAAAATTAAAATTAAAAAATTAAAATTAAAAAATCAAATAAAGTTAGTTAAGTCCTTGTTCTTTGGTCTGGTTTTTAAAGAAGCTTGGTAGAATAGAGAAAAAAGGGAAAGAAAAAAAGAAAAAAAAGGAAATGCTTAGAATTAAGAAAAATGTATGCAATAAAATAGAATAAAATGAAACAAAGAATGCAAAATAAAATGAAGATAATTACAAAAAATAAAAATATACAGTAGATAATTAAATTAAAAAATGGAAAATAAAAATAAATTTCTTTTTCTGTATCCAAGAGTAAGAAAATAATAAGAAAAGAAAGAAAGAAAGAAAGAAAGAAAGAAAGAAAGAAAGAAAGAAAGAAAATATGAATAGATGAAGCAACAACCAGAAAGAAATCCGAATGAAATTCCATCCTCTTTCTCCTTTAAGTCCAACTGTGAAGCCCTTTACTGTTAGCACACTAATCAGGTGGAGAGACTTGTGGTCCTCTAGGGTCTGAGCTTGGTTGGCACAGTTGGATGGGGCTTGGTGTAACAGCTCCATTCTCCATTTGGTGATGCTGCTTAGCTTACTAGGGTAGATCAGTGTGAAGTGCATGCATGTGTATGCACATGCACGGGAGAAGTGAAAACAATTTTCCCCAGCTTCCGAGTTTCTGGCAAAGGAATTCTGAGCATTCCTCGACGAGCAATCAAGCACCCCTCCTTTGTCTCTGGCTTCCTTCCACTCCCCACTTCTATGTGGTTTGCGTCCAAGCTGTCAGCCTGCCAGGTGGCACCTCCCTCCTGAATTATATGTCATTTGGGGCTATTTCCAAATTCCTCACTTCTGAGAGTCCTGCAGCTTGGAACTACTCCAACCCTCTGGCGGAGGGTCTTGCCGGGCAATTGCCAGCTGCTGGCTTGCCCCCAGGGAACATTCATGCAGTCACAATGTTGCTGAGGTTCAGAGATTATGGCCAAGTGCCTGCTCTCCCAGAAAATGTTTGTGTGATCGCATAGGAACAGAGGCTCAGAGTTTATGGCAAAACACAACACACAGATCGCACCAGGTCTCACAACACCCTGGTGTCTTTGTTCCAATACCAGCAAACATGGCTGTTTCCAGGATCCACTGGACCTGTGGGGAGGCTGTATGGCCTCTACCAAATGCCCTCCTAGCAGGGTAACAGCCTCTCCCTGTGAGGTCCGTGGACCCCTTGGACCTTGCTGCCTGCCCCTGGAGATTTGCCCTTGCCACCCGAGTGTGGCCAGGTATTGAGCTGTAGAATTTCTGACTCTGCTCTCCCCTGTTTATAGAGTCCTAATAGTATTGAGACCCTCTTCTTTCTCCTTTCTCCCTTTCTGTCACCTGTGGTTATTTCTTTCCCTTTTCAGACACTTTTGGTGGGGAAAGTGCTTTTCCTGCACTCTCCCCTCTTTCTCTGTCCTCTCTCTGCAAAAAGAGCTGCCTATCCTCCACCGCTTGTCTCTCCCCCAGTTCATAGTTCTGCACCACATACCTGCTGAGTTCTGTGGCTCAAGGTATGCAGATTGTTGTGTTAGTCCTCAGATTAATTTTCTAGGTGTGCAAAATGGTTTGGTGCTGATTTAGCTATACTTCAGGAATGAGAGAACTTCTATGCTGCTATCCATCTTGACCCCTCCCCTCCTTAAGTGCCCCTTCAGGTCTTTCTTATATTTACTTTGTATATCTGGGGTCTTTTTTTTAAGTTTATTTATTTTTTACTGAGAGAGACAGAGACAAGAGACAGAAAGATAGAAAGAGAGAAATCACACGTGGAAGCATGAGCATGGAGAAAGGCAGAGAGAGAGGGAGATAGAGAATTCCAAGCAGGCTTCACATGCTGACAGCACAAAGCCTGACATGGGGTCAAATCCATTAACTGTGAGACTATGACCTCAGCCAAAAGTTCGGATAAGTTGTACGCTTATCCAAATGAGCCACCCAGGTGCCCCTATATCAATTTTAATGAGGAGATTAGGGACAATGTACTTCTCTGGGTCAATTCGGTTTATTTTAAAGTTCAGCTCATTCACCTTGGAAAACATCACTGAGTCCTCAACATCATTACTAAAGAGACAGAATGCATGTATTAAAACAATGTGGTTGGCCAATTAGAACTTTGCAGAGTAAGAAGAGAGGCACCTAGTTTTTTAAAACTGAAATTTAATTTATGTATCCTGATTTCTATATTCACTGTTCAAATGAGGTGAGTAATTTTAATTTTCTTTGCATAAAAATTTAACTGGGTGACAGTCCATATTAAGCCTTTTTGTTACAATTATGTAATTAAACTTTGCACCTCATTGTAAAGAGTTCCAGTCATCAGCATATTGTCAGAAGAAATTTTGGGTAAATTAAGAAAGATTGCTTGCAAAAACATACTAACTTTGTGTAGGGCAGCTGGAAAGATAGAGTTAGGACTTCAGGTGATCACCAGGCTGAAAGTATTTGGTAACTGACAAAGAATTAGTGAAGCAAATGTTCTCACAAGAGATGTAAGAATAATTAGGGACTGACCCAGATTTGCCAATAACAAATTCAAAATATAATAGCAACAGCCAACAAAAATACTGTCATTCCTATTCCCTCTGGAACTACAACATTCCTATTGTGACCACTCATCTGCATGCAATTCCCATTCCCTGAACTTTTCTGTCCAACCACAGAATTCAGGTAAGAAAGGATTATAAAGAGCTGGGGAAATGAAATAGGAAAAATATTTAACATTAAGCCTATATCTAAGTATTCAGCTGTCAGTTTGAAGAAATAATCCTTTTTTTGTCCAAATTTTTATTAGTTAACATACAATGTAATATTAGTTTTATGTGCAGAATTCAGTGATTCATCACTTACATATAATACCCAGTGCTCATTACTGTTGACTTCCTTAATACTCATCACTCATTTAACCCACCCCCGGCCCACCTCACCTCCAGTAACCTTGTTTGTTCTCCATAGTTAAGGGTATGTTTCTTGGTTTGCCTCTTCCCCCCCCCGCCATGTCCATCCGTTTCATTTTCTAAATTCCACATATGAATGAAATCATATGTGATTTCATAAGTTCTGACTTATTTTGCTTAGCATAATACTCTTTAGCTCCATTCACATCTTTGCAAATGGCAAGATTTCATTCCTTTTTAATCCTTCTTTATAATACGTGAGTAAAATCATCAAACCTAAATTTTGATTGATGTAAAGCATGAGATAGGACTATGACCTGTTTTATTCAGCAGTGTATGCCTATGTACAGAGTTTCTACAAAGTAGTTTTCAATAAAGACTATTTCAATGAGAACAGCTAGTGACATGGCACAAATAAGGGTAGAGACCCCTGACTAAAGATTTCACCAAAACTTACTGAAGAAGAATGAAAGTTAGTTAATCCATGGGCGTCTGTGATTACCTATGATTATATCTATCTTCAAGACATTGGACATACAGTAAATTATATGTGTCTCTCACTTTGTAGTGTGGATTACCTCATTTTTCATTAACTCTTCCATTGGTTTCTTAGAGTTCCAGGTGAAAATATTACTTCATAATTTGTTAAAGATAATATCAGAATCATATAGATCACAATTTATAAAAATTGGGAAAAGTACCAGTTAAACAGTGTTCCATATATAAACCGGCCCTAGTTCAAAGCCTGTTATACCAGACAAAAAATTGATAGGACCCCATTTAGTTTGCCAATGTGTCCTGGTGTGGGTGATAAATTAGTGAGTCATGTATACATGCAGGATACATTAGCTGGGGCTATTCCTGTCTGAGTGACTAATGGGAGAGCAAAATGTTAAAAGACAAGATCTCACTTTATGAGCATGCCTGCTGTTTCCTAAGTAAGTGACAAATGGACCGATAAGCATGCCCACCATTTCAGAGTAAACACAGAATTTTAACCAATGAATGATGAGTCCATTGCTTCTAAGATACAGAACCAACCAATCATCTTGTTTTTTTTTTCTGACCTTCACTGATTCATCTGTGTCAATTAGTTACAGACAGCTCTAAAACTCAACTAAAACTAGAAATGGCCTCTACAAATAAATCTAGAGTGACTTATTTTTGTGTTTCATGGCTATCTTTTGGAGAGGACCTATGGTCATAGGTCATGTATGTTTTCAGTTAGGGAGTTTCTCTAATCATTTTCAGCTAGAAAATATTTGTGTGTAGAATAAATTTTCTTGGAAATCTCTTTTTCTTTCCAATTGCTGCCATAATAAAGTATATAACCCTAGTAATTTAAAATCTTTATTCTCTTACATTTATGTAGGTTGGAAGTCCGTAATCAGTCCTACTCAGATAAAGTGAGGATTCAGGAGCGCTAGCTGCTTCTGTAGGCTCTGAGGGGAGAATCTGTTTCCTTACATTTTTCACCTTCTAGTGGTTGCCTATATTCCTTGGCTCATGGGCAATCCCTTATACCATCAAAGCACATCATTACAATCTCTGCTTCCATCATCACATCACTTTCATGGTCTCAGACTCCTTCTGTAGCCCTCTTAAAAGGATCTTTGTGATTACATGAAGCCTATCTGGATAATCCAGGACAATATATCAAATCCTTGTCTTGATCACATCTTCAGAGTCTCTTTTTCCATGTAAGATGATATTGATAGGTTCTAGGGATTAGAACATGGCATTTTGGAGTGCCTTTCTTCACTCAACCATACTCTGGATTTCCCTGAAACTGTTCATGAAAGCTATGCCTTCAATTTAAATTCACATGTACTTTTGATACCTCTTTTTAGGTATTTAGCCTTAGCATATGTACAGATATGATGGCTCTAATTCCTGTTAATGAGCACTCTGAGAGGAAAGTTCCTTCTTAGAGATTCAAAACGTAATAAATGAGATTCACGTAAATAACCACACTTTTGAAAAATAGCTTCACCAATGATTTTTCCTTAATTACAAGAGGCAAAATTTTAAATTGTAATAACTTCATGATTTTTTCTTCTACTCCTTTTTCTTTCATTATGAAATAAGTCCTGTTGACATCTGTAGATTTTCTAAGGTATTTAAAGTGTTTATATTAGTTTCCTTTAAATATGAACATTTCAACCATTCACAGGGATTGCACTAGTTTAGATTAATTAAGTTGTCACTTCTTATAATTAGGCTGTTTTAATTTACTTTGTCACTTGATATAAAAATTCTGATGAAACTAGGAAAAATAAATGATAAAATATATGCCTGAAACTCCCTCCATTCTTTTTCTTATAAATTGATAAAAGTATAAAATAAAATTAAGTCAATTTTTTAATGTGGGAGAAATTTTTGAATATATTCATCATTTAAATGTATTCATCACTATTACATAGCTAGTACTAATTATTATAATCGTACAGAAAATATATGGAATTACAATGTATTACTTGTTGTAAATCAGTTAACTTACATATGTACTCTGTATCTAGAAGTGACAGTGACATAAGCACTAATTCCTGAGTATTTCTATTTTTGTCCTAGAACTACTATTAAGACACCCATATGTTTTCTGAACACAAAGTTCTTGACATATAATTGAAGCTGTGTGGTAACTTAAATTTCTATTAGATCTTCTAAGATGGGAGCAAGTGTTGCTTTATTATCACTTGCTGCCTAGGAAGGCAAAGTCATGACGACTCAGATAATATGATGTTAGTCTAAACACAAAAAAGTTTCTACCACTTTTTTGACTAACAATGTAGAACAATAAAATCTTTTGAGGATTGGTTAAACATATAGGAACAGGGTTTTTTTTGTGTATTCCTTGAAAAAAAATCATTCCAAGTCAAAACATGTTGTTTGTGCTTTCTTATTGAAAATATGATTGAGGGGCGCCTGGGTGGCTCAGTCGGTTAAGCGGCCGACTTCAGCTCAGGTCACGATCTCGCGGTACGTGAGTTCGAGCCCCACGTCAGGCTCTGGGCTGATGGCTCATAGCCTGGAGCCTGCTTCCGGTTCTGTCTCCCTCTCTCTCTGCCCCTCCCCCGTTCATGCTCTGTCTCTCTCTGTCTCAAAAATAAATAAAAAACATTAAAAAAAATTAAAAAAAAAAGAAAATATGATTGTGATTCAAATGATTAAAATATATTGAAGACCTAAAATAAATAAGTAATATATGCACAGGAAAAGACTTACAAGATTAAAGCTAATGTGAGGCCACTATTCTCTTTCAAACACTATTTCAGGCAACAGTCAACTTCCCCACCAAAACTGTCCAACAGGGATGGGATAAATTACCCACTTAATGAAGTAGAGAGAGAAAGCCATTGAGAAACATGTCTATGAAAGAGAGAGAAGAGCAAAGGAATAACAGTCTCTGAGGTATAAGACATGGATCAGAAGATTATTGAAGTGCACCCTGATTATATAGCTTTCCTAAAACTCCATCAAGCAGTTCAATGACTCAATCCTACTCCTGTCTCCCCTCTCCTTAAAAACAAAGTAGAGAGAACTCATTCTTATCACACATTTCATGCTACTTAACCTATTTTCTCATCCAAATATTCAATAATGAGCAGAAAAAATCAAACAAATTTAATCTAATTCAGTATTTCAGAGGAAAGGGTTAAAAAGCAGAGTTTGTGGGGCGCATGGGTGTCTCAGTTGGTTAAGCGACCAACTTCAGCTCAGGTCATGCCCTCATGGTTTGTGGTTCGAGACCTGTGTCAGGCTCTGCACTGACAGCTTACAGCCTGGAGCCTGCTTCAGCTTCTGTGTCTCCCTTTCTCCGGCCCATCCCCTGCTCACACTGTCTCTCCCTCTCTCTCCCTTTCAAAAAATTAATAAATGAACTTTAAAAAAATTAAAAACAAGCAGAGTTTGTAACCAAGCAGCATATATTCCTCTTTCTGAACTGAAAGCAATGAGTCTGTTCCCAAGAAAGGAAGAAAAATAACAGGAAAACAATTTGACTTAACCGACTCTATGTACCTAACTCAGTTGCGGAGCTCACATTAACTAGAAAAAAAGGTTTCTCACTCTGGAATTCTATCTTATGCTATGGGTCTGAGGTTCTTTAACTTTCATGAAGTCTGTTTTTCTTTCTGTGCACAAGTTTTATTATTTTCCGACTTTCACAGACTAAATTTCCTCTAAGGCAGGTTTTCTGAACCACAGCAATACAGATATTTTGAACCTGATATTTCTTTGTTGTGGAGGGCTGTCACGTGCATTGCAGGATATTTGGCAGTAAACCTGGTTGCTATCCACCAGATAGCAGTAGCAGGCTCAATCTCTATGTGACAACCAAAAAATGTCTCTAGACACTGCCAAGTATCCCCCGGTGGGCAAAAATTATAGTTGATTGCTCCAGGGAGCTTTTGTATCTGATCTTACCTATTCTTTTCCAGAGATGTCTATATCTCTCACCACAAACTATGGCACTACCCATCCATTCTTTAATCCTGAAATGTCTCTGAGGACTGATAAAGAATGAACATGTTGGTGTATTTTCTGGTTGAGGGTACAATTACAAGGTACCTTATTAGCTTAGAATAGTTATAGGCCAGTAGGAAGAAGTTTCAGCTTTTCTGTTCAACTTATTAGGCTTCATCAGCAGATCAAAGTGTCAATTTTAGATTTTTTTCCATTTTGTATATGTGTGCAAACTAATATTTTTAAGTGTTCATAACTTAACTTATCCAATGTTTAACTTTAGCTTATCCAATGTCCCTTTCTTTGATTTGTTGACTTTTTATCATTTTTTACATACAAAAAACAACATTGGGGGTATTTTGTGCATTACATTTCTTTCTACCTTCACGACATGTATCTCCCCCCAGATCCCACGTCAAGATAGCTTTGACGACCCCATTACTAAGAGAGACCTCCTGTTGGTCAATTTATGGAAACTTTACTCTTCCTATATAGAAGCATCTCTCCAAATAGGCTCCTATCTACTACACTTGGAATGACTTGCTTTTGCTGAAATTTTGCTGCCTTCTCTGAAAGAAGGGTAGTCCAGTACAAAGAAACAAAGGTATTTACCTATGTAGAGCTTAAATTTCATCATAATATACTCTTATAGACCATGAAAAAGATATGTGAAGAACTATACTATTATCTGGGAAACTGAATGGCATTTATTAAGAAAAAACATATGAAAAGGAGATAACGTGTACGGACCAGAAGTGAGTATTTAGCATTTCAGTTGGATGTCTATGAAAGAACTTACTGAAAAAGTAAACATTTAGAAAATAGCTAAACAGAATGGAAAACCCCACAAATCAGAAATTTGAGTCAAAATCTTCAAGATAAAGGCCCTGAGGCCAGGAGAGAGCATGCTTGGGTTCTTCTAAGGACTTTGAAGGAACTGTTGCTATTTTAGTGTGAGCTAGAAGGAATATGATCACATTGAGCCTCTGGTTAAATACTTACCTGATCTAGCCCCTGGAAAGTTTAATGTTGTAAGCTTTCAAATTCGTCTGGGTATGTGTGTGTGAATGCAAAAGACAGAGAGAGAGAGAGAGAGAGAGAGAGAGAGAGAAAGAGAGAGAGAGAGAGACACGGAGAGAGATGGAGGGAGGGAGGGAGAGAGGGAGAGAGGGAAAGAGTGAGAGGAATATTCTGTTTAGATTTTCTGTTGTTGCAACTACAATTTTAAAACTCTAACTCCCACCCCAAATGCAAATTGTATTCATATGGAATTCTAATTTGAGCTTTACTTCTTTCAGTGTTCAGTGTGAGTTTGCATAAGTCACGCTTGTTGAAAATTATTGTAAAAAAAAAAGATTTAACTAGAGGATGGAAATAGAAAAGAGGAATGAAACAGATGGTAAAGTTAAACTAGATGAGTTTTAAATTTTGGTTTTTTTTTTGTTGGTTCCCCAATGAAACCTTATAGGAAACTTAAAAAGATGAGATAAAACATGAACTGCATCCTTATATCTGCATCCCTGAACCAGTTATAAAAGAATAGAACCAAAGGACCAGTGTATAAAGCTCTCATGGCATTTTCTTTGATGGTATAAAAAGCAACAGCAACAAATCTGGCATAAAATCAGAATGTTATAAAATATTTGAATAGGCACAGGCCAGAAATTATGGCTCTGTGTATATTATGTATCAAAAATTAAATTAAATTTATTAGTAAATCATTGAAACTCTAAGGCAAAGAAATCCTGAATCATTGGTATGATGCAATGAAAATAGTATTTAATTGCATAGTGTCTATATTCTAGCTTTATAGTGTGCATAATATCAATCATATTTCTTAATTTAGTGTTCATTTTTTTAATTTTTAAAACAATTTTTTAATGTTTATTTTATTTTTAAGAGACAGAGAGAGCACAATCAGGGGAGGGGCAGAGAAAGAGGGAGACACAGAATTCAAAGCATACTCCAGGTCCAACCTGTTGGCACAGAGCCCGATGTGGGGCTCAAACTCATGAACTGTGAGATCATGACCTGAGCTGCAGTTCAACACCTAACTGACTAAACCACCCAGTCGTCCGATTATTTTTAATTTAATATTAAGATATTAATTAATTTATTTTGAGAGAGAGAGAGAGAGAGAGAGCATGCATGCATGACTGGGGGAGAAGCAGAGAGAAAGGGAAGAGAAAGAATCCCAAACAGGCTACATGCTCAACCAGAGCCAATGCAAGACTGGATATCAAAACTGTGGGATCACAACCTGAGCCACTATCAAGAGTAGAATGCTCAACTAACTGAGCCACCCAGGTGCCGCTATTCATTTTTATAAACACAAAATGACAATAAGAATAGTTTTTTACCCTTTTTTCACTATGAGCTCTTAATTTTTTTCAGTGACTTAGTTTTTGTGGTTATGAGAAATCTGACTCTCATTTGGGAAGTAACAATTGTTTTACCATGGGAGCTATTTATATTATTAATATTGAGATTAATATTGACATTGTGAAACTGCTTGATTAGAAATTCCTCATCATAATTTCAATGAGAAGGTTCAGCATCATTTTGCCACTTTAATTATAGAGAAAATGAATTGAAAAAAGGGAAATTTAACTCATGATGAAGAGCATGGCTTAGAATTAATAAAGTTCTGACCTACATTCTTTTTTTTACTCCTAATATTGTAGAGCCTGTTGCATTTAACATAAACTTTTCAATGTCAAAGTTGTTATGGAATATGTTTTATTCTTCATAATACTCCAATTAAATGTATATTCAAAAAAATAAAACATTTTTTCTGATTATACTTTTAGTCTAATTCCATTAACAGGGGTAAACCACTGCCAGGTTGTTGGTTTATTTTCTTTTAACCCTTATTATACACATCTGTACAATACAAATATCATTCAGGCTCCACTGGCCATCGCAACTCTGGTTAACCTTGGTGTTTAGATCTGGATTTTGACTCAGAGCCTCTCAGCCCCATGATTTTCTCTCTAGTTCCCTGTTTCCCTGTCTCTGTGTATATTAACTTGTCCCTAGACTACATAGGTTGCAGGCCTCAGATAATTCACTCTTTCTATTAAGTCAATTCAAATATATAGGATAAATTTATATTTATTAAGATATTACAAAATGCTGAGTGATTATGGGGACAGAAGACATCAGAAGCTACACCACCTTGTACCATCTAACTGGCTCCCCCTGCCCCCCACACTTCTTACTGCCTGAAAAAGACTGGGGTCTTGACATATAATCTCTCATGATGTCTGAACACTCAAAGAGGTGAAGTCGAATGGATAATCTCTGTGGGAGTAGTGCTGACATGCCTATTGACCTGTCCCACAATTCAGGAAGTACATATTTTACTTTGTTACAAGAAGCTAAATACCTTATAAATACACATCTAATCCCAAATTAAAGTTAGAATAATATAGCCATTTCTCATTAAACATTTTGATCTGAGTAATTTACAAGTATCATAATACAGTTCAAAAACATACTCTAAATTAGATGCATATTTTATTATAGGGATACATTATAATTTTAAGCTATTCTTGTTTGCTTAATTTGTTTACTTTTATTCTAAAATAAATAATAACATAGTGAATATTTTCTTTTTTTTTTGTGGTCAAATAAGTCACTTAATTTATTTATTTATTTATTTTTTATATATGAAATTTATTGACAAATTGGTTTCCATACAACACCCAGTGCTCATCCCAAAAGGTGCCCTCCTCAATACCCATCACCCACCCGCCCCTCCCTCCCACCCCCCATCAACCCTCAGTTTGTTCTCAGTTTTTAACAGTCTCTTATGCTTTGGCTCTCTCCCACTCTAACGTCCTTTTTTTTTTTTTTTTTTTTTTCCTTCCCCTCCCCCATGGGTTCCTGTTAAGTTTCTCAGGATCCACATAAGAGTGAAACCATATGGTATCTGTCTTTCTCTGTATGGCTTATTTCACTTAGCATCACACTCTCCAGTTCCATCCACGTTGCTACAAAAGGCCATATTTCATTTTTTCTCATTGCCACGTAGTATTCCATTGTGTATATAAACCACAATTTCTTTATCCATTCATCAGTTGATGGACATTTAGGCTCTTTCCATAATTTGGCTATTGTTGAGAGTGCTGCTATGAACATTGGGGTACAAGTGCCCCTATGCATCAGTACTCCTGTATCCCTTGGGTAAATTCCTAGCAGTGCTATTGCTGGGTCATAGGGTAGGTCTATTTTTAATTTTCTGAGGAACCTCCACACTGCTTTCCAGAGCGGCTGCACCAATTTGCATTCCCACCAACAGTGCAAGAGGGTTCCCGTTTCTCCACATCCTCTCCAGCATCTATAGTCTCCTGATTTGTTCATTTTGGCCACTCTGACTGGCGTGAGGTGATACCTGAGTGTGGTTTTGATTTGTATTTCCCTGATAAGGAGCGACGCTGAACATCTTTTCAACATAGTGAATATTTTCTATACATGTTTAACATAATTCTGCTTTCTTACTTTAGGTATTTCTAAATATTGAATTATTACAGATGGAAAAAACTTAGGTATATGCTCTAAATTTCCAACTGGCAGTCCTATTTTCCCCAAATACATGTGAAAAGGCTGTCTCATTAAATGTGTATACTTTTGGGTTTTAATGCAGAAGTATAAAATGATAGGTCCATATTGCCTCAAAGGATATTTCGTTGATTTTTAGAAAGTTTGAACATTTTAAAAGTGCGTTTATTTTCCACTTGCTTTTTTATCTAAAGATTATCTATAAAAATCTAGTGTCTAAATTTATTGTTTTTTCTTTAAAAATGACTAATAAAATATACACATAGTTTTGCATAAAGTAACAAATATGCTCCACTATGACAGAGTATTTTTTAATTTCTTGGCAAGCAATCAAGTGCCAAGGTGATTAAGACATGGAGCTTAATAAAAGTAGTAATATTCAAGCCTCTATTCACTTAACACCACAGTGCCATCAACTGCAACAAAGTGGTACCAGACATTTTTCCCCCTGAGGAACAACATGGGGCAAGAGTCCCAGTGAATGCAGCACAGATGAAGGAAACTTCTCATTGCTAAGGAGCCTTGAAAAAAAGGTTCTGGACTCTTTATGGGCTTGGTGGGGAGGGAAAGAAAAAGAGGCCTAAGAGTGTAAAAATATTAAGTCAATGTGGAAAAATGTGCCCCCTTCCATTAAGAGGTCTCTCTGGAGGCACATGGGAAATGTCCCAGCTGAGTCCCTCTGCTCCCCTGTAATGAAATAGGCCTCTGAATAAGGTCTGTGTGCTGTTGAGAAGAATAATCTGCAACTATTGTGTGTTACATTTTGTTGTCATTTAGCTAAGTGGATTGAGAGTACCATCTGCATTTTGTATATCTTTACTGATTTTCTGTCTATTTATTCTACCGATTACTGAATGGGAGGTACTCACATCTCAAGTATAAGTGTAGTTTTACTTATTTCTCTTTTGGATTATGTCAGTTTCTGCTTCATATATTTTGAAGCTCTGTTATTAAATGTACAATTCAATATGATTAGTTGACCTGCTTATGTTTATGAAATAAAGTCATTTTTAATAGGTCGTTACATTGAAATCTACATGTAATGAAGATTTGTTATTAATAAGACTACACCAGTATTTATTTTGCTTAATTTTTACATGACATCTCTCTCTCATTATTTTACTTTGTTTAGTTTTTATATAATATCTCTCTCATTATTTTGCTTTCAACATGTCTTTTTACATGAAATAAGTATCTTTTAAATATTTGAGTTTGTTTCATATGCCATTAGTAATATCTCTGCCTATTAATGGAAGTGTGTAATCAATTTATATTTACTGTGATCCTGGATATAGCTGGATTTAAGTATATCATATTACTATTTACTTGTTTTATACCCTCTCTTTTCCTTCCTTCTGAATGTAAATATGTTTTTCTCTAAGGAGAAGGAATAGTTTATATCTCTCCTTAAAATGTTATAGTTTAACATATAAAACTCTGATATTGTTTGACATGTTCAAAAATTAGTAACACAAACATCAAAGTGGAAAAAATGTCATTTAAAAACTTCCAAAAATATTATAACTTAAAAATTGCATTTTGTATTTACTTCCAAAAATAATTTGAATATAATATGCATTGTTTTCTTTAATATATTACAGTGAACTTAAATATCATGAAAAATAGTGTTAATTACCACCATTCATAACCATTACACAATATGAACAATATATTTGTGAATACACATTAAATTTGAAATTACTTAACTTAAATATAAACTATTTCAGAACTTCAGTATAGCCATAACTATGATTATTAATCAGTAAGGAAAATTATATATCTGAAGCAATATTCTATTGTTAAGACCATTAGTAATGCATATTATTTTCATCATCATCTAAATTTTAACCCAGTGAGAACTATAGTATTCCTTTCTTGCTAATATTTTATTTAATTGAAGTCATTAATTTAAGGTAGAATTACTGAGAAGGCAGATTTGTCAAGGTGATGATAAGTTCAGTCAAGCTCTTTAAAAAATAAATTAAAACTGGATTCAGAGTCAGTAACATAACTTGTTGAGACACTAGAATAGGTGAGATTTCCTACAGAGAAATGATGGTGGAGGAAGAGAAAATTAAAAATAAACATCAGGATAAATGCTCAGAGACTATCTTGAAACAAAACAGAAATGAAAACCCAAAACATAAGTAATATAAAAGAAATTCAAACCAAAGTAGGAGAGACATTTCAATTAGACAATCTCCTATTAAGGAAAGGGTAAATATATTTTAAAGGAAAAAGAAGTGCTAGTACATTGTACTGAAAGTACGTATGTATATAGTATCTGAAAGCATGAGTTCTAGAGTTGCATAGAGTAAGTTTAAATCTATCTTAATCCCTCCGTATCAAAACGTATGAACTTAAATATTAAAAGCTCAACAGATATTTTAAGTTTCTATAAATTGAATGGTATTTAAGCATAGATCATGGAATACTACTTGGCAATGAGAAAGAATGAAATATGGCCTTTTGTAACAACGTGGATGGAACTGGAGAGTGTTATGCTAAGTGAAAAAAGTCATACAGAGAAAGACAGATATATGTTTTCACTCTTATGTGGATCCTGAGAAACTTAACAGAAGACCATGGGGGAGGGAAAGGAAAAAAAAAGTTAGAGAGGGAGGGAGGCAAACCATAAGAGACTCTTAAAAACTGAGAATAAACTGAGGGTTGATGGGGGGTGGGAGTGTGGGGAGGGTGGGTGATGGGCATTGAGGAGGGCACCTGTTGGGATAAGCACTGGGTGTTAAAAAGAAAATTAAAATACGAAATCAATGAGATCAAATGAAGTAATGACTATAAATGATATGCTATAATATCTAAAGTATTACATATGCAAAATAAATATTATGTTCTAATCCTGTATGTTATTGTACAGTAACACTATTATATTTTAGCATGTTTCCAGAAGTAGACAAATGTATACATATAAATTTGTCCATGATTCATTCCATAAGTTGGCTTTTCATCACTTAAAAAAATATTTCATTAAAATATTTTGTATTTAAAGAAAAAAATAAAAGGCCATAATCCTACCCTCATTTGCCAGAACTGTTTTAAGAAATAAAGCATGATAGGGGCACCTGGGTGGTTCAGTTGGTTAAGTGTCCAACTCTTGATTTTGCCTCAGGTCATAACCCTACTGCTTGTGGGATCAAGCCCTGCATTGGGCTCCATGCTGACAGCATGGAGCCTGCTTGGGATTCTCTCTCTCTCTCTCTCTCTCTCTCTCTGTCTCTCTCTCTCTCTCTCTCTCTCTCTGTCCCTCCCCTGCTCGTGTATGCTCTTTCTGTCTCTCAAAAGAAATAAATAAACTTTTTTTAAAAAATGAAATAAAGCATCATAAACAGATTTCAAGTTCCCTTTGTACCCTCCCTGATTTCTTTCCCCACCTGTCCCCTTGGAGAACTCTTCTAGTAAAGCCAGTGTGTGTATTTCTGATATATGTATTTATATTTTTGCTATATATTTACATAATCAGAAAATACTTAAATAGTTAAAAAATAACTAATCATTATCAGACTATGTATATATCTACCAGACTTCAATAAGATTTTAAAATTCAACATTATGTTTGATACTTATTAAGTAATAATACATGTCACTATTGTTCACTTATTTTAACCACTCATCATAATTCCACAGTGTGACTACGCCATGATGAGTTTACCCACTGTCCTATCCATAGGCTTTAGTTTGTTTCAGGTTTGCCATGAAAATTCTTGTATGTCTCTTTCAGTGCACACCTGATAATTTCTCCAGGAAACATACTAAAAGTGGAAATGCTGAGTTGTAGGATATGCCTTACATTGTGTGCAGCACACCCATTGTGTATTTGTAAAGTCATTTTAAAAACTATCCACCAAAAAAAGAGCATATTTGTATATTGTAACTCCAAGACTAATTTTATTCTCCATCTAATTTAAGAGCTAAGGCATTAGTGACTGTGGTTTTATATATACAGAGATATATCACCAGGATTCAATTAACTATATACTTATTTTACAATAAACACACTTACTAGAACTCTTATTAATGCCCTTCCTACATAATTCTTATAAGTTAAACATGTCTACTACTAAATTTATAGAAGTCATGGTTAAATATACCTATAAGGATATAATTCTCTGGCTTAGATTAATAAAAGCATTTGAAATACAGACTGCCTGAAGCTATTGTATTTTCAAGTGCTAAATTACTCTGCCATGTATGAAATTACTTACTCTGAATCTTCCACTTATATTGAAATGCCATCCTTCATTCAGACAGTTGATGCTGAGCAGTCTACAGTGGTCAATTACTTTCTCACAGTTTTTTCCAGTAAATCCTAGCAAACAACTGTAAATACATCCATGTAAATAAGAAAAGTTACAATGTAAATATTATCACAAAAGTCTATTAACAATCTGACAAAAATAATAATGCTTTGTTTAAATTACATACAAGGCATATTACTACCTGATATTTTCAACCATTAATTTTGTCTATGCATATTTCTGTTCTTAGTTATCTATTTAGTGAGAATCTGATAATTTCTCCAGGAAAGGCTATTCATTTAATAGCCTTAATATCATCTTTTGAGAATTTAAAAGTAAAATAAACTTAGGCCTAATTGAATACTTAACAATAAAATACAGGTTTTAGAAAACTATCAGAATAAATAAGACCATTATTAAAATGTAAAAAAGAAAGATGACAGGTGAGATTTCTAATGCTTAGTAAAGCCATTCTCCACTAATGATTTGCTACAAGGATCTGATGACACACATGAATTTGAGACATAGTATAGAGAGTTACATTGAACAGTAATGGTATGGCCACAATTGGGCTAATTGCAGAGATTTATTTATGTTCATCCTTACTTTAAAAAAAAATAAAGCAATCTTGTAGTGTAAATGCCTAGGAATAAGCTTTTTTGATTGTAATGAGAATGCCTGACATCAATCTTTTGATTGACAAGGCATCCACTTCAGACATCCATCCCTAGTAAATGTATTGCCAGCTGTATGACACAGCTACTAGCTACACAACTAGATCAGAAGCCAGGCCTTCCCTTTCCATGAAGTTCCCTTTTAACAAACTCCTGTGTAACTAAATAACTGACCACCTGAGTGACCCTGCATTTCCTTTCCCACTCCCTAATTCTCACTCTTTCGTTCTAAATTCACCAGTAAAGAATGAATCTGTGAAACTGCAGACACCCCACTCTGGACTCCAGTGAAAGCAGAAACCTAGCTCCATGTATTTCCTCTCTCTCTCTCTCTCTCTCTCTCTCTCTCTCTCTCTCTCTCTGCCAGCAACTTGGCTGCTGGCCTGTGGGCATGCCTTGTATCCCCCAGAACTTGGGAATGCTAAACTTTGTTTCTCAAAGACCCCTGATGGTAAGTGCATCTTGCAATCATACGAGCCACAGGGGGCAGTCTAGCCATAACATTGGCTCCTGTGGGGGAAACATATGCAGAAGCTGCCACAAGTGGTATTGGCCCAGGTGATTCCCCAGGCATCCCTGGCTGATAGCATCTCTATCAATAGGTTGAGACATGCACAAACAAATCTAGATACCAGTTTACTTCAGTTCATGAGCTGCAATCAATAAGATGCTAAGAACACACGGTGTTCTGTCTTTCTTTGCCCTCACTTATTAATTTGTGAGAAATATTCCTGTACTTTAAATCACATTTGGTAAACTTTCTATCAAAAGTGAATGGAGCATCAAATTAAATAATGATGTGTCTCTCTAAAGTGGATACTAGTGATTTTAAGACCGAAATAATACTTTTAAGACAAAGTTGTTTTAAGCTGATTTAATAATGAAGCAAATTGTACAATATATTAATTATTTCAAGTTTATTTTAAGAACACAGGAGAATTTCATAAAGGAAGGAATCAAAGGCCATGTTGACACAGTTTAATGGAAACAGCATCAGTAAAATACTTAGTAATTCTCTTTCCCTGCTGTTCAAGGCACAGCATGGCACTTTCAACTTGTAGAATTAAATCATTCCCTCCGTTGTGTCAGCAATGCCATCCATTTTTTAGCACCTACTATGTTCCAGCCACTAGTTTAATTATTTTCACACTATTTTCTTATTTTCACATTTAATCCTTATAAACACTGTGTGATACATATTATTACCACTATATTAAATTAAGTAACAAACTCAGAGAAGTTAAGAGATTTACTTTGGTCATATGACTAGTTTTAGAGATGTTATTAAAATTAAGTATGGTCTAACTTTATATGCATTATATTTGCTACTCCATTAATAAAAACTGTTAGGACATGTTTACCTTATTTCTCTCACTACCTTCTCTCTTCTACCTTACTACCTAGAAACCCAGAAATCACTCCAAGTATCACTTGATTATGAAAGGAAGCATTCTCACTCATTTCTACTGGGAGTAGAAAAACAGAAGTAGCAGGAATAAGGAAATATCAGAATGACTTAAAATTTTGGTTTGGTGAGTAATACTTATCATATCTCAATTTTCCTTTGGGAGGGAATGAATCCAACTGTTGATGACTAACTAAGGACAAGTGTAGTATTTAGACTTATCTTATTCTGGAGTATGGTTTCCAAAGAGAAGGATCAGAGCTATAGTCATTCATGAAATCAGGTCAACAGGTTTCAACTCCTAGAAAGATGTTTCTAAAAAAAGCAGAACTTACTAATTATGAAAAATTGGGCCGAAGTATTAGCACCCTCACAACATACCTAGAAGGAAGCCCCAAAACACCATTTATAATACTTGGCCTAGGGAGGTTTAACCCAAAGGCAAAGGAAATCCATAATGAGAAAACTTTTCTGTTGAGTTAACAGGATATCAACCTTCCATGCCTCCATTCCTACTCATGGTTTGAAATCTAAGAGGAGCTCTTGAACCTCATCCTAATGACATCCTAACAACTCAGTCTGCAGGCAAGGAAAGAAAAGGCTACTATTCTTAACACAAGAATTTAAACCAGGGGTGCCTGGGTGGCTCAGTTGGTTAAGTGAGTGACTCCTGATTTTGACTCAGGTCATGATCTCATAGTAGTGGTGAGATCGAGCCTGTGTCAGTCTCTGTACTAAGCAGTGGAGTCTGCTTAAGATTCTCTCTCCCTCTGCCCTTCTCCCATTCCTCTCTCTTTCTAAAAAAAAAGACTTTAAACCAGAGAAAATAAAACCAAACAAAAAGAAATAAAAGCAAACTCTAGAATAATACAGATGCTTTGAGAAATTCTATTACAAAAGTGCAAGTAAAGATGAAAACTTCTAAAGGTAAGGAAAAATAAATGAAAGAGAAAGAGAAATTTCAAACAGCATCAATATTTGCCTCAATAACTTAGACAGATATGATTTTCATGAAATACAATACAGAAAATAATATGGTGAAATAGCATATAAACAGGGAGGTGACTTAGTAGCTAACAAAAATAAAATGGAGCCAAGAGTTAAGAACGAAATGCTTTGATGTTAAAATATGTAGAAATAAAATATGTTCAATATAAACACTAAAGTCAGAATTGTCACCTCACCCCCTCCCCCAAATCCATCAGAAGTATATAATTCATATTTGGGAATATACAGCAAAAAGTGGAAGAAAGAAAATATAAAAAATAAACACTTAAAACACAGTGAATCAGAATATTTTAAAAGCTTGATAAGGACAAAGATACATTTTATGAACTGGTTTGTGTGAATATCAGAACACAATAGCTAATATTTGGCAATTTTCTGTAAACTTTATTATATTTAGCTTGTCTACCCTTTCTTCATTCATATTTCAACCTTCATAAAGTAAACTATACTGGCTTACTGATACATTCCTTATGACATTACAACAGGCATAAATTTTAAGCAAAATACAGTGCCCAATAATTTTATTTTAAATGAAGTCTTAGTACAAAATTACGCTGACTATATTTTGCATCAAGAGAAAAGTACTACAATTAATGAGGCCAGAGTCATTTCTTTAAAAGATCATGAGATATATATTTTTCCAGAATGTGTAATTAAGAAATCAAGAGAAAGAACACAAATACACAAAAATAAAAATGCAAAAGGGAATATGAGGACAAATGGAAGCTAACAACACTACATATTCCTTAGTGCAATTATGCCAAAAAGTTTATGTCAAAATATAGATTGCCAAAATTGAATGAAAATAAAGGTTGAATAGAACAAATATTTGGTGGAACTAACTAAAAGATGCTAGACTTATTTATTTATATGAATGAAGAATTCAAATTCCTATTAAAGAGATGATTCTTGTGATATGTTAGTCTTGATTCTAAGAAGATGTTTACTAGTTATCTATCAAGTATCAAAAATTTTCAGAATTTGGATGCAAAAGACTCAAAATTTACAACAATAATAGTTACCACTAAATCCATACTTGAAAATGAAAATAAATATGTTGTATTTATTGACACAAAATTATATTTCTAGGAATTTATCCTGAAGAAATAATCAGATGCAATAAATATATATTTACATCCATATTTCTGCCATGATATTCCAACGCGCCTACAGAAAGGAGACAACTTCTAATGTAAGAGGTCATTCTAATCCACCATCCTGGCCCACCATCACTCTTCCATACCACCAATAATCCAAGGACATTATAAACAAGAAACTAATTCATGTCCAAATTGTCCATTCTTCTTCAGAAACCTTGGTCATCAAAAGTTTCACGTTAATGATTCCAATTTTCATTGTATATTTTAAATATAATTAATTTAGCATCATCTTAGCTTTTTTTTTCTCTCATAAAATGTATATTTTACTCTTGAACTGAGAAGAAACAAAACATTTTGTTCTCAGGCAACTATAAGCAGTTCTCTACGACTAGAGCTCAAAGTGAATAATGAGAGTAGCAAGAGAAGAGAAAGGAGAAGGTGATCATGAAGGAATTTGTAAGAGTTACCTAAGTATCAAAATGTAAGACTGAAAACCAGGAGATTTGGAAGTAGGGAATTGAAATGAAAGAAAATAAACAATTAGGGGTGCCTGGGTGGCTCAGTAGGTTGAGCGTCTGACTTCAGCTCAGGTCATGATCTCACAGTTGACGAGTTCGAGCCCCGTGTTGGGCTCTGTGCTGACAGCTCAGGGCCTGGAGCCTCCTTCAGATTCTGTGTCTCCCTCTCTCTCTGCCCCTTCCCTGCTCGTGCTCTGTCTCTCTCTATCTCAAAAATAAATAAACATTAAAAAGTAAAAAGAAAATAAGCAACTAAACAAGTATAAATGATGAAATAGGCTTTGTATGAATCAATGGTAATATGTCATTACATTGAAGACTATAATTATCTTAAATCTCTTTAACTGAAGTTAAAAAAAAAAAAAAAAAAGAAAGGTGAGATTGAGATTGAGACACTCCAGAGAGAGAAAGAGGTGTCAGGTCAACTTTTAGATCTGAAATTAAGGTAAAGTCTCATCTGCTTACCTTCAAAACTGCTGTTCCCTTCTATTATCTGCCATCCACTAGTATAATGGGGTCATGTAAATCCATGGTGCTGCTCATGCCTCTATTTCTCCTTACACTGTGATCATTTTATAAACTCAAATTCTCCAGGGCCTGAACTGTAACACTGATCTCCATGCTGGCTCTACTGCAACAGCTGCCACTCTTCCCAGAACACTGTGTTAACTTTACTGCTCATACTTCCACATCTACTCTACCCCAACCATGCCAAACTTTCTACTGTGCATGCCATTAACACTGTCAGTCCACACTGCTTGTCAGCCTTCCACTGGCCATGGCTTTGCCTACTTCCCTCATAACCTCTATTACTCAAACTTTTGCTATAAAGTAGCTAGGTAACTGTTTTACCTCCTTGGAGATCCATGCATTTAAATGATTCTCATAGCAGAAGTCTGCATACTTAGATCCCTTTGATTTACACATATCTCTTTACAATCAGGAGTTCAGGAGTTCAATGGATGAATCCAGGTACTGGTACTCATTCCCACCCTTGAGATGAATTCTCCTTTTTGGAGAGAAATTTTCTTTTAGGGTTTCACAGAATCTTTCCTCTTTTATTTTCTTTTTTCTCCTTCCTTCCTTTCTTCTCCCTTTCCTTCCTTCCTTCCTTCCTTCCTTCCTTCCTTCCTTCCTTCCTCTATGCATTTCCAAGTTCAACATATGTTGCCTTACATGCATAAATGCAAGTAGTCATGACCACAGTTAAATGCCTTTATTAGGCATTATTCCATTAAGACCAGTTAATGAATATGCATACTTAACTCCAGTTTTGCCTAACTCCATATCAGACAGCTATATGCCTCCACTGCAGTGTCCTCAGTGTTCATGACATATAAACTATCTGGATTTCATCTGGATTTGATCCTGAAGTATGATGACATCAATTTAAAAATTGAAATTTGCTTCAATATGCCTAGATCTTTTATAACTAGTCTGCCAGGAGAATGGAGGTTGAGTTTGTGGAAAACTGTAGTTTGGAGACTAATCATGGACTATTATAGTAATATAGGAGAAATGAAATACACTATAGCAGTATAGAGAAGAATAAATAGAAGAGATGTTCAGAAGGCAGAATGAACAAAATTTGAAATCCTGTTCACGTTTATTAACAGGAAGAAAACTACACAGTGCCAATTAGTATTTGGTAATTTTCTTCATACTTTCAATATGTTCTCATATTTAATATGTTCTTATATTATTTCTTTTATTCTGATTTCAGTTGCTATTTATTGTACTTCTCCTCTTCATAGTTCAGAAAGGCTCTCAAACATTTATATTCCACTAATGGTAACCTTCTATGTCCTTGATGTATTGTCAATCACATAATCTTTACTTTGGTGTGGGGGGGGGCAAAAAATTGCTAATTGTTTCATCAATCTGGATATATAATCTTCCCTATGGAACCCCATAGTTCTTCCTCATGATGTCTACATTCCTTTCCTTTCCATTTATAAATCTTGGGACCTTGCTCAAATAATTTATTTCTTTTAGTTCTACACCTTAAATAAGATTTCTTTCACTGGATGCCCCATCGGTTTCAGGACTCCTATTTTAGCACCTATTTTATATATGTACCTAGATATTCTATCATTATCTATTTATATTTACCTATGTGAGTATATGTACACATATGTGTGTACATGCACATGTACACACACAAGCACACATTTTAATCTTCATTTTTTTCAACACCCTCATTTTTACTTCATATTCCCTTTTTGACATTTCTATTCTACTACATTTTATTTTTAGAAAGAATATTTTCCAGTTACCTTCTTCATATAGATCACCTGGATGATAAGTTTTCTGATTGTCTGCATAAATATAAATAGTTCTCTCACCACCCAATATATAGTAGTCATGTGTAAGATTTGGGGGAGGCAATATTTTCTCTTGGTAGTCTACAGATGTTTTCTAAATCTATAAATGCTATACCACTATCCTGAAGCTACTGGTGTTGAAATTAATCAATGTGATGCCATACTGGTTACTTTTCCTTTGTAGGTAAATTGTTTTTTCCTGCCTTAAAGCTTGATAGATAATTCATTATGTGTTTTTTTATCATCAATCTAGCTTGGATAGAGAGTATTTTTAATACTCAGACTCAGCTCTTGCTACAGCTCAAAGAAATATTCTACAATTTGATTAATTATTGCTTCTCCTTCATATGTTCTTTTTACTCCTTCTAGAGTGGCTATCATGTACATGTTACATCTCCTTGATCTATTCTCCAAGATACTCAATTTTTTTTCATGATTCATTAACTAATTCATATTAAGCTCTTCAATAAATAATCCTTGAGCTCCTATTGTAGATAGTTATTTTTAATCCTTGAGCTCCTACTGTAGATAGTTATTTTTCTAGCCATGGTGCATATTCGATGGATAAGTTTTTTGTTTTGTTTTGTTTTCCCTCATGAGGTTCATCTTTTAGTGGTAGATGACAGAAGATAAAGACCTTAGATGTAGAATATTTCAAGAGAAAAGTATATCATGTTAAAGCATATAGAAAGCACAGGTGTTTGCTATTTTACTAAGTGTGCATCAGGGACAGTTGCCCATGAGACAATTACTATTTCATAAAACCATGATAAATTTAGGGTTAGGTCATGAATGTACATGAAGATAAAACCAGATCCCCATAAATTTACTCTTTTCTCTACTTTAAAATCTTCCATAAAGCATTCTAGATTTCCATAATTTGGGTCACCAATTTCCTTTCAATTTTCCATCCATGTGAAATTGAATAGTATGTTTTTTAGCTGTAGACTTGATATGTACATATATCTTTGTGTTTTCCTCTTGAATCTTTTCACTTATTTTGACTACAGTTATCTAATTTGATATGACTTCTCTTTCCTCCAGAAATTTTAATATTCTCAAGTTGTATTGGTTTTATTTTAACTCCTGTCCCTCTCCTAAGTCTCTGGCCTCCATTGCATGCAATATTTTTCTTTGCTAACTCAGTGTTTTAGGTGGGGTATCCTTCAGTGAATGGAAGGAAAATTGGGCCAATAAAGTTGAAGCAGCCAAGACATCAGCCCTTTCCTTAGGGACATGGATCTGGCTTCTCTCCTCCTTGGTATCACTGAACATCTGAAAGCCTTCAGTCCTTAAATTCAGAACTTAGTTAACTATGGCAAAGGAGAAGAATACTTAAGTAGGCTGATTTTGACCTACCCTCAAATAGTCAAAGTATTTATATTGATGGAGTAGCCACTCTTTTCTGGTTATTGTTCTGTTGTCTCTCTGCTAATTTACAAACCTTGCTAGCTCACAAAGCAAGAGAATCTGCATGGATTGCTTCTGTTGAGATAGTCAGGGAAGCTAAGACCTAACTCATTGTAGTTGCTCAAGGTGTCTAGCAACCATTTTTGTCAAAGAAGTCAGTTGTTTTAAGTACGGGGAGAAGGGAAAGAAATGTCTTACAGATCACCATGTTTTTAGAATATACAATGTATAATTACATTTTTTTGTAAAAAACTATTGTTGTATAATAAATATGAAAGTAGTAAGAAACGGTAAATATTTTTTGTAAAACTAGAGAGTAAGAGGGACATAAATAACTGTAATGAAAATGTTTAAGGTATTAGTTTTCATGGTAAAAAGGGAGATAATATATAGAAGAACAGAGGACCTGAAAAAGATACAAGGAAAAGCAAAGATAATGGAAATAAAATATTTTTAGTGGAAAATTTAGGGGAGAATAAAACACATTTTTATCTTCTCCATTTCTTTTTTCTCCTGAAATGATTTCCTTTAACTGCCTGAAATGTATCTCCATTATTGGGTTGCATTTTGTCAATTAAGCCAATATTTATTAGACAATTAGCTTTACTCTGATTCTTGGACAGAGTATCCCAAACTTTGTTCAATGACCTATGGAATACATGCTACTGATTTTAATGAGAAGTGTCAGGCTCTTTTGGGAACACAACATTAAATAAAACAGAGTAATGACAGCAAAACTTCATCACCAGCATTTTGAAAAATAATTCATGTAATGCAGAAATACTGGCATGTGTTTCATTTATTTATTTTTTTTTTTTAATTTTTTTTTCAACGTTTTATTTTATTTTTGGGACAGAGAGAGAGACAGAGCATGAACGGGCGAGGGGCAGAGAGAGAGAGAGACACAGAATCGGAAACAGGCTCCAGGCTCTGAGCCATCAGCCCAGAGCCTGACGCGGGGCTCGAACTCACGGAACGCGAGATCGTGACCTGGCTGAAGTCGGACGCTTAACCGACTGCGCCACCCAGGCGCCCTCATTTATTTATTTTTAAGGTGTAGAGAATTCACGTAAAAATCAATGAACCTAAATATTTAGCATATTTTAACTACAAGTTTTTAAAATATAGTTTTCAAAATATTGAGGAAAACATAAACTTAATAAAATTAAACATGAAATGTTCCATGCTGCTATAAATAATTGGTAGGAAAATTATTGCAGTAATACACTAAAATAATGAAGTAACTACTGCAGAAAAAACCAAAAAATGAAAATTGAAAATTAAAAATTATTTGATATTTTTAAACAGCTAGCTTCAAATACAGCATGCCAACAGTGTCACTCATGGATTGGCAGCATATTCTTGCTTAAAGTTTTCTAGCTGCTGAAATGGCTCTTTCAAACTCTATACCCTTCTAGGAAATGGAAGGCGGCAGTTATAAAGTAACTCCAAATAATTTTCTCTGATTCTGTTATCTTGAAATACTCCTATCACTTGTTTGGACACTTGGAGGAGGTTTTGTTACATTTTTTTTTTCTGGGTCTGTACCACTCTGTTATAAATGAGTTGTAATTTTTTGTCACATAGAAAGCATTGTGGTTTACTTTTGTCTCCTTTGGTTTCATAATCTATAGATGGAAATTCTGATGCAGAGTTACTTGTATCAATTTCAACACTGTCATGTACCTATTCCACTTCTTAGAAAAAGCCCTTTGAGGTAAATAAAGACCTATTCTTACAATAGAAGCTTTGCAATAACACTATACACTTGTCTTCTGTGACTTGTAAGGGCATAGGCAGATGCCTAACTTATATACTATTCACTTTATCAATTTAACTTTTTTTGCATTAACTGAGAAACTGAGTAATTTTCTGGATCTCAAGAAAATAAATGATTCCTCTTTTATAGTTCTTTAAACCTTAAACAATGCTATTAGACAAAAATATCTGTATTTTTTAATGAAAATTAGCATGATATACTTCAAACCTAGAGAAAAAAAGCAGTATTAAAATATTAGAATAGTGATCCCTGTGCATTACTATATGTTAGACAGACTGCAGGGGGTACCTGGGGAGTCTCAGTTGGTTAAGCATCCCACTCTTGATTTTGGCTCAGGTCATGATCTCAGGGTTGTGAGATGGAACCACATATTGGGCTCCATGCTGAGCTTGGAGCCTGTTTAAGAGTCTCTTTCTCTCCCGCTCCTCCTTCCCTCCCCTCCCACTCCCATGCTCTCTCTGTCAGAAAAAAAATACAAAAATAAATATGTTAGACTAGGGGGCAGGAGAAAAATCATAAATACATAAAATTATGATTACAGATAATGATAAGTGCTGAAAGGAAGCAATCAAGAAAGCAAGCTAACAAGCCAAGTTAATGTGGAGAGAATAATTGAGTAGAACTATTTTCAAATGTTTATCAAGATTGACAGGAAAGAAATTTTGAGGAGATATTTGAGCAAAACACTCAATGAAGTGCATATCAAACCACCACAGTTTCTGGGGGAAATGCCCTTTAAATAGGAGATCAACAAATAACAGAGGCTTGGAAATAGGAGATGCTTAAGGTATTCCAGAAACTTCTCAAAGACTAAAGTTTCAGCAGTTGAGTAATCAAAGGGAACATAGATGATGGTAGAGAAATAGGCAGAAGCAGTTTATGGCTAGCCTTCTAAGCATTTTAAATAATTTATATATATATATATATATATATATATATATATATATATATATATATTTTTTAAACATTTATTTATTTTTGAGACAGAGCATGAACAGGGGAGGGGCAGAGAGAGAGGGAGACATAGAATCTGAAACAGGCTCCAGGCTCTGAGCTGTCAGCACAGAGCCCGATGCGGGGCTCGAACTCACAGACCGTGAGATCATGACCTGAACCAAAGTCGGACGTTTAACCGACCAAGCCACCCAGGCGCCCCTAAAGAATTTATATTTTATTTAAACGTTACAGGAACCCATTGAGTGGTAGTGGCAGAGTAGTAACATATGTAAAAACAAATACACTGTCTTGTGTGGAAGAGATGATAAAGAAGCAATACTTAGTTTGCTTAGATGATACTTAGATGATAAAGATGATACTTAGATGATAAAGAAGTTACACTTAGTTTAACTATAGTTTTACCACTATAATGGCAAATCTGAGATGATGGCAAATCTGTCCTCTAATATATTTACTCTTTTTCTCTTTGATTCAATCCAGTATAAGGGGATATCCAATTGATTCCGTCTTAAAAATGTGTCCATAATTCAACCACTTACCATTCCTCTTTCCTATCCTATTCCAAATCACTATCTTCTCCTATCTAGATTACTACATTAACTCCTAACAGATCTCTTTGCCTCTATCTGTGTCACTCTACAGTTCAACACAACAAAGTACCATTTTAAAATAATATAGGCAAGACAATGTTCTTCATTTGCCAGCAACACTGTAATACTTCCTATTTTCCTTAGAGTAACACTCAAAGACTTAGAGCAGCAGGCATGGTCTGCTACTGTCTCATCTCTGGTTTACTCTCCATTTTCACGACTTTCCCCTTCTTTTTCCAGACCAGTGACACTGGTCTCATTAGTGTAACCTCAGTAGGCCAGTGATTGTGCATGGAGTACTCTCTCTCTCTCATGGACATTTTTTCTCCTGGAAGTTGCATGTTCCATCACCTCACTCAAATCACTGCTTTCTTAATGAGGTTTTCATTTAATGTCTTCCATATACTTAAAAGAAGAGTCAAAACAAGGAGGTCGAGCGGGGGGAGGGGTATCAAACTGTTCCAGATGAGAATTTTTTGTGGCTTGAACAAGGATGTTAACCTCATAATGATAAAAGTGTTCATATTCATTAAAAGTATTTATGAGAGAACTTAAAGGATTTGCTGATAATGGACAAGAAGGGGGCTAAAATAGACACTGGGAAATCAAATGTTAAGTCTAAAGAATGCTTACAGAATATCACGTTTATCCAGGGATTGAAAATCAACACATTGATATGGAATATATTAAATTTGAGATGCGACATCAGACATGTATGAAAGAAAGTAGACCCATGTTTACCAGATGGGATGTAGAATTAAACAGGCTTTGTGTTTTCAGGTCATTATAACATAGAAAAAGAGAGAAAATGAGTTTAAGAGTGGAAGTATAGGTATGATTTTAAAAAGTAAAACAAAGACTAAGTCCAAGGGTGATGGCAGAGGAAAGCGATTGCAGTCAAATAATTAGAGGTGCATACTGGTTGTAGAAAAACATTACATAATTTTGGTGTTAAAGTACATGAATGAGTGAACTTGAAATACATGAATTGGTGATCAGAGAGTAGCAACTTAAATCAAGGTGTCGTAGGCATGCAATTACAGGTCATGATAATTTATAATATATGACCATAGGAAATTTGCCAAGATCAGGAGGAGGAGGAAAAAGTTATTGCAAAAAAATTGTCAAAGGATTTAAATAATCAAGACAGGTGAATTTACAAGGTGAATATCAAAGTCATCAAGGAAGATGGCAGCAGTGCTAGAGAAAAGGACAGCAAGCCAGAGGCTAAAGCCTTTAGTAGAAGATGGACAGGAAGGGAGAGGAAAAGATACTTGAAAAGGAGATGTGGGAGGGAGAAACAATGAGTTCGAGAGAGAATAGTATAGCTGATGTCCTAGGCTAAAAGTAGACAGGCTTTTCAAAAGCAGGAAGAAAAATATGACAACAAGGGCAAGGCTATCTATACATTTCTTTACCAGTGGTACACAGGTTGTGGAAGAAGGTATAGTAGCCACTTAAGGGGATTATAGGCCCTCAGGTTTCAGTCAGAAGAAGAAGGTATACAAACGAGATTGGGGTTTTTGAGAATTTGCTGCTGACAAAATGAGATCCAGAAGGCATAGCAAAAGAGTATTGGATACTAAGAAGTGTTAGACATTGTGCAGACCATTATGGGGCTAAGATTCATCTGATCAGGTATGCCATGGAAGACTTAGAGGTCACACAATGTTGAGTCAACCTTCATGCATAGAGGTATGCACTAACTTCAGTCATAACGCTTCATTATTTATTATTTACAAGGAAATTAGTCCAGGACTAATGGGAAAAAGGTAATACTGATGTGAACATATCTTCTCAAAATGAGGTATTTAGGGGATCAGATTTGAGAATGACTTCTGCCAATTATAACTTCCCTGAAAGTATAAAATTATATTAACAGTATCAGAAGCTATTCTTGATGAGGAAATGCCAACAATGTCCTAGATATTTTCCATTTTAATATAGTTTATAACCAGCATCTGAAATTATGAAATCATAAACTTAACAAACTTTTTCTATGTTAAATTTCAGGATGATTTATTCAAAAGAGGAAGTTAGTCTTATAAATATGGCTATTGATTTCAGGCAAAGAAAAATGCAGCAACTAGCTTTTGATATAATTAACTCCAAGAAATTGAGGTTTCCTATTAGCTTAGAATTACTGAATGACCAAATGGAAGTACTCCATTAATTAACAAATTCTGATCCAAATGTGTGATTGCTATTTTAAAAAGCATCTTTTAGAATTAATGTGAAAATATAATTTTATTATATGTTGAAAGGGAGTATGTTGACCTATGCACTTCTGTGTCTACAATGTTCTTTTTCAAAGTCACATTGCATGCTTAATTAGGTTTACTTGTGACACAAACTGAAAACCCTAATTCTACCCATGGCTGTCACGTAGTCTAATGAAATGCTGAAACTGACTTGAGGAAAAAAAAATATGTTAATACATTGACTTGACACTTAAGCAGGGCAAGCAGGCTGTAATTGCAACCCAGTGAGTAGGAAACAGGGAAACTAAAAAAAAAAGGTGAGAGAATAAAATAGAACATTATTATATACACCATTCATATACCAGGAATAATCTTGGAATTTGAGTAGAAAAAATAAAATTTAGAAAGCAAAAATATGCCTATCACAAAATTAGTGATTTTAAAGATATAGTATTTATATATTCTTCCAATATCTATTTATGGTGTCTTTTACAAAGATGACTCTCAATAAATATTTGTTTAACCCAATTGCTTTTCAGGTTAGAAAAAATTGTAAGAGAAATATACTGACTGCTTTTATTAACATGTATTCCCTCATTTTAAGGTTTCCTCATTTTATACTGAATGTCTAGAATGTGACTGTCTTTACAATATAGAAAATATTAGAGTCATTGCATTCAGTAAATATTACAATAAATAAATGTATCTTCCTGTGTGTGTGTTTGTGTGTGTGTGTATGTATGTGTGTGTGATTAGAAGTATGGTTCAATATAGTCTTCAAAGCCTTTATGTGGTCTTATGTTACAAATCCTTCCCAAACTAGCGTATAGAGGAGGATTCAGAATCCTGTATTCCAGGCCACAATGCCCTTCCCTTCACCACCTGAGCACCTCCATCAGTTAGGTGATCAGGAGTCCTAGAAAGCCACACTGGAGCTGTGGTCTGCAATGCTTTGGATATTTCCACTCATATAAATGAAATGGTGCCCATAGAGACCTGCCACTTTAGCACTGCCTTTGAAGAGCTGTCCACTGAGCTCTGTGAGTTCTGACAAGACCTCACACCCCTAGTTGATGCCAAAACTCACTGTCGCCCCACCATGATCTATGTTTGCGACCATCATGGTTAACCCTTTGTCACCATTTACCTCAGACACCTCAAGAACTCAGAGCATCCTAGGCCTTTCCTCACCATCTGACTCTTTCCCCCCAATCATCTCTGTACACATTTTTCATTTTCACTGTAACCTTTTCAGTCATGGCTACTCTTTCTCCCTCTCCCTTCATATTTAGGGGCTGGATGTCAGGTAGGTGTCTTTTTTCCTCATTGTGGCTTCAGAAGGATCAGTGTCCAAGCCTTCTCCTCAAAAAATCTCAGTGGAGGATGATGCCATTAAACCATGCTATACGTATATCTTCTTGTTCCTTTCATGGTTGACCCTCCTGGGCATTCACTATATTCTTTAATGCTTAACACCTGTCTCATTATATATTTTTGTAAAATAATCCCAGTCTTACTTGGTTATTTCAATATCTGCAGAGCTGATACATTTAAAATCCTAGTGTTTTGGAGGTCAGGGTACTGTCTCAACTCAAAGATTGCAATCTTTGCAGGGCATCTGGGGGACACAGCTAGTTAAGCATCCAACTTTAGCTCAGGTCATGATCTCAGAGTTTGTGAGTTTAAGCCTCATATTGGCCTCGCCGCTGTCAGCCTGTCATCACAGAGTCAGCTTCAGATCCTCTGTCCTCTTCTATCTGCCCCTCTCCCATTTGTGTTCTACTCCCCTGCCCCCCCCAAATAAAAAGATTGCAATCTTCATATTAACTGCACAGACTATTCTCACTATAGTATTCCATACACTACTATCATGTATAATTATCTTCCCTCTATGATATTAAATTACCAATATTAATTTCAAGCATCTCATATTCCACTCACAACCTCATTTCCCTATCTAGCTTACTCCTAGTCCTTTTTTCTCCCCCAACAATTTAAAAAAAAAATTTTAATGTTTATTTATTTTTGAGAGAGAGAGAGACAGAATGCGAATGGGTTGGGGCAAAGAGAGAGGGAGGCCCAGAATCTGAAGCAGGCTCCAGGCTCCGAGGGCTGAGCACAGAGCCCGACACAGGGCTCAAACTCAGGAGCTGTGAGATCATGACCTGAGTCCAAGTCAGACACTCAACTGACTGAGCCACCCAGGCGCCCCATCTCCCCAACAATTCTTAATCCCCATGATCTACTGATCCTACCAACATATCAATATCCATTATCCTCCATCATGTCTTCACTTGTACCTGGATTGTATCACATGATCCATTTCCATACTCAATTCTTGCATATACCCTCAAGTCATATGCCTCATTTCCCTCCATTATTGTTGCCTGGTCAAAATTTAACCTCAGTTTAATTCAACATCCAGGCTATTCCATGTGGGCATATGAATAACAACATGTAGTTTGAGGATGTTATACTTTACCATGAATTCATCTTCACTAATTTCAAGAAGAACCTTCTTGCTATGTATCAATAATGTTATTATATTTCCCTCTTATTATATATAACAATTTTACACCTTCTCGTCTCCTTTGCTTCCTACTTCACTTGAGGAATTAATCAGAAGACAGTTTCCAAAATATTACACACCATATATTCAAAGAACTATAAGCATAAATATTCTACATTTTCTATCACAATTGATGTAACATACTCTGTCCTATCTAAGCCAATTCCTTTGCTTGTGTACTATATATCCCATCTTATTTCACCTAATACTTAAAAATTACCTGCTTTGAACTTACTTCAGCTGTCACTCTACTACTTTATATTGCTATTATCCTTTAAAGGTAAAGCCTAATACTTTCATTGTATTCACTTGTAAACTGTGTCTAATCAAGATTTTTTCCCATTCCTTTTGTTTTCTTCCTTCCTTCCTTTCTTTCCCTTTCTTTCTTTTTTTAAATTTTTTTTTAATGTTTATTTATTTTTGAGACAGAGAGAGACAGAGCATGAACGGGGGAGGGGCAGAGACAGAGGGAGACACAGAACCGGAAGCAGGCTCCAGGCTCTGAGCCATCAGCCCAGAGCCTGACGCGGGGCTCGAACTCACAGAACGTGAGATCGTGACCTGAGCTGAAGTCGGACGCTTAACCGACTGAGTCCCCCAGGCGCCCTTTTCTTTCTTTCTTTCTTTCTTTCTTTCTTTCTTTCTTTCTTTCTTTCTTTCTTTTTCTTTTTCTTTCTTTCTCTTTCTCTCTCTCTCTCTCTCTCTCTCTCTCTCTCTCTCTTCTTTCTTTTTGTCCCATATAGGGAGCAAATTTTTCCTATAATTCTGTCAAATTGTTCTTTTTAGAAAACAATACATTATCTCCAAAGGCCAATTGCATAGAACAATTTTCACTTACCTCTAATTAGATCTAACCACATTCTTTGAAAAGTCTGGCACTGTCTTAATATTCTTAAAATATTTTATAGTTTCTGTAATGACCCTCTGCATTTTTTTTCACCTCAATTCACTGACCGCTACTTTTCAGCTTCATATTCCATTCCTTAAACTCTCCTGGGTCCATGGTCTCAGTCTGCAAACCTCTCACTTCCCTATCAAGATTCACTGTAAACTAATTTAATTTGTTTCTTGTTTTTTTTATTAGTTTTTTAAAATTTATTTTGAAACAGACAGCATGTGAGCAGGGGAGGGTCAGAGAGAGAGAGAGAGAGAGAGAGAATCCCAAGCAGGCTCCGTGCACTCTGTGCACAGAGTCTGACACACAGCTCGAGCTCATGAAACTGTCAGATCATGGCCTGAGCCGAAGTTGAATGCCTAACTGACTGAGTTACCCAGGTGCCCAGGTTTCCTGGTTTTAAATGCCATCTGTATATGACTAGCTTTCAAATGTATATATGTCACCCAGACACCTCCTTTAAAATAGCAACAAGCATACCTGAAAGCTTACCTTAAACATCTTCACTCGACTCTATTATGTGTCTCAGCTAATATGTGCCGCACTGATATCCTGATTTCTATGCCTCTCAACCATACTTCTCTTCTTCCAGATATCCCCATTTTAGAAAATTCTATTTCTAATCTTTCAATGGAGTGAATAACCTTAGAGTAACCCATGACCTCTTTTTTAGCCAGTCCTTCAGAAAAACACTGAATCTTCTTTAGAAATATATTCCAGGGGCGCCTGGGTGGCTCAGTCTGTTAAGCGCCCATTTTTGCTCAGGTCATGATCTCTTGGTTGGTGAGTTTGAGCCCCACATTGGGATCTGTGCTGACAGCTCTGAGCCCGGAGCCTGCTTCGGATTCTGTGTCTCCCTCTCTCTCTCTGCCCCTTCTCACTCACACTCTGTCTGCCTCTCTCTCTCTCTCTTTCTCAAAATTAAAATAAACATTAAAAAAAGGAAATATATTCCACATGTGATCGTTAATTGCCATCATCACATGTCACCTTAGTAGCAGTCCCAGTCATCACTATCTCTAGGCTGTATTATCACAGTAGCATCCTAGCTGTTCTCCCTGCTTCTTCCCTTGGGATCATACAGCCATAGTCTATTCTATAAAAGGGAGTCAGAGTGATTCTTTAAAACAGTATCTCCCTCCTAGAATATAAGTTTATTAAGATAAGGGCATTTTGCCCGCTTTTCCTTTCTTTTTTTCCTACTGCTGCAGAAAAGTTTCTATTACAATAAGAAAGTTTAAGGAAAAGGAGGTACTAAATAAATAGTTATGAAATTAATGAATGAATGACTCATTTCATTTCACATCTAGAGGTAAGACTTTCCATCTCAGTGAAATACAAAACATTTATTATAAACAAATTAAATAATGAATTAAATAAGCTTTTTAGAAAATATTCTATGTGTTACATAGTAAAAGGTTCCAAAGATACAAAAATGATTAAAACACAGTTATTCCCTTGAGTATGGCACAGGAGAATAAGACTTTCATAGCAATTCAAAATTATAGTCTATGAAGTAGTCAACCATATTGTAGGAACATTTTGTCATCTTTCAGAAGATAATTAATAATAAGGTGAAAAATAGGACGATGAATACTACAAAGGATTTAAAATATGTGATTTAAAATCACATATTTAAAATATGTGATTGAATTAAATTTGGTTTACATAGACTACCAATGTACTGCTTTAAAAATTTTGTTATAAATAACAAAATCCCAATTCAAATACATTAAACTGATACCAGATTTACTGGTCCATGTAATCAAATAATTTGTAAGTAGTCTTGACTTTATGCAGAGTGAGACTGATTCTGGCTTTTTAAAAATCCTCTCAGCCTTACACTTATGTATATTTTGGCTGTGTCCACTTGCTGGATTTCCTGATGGCTGTCAGATGGCATCCAGTAGCTCAGCTACACTGTTCAAGACAGTTTTTCGATGTCACTATAGAGTTTGACGTTTTACATTCTTTTAAAATCTCCAGCAGGAGATTCTGTTTTGTAGACTTTCTGCCAAATGGTTATTTAAGGTATCAAAGTGCAAAAAAGTGTCAAATTTACTTTAAAACAAGTTTGCTTTCCTGTGTCTAAACAAACAAAAAAAGGGTCAAAAAACCCCACTTCTTTCACCTTTGTAAACAGAGAGCAATGATGGTAGAGAAAATTCTCTGGTTTCTGGTCTCCCATTTCTGTGTCACGTCCTAACGCTGGAAATGGGAAAAGATCTCCTTACCAAAACATTCACTATGGATGACCTCATTGTCTACCCAGTGCTGACTCTAAAGGTTACACCACTCTTCTGGTCAAACCCTTGTGTAGCTTCTGGGTCTTTGTGTATTTGAGAGCCATGCAAACTCAGTGTGCAGCCTTCTTACATCATCATAGTGTAATTACATTAAGAGTCACTGCTTCCTCTTAGAGGATATATCAAGGATCTGCTTCTCAGGAGCCACAGATAGGGAGACATCCAACCTATCATAGTCTCTGAGATCTGATCCTTTTTTCACCCCCTCCAAAGACACCTATCTCTCCTATTTCCCTCAGCATAATCCTCTCTAATGTCTTACAACTTGCAATTCATTATCTTAACCTCTTGTACATTGCTTTGGACAGTACTGGACAGTTTCTTCCAAGATGCTTTCTTTTCATCCTCATCCATCCTCTACTGTATTTGAGAATGCTGACCTGTGACTTCTGGCAGGTCCTACTAATGTGCTATACTAGCAGAAAGTCAGAGGTGAGAGGAGAATAAGGTCAGCTATTCATTTCCTCTACTCCCACACTGACAGACTGTAGGTTGTCAGTAACTGTGTTTACATAAGTTCATAGTTCATGTCAGAATGTTCTATACTACAGCTACAGTTCTCTCCCTGGTTTCTATTAACTGCATTCTTAGCTTTCCTTTCAGCAGTGTGGAAGGGAAACATCTCCACACTGTTCCTAAATTCGGGATGATCAATCACACGTTGCTGTTTTCCTTTAGCCCTTCTCAAATCCTTTATTCTTTTCATTCAACTCTTCTGGATTATTCTGAGTGAACCACAGCTGGTTTCCTTTGAATATTCAGACAACCTTTTAAAGCATTCTTCTAAATAATTTCTTTCATTTTCAGCAATCACTGTATCTCCCAAACTGCACTTTATTTAAAAAATTTTAACCAATGTATTGATTCCCTGGCTAAAATATTCCTCAGTCATATCAGAAAATCACCAAAGTTCTACCTGTCTGATTACTCTAAGGCATCAATTATCCATTTTTCATTTTCCACTAGGGTCCACTTGTACGCCACTTGCTCCCAGCAATGCTATTTATGATGCTTCACTACTGCTACTTATTGCTCTTAAAAATGACTTTTTTATACCAAGTTCATAGACATCTAAAGGTTTCAATAGTCTAGGTGTTGAGAGAAATGGTAGTTTATAGACACAAGTAAAAATTGACTCCTTTCTGACACCGTGTTGCTTGTGGTCACTAGATACCAAATAAATTCTTATACCTAATGGTTTACTCTCTTTCTCAAGGGGGTCATTTTGTTTCAGTTCCTCTCTCATCTAATCATAGGAATTCAGATCTAGTCCATATGCTTAAACAGAGAAACTGATACCATCATCAGTATTCTATTCTCCTCACTTCATTTCACTCCTTCCCAACCCCACATTTTTTTTCTCCCAAATTCAGAATACAGAGGAAACGCTTGGGTTGAGGTGTATGGATGTAGGAGGGAAAGAAATAAGGAGGGTTTTCAGCATTAATGCTGTCTGAGCTCAGCTCCTCTTAACCAGTAATTCTTAAAGTATGGTCTCCAGAACAGCAGTTGCAGCATCACTTGAGAATTTGTTAAAAATGCACATTTGCATTCCCCATCCCAGATTTATTGAATTAGAAACTCTAGGGGTGGGAAATAGCTGTTTGTGTTTTAAAGAGCCCTTTAGGAGATTCTAATGCAGCTAAAATGTGTTACAGCCAAAGTGTGAAAATCATTAATCTAGGGGAAAAAATACCTTTTAAGATAGCTATGCATGGATACATTGTTTTTTTTTTATTTATTTAAAGGTATTTTAGTTGCAGCACTTTCATTTTTCTTATTATTTTCAATCATTCCCTTCTCCTTTGAGACAAGAAAAAAAGGCTCCAAGTCTATTTTTTTGTCATTGTTTCAACTTCATGCTTTATTAATTTATATTGATTATGTCTTTATCGTTTCTTTGAGTCAGAGGTAGAAATGTGTTTGACTATCAGTGTGAGTTTAGGGTGTGGGAATCTGGGTACTGGAAATTCAGGTCTTGTGTTCCACATCTGTATCACACTCCTACTTATTTCTGAGGCTTAGGTTTTCACTCATCATTCAAATTAGACTTGTTATTTGTGTCTTGTTGAAGCAGTTCTGTTTTTACACTCCTCTTCACTTTCCTTATAGTTTACCTTCCATTAATAAAGAGTCTTATTTAACCAAAGAAGGGGACCATGTTTTTATTTAAGTAGATTGGAGATAAGCACAATTTTTGCCAATTCTTGAAGAATGTGGTAATTTCAACAACGAGAACACATATCGTGGGGTTCACATTAATTTCATGAGTAAGTTTGCTTCAAAGTTGTTACAACTAGCTTACCCACGTGACATGTTTCATCCATCTCAGGGAAACCTAACTCGAATTTCTACAGTGTTCATCCTATCTAGCACATTTTTAACAAAGCATTCAAGACCAAACTCCATCATTTTAAAATTAAGTCAATTAATTAATAATAGAACAATCAATTGAGAGTTGGCAACAATGCTATCTAGCTTTCCTGTTGATGATGAAATTTAAGACAAAGCCTTTACACAACCACAATAATGCTAAAAATAAGGGCCAATAATATCATCATACCTAATAAAAAATGAAATCAATATTATATATGTGAGTGTATATTTACCCATATTTATAAAACACTACCCATTCTTCTAAATGATTATTTTTCTAAGTATCTTTACAAATATACTTGCACTATAAGGCTCAGAGCTAGAAATTATAAATTAAGAAGTCAATATTTTTAAAAGAATAAAAATTGAATTTATTGGTAAATTAATATATGATTGAATGCATACACAAATTTGTGTGGACTGGTTAGATCTTCTAAGATATTGATATAATGAAGAAGCTTCTCTTCACTTTCTTTTGAAAATGTCACATTTTAAAAGCTTAGTATGTTTTTTCAACTTTGCATTTAGATTCCTTTTGAAATTAATGAAAATTCTGTCCTTTGTACATCTGTAATGTGTATGCATATTGTTTTCTTTCAGTGTGTTTAAGGCTTTCCTGTATCATAGCTTATAATTTTCTGCTTTTATGAATATTCTAAAATTTTGAGGCTGTTTATTGCCCTTCGGTAATGCCCAACAGAACTTACTTTAAGCAGCCAGATAAAAGTCAAGCAAGTGTGAAGAGTACAAATTGTACTTCCTAATGGTGTGAGAAAGTATCCATAAAGCTATTTGAAATGGACTAAAATTCTAAGCCCGGATAACTAGGTCACTTCTGCATTTACAAATGGGTAATTTTTAGCAAATTCTTATTTAAATAAAGCACTATTTCCCCAAATCCTGCCTAAAGACCCTAACTAAAAACTATCAGCCGAGGTCTGCAAATTAAAGGGAGAGATGGTTTACTCTATACTTCTAAAATATAATAACAACACTGTCTGTGTATATCTACTATATACTTGTAGTTATCTCTTTTTTATACACCTTCAAATACTATTCAGTTATTCTAAATATCTGTTATAAAACAAATATATGTTTTATAACTGTTGACCAAATTATGCCTGAGAATATCTCAAGTATGTATTTAAAACAAACAATTCAGGGGCGCCTGGGTGGCGCAGTCGGTTAAGCGTCCGACTTCAGCCAGGTCACGATTTCGTAGTCTGTGAGTTCGAGCCCCGTGTCGGGCTCTGGGCTGATGGCTCAGAGCCTGGAGCCTGTTTCCGATTCTGTGTCTCCCTCTCTCTCTGACCCTCCCCCGTTCATGCTCTGTCTCTCTCTGTCCCAAAAATAAATAAACGTTGAAAAAAAAAATTAAAAAAAAAAAACCAAAAAACAAACAATTCATAAAACCCCAATTAAAATGTTTCTACTTCTACTTGAAAAAGAATATTAGATGCCATTAAATAAAATTTAAGCTTAAAATAGAACATTGTTTTATTTTTGTTCACATGGCTTTAAAACCCATATATTTTGTTCAAAAAATGAGAAAGTAATTAATCATACCTGCAATGATAATCTTTCTCTAATTTTGTACATGTGGTATTATCCTTGCAAGGAAATGACTCCTGTGGTGTTTGAAGTTCTTTCTTACAAAGCTTGCCTGTAAATATTGGTGAACAGATGTACATGGTGTCCTAGGAAAGATCAGAAAGTATTTTTTATAAAAGTTTTTGGATATTTCAAAGAAAATGAAATGATTCTTATCTGGAGAGACATAGAAGCTATTTTCATAAGCATATAGAAGTTCTCTGTGGAACAACATGAAAGATTATATTTTCTAAAATGTCACAACAGTGTATCCCATCTCATACACTTTTCCTACCACTTGAATGTAACATTCCTTAAACTGAGAATTAGAAACTATCACTTTCTCCTCCTTGTAGGTAAGCAAGCTGTGATGCTCTTTCATTTTCAAGGCTATGTTTAAAAGGCCAGATAATGTCTGTCTAATTATCTTAGGATGCTTGCTCTTGGCACCCAGAGCTGTGAGGAATGCTCACAGCTGTGAGGAAACCTAGGCCTTACAGAGAAGTTACATTTAGGGTTCTGGATTGATAGCTCCAGTAGAGGGCCCAGTTGACAGCCAGCCAGTAGCAACCACCAGACATGTGAGTTAGGATGCCTTGAAGATATTAATATGAAATCATAATACAAATTCAATATGGATCTTATAAAAATAAAAAGTGAATTGTGGAAATTATTACATTATTTCCTAGTCTTATTTATTAAAATGTTAGAATATAAAAATATCAAATATACAAAATATTAAAAAGGAATAACAAAAAATGAAATGTTTACAAAATTACATTATTACATTACATTATATTACATTACATTTTTTAAAAATGTTTAGTTACTTAATTTAAGAGAGAGAGAGAGCGAGAGAGCGTGAGTGGGGAGAAGGGCAAAGGGAGAGAGAGACAATCTTAAGCAGGCTCAATGCTCAGCGCTGAGTGTGAATGGGGCTGGATCTCACCACTGTAAGATCATGACCTGAGCCAAAATCAAGAGTCGGATTCTTTAAGGCACTGAGCCACCCAGGTGCCCCTAAAGATTGTTTTTAAATGTTTTATTGTTTGTTTGTTCATTTTTTACTTAAAATAGGAAAAAAATGTAAATCAACAAATGAAGTATCTTTTCTGATATTCCCGAGTTTGAAATTTATAATATGTTAATGCAACTTTAATTATATTTGAACTTTTGTAAATATATATATATTTACCATTATATTTATTATATATTTACCATTATATATATATATATATATATATATATATATATATACGATATATCTATATCTACCTATCTGTATATCTATCATCTATATCACTCTCTTGCTAAATTCAGACTTACATTTGCAATATGAACACAGTTAGTACCATTCTGACATGGTATTGAGGGACACTCACGGACATCAGTTTCATGGTTTTGATTGAAAAATCCTTCTGGGTATTCACAAATGTAAGCAGAGCTTTTGTTTTGGCAAATTTCTCCTTTCCAACAAGACTGAGAAATATAACATTTCATTGACTTCTCACAGTATGGACCTTAAAAGATCACACAGACACACAAAGAAAATATAAGCATAAAATGTAGCAAAACTCATTATAAAGAATGTCCTCAGAGTTCATTATAAAAAAAAAAGATGTATCATGGCATAATTTATGTGTCATAAAACATACCCATTGCAGATAATTTACACATTGCAAAATAATTTTTGCAAATGTGTAGAGATATTTGACCATCAGCACAATCCAGTTTTAGCATATTTTGATTACCCAAATAAGAGTTATTTTATTATTACTCTTTGTTCCCAACTCCAGCCACAGACAACCATTAATCTTTCTGTCTCTATAGATTTGCTTTTCAGTGCATTTCAAATAAATGAAATGGTACAATATGTTGTCTCTTATGATTGACCTCTTTTGCTTGGGATAAAGTTTTTGAGGATTTGTAATGTTATATCATGTACCAATATTTTTGTTATTTTTTATAGATAAAAAGTAATTGACAATATATACCTTTTGTTTATTCATTCATCAGTTGGTAAACATTTGGGTTGTTTCCACTTTTTAACATTTATTGAGATATAATAGACATATAAAATTATATTAGTTTTAAGTTTACAACATAATGATTCAATATATGTAAATATTGCGAGATGATCACCACTTAAGTCTAATTAACATTCATCATTACCCATAGAGTTACAAAATTTTCTTGTAATGAGAACTTTTAACATCTACTCCCTTAGCAACTAACTTTTATGAATAATGAATTGAGGCACAAGTATTTGGGTGGATATGTATTTTCACATCTCCTAAACAAATTTGTTCCTGAGGTATATGGTAAATATATGTGTAACTTTTTTGTGTGTGAAAGTTTGTAAGGACTACTATTAATCCTTTCCAGATTTGCTAGGTCTATATAGGTTTTCTATTTCTTCTTGATACAATTTTAGTAATCTGTCTCTCTAGAATTTGTCTATTTATGTTAAGTAGTCTAATTCGTTGGTATTATGGTGTTCATAGTGTTTCTTTATAATTTTTTAACTTCGAATGTCATTAATAATGTCCTCAATTCAAACACTTGGTTTTGTTGATTTGTGCTTTCTCTTATTTTTTTCTTATTCACTCCAACTGAAGATATATTCATTTTGTTTTTCACAAATATCAGTGTTTAGTTTCACTGATTTTTCTCTCATGTTTTAGTGATTTTTGCTCTAATCTTACTGTTCCCTTTCTTTTGTGTGCTTCTGGTCCAGTTTGTCTTCTTGCTCTGTTTTTTTTTTTTTTTTTAAGGTAGAAACTGAGAATATTGATTTGAGACAGTTTTCTTTTTTAATGTGGAAATTTAGAACTATAAATTTCCCTATCAGCATTGTTTTAGCTATATTTAATAAATTTTGATACAGTGTGTGTGTGTGCATGTGTAATTTCTTCTTTGACTAGGTTACTTTAGAAATTTGTTCAATATCCAAATATTTGCAAATTTCCCAACAGTTTCTGTTGCTGATTTCTAAGTTAATTCTGTTAAGATTGGTAAGCATATATTGCCTGAATCTTATTTTTCCCCACTTAGTTATTTTAATGAGTACAAATCAGAGGGTTTTAAAAAATTTATTTCTAATGTTGTGCAACCATCACCACTATATAATTCCAGAATATTTCCATCACCCCCCAAAAAACCCTATGACTATTAATGACCCTCAGTTGCCCTTTCCTCAATGTCTTTGCACCCACTAATGTAATTTTTGTTTCTATGGATTTTAAATTCTGAATTTAAATCTATGAATTTAAAATTCATAAAATTATGCATGTTAATTCTTTCAAATTTATTGAAACTTATTTTATGGGTATCTTCATTTGTTTATATATTGTCTACCAGCACCATAGGTGAGCAAGTGCGTGTTTGGTACTTGATGCAATGACAGAATGATTGCCTCCTTGAAGTTTGTGCCCTGGACAAGTCACTTGCCTCCCTCTTGTCCCCACACTGATAAAATCATGTGAATAGAATTAATAAAGTGATGCTATTAAGGGCCAAGCCTCGGAGTTCTGCTGTAGTTTTTGTAAGACCTGGATCACTAGGTGTTTTACTGCAGAGCTGAGAAGGTTTTGTGAGATTGTATTCAATAGGTTTTCATTAGGCACATCATTGTGGCAATAAAAAGTAACTACAGTAGTGGCCTGACAATTCTTGCCTTATTTGTTAATTCCTAGATTTCAATAACATAACTTATTCTTTCATTCTTGTTCGCTTGAACAGGGCTTTGGGCAATCCACACATGTTAGAGATGAATGGGAAAATATCTGACTTTCTGCTAAAAAAGGCAAATTGACCTCCAGAAATTATCTACAGAACGTTTTAAAAAGTATTTGTATTCCAAGTTCATAAACTTCGTTAACCAATTCTCTGTATATGTCAAAGCTAACAAGTATGTAACATTTTCATTAGAAATAAAGTCTTTACATCAAACCCATTCATTGTTTTGTGAACAGGAACATCAAGAAGCATTTAGTATGAAAAATTAGCAACAGTATACAAGACAAAAAAACCCACTTAGATGATATGCTGTTAATTCATTTGAGGTTTGGATTGTGTGTTAAATTTTAAAAACAACAACATAAAGGCAGTATAAAATGTTGAATGACCACACCACTGACATTATTATATTAAAATAAAGCAACCTCGGGGTGCCTGGGTGGTTCATTCGGTTAAGCATCCGATTTCAGCTCAGGTCATGATCTCATGGTCTGTGAGTTCAAGCCCCGCATCAGGCTCTGGGCTGAGGCTCAAAGCCTGTGCTCAGAGCCTGAAGCCTGCTTCAGATTCTGTGTCTCCCTCTGTCTCTGACCCTACCCCGTTTATGCTCTGTCTCTCTCTGTCTCAAAAATAAACATTAAAAATAAATAAATAAATAAATAAATAAATAAATAAATAAATAAAATAAAGCAACCTCTAATTTCAGGAAATCAGTACATGAATAATTATTTTGATATAAAAAAGAAATGAATGTGTATTTCTCAATGTTGTTATATATTAACATCATATTATTCTACTCCATAATTAAAAATAGGGAATAATATTTAATTATATTTAAGACATAGATGTTAGCATCATGGTAGGATACTTTATGAATGATACTACATTATATGATTGTAATTCTTGGTATTTCCATTGCACATATATGTGTATTTTTTTTTATAAATTCCTTAAAACAAATTTTGGATTTATAAAGGGCCATAATTATCCGGTGTAGATTTTAATTTTCTTTCAAGTTAAACTAATTTTTCTAGGGGTTAAGCAACTTTGCACACATCACATAATTAGTTAATTAATGACAAATTAATAATAAAATTTTGTGCATTCCACCTAATCCTATTATAATTCTATGCTCTTTCACCACACTAGATTAGTTCAAAAAAAAAAAAGTAGAAGATTCAAATACCAATTGATTTTTACCATTAATCTAACAGTGAAACTCTAGTACAACATTAAGTTGTCCAACATTTTATGTGGAATACAAAAAAGACACAAAAATAATTATTTACTTGGCTTCTTCTACAAACAAAATTATTTAATCTAAATATGAATCTTTTGTCATTTATGCAGTTTTCCAATATTTTACATATGTTTTCATCCTTTTAACAGGGAATTTCTAGTTAAAAAATAATTTTGGTGAATTCCAGTTTCTTTATTTATACTTTTTTTATGGATTGTGATTTTAGCACCATGTCTAAGAGCTCTCCTTCAGTCATTATATTCCAAATGTTTTCTTCTATAAAATTGTTATCAAAACTCTAGAGTTTAGTTTTGTAATAATGTCATAGCAAATGACATAGCATATAGAAAGTAATTTGTTAAGAATATAAGAAATATATTGCATGGGTAATTAAAAAACATTTATAAAGAATAATAAACTATGTGTGATTGTAGTTACTCTATCATTGTTATTGTTCTATTAATGGATATGTGGTTTCTTCCAAGATATTAAAATTGCAGACCAAACTGTGATTACCTAAACATTAATTGAATTGTGTTTATGAAGCTTGACATGTAGTATTATTCAAGAAAGAATGGCAAGATTAAGAGAAATTTACTCTTTAGTGTGACCTGATATACTGGGCTTAATGGAAGTTTTGTGCAAAGTAGATCATGAGTAAGGGAGATGATTTCTCAGAAAAGAATGGATGTTGGAATTGTCATTCATCACAGAAGATTAGCACTGCTAAAGAGAATTGAAGATTCATAAAGATGAAAAGAGGTTCTTCTCTTGGCCTCAGAAACTTGAGGCCTAGGACTCTAATAAAGGAGATATATTAGGGCACTCTCGTTGAGGAGGAATATAAGTGGTCCACTAACACTAGGTCCTAACCTCAGGGTCAACTGGGTCTTTGTATGAGCTAGTCTAAATGTTCTCCATGATGTGAATTCAGAGGTCAACTTATCTAATGTCTAAGTAAAAATTTCCTGACTTAACTCCTTTTTATTATCCTCTTAATAATGCCATATTGTGCAGTGATAGTGTGGATTTAGCATTGTTATAGGAAATTAAAAAGAGATTTTTGTACAAACTTGATACAAAGTAGCATGGGTTAGTGGCAAAGAATCATAGTGGCCTGAAATGATCCACCAAATAGTAAAGAAGGAGCCAGCAACCAGGTAAGCTGATATCTCACGGTGACAACCATATTGGTTTTTGGAATACTGTGGCAGAGACAGTAAAGCTTCCAGTTATGCAAAAGACTACCTGAACTTCATAGACACCATATATGTTCTAGCCAATGTTTCCTTTTTAAAAATTCTGGGTGTCTAGACCAAGTCAAAGTCTTTGAGTACTAATATATATTCTTCCGTCTCTCACTTTTCTTGCACTCACCACGTGAAAGTCACATGTTCTAATGGTATATCTGGATTTCTGAGTTGCTACTTGGAAAAGGTCCTCCTGCAGAGGCACCAGACATTCAATGGCCTTCATGTGAATAAGAAAAACATTGATCTAAGGTGTATTAGCTAATTCAACATAACTCAGCCTAATATGACTATTACAAAACATTTTACCAAATTGGGTTCTGCCACAACAAGAACTTAAAATTTATGGTATAAATTTTAATTTATGAGTGGAGAGCAGTGAAGAAATGTGAAAGGCTGAAAATGTAACAATCCCCATTATAAGATATCACCTAATATAGCTTAAAAGGAACTTGAATGCATACTTATTCAACAGCTATAACAGAGGTGGTTGGAAAATAACAAAATTAGGGGTACTTGGTGACTCAGTCAGTTAAGCATCTGACTTCGGCTCAGGTCATGATTTCATGGTTTGTGGGTTCGAGCCCTGCGTCGGGCTCTGTGCTGAGAGTTCAGAGCCTGGAACCTGCATCGGATTCTGTGTCTCCCTCTCTCTCTGCCCACCCCTGTTTGTGCTCTGTCTCTCCCTCCCTCTTAAAAATAAACATTAATTTTTTTTAAGAAAATAACAAAATTAGTAGAATGTTTCAGTTGCTATTTACTGGTTTTGGCAAAAAATACATAAAATAGATGTACTAGGGAATATTTGCAAACACAAATGTGAGAATGTATGTATGGGAAATATTAGGGACCAATATGAAGAATGAAAATGAAGTATGGTTATTTATGGGTATGGATTTGGTGTGGCTTAGAATATGGGTTGTTTCTATTTCTTCATTTTATTAAAGTGTTTATGTAAGTCACTATGTGAAAATAAACCACATTATATCAAAATACAGGGCATAAAAAAAACTTTGTTCAATGTAAAAACAATTATTGAAGGGTAAATGCATAGGTAGGTGACATATCTTTCCATTTTAGACTTATTAAAATGCTAAGGCACATGTTCACTGCCAGCTGAATTTGCATACAAAGCTACATTTTGTTTTGTTATGTTTTATATGAGCAGCTACATAAAGCACAAGTAAATCATGCAAAAACTTTAGGGAAGCATAATATAATATATCTAAAAAAACATAGCCTATTTGGTAGGAACAATTCAGGAACCTGAATTTAAAAATAAGCACTTAAATAGCTCAAAAAATGTTATCATAGACAAAGGAAATAATTTAAAGTTAACATCAATAGTTCAGATTCTTCAGAGTTCTTTTTTTAATTTTTTTAATGTTTATTTATTTTTGAGAGACAGAAAAAGACGGAGTGTGAGCAGGGGAGGGGCAGAGAGAGACAGAAAGACACATAATTTTAAGAGGTTCCAGGCCCTGAGCTGTCAGCACAGAGCCCAATGCAGGGCTCGAAATCACAAGCCATGAGATCATGACCTGAGCTGAAGTCAGACACTTAACCGACTGAGCCACCCAGGCGCCCCAGATTCTTCAAAGTTCTTAAAAAATAAAATAGGTTTGTTAGTTTCATTTCAATAAAGTTTAAAATATAAAAATTACAATTCATTTCTAATGAAAAATACATGAAAATGCAAGCTGCAGACAACAAAGTGGCATTTTTTACCCAATTAACCTGAAATACTTTCTCTTTTCAAAGTGTGGGGCAGAAACAACAAATGCTTTCATTGTGACTGATATGCATTTGGCATCTAATGTATCAAAGTGTTTTTTAGCTCATCATATATATTTCTTTTTAATTTACCATTCTTTAAAATTAAAAAAAATGTTCACATATTTTGTATTTATTCTGCATTAAAGAATATTAAATATCTGCTACGAAAGGTTATTTTTCTCTTTTGAACATGCATCTTGCAAAAGAATATTGGAGTAACAGTGAGGGAGAGAGATAAAAATTTCCTGATCATATCAACTGACATATTCCTATCAGTCAATTGATGTATATATCTATGTATTGTATGCATGTATGATGTTATCTTTCTATCCTTCCCATTTAGGTACTCAAAAATACAATCATTTATTGTAAGTGTTAAGAAAATTAGTGTACATGGGTGCCTGGGTGGCTCAGTTGGCTAAGCATCCGACTTTGGCTCAGGTCATGATCTCATGGTTTGTGGATTCGAGCACCACATCGGCTCTGCACTGACAGCCTGCTTCGGATTCCATGTCTCCCTCTCTCTCTGCCCCTCCCCCACTCGTGCTCTGTCTCTGTCTCTCTCTCTCTCTCTTTCTTAAAAATAAATAAACATTTAAAAAAAAGAAATAAAGAAAATTAGTGCACAGAAAGCAGTAGTTCCTTTGTTTGGAACTAAAATTAGAATTTTTCTGGCAGAGAATAAATTTATCTGTATATTATTAATTTTAAAATGGCGATGAGCCTGTAATGAGTTGAAAGTGTTTGGTCACAACTATTCAAGAAGTTTGAGAAAGAGCATTACCATGTTGGAGTATTTATGTAAAGGAAAAGCAGGGAAATAGAGAGATTGGGTTATATTTGGATCACTAGGTCACTTATCCCAAATCTTTACAACATTTGAATATATCTCATGATTATGTGTGATATTGTTGGATCTCTTAAAACCAACTATGGTGGGATACATACTATCAAAATTAAGTAATTTCCTTTACTTATATTGATTATACAGGTGGACTCCAAAGTCCTCACTTGAGGCTTGAACAACATATAGTCACAACTAAAAATATATCATTGTAGGGTGCCTGAATGGCTCAGTCAGTTAATTGTCCAACTCTTGGTTTCAGCTCAGGTCATGATCTCAGTTTTGTGGGTTCGAGCCCTACATCATGCTCTGTACTGACATCTTGAAGCCTGCTTGGGATTCTCTCCCTCCCTCCCTGCCCCTCCTCCACTCTCACTGTCTCTGTCTCTCTCAAAATAAACAAATAAACTTAAAGAAAAATGTACCATTTTAACTACTGGTGATTTTGTTTACTTTTTCTCTTGAACCTAACATCTTCTCGGACTTTTTGTTTGTTTGTATGTTTGTCTTGCTGATATATATCCTCAATAATCTGTTCATGTTATTTGGGTAGGTCACAATGTTTCTGATTTTTAGCATGCCTAGGATGTTATTTGCTTGGCCTTCATGCTTGAACACAAGTTCATCTGTGTATAAAATTAAATGATGAATGTAATTTGGGTTTAGAGCTCAGTAGATAAGAAAGATGTAGCTTATTTTTTTTTAACTCTGCCATTTTGTGCAGCTCATAAAGAAGTTTGATGCTAATCCGATTATTTTTGTAAATTCCCTGTTATTTTGTTATTTTTTAGGGTTGGGTTATTGGTTGAGCCCTTCTTGAATTTCTTAGGAATTTTAACATTTTCACCAACATGTGTTTTAGAGTGTCTTTATTTTTCCTACTTAATACTGTCTTGACCATTTCAATCTACTCCAGTCTTTCTTCAGATTCCTTCTTTTTTTTTTTCATTTTACTCTTTTATTTACTATTTTTATATTTTATTAATTTCTCCCCTCTTTGATTTTGTTGCTTCCTTCTGGAATTTCTATTATATAAAGCCTGGCATATCTATAGCCATCTTCTATGATGCACGTTTCCTCTTGGTTTTTTTTCCATGTTTTATTGTTTGCTTTCTGCTTTGGAAGAAGCCCTCAACTATATCTTTAAACACAAACACTAATTATTATACATGCTCTTTTTTAGGCCTGCGATTTTTAAATTAGTGATCATGGATTTAGTTTTTAAGAAATGTGAAATTATTAATAATTGTCAAAGTATCCTTTTGGATGCTCCCAAAAATACTTATTTTTTCCCTTAATTAGTACAGCTTTGTCAATAATTTATCACCTCCATTCAAATATAAGCTCCAGTCAGGTAGGTAATTTTGTCTACTAACTGACTTTACAAGCAAATAAAATAGTCCTTATCTTTGTCAAATTTACAATTTCTCCTCTAAATGTTAGTGAATGTAGACTCTTGTATAGGATTTCAGTGTTCTGATCGTAAGGGAGGTTTATGATGGGCAGCTAGGTGGAAATACTGACACCTGATCTTCCCAGGATGAGATTTCCTCACGTCTTTTAGCAGCCTTAAGTTCCATAAATCTCTGATTATCATTACCATTATCTGTGCTTACTTTAGGATTTTCCTTTGTTAGAATGCTCACTTCTGAGAGCTATTCCTTTTTTTTAACTTTCTTTCTTCTCATCTAAGTCCACTTTACAGAAGATTAGCCCATCTCTGTATTTTCTTTGATTTTCTATCTAGCTTCCTCGTCTGCACTAAGATCTTTTCTAAAGTAGTTATCCCAATTCTTCCTAATGGAGTTTTTAAATTAATGTTCCTGAAGATTGCCTAGTGACCCATTCTTACAAGTTTGACTCTAAGCTTGGAATCTCTCCAAGATTTCAAAATAGGAAGAACTGCTCTTTTGACTGCCAAAGTATTTTATAGTGAAATGTTTCAAGCCATGTTTTTTTCTGTCTTGGTTTTTTAACCTATATAATACAATTGCCTTACAATTTTCCCAGAATTCCTGAAAATAAGTTTGATAATGGTCCCCAATGTATTCCCCAGCAATGCCATGGTTGTTCATTTTAATGGAATGTGTAATGGAAAGGGATATAAACATACATACTTAGACTCCCAAATTAATCAAGCTTTCAGACTTTTCTCACTTAAAAAATATTATTTCCCACAGATATGAAGTAAAACACTACTCTGATCCAGTAATTTAGATTAATGTTATGTTTACCAATATTTACTTTGTATCAAGTAATATAGTAACACAGAAACAGATTTTGATTGCATGAAGTCATGAGTTTACACAGAAATAGAGTAGATGTAAAAGATAAGTGAATAAATACATAATATGTTTAATGGTGGTAAATGGTGATATTGGTGATAAATGGAGAAAAAAGTTGCAGTGTATTTCAAACAAGGAGTTCTGGAAGGTAAGGCTACTTTGTACAGGGTGGTCAAGGAAAACCTCAATAATGAGGGGAATAACTGAGACCTATGGAGAGAAAGAAATGAGTCTTACAGCTATCTTGCAAAAGAGTAATTTCAACACCCAACTCCCCTCACCTTGATGTATTTTTCATTTTTTTGAAGTACATAATACCTTCTAAAATAATATATATTACAAGGATTAGTTATATTTATGATTTATTGTCTTCATTCAAACTAAGATCCACACAGGTAGCTAATTTTGTCTGTTTTATTAAACGACCTTTCATAAGCAAATAGAACGCAGTTGCCCCACAAGACTTCCCATAAATATTTGTCGAATGAATGCATGAATGAATAAATGAACAAAGAACACTTAGGCAGAGACAACAGCAAGTGTGAAGACTCTGAGTTGAGACTATGCTACGCTGTTCAAAAGCAGAAACAAAGCTAAAGGACTGATCAACAAGGGGATACAAAAGGAGATAAGTTACAAGAAAGAAGGTCAGAAGGAGGGTGAAATGAGCTATTTCAGAAACATAGGCTCTTGTCCCTTTTATGTTAAATTTTATGGAAAGACAATGGAGCATTTTGGGCTGAGGTTTGGCATAATCTCACATTTTTAAAAGATTGCTTGAAAGTAGATTGTTGATGGCCAAGAAGAAAAATGGAGCGAAGAGACCAGGTTTTAGACTACTGCAATATTCCAGACATAGAATTATGGCACTTGGATTAAGATGCTAATGAAGAAGAAGGTGAGGAGGATCAGATTCTAAATATATGCTAGAGATAAAGACTGCTAGATTTGCTGATAGATTTAAAAGAGAAAGAAAAGGTAATGATAACTCAATGTTTTTTTGTTGTTTCTTTTTGTTTTTTTTTTGTTTTGTTTTTTGTTTGTTTTTTTTTGATGTGAGCAACCAGAAAATGAGGTAATCAGTTGGTTGGCTGACTGACTGATTTTTTTCTGAGATGAGAAAACAGGACTTAGGAGAAGAAATTGGAATTCAGTTTTAAACATGTTGATTTTGAGATATCTATTACACTTACAAATGAAGATGTCTTACAGGCAGTTAATCATAGTGATATGGACTTTGGGAATGAAGTCTAAACTGAAGATTTAAGTTGAGATTCTCTATCATATAAATAATATTCAAATCCGAGGGACTGGATGCGATCACTGAGGGAATAAATGTGGATACAGAAGAGAGCTTTGAAGTTTAATTCTTTGGTGCATGTCAATATACAGTAGAAATTATAGAGATAGAAGAGTATTCTGAAAAGGGATTTAGAAAGAACAACCAAAGAGTAAGGAAGCAGTTGATAAACAAGAGTGTATGTAGTATGTAAGAAGTTGAGTGAAAAAAATTTCAGAAAAAGAAAGTATGTCAAATGCTGCTAAGGCTAAGGTAAGATGAAGGATTAGATTGAATTAGTTAACAATTAGGTTTAGCAAAGGGGATTTAAACTGCCATTGATAGAGATGTTTTTGTGGAGTGGTGGGGATAAACATTTACTTACATGGGTTCAAGAGAGAATAAGGATGTGTATAACTCCTGGGTGTTGAAAGTGGAGTAGTCTTACATTAAAATAAATAAATAATAAATAAATAATAAATGAATGAATGCATAAATAAACATATAAATAAATAAATAAAAATAAGGGGCATCTGGTTGGCTCAGTCGGTTAATCTTCTAACTTCGGCTCAGGTCATGATTTCATGGTTGGTGTGTTTGGGCCCCACATCAGGTTCTGCGCTGATAGCTCAGAGCCTGGAGAGTGCTTTGGATTCTGTGTCTCCCTCTCTCTGCCCTTTCCCCTCTTGCTCTCTCTCTCTCTCTCTCTCTCAAATAAAATAAACATTAAAAAAAATCAAAGTGGAGTAGTCTCTGACCCAGTAGTATCCAGAATTTCACCTGAAATCTCATTAGAAATGCAGAATATCAGACTCCATTCCAGAGCTATCGAAAGAATATCTGATTTTAACAAAATCACCAAATGATTAATATCTAAACCAAAATTTATGAAATACTTGTCTAAATATCTCTTAAGTTTTATTTCATGAAGAACAGTAACATGAAGTAGAAACTAAGGAGCTCTTTGGAGTTTGTGGAGCATGTTTGTGAAAAGATGGGTTGAACTGTTTAGGGAGGGATGTTTGAGAATCGAGACAAGAAAGAGGGTGGTTTCTGGACTAATGTATTTGAGTAGGGTAGACAGAAATATGGGATTCTGTCAACAGGAAGAGGGATTAGCTGTGGTGGAAGGCACCAATATATAAGAAGAGAGACTGAGTTAGGTAGGTAAAGAATTAAGTTGATAGGAGGTGTGAATGCAGAGCCTCAAGGTCTTTTTCTGATTGATTTTAATATTTGTTGAAATGTGAAAGGATGATATCAATGGAGTATAATGAAAGGGGTGGAGGTTTGAAGAGAAAAGATCAGTATGAAATGGTTGTCATGAATATTGACAAAATGCAATATTAAAATCCAACTATCAATGATTATTGTTTTTATATCCAAAAATAAATAAAAGTAACACAACCATTTACACATGGGCCAAATACTTTAAACTAAAATTCTTAAGCAGAAAATCTCTTAAATTAGCTAAGTAACTTTTATTTTAATGGAAATCATAATGGGTTTCTATACAACAAACTAATTCTGCTATCCTAAGAGGGTGCATGTGTCCATAAAAAGCAAAACAAAACAAAACAAAACAAAAGCAAAAAAAACCCACAAAAACAATGAATGGAAGATCATCAATGTTTTATTATGACTTCAGTAAGTTCTTCGGGTCAATCCTTTAATGAAGTGTCAAAAATTTCCAAAGCAATTCTGTGTAAAATAATGTAGTAAGCTAGTTGGATATTTTATTCATGTGAATTCATTTCAGTGTACTTTCATGTAAAAATGAAGCTATTGTACTTGAAGGATAGGCCACACAAAGGCATCACCCAATGGAAGAGTAATTTGCTTTTCATTCTTATGGGAAGAGAAAGAAATGGTTTCTAGAAACACTTTTCAAGGACTAGAAAAGTGAAATAAGCAGCACATGCAAGCAAATGAGAGAACAAATAGCTATCTTGTTGACCCATGTTTGATTATAGTTTTAAGACTTTGTTAAGATGAATAATTGATTCAAAATAAGAAAGAATATTTAATGCAAATACTTAACATTCATCTATGCTAAAACTAATTGTATGAAAGTTTTATATTTGGGTATTTCTGATAGATAAAAAATACTTTTAGGTTATTCATTTTATGCACACCTCAACAAACATCATTTGAGTACTCTTACTCTCGTTATTAATTCAGTTTCAATTATGCATGGTAAGATATTTTAACAGTTAAAAATACCAACTTTGTTAACTTCCTAATGTGTGGCTCTCACTGCTCTGCTCTTCCAGTCATATCAGCAGGGTTGAGCCTACAAACTATTACAAAGATCTGAATACCTAAAATTTTCCTTTACAGCAAAGATCTGCAGTGTTTTTTTTTTTTCTATAAAGAGCTAGATAGTAATTATTTTACAACTTGTGGGCCATAGTGTCTCTTGAACTCTAGTATTGTATCATAAAAGCAGCTGTAGACTATATGTAGATGCAGGAGAGTGACTATTTTTTGCTTTTACGTTTGCATAAAAATAGTTTTTAAAGCACTTTATTAGTATTAACCTAGCAATTTTGTGAAATAGACATTGTCATTAACCCATTTTTATAGAATGGATGTTTGTGCCTCCCCCAAATTTATATGTTGAAACCCTACACCTCATGTGATTGTATTAGGAGGTAGGGCCTTTCAGACATAATTTAAATATAGGATTAAATAACATTAGAAGGGTAGAACCCTTATGAATGGGATTAATATCCTTATAAAAGTCACAAGGAAGCTTTTTTCACTCTCTGCTCTCAACTATGTGGGGATAAGATGTCAGCAGTCTGTATCCTGGAAGAGGGCCTTAACTGGAATTTAACTACAGTGATACCCTGATCTTGGACTTCCAGTCTGCAGAACTGTTATAAATGAATTTTTATTGTGTGTAAGCCACCCAATCAGTGATATTTTTGTGATAGCACCCTGACTTGACTAAAATGGTCATTGTGGGTAAGATATTTAGGCACATGAAAGCTATAGCTCAATGCATACATCATTCTTACATCATTAATAATAAACTTTGAGGAATGTCTGCAAGAAACACAAAATGCAAAACTGCATTTAGAGTAGTACCCAAAGTCTTGTGAATCATGCTTAGGACAAAAAAAATAAAAGGCACATAGAAACAAACAGATCTGGCCCCTAAAATAAATCCATTCACATCCTCAAACCTGAAGCAGCAGTAGGCTGAAATCAAGAAGGCTCTTAGATCACTGAGCTGGAGTATGAGCAACTGTGGTGAAATCCAAATTTAATTTTAGTCATGCATTGACAAAAAGATCATAAGTCACATATCCCAATGTGCAATTTTAGCTCAGGATACATGAGACTATGTACTATTCATCTTCCAAAGTTTTCATGTAATAAATAAAAATTTTTCCAGTAGAGAAAACTGCATTTCCAATTAGAGAACTACTTTTGAGCAACAGCAACAACTGATATTAACAACAAAAAAAAGGAAAGATCTGCTATTAATACTAAAATTATCTGTCTCAAGGTTACAATTACTGTATCTCCAATTAAGTAGGTGAGTAAAGCCTCTATAAATCTAATTTCATTTTCATGTTTAATCAAAGCCTTAAAGATTAGAACAGGGATCTACCCAATCTCTGGCCGAAAGTACTTCAATATCCAACACCAGATAAACAGACGTTTCTCAGTGAAAGTGAAAAAAAAAATTCATATGACACAGATGAAAAGAATTGGTACCTCAAAAGAGGAGTTAAAAGACACAGAACCCACCCTTCTCTGGAGCAGAGATGCTGCTAGAAGGAACATAGCATAGAGATGTACAATTCATGGACTGATAAAACATAAGATGTGTTTTGTAAAGAGAAAAAAAGTCAATCTTTTGATAATTCTAACCAAGGGGATTAAAATATAATAAAATAGTTAATTATTCTATGCTAATAAATACTGAAAACTAAAAAACATATACTAAAGTTAACAGAGATAAATACAAAATGATTAATATATCAATATTTCCATTTAGAAAGTGAAAACCAAGTAAAAGAATGGGACAAAATATGTTTAACACCCATAACCAGCAAATAGGGCCTATTATGAATTCCTAACAAATCAAGAAAAATTATATCAATATATATAATGTATATGTATATGCCTATGTTATAAGTGTGTATATTTTACACAGACACCTGCCATATGTATATTGCAAGAGACTTAAATAGACCTTTCACAAAGGAAGATAATAAATGTCCATTAAAATTCAAAGTTTTCAATATTATTAGTGTGTGTATATATATATATATATACACACATATGTGTATATATAATATGTATATTATATATATGTATATATATAAATTAAACCAAAATGAAATGCTGTTACATACTTGCCAGAGTGAATTTGAAAAAAAGTAGGTGAACACAGAGTGATGTGTGATGATGATATATATATTATATATTTATATATATATACACATATATATATTATGTATGTAATATATATATAAGGATATATATTATATATATATACACGTATATATATATATATATAATATATATCCTTACAAAAAACAAACAAGAGACAAGTGCAGGAAAGCTTATAGTAGCATCATTCATATTTGCCTCAAATTGAAAACTGACTAAATGATGTCCATCATTAGAAGAGAAATATAATTTTGATATATTCATACAAACAGTACACAGCTATGTGTTTAGCTAAGGTTAAACTCTCCCAGATTATCTGTACATTGATTTTATATCCTCCACTTTACTGAATTCATGTATAAGTCCTAGCAATTTTTTGGTGGTGTCTTTTAGGACTTCTTTCTATATCATACACAAAAATAAATTCATAATGGATGAAAGACTTAAATGTGAGACAGGAAACCATCAAATCCTAGAGGAGAACACAGGCAGTAACCTTTATGACACTGCAGTAGCAACTTCTTACTAGACATGTCTCCAGAGCAAGGGAAACAAAAGAAAAAGTGAACTATTTGGAGCTCATCAAGATAAAAAGCTTCTGGACAGAAAAAAAAATCAACAAAACTAAAAGACAGCCTATGGAATGGAAGAATATATTTTCAAATCACATATCTAATAAAAGGTTAGTATCCAAACTCTATAAAGAACTTATCAGACTCAAGACCCAAAAAACAAATAATCCGTTTAAGAAATGGACAGAAGGCATAAACACACGTTTTCCAAAGAAGGCATCCAGATGGTCAACAGACACATGGGAAGATGCTCAACATCGATCATCATCAGGGAAATACAAATCAAAACCACAATGAAACACCACCTCGCACCTGTCAGAATGGCTAAAATTAACAACACAGGAAGCAATGGATATTGGGGAAGATGAAGAGAAAGGGGAAAACTCTTACACTGTTGGTGGGAAGGCAAACTGGTGCAGTCACTGTGGAGAACAGTATTGAGCTTTCTCACAAAGTTAAAAATAGAACTACCCTATGACCGAGCAATTACACTACTAGACATTTAACCAAATGATACAAAAATACATATTTGAAGGGGCACATGCACCCTGATGTTTATAGCATTATCAACAATAGTCAAATTATGGAAAGAGCACAAATGTCCATTGACTGATAAATGGATAAAGACGAAATAGTGTATATATACACAATGGAATATCACTCAGCCATCAAAGAGAATAACATCTTGGCATTTGCAATGATGTGAATGGGACCAGTGTATTATGCTAAATGAAATAAGTCAGTTAGAGAAAGGAAATACAATATGATTTCACTCATATGTGAAATTTAAGAAACAAAGGAGATGAACATAGGGGAAGAGAAAGAAAATGAGAGGGAAGCCAACCATGAGACTCTCCACTATAGAGAGCAACTGAAGGTCTGAAGGTTGCTGGAAGGGAGGTGGGTGAGGGAATGTGCTAAGTGGGTGATAGGTATTAAGGAGAGCACTTCTTGTGATGAGCACTGGATGTTATATGAAAGTGATGAACCATTAAATTCTACTCCTGAAACTAATATTATATTATATGTTAATAACTAGAATTTGAAAAAATTTTAAAAAATTCTCACAAATATAACATGAATAAAAAAGTCTAAACATAATAGAGAATGTACTATAAAATTTCATTCATATGAAAATCAAATGAAGGAAAACAAAACTAAAATGTAAAAATTCAGGACAACCTTTACTTAGGGAGTTGGGGATAGGAGATAGTTATTTGGAAGGCATAAAAGGAGAGCTCCTAGGATACTAACAATATTTTATTTCTTTATATAGTAGGTATATGGAATTTTACTTTGAGAGAAACTTGTATTCAAAAAATTAAATGCAGTTTTAAAATACAGTTAAAGAAGTTAAAATGTAATAGTTACATTTAAAAACAGTTAAAGCCATGAACAAAATCAAAGGGAAAATAACTGGTTAAAAAATAACTTGTACTATATAGACAGGAAGATGTTCTTCCTTGTTTCTAGGAGTTTTTTTGTGTCATCAGTAATCAAATGTTAGCCAAGCTCAGAATCACGTGAGGGATGGTTAAAACAGATAGTTGGACCTTGTTTCCAAAGCTTGAGATTCAATAGGTCTGCTTTTGGTACCAAAAATTGTGGATTTTCATTTCCAACAAGTTCCCAGGTGATGCTGATGCTATTGATGCAGGACCACGTTATAAACCACTGACTTTTGCTATTCTCTTCACAATATACTTTCCTCCACTGACTCAGTTACATTCATCCCAGCCCCAGCCAAGCCACATAATAGGAAGCATCCTTATCCTCCAACCACAATTACTACATTTAGAATGACACTATTAATACTTTCCTTAGAAACTTTACCTATATATTTTCTCTCTTTGTCTAGGTTTCTAGTATCTTCACTTTGTGGCATTGCTTAGGGTTTATTTTATCCCCTAGAATTTTTGTTTTATGTCTGTTGAATAAACAAATCCCATAGATTTCTAAATTTTCTACATAATTTTAAGTTTGTTTATTTTTCCTTTAGGTTCATATGCTTCTTGTCTTTAGTTCCTATTTCAAAGTCAAATTTAAACCCAGATTTCTGAGGACCCCCTTCTATGTTCCTAATGTGTAACGAATTTAAAATGAAACTTGCATCCTGGTAGCTGTCAGTCAATGACTGCAAATGCTTTTCTGTATATGAAATTTTTACTTTTCTCTTTCCTGTTGGAGTGTATCATTCCTTTCACTAACTTGCGAGAAAATTAACAACCCATTGCCCTCCTTTCATCATGCCCTCTCAGCAATTTTATTTCTATTCTTCTCTTCTTTCCTGGTCTAACCCTGCTATTAAGACTTTTCTGATGGTCTGTGAGTTATCTTGTTATTTTCTCCATCCTAGTTTTACTTTTCACAAAAAATACATTCATTGAAAATAAATATTTCTCCTATGTTCTTCACCCTCTGCTTTTAGAACCAATACTTATGTCCCTCTTCTTTCTGGGCCACCAAAACGTGTTTTCAATATATAAGATTAAGTAAGTTGCTGTTGGGGTGCCTGGGTGGCTCAGTTGGTTAAGTGCCAATTCTTGGTTTTGGCTCAGGTTATCATCTTATGGTTTGTGGGATGGAGCCCCACACTGGGCTCTGCACTGCATCGGACTGCTTGGTATTCTCTTTTTCCCCTCTCTGCCCCTCCCCTGTTTGCAGTCTCTCTCTCATTCTCTCTCTCTCTCTCTCAAAATTAAGTAAACTTAAAAAATAAAGAAATAAGTGCTGTCAACTTCTTGTGCTTGAAAAATATTGTTTTCTGTGTTTAATAAAAAGTCTCTGTTTTACATTTCATCAAATCCATCTCTTTTTCAAGACACAATTACATTTTTTAGAAGAGAAGTTTTGGGGACATATACCTTAAGTGTATGAATGCTTTGGAATTGTGTTTCATAAAAATATTCAAATACTATAGTATTCAGATGATGGGTTAAATATTAATTTGTGTATTTGTGTGTACATAGCTAATAGATCTCTTACCTCTGTCTGAAGATGATAGAAATATTATATTTAAAATACTGTCACACCTTGAAGCTATTATTAATAAGGGACAGGAAAACTTTCTTTGCCTTTCCAACTTTAAAGGCACATAAACTCTCTTACTGTACATTTTCTGCTCAAATGAAATTCATCACAAGAAGGGAAAGCATAAATAAAGTTAGAGGTTGTTGTTCTTCTTTGATGTCTCTATGTCTGAGAATATTATTTCAGATATTTATAACCAATAAAAATTGAATAACTAATGTGATTAAGGTGTAACTCAGTTGCAAGACTCTCCTTGACCAACTGCCATGGTCAGTTGCACAGCCTTTAGTTATATAAATATATTTTAATTACAAAGGTAATGTTGAAGACTGTGTTACTTATTCTTTCAAAAGAGTAGGAAAACACTTATTTTGTATATGAAAAATGACTGCAAAAGTTACATTTTAAGAACCTTGGATTACAAGGTTTATATATGTTCTCTGAAATCAGTCAGGACAACATACATAGTAACTTTTAAATAAACTTCATAAATGAACCTAAGTAAAACAGATAAATTTTCAAAATATGGTTTCTGGTTCCAAATTGTATCCTCTATAGATCTTTGTTTTATCTTTGGGGAGCACATTAAAATGATATCAGTAATTCACTCATGATTAAGGGATGCCAAAAATCAATAGAAGCATGAAAGCAAAGACACTAAGTAGGTAATTTAATTGTTTTTGTTTTTCTTTAATTTGGGGGGAGAATTTTTCTCCTTATAACAGATTAGCTTCAGTATTAATCCAAATTCTTTAGAGGTACAAAAGATTTCTTAGGGTTTAAACCAAATTTTATTTGTTTTGATTTCTCTTCATGTGACTTTCCTTTTTCTGCAAGAATTTTGAACAATGAACAGAGGCTAAGAGACCTTTTACTTACCCTACAATTCTGGAGTTGATGTGCAAATGTTTATAGTTGATGGGTAGTTACCACGTTTTTAGTGCTTTTTCAGTCTTCACTAAAGTCTGTTCATGGATATGTTTGGTCATCTTAACAGGTACTGGAGCACTTGGTGGTTTTACAACTATACATTTTCCTTCTAGAATATTGATGGCAGAGGTTTAAGATATTTTGTGGTTTTATTTACCCATAAAACTCAAATGCATGTAAACAAAGGAGATTATAATACAGAAATTTATTAATAAATCAAATAGAAGTTTATTTTACTTTTATTATTATTGTTATTATAACTATTTTCTCTTTCCATTAAAATAAATAGCCATTTCTGTGGCTGGTTACTAGATTAAATACAATAGTGACCTTGCATTTAGTGGTCATGCCGTATGGAAGTAAATAAATAAATGAATTATATTTTTTAAATATTAAAATAACATAGAAGAAATGAGATGGCCCTACTCTGGATCACAGACAATGTGGTAAAATGCCTGTTTTTTTGTTTTTTTGTTTTTTTTTTTAATTTTTTTTTTCAACGTTTATTTATTTTTGGGACAGAGAGAGACAGAGCATGAACGGGCGAGGGGCAGAGAGAGAGGGAGACACAGAATCGGAAACAGGCTCCAGGCTCTGAGCCATCAGCCCAGAGCCTGACGCGGGGCTCTAACTCCCGGACCGCGAGATCGTAACCTGGCTGAAGTCGGACGCTTAACCGACTGCGCCACCCAGGCGCCCCTAAAATGCCTGTTTGAAAGGAGGTTAATTCTCTTCACTCACATTCATTTGAGCACATTAACCTCCGCTTTTTATCTTTTTTTCCTTTTCTTTTTTCTTTTCTTCTTAAAGTAATAGATATTTTAATAGTCTTGAGTTGTTACCTCATTGTGGTTTGGTTTGCACTTCCCTAATAATTAATGATGTTGAACACTTTTTTGTGTACATATTATTCATTGTATATCTTTTTTTGGAAAAAAATGCTTATTCAGTCCTCTGTTCATTATTTGTTCGAATGATTTGATTTTTGTGTTCTTGAGTTATAGGAGTTCCTTTTATATTTTTAAACTATTAACCCCTTATCACATATAGTGTTTGAAAATATTTTCTCCCTTTCCACCAGTTGTCTTTTCATTCTGCTAAATGTTTCCCTTGCCTTGCAAAAATTTTTCAGTTTAAGGCAATCCACTTGTTTATTTTTGCTCTGTTGTGTTTACTTTTTAAATCATCCTGTTTGTGTCTCTCTTTCAAATCTTATTTGAATAAAGATATAAATTGGATTGTCAGACTTTTCCTTTCACTGTATATTCTTATATAGAATTGTTTTATAATCCTATGAAAGAAATTTAGAATGTATAGTATAGTGCAATAATTTTGTTTGAGTGGTTTAAACATAAGTTAATAACTTTGTATTATTTATATGTGTTGAAAATGTGACCGATTTTGTGATTTTAAATTTTATGGTGTTTTAATTATTAAATGTTATTATTATTAATTTAGTAAAATATTTTGTTATTTTCTTCTAGGTTTAACAACTTGAATGTGTATATTATTTGTGTGTATGTGTTTGTGTGTGTATTTAAAAAAAATATCCAGAGTGAAGCACAATCTTCTACTGTATTTTCTAATAAGTGTTTTTAAATTTTGACTTTTTTTTTTAATTGGTGTAGGAATAACTCTTCTCCTAGTTGTGCCTTCAAAGTTAGTCTTGATATCTGTGAGGGCATGTCAATCCTCTGTGAGGGCATGTCAATCCAACGTTTTGTTTAGTATCATCACAGTCAGGATTTGGTTCACCAATCAAATTTTGCAGTCATCTTATCAAATTTCTTAGTAAACTCTTTTGGGATATTGATTGAAACTACACTGAAATTATGGGTCAAATTGAAAATTAATTGACATAGATAGTATTCTTGTCCATGAACATGCTATTTCTCTTTTATGTTTGTGCATGTTTATTTAAAAAAAATTAATGTTTATTCATTGTTTTGAAGAGAGAGACAGAGTGTGAGTGGGGAGGGGCAGAGAGAGAGGGGAACACAGAATCCTAAGAAGGTTCCAGGCTCTGGGCTGTCAGCACTAAGCTCATAGTGGGGCTCGAACCTACAAACCACATGAACCCAGAAACTGCGAACCCACGAACTTTAAGATCATGATCTGAGCTGAAGTCAGAGGCTTAACCACCTAAGCCAACTAGGTGCCCTAGGCATATTTAAATATAAAATGTAGATATGCCTTACATAATCTCATGTTGGATTTGTTCAATAGTTAATATATATTTTTATAGATATTATAAATTACTTTTTAAAAACTGTTTTAATAACCCATCACTACTATATATAGACTATTATATATATTAATTTCCCTTTCTAAACTATCTTATAGATTAAATTATTTTATCAAATTTGTTCTTAGGTTCATTTGCATTTTTATGTAAAAATAATCCTTTTTGAATCTCATATATTTCTTCTGGGATCTTTTCTTCTTGAGTATATATTTTGTAAGTTCTTACTTAAAGGAGGTATGATTGTTTTGTGTGTGTGTGTGTGTGTGTGTGTGTGTGTGTTTTTCTGATAATCTCTCTCTTTGCTATTAACCTTTTTTGTGTGTGAAAAATAGATTTCTGTGTGAATATATTTCTATGTAAATTAGCAATTTTCTCTCAGTATACTGTTGATCTTATTCCACAGTGTTCTAGCTTTCATTGCCACAGTTGAACTATCAGCTGTTCTTCTAATTTCTTTATAAATTTGCTGTTATTTCCAGCACCTATTTCCCTTATTTTTGAATTACTTCTTCTGAACTTGAAAAAGATAGTGGGATCTGGATCAGACTCGCATATATCCTAGCTGTGTCATTCATTTTTGTTCTTGGATAATTTTTTAATGGGAATAATAAATAAAAATAATATTAAACTTCCTCTATTAGGAGGAATATCACAGGTATTTTCATTTATCTGTCATTTATATACATAAGAATTCATATACATACCATGAGGGAGTTAAATAACTTTATTAAGTAAAAATTCTTCTCTGATCTAGTTATTCTATTTATTTACTTTATTTACCTGTAAGGGAGGAATACTAATGAAAAGCAATCATACTTTGTCTACATCCTTTCCTCTTTATACATCAGCATTATACTTTTCTTTTAGAAACACTGCTAAATGTATAATTAGGTCTCCTCAGCTATCTCTCCAAATTCTAGGTATTTGTTTTTAAGCTATATAGAATTTAAGAACTGAAATTCCATTAAACTAAGAATGGACAATATATCAATGTTAAATTTAGTGAGAATTACTACAAAGCAAGAAAAAAGTAATTTAACTAGGCTTGTTGAGGTGATCATTTCATAATATATACATACATTAGGTCATTATGTTGTATACTTGAAACTAATACAATGTTGCATGTCAATTATATTTCAAAAAAAGGTATTAAACAAAGAAACAAACAAAAGTAATTTAATTTTAGATGTTTTCTATGGACCTCTTAGTAGAGAAAATAAATAAGTAAGATTTTCCTTCTACAAATTTACATACTGATCCAGTGGCAAGATAAAGAATTGCTGACGGACTTGCCTAAATTCAGATATTTCCATAAATGCAATGCAATTAAAGAGTCCTATTTTTCCTCACTAGCATTTCCAATTTCCAGAAGATAGAAAGACTTGTAATCTGAAATTATTTCTGAAAAGAATGGACAAAATGTTAGACAATGTTGTATCCCCAGGATAAAGAAACTTGTATTTCTCACAATATTAGGCTAACACCAAAATGATAAAATATAACCAAAAAAAGAATGAAAATTCATAGCCTTTAGGTTAAATATTCTATACAAAGAATGGATGAAACAAATATGGGTTGATAATAGTTTTTGTGATAAATCGAAGGAGAATTTAGTAGAAGAGAATTGCAATATGATTACAATTTTGATACAAGCACCAAAACTACAGCAGCAGCTACTGCAAGTTTACAGATTACTGTTTCCACAGCTTAAAATGTTATTATTCACACAGTTTCTCCCAGATTCTTCTTAGAAACAAAATTTTCCTTGGGAAAAATATGTTGCTCAAAAATCTGCTTATTGTAGAAAGTTCTCCCTGAGTGAATGGATGTCAGCCTGAGCCAAGGCAATAATGAGGGGAATAAAAATGGTCAATTGAGATACTTTTTCCCTAATAAAATTGACAAGAAAAAGGTGAAAGAAAAGAGATGGAATCAATTTGAAGGTGGCAGAAACCAGTGAAGGATTCTCAGAGAGGCCAATATAAAGTCTAAGGAAGAGAAGTGAATGCCTCTCAAAAACAGAGGCAGTTATATTCAATTAAAAGCTATTAGCACTAATGTTTTGTAAACTCTTTTTCACACATTTCCAAATCTGTATCAATTTTTCACTCAGAAATATATGTTTCATAGTGAGAAACTTGTCGAATTTGATTTTTTAAATCCATATGTTAAAGTATGGGGACTGTGACTCTATTGTTTTGTTTTGTCTTGGTTTTAGTGTTTTTTTAAATTAATTTTTGTTTTGTTTTGTTTTTAAATAGGTGGCATGCCCAGTGTGAAGCCCAACATTGGGCTTGAACTTATGACCCTGAGATCAAGACCTGAGCTGAGATCAAGATTCAGATGCTTAGCGACTGAGCCACCCAGGCGCCCCAAATCTCTTCCTGACAGAAAAGAGCTTGACCCAAACGACATCATGCAAACATAATTTCAGTGATAATCTAACATCTTGTTGGAACTGTCCAAACTCATAAAACAGAAAAGGCATGTTTAAGCTAATCATACCCACATCCCATAAAGCCCTACGACAACCAGGTAATGCTATGAAGCAAATATTGTGGTAAGTATTTTCTAAGTAAATTCTTATTTGATCCTTATGAAAATTCTACAAGGAAAAAAAAATATTTATCTCCATTCTATAATTGGAAAGCCTGATGGTATATTCCTAAAGGTAACAAGGTGAGTAATGCAGAACTCTGGTATAAAACCAACGTCTTTCTACTCCAAGGACCTTATACCTAACCACGATGAAAATATATTTTGAATGCAATTTTCAGTTCAACATATTATCAAGATTAAAGCTCCTAATATTTTGCTTGAAATATTAGGCATTAAAATACAGTATACTCAGAATTCTAAAATTTTAGAAAATCACATAATATTAAGAAAACTTAAAGGACGACAAATTTTTAACATTGAAAGTAAAAGATTGAGGAGCACATTATAAATACTTTAAAGAATAAAAATAGATACATACATGAGAACTATAGTTATTCTATTTAATTACAGAGGTAGAGTAGAATTATTTGTTTGGATAGATATTTGAGTCAACATAAAATACACTTAACAATTAGGAACATACAATAATAAAAGAGACTACATTAAGGTGTGGTAGTATCCTGTTCAATGTTGTATGTAAACCACACATGATTAACTCACCATCTATTTTAGAACTTGCAGAAGGAATTCATTCAGATATGGAATGATTTTAATAGCATGGAACTACAATATGTGGTTTATTATATTCATGGTATTACTTATAAAATAATAGTGAATGAAAACAGAAGATTCAAAGTTATATATTTCCATTTAGGTATGTTTTCATTTAGGTAGACTGAATCAAGAACAAGATACATAATTAACACAAAATATGCATACAGAATTTTATTATCAGAAAATAAATTGATTTTTCATTTTATTAGTAATAAAATGCAAATTAAAAGAATAAGATATTATGTGTATCAAATGAGAATTTACACTCATTAAGTTAGCAAATCTATTTTAATTTTTGTAATGATATTAGCCACTGTTGATAAGGATGGTGTATAATGACCTCTTTTATATGTCAACAGTAGAATTATAAAGTTGCTTGCCATGCCTTGAAGGAAATTTCTCAGTATGCATATTTCAAACTCTTAAAAATACATACACTTTTGATGCAGTAATTTCATGTCTAAGAATTTATTCTAAATTTTATTCCAAAAATAGTAATATCAAAAGATTTATATTTATATTAAAGTGTTATTTATAATAGCAAAAATATAAAACTAAACTTGCAAATAGGAGAATGGTTAAATAAGTGCATTGACATGATAGAACACTAAGTGGCTATTAAATTTAATAACTACATCAAAAACTTGTATAGTGTTTATTATGTGCCAGCCACTGCCACATATTTTTATATATATTAATTCATTTAAACCTTATATCTTTTCTATAAAGTAGCCTTTTCATTAAACTCACTTTTTCAGAAATACTGAGATTAAGTAACCAACAAAGGTCATAGGTAGAGCTGGAATTTATGCCAAATCTATGGTCCTTCCTCACTATTCTCTCTCTAAAACTAATAAGAGAAAAGATAGTGAACTGACTACCTCATAAACCGACCTATGCCTCCAGGTCTTCAATAAAATGAAGAAAATTATAATACAGTGTAGAAAATCCTGCATCCATATTGAGAACCCAGAATCACTAAATAATCTTTTAAGTATAATACAAGTTGGATCAACTTGTAAAGATATCAAAATCTGTCAAGTGAATAAAAGAGACACCCTGCTTCATTGCTAATAAAGCCTTCTCCTGAGCCTGCAAAATGGAATTGTGGGCTATAAATAAATGATGCTCTGGCACAGGACTTCTGGCAACAATTAATTGGAAGAAAAATTACTTGGGGCAGGAACAGGGTATGTGATCAAAACATACTACTTGGAATTCCCTTTTAATAGCCAGTGGAGCTCCACAGCATTGAAAATTAGCTTATCCTGTCAGCCTCCACAATTCTTCCACTAGATATACAAGTTAAAAACAAACAAAGAAACCCAGTGAGGCAGTGTTACTTGATGTATTTTTCAGCCATCATGGAAATGAAGCTGTGGATACCCAAAGAAAGCTAACTACTGAAATCTGACCCCTCCCAAAGTGGTTCCACTGTTCATAAAGAGAAGTAGCAAGTAATAAAATATCCTTCCAGGATGTTCACTTCTGTGGTCCAGACTCACTCCTCAATCTGTTAATTTCCTTTGGAATCACCAATACTCCAATTGACAATCTAAGAAGATGGCACAAGAATTGGAATAGATAATAAGGTAAACTAGAGAGAAAATTCTGCATTGTCTATGGACTAATACCAGGGAAAAATTTTTCTTTCTTACTTAGAATGAATTCCCAGAAAATAAAAATAGTTTGAAGCTAGCAAAAACATCCTGGAAAATAAATGAAGAAAATAATATTTGGTAGGCAGAGAAAGGACGTTTTTAACTACTGTAATTACAATATTCGTTCATATTTTATAGTAACACTTTTGTGTTTACTATGCTAGGTAGCCATACTAGCTTTACAACTTTATATTATTTCCATTATAGACGAGGAAAAGGAAGCATAAAGATGTTCAGTAATTTGTTTAAATTGAGAAACTATAAATGGTAAAATCTTGTGTCAGAGCTAAGGATCCATCTCTATGTCCTGCATTTAATGAAAGGTCATACTACTTTTGTATCGAACCTCCCTCAAGTTACTGACTTAACTTGTACTCTTGCAGTCGAATTTCTTGAAATAATTTTCTACAACCACTGCCACAAATCTGGCTCCCCCCCACCCCCAACATTCCAGATTGTGAATGAGATCACTAACAATCATCATACTGCAGAATCCAATGAATGCTTTCAGTGTTTTTAGTTGACCTGCCAGCAGAGCAGTGATTAAGGTCTGGATTATTCTGTACTTAAAAAAAAATTGTGAACCCTTAATATGAGATGCACTTTAAAACACTTAACTTTAAGTTTACTGTCTTACAATTTTAATTGTACAGTTCAGTATTATAAACTATAGGTACTATGTTTTACAGTAGGTCACCAGAACTTACTCTTGCATAAATGAAATTGTATAGCCATTGGGGAAAAAATAACCCTGTCCATTTCCCTCTCCCTCCTACCTTTAGAAACCACCATTCTACATTCTGTTTCTACGAGTTTGACTATTTTATATGCCTCGTATAAGTGGATTCAATTCATGCAGTATTGTCATTCTGTGACTGGTTTCTTTTACTTAGTACAATGTCCTCCAGGTTCACCCATCTTGTAAATGGCAGGATTACCTTTTTTTTTTTTTTAGGACTACCTTCTTTTTAAAGGCTGAATAATATCCCATTGTATGTATTTATCACATTTTCTTTATCACTCACCCATCAATCCATGTATGTTCTTTCCATATCTTGGCTATTGTGAATAATTATGCAATAAATATTGGAGTGAAAATATTCTCTTTGGGATCCTGATATTGTTTTGGATATATAAAATGGGAAGTGGGATTACTGGACCATTCATTAGTTGTATTTTTAATTTTCTGAGCCCGTAAGTGCTGCACCATTTTACATTGTCATCAACAGTGTCCAAGGGTTCCAATGTCTCCAAATCATCTCAAATGTTTATCATTTTCTGTTCTTTTGAAAATAGCCATCCTAACAATGTGACATGATATCACATTGTTTTGATCTGTAATTGCTGATGATTAGTGATGTTGAGCACATTTTCATATGCCTATTAGTCATTTGTATGTCTTCTTTGGAAAAATACCTGCTTATTTTTAAATTGGGATTTTTATTATAATTATTATTATTAGCAGCAGCTTTTGAGTTATAGGAGTTCCTTACATATTTTGAATATGAACACCTTAGCAGATATAGGGTTTGCAAATATATTCTCCTATTATGTAGGTTTATTTTAGTTTATTCTTTTTTTTGTGCAGAAATTTTTAGTTTGATATATTTATACCTGTTGATTTTTGGTTTTGTTGCCTATATTTTTTGGTGCTATATCCAAGAAATATTTGCCAAGACAAATATCAGGAAGTTTCTCCTCCCCCCCATTTTTGTATTTTCTGATTTATGTTTAAATCTTACATCTAAATTTTGAATAGATTTTTGTGTATGGTATAACCTAAGGGTCTAATTTCATTGTTTTGAATGTGGAAATTCAGTTTTTCTAACATCCTTTGTTGAAGAATGTATGCTATCTCCATTGTGTACTCTTGCTCCCCTGTTGGAAGATCAATTGACTATAGGTGGTGAGTTTATTTCTGGCCTATTCTTTTCAATTGCTATCTGTCTTTAAGCCAGTATTATAGATTTGATTACTGTAATTTTGTCATATATTTTGAAATCAGGAAGGGTGATGCCTCCAGCTTTGTTCTTTATTAACATTTTATTTGGCAATACAAGGTTTTATGTGTTTTTTTGTAGTTCCTTATGCATTTAGGCTATTTTCTGTATCTCTAAAAATTATTGTGACTTTATAGGGATAGCATTGAATTTGTAGATTGCTTCGTGTAGTAGGGACATTTTAACTATATTAAACCTTTCAATACATTAATATAGAATGTCTTTTCATTCATTTATCTTCTTTAAGGTCTTTCATCAATGTGTTATAGTTCTCAGGTATCTTTCACCTCCTGATTAAGTTTATTCCTAAGTATTTTTTTTATATTAGCATGAACACGATTGTTTCTCTAATTTCCTTTTCCAATAGCTCATTGTTAGTGTATAGCAACTGACTTTTGCATATTGATTTTGTATTTTGCAGCTTTACTCAATTTATTAGTTCTAATACATTTTTTAAATGAGGTCTTCAGAATTTTCTACATGAAAGGTCATGTTGTCTGCAAACAAATATATTTACTTCTTTTCCAATTTGGATGCCAATTTCTTTTTCTTTGCTAACTGCTCTGGGTAGGACTTCCAATACTGTGTTGCATGTATGTGGTGAAAAGGGGCATTCTTGTCTTGCTCTTGGTCTATGAAGGAAAGTTTTTTACTTTTCTTCATTGAGTATGATGTTAATTTGGGGCTTCTTATCTATGTCCTTTATTATATTAAGGCACAGTCCATTTATACCTTATTTATTGAAAATTTTTATCATGAAAGGCTATTGAATTTTGTCAAAGCTTTTTTTTCTGCATCCAATGAGATAATCATGTGAATTTTATCCTTCATTCTACTTATACAATATATCACATTAATTGATTTGTGTTTCTTGAACCATGCTTGCTTCCAGTGGATAAATCCCATTTATTCATGGTGTATGATCCTGTGGAATTTGGATGGCTAGTATTTTGCTGGGAAGTTTTGCATTTATATTTGTCAGATATACTTTACTTTTCTTGCATTTTCTGTCTGGCATTGGTGTGAGGGTAATTCTGGCCTAATAAAATGAGTTGGGAAGTGTTCCTTCTTCTTCAAATTTTTGAAAAAGTTTGAGAAAGATAGTATTAATTCTTCTTAAAATTTTTGGTAGAATTCACCAGGGAAATCATGTAGTCCTAAGATTTTCTTTGGAGGTTTTTAATTACTGATGAAATCCCCCTACTAGTTATTGGTCTGTTTAAAATTTCTATTTCTTCCTGATTCTCTCCTTCTAGTATTTATTTCACTAGTACTATATATACTATATAGTATATATTTATATGTATATATTTCATAAATATGTATTTATTTCACAAATAGGATTGTTTCCTAAAGTTAATTACTGGTATGATAAACACAAAGTTATTATGGGTCAGGTACTTTTTAGGCACTGGAGATGGAATAACGCATAAATGACATAAAAATTTACCCCTTACTTGAACTCTCATTCTGATGGAAAAACACAGAAAACAAATAATTATAATACATATTGTTATTTTAATTATAAAACAAGTAACTTACACAGTAAGTTCTTGACAAGTGTTATGAGGAAGACACAGCAAAAGGGAGAATGGGGAGCGTTTGTGTGGAGAAGTAGAGTTCATTTTAAATAATGTGGTTAGGAAATACTTAACTGTACAGAACCATAAAGTGGCAGTGTGATTGTAAAAGAGTAAGAGAAGTAGAGAGATGGGTGATGAGGTCAGAGATAGGAGACCAGACCTTTAGGTCCTTGTCAGACATTTTTAGAGCTCCTTTTCTTAGTGATACAGGCAGCTTCTAAGGAGAAGGGTTTGACAGAGTGTTACAATCTGGTTCACACTTAAACAGTATCATTCTTGCTGATATTGGAGGAAGAAACAGAGGTAGAGTGATTAAGTAGGACAAGATGTTAGTAAACCAGGTTAAAGATGATGGCACTTAGATGGTAACAATAGAAGTAATAAAAAGTGGTTAGGTTTCAATTACCTTGTGTTGGTAGGAGCAATAGAATTTTCTGAAGGCTTTAGTTTAGATGTAAGAGAAGGGAGAAATGGAGGATAAATGCAAGTTTTTTGCCTTGACCAACTGGGAGAACAGACTGATAAAATTTAAGGTAGGGGTAGGGGAATAAATCAAAAGTGTTTGGGGACATGTTGAATTTAAGATGGTAATAGGCATTCAAGAAAATATAACAGGTTGACAATTTGGTATAAAAGTTTAGAGTGTATGGAAAAAACTGTCTGGAAGTTAATATTGGAACATTTTCAGGTTATAGATTTTTAAAAAGATATTAGCCTGGACAAGAAGATCAAAGGAATAGGAATAGAAAACAGAAAAAGTACAAAAGTTGTGTTTTGCCTTCCTCCTCCCTAGTGTCAAGAATTTTATGAGATAGAAAGAACTAACAAAAGGACGCAATGTTGGAGGAACTAGTGGGTAGTGTCCTGGAGTTCGAGTTAAGATGATGCTTCAAAGAGTGGAGAAGAATTGATATTTTAACAGTCACCAACCTTTCTAGAGTATATTATTTCATCTGCAACACCAGGGATTGGAACATAATCCAAAGGACTCAAGTAATTCTAAGCCCTAACATTTTATGGGAATCATAAAGATATACGATCCAAAAGAAACCGAATGATTTAAGAAGATTGTATCTTCATAGGAAATTCTTTTTAGTGGTATAAAATTGTGACACAGAGAATGTTTGAGGTTAGAAAAACACTGGAAATAATTAAATCTTTCACAAACTCATCATATTAGAGATGAAAGAAATAACATCCAGTCAGGTTCAGTGACTATGAAACATCTAAAAATTTGGGTCAGCCCAGAGGCTCCTAGAGAGAGATTTATTACATTTTCTAAAGGCATAAAAATAAAAAAGAAATTTTTCAGGAGTTGTTAATGAGATGATGACTTTATAAGGATATTTCCTAATGGAAACTAGTACCAGAGGGAACTTCATAATGACTTTAAAAATTTTAATATATACTTACTGTCTACTTAAATAGATGTGGAGTTTTTTCTTCAATTTATTTCACTTAATTTTTATTCTTGTTTTGGCCCATAGGAAAAAGTAATGAGTTGAAATTGCATGTTTTGTTTTGACAATGAGACCTGAAATATGAATAATACTTCTACAGATCATTTCAGCAGTTTAGTCAATGATAACACAGATGTCTATTTCCTACTGCTTTAGTCAAATGTCCTCTTAAAATCTGGAGTTTTAACATAAATCTAGCAGATCCCATTATCTTCCCCTATAAACCTGGTCTTTTGGAATGCATAGCATTCAGTGAAAATGAAAAAGGACCAAGTGGCTAGGGGACAATGAAGAATGTTGAGTGGTGAGGGCCCTTGGGAGCCAGGCTTTGTTAAGACATTATGGGCCTAATTGAGGACATAAACTTTTATCCAGAGATAGTAGGAAGCACCAAGACTGTCACATTATAAATTGAAGATGGAAAGGGATTTTCTTTTAAATTTTTTAAAAGTTAATTCATTTTTGAGAGGGGGGCACAGAAAGAGAGGGAGACAGAATCTGAAGCAGGCTCCAGTCTCTGTGCTGTCAGCACAGAGCCCAACACAGGGCTCAAACTCACAGACCAAGAGATCATGACCTGAGCCAGTCAGATGCTTAACCTATTGAGCCACTCAGGTGCCCCAACGAAACAAACCCTCTTAAAAATATATTACTTTTGAGAAGCTACACAGAGCCCTGAATCTCTCCCCTTCCTCTTCCCTTTGCTGGATGATACATACTTCTAGAAACATTGACACATGCTACTTTTTACCTCTAAAATATCGCCTTAATATGAAAACTATACCAACATTTTAAGGCTTAATTTATATCCTTAATTCTCTGTAAACCTGTTTATCTTATTCTAGTCAAAATCTTTCTTTTTTGTACTTTTATAACTTAGTTATCTCTACCATTCATGGAATGCTTAACATTTATTATACATATGATCTTGGGAGCGGAAGGGCTAATATTCTGCAAGATTTGTATTTTGCATTATTGCCGGGTCAGTCACTTGAATAATGAATGAATGAATAAATTAACATAACATCTGAAACTGCAGTCATTAAACTTTATGTTTAACAAATTTTCTCACCAATTTAAGGGAAGAATTGAAAGATTCTTACATGAGTGTGTTTCACACTCATGGTTAGGTTATAGAGCTATAAAACAAAAAAAATAGCAACATTTTTGAAATGCTACCTATATGATAAAATGTTGCCCTTGAGCCACAGTAAATGAAAATCTCAGTGTAATCTTAATTATTTAGGAAAGTAAAGGCTTCTTGACTTAAAGATATCTATGTTTAAGTCAAAGGTTGAAATGCTTCACATTTTACTATTTGTTATATCTGAGTTCTGTTTTCACTGCTTTCTTTTTTTTTTAATGTTTATTTATTTATTTTTGATACAGAGAGAGAGGGGAAGAGAATCATTTTTTATACACTTTTTATCCATTTTTTATAGCCACTGATAGAATGGCTAAGAAATAGAAAGGGATCGACGGGTTGAATTATTGATTTAAATGGGAAGCTGCATAAAGGATACATGGGATCTGTATATAGTATTTCTTACAAATGCGTGTGAATCGACAATTATCTCTAAATAAAAAATATTAAATATTTTCACGCTGAATATAATAGCATTTTATTTTAAAAATGCATTATGAACAAGAACATAAGAGTCCAGCAGCAATGAAAGCTGTTAATGCAATTGGCACATTAGGAGATTAATGAAACAAAAACATAGGATCATCCTATTCAATGCAAGAAAAAAATGTTGAATAAAATTCCACATACTTTGAATAAAAAATGCAAGAACATTAAGAATGAAAGGGAAATTCCTAAACCTGGTAATGGTTATTTACTAACATTGAAAAACACACATCATTTTTAATGGTGAGTTATTACATTTTCTTTAAAAATCAGAAACAAGAGAAAGGAAGACTACAATCATGGCATCCATTCAATGCTGTACTAAGGGACTCAACCAGAACAATATAATGAGAACAAAAAAGAGAAGAACAAATGCTGTCTGATTGTCTATTCAGTACTTTCCAGCATTTTTCATCTCAGGGGATACATAGAAATTGCAAAAAGAATCATATCAACATCTTGCAACAATTGTAAACCATTTATGACACAGCAGTGTTCCACTGAAAATGGTTGGGATACCCTGTACTTTATAGTAAACAAGTGTGGTGAAAGGAAATCTTTTGAAAAAAAATGTTCTTCAACTTTGTTGCATAAAATACCAATATGAAAAGAGATAAATTTCTTATATACTTTTAATAAACCAACAAAAAGATTGGTTCAAGACATGTATGGAGACGTTTAGAATTTTTTTTGCAAATCAAAAAATATTATTTACATAAATGTAGAAATAGAGATGGATATAATATTTAGTATTTTATAAAAACCATTTTCCCAAAAATTAATCTACAAATTCAATGAATTTCTAATCAAAAGCCTACAATTTGATACTCAAAGGCAGAGTTGAAAAGAGTTTAGACAATGTTATATTAAGAAAGGAGAAAGATGGGGGTGTCTGGTACCTCAGTTGGTTAAGTGTCTGACTTGGTCTCAGGTCAGGATCTCTTGGTCTGTGAGTTCGAACCCAGAGTGGGGCTCTGTGCTGACAACTCAGAACCTGGAGACTACTTCAAATTCTGTGCCCCCTCTCTCTCTCTGCCCTTCCCCCCACTCATGCTCAGATTCTCTGTCTCAAATATAAGTAAACATTAAACATTAAACATAAAGTAAACATTTCTTTTTAAAGAAATGAGAGTTATAATTTAGAGTTATAATTAAAACTCTAAATTTAGTTATAATTTAGAGTTATAAACCTTATGAATCTACATTAAGAAAGTATTTTTGTGTAGTTGGTTAAAATATCAATGGTGGAATAGAAATTTAATTTATAAAGTGAAAACATAATTTAATACTCGTGTTTCCCCTTTTTCTTTTATGTATACTGCATTAAAATTTTTGAGATGATTTAACCCAATTTATAAAATCCTATTTTAATAAAATAGTTTTTAACAGAAAACTCATTTCAAATTCATTAGTTAATGTCCTGACAATTGCAGTTATGAATGTTTTGAGTATCAGAAATTAATTATAGGGTTAAACAGCACACACTTAGTGTATCAGAATGGTGATACAGGCTTTCAGTTGTTTTTGTGTTAGGACATTTCCAAATGCATGCATGAGCATTAATGCATAGATGATAGTTAAATCATATAAGAGGAATTTCTGTAATTTCTTCACTATATAGTTTTTACATGGAAATCAATTTCTTTGATTTTTATCACCAGAAATACAATGGAAATTTGAGAAAAAAAGAAAACATCTTATTTAAAAAAATTTTTTTAATGTGTATTTATTTTTGAGAGACAGAGAGAGAGACACAGCATGAGCAGGGGAGGGGGAGGGGCAGAGAGAGAGGGAGACACAGAATCCAAAGCAGGCTCCAGGCTCTGAGCTGTCAGCACAGAGCCCAACACGGGGCTTGAACTCGTCAACTGTGAGACCATGACCTGAGCTGAAGTCAGACGCTCAACCGACTGAGCCACCCAGGCGCGACAAAAAGAAAACATCTAAAATAAGTTATCATATACTTAAAAATTTTACCTTATCCACAGAATATGTAACATTTACTATAATTTAAGGATTAAAGAACACTTCATGTATGGTTTCATAAGAACTGTATAAGATGATATAGCTTGTTATACATGTCTGCGATAAAAACATATTCCTTTTTGTGGCAGGAATACTTAGTATAAGATTTACCCTGTTAACATAATTGAAGCGTACAATGCAATACTATTAACCATAGGTACTATGTTTTACAGCAGGTCTCTAGAACTTATTCTTCTTAAATAATTGAAACTTTATACTGCTTGAAAAATACCCCATTTCTCCCTCTCCCTGCCCCCAGCAACCACCATTTTTCTCTCTGCTTCTGTGAGTTTTACTATTCTAGATACCTCCTACAAGGGAATCATGCAGTATATGTCCCTCTGTGAGTAGCTTATTTCACTTAGCATAATGCCCTCCAGGTTTACCCACGTTATTGTATATGGTAGGATTTATTTCTTTTCTTTTTTTAAATTTCATTGTTTATTTTTTAAATTTTTTTTTAATGTTTATTTATTCTGAGAGAAAGAGACAGAGTGCAAGCAGAAGAAGGAGAGACGGAGACACAGAATCCAAACCAGGCTTCAGGCTCTGAGCTGTCAGCACAGAGCCCGACACGGGGCTTGAACCCACAAACCATGAGATCATGACCTGAGCTGAACTTGGATGCTCAACTGACTGAGCCATCCAGGTGCCACGATTTATTTTTTTTTCCAAAAGCTGAATAATATTTCACTGCATGTGTTTATCGCATTTCCTTATCCACTTATGCACCAACGAATTTATGTTGTTTCCATATCTTGGCTATTGTGAATAATTGTGGAACAAACATGGGTGTAAAAATATCCTCGTTGGTATACTGATCTCAACACTTTCGGATATATACTGAGGAGTGAGATTACGGAATCATGTGGTAGTTATATTTTTAAGTTTTTGAAGAAACTCTATGCTGCTTTCCATAGTGGCTACAGTTTTATATTCCCACCAACAGTGTATAAGTGGGAAGGACTTCACCTTGTTCTTAATTCTATAACTTAATGTCTTCAGTGTCTCCTTTATGTGAACATTAGATAAAACAGTCTCTGACATTATGCTTTCTGTTAATTTCAAGTTTGCCTTCTAATTTAAATATTGTTTTCTTGAGGTACTTCTCACTTTTTCTGATTCTTGTATATATACTCACAATTTCGACCCCAATCTTGTCCAGTTCTCATTGCCACATTTCAATTAAGTTAAATTCAGCAAACATTCATAAACACAGAACTATAATATATGATTAGAATTCCTATTATGGGTCTACCTCTAAAGTTGAAGGAAACACAAATAAGTGAATAGTTTGTAGACTCCAGAGAAATCCAAAGAGAAAATATGATATTGAGAGGGATAGGATCTCATCTAGTGGACAAGGACTAGGGGTATTTCAGGCAGAAGGAACATATTGTGAAAGTTAAATAGCTGTAGAATTTTTACAAAAATGGTGAGTAGTTCAACGTGAATAAAGCACAGAATTCCTTGTGAAATCAATTCAAAGGATAAATGAGTACGCATAAAGCTTAAGAAAGGGTGAGACTAGAGGGAGGTGCCAAGATGGCTGAACAGCATGGAAGTTTTTGTGTGTTTCGTGTCCATGAAATACAACCAGATGAACACAAAGCCATCCTACACACATAATAAACTGATTGGAGGATTAACACAACAATCTGCACAACCTGAACCACAGAATTCAGCAGGTATGTGGCATGCAGAGGTGAACTCGGGGAGAGAGAAGCTGGCTGCAGGCAGGGAGCTGCTTTTGCAGGCGGAGAGAGGATAGAGACTTGGGGGGGCAGGGAGAATACGGGAAAAGCACCCCTCCCCAAAAGGGGCTGGAGACAACGTGGAAAATTGGAAACAGCGCAGGGACTAAATTAAAAAGGGAGAAAGTAGAAAGGAGAGTTTAAATTCCATTAAGACTGTAAACAAGGGGAGCGCAAAGTCTGCAACTCCGCAGCTCCATACCTGGTGGAGCTCTGGTGGGAAGGGCGAATCCCCAGGAACAGAATGTGGTCTGGGAGGTTCTCTGGCCACACAGGGAAAAAAGGTTCCACTGCTGGAAGGACATTTGGTAGAGACTGTTGAAGCCACCTGGTCCCAGCAGACCCCAGAAAACGGCCACAGTGGCTGGTGCAGAACAAGGTCCTTAAGGGTGAAGCCTGGTCCCAGACGTGTGTTGTGATTTTCCATACTCCCTGAAATGCTGCTGCTACACTATCTCATGAACTTTTTCTGGGGCGGGCTGGCACCTGGCCGCAGTCTCAAGGCACCAGCAGCAGCAGGGTCCTGCAAGCATTCCTGAGTGTAGCTGGCATTTGGCCATTGCTCAGTGAGACCCTCCTGCAGAGGGGCAGAACAGGTCAAAGCCTCAGTCCTTCAGAAATAAGGGGCCGGGGAAAACAGCCACATCTGAGACAAAACTCGGGAGACACGTACTGCCTGGGGCTTGGCCACGGACAGTGAAGAAGCGGGGAGTGGACGAAAGCTGAAGACAGAGGACAGGTGTGCAAATGCTGATCAGAGAGAACAGAATTCCCATACTAAAGACTGGGTACCTGGGTGACGCCATTTTCACTGCTTCTGCGCATGCACCAATGCACCTGCAAGCACTGAAACAATCCACCCCAGTAGGCTAGCAGCGCCATCTAGTGGAGAACGGACCCATTACACTGAGACCCGCCCAACTGGGCCAACCTCGCTCTCCACGAACACAAGTCTCACCGCCTAGTTTGTGGACTATAAAGCGCTACATAGTCTAACTTCTAGGGGAAAAGGAAGTAATTTAAGTCCTATTTCAATCTGTTAGCAGGTCCATCTATTCAATTTTCTTTGTTTTTTTCTCTATTACACTATTCTTTTTGTTGAATACACAAAGAAAAAATTCATTTTTATTAAAAATATTTTTCTTACTATATTTTTTACTTTTGTGTAATTTTTTTTCAAATTCTATCTTACTTCCATCATTCTATTTTAGTTTACCTCAGTGTATTCACCTTTTCAAATTTTCAAATGATTTCCTTGTTTTCTTTTTTCTTTTTCGTTTTTCTTTTTCTTGAATGCAAAGTGAAAAACTTCATTTATACTTTCAATTTCTATTAAAAATATTTTTCTTTAGTTCACTTACTATATTTTTTCCTTTTACATAAATTTTTTCAAATTCTATTTTACTTCCATCAATTTATTTTAGTCTACTACAGTGTATTCACTCTTTCACATTTTCAAATGGTTTCTTTCTTTTCTCTTTTTCGTTTCTTTTCTTTTTCTTGAATACAGAAAGAGAAAAAACTCATTTTTATTTTTTATTTTTATTAAAAATGTTTTCCTTTCGATTTTTCCTACTACATTCTTTACTTGTGTGTAATTTTTTTCCAATTCTATTTCACTACCATCATCTCATTTTAATCTACTTCAGTGTATTCATTTTTTTAAATTCTCAAACGATTTCCTTCCCCCCCCGTTTTTCTCTAATCTGTCAAACCACTTTCAACACCAAGACCAAAACACACCTAGGATATAGCATCATTGATTAGATTTTGTGTGTTTAATTTTTTAATTTTGGTATTTTTTAAATTTTAATATATTTTTTAATTTTAATATTTTTTAATTTTCATTTTTCTACCTCATTAATTCCTTTTCTCCCTTCAAACTGACAAAATGAAGGAATTCACCCCAAAAGAAAGAGCATGAAGAAACAACAGCCAGCGATTTAACCAATACAGATACAAGCAAGATGTCTGAACCAGAATTTAGAATGATGATAGTAAGAATACTAGCTGGAATTGAAAATAGAGTAGAATCCCTGTCTACAGAGATAAAAGAAGTAAAAACTAGTCAGAATGAAATTAAAAATGCTATAACTGAGCTGCAATCACGGATGGATGCAGCAGCGGCAAGGATGGACAAGGCAGAAAACAAAATTAGTGATATAGAGGACAAACTTATAGAGAATATTGAAGCAGAAAAAAAGAGGGAGATGAAGGCAAAAAAGAATGATTTAAGAATTAGAGAAATCAGTGACTCATTAAAAAGGAACAACATCACTATCATAGGGGTCCCAGAAGAGGAAGATAGAGAAATAGGGGTAGAAGAGTTATGTGAGCAAATCATAGCGAAAAACCTTCTCAACCTGGGGAAAGACACAGACATCAAAATCCAGAAAGCACAGAGGACCCCCATTAGATTCATCAAAAACCGACCATCAACAAAGCATATCATAGTCAAATTCACAAAATACTCAGGCAAGGAGAGAATCATGAAAGCAGCAAGGAAAAAAAAGTCCTTAACCTACAAGGGAAGACAGATCAGGTTTGCAGCAGACCTTCCACAGAAACTTGGAAGGCCAGAAAGGAGTGGCAGGATATATTCAGGGTGCTGAATCAGAAAAATATGCATCCAAGAATTCTTTATCCAGCAAGGCTGTCATTCAAAATAGAAGGAGCGATAACAAGTTTCCCAGACAAACAAAAATTAAAAGAGTTTGTGACCACTAAACCAGCCCTGCAAGAAATTTTAAGGGGGACTCTCCAAGGGGAGAAAAGATGAAAAAAAATATATATATAGAGAGAGAGAAATAAATAAATAAATAAATAAATAAATAAATACCAAAAGCAACAAAGATTAGAAAGGCAGAGAACACCACCAGAAACTCCAAGTCTACAAGTATCATAATGGCAGTAAATTCATATCTTTCAGTACTCACTCTAAACATCAATGGACTCAATGCTCCAATCAAAAGACATAGGATAGAGAACCCAGTAATGATCCCACAAACGTATGGCCAACTAACCTTTGACAAAGCAGGAAAGAATATCCCATGGAATAAAGACAATTTCTTCAGCAAGTGATGCTGGGAAAACTGGACAGCGACATGCAGAACAATGAACCTGGACCACTTTTTTACACCATTCACAAAAATAAACTCAAAATGGATAAAAGACCTAAATGTAAGACAGGAAGCCATCAAAATCCTCGAGGAGAAAGCAGGCAAAAACCTCTTTGATCTTGGTTGCAGCAACTTCTTACTTAACATGTCTCTGGAGGCAAGGGAAACAAAAGCAACAATGAACTACTGGGACCTCATCAAAATAAAGAGCTTCTGCACAGCCAAGGAAACAATCAACAAAACTAAAAGGCTACCAACAGATTGGGAGAAGATATTTGCAAATGACATATCTGATAAAGGGTTAGTATCCAAAATCTATAAAGAACTTATCAAACTCAACACCCAAAAAATAATCCAGTGAAAAAATGAACAAAAGACATGAATAGACACTTCTCCAAAGAAGACATCCAGATGGTCAACTGACACTTGAAAAAATGCTCAACATCACTCATCATTAGGGAAATACAAATCAAAACTACAATGAGATACCACCTCACACCTGTCAGAATGGATAACATTAACAACTCACCAACAACAGATCTTGGCGAGGATGCAGAGAAAGAGGATCTCTTTTGCATTGTTGGTGGGAATGTAAGCTGGTGAGCCACTCTGGAAAACAGTATGGAGGATCCTCAAAAAACTAAAAATAGAACTACCCTACGATCCAGCAATTGCACTACCAGGCATTTATCCACGGGATACAGGTGTGCTGGTTCGAAGGGACACATGAACCCCCATGTTTATAGCAGCACTATCAACAATAGCCAAAGTATGGAAAGAACCCAAATGTCCATCGATGGATGAATGGATAAAGAAGATATGGTATATATATACAATGGAGTATTACCGGGCAATCAAAATGAATGAAATCTTGCCATCTGCAACTACGTGGATGGAACTGGAGGGTTTTAGGCTAAGTGAAATTAGTCAGAGAAAGACAAGAATCTTATGACTTCACTCACATGAGGACTTTAAGAGACAAAACAGATGAACATAAGGGAAGGGAAACAAAAATAATATAAAAACGGGGGGGGGATACAAAACAGAAAATACTCATAAATATGGAGAACAAACTGAGGGTTCCTGGTGGGGTTGTGGGAGAGGAGATGGTTTAAATGGGTAAGAAGCACTAAGAAATGTACTCCTGAAATCATTGTTGCACTATATGCTAACTAATTTGGATGAAAGTTTAAAAAAAAATAAAAAATAAAACAAGTTAATTAAAAAAATAAATAAATACAATTTTAAAAATGGTGAGACTACAATTACAGTGGTCTTTTAAACAATTGTTCAAATCTGCATTTTCATCTATTCTGGTGGCTCCTAAGTAATCCTCAGTGAAACAAAGTAATTTTTAGATATAGGTTTCCAAGATGAAAGAGCATTGAGACATATTTTAGACAATCGATACCATATCTTCTCTTGACCCACCTTAGAGATTCACAGTACATGCTAGTATGTTAACATCTGGAAGTCCTTCAGTAAAAGAAGACTTTTGACTTTTATTTAATACATTTTCTAAACTTTTCAGGAAATGATAATTTCCCGTATCTGGATTATCATTATATCAAGAAAAAATTCCAGGGCATTTTTGGAAATATGATTTTTAGAATGTGCTCTCTTATGATGTCTTTAAATTTACGTCTCAATGTAGTTCCCTCTGATGAACCTTTCCCACATTTCCAATAACATCTTAGCCCAGCTTACACACAAAACTAGAAACTGCTTGTATTCACATTATATACTTTTACAGGAATATTCATAAGATAGCTTTCAAAAATTTTTTATAGGTGTGACATCATTTTATATTTCTTTGCATCATCAAGAGGACACACAACAGTCTAAGGAACATTTCTTGTTCATGTAAGTAGCCCCACGTATACAACAAAGTGCTTAAAATATCATAGGAACAAGGGGCGCCTGGGTGGCTCATTCAGTTAAGTGTCTGACTTTGGCTCAGGTCATGATCTCATGGTTTGTGAGTCTGAGCCCCGTGTCAGGCTCTGTGCTGACAGCTGGGAGCCTGGAGCCTGCTTTGCATTCTGTGTCTTCCTCTCTCTCTACCCTCCCCTGTTGCACTCTGACTCTCTCTCAAAAAAAAAAAAAAAACAAAAAAACAAAAAACAAAAACATTAAAAAGTTTTAAAAATAAATCATAGGAACTTAATACATGCTTTTGAAGTAATGATAATTATCTCACAACTTCTTATGTTTTCTGGTTCAAGAAGCAGTGAGAAATACATCCTTTGTTGATCACATTTTTTGCCACATACTATTTTTTATTTATATTTATTAGTGTTAATGTTTTCTATTCACATAATATTGACTTTTATTACACTTATTCATTGGCCAGTATTCCTCTTTAGCATTTTTGTTTATATTTTATATCACATTAAATGTTTACATTTTTGCATGAAACTTTTAACTTTTTACATTTCCATACTATATTTTGACACTAAATGTATTTATTATAAATTGTTCTATTTAAGAAAGTCCATGAACAGATTTTTCCAGGTCTCTAAATTCTTATTTGAAAATATATAATGAAAGAACCTTACTTTAGAAGTCATGTATAGAAAGAGATGCAAATACAAAACCTTTCCAAGGGTTTACAAAAATGAACTAGAGTAATTTAGTCCTTAAACTTTCTATGTACCGACAGACAAATGCAGATCAAAACTATGTAAATTCTGGTATGCTTTACATATTTTGGAAGACTACATTGTTATAATTATAATGCATAATATCCTGAGGAATACTGTTTCTTTCTCTTAATGCCATTTAAATAGTGGTGTATATGAACTAAGTAAAGTAAACAAAATCGACATAAAAATAGAACATTAAAACTAGAAGAAACTAAATATACATATAACACAAATTCTCTTTTTTTATAGAGAGAAGGGCACTGAAAACCACAGAAATGAACTGATCTTTATAAGAATGTTTAGAACTACTATTTCCTGAATCCTGCTCAGGTATAGCCAAGAGGAGCATAGCGAGGCCAAGGCAAAAGTCATATATGAAGCTGTTAAATTTGCTTGCTTGGAGAACTAACCATAATTTCCTCAGAGAGGCCCTCACTGAGGTCATTTTCTGTTATGTGACATGATTCACTCTCAAATACTACTCCTTTGGAACTGAATACCTGGTTTCTTTACAATCTCAGTAAGACTTTGTTAAAACTTTTTTTAACGTTTTTATTTATTTTTGAAAAAGAGAGACAGGGCACGAGCAGGGGAGGGGCAGAGAGAGAGGGAGATACAGAATCCGAAGCAGGCTCCAGGCTCTGAGCTGTCAGCCCAGAGCTTAAGGTGGGGGGCTTGGACTCACACACCATGAGATCATGACCTGAGCCCAAGTCAGATGCTTAACCGACTGAGTCACACAGGTGTCCCTCAGTAAGAATTTTTAATTACTTTAGTTCATTTTTGCTTGCTTTCAGGTAGGGAGATTGTTATCTCATGAGACTGAGAGCTCTGTCAATACAAGGACCTTAACTCCCTTTGTTCTCCACTATACCACTGTTACTAATGTCTGGAACAAACATGATAGGAATTCAATAAATATTAATTAAATGAATGAATGGATGAATGAGTGTGTCTATACACTCAGTGCTAATTTGATATTTCTTAGTGTTTATAATTAAAATATAATTAAAACAGACATGACCTTTTTATTTCTTAAAACTATTGATAGCACTGTGTTTTCTCCTTAATCCTACAAGACTATAATTTGTTCAATCATTAGAGTCCCTTGTTTATAAGGATCTCTTAGCTCAGCATTTCTCAGACTTGACTCATGAAATACCTGATGCTCTACTCTATATCTAGCTATATTTTACTATAGATAGATTACTCACACCTATCTCAGACCTATTAATTTAGATTAGCAAGTTTCAATTATATTGGCTAATTTCTAAATTTTGAAAAAAAATTCTTATGAAATTAAAAGTTTAAAAATCTGGGTTTTTAAAATTTATTTATGGTAGAACAATTTTTTACTTCATGCTGATATAAATTACTATTTTGCATTAATTCTAAAAATGAATATAAGAATGCTTGTGTTCCCTTACTTTTAAGAATATTAACCAAATACACTGAATTAAACAAATACAGTGTATTTGTTTAATAAATACATACGTTAAATGATGAAATGTGAAGTTAGCTTCAAGTTATTTTCTGGAACTTTTTCCTTGTATTCATAGGATAAGAAGATATTTATCATGATTAATCTAAGCAAAGAGAATAAATAACAACAGTAGTAACAGACTTTTATAATATTCATCAAGATGGTTCAATGGTTAAAAGTAAAAGGGTTCCTATGTGTGGGCCTGAAATTTAATAAATGTAACTTTATTAGAAAGCCACTAATTCTATGCAAATTACTAAAAAATTGTTGGCAAGCCCTTTTCTTTAGACATACATACTCTCATTGTACATTAGAGTCACTATTCTTCAGATTGTCCCTCATATATTAGTTTTGATTAATTTCAGATCCTACTTTTTAAAAAGGATTTGTTCTTTCTAAGAGAGAACACTAGCAAGAGAGGGGCAGAAAGAGAGAATCCCTGACACAAGGCTCGATCTAATGACTGTGAGCTCATGACCTGAGCTGAAATCAAAAGTGGGATGCTTAACTGACTGGAGCCACCCAGGTGCCCTATATCTTACTTTTAAAGTTTATCTTGGATAACTATTTCTACAATAAACTTTGGCTTTGTAGATTTAAAATGTAGTGTCTACTTTTTTTAAATGTTTATTTTGAGAGAGAGAGAGCATGCGTGCAAGACCAGGGAGGGGTAGAGAGAGGAGAGAGAGAATCCCAAGCAGGCTCCAGGCCCAGTGCAGAGCCCAACTTGGGGCTCAATCCCAGACCATGAGATCACAACCATGAGATCACAACCTGAGCCAATATGGAGTTGGACACTTAACCCACTGAGCCAACCAGGCGCCCCTAAAATGTAGTATCTACTTTTCATTTTAAAGAGGTAGGGAATGGATTTCAGAACCAAGTATTCCAGTTTAAAGATTATTTAATTGATTTATTCTATTCCTCATCCTTCACAAGAAAGGATACTATAAAAAAGAACAAACACGACTGATATTTATTTTGCCACAAGACCTACTGACATGAAGAGAGCAGAATGCTGTGCTGTTTAGTGGAAAGCCAGTTTGGGGACCCTCTGTGGCACCAACAAGCTACCTGACTTTGAGAAAGTCACTGAGTATTTCTAACTCTTTAAAGAACTGTTTATAAAAAAAGAGGAAAAAAAATCACTTAGTAACATCATAGCAATGTTTGAAGAAGGTAACTTAAGAAATGTATAAAATATCTGACCTCTTGTGGTATTAACATCAACATTTTTTATTTATAAAGAAAGTCTCAGGCACCTTGGTGGCTCCTTGATTAAGCATCCAACTTAACTGAACTTGAGTTCAGCTCAGGTTATGATCACTTGGTTTATGAGAATCCTTAGGATTCTCTCTCTCTCTCTCTCTCTCTCTCTCTCTCTCCCTTCCTCCCTCCCCCTCTTGTGAGTGTTCTCTCTCAAAATAAACTTAAAAAAAAAGAAAATCTTACGAAATAGCCTCTATTATTCCCTACATATTAAGGAAATAATTCTGATATTCAGTCTACTTTAGATCTTCTATGTTAGGAATTTCTACTAGCCAAGATTTATATTTTAGTTGAATTACTATTGCATTCATAAAATGTTCAGCTATTAAGCCTACTAAACCATATTTCCCAATCTCTTTCCTTCATAGCAAAGTAACAGCATATATAAAATATCAAAATACATAAACTATTTGAATGCATTTATACTGAGCTGCCAAAACCAGCACACACACACACACACACACACACACACACACACACACACACAGCCTTCCTTTTTCTTAATAATGTAATCAATTATCCCCCTCTTTCTGTAATGTCTGACTTGTTCCTTGCTTACATCTAAGGTTTTATCTTGTTTTTACTGCTGACATTCAAAGATATTACACATATCACTTGTCTTTTTATTAATATGAGAGGGCCTAAAAATGAATTCTGTTTGTCAATTGAAAATAAATTTAGTCATTCTCAAATCAGTAACTGAAAATCGTTTTTCAAAATCTTGGGGTAGATTTTTTGTTAATATTTTAATAACTATTCAGATTAAGCGTATTTAGCTTTTTCTAATTTAAGAATTCAAGGGTTTATTTTTAATAACTTTGAATATTTCTCATAACATTTTGGACTAAGTGGAAAATGATCATTTTTATTAATCATATGTGCTAATCACATGAAAAAAAACCTAAGGTTTGCTTTTCACTAGCTCATAGATTTTTTTTTTAATTTTTATTTTTGACAGAGAGAGAGAGAGAGAGAGAGAGAGAGAGAGAGAGAGAGAGATACAGAGTGTGAGCGGGGAAGGGGCAGAGAGAAAGTGAGACACAGAATCCGAAGCAGGCTCCAGGCTCCCAGCTGTCAGCACAGAGCCCAACGTGGGGCTCAAACTCACAGACCACAAGATCATGACCTGAGGCAAAGTTGGACGGTCAACTGACTGAGCCACCCAGGCACCCCAGCTCATATTTTAGTAAATTTATTATAGACTTAAAATAATATTCATTTGTCACATTTAAACTCTAAATTTACTCATAATTATATAAAGAAAAAATATTTTAAAATTTAATTTCACAACTCAATTTTTTTATAGTAGCATAAAATTCTATTTGTCTGCTAATTTCATTTCTTAACTTGCTAAGGTTTTAATCCTTGTCTGCATCTAATGGGTTTCTCCCTGGTATGAGGTTAGATGTACTTGAAGTTGTTTTTGATTAGGAAAACGTTTACCTGACAGCAAAAACACAAATTAAGCAGATTGCAAAAGTGAAAAATTTGGGGTTAATAATAAGAGATATATACTTAGACATGGTCTTAAGAACAGCAATAAACTAAAAAGAAAAAAATATTCTTATATTATTTTTGCCTTCATATAGAAATATCATGTTACTATTTCATACTTGCCCATCTCTGGAATCCTTAAATTTAGCTCTAGTCTATCCATATTTTGTGAAATTTATTTTTAAAAGATATATTTTAGCAACAAGTTAACTTATCTTTGATTGTTTAAAGACCTAAGCTGTAGGTTAATATAATTTTATGATATAATAGAACAAAATTTTCCACATAAAAATCTCCCAATTAGTTTATAATACCAATAAGATTTATGATTACTGCTCATATATTAGGGGAAATAAAAATGTGGCTGAAAGCTATAAAGTTTGAAAATTTTTAAATAGCATAAAGAACATAGTTTTAACCCTCAAGGGTTTTAAATTCATTATAAGTCTATTTTTCTTATTGCTCCAAAGTCATTTTGCTTAATTTCAGTTAACTGACCTGATTTATTACCTGATTTATCAAATTTATAGTTCTTTCATGAAAAATGTGTTAAGATACAAGAAAAAGCATATAAATACTGACAGGTAAGCACCTGACAGCAGCATTTTAGAAAAATAATAAAAATCAAATAAACTTTCAGTAAAGATATGAATTTTTCTTTATCAAAATAATCTTTAAGAAATGCCTAATTAAAACATTTTTATCAAGTAAAATTTCACTAGGTAGTATTTTTGAAGTAAATTAACTTCAAAGAGAACATTTTCAGAACCAAAGGGATTTTCTAAACCTGAAAGTGTGAATGATATAATTTTTTTAAATGCTTTGGTTTGAAGAGGTACCATACTCTGTTTTCATGACTTTGATTCATTGTTGTGTAGACAGAGTTAAACTCAAGATAATACTGAGAGGTGTGCTAGCTGTTAACTTCACAGTGATTAATGACAAGACAAGATATCAGGCATCTAAGAGTTGAGAAACTATTAACTTGGGAGAAAGCTGAAAAAGCCAGAGGGAAATAATAAGTCACACTAACAAAAGGCAATGAAAAAGCAAGATATTGCTCCTGATGGTATTTTGATATATTCCTGAATCTGTGCTAAACTGTCAAAGGATATTTTAAAATAGTGTTTATGTGGTTTAAATTCAAACTTGCCTATCAAATAGAACAAGGAACCAATACATCAATATAGGAAAAATTAAGAAATAGTTGAAACATAGTAAACAAGTTTTCTATATTTTTGAATACAGAAAATTATAAGAACTTTTAATTTTTACAAAATTTAGAGATTTTTATTTTTTTATTTTTTTTTTTTTATATGAAGTTTATTGACAAATTGGTTTCCATACAACACCCAGTGCTCATCCCAAAAGGTGCCCTCCTCAATACCCATCACCCACCCGCCCCTCCCTCCCACCCCCCATCAACCCTCAGTTTGTTCTCAGTTTTTAACAGTCTCTTATGCTTTGGCTCTCTCCCACTCTAACCTCTCTCTTTTTTTTTTTTTTTTCCTTCCCCTCCCTCATGGGTTCCTGTTAAGTTTCTCAGGATCCACCTAAGAGTGAAACCATATGGTATCTGTCTTTCTCTGTATGGCTTATTTCACTTAGCATCACACTCTCCAGTTCCATCCACGTTGCTACAAAAGGCCATAGTTCATTTTTTCTCATTGCCACGTAGTATTCCATTGTGTATATAAACCACAATTTCTTTATCCATTCATCAGTTGATGGACATTTAGGCTCTTTCCATAATTTGGCTATTGTTGAGAGTGCTGCTATGAACATTGGGGTACAAGTGCCCCTATGCATCAGTACTCCTGTATCCCTTGGGTAGATTCCTAGCAGTGCTATTGCTGAGTCATAGGGTAGGTCTATTTTTAATTTTCTGAGGAACCTCCACACTGCTTTCCAGAGCGGCTGCACCAATTTGCATTCCCACCAACAGTGCAAGAGGGTTCCCGTTTCTCCACATCCTCTCCAGCATCTATAGTCTCCTGATTTGTTCATTTTGGCCACTCTGACTGGCGTGAGGTGATACCTGAGTGTGGTTTTGATTTGTATTTCCCTGATAAGGAGCGACGCTGAACATCTTTTCATGTGCCTGTTGGCCATCTGGATGTCTTCTTTAGAGAAGTGTCTATTCATGTTTTCTGCCCATTTCTTCACTGGGTTATTTGTTTTTCGTGTGTGGAGTTTGGTGAGCTCTTTATAGATTTTAGATACTAGCCCTTTGTCCGATATGTCATTTGCAAATATCTTTTCCCATTCCGTTGGTTGCCTTTTAGTTTTGTTGGTTGTTTCCTTTGCTGTGCAGAAGCTTTTTATCTTCATAAGGTCCCAGTAATTCACTTTTGCTTTTAATTCCCTTGCCTTTGGGGATGTGTCGAGGAAGAGATTGCTACGGCTGAGGTCAGAGAGGTCTTTTCCTGCTTTCTCCTCTAAGGTTCTGATGGTTTCCTGTCTCACATTTAGGTCCTTTATCCATTTTGAGTTTATTTTTGTAAATGGTGTGAGAAAGTGGTCTAGTTTCAACCTTCTGCATGTTGCTGTCCAGTTCTCCCAGCACCATTTGTTAAAGAGGCTGTCTTTTTTCCATTGGATGTTCTTTCCTGCTTTGTCAAAGATGAGTTGGCCATATGTTTGTGGGTCTAGTTCTGGGGTTTCTATTCTATTCCATTGGTCTGTGTGTCTGTTTTTGTGCCAATTTAGAGATTTTTAAAATTAAAGTTTTAGGAGACAATGCCAGATAGAACAAAGACATGCTAATAATGATGTGTATAGGTAACTCTCCTATACAACCTAAGGTCATTACACAACTTCTTTATCCTCACAGCATACTCACTAGGTAAGTGGTATCTCCATTTTGTAAACATTTTGCAAATTTCATGAATTCTGTAAACTGACATTCAGAAACATTGCTTTTCTAAAGTTAAACAAAAGTATTTAACAGTTCAAATCAGTAATTAAACTTCGTCTTACTCACTTGCTTAATCATATGTCTTCCCTAATTATGTAATATTTGTGAAGGTAGATTCCATGACTATATTTTTTTACTATTAAATATCTGTAACGTGCAAAGAACCAACTCCTATAAAAATTAAATAAGCATTTAATGAACTAACTTGAAATCTATGTTTCTCTCATTCAACATTAGTTACTTCTTTTAAATAATAAATTATTTGGTATTATTTTTCTAAAACTACGAAGTGAGCATTTCAGTTCAAAGGACTGAATAACAACCTAAGTTAAACTGAACCATTTTGGAAAAAATTAAACATATTGTCACCTTACAATATTTATAACCTAATTTAAGTTTCTATGTTTTTTCAAAAAATATACTCTACCCTTAAAATTTTCACACTTTTCATTCGAAGCACAAAGAATTACCTATACATTTAAACTATGGCACACAGTATACCATATTGCAAACATTTTATATTCTTCTGTGTGGTTCTCAGGCATAAATGTAGTATTTCTTCCAAAGCAGGAGCACTTTCCTAAATAACATTGTAACATGCCTTTCAGAAAATTCCAATTGCTTATTTTGCGCACATATTTATTCACTCATTCATTTGCTCTATCTTCTATTGTTTTTCATTCAACATTCATTGAGTACATAATGAACACATATATTTCAATATACTGGAATCTCCATATGCAAATATGAATACGAAATGATACCTTGTCTAAATGCAGCAGCATGTAAACACATAAAATCAGACAAACAGGTGCACATATACCATTTGTGGGATGTTCTGGGCTTTGTGGATACAGAGAGAGAAATAAGTAATGAAACATGAGGGAGTTAGGGAACACTTTGCTAAGGAAGCAACATGTGGGCTGAAATTGGAAAAATGAATTTGTTGTCTAGCTTCATATTGAAAGAGAGTGGAAAAAGAGAAAATAATTTTAGGAAGGGGAAATGGCATACCAAGACCATTTCAGCACAGTATATGAAATGGAAAGGCTGAATCTAATAGGAGATAAGTTTAAGCAGGATTTTGATTAAGTGTGCTTTAACAGAGGCACTACTGGTATATTGGATAATTCTTTGTTCTTCATAACAATTCTTTCAGGGATGTTTAACATCACTGGACCCTGTCTACTAAATTCCAACACTCACTCCTTAATCCTTTGTGACAAGGTCAAACCAACCCCCTTTATGATGTTGCCCACTACTTTCCCAGATGACTCCTATGTGAACTGTAGTCCCACACACATAACTGCCCATGGTATTGAGGGGAACTGTGGAGTATTGAGAAATTTGGGCCATTCAACGGAAATAAAGATAAAGTTGTTAGATGACTAACATGATCACATACGACATCATATTCTGACATCATAGTACATGATTGTATTGTACTTTATAATATCGAAGGCATAAATCACTTGTGTAAAAAGATATTCAAATTTTAAGAGAAAAACAGAAATCATCCTTAAAGTGTGAAAAGTTTTAAAATTCATTGAAAATCCAGTTTTGAAATGTGCTAGTTTTTAAGGGCATGACATGCATTAGAACATTATCTGTTTTTATCATTTTGTTGACACTTTATGGTCTTAAAGATAAACAGTACAAAGTATCTTATTCATTTACATACATGTTTACATACATGTACACTCACATACAGCCACACACATACTGCTTTATAAAGCTCTCACAAATATAGTTTTGAAGAATACAATTTTGATTTCTTTGAAATAATTTTTTGTGAAGTTTTCTTCCAATTTGGCAATTGTAAATGTGATGTTTTTAGTGACTACAGTATGAAAACAAGTAACAACTTAAGCCCTAATGAAAATATTGGTCAAAATAAACACAATGTTTCAGCCAAATTATTTCATTCAATAAAGCTGTGTCCACAACCATAACATGATTCTCTTTAATATTGTTATATAATTAACTCAATGTTCATCATGTTAATATATTCCACATTGTGACATGTGAAGTTGTGTATGATTCTTTGAAGTTTATTTATTTTGAGAGAGAGAGAAAGCACTAGTTGGGGAGGGGCAGAAAGAGAGGGAGAGAGAGAACAAGCAGACTCCACACTGTTAGCATGGAGGCTGATGTGGGACTTGAACTCACGAACCGTAAGATCAGAACCTGAGCTGGAGCCAGAAGCTTAACTCGTTAAGACTGAGCCACCCAGATGCCCTAAGTTGTGTATGATTTTTAAGTTGTGTTATCAGTGATGGAGCTCTGAATGCATTATGCAATCAAGTTAGAAGACATGCACTCTGGTTTTCTTCAACACTCTGGTGTGAAGGTTGTTTCCCCCTTACCCCCAACTATCTGGAGTAAAGTAGGTTCAACTCAGTGCTGTTCTCTCCATTCTGTCATCTCTATTCATCATTAGCATTTGACTGGAATAAGTACGGTGTATTATCTGGAAGCAATAGAGCATGACATGCTAGTTAGAAACAACAGCTTTGATTAAATGTTAGGTTTGTGAATTTGATTCTCACCTTAGGGAACTAACGCCCACATCCGTATGCACAAGTTAATTTGTTCCCAGTGTATTTGCTTTCCATCATAAGCTCTGGCCTAAGAACAAAAATAACCTAGTCCAAAAGATTCTTGGAACCATCTGCTCCACTTTGCCTTATGAGACTTCTGTTGTTATCCTTTACTAAAGCATGACTTTGGTGATGTTCATAATGACGTATTGTTTTCCTGCTGTTTATTTTGGCTTCCTTCCTATAAGGAATTTGAGACTGTCTCCAGCTGCCTACAGCTTAGCTAGCCAATTATACAACTTTAGCCTTATTGGGTGCATATAGGATACGTAAAGGATTTTTTTTTATTAAAATATTTGACTTTGTCAACTCATAAAATAAATTCTTATGGGATTTTTCTGAAATTTTTATAATTATAACAACACATTGAGTTAACAACTTTCTCAAACTATACGTTTGTATAGGAATGTGTACAATTTAAAACAAAGAACAAAATTGAGAATGAAGTTGGTATATGTTGCTGTCTATAATTATTAACTACTGAAGTTAGAAAACTACTAGTACATGATTTGAATTTCACTCTGTTCAGATTCAACTGTGAGGTAAAATAAAAAAAAAAGAAGATTCAATCAGATAAACAGAAAACATTTTCAGAATCTTGTTTGAAAGCAAAGGCAAGAAAAATAAGCCTTTCAAAGAATGAATTTTGTGCATTTCCTTCCTTTACTTTCCTCAGAATATTTTGTTTCTTACTTTGGTCCTTTCTTCCACCTTCTGTTCCTCCATTCTTCCGTTTCTTTCTTTGAACTAATTTTCTTTCTTAGGCCTCTCACCTTTTTATCTTCCTTCTTCCTACAACCTCTCTGGGACCTCTTCCTCATTTTAGAAGCTAATTAGCACTTGCTAATTGAAATTTTAAAAGCTGCGTATTATAAGCACTTTAGCACATCACAAAATTCTGTGATCATAGGCAGATTTCAAAATAGTTTCATGTGTAAAATAGAAGATGCTAAGGCCTCTGCTGTCTTTTAAAGACAGTGTGAAAAACAGAATATGTGTCTAAACTTTACACTTATTTTCACAGTGCATGTCTAATTCTGCCATTCTCACACAGTTTGAAAACAAACCAGGCTTGTATTGGTTTCTGGCTTGTGTGATTACTGCCATCAGAATCCTGGCCTATTAGCTCCTTCAAAGGCACCACAGACATCACAGATTTTATAATAGTCATTCCAGATTCTTCTATGTCTGCTTCATAGTTTCTCACAGAAAACCAAATATGAATAAACAGAGCAACAATCCTAGGTATAGGAGAAAAAGAGATCATTCTTAGGAAGTTCAATTTCATATGCCATTTTTTTTTCAGTTAAACTGTACTTATAAGATGTTATAGGTTAGATTCTCTAGAATCAGATGTTGAGACAAAGTTTCATGTATAGAAGGGAAGAGGGAGGGAGGTATCCTGTAGAGAGTTAAAGTGTAGAGCCTATGATGTCCAGAGCCTCTGGTGACCCAGGGCTAGTGTGGAACTAAATATCAGAGTGGAAATGGCTGGGCTTTTATACTTCTCCATCCAACAGCGCTGGATGTGCACTGCTCTGAGAAGTATGATCTTGGGAGAGGCAAGTCTTCTGCTGAGGAAATCGTTGAGGTGCCTGCCTGCTGAAGCCTGCCTGCCATCTACACTCCCAGCAGCTGGGCAATAAGTATCCTTGATGGATGTGGGTGACACGTCTCTACATCCAGCATCTAAGACATAGTTCACATCTTTGGACTTTTGCTGATTAATTTTGTTGTAAAACATGACATTTTCCTAGCTCATCTTTGTTATGGGAATTTTTGATATACTCAAAGCTCACACTTCTTTGGTATTATTCATTTTATTCAAGATACACATTTGCTTCATTTTAAGTTGTAAATGTGGGTAATATTTATCAGCTTTTGTTGATAAATATCTTTATTTTTTCTCCTTTTGGGAGTACTTATAAATATAATTACTAGTGAAACTGTTGCTATTATTCATTCTTTACTTTTCTTGGACATTTTCTACATTTATTTGAAAAAAGGAAACTTCCAGATAAATAGTGTAGTCAACTCTAAGCATGGGAAATAATAGTATTTTTAAGTTTGGCACAGAGTAGAGGAAGATAATAAAGACTCACATTTATGGTGTTTACTAGCAGCACTATTTAGACATTAGAGGATAAATAAGACAATACCTTTAATTTGTTTATATAACCCCCCCCACACACACACACAAATACATTTTGACCACGTTTCAATTACATTTTCATTTAAGGAATTTATTCCACCAAAATGGGTTATTGTTACTCATGTAATAACTCAGGTGCCTCTTACGTAGTCCTACTAATTCCTCTTCCACTGTCAATGCTCAATAAATAAATACTTGGATGATAATTTATCAGTCTTTAGACTTACTGGGATATACAGTTTTGTCATATCTTTAACCTCAGAAATCCTAGTTTTGTCATTAGCTTAAAAGTTTGTTCACATGCAATAAAGAGGAATGTTAGCAAACATACAGTCATTTTTTTTTAATGTTTTTTTTTTTTTGAGAGAGAGAGAGAAAGAGAGACAGAGTGTGAGTGAGGTAGGGGTAGAAAGTGAGGGAGAGACAGAATCTGAAGCAGGATCCAGGCTCCAAGCTGTCAGCCCATGTCAGACCCTGACACGGGGCTCGAACTCACAAACCATGAGATCATAACCTGAGCTGAAGTCGGAAGCTTACCGACTGAGCTACCCAGGTGCCCCAAACATGCCGTCATTTGAGTGCTAAACCTGCTGTGAATTTTCCAATTGCTGCCTCCACAGTGAGAATGTTTTCATACATAGTACTGGTTCTTACATATATCTACTGATCTCTACGTTCTTTCTTTTAATTCAAATGCATATTTTAATGTTTTATCTTTCTAAAGATTAATGATTCTAAATTAATAATTTCAGATTATTTTAAAACTTAACCTAAAAGGATGTTATCAATGAATAAGTTATTTATAACAATACATTTAAAATAAATAATTCTACATATGCTTCCCTGTTAAATGTTTAAAGGAAAATAAGCATTTTTTCCCTAATTTTAAAATTATTCACAGGAAATTAGGGAAGCTTCATTAGTCTCAATTCTTAATATATCTATATGTAATCCTTAATAAAATTTAGGAATAATAATTTCATTAAATGAAATAATATATGTCCCATTTATAACAATGCCTAGCATCTAGTAAGTGTAAAATTAATATTAATTCTAACAGCAACTAAGTAAAAAAATAGCTAACCAGAATATGATAAATCTTTCCAATAATAAAATTGTCAACTTCTAAAATTAAGGAATATGTCTCATTCTGACAGAAAACACTATTTTCATTGTAATAAACAAAACATTTTAAAGAACAGAAATAAGAATGTAAAAAGATGAATTTTTACTAAATTAAATTTTCCTAAATTAAATGAGATGTTCTAATATTGAGCCAAATTTAACTGCTTAAAATAATTAAGTTTCTTAGCATATATCAGACATATTTTTAGAAGCCACTAAGGTAAGATTAACTATATTACAACTTGTAATGTATTACCTCACTCAAGATAATGTTATGTAATTAGTTAAATTCACTGGGTATTTTCAATTTGTATCCCTAATTTAAAAAAAATTGCATAACTGCAACTGACATATGTCTACAGTCAAAATGTCATTTGGAAGATTTGCAGACTATTTACTACTGGCGTCAATGGTCGTTGCCTCTAAGTAAGCTCTGAGACAAAGCGTAGCAGAGAGAAAGCCCTACGTGCATTATTCCAACCTAAGGGAATTATGTGTTGGCAAATATCATTCAGGGTGCAGATACTGGTCTTCTGATACATAGCATAAATCATTATACTTGCATATATCATATACTTGACCCCATATCAGTAATTAGAGGCAATCTAAATATGTTATGTCCAATATGAGAAACCATCCACTAAAACCCAACAAACTCTAATAAGCAATCTGTCTAATGATGGGCAATACTAAGGGGCATCTTCTTTTAAAGATAAATTTGTAGGGCATAAAATGAAAAACAAGATCCACAAGGTCTTTAAAAACAAATTAACCTGCAAAACCCAGAGAAATATTTACAGATACACAAACTGGGTTTGAATTGTTCATTCATATTTTTTTCTCATTTTATGGATGAAGAAACTGAGAGAACTGCTTTTGAGACTGAATATTTCTGACTTCAAAACTACTGAAGAACTTTGTGCTGTTAACCAATATTTCTGGTGTTCCTTCTGAACACATGAGGAGAGACATAGAACCTCCTAACCTCCTTGAAATTAGGTATGGCTTGTGATTGAATTTAGCCAGAGAAATTTGTGCAGATGAGGTATATGTTACTTAAGGTTGAAAGCAATTAATTGCTGGTAAAATCCTCGCCAGGGCTCCCTTTCAATGCAACAGCAATTCTGGTTGAATTGAAGTACATGGCTGAATATCCATTGCTTGATAATTGTCTTAGAATGTCAGCTAACCTTGCAGCTGTGCCTGTATTGTGAGAAATAAATCTTTCTTGTTCAAAGTCATTGCTATCATTTGCTTGGTTGGTTGGTTAGTTGGTTGGCTGCCCCGGCATAGCATCATACTCAGATAAATAAAAACAAATTCAAGCTTACTCCAGTATAATGCCAGTGAACCAAATTGAAAGTTTTTTCCAGAAAATTTAACATTTTAACTTACAAATAAAACTTAAACATACTTACATGTTTCTAACCCAATGAGGCTTCTACAAGATTGAGAAAAATCTTCAAATATAAGTCACTTTCTTTGCATGGATGGTCCATAGTATCTCAAGCTCATCAAGTACAGGTTAGCTTTTCATTTCACTCTACCCTCAAAACCCATGTTATCCACAGAACACCGAGTCATCTCAGTGGGAACCTGGGAGCAACCTTATTTCTTAACTCTCCTGTACCCCTCACATACATAACCAATTACACAGCAAATCATATTGACTCTTAACATATACTTGTATCATTGGTGACACTTAGTTCAGCCTGCATCTTTGGATTATAATAACCAGATTTATTGTAAACTCCCAAACTCCAAATTGTCTTCTATCCTTGTTAATTAAAATATCATGCTAAAATTCAAATTGGATCATGCATAAAGTACTTTAATGGATATTTGTTATAGCATCCATGAACTTCCTACAACTGCATTTCACATCTCCCATTGTAATTTCTTTGTACACATCATTTGTCTTCTTTTTTCACCAACCTGTGACTTGCTCAAGGGGAGAACATGGATTCATCTTTTCAGACACAATTCTCAATATACATCCATCCCCAAATCCCACTCTTGTATCCTACTTGGCCCCTGGCCTAACTTCAAGGAATGTCCCATGGCAATCCTGGCTGGCAGATGAAGGTAAAAGGTAAGAACCCCAAAAAATAGTATTAGTAATGGAAGTCTGAATAAGGCACCCTCAAAAATATTTTCAGAATTTTTGATTAATTTTCCCATTGCCATTTATCACTTCAAAGCTGAAGAGAAGTCACATATTTTTGTTAATAGAACTGCTCAGAAATGACACTTCTTTTGTTAACTTCGGGATTTATATAATCTAATCCAGCATGGGCAAAACATGAAATGTTTGGAATTTAGGGTATACACAGTACAAGCAACATTTTATATTTGTCCACAAAGCACACATGCACTTATCTTATTTAATTCTTGAGATAAGACAAGGAATAGTATTTTTTTTATTGCCCACTAAAAATATTGTAGTTTATCAGGCACTGAGGAGAAACTGCAAAGTTTCAAGTTAAAAACCATTACCAGGGCTATTATAATATAACAGCATATAAAAAGGTATACTAACTCATATTTGTTTAAACATGTATACAAATTCAAATTATAATAATATAGAGAATTTGCAAAGCCATATCTCTGTAATGAGAAAAATGTACTTGTAAAAAAAAATTATAAATAAAGGAAACGTAGAGTTTTAATAGGGCTGATGTTTGAGAGGATCTGTTCTTAAAAACTGCCTTCATATATTTTTGATTTGAGAAAATCACAGAAAAATTTCTGCTGTGATAGAATTATGTGCACAGTTGTCAAGAGCTGATAAGATGACTCCTGCTATGTGATCTTTACCAAAATTAATTGAACAAGACATACCTACTGGTTTGAAAAGCCATTTGTAACAGTATATCACAGAGAGAAGATGTGCTGAATGTATATGTCTCAGAGACTGAAGATATTCAGCTAATATTTTCATTTATTAGAAAAGATCAAGCAGCTGATAATCATAGTGATGTTTAAACTGCCAGTGATATTAATTTGAAATAATTGTTCTTATTCTGTACATTACTTTGCATAGGTAAGCAGATTGAATTTAGATACCTTAATAATTGAAATGTGAAATAAAATGACTAAAGAATGAACTATAGTAGCTTTTAGCATCAATATTAAGGTATGTAAATAATTAAGATAATAAGGATTTATATAATATTGTAGACAATGAGATATTTTAAATCTTCCAATTACATGAAAAGGAAGAATAAAATGAATATTCTTGTACAGTTTTCCCAAAGGTAATAAGACAAGAAATGTCTTATACATGGTAGGTGCTTAATAAACATCTGTTAAATAAATGAGTGAACAAAAGATGTTCATGTAAAACTCTTGCAAATATCTTAAACATCTGTACATGTAGAGCTTTATAAAAACCAAACAAACAAAAAGACTAAGCAAAATTCAAAGAAACAAAAATAGTTGAAAATATCCTTGTAGTTAGTTATGGAGTAACAACAGTATAATAATTTATCTTTCCTGGGGAGTGGTCACTGTATTATAGTTAATTCTTCCTTAGTGATAGTCCAAATTTCAAGGGTTATTCCTATATTGTCTTCCTTCTTTTTCTATACTTTTTCTTATGGATATATGTGTGTGTGTATTCACTATGTGTGTGTGCACGTGCACATATGTTTCCCCATAGTATATAGTCCCTAGGAGAAAAAAAGGAATGAGAAAAGAAAGAATAAAACATCCAGAGACTGGGAAAAGGAACAGAAAATAGACATAGGTTATGGTGCCTTACTAAACTTCATTATCATCAAATGTTATCTCCCTAGAGATAAAAACATCCTTCTATATTTACATCGAACTCAATAAAGCCTAAAAGCAAAGAGATCAAAAGAAAAAGTCCCACTTCTATACAAAATATAAATTTATGCTTGCCATAATACAAACATTACATTTTTAAATGTAGAATAAAATGTGACTTATGTCATCATACCTACAAAGATATTAAAGTCTTCTAGGTCTTCCATCTTGATTGTTATTTTTTTTTTTTTTCTGTTTGTGGTCAACATGGTACAGAAAGAAAAAAACAAAGCTTCCCACAATGTTGATACTGTGTAATCTGTCCCATTAGATATGAAAATTTGTACATTATCACTAGGCCAGTTGGAAATAATTAGTGTTAATAATAGGGAAAAGGAAGTTAATTAAATATTTGTTCTGTCTACTCAGATTCCCATGGACTCAGAACCAAAAGCTCATTCCAGTGTACCCAGATATCCCATTGGCCACTGCCTCAATTAAGTACACAAAAATTTGCTCTGGTGTTATTTAGTGGTATTTTGCCTTGACTAGATCAATGGATTACTAAAAATGACACAATGGTTACCTAATTAATTTGTAGTATGTACCAATTAACTATACATACAACAGACTTTCACAACTTAAGGTATACTATTAATGTGACAAACTATTCCATTACATAACGCATTCCTTCTAAAAGTTGGAATATATGGATTTCTTAGTAATTTCTCATATCCACTTCTAAATAAAAATGTTTACTAAAGGGTAAATAATACCATTTTCGCATATGAAGGTCAAACATTAGGAGAGAAGTGACCAAAAATGTATTTTTTTTGTATTTTCCAAGTTTAGTCTCTCCAGATATTAGTAAAATATTATGATTTTCTACAGAAAGTGTATTATGTGATTCATATGATTGATTGAATGATCTCTAGAACTTTATAGATCTACTTCCTTCTGTCTTATAAGTTAGACAAAGATAAATCCTAAGTTATTTGCTCCTTCCTCACAAGCTGGGTCCATTAAACTTAAAAGCCCATCAGTGACAAACTCAAATTTTTACACATCCAATTGTTTTATATATAGCCCTGATAAGCATTATTTTAAGCAAATTAGAGCCTACCTGCATTACACATATAGCAAAATTGTACCTGATATTTACTAGCTATAGATACAACATACCCTGGGATAATGAAAGACCCCAAGCAGCTGTCCTTCAACATCTGTGACCTGGCAACTATCAGCTGTTCTACTAGGTACATCACCTAGATGTGAGCCCTTTCTTCAATTCTGCTGTTCCCTTGGAGTTCTTTTGCCTTCAGATGACTCTGAATAAAGAAATAAAGAAAATGATACTACCACAAGAGGCAGTAGCACACAACAAACTTCACTGAATGGAGCTTGGACAGGGTTTTCTGAAAGCATGATCATGACACCATCCAGAGACTTAGAGTCACATTCAGAAGAGAAGGAAGGCAAGGGTCTCAGGACAGATCACAAAACTTAAACCCATGAACTTTCCTGTTATATAATGGGAGCCAGGAAGTGTATGGTTCTAGAACCTTAAACAGGATTCTTGGCAAGAGACCTCCTCTCCTGAGTGCTTCCTCTCTTATTTAGTGAAACATACCCTTCTCTCCACAGAGCCAAACCTAGGAAGAGGGAAATGGACACACATCGGACTGATTTCTTTTCTTTCGTCTCTCTTTTCAACATCCCCTTCTCATACTTTCTTGGGCAAGAAAAGGAGATTTTCTATTACTTATTCTATGTATTTCCCTATGGTTACCATCATGTTGGGCTAGCTGACATATTTAGTTAAAGATAATTCTGTACATTACGGAAGAAGTCTGTGTCCCATTCAATACATGGAAATTCATTATTTATCTGAAATTTAAATTCAACTGAACCTTTTGTATTCTTATTTGCTAAATCTGGCAACCCTAATCCCTAATATTATACTTCAAATACGATGAGTCCATGAACTATATTAAGCATTATATTGCAACCAATAGGGTGCCACCAATATCTTGATCCCCCAAGTAAACTGCATAAAAATGGTATTAATGTTGGAGGAGGTTTTGACATGCAAAGACTAATAAATCATTTTTGTTCCAGTGAAATCCTTTCATTTACACATTTTAATTCTTCATAAACTATTAAAATATTTCCAATACAGTAAATGTAAATAGATACAGATTTATTTTTCCATTAAATTGTTCAAGGACATGATATCTCTGTGTACCTTATTATTAAATATTTTAGGTAAGTCTAAAAATAAGGTAAAAAAATCAAAGGATGAAAAATGTATACTTTTTTCAAATTTATCAGAGTTGTATAAACTTCCTGGGGAATTAGATTTGTTATTTTCCTTTTAAAATCATTCTTTTCTTTTTCTTTTATTTCTTTAAAATATTGGCTTTTTATTTCTCAAGATAAGGGAGGCACTTTTCCGTTAACACTTGTGAATACCAGTCAGCATAAGAAGGAAAAAAAAAAGTTGAAGTAAGTCTGAGGAATTTAAACCTCAACAAATCTCTCACTATCCTCAAAGAACTTTCTTCCTCAGCTATACATAGCCATCTCTACTGCCAAGCATCTGTTGAGGAAATGATGTAAGTAAATTTCCAAAGATTTTAAATCCCTAGCTCTAGCCTAAGTTTAGAAATTGCCAGATTGCACTGTGACTTAAAATCATATCAAAGAAAAATGCACAAGCTTCTTCCATGTGGCATTTAAAAATTTACTTACGGATTTTTAGAATTGCATATATTAGAGATTGGATATAAAATAACACTTTCTCAGGAAATGGGTGTTTCTAGAAGACTTGGTGGTAAATGATCATCTTTTGAAAAGGTACATGCTATAAAGGACTAGTAACAAGCAACAGAAGGGTCTATGCCAATGACTTAAGTGCTATCTTCAATTAGGATTAATAAAGATAAAAACCTGCTAATATCATTAATCTATAAAAACCTTCCTTATACCACTAACTAGCTGTGATTCTGAAAACTTTTAAGCTCATAAAAGCTCTCTGGGCTTCCTTTTCTCTAATAAATGTAAGGAGAAGTATAATGGCAATTATTATATAGTTTTGTCTTGACAATTACATGTAAATAATGCATAAGATATGGTTGCCACAATGCCCAATATATAGTAAATAATAAATGACAGCTGAGATTTTATTATTATTTAATCTACATGAGTTTAATATATTAGATTGGTTTTAAAATTGATGAAGCTTGATGTCCTTGATATAACCTGTTCATTCTTAATATGCATTCCAATATTCTTCAAATTAAAAGCAATATTCATTTAAATGTTAGTTGCCATGGTTAACATGTGTTAGCCAGTTCAGAGACACAAAGATAATTTGGAATTGGTAAGCAACTGAGCTGATATAAAGACTGAGGTTATATGTTAGCATAATCAAAGAGAGTGAATCATAAAACTCTAGTATTTGAAGTGTCATCCACATGAATGTAAAAGTTATTAAGTGTGCTGTCAGGAATGGAAATTGTTACCTAGATGCTAACTTCATGTAGAAAGATGGATGTGGATATAGTGTGCAGTTCTGAAAGTAAAGGTGGATATATAAAAATTATGGCACAGAAAGGTTGCAGGAGCTAAAAATAAAATGAAGATGAATGTAGATGAATGCTAGAAACAGGGTTGTAAATTGAATTGGGAGAAGGGGGAAAATTAGTGGTTTTCAGATCTTAGTTTAGCATATCACAACCAGGACTCCACTGACTGCTGCTTTGATATCATTGTAATTTATGTTGAAATCTACTATGATTCAGAAAGAACATTTACTACAAAATTTTAAAATTCAGGATATGGTCCAATTATCATTGAGGCCAGAGCAATTAGAAGAATATTCCTATAAAGTAAAATGCTTCGGAAAATAGAAGTTGACAGATTTTTTTCCTCTACTCTGAATTACAGGTTTTTACTATTCTATTTCTAGTAAAATATTTTAGGATATTTTTAATGTAAAATAGAGTGGTAGAGTCATATCCCTTAAGCATCTTAGAATAACTGCTTTAACAGTATCTCCTAAAAATTTCCTCATCATTTTAGTTCTAAGTAAAACATAATCAGAAACAAATTATATGACTTAAATTATAGGAGATTTCGTTGGCTTATTCTATGTTTTATTGTTAATCTCTTTTACATGTAGTTTAAATGTAGATGATTACATATAGTCACTATACATCTTGTCTTCATTAACATTTTATTACTAAATAAAGAGTATTTTCTTTGTATACAACCTAATGTATTATTGTCAATTTTCATGCACTTTGAAAGGTCATCATGAGACACACTAGAATATATATTTGCTTAATTATTCCTCAAAAACAAAATTCCAGAGTTGGGAGATCCTTAGAAAGAAGTGGTATACCATATGGAGATGGAATATTTTTTTTTCTAAGTCTGAATGTAATCAAGGTCTAGTCAGCATAACTGCTTTGGAAAAGTATAGATATGTTTAGAAGATCCAATTTCTCTTGTGCTATGGTTATCACAAAAGGGGAGAGATAGTATAGATATTTTACAAATTATGTTTTCCATATATTAGAAGAACAAGTGCTATCATTAAAATTTCAAAAACATTCTTACAAGGAAAGCCTATGGAAAATATCAAACCTGAAAGTGTTTTAGTAAAAGCTCTTATAGATTTTAGTAAGTTTTTGAGCAATATGCCTTATTTTTTGAAGAACTCTTCATTGATCATGACTCATTCACAAATTATTTCAAATTCATTAGAGCACTTAATCTAAATCATGTGGCACATAAATAGAAAAATAAATGATCTTATCTGTGTAAAAATGTGATTTCAGTTATAGGTAAGATCGACAGAAAGGATGCATTTCAAATAAGAATAAGTCAAACACTAAAGGACTTTATTTTACTGCCCTTGATAAAAATCATTCCATCTCATTAACTGATTGATTTACTCATTTTCACTAAAAAATTATATATTTTCTACTCAACCCCAAGATTGATGTTTGTGAACACTATCTTTCATAACAGTGTCTCTCACTTTAGTTTTACACTCCATCACTAATGTGCTTTTACCTGGTGTTTCTTCTCCTTTGTGCCTAAAAATCAAAATAATTTCCCCTGGATCCAAACTCCTAAGGGCCTTAGGCTATGTTCTGATAAGCAAGGATATCAAATAAAACAATTCCTCCTCCTGAGCTGTCTACTCCATCAAGTAAGATAACTGAATTAAGTGCAATTCACTTAGAATTTAAAATATATACCAAATAATAAACCCAATTGGGCTAAATGCATATATTACATTAGATTATGGGCAAGCGGGGATTCAGGTCAGAGTGCTATTATCATAAATAGGCACATAAAAGGAAATGAAACTAAAGGAAAGGAGGCAAGGGATTATATAGTTAAATTAAATTGATAAATATTAGATAAAAGTTCATGGATATCATACTTAATATGTCCTTTCTATGTAGCAGATATAAAGTATCTGCAGCATGGAGATGGTAAGGGAAACCTTAGGGAAGAGAGGTTGAACAACAACAAAAGTTTGAGATTTTGGAAAAGTAGCAGTAAATAATCAGAGAAGTTTCTATTTAGGCACCCAGAACAGATGGCTGGTCAGACTTGAGGGTATTGCTGGGTCTGAAGACTACAGATCTATTTGTAAAGCCACACAAAAAGTTGAGATTCCCACCACCAGTGGTCAGTAACCACAAAAAGCAGAGAAAACACATGATCTGAATAAATCAACATTACTATATACATCATAGGGTATGACAGAAGTGTGACAACTGGATTTGGATTAGTTATGGAAGGACAAAAACATTTTGCAAGAAGAAACTAATAATTTGGTGCAACTCAAACAGTATAAAATAGTGTTTGTGTTTTATATACAAGATCTAAGTCACACTTCAAAATAATGCTCTTTTTTTTCTTTCAACTACTGCACATGAAAAAAAAACTTAGCTTCAGAAAAGTTAATTAAGTGTCTTCATAAAGATCAATAAACAGCAGATATGGGATCATATCCAGGTCCTTTAACTAAAAGAACTATTTTCCTATCAAAACAAATGGTCTCCTCCAAAATTAAAAAAAAAAAAAAAAGATTTGGCCACAAAAATGAAATGTAGATTGATTCAGAAAGTGACAGAATTATAAGGAAAACTCAGTATTTCAAGATGATTATGATTTTTTGGAATCTTTGTGGGTGTGAGTTGCTATAGTAAAATAACTGTTGTTATATTCCTAGTAGTTGATAAAGTCAAAGAATATGAAGTGAGATTTTAAAATAGCGATGATAAGACTTGCAATGGAAAAAAGGATTAGAAGCTAGGTATTGGATCCATTGGTTAATGATGAGGAACCAAGAAGATAGTAAATGGTAATGTTAAAAGCAGTAGTAAATCTGACATAAGGCATGAAGCTCAAAGGAGATTTTGAAAGATATGTCGAAAGCAATAATTTACTAAGTGCAACTATTAATTAAGAAGAAGCAATAATGGCCTCATGGTACATGCATGTTCCATGAGAGAATGAGTAACTTTTGCTATAACAAGCTATAGAAGAAGAGGAAGGCTGAGGATCATTTAGGTTTCAGAATAAGACAAAGAATAAAAGGAAGTATCCTCTGGTAGAGTATCAGATGGCTGCAGCAATATTTGTAACTAAACATGATCTTCCAGAACCTTGTCTCTAACCTTTATCCTGAGAAGACTTGTATAATATCCTAAATAAAAAGAATGTAGAAAGAATTATTTTATGTCACTTCTGAGGCTAGGTAGTAGAAGGTGATACAGCTCATTCCTCTCTGCAGAGGCTGGTTGTGGAATCCTGGTACCATACTGTGAAAGCTAATGTCATGCACAGAAAGTACCTGAAAATATTCCATCCAAGAGCACCAGCCAGCATTTCAGTCAAGACCCAGCATCATCTGCTAGAACTGTGAAGTTCTAGGTGAATATTATAACCAATCTTCAGATGATTCTAGCACCCAGCTTTTGAGCCACTCTGAACAGCAATTATCAAAGCAAAGATAACCAAGTTGCTGATTCATGAGCAAAAAATAAATGGTGTATTTGATTTAAGCCATTAAGTTTAGGGTTATTTTATTACACAACAATAAATAACTAGTAAACGCTCTGTGAAGTAGTTGAAGATGTAAGAGCATAAGAATTAAAAGTCCTAAAAGGGTTTGAAGTGAAGAGTAGAAAAAAAAAATAAAGAAAGGGCTCCGGAGAATATTAAAAAAACAGTGAGAAAGAGGCTTGTTTTTTTGGCTGAGAAGATAGTTCAAAGACATAGGGAAGGAAATATGCTTATGATTACAGACCAGAAAACCAGGAAGTTAAAGCTGTTGAAAATAGTCAGATTTTTTTTTCCAGACTGAAGTGTTGAAAAAATATCCAAAACAAATGTTGCTGAGAAATAATGATGTCTATCTTGGAGGAAGTAACCACCTACCCAGTCAAGGACCATCTGATAAATATCAAGCACTTAATTATTATTGTATTTTTTTTCCTCATAGGGTAGTTGCCACCATTAAATGTCATCTGCATAGGGAAATATTGTACAAACTTCAAAACACTAGGCAAAGAGTTAGGGATTCTTGGGTTTTGTTCACAAAAACAAACTGCAGTTAGTCAATACAGTCATATTCAATCTTCCCACCATTGGTCTTCATATATACTCACTGGTGCAATGAGTTTACTCATTAAAGATGTTTCAAAGTTCTAAAATAAACCCTTAAAAACTCAAGGTTATAGGGTTAGATTTATACATATTGTATTAAAATGCTGTAGAGGTAAAAAATGTTCATTTGAAAATAATTTTACATTTAATTAATGATATGTAGCCAGTGAATTTTCTATGAGAAAATGCTGAAAAGAATAAGGCACTATTAATGATTTTAATCAGAGTTTTATTGGTGTGTGAAAATAGTTACATAGTTGAATGCTAACATGTTGTTATACCTTACCTAAAGTTTAGTTGGACTCAATTTATAAGTTTCAGTCCTTCCTGTCACACACATACCTCCCAGTTATCATCTTTTCATAAAGTAATTTAATTTATTCAAATATTGTGTCCCAGACTCAGAAGAGAGCAATGAAAGAAAAATATAATGTGAATATATGAATTCAGTAAGCTAAAAGTGTTGTTTGTTTTCTAGTTCTCATCATATCAAATGAGATACTTCATTATACAAATATAATGCCTTTTATATGAGCAATGATGATTAACGACCAATTTTCAGGGGAAAAGATATTTTAATTGCTATCTTGTAGGAGCAGTTGGTTCCCCAAATCAGTCATGATGGCACTTAAAAAACTTCAGTTCCTTGTAACCCTGCAGCTGAGGTGAAACCTCAATTCTTAAATACCAATTAGTGGGCTCACCTGCCATGATGCATACTATTTAGATTCTGTTAGAAAATAGAATAAACTCTATGAAAAGTGCTTCTAAAAAGATCTAAGTTCAGGTATATCTAGTGTAGGGGCCAAGGACAGGCCTCCTCAAAATGTGCCACTTTGGCATATTGAGAATTTTGAATTAAAAAGTTACTTAAGAAACTAACCTAAGAACGCTCTGATCTCCCTTTGTCTCCATAAAGCAGGAAATAAATCTCCCGTGTAAAATGTTCCTTCTCCGCACCAAGATGTAAAGAGATAACCTCATCACCAGAGATAGGGAATTAAGAACCAAGAAGGCCATATAAACTATCCTTGTTACTTTTTGCTAGTTTACCACGTCAGTCCAAATTCTGTTTAGAATTCCTTATTCAGTGAAGCTCCCAAACATAAGTTTCTTTGTCCTGCCAATTTCTCACAGATTTATTGTCTCTTTGCCTCAAAAGTACAAAAAATGCCTGCCTTGCTCTTTTATTCAAGTCTCAATTTGATTATTGGGCCTCCTCCACATACTTACTTTTTTTTTTTTCTCCTGGTGATCTTTCTCATGTGAAATTAATTTTTAAATCAGCTAGAAGAATATTGAAGGGTTGAGAAAAATGTTTTTCCCCCAACACTGTCATTTCAGATATAGCCATCGAAATGAATTTGTCATGGATAGGTAGACACAGATACCAATGGGATCAAATCTAATGCATAAGTGACAGAAAAAAAAATTACTTTCTTTCCAAACTTACTCACTTGATATATCATCAAAATGTACATCATAATTTAATTTATTGTCTCATATTATTTTTAAAGTTACTCTTTAACTTGATAAAGAATTCCACTGAGTTGCAACACACTTTGGCACCACAACATATTAATCATTTACAAATAATTGTCTTGAATCAGGAAATGCTCATTTAGGGGACTATTTCTAAGAATGTTCCTGAACATGTATGAAGTTAATAAAGTTGTTAAGGTAAGCCTGTCCGTAATGAAGATAAAAAAAAAAAAAAAAGGAGTTTCTGATTAGTGTAATCAAAGCAACCAATTAAAGAAATCAAGCGGGATCATATGCATTGAAAGGGATGCTTATAATCATACTTTGATAGTTCTTGCCTTGGAATTTCATAGCTAGCATCTAAAAAAGTAATCATTGAGTATCAGCAGATAAAATAGATAGCAAAATTACTTATAGGACAAAATATTCTGTAAGTTCTGGATTTTTATTTTCAAGTTTTTTTTCAATAAATAAAAGTTGAAGCCATATGTTAAAAAATGTTCCTGTATCTGAAAAATAAGTTTACGGCTTTCCCCATAAAACACATTTCAAAGTCCCAAGATGGAGTAATTAGAGAGTTTCTGCATGGAATTCTATAAATTGTCACACCTGTTTACTTGAACAAAGAATTAAAACATGCAGACTTCAACAGAATTCAAGAACTCATTAAAAGACTTACACTGCACCAGCAGAAAATAATATAGAAAAAAGTATTAGTCATTTTCAGGCAGTCATCAAGTGACTTTTAAATCACTGAAACTGACAAATCAGAAGTGAAAAATTATCACAATTATATAGGCAGTATTACTGCAATGTATAGAACATCTGTTACTAACGATAGCCAATTCAACATAATTATAAGGGAGTCACTGGTACTTTCAATATTATAAGACTAAAAGCGGCTTTTATACTTTTTTCACTTTAAAAAAACAATGCAGGGGCGCCTGGGTGGCGCAGTCGGTTAAGCGTCCGACTTCAGCCAGGTCACGATCTTGCGGTCCGCGAGTTCGAGCCCCGCGTCAGGCTCTGGGCTGACGGCTCGGAGCCTGGAGCCTGTTTCCGATTCTGTGTCTCCCTCTCTCTCTGCCCCTCCCCCGTTCATGCTCTGTCTCTCTCTGTCCCAAAAATAAAAAAAAAACGTTGAAAAAAAAAATTTAAAAAAAAAAAAAAACAATGCAATCCCACCATTTGCATAGTTGGTATGAAAACTGAACACATTATGAGTTAAAGATAAGCAGGTATTCACATTATTCACATGGCCATGTGTACCAAAACCATATCTTTGATTTTTAAGAGATGACATATTTCTCTCAATATTCCTTCCAGTGTCCTAACACAGCGAAAACTGTGATCCTTTTCCTTCTATATAGGACAATAAGAGTGTATAATAGTAGATTATAATCCTGTGACTCCAGATTAAAAAAAAAAAAGTTTGCTTCATATTTATTCTCAAGTATAGCTGTCAAAAGAGAAGCACAATACTTTGAATTCCTTTAAGAATAGACCCCTGTCTCTTACTTTCTTTATTATGAAACATTTTTTCAATACCTTATATGTGCTGGAAGATGGGGCTGTAAATATGACTAGATTGTAGGCCTTGCTGCCTATTGTAAATCAATAGAAGGGGAAAAGGAAGTGAATTTTGGAGGAGTAAAGGAAAGGAAGAAGATCTTCATTCTAGAGAAGATGAAAAGTATGAACAAAAGCAGGGAAAATGTGAATATTTATGATTTATTCATAGGACAATCATTAGAACTATCTGATTATAGCAGATGATTGGTTTAGAGAAATATTAAAAATGTAAGTTAATAAAAGTAGATACAAGACAAGTATATTAATACTCAAATGCTAGGGGAAAAAAGGAAACCAGGTTTGTCTGTATTAGCAAAATAGAAGAAATAAACATTGAAGGGCACTGGGGTAATTCAGTTTTTTGAGCTTCCAACTCTTGATTTTGGCTCAGGTCATATCCTAGTGTCATGGGATTGAGCCCCAAGCCAGGACTCAGCATGGAGCCTGCTTTGCAATTCCCTCTCTCTTTCCTTCTGCCTCTCTCCTCCACTCATATTGCTCTCAAATAAAATAAAATAAAATAAAATAAAATAAAATAAAATAAAATAAAATAAAATAAAATAAGGGCACCAGGTGGCTCAGTCAGTTAAGTGTCCGACTCTTGGTTTCAGGTTAGGTCGTGATCTCACAGTTTGTGAGTTTGAGCCCAGTGTGGGGCTCTTTGCTGACAGTGCAGAGTCTGCTGAGATTGTCTCTCTCTCTCTCTGCCACTCCCCAACTTGTGCTCTTGCTCCCTCTTTCTCTCTCTCTCTCTCTCTCTCAAAAATAAACATCAAAAAAATAAAATATAATATTTTAAAAAAACGAATGAAGAATTATGTCAAACAATAGCAAAAGTAGAAACAGCTAAATTTAATTGAATACTTACTGTTTGTCTCATTTTACCAAGTACTTTACATGGATTGTGTAATTTAGTCCTCAGGGTGGGGGGACAATGAGATGAATATTTAAATTCTTGTAATTTACACTTCAGAAAACTAAAATTTAGAGAGCTTAAATAATATTATATTTTCTTCATATTATAGATGAAGTAATCAAAAATTATATAACTAAATTGTGTATATCATTGTTATGGAAACTAATAACCAAACAACTCAATTTCATCTTTCTACCATGTAATACAAGTAAAGGAAAGGAAGTAGAGTCTTTGGAGAAAGAAAGTAGCATTTAAAAATACATATTTAGAAAATTTAGTTGGTTGTATGAGGTAAAATTATTTGAGCAAGACATAATCTATTTATCATAGCTACTCAATTCTCTTTCTCTAGAATTTCAGCACTTGACAGTGCTTCATTTACCAAAGCTGCTCCATCTATAGTTGTGAATTTCATTTAAAAATACTTATCATCATATGTTAAGTGCAGTCAGGATCACTTTGCCAGAAATTGATCTTTATGACTAATTATATACACTTGTTTTAAAATAACATCTATCTACCTGAATCCCTGTTTAGGTGCCCTTCAAAGTTACCTGTTTCAATATAAACAGAGAAAAGTTCTGGAGATTTAAAAAACAAACAAACAAAAAAAACCAACAACAACAAAAACAAGAGAGTGCAAGAAAGAAATATTCACATTGGTGTTACTTTGTGTTACTGCGAATAGCTATTTTCAGATGAACTTTCTCACAGAAAATAAAACTGTATAAAAACATACAAACTATCTTCACAAGAAAAAGAAAGTCTATGGAGGTTAACTAGATTTATCATGGTTGATCACTTAACAACATATACAAATATCAAATCATTATGTTATATAACTGATACTACACTAATATAATGTTATATGTCAATAATATCTCAGTTTAAAAATATTAAACCCACACACAAATACACACACACTACAAAGTCCTTGAAGAGTGAACAAGACTAGGCAGAATTAGAAAGCATCAGTAAACAAAACAAACAAAACAACAGAAATTAACTCAAAGGAAAGATACAGGGAGGAAAATGACTGCCCTAAAATGAATTATGCCAGAATGACAAGACAAGTAGGAAAATAATAAGTTGTCTACCAAATGTGTAATTGTAGAAGAAAAGGAGAAAGAGATTTTAGCAGTAAAAAATAATTTAAAGTGGTCTGAAACTTTCCCAACATGGTGAAAAACATTACCTTACAAATCCAAGAAGTTTGATAATCTCAGGTAGGACAAATACAAAGAAAACCATGGCTATGCACAGTAGAGACAATAACCAAAATATAAAATTACTAAATCAGTTAGAGAAAAAAAAAAGACATATCCATAGGGAACAGTAATGCAAATGATAACTGACTTTGTATGAGAAATAATAAAGGCCAGAAGACAATATTATCAAGTCAACGAATTATCTCTAAATTAAAAGAAAAAAATGGATAAATTAAATTCAAATCAATGAAGCAAGACAACTTAAAAATGGCAAAGCAAGTAAGCCTTACTGGTTCTCAAGATCTATAGGATACTATGGGTCTATACAAATATACACTGACATTGCCTCACTGTTAAATATTTAATTAACTTTTCACTGAACAAACTAGAGAAGTAACATTACATATTGGCATAAGATCAATATCATTAGAGCGAAAAAATCCAAGTTACGAATCTATTTCCACCATTTTCTCAAAAGGTTAAATAGAGATGAGATTAACTATTTAATGTACTTATTTTCTGGCAAAAAGAAAGTCACATGATAAATAGTAGTTAACTATTATATTTATCCAATAGTAACAAAAAGGCAAAGTGTCACAACATATATGTTTTATGATTTTAGCTACATTATATACTTTATTGAACATTCAAAGCCCTTTTATCTGTAATCAATTTCTGCTCTCATTTATCAACATAAGAAATAAAAATTTTCATGATCATCCTGAGACCTGTAATTACCAGTAATTACTATTTATAAGGTGAATAATATATACTAGATACTTAGTGGACACATAGATTGTCTCCAGACGATTTATAGTGGGATGAGGAACACTTGGATTCATTGTTTTGTCAATGAAAGGAGGATGATCACAAGAGAAGGAAGACTAATCAGAAGATGCAAAATGAGTTTCAGTTCTTTATCAGGATGGAGTATTGTAGGTATCAAAGGAAATCATGCATGTTAATAATTAGATACAGAATCTTTGTTTTTTAGTGTTATGCTACTGTGGATTATGCCGTAGCATAGGTCACCACCAATGCTGATAATGATCACAGTGACCAAAGAATCAAGAAGAAAAATACCACAAAATGAAATCTGACAATGTAAAAATAATAACTGTCCAGAGGAAAGTACATGAACTCTTTCCTAGTCAACACCTAAAAAATTATGTACATTAGTAAATATGTTAGATTTACTTGCATCAATATTTGCCATAATTTTAACTCCAAATCTTATGAATACTAAGCCTCAGAGTTGAGTGTACAGGTAGAGTGCCTATCAGTTCATGTAATATGATTATTCATATTTAACAACTTACACTTCTGAGAACAAGGACTAGTTCAATTCTCTACGTGGCAGGGGGTTAGAACCACGATTGAACTGACTGAGATTAATTTCCCAACCTTTATCAGAATTGAGTTTCAAGTAGGATTAAAGTTCAATTATTAAAAATGAAAAAAGTTATATCTGATTTAGCTCCTGCTAGCTTTCCTTTCCATGAACAAAATACTATTTTCCATAAATTCTACCTACTGGTAGGGGTTTTAAAAATGGAGAAATCTACTTTATATTGGAAAATATTCTGCCCACCTTCTGATTTAAACTGATTTAAACTAACAAAATATCTTAGAGTATCCTCCACTAGACAATTTAGACCTCTTGTTACCTGAGGTTACAATATCCTGAAAAATTGATTATTCCTTCAATGCCATGCTATGGTTTCTTTAAATCATTCATCTTGGGTACAGAGATCCCAACTTGCCTTGCAAATAAAGCTTCTTGAATCTTGAAACTAAAATTAATTTTGTAGCTATAAATTAGTCCTAAACTAAGACTGAAGAGTTTATTTTCTGACAATCATTTGTTCTTCTATCAAAATCATATTTTAAAAGTTTGAAAGTAAGTCAAGGACTAACCATCTATAGAATGCGAATTTTAATGGTTCCTTGAATTGCTCAAAAAGATACAGTAAGTTTCTTGCAATAAACCTTAGAAAGTTATAAAATTAGAGCAAATCACTTTAACAGATACATAAATCTTACATAACATTTTCAAATTTGGAATTACAATTAAAGAATATAATTTCATACAGTTTTTTATTAGAACTTTATTAATTCTACTTTTATATGTCTGAGATTGCGGCTGACCTCATGGCTAATTGTTCTTATTCATACTCTTCCATAATATTTGAGGTGTCTTAGAAATGAGGAATATGTCTTTTTTCTAAAAGATCACTAGTTTTATTTATTTAAAAAAATTTTTTTAATGTTTTATTTATTTTTGAGACAGAGAGAGACAGAGCATGAGCAGGGGAGGGTCAGAGAGAGAGGGAGACACAGAATCCGAAGCAGGCTCCAGGCTCTGAGCTGCCAGCACAGAGCCCGACGTGGGGCTTGAACTCACGAACTGTGAGATCATGACCTGAGCTGAGGTCGGACTCCCAACCGACTGAGCCAGCCGCGCCCCAAGGATCACTAGTTTTAAAATAGGAGTGGTCACTCTACACCTTATTTATTTGCTGTCTTGATTTATATTAATTGATGACTGATACATACATACATACATACATACATATATACATACAAAGTTAAAAAAATATGCTGTTTCCTGTACATTTTTGTCTATGGCTTTAAGTCACAGAATAATGCAATAAATAGGTACTGAAATATCCCAATCTATAATAGTTCCTAGATCTTCTAATAAGGAGTCATCATCCTAGTTTGCACACGGCAGTAGCAGCAGTTTACGCCTTGGAGTGTAAGACAGAATGTTGCCAAGATAACAGTTCCCCCCAACTTACCAAATTACCATTTGTCCTGGACTTTCTAAGCAAGTAACATTATTCACACTTTCATTAGATAAATAGAGATGTGTTTGATATATCTCCACTTTGTACTTTAAATTCTGCAATGGTCTTTTCTAGGAGTGTTAGAGATAAATAGACAGCATATTGTTTAACATGAGGATAAACTAGCAAGTTAACAAATGATAACCTACTTATCTTTTCCCAATCTTTTCCAGATGCAAAGTATATTATATTTCTCATTTAAGGATACCTTATTGGATTTTGGAGACCCAAGAAGCTACAAATAGCTCACTACTTATTGTTTCAGTGGACAGCAAAAGGATCTAATAATGCTGCCCTACCAGCACAGAGCTTCCTTTGCAAATGGGCCAGTGGTAACCACAGGGAATTATGAGTATAGCCATGTATTATATGAGAGACAAATAGAGGACAAGAAGTCCTGTTAACAGAGTTTATAGGGAGTTATCTATATGTTCTTGCTATAGAAGTTTGGCCATACCATTGATCACAGGTATGGTATAAATTGAGGGTTGATAAACAATAACTCTAAGCCAAATGTGACCTTACACCTATTTTTGCAAATAAAGTTTTACTGGAATATAGCCAGATTAATATGTTTGAATATTGTCTATGGCTCCTTTCACACTCTAATAGCGGAGTTGAGTTACCTCAATGGAGACCATACAGCTCAAAAGTATAAAACATTTACTATTTGATCCTTTACAGAAGTTTGCAAAAAAAAAAGGAGGAGGAGGAGGAGGAGGAGGAGGAGGAGGAGGAGGAGGAGGAGAAGAAGAAGAAGAAAGAAACAAAGAAAAAAAATAAAAGTTTGCAAGCCTCTGGCATAAATATACTATTATTTACATATTTTGTTTTGTGCTGATGTTTCTTATTTTAATATAAATACTTAAAATGCAATTATATAAAAAAACTATACATATACACACATATTTTTTAAATGTAATTTATTTTGAGAGAGAGAGAGAGAGAGAGAGGGAGAGAGCGAGAGAGCATTAAAGTAGGGAAGAGGGGCAGAGGGAGACAGAGAATCACAAGCAGGCTCGGTGCTGTCAGCACAGAGCCTGACCCTGGGCTCAATCTCACAAACCGTAAGATCATGCCCTGAGTTGAAATCAACACTCAGATGCTTAGCTTACTGAGCCACCCAGATGCCCCCCAAAAACAACTTATATTGTTAAGAAAAAAGTTTCAGATTTATGTTTCCCCAGAAAGCTGATAATTAATATGCAGTTTGCCCCTATACTATGTCACTATTAATGATCCACCACAGAATATTAGTGACATCACTGACTATTTGAAAATCAGAAGTTACACATTAGTTGAAAAATGATCAGCATCTATTTTAAATGTTAATTATCTTAGAAGACTGTCTGCCAATGCTGAATTAGGTGCAGATGCAGAAGGGATTCTTACAGATCACTCTGTGAAGCATGTCTTTTCATTTAGATCAAATGACTGTCCCAAAATAATTTTCCTCATTTTCTATTGCAAGTTTCTCCGTACATATAACAAGTGAAGTGATAGTTATATAAATGTGTCAGCTCAATTAACACAACAAATCCATACACAGTTAAAAGATGCCAGCTGCTTGTTATTAGTAAAATTAGAGGCTTCAAATAAATCATTAGTAAATTTCAATAATGGTTTGAATTTTCCATCCAATTCATTGAATTAAAATAAAGCTTTACAAGTTTATTCTGTTGAAGGAAAGGTATCTGAAGAGATTAAGAACGTATTTGAAAATTCAGTGAAGTTGTTCAAAGATAAAATTATTTGTTCTGTTAAAATTATAAATAATTTTTGTATATATTATATACATATATGTTATATACATGAGATATACAATATTTTGATCAAGTTGAGAAAAGGATGGGATTGAGAAAATGATGGGAAGGAAATATACTTGAAATTTACTGTGATGCAGACATCATTCATATTTTAATACAAACTAGTGATATTCACACAATTTTCAATTGTATAGCTGCAAATTTTATAAATAATTTTAAATATACACAGGACCAGAGAAATTTTCTTGACAAAGCTAGAATGAGGGGTAAAAAAGTGTGACTTAGCAAAATGTACTTTCATTTGCTGCTGTCCATTAACATTTGGATTTTAGAAATATTTAAGCTCCTGAAGAGTGACTTAAAATAAGCCCAAATGCTTCTGAGAAGTTTTGACATTTTAGTGAAAGAACCCTCTAAATTTTCGTTGCATCTTGTTCACATTCAGTAACAAGCATTTAATCAAACAAGTTAATAAATTAAGCACACAAAATATCAGGTTTTGAAAGTTTTAGTGAGTGGTCCTTATTTTTAAAAAGAAATTAAAATTTATTGTTGCATAAAACAACAGAGACATGCAACATACTCAGTACAAAAGTGCAAATATTATAAGTACTATAACTGTGCTTTGGAATAACTAGACTTTTGGAAAGTAACATGAGGGGGATCCTATATTTCATGGATAAATTTATGTACTGGAACATAATGGAAATAAATTGAGAAATCCTATAATGTTGCAGTACCTAATATTGGCCAAATATTCAAAGGAATCATATGTGGAGATCATTTATTTCATGAGGTAAATGTTTGAAAATATTTGTCAAAGAAAATAATGTCAAACAGGATAAAAATATGGCCCCTCTGAAAAACCTAACTTATGTGTTTCATACAAAAACAAACAAAAAACAAAAAAAAACAATTGAGATTACTTTCCATTTCGCAAATTTCCTTTGAGATTAACACGAGCCTCAACATTTCAGTGAAAATAGCCTCAATTAAGAATGGCATAGTTAAATGTCAATTGAAGGCATGAACAATTTCAAGTTTATTAATTGTAAATGAACCTTGGGTATAATTTTATTAAAAAAATAAAATAAGACCACATTGAAAAATTCATTCCTCATAAAAATATTAGCAACATACTATTAAAGATATATATGGCTAAACACAGTTTCTGCTTATATTATTTGGTAATGTTCAGATAATCAACATAAAGTATGTTTTAAAAATTTCCTTTTATTTCTAGAGATCAAAGATCAAGGTACAATTATTTTATTTCAAAACAATTTTATGAAAAGTAGAACTATTCTTAAGAATCAGCCAACTTTATGTGTCTGCCTATTTAATGAAACCAATTTGAAATAAACATTTCAAATATTATATAATTGTAACTGCTTTTAGCTACCTCTTTTGCTCAAAAATGCTATGTTTTGGAAGATAAATTATATGGTTTCCATAATGCAGGATATTGTAAAATATTGTACAAATATTTTAACTCCATAACTTCTCTTAAGGAAAGAGAAGACTTGAGGAATGCAAGACCTGAAAAGATTTTTTTGAAGACAGTTATTGGGAGTCCTTATTGCCTGCATTGCTACCAACCCTTCTTACTATGGAACAGTGGCCAATGTATTCTACTAAAATTTCAAATCTCCCTCAACTGAGTTAGGAGGAAGGACCTCCAAGAGAAACACGAAGAAATATTACCATTCTCTGTAATTTGGAAGACGTGCATTTTTTGTTGCACTCCCACAAAAGGAGTCTTTAGGTGTCTAATTGTGGCTGGAGACACCATTGTTTAAAGACATTTTTCAGTAATAAATGAAACATTTCAAGTTTAATTTGAAATAAAACAATTAAAATGATTTGTATGCATGTGTATATACATATTATATGCACATTTTTTACCTGAAAATGGTTCATCACATTCACAGATGAAACTACTTGCAGTAATATTGCCACAATTCCCATGGAAACAGATACGTGGTCGACATTGGCCAATAATTTCTGAACAATGTATGCCTATATAAATGAAAATAAATTAATTTTGCAACTAGATTAAAAATATTTACATTGTATATAGTTAACTATGGTCATCAACTTTCCTAAATTCTTTAATCATGAGTAAAAATTGGGCATTGAAGAGGACATCTTTTGGGATGAGCACTGGGTGTTGTATGGAAACCAATTTGACAATAAATTTCATATATTAAAAAGAAAATCATGATCAAAATTTTGACAAAATGTAATTCTAATTAATAAATAATACTTCATGATGATGTGTATATATATATATATATACACACATACATACATATATATACACATATATACATATATACACACATATATACATATATACACATATATACACATATATGCATATATATCCACATATATGCATATATATCCACATATATACATATATACATATATATACACATATATACATATATATATACACATATATACATATATATATATATATTTTTTTTTTTTTTTTTAAGTAGGCTCCAAGCCCATGTGGAACCCAATATGGGGCTTGACTCAAGACCCTGAGGTCAAGACCTGAGGTGAGATCAGAGTCATATGCTCAACAGACTGAGCTACCAGGGGCCCTGCCATAGTGATGTATTTAAATTGAAACAAAAGTTGCTCAGTTGATTAAGTGTCTGACTCCTGATGTTGGCTCAGGTCGTGATCTCATAGTCTTGACTTTGCGTTAGTAGGTTAGGGCCCTCAGTGGGCTCTGCACTGGGCATCATATCTACTTAAAAAAATTGCAACAAAAATTAATTTCAATAAATTTGACATAAGGTGTTCCATCTTCTGACCCCCACTATATATTCAAATATTTTTCTGATTCTTGATATTTGAGATTTAGTTATTTTCATGATAATTTGAATTTGTTAATCATGTTTCGACAGTATATCATAATAATATATGTTCTTCAACATACAGTGGTAGCACTGCAGTGGTAATTTACAAAGTGATACATTCAAAAGTATACTGTCTTAGCCCTGTAACTTAGCCAAGGTGATAATTCCAAAGAGGAAAATGTAAAAGATTGACACTATCTGAAGAGGAACCAAGGCATAAACTTTCAGTCAAGCACGTTGAATAAGCTCTAGAGATCTGCTGTACAACATTGTACCTACTGTCAACATTAATATATCATACACTTAAAAATTTGTTAAGGGGGTAGATGTCATATTAAGTGTTCTTTTCATAATAAAATAAAAAATAAAATAAAATAAAATAAAATAAAATAAAATCTAAAATTATGGGGAAATAAAGAAAAGGCTGTTGGATTCTTAGAAGTTAGGCACGAACTTCTAAACTCTACATTTTCCTGCCCTTGCTGTTCTGTCAAGTTTCTAAATCTCACTTATACCCACTTTTGTGATCCTACAATATCGTATACCATAACCTTGTTTACAATACTTTTCCATGCAGTTAATTGGCTCATAATATCCTTTGTAGAATATGCCCAGGACATTCAATGGCAAATGGACACATGTTACTATAAAACTGTTGTACATAATTTTCAATACATTAGTCACCCCTCCATTCTAAGTGAATTTTTAATTTAATTTGTAAGCAGTTTTTGGCATTATCATTGATTCCTTTCAAATTCTTTATAGACTGACAGCTCTGATTCACTAATACAGAACTCTTCTTCCTTCATTTACCTCCAAGCAACCCCCAACACAATGAAAATTTAAGTAAATATAATTATGTACCAAATATTTCCATGTACAAAAACTAAATTAACAATAGAATGTTCAATAGGTCATAATCTATTTCAATCAGTGTAAGGGGCCAAATAGTGAGCCGTCAAAATTCATATGTTGAAATCCTGACCTCCAGGTCCTCATAGTGTGACTGTATTTGGAGACAAGATCTTTAGAAAGGTAATAAAAAATTAAATGAGGTCATTAAGGTGGGTCCTAATCAAATGTGGCTCATGTCCTTATAAGAAGAAAAATTTTGGATCATACAGACAGATACAAAGGAAAGACACAGGGAGAACATGGCTGTCTACAAACCAATCAGAGAGGCCTCAGAAGAAACCAATCTTGCTGACATGATCTCTAACATTTAGCCTCTAGAATGGGAGAAAGTAAATTTCTGTTGTTGAAGCCACTCAAACTATGGTACTTTATTATGGCATCACTAGCAAATTAATACAGTTAATATTCTCAATTTATTTGGTAATTCTACATATTTCTATAACATCTGAGATTTAAAATTGAAGTAATTAAAATTAAAGTGTCATTATGGTATATGCTCAATATTATGGTGTTTAACATTTAATGGTTTAAATTATCTATGGCTGTGTTTCTACTAAACAAACAAACATTGGGTAGAAACAAAGCACTCTATGCAACTAAGATAAAACCACTGAAATAGAATTCCATGGTATATGATTAAACATGTGCCAATTAATATTCTGATAGATGGTAGAATTTTCTGGCCAAATATACTTTAAAATTCTTTGGACAAACTAAAATGGATGCTTTAGGAGCTCTAAAATTGCTTTTTCATTCACCTCAAATCAGCAACTTGAGTGCTTTCTCTTTTTTGCTGACCTGTCTTAATTTTAATTACCTGATAAACTCTGGAGAGAGTCAAAGTTACTTACATCTTTGTTCACCGATGCCAATAAGAGTCAAATGGGAATTTGATCCCAGTTATAGACAGAGGATGTTCAATGGATATTGCTGGGATTTACTTTTAAAATGGTCTTGGGGCCCCTGGGTGGCTCAGTCGGTGAAGTGTCCAACTTCAGCTCAGGTCATGATCTCACGGTTCGTGAGTTCAAGCCCCGCGTCAGGCTCTGGGCTGACAGCTTGGAGCCTGGAGCCTGCTTTGGATTCTGTGTCTCCCTCTCTCTCTCTGCCCCTCTCCCACTCATGCTCTGTGTCTCCCTCACTCTCAAAAATAAATAAACATTAAAAAAATTAAAAAAAAAATAAAATGGTCTTGGTACTTCCTTACTATAGAGTTTAAAATTACTCTGAAAGATTGGCTTAGGTGAACTTTAGAGCCTACAAAGATTTATTGAGATATTCCATTACATTTTATTATACAGCCTTCTCAAACTTGGCTCCAATGGAGTCTTGACAGCAACATGCAAGAAAAACCTTGTTGAAGCCCCCTAAACCCTGTCCCCCCAAATTACAGTTATATACTTGAGCCTCATCTGCTCTAGTCAATATCTATCCAGCCCTCTTTCCTTTCTCTTGAGCAAAATATACTACCAACATGTTATTTGTTTTCCCATATTATCATTGGGAAACTATATCAAGCAATTCCCTTTGTTAGATCTTCCTCATCTTACCCACTAACCTTGTAACTCTCTATGCCAGGTCTCGGAAACTCCTACTAAAAGAAATTCATCAATCCCTGTAGTTTAAAATTCCCCTACATTTCTCAGTATTTCTTTTTATTTTCCTCTGATGACACAAATTCCCTAGTAAACTTTGAAGTGGTGACAGTGATTTTCCCTTTAATCCTAACTTCAGTTTCAGGTAGTATAATTTACATTTTTTTTTAGATTGCCCTTCTGGTTTCATCTATTCACCAAATGCCTTCTTTTTTTATAACCTTTCCTCACCATTGCCTCTCATTTACCTTATTGTAACCAATTTTATTAATTATATCAAGTTCTTTCCTTCCTTTCCAATATTATCTACCAATCACTTTATAAGTGCCATATCAACATCCATTAAACACATTGCTCTGGGCTTACAATTATCTTTTCTTTTTCAGTTCTGCCAAGCTACTTCATGCCTTCTACCCAAGCACATACCTCCTTACCTCTTTCCACTCAGATCCACACTTAATTACTACATTATTACCTAGAACTGTTTAACTTAAATACCATAAACTTGGGAATTTCATTCTACAGCTAATATTATTCCAATGTTTTGTTTTTTTTTTTTAATTACATGAGACATTAAGAGGGAATTTGGGGAAAGATGTGAAAGTAGGTATTTCAGGGTAAAACATATGTGCTTTTAAAAAAATCTTAGGGGCACCTGGGTGCCTCAATCGGTTAAACATCTGACTCTTGATTTTGGCTCAGGTCATGATCCCAGGGTCATGGGATTGAGCCCCACCTTGGGCTATGGGCTGAGCATGGAGCCAGCTTGGGATTCTCTCTTTCCCTCTGCTCCTCTCCCCTGCTTGCATGCTCTATCTCTCTCTAAAATAAAATTTAAAAAAACAAAACAAAAAACCTCTTATTTAAATAAGAAAAAAAATTACAGAATGCCTAATGGGAATTTTGTGTCCAGAATCCAAATTTAGCCCATTCTAAAAAATCTACAAAATTTTTAGAAGTGTAGTTTGTTTTTTGGAAAGTAGCAATATGTGAATTCATTTTATTTTCCTTTTTTAACAGAATTACGTTACTTAAAAAAAAAATCTTACCTGTAAATGGTGGGTAACAGATACATTCATAACCTTGCTTATTCAATTTTCCTCTTTTATTAATGCAACTGCCATTATTTTCACATGGTTTATAAGAACATGGATCAAGTTCTTGGCAATATTTTCCAGAAAATGGAGGCTGACAATGGCAGCTGTATGTCTTGCTCCAAACCTCAGTAAGACATTTACCATGCCCAGAACAAAATTCTGAACTCAGAGATTCCTGGCAGAACTGTTCTTTCACTGTCACATTTAGCCGTAGCCCCAGGTGACAAAACGATGGACCACTTGCTGTTACTGTGATAAAATAATGTGTTCCAGCACTCAGCCACTGAGAATTAACAGTGTGCATTCCTTTTAGTTTGCAACCAAAAAGTAACTGATCTTCAGTTGTGGTGTTTTGCAGACAGTCAATGAATGATGCTTCAGAAACATTCATCAAATTTATTTCTGGAGATTCAAGAGATGGTTCAGAAGAAATTATAAGGATGTCTCCCAGTTGAATCTGCAAAGGGCAAATCTGGGGAACAACTTGATTGCCTGAAGTGTTCATTTTAGTATTTACATCCCCAAACCAGCAATCTCCATAGAAGTCCATGCAGATGTTTTCTGTTAGTGTCCAATTCACCATATATGATAATGGTTGTGTATGCCATTCTTCCACAAATTGCCATTTACATGTTGTTTTTCCATTTATAAATGTGCTATGAAGAACCACCAGGCTCAGAAGCATAATTGATTTGTTAATCATTTGGGGAAATTGTATTTTACAGTCTCTCATGAAAAGTGTCATAAAGAATTGCTGCAAAATGGGCTTTTAGTGTTGCTGAAAATTTGCAAGCAGAGATTTTGTTCAAGGATTCCCAGGAACTGGCTTTTTTTCTATTCCCAAATGCAAGTGGATTTTGATCAAGAAACAGTAGAGTTCAACTGATTTAAATATCCCTTTAAACATAAAAACATACATTGTTAGTGAAGTTACTTAATTATATAGACAATTCTAAGCTGGTTCCTGCAAAGACTATGCTGCCACCACCTATGCACCTTCTTTGTGAAACAAGGCCAGAAAAAATGTGGTGAAAATATACTGCACCTGATCCTGTCCTATAGAATTACCTGCTTCTGAAAAGTTTCGTATTGTTATATAATTATACCAGCAATTTACTGCAATCTTTTGTATGCTCTTTTCACCAAGCTTCAACAAAACTAAAATACAACAATAAGCAAGTTCCTTTATAGATGGTTTTAATTTTCTTCACATGTAAGTATTGCTCTCTGATTAGGTTTAGAAAATGCTTTAAAAAACACCATCCATAAAGCAAGAAAAAATGATTTAAGTATAATGTTCATATAGTATTTTCATATAAATATAAGCCATAATGCACAAACCATGATCTTCTAATCCAGGAGGTGAGAACTCCCAGATATACAAGAGGTTCTAGAAAATTCCATCATGTAAATAAATAAACTCAGAATGAGACTTCACCCAACTTCTGCAGAATTGTGGGAATATAGTAGGCCAAGAGGGAAAAGGAAGTATAAAATGGAATAATAAAAGGATGGTAAGTACAGGTATTATGTAATGACTTCTCTTTCATCACTCACCACTGGTATGAAAGGGGAGACCCTGGGATTAACCCTGTGGGTAAGGCATCATTACTCCCAGAGGCAAAAAAAAAAAAAAAAAATATTACCACCACCCACAAAACAAAAAAATAGCAATCTTTGAGATTTAATATATTGACCCAATTAAAAAAATAGTAACTACAACTCATTGAGGGTTTTCTTTGTGTAAATCACTCTAGTATTTAATTAATTAAAAAAAACTGTAAAGATCGCAACAAAAGTTAAATTCTGAAAAGGTGTAATGGAAAAACATGCTCTTTTGATGTCAGTGATGCTATTTTTCCAGTCTACATTTTAAGGCCACATGGGTTTTAATTCCTTTCACTCTTATATTTAATTCCTTTCACTCTTATTTAATACATTCTTAGATAAGAATGTATTAAATATATTCATTTAATGAAATTAACATAGCTGTATTAAATTAACATAGTAGTACTGAAGACTGAGTTAGATTATATAAGAATTTACAAGTCATTCAAAATCCTTTCATGTTTTACTATATCTTGACTGTCAGTTTGTTGTTAAATGACTTATGCGATTATGTGACGCAATTAATTTGTTAATTCATATCAAATATTTATATTAAGTCCAATTTCTTAATGGCCATTCTAGATCATATAGAAATTAAATTTGAGTTGTAAATTTCCTCTTTGAAAATTCAGTTGTATTATAAATCTATAAAATATAAATTCATAAGTAATATATTACCATAAAATATGCATATGGAAATGTAAAATTGTAACTTTCCTAGAATTAAAAGTTATGTATGATCATGTTCATTTCAAATGTTAGTCATAACTTCTGAATATAAATTAGTAATCTTGCTAAGATTTAAAGACTACTTTGAACAAATACATATGATCCCAATCTACATGCAAGGCAATATGCTAGGTACTGGGAATTCTTCAGTGACCAAGTGAAATGAAGTATCAATGTAAAAAACTGAGAATTTAATAAAGGAAACAGAATTATTAGGCAATCAACATGATCAATTATGAAACAAATAGTCTAGAGCATTATGAGAATATGTAGTAGGGATATTAATAGGACACAAGAATAAGCTTGAACAATAAAATGGAGTCATCTGGGGAAACTGTCAAGGGATGAGTATCCTCGGAAAAAATCTCTCTCTAAAGATTTGAGAAGAGTGTGACATTGGATACTTCTGAATAGGAGAAGTTGAACTTCTAAAGTGTAGAGAAAAAATAAATCATGATAAAATATAAGCCCCTGATTTAGAGAGAGATCACATCAAGATGGGGCATGCATCCTCAGTAAAAGGCTCAAATTTTATCTGAGGGGAATGGAGAGCCTGTTGAAGATTTTATGTGGGAGATTAGTAAGAGGAAACTTTATTTTAATGATGTCAGGGTGAGGAATGGCTTGGTGGACACAATTGGGAGAGTTAAGACATTTGTGGAGGGGTCAGCAGCACTAATCTAGTGAAATGACTATGATGGTTTGATTGATACAGAGGCAGTAGAAATATAACAACACTGGTAGAGTCTAATAATATTTAAATGGTAGAATTATAAAATCTTGAAGGCTGTTGACCTAAGGAGAAAGAATCCAGGAGGACCAGGTATAGAAACAAGATGGCAAGGGGAAGGGATATGTCACAACCACTTAAGCATATACCAAATTTGAAGTGGAGTGATTTTCTTATAAAAGTATCCAGATTTTTGGTATACACAGACAAAAGCACAAGAGAAAGCTAGGCTGATGTTCAAAATCTGATTACGTTAATCATATGTTTATATTTATATTTATATTTCAATATGTATGTGAAGTTGTTGGAATGTTGTTTTAAAATGAAAAAGACTTGATCTTGTTTAAATCATGAGAGAAGTATACAAAGGGAGATAATAAGGCCATATAGAAGAAAATATGTGGCAATAAATACAGTGCAGAGTAGAAGAAAAGGAAGAAGTTTATTATAGATTATTAAGACTGTGACTTTGGTGGCAGAAAGTTGAGGAATTTATTTTGTGGGATCTTCTATTTTCTTTATCAACTAGGAGACAATCAAGGAAATGGTGAGTTTCAAAGAAAGAGGGGAATGGACATGACCTGAAGTAAACAGGAAAATGTGAGAGAATGTTTATTAGGAAAAACACAGAAGGATCACTAGGCAACACTGAAATACTTTTGTAGCTGTTAAGTCACAAATTTATAGTAGTATACACCTGTACAGGTGCATTATTTTCCCAGTAGCATAGTCAAAAAAAGATACAATAAAAATTAAGTACTAAATGGGTTTAAACAAACACAGTCACCAATTTATTTCCATGTTGAAATGCTAAGAAACAAATTTCATTTGCGTTGAAGCAGAATTAGGTCTATGTGACATTTTTAGACTAGCTGCAGATGTGAGCTCGCATTACTGCATGGCTAATCCTGTGCTTCTCAGAATTCTCTGGGTCCCTAATTATTGTGCATTTATATTTTGTAAGAGAAAATGACTTGATAGTTGCATTTCTGTCTCCAGAAAATTTAAATAAATAAAAATAGAAGCAAAAAAAGAACGAAAGAAAAGAAAAATCTCTACGAGGTCAATTTGCTTCTATATACTCTAAATACAAAATGCTTTGGATTTTATTAGGAAAGTGATTAATATAAATATCAAATGTGGATACGTTTGAATCAGAAGCTATAATTTGGACTCAAAAGGTAATGGTCTATGCCTTAGTTTTTCACTTATAAAGACACTGTTAAAATTCTGTCCAAAGTAGCAGGTCAAAGGACATTCTGAGCACGCACACATGCATGCACACACACACACACACACACACACACACACACACAATTTCATGTGTTTAAGAGTTGAAATGAGGAATCATGATCATCTCACATGACATCTTTTACATTCTTGATCCAAGAACCCTAGAAATCCAGGAATTATGATGGAGCCATTCATAGCATTGCACACAATTACAACCATAATATCATTAGGCAGTGATGCTACCAGGATAATATTTCACAGGAAAAACTAGTGAGTAATTTCAAATAATGTAAGCTGTATTATTTTTTTATTAGCTTTGTAGTTCAGTTACTCTGAAAATAAAGCCCAACTTATATTCAATATTTAATAAAAGACAGGAAATATTCCTTCAATTCACATTTAGAAATCATCTTAAATGACCTCCTTTAAAAAATACGGAAATAGATTCAAACAAATCCATTTTATATAAACAAAGGATAATTTGAATAAAATGTGTCTATTTCAGTGTTTGGATTATAACAGACATCCAATAAAAGATAGCCATTAAGGATTAGAAAAAATACATATAACTCATTTGGATTGTGCTCAATACATAATATCATGAACTGTGTTAGCTTTTAATGAGCTTGTAGTTGATTCCACAGAAGAGTGAGCTTTTTCATTTTTACCCCATCATGAAGTATGGCCTCCACAATAAAGTTTTTATTTTTATAAATTAATAAAAAATGTATGAGATAAAATGAACAGATCTAAAAATTCTAATGTATTGGACCTGACCTCTAGATAGCCACACAGCACATTTTGGACACCAAAGATTAGACTGAAATTGTGGAGGAGGGCAAAATATGTATTTTAGAAATGTAAATATAGGGGAGCATGCATGGCTCAATTGCTCAAAGATCTGATTCTTGACTTTAGCTCAGGTCCTGATCTCAAGGTATGTTAAGTTCAAACCCTGTATTGGGCTCTGCACTGACAATGCAGAGGCTGCTTGGGATTCTCTCTCCTTCTCTCTCTGTCCCTCCCCTGTTTGCACATGCTCTCTCTCTCAAAATAAATAAATAAACTTGAAGAAACAAAAAGAAATGTCAATATAGCTATCAGCATGATGGAAGATGAAAATTCTAGCAGGGAATCCAGAAAAGGGGAAAATGGTAAATTTGAAAATTAAAACTGAGGGAGAAGCAATGGAGAAGAGATAGCCAATTTAGGAAGAAGAATATTCAGAATGAAGTTACCAACCGGACATGAGATTAAGCAAAGGGACTTAGGTGAAAAATGACAGATCCTGAAGAACAGTAATGTTCAAGGTAACCGAAAGTATTTAAGTAACTGCATTTTATTAAGGAAAACAAAGGAGGGAAAGGATTCCAGAATTTTTGGAGTTAGTACTTCTATAAATTAGGAAGTGAGCTAACTAAATTTGATGATTACAATGCAGTTTAATTGATGTGACTGGAGATTCAAGTGAGATTGGTTTACAGGAGTTAAGACACAGAAAAATCCGATGGAGAGAACCCCTTGGGAAAAAAAAAAAAAGTCTGAAAAAAGGAGAGTGAATAAAGAAGTCAACAGAGGGGAGTTAATACCTCATCTTATTTATTTTTACTTTTTATTTATTTTTATTTATTTTTGAGAGAGAGAGAGAGTACGTGAGTGGAAAAGGGGCTGGGGGTGGGGAGGGAGAGAGTGAATGACAGAGAGGATCTCAAGCAGGCTCCACACCCAGCGCAGAGCCAACATGGGGCTCAATCCCACAACCCTGGGATCACGACCTGACCTGAAATCAAGAGGTGGTCACCCACCCGACTGAGCCATGCAGGAGCCCCTAAAAGTTTATTTAAGACATCATTTCCTAAGAAAAGCTTTGTTTGACCTCAAAAACTCTATGTTGGATACCGCTCCACATGTGTCCTCACATTGTGATATGTCTTCAAGCGCCTTTTTAACAGGAAATAGTGTCAGGACTGTATTTTCAGTTGTTTTCCTGAAAATCACTTCTATTCTTCGTGTTTATATTATTGTAAACTAAGCAAAGTCAAGAATGGAGCAAACATCAGGAGTGTATTTGGGTCAGTGATGTTAGAAGGTTGAACTGGCCGCAAGACAGTGTATCTCAAGGATGAGTTTAGGAATGAAGAACATCAAAGGATTAGGCTTGGAGATGGAATAAGGTCAGGACTTTTTCCCTGCTTTTTCTCATTTAGTTATAAATGTATAATTTTATGATACTATATTATCATGCTTTAATGGCCAGTAATTAAATTTAGTCTGTCATTACTTTAAAACTATTTTCCTTTTCATTCCACATGCTCAATGAATAGGCCTCAGCATTTAAAAAAAAAAAAATTAACCTTTATTTTTCGACACAAAGAATGAACAGGAGAGGGTCAGAAAGAGCGGCAGACACAGAATCCCGAAACAGGCTCCGAGCTGTGGGCACGGAGCCCGACGTGGGGCTCGAACTCATGGACCACGAGATCTCAACCTGAGCCGGAGTCAGACACTCAACCGACTGAGCCACCCAGGCACCCCAGGCCTCAGCATTTTTAAGTGGTTTTTATTAAATATTACTTATGAGAAATAGAGTTTGTCTTCTGTGAATTAAAATGGTTTTCCATAAGCAACCTAGACTAAAAAATATTTTGCAATAACATCACTGTATCTGTGTGTGTCCATGTGTGTGGCCTTCAATACAACCTACGTAATTAAAACCTAATCGTATCACTATTTTTTGTGTGTGTCCATGTGTGTGGCCTTCAATACAACCTACATAATTAAAACCTAATCGTATCACTATTTTTATCCCATTTGTAGACGGTTAAAACAAAATTTTAAATGACTACATCAAGGTTTATTATTTACCTCATTCAAATTCATATCTCCTACCTCTTGGTTGAGATCATATATTTTTTTCCTAGAATGCTTTATAATTCAAAGCAGAAAAAATACATTTAAAGGAGCCATCTAAATTCTACTTGCCATAATCTATTTAGTGTATAATATCAGGATCTAAAGTGGTAATGGGTATAGAAAAAAAAAATCAATGTGTTGTAATTCAAGTGAAGAATTATTGATGTTTGGTAACTATACAATATAAAGGAGTTATTTTAAAGACAATCATTTTAATTACTATTATACATTTTGTATTAATTTTGCTATATCTTGCAGTTAACTTTTATCAAACCTTTTATTTCATGAGATTCTTGAAAGGTATAGATAATTGTTGACACTTCAGAATACACTCTAATGAATCAGAAGTTATTTAGTAATACTCTAAAATATTCTCAGCACATTACCATTATCTAGAAGTTGAAAATATTAATGCTAAGCAGAAAATGATGATGTAATGGCATCATACCTTCCCCAATGTAATCATTTGCTTTTAGGAAACAGAAATAGTTTTATAAAATCAAAATTTGGATAAATTATGCCTTATTTTAGACTTCCTCTCTCACCTTCTTTAATTCAGAATATGATTTTCTAGATTCTCAATCTCTTTTTTTTCAAATTAAGTGAAACTTTCTTTCCATTGTCTATACACTTTAGCTTCCATAAGAATTTTTTAAAGACATTTTTTTGTTCTTGTTAAAATAGTTATCTTTTATTGAAATTTACATAACTAAAATTTACAAAAACCCAGAGGCTGTATGTGGCTCCATTGCCAAAAATGTTTTGAGAGCTTAAACTACTTTTCCCCTTTCAGGAACCAACCCTTGCTTTCTAAAATTATTCCTTGAAAATGTTAAATGTCATAGAAGTGGTAAGACTTTCCTATACATCTTTTAGTATCTGCTAGAGTTATAATCACCTTTTACTGAGTCTTGGATAAATGATTATTGTATCTTCTGATATCTGCTGGAGGCCCACAATCTTTGAGGATCTAAATGTCAAGTCAAGCAAGGAAATAGTGGCTATAGTGGAGATATCAATGACCTGGACAGGGCCCTTCCTTTAGTCATTTCAGATCTAGACTAACAAACGTAAAATCAAGAAAATCTTGCTTGTAATATCCCCACCTTGTATATTAAAATAAGACCTGTAAGTTATAGTTTTGAAAGACAAAGCAGAACTACAGAATTTAGGATGTTTATTCTCACACTAAGAAAAAAGTGATTCTATTTACAACGTAATTTGCTTGACATAAAAATCATAGAGACAAATTCAAGATAGCTCATGGTTCTAAGTGGTTCAAAGAAATTAAAGGAAAGGTAAACTCCAATCAAGAAAGGGGAAATAAAAGGGGCGCCTGGGTGATTCCGACGGTTAATTGTCCGACTTCAGCTCAGGTCATGATCGCACACTCGGTTAGTTCGAGGCCCGCATCAGGCTCTGTGCTGACAGCTCACAGCCTGGAGCCTGCTTCAGATTCTGTCTCTCCCCCTCTCTCTGCCCCTCCCCTGCTCATGCTCTGTCTCTGTCTCAAAGATAAATAAAAAACATTAAAAAATTAAAAAAAAAAAGAAAGGGGAAATAATGACAATAATTAAAAAATTAAAAAAAAAAAAAAAAGAAAGGGGAAATAATGACAACAAAGCTTCTGGGAGAAAAAAGAAACCCTGAAGTAAAAGATATTGTGAAAAAAAAGGAATTAAAACACACACAGCAAAGATAAAATGATACAGACAGCAAACTATTACGTGACCCTAACATATATAAGACAAAGTACTCTCTATTACAAGTGACAGAAAATGCAAAATAAATTATTCCTTGGGCATTTTCAAATGTATTAATCCTTATTAAAATTTTACTTTATTATTACTAAAGTTAAAAAAAAAAAAGAATTAATTTCCTGGAGGCTGGGTGGCTCAGTCAGTTAAGCATCTGACTTCAGCTCAAGTCATGATCTCACAGTTCACGAGTTCGAGAAAGCCCCGAGTCAGGCTCTGTGCTGACAGCTCAGAGCCTGGAGCCTGCTTCAGATTCTGTGTCCCCCTCTCTCTGTGCCCCTCCCCCAGTCATACTATGTTTCTGTTTCTCTCTGTCTCAAAAATAAATAAACATTAAAAAATTTTAATAAAAAAGAAAAAGGAAAAGAATGACTTAGGGGCACCTGGACGGCTCAGTAGGTTAAGCATCTGACTATAGCTATTTTAAATTCTCTGCATAATTATGTCTGTGTCATCAGAGGTTGGTTCTGATGCTTGCTTTGTCTCTTCAGACTGTGTTTTTTCTTGCCTTTTGGCAGGACTTGCAATTTTGTTGAAACCCAAACAGACTTACAGGAAAGTAAGAATTGAGGTAAATGGGCCTTCTGTGTGATGATCTATGTAAATCTGTCTAGGATTTGGGCTTTATTTAGTGTTTTCTGGAACTAGAGGTACCAACAGCTTCAAATTCATTTAGTGTCTGTTTTTGTCTCCCCTCTGGACTTTGGACTTTCCTAAGTACTCCTCACAGAGAACATCTGATTCTTGCAGCTCTTTCATATGTAATCTATAATTATTATATTGAAGTCCTGTTGGCTTGATGTTAGTGTTTAAGGAGAGCAAGCATTCTATAATCTTCCAGTTAAATCTCAGTATTTTAGTGGATCTGTTACTCTCGTCTGTAGCCTTGACAAATGATTTGCCTTATACAATTTGACCCTCTTAGGTGAGAAAGGAAGACTAGAGGGGTCTGGAAAGTGAGTTATGTCTTTTCCCATAGCTCTGAAACAAGATTTTGGTAAAACTTTCCCCCTAAAAACTAGGCTTTGGTCATAAAGAATGCCCGGGTTTGTTTCAAAAGGATTACTCTTCTCCTCCTTTTACCTGGGCCCCAAGAGGATCATTCTCAGATATTTACTGGAAAAAATTTGTAAATATGTTGAAGGTAAAACCCATGAAACTGTGGGGGCCCAGCTAGATTATAGCTTCTAGGAGCTTCTTCTTCTTATACTAGTCCACACTCAGCCTTTAGCAATTCATTAAAATTGCCATTTAACGTTCCTATCAGTGTATGCCTCCAGTGCCTTGGGCTCTAAGTAAGAGGGTTCTGCTGTGACTCTCTGTCATCACACATCTCTCTTGATTTTCCACTGCAACCTCAGTTTTCTGATGGGCCCAAGAAAATTCTTTGATTTTCATTTTGCTCAGCTTAATCTTGATATAAGAACAGGGGTGATAATTTCCAAGTTTTTTATATATCAGAGTTATAACCCAAAGTCTGCATGGAATTTTGCTGACTTTTTTTTACTGGATTTTCAGACATGCTAGTGATTGTCTACCATCCAAGAAAAGGGCTTTGTCTACCTCCACCACAGGTAGCTCTACTTCATAGTATTCCATCATATGGATATAGTGCAATTTGTTTATCCATTCAGCTGTTGATGAGCATTGTTGTTTCCAGGTACTATAACAAATAAAGCTGCTAAAAACATTCAAGAACAAGTCTTTGTGTGGTACCCATTTTTATTGATCATACATGAATATCTAGGAAAGAAATGGATGAGTCATATGGTTACTGCATGCTTATTTTTTTTAATAACCTGTCAAATGTTTTCCAAGCTTGTTTTACCATCACACATTTCCATTGGCAATTTTTGAGGTTCCAGTTACTCCAAATCATCGCCAAAATTTGGTATGGGAAGTCTTTTAGTAGTTCTAGCAGATATCTCATGGTGGTTTAATGTAATTACTAATGATATTGAGCATCTTTTCAATGCCCATTTGCCATCTGCATATGTTCTTTAAAGTATCTGTTCAAAGTTTTTACATAGTCTTAATTGGGCTGTTTGTTTTCTTATAATTGAATTTTGAGAATGGTTTACACTTTTGAGATACAAATCCTCTGCCAGATTTGTGATGTGCAAATATTTTCTCTCAGTCTGTGGCCTAAATTTTCATTCTCTTGAGACTATCTTTTATAAAGCAGATCTTAATTTGATGTTTACCAATTTATCAATTTTTCTCAAAGGTCTTGAACTAAATATAAAACCCCTATCAATATGGTGAAATACAAGGAGCAGTCTTTTTGTTTTTATTTGTTTGTTTGTTGCTTGTTTGTTTTCCCCCTGTAGACTTCCATCTTCAATCTGCAATCTGGACTCATTACTTTCCAGATGGAAGTCCAACTGTCTTCCTGGAACCTCCTACCCATATCATCCTGCCTATTCCTTTTGCCTCACATCTCTGTTGGATCCTTCTTTCCTGGACCACACATACTAGTTCTCTACATGAGCCCTCATTTTGGTGAAGAACATTTTCCAATAGACCTCTCACAAGGGTGAATGGAAGACACATTTTTAAAACCTCATATATTATTGGAGTCACACTTAAAAATATCTAAGTGGCATATGATGTATTAGATTCACATTGTTTTCTTTCTTTCTTTCTCTCTCTCTCTCTCTCTCTCTCTCTCTCTCTCTCTCTTTCTTTTTCTTTTTGACTGAATATAGAATGCTAGATTGAGGATCATTTTCCTTAAGGAAAGGCATTACTTCATTTCCTTCTTTGTTTAATTAAAAGTACAATACAATTATTATTTCTGATCCTTTGTATATGACATTTACCTTGGTTTTTCTCTCACAAACCTTTAAAACCTTTCCCTCTAATGTCCTAAAGTTTTCATGATTAAGACTTGAAGTGTGTCATGTGTCATTCATTTAGATGAACCAACATAAGGTGATAAGGTGTGTGTGTGTGTGTGTGTGTGTGTGTGTGTGTGTGTGTGTTATTGTGGTTGTTAATTTAGAAACTTATGTCCTTTTTATTGTAAAATAGTTTTCCTCAAGGCATTTATTTTACTTAGTGGTTTCTTTATTCCACTGAGAAGTATGGTGCAAACAATATTGGTGATACCCAGGATTTTCTCCATTTGCTACTTGTTCTTTCTAAGGCTGAACCCCATAACATTCTTTGTATTTAAAATACTTTAGGGGCGCCTGGGTGGCTCAGTCGGTTTAGTGGCTGACTTTGGCTCAGGTCATGATCTCGCAGTCCGTGAGTTCAAGCCCTGCATCGGGCTCTGTTCCGACAGCTCAGAGACTGGAGCCTGTTTCAGATTCTGTGTCGCCCTCTCTCTGACGCTCCCCTGTTCATGCTCTGTCTCTGTCTCAAAAATAAATAAACGTTAAAAAAATTATAATAAAAAATAAAATAAAATACTTTAAAAATAATATTTTTATTTGTAAGATACTTTATTAGAAATTCCTCAAGGATATGTTTTTAACATCTTACCTACAAAAATTACAATTGCATTCTAGCAGTCATGCATGGAAATTGACAATAACAAGACTATGCTTCTTTTGTTTTTATTTTTTAGTGTTTGCAATAAAAATACATTACACATGACTTGACTTAAAAGGACTGTATGAAGAATAACACACCTGCTTATTTTCCTACTAATGGTATATGATATATTTATCTTCTAGAGAGATGTTTTCCTCTAACTACTATGTAAATAAATCTATTTTAAACTGGAGAAACTATTAATTATAATTATTAACTTCTTTGTGTGTGTGTGTGTGTGTGTGTGTGAGAGAGAGAGAGAGGAGAGAGAGAGAGAGAGAGAGATAGCTGCAGTTGTGCTATACAATCAGAATACATTAAAAGACAAAAGCTAACTAGTGTTCCTTACAAGTGTTCCTGGTGAGACAGAAAAATCAGAAAATCTTTAAGTACAGAAAATGAGACTTAAATTTTCACCAGTCTATGACCTAGAATTAACATCCTAGTCTTTTCCATGTACTTTATCACACAATCTCCTAGGCAAACTTCTTATAGTTTGCTATGTACTGTGGAAACTATATGCCCTAAACTAGATTAGCCAAATTGTTTTTAATTGTTATTTCAGTCTTCCCAGGAAAGTATTATTTTTTCCAATCTAAAAGTGAGTGAATTTGATGTCAGAAAGATCAAATAACTCATCCAAGATCATATAGTTTGTACATGATAAACTGAGGATTCAAAACCACTCTCATACACTGGTTACCAGTATTTCTGTGAAATGTCTCCCTAACATCCCCTGGCACCTTCAGAGATTAATTACTACCTACAGTTATCCATTATGCCTTACAGATACTTTCACAGATACAAATATGAGGAGATAATTGTATTACAAAATAATATTAGTTACAGACATCTTCTTTCAATATTCTAAAAGTCTCTTGAAAGATATATACATATAACATGTTCCCTAACATATATTAAGGCTGAAACATATTTACAGGATGATGACTGCAGGAAGACAAGGAAGAAAAAAAAATAAAAAAAGAAAAGAAGAAAGGAAGGAAAGAAAGGGAGGGGAAAAAAGAAAGGTGAATTAAAGAAAGAAGACAGTTCAAGGCATAAGGATGCTGGGGTCATTAAGTGAGGCAGTATATATTAAACCCCAAGGACAATTTTGGCACATACTATTTTTTTGTTTAAATTTTTAAGGTGACAGATTGACTCCATACCCTGGTACAAATATGAGGAAATCTTCTATTAATAGGCCTACATATTCTACACGTGAAAGGATGTATTCCTCATGTAAATATATCAACTTCTAAGCAATTAGGCCTATGGTTAGACAAAGGTCACTGTAATCTTCACAGATTTTAAAACACTTTTAAGCATGGTGGGTTTAAGGTCCTTAGGAATGTGACCTTAACAATGAAAAGAGAAATTATGGCATGTCAGCAATTCTCAGAAGTCTCATTTAGGGTTAGGACTGATTTAAAAAACATATACTGAGGGGCGCCTGGGTGGCGCAGTCGGTTAAGCGTCCGACTTCAGCCAGGTCACGATCTCGCGGTCTGTGAGTTCGAGCCCCGCGTCGGGCTCTGGGCTGATGGCTCAGAGCCTGGAGCCTGTTTCCGATTCTGTGTCTCCCTCTCTCTCTGCCTCTCCCCCATTCATGCTCTGTCTCTCTCTGTCCCAAAAATAAATAAACATTGAAAAAAAAAATGTTTAAAAATAAAAAAAAAACATATACTGAAAACATGAATGGTAATTTGTTTCCAGAGAAAATAAAAAAAAAATTGGAAAATAGAAATTACATGATAGAGTAAAACAATTTCTTCAAGATGTCAGAATAAGTTAACATTTTATTGAGGGCTTAATATCTATCAGGCTCTATGCGAAATGTTTTATATGTCTTATTCTTTTTTATAATGTTTATTTATTTATTTTGAGAGAGAGAGAGAGAGAGAGAGAGAGAGAGAGAGAGAGAGGGGAAGGGGCAGAGAGAGGGGTAGAGAGACAAAGAATCCAAAGCAGGCTCCAGGATCCGAGCTGTCAGCACAGAGCCTGACTTGGGGCTCAATCCCACAAACCGTGAGATCATGGCCTGAGCCAAAATCAATACTTGGTTGCTTAACCAAGCCACCCAGGTGCCCCTATGTTTTATTCTTTTAATCTTCTACCTTTGAATTAGCACAAGTATTTATCTCCATTTTATATATGAGGGCATGAAAATGTACAAAGAGCCATCTGTTACAAACTTCACTTTCAGTATACATTCTATGAAAATTCTCCCCATTAAAAATATTTTTCTTGAAGGCAGTATAGTGTAAAAAAACAAGAGTTTATGAGTTAACAATGGAATAAAATTCTGGTCCAGACACTGCCACTTAGTAGTTAGAGCATCCACTTACTATACTAGAGAATTCATTTTCTTACTGGGGGGGAAAAAAAAGTTTAGGTATAACAATCTTTCACACACCTTTCAACTTTAACACTGTATGCTGTTACGCTTTCTTTAAAATAATAATACATACTGTTTATAATGGTTAATTTTATTTGTCCGCTTCACTGGGCCATGGGATACCCAGATTTCTGGTTAAACATTATTTCTGGGTTTGATGTGAGGGTGTTTCTGGAAGAGATTAGCATTTGAAATGGTACACTGAGGAAAGCAGATAACACTTCTCAGGGAAGGTGGGAGTTACCCAATCTCCTGGAGGCCTGAATAGAACAAAAAGCAGACTAAGTTTGAATTCTTTCTCTACATAACTGCATAAGCTGGAACCTTGGTGTTCTGCTCTTGGACTGATAAATACACCATATACTTGCCTGGTTGTTGGGCCTTCAGGCTGAAACTAAATGATACCACTAGCTTTTCTGGGTCTCCAGTTTGTAGACAGCAAATCATAAGACTCCTGAGCCCATATAATTAGGTGATCCAATTCCTCATGGTAAATTTCTTCATATATTTTTATAAATAGGTAGATAAATAAAGCAATAAATAAGTGGATAGATGGTAGAAAGATAAATAGATAATAGATATGTATCTCCATCACCTATTGGTTTTATTTCTCTGGAGAACCTTAATAAACTATTAGTCATGATAATATCTGGCTTCTGTGGAAAACAGCTCCATATTTAGTGTTCTCTATACCTATTACGTGAATTGATTTCTTCATTAACTTGGGAATTATTCTAAACCTCAGTTTGCTTAACGATAACATGGCACGAATGCAATTCTTGCTCTTGGAACATGCAAATTGGTTTACGAGCCAAAGGAAAACTATGTGTGGAAGTGCTATATATGTAACATATTCTATTATTTTCTTTTCCATTTTAAAATATGAATGATTTTGTAACTTGCATTTTTAATGGCTTGTTTCCATTCCATGGGACACGGTTAATAATAACAAGAGTAACAGTCAATAACAAAAATATTTCTAAATCTGTTTTTTCCCACAAAAAAACCCTTAATCCTGTTTTTGTTTTTGTTTTTGTTTTAGGCACTAAAAGGCACCCAGGGGCACCTGTGTGGCTCAGTCCATTAAGCGTCTGACTTCAGCTCAGGTCATGATCTCATGGCTCATGAGTTCAAGCCCTGCATTGAGCTCTGTGCTGACAGCTCTGAGCCAGGAGCCTGGAGCCTTCTTTGGAGGAGTCTGTCTCCCTCTCTCTGCCCCTCGCCTGCTCCTTCTCTTTCTCTCTCTCTCTCCCCCACCCTCTCTCTCTCTTTCTCTCAAAAATAAATAAAACATTAAAAAAATTTAAAGCACTAAGATCAGTATTTCTTACTCTACACTTAAAGATCTTTACCAATGAGTTAATTTGGATTTACATCTATATTACTAAAGTTACATTTGAAACAATATGTAGGTTACACATATAAACAGGTAAAGAAACTATATATGATGTTGCTACTTTCTCATCACTATAGCCATGCAGGCCATTTTAGGATTTCTATGAGTTTATTCAGGTTAACAAGTTAAAGTGAAAGGGTTTATATTTGGAAGTTAACAATTAAAATATAGTAGAATGAAGTTAAAGTTTAGTTCTCTCAACCAAATAAAGATAATTACATCATAAAGCCCAATGGCCTTTTACCATCATTGCTGTAAATTATAGAAGTTGATGATGAAATGGGAATAAAATATATATATAATTTAATTATTTATATATATAATTATTTATATATATGTATCTAAGAATATATAGATATATATATGATATATGTATCTAAGAATATATATACACACACATGCTGAAATATATAAATTTGAGGCAAGGTGTTTAAAATTCAACTAAAAACATGGGGCGCCTGGGTGGCTCATTTGGTTGAATGTCCGACTTCAGCTTAGGTCATGATCTCACGGTTCGTGGGCTCAAGCCCCATGTCAGGCTCTGTGCTGACAGCTCAGAGCCTAGAGCCTGCTTTGGATTCTGTGACTCCCTCTCTCTCTGCCTCCCATCCCCACTCACACTCTGTCTCTCTCTCCTTCAAGAAAAAATAAACATTAAATTTTTTTTTAAAATTCAACTAAAAATATATTGTATGTTAAAAGTTTCCAGATGATGTTTATTGTACTCAAACATCTTCCTACTTAGATAGGTAGCAGAGAAAAAAACAAAGAGTTAATAATAAAAGTTAACAACTATTAGCTATTAATAGACAATCTTTCTTTAAAGTGCTTAATATATATAAATTATCTAAGCCTCACATCATCTCCAAAATAAATATTTTTCCCATTTGATAGATGAAGAAACTGAGTCCCAGAAAAATAATATCCCCTGTGCATCACAGCTAGTATTATTATAGGGAAATATAGGATAAAATAGCCAGAGAGTGAAAGGTTAGGACCTGAGGTCCCTGAGTAGGGAAAAACACATACTTTGGAATAATGGTGGGAACATGTCACCAGGAGCAAACTTCCTGGGGCGTTAAGATTCCTCTTAAGAATGTAACAGACACCACCTACTCCCCCTCAGGTTCCCCTCAGAAATTTGACAATCAAAAGGCCTAACTAAAATAAGTAAGCCACAATACTTATATTATACGAGGGACAGTAAGACCATAGTCTGACTCCTCACACAATGGAATCAAGCCAATCAGGAATGGACAACCCAGCACCTAGAGTTATTCAGCCAATAATGGTAGGACCTGAGAAGGAACAGTGGGGAAGGGTAGGGAAGGCGCTGACCAAAACCTTATAAAACGAAGTCCCTTGCCTATAGTCTGCAGGCATTTACTTTAGAATGCCTCCTCTCTTCAAAGAGAGCTTCCATATTATTCTTACTTTCCAATCTTATACTCTAATAAACTTTTGTCTGCTGCTCCTTTTATTGTGTCCACCTCTTCATTCCTTAAAGTGGCGAGCCAACAAACCCTGCGTATTGAGGTAAAGAATCTTGCAACAGTATTTGTCAGTTTGAATCTAATTCCAAGCATTCTTCTTGGAGTGCCTGTGTCTTAAGTCACTTAATCACTTAAGTCACTGGACTAACTTGAAAAAAATATATATTTCAAAAAAATTAAGAAACTTGGAAAACATGCAGAATTAAACATACATTATGAAAACTATGTTTTTTTGCCTCCAATTTTCCGTCTTTAACTCTTCCCTAAATGGACAGAACATTTCTGTGTGTGTTTCATTACTATATAGCAAGTTGGCAAACAACTGGTAAACATTCAACAATATCTTCGTTGAAACATCAGTGCACCATGCATTTTAAGTAAGGAAATAGATGGTTCAACATCTATTTGCTCCCAGGCACCTGGGTTGTTCAATCAGTTAAGTGCCGAACTCTTGATTTTAGCTCAAGTCCCGATCTCCCAGTTCCTGGGTTAGAACCCCATATCACGCTCTGGGCTGGCTTCACAAAGCTTGCTTGGGATTCTGTCTCCCTCTCTCTCTGTCCCTCCCTGCTTGCACTTTCTCTCTCTCTCAAAATAAAATGAACAAAAAAGTATTTGCTCCGAGGCACCTGGGTGGCTCAGATGATTACGCACCCAACTGCTCAGGTCATGATCTCACTGTTCATGAGTCTGAGCCCCACATTGGGCTCTGTGCTGACAGCTCAGGGTCTGGGGCCTGCTTCAGATTTTGTCTCTCTCTCTCTCTCTCTCTGCCCCTCCCCTGTTCATGCTGTCACTCTCATTCTCTCTCAAAAATAAACAAACATTTAAAAAAATTTAAAGAAAATCTATTTGCTCCAAATTGAGTGAATATACTATCTAATGGGGAATGTAGGGTTCATTTTGATACTTTTCTTTTTGTTTAGGTCATGAAAAAAGTTGTGAAAACATCTTAATCTTCGTATCTAAACCCCATGACGTCAAGGTTTTCTTGTGTGTGTGTGTGTGTGTGTGTGTGTGTGTGTGTGTGTGTGTGTTTGGGTTTTTTTTTTAATGTTTCGTTTTAGAGGAGAGAGTGAACATGTGAGTGGGGGAGGGACAAAAAGGGAGACAGAGGATCTGAAGCAGGCTCTGTGGGACATGAGGTTCTAACACAAAATCCCTGATCAGACCTGATCTGACGTCAGATGCTTAACAGACTAAGCCACCCAGGCGCCCCTTGTTTTTGCTTTTAGATCAAGGGTTTTTGTCTGGTTGTTGTTGTTGTTGTTGTTCAATGCTATATATACAAAGCCCACTTCAGGGAAAAAAAAATGTGGAAGACTTTGGAATGAGGGAAAATGATTATTTTATGTCCTGTCCAGAACTTTGGAGATATCTCCCTCTTATATTGTTTTTGAGCTATTTTACAACTCTGTAAACTATAGAATACTGATAGGGATGCAAATAATTCTTCTCTGTTGAAATGTAATTTGTGATCCATGGAAACACAACTAATTATCACATTGTAGAATATTTATCAGTATTGCATCTATTAATAAGTTAATTTCATATCCTTAATGTCATGTGTATGTATTTGTGCCTTAAATTCTCCTTTGAGTTAGTTCTAAAATCTTACTGGTTTTCACATTAATTGGTGAGTTAAATAATACCTTTAATGGGTATTCATTTTATATTTGAGTTATAATTTTACCTTTAAAAATATTCTTTAACACCTAAAGCAGTGCATGGAAAATAGTAGATATTTGTCAGTGGATAGCATAATAAATGCATGAATGAGGGAATGAATAAAATATGTTTTCTTAAACAAGTTACCCTTCAGTCCTTACTAGCCTGAATTCCTAGTTATACTTGGCCAGGTGACTCAAAACACTTGCAAAAACTGTAATAACTCTATAATAAATCAACACTTTTGGATAATCAACAACATCTGGATTTGTACTCTTTTAGGGTTAATTTAAGAATATTACTGTGCAGGGACAGGTGGGTGGCTCAGTCAGTTAAGCATCCAACTTCGGCTCAGGTCATGCTCTTGCGATTGATGTATTTGAGCCCTGCACTGGGCTCTGTGCCGACAGCTCAGAGCTTGAAGCCTGCTTTGGATTCTGTGTCTCCCTCGCTCTCTCTCTGTCCCTCTCCCTCTCATGCTCTCTCAGCCTCTCTCGAAAATAAATAAACATTAAAACAACTTAAAAAACAATATTATTGTGCATATTGGATTAACTTTTCAAATGTATACAATATCTTAAATGTATTTGCTTTTTCTCTAATTTTGTAATAATGGGGTAAGAACACTTAACATAAGTTTACAGTACATTATATTTACTACAGGTAAAATGTTGTACAGCAGAGCTCTAGAGCTTATTCCCCTTGTTTATAGAAACTTTATGTCTTTTGATTAGCAATTCCACATTTCCTCCTCCCCCCACCTCAACTATTGACAACCACTACTCCAGTCTTTGAATCTACAAATCTGACTTTTTAGATACCTCAGATAAGTAAAATCATGCAGTATTTGTCTGTCTGTGACTGGCTTACTTCACTTGGCATAATGTCCAAAGATTCACCCTTATTGTTGTTTACTGAAGAATTTCCTTTTTTTAAAAGAGTAATATTTTTTTATTCATTCATCTGTTGATATAGATCCAAGTTGTCTCCACATCTTGGCTATTGTGAATAGTGCTGTAATGAGCATGGGAGTGCAGATATCTTCTCAAGATCCTGATTTCAATTCTGATGACTAAGGATCCAGAAATGGATAGCTAGACCATATTATAGTTGTATTTTTAATTTTTTAAGGAGCCTCCATACTCTTCATAGCAGCTCCAATATTTTGCATTCCTACCAATTATGTGTCAGGGTTCCAATTTCTCCACATCCTCACCAACACATGTCTTTTTCTTTTTTTATATAATATCCATCCTAATATGTGTGAAGGTATATCTCATTGTGGTTTTGACTTAAATTTCCATAACAATTAGGGACATTGAGCATTTTTCAATATACCTGTTGGTCACATATATGCCTACTTTGGAGAAATGTCTATTTATAGCCATTTTTAAAAATCATATTATTGTGGGGTTTTTTAGTGTTGTTTTTTTTCTATTGATTATGTGAGATCCTTATACAGTTTACAGATAAAGCCCTTATCAAATATATGGTTTGCAAACAGTTTCTCTCATTCTATACTGAAAACATTTTGTGGGGGTTGTTCCAAGTTTTAAAATGTATATATGTCTCAAAACACATACAAGCATATATATTTTAAGATTTCTATCCATTTTTGCATCCAAGTATATGCTAATTTTTATTATCCAATTTGCATATTCCATATAAATAATCCAATCTTCTCTGTAAGACTACTGAATATGTATTTCATTTAATTTTATCTTTCCTTGTATTCTCACATATTTTTAACAACTTTTGTGCAGGTGTGCTATAAAACCTAATGAATTCTGAAATTTTTGATAATTGAACTTCTTACGATTCTATCACTAACTCTGTTTTTTAACCTTCCATTTGATCCTCTCTAGCTATTAAAAATTTAGTATAACATTAAAGTATAATGTTCCTGAAAACAACAAAACATGAAAATCAAAGTTAAATCTAGGATATCACATTTTAACATTCAAAATCATTTCAATATTTAGTTTGATTGCTGATTATGTCTTAGGAATTATGTGTACAACTAAATGTAAATGGAACCCTCAAATAAAACAGCAGGAAAAAAATAACACTTGTTGGTGTCATAAGATACATCAAATTCCAAGAATAGGCCTGTCACAGAAGATTTTTAAAAAAAATACAGTTTAGATATTGCTAGGTGACAGGTGGGTTGCAATTATATAAATAAGTCAGGGATAGTCTGTTTTAAGAGTAAGTTCTCAATTATGGGAAGTTTGCTAAAAAAGGGTAAGCAATTATTTCTCAAGGAAGTTATAAAAGAAATTATCATACTGAGTGTTAAGTTCAACTTGGTGACTTCTAAGGGTTTTCTGAATCTAGCATGATACAGACATTATGACCTATTATCTTTGTCTATAATTCACCCAGTTCTCTGGTGATGTGAGCTTTTGGTTTTCTGAACCCTAGTAGGAAACTTTGTGTACCTATGATGAGGGAATTGTCATCTCCTTGTCTAGTGGATGGAAATGACCTCTGAAATTAACAACTTCATTTATTTTGTATTTCCTTTTACATATGCCAATAACAGCCATATCAAATGTATAACGTTGTTAAAAAGGTAAAGAAATTTAAAAATGTGAACATCTTTAGAAACTAAAGCATTTCATAAATATGTAATGTAGCTAGAAGACTACAAACTCTTTATGGGAAGGATCTGCCTTTTTGTAATCTATTCTTAACCCACAAACTACTTATTGTATCCTACCTATTAATGTTTGTTGGTGAGTGAATAACTAAGTCGATGCATGATGCACCAATTTTCTTGCAAAAGCTTTACTTGATCATGAATCTTACCTTGGAAAACTGTATGCATTTGTCAAGGCAAATTCAGTGCTGACTGAAATTTAGCTGTTTATTTATAAGTTAGGCACTAACAAATTATTACAATTTCATTTTAATTGTAGGAACACCTACAAGATTGATGAGTTTAAAAATCAAAGTGATTACACTGGTGCACCTTATTTACCAACCAAAATTCTCTTGGCTATACCTGTCTCTCCAAAATTCAGCCACTTGTTTCAAATGAACCACTGTGGTGACATCCATTTTGTGCAGTTCTGCCACATGAGGATAATGTCCAGAATATCTGGCTCTTCCTCACTTCTTGTCTCAGATGAAGTTCCATGTTACAAGGTACAGAATCAGGCTTTTCAAGTGACTGCAAAATAGGTAAGGGAGTGTAACTGAGCATTCGATGGCATTAAAGGTATCACGGGAAAACTTTGACCAAAGGAGTCAGAATACCTTGTGTGGCTGAGAGAGAAATTTCCTCTCAATTTGCCTTCAGTGGACTATTTAAGGCAAGGTTTTGCTGTGAGGTTTGTCTTGTGATGTCCTAGGGAAGAATGTAATCTTGTTTCTATATTCCTTTTGAGATTTCACTTTCCAGTAAACCACTAATATGTGTGCCTTACATCAAGATCCTTTTCAAGAACCTGAATTAAAAGTTAGTACATAAATTGTCCTAGTAAGCAGACCTCAGTCTGAGATTTAGAATTAAGTTTTCCTCCTTGTCTGCAATCAATAGAGATCATATTGTTGATGAAAAGTCTGGTGGAAGTAACCCCTAGGCTATGTAGTGATATCTAATTACTTAAATTTTTGCCTGAGATAAGTGGAATGCAATGAGGTAAAATTAAAAGGAACACTTTGGGTTAATCATGTAGCTGCAGTACTTGATCAGTGTGGGGACAATGATTATTTTCAGGATTTTATAGTAGGATGGTTTCTTTGGGTGGCACAAAAGGCCCTGGAAAAAGGGGAAATAATATATATAGTGCAGCAACTTGTCATCTTAAAGCACGATCTGAAAGAATGGCTCTATGGTACTTTAAAAGAGATTCACTGCTAAAAATTGGCTCAGAATATAAGAGTGGCAAAACTGCAAAGCAGACTAAAAGTATAATCTTAGCAGATGTCATCCAATAAAGAAATGGCCTTGACAGGAAAAATAGTGAATTACTGGTTGCTGAGATTGAAGAATCTGGGATTGACAATCCTGGGGATGCCATCTTCAAGTATCTCCAATGTCTCCTCAACAGCAGAAATAATCCCTCACACTTGACCAGAAAAAAAAAAAAAAGTCTCCTTTTGCTTATAGATCATACATTAATCTCATCCTTTAGAATGATGTTTGTTCTCCTCAACACTGTGCCACCTCCATGCCTGATCATTTGAGACTGATAACCTGTGGGGTAACAGCTTTGCACCAGTTGCAAAGTTCAAGCCCTACTTTAAAAAGAAATAGCCTATAAACCAAGAACATTTTACCCACTACTATCTATCTACATGAATCAGAAAAAAAATATGATGGTGGATCTTAAAAATAAAAGATTGTGAAAAGGTAGAATATAAAGATAGATATTTGAGATCCATCAACCTAAGAGCATTTCCTTTAATTTAGCAAGGTCAACTGTGGCCAGTTCTAATAAGATAACACCTTGAAATCTAGAATCAATAATGATCCAAAGGAAATTAAGTGCTGATTTCTGAACTTCCTAGCATATTATTGAAGTTTCATGAAAGAGGGAATATTAGAATGTTTCTAATATGCACCTGAGACATGAGAACTGACTTGAGAACCAACCACTCTATTCTGCTCCCCAGGAGGTCCTGAAAATATACTCTACTGAGGCAATAAAGAATGCCCCACTGACAGAGATACTTGTAACTTTGATCAGGTCAGTAGTGGCTATTTTCTTAGGCTGCATCTGTACTGAAGGTTGGAAAGGTTGCCATGGAATTTTGCTTTCTCATATAAAGAGAGATTGTGAGATTTCAGAATATCAGAAACTGGGGGAGTCCAGTACATTTGTAGACCCAAATTATAGTTATTTCTATCATTATCAAATATAAACTTGGGATAGATATACTAAGTACTTGGCAAAATATTTTATGCAAGCCTGTGAATTAGGGATTATGGACATACAGAAGGAAGGTCCAAGTAAAAACTGCTTTATCTGTCTTCCATACTATAAATCAAGATGGGAAATGAGAATAATTGAGAAATACTATTGGTTTTTCATATAAAATCCACAAACCAGTCATTGCCTGGGCCTTGCACAACCAGCTAAATCATGGAGAGTAATGATGGTCTCCCTTAATAAACTAGGTGGTAACTCAAATCATAGCTTCCGTGCCACATGCAGTATTCTGGCAGCTGTGAGAATGTTCTTCACAGACCTCCTATATAGAAAGCTTAAATGAACAAGGGTCCTAACCTATGAACTCTGAAATATATCACTGCATTTTCACTGAGGACAGGCTTCCTACACAGTGCTCTCAGCCACTCATTGAACATGACAGAAATGCTAAGGCAAGCTCATTCCTAAGAGATACAGCATTATTCTGATGGCCAAATTTGACTTGAAGACTCCCAGATGAACTTGCTGCACCTTGCTTTGATTGCAAAGTGGTCTAGGATTCTTCCATGTAATCTTCAGTCTTTATCAAAATCTGTACCAGTTAACATTCTCCAGAGAAACTGAACCAGTAGAAAATATATCTATGTCTCTATATATTTCTGTCTCTCTATCCTTATCACTATCTATAGAGATACCTACAGAAAGCTATAGATATACAGACATATGTATAGGTAGATATATTTATACCTACAGATTTATAAATAGAGATAAGGGCATAGATTAGATATAGATATAGATAGTGGAACTAGATTAGTATTTAATTCATTATCTGGGTACTATAGCCTAATTTGACACATAAAACCAATGATCACAGTCCACCCCTTGTTGACTTGGTACCAATATACAGCTTTTAAACCACACTCAAGGGGTGCCTTGCCGACTCTGTCAGTAGAGCATACAGCTCTTGATCTTGGGGTCATAAGTTCAAGCCCCTCATTGGTCATAGAGATTACTTTAACATCAACAACAACAAAAAAAAAATAACCACTCAATCCCCAAATAAATACATTAAAGCCATACTTCAGCTTAACATGATACAACTCTCCTGTGTACAACCAAAAACACACTAATCCTTTCCTCACAGAAAGATGAAAGTCCTTGGGTGATGTTTTCTCTTCTTGATATCCTGCAATGCCCATATTTCACTGTAAACTTAACTACTATTAATATATCCTATGCTAGATAATAAGGGGATTAGAAAGGGAGTTAAAGACATTTTATTATATATCTGTATTTTATATCTGTGATCCACATTTATAGTCAATGGACTTGAAGTGAAGATTACCTTCAGTAATATAAGTGGCCTCCATTCATTAGTTCAAGGCTTTAATGGAAAAAAAAATGAAGTCTCCAGGAGAAGAAAGACAAGACTATAGTATAGAACACCTGCCTGAGTTTCCAGTCTATAGGCCTGCCCCCCAAATAGATTTCAGACTTGTCAGCCCCTATATATATTTGGTTGTATTTCTTGTGCAAATCCTTACTGATATAATATACACGAATATTCACAGCAAATTACTGAAGGAATATTCACAACAATTACACACTTCATTTCTGCAACTGCTTAGTAACCATAGTCTCATATGTGCATGGGAGTAATCATAACTATCTTCAACTTCCCCTTCCACCCATCTCATCACCCATCTCCCTTTTCTCTCAGCAAGTAATGTCTGGGCCATTAGTGGTCCTACCTGAATTGGGCTGTTGTAGTTCTCCAATAACTTTAACCACAAAGCATGGTAATACTAAGAGACACCCTAAGGGATCTCTGGTATTCCAGAGATACTTTTGTTTATCTCCACTGTGAAGTAGTAGTGTTCCAATTTCCCCTTAGTAATCAGGATCAATCACTCCAGCTAGTACAGCAATTCTCTTTTTTCCTGTCTATTCAGAGGCATAAGGGTCAAAGTGTGTGTGGCCATTTTAACTTCTGGTTTAACTAAATAGTTGGGTATACTGGTGAAAGCATTCTTCATTTCTAACTAAGACCTTGCGGCCAGCAGAGCATAAGGTTATGGAGACAGGAAGCAAACATTTGCTGGTGGGTCACTCGAGGTAATGATAAGTAGTGTCACTCCCATTTTTACTGCTTGATTTTTGAACCCATGAATCTTAGCAATGGGAGAAACAGCACCTTTTATCAAACATTAATTCAGAGCATATCCAGCCTCCTAGTCACTTTGCCCCAGTCTTTCAAGGAATTACCACTTAGCTGGCACTACAACTGAGTCTTTGAAAAGATCATTCCATCATTTTATCAAGTCAGCTGCTTCAGAATGGTGGAAAATATGGTAAGACCAGTAATTCCCTGACGCTGGGTTCATTGCTGTACTTCATTTTCTGTGAATTAAGTTCCTTGATCAAAAAGCAATATTGCGTGGAATATCATGAGACTGAATAAGACAATGTGTATGTCCATGGATAGTGGCTTTGCCAGAAGCACAGCACGCAACTAAAGCAAATCCATATTGAAGTAAGTGTCTATTCTAGTAAGAACTAAACAATGTCATTTCCATGATGGAAATGGTTTAATGTAATCAATCTTCCATCAGAATTGTTGTGGATGATCACCTCAGTGAGTGGTGCCATATAGAGAACTCAGTATTGATCTCTGCTGTTGGCAGACTGGATATTCAGAAGTATCTGTAACTAGGTCAGCCTTAGTGAGTGTAAGTCCATGTTGCTGAGCCCATTCATAATTTACACCCCTGCCACCATGGTCAGTGTTTTGATAAACTCATAGGATAGTGACTGGAGTGGCTAGGAAAAGAAGGTAACTGAATGTGTTATTCTATTCACTTGATTAGTATCTTCTTTTGCTGAGGTCACCCTTTGGTGAACATCCACAGGGGACACAAATATCGTCACTTTTTTTTTTTTTTTTTGCCTATTCAGAAAGGTCTATTCACATACCTCTTCTTCAAATTTCTATATCACCAATTTTCCAATCATGGTGACTTTCCAACTCCCTGACCATCCATCCAAACCTTGAAGGATCCACTTACACCATGATCTGACAGCATTCCCAGCCTTTCTACCTCTCCTCCATTTATTCCTATAGGAATTTCTCTAGTAAAATATTTGCATGTTTCATCCTATCTTCTTGTTTGCTTCTGAAATAACTCAGACTCACAAAGGTATCTTTACTGGAAGAGAGAAACATAGATTCTGGTGTTTGATATGAAACAACCAAGTAGTGAATCTTTTCTTCTCCATATTTACAAGCTGGGAGAACCAAAAACAGTTAATCTTTTCATGACATGGACATGTATAGTTACAGCCTTTCATCAGAGATGTCAACTATCCTGCTTTAGCTCAGTAAGTAGTCTGCAGAAATCTTGATTATTTTGATGTTCCCTAAAACAGCACTCTGGTCCATATATAGATTATATTCCCTAAACTAGACTGCTGATAAAGAAATGGCAAATGTTATAAATGTTCTAATAAATACATGCATGACAGAGAGTAGGGAAAAAAGTATAAAGAATCACAGGCCAATTATTAGTGATATTTTTGAAAGTCCATTGGGCTGAGGCATCCTGGAATATCTCTTCTCCAGTAAAAGATGCCATTATTCCCCTCATCTCTCACCACAGTTAATAATGCATAGCATTTGATGGGTCTCTGGATTTATAGGTAGCAAAGATTTTAAAACACTGATTCAGCCTATTTTTCAGTTGACTTAAGAGGCTGCTTATTTTGGGACTGAATAAAATCCCAATGAAGACACGACACTGCGTAAAATCCAGGGGGGTATTCAAGTTTTTCTGACACTCAAGCCAGAGAATTTATCATATCCTAGGAAGCTACAGGAATCTGTTGAAATTGGAGCATGGGGAGTATTTGGTAAACCCAAATAGATATGTTTCTAAGTTTCTGCAGAAAGGTCATGCCATTTTCTGTCTCTCAACCTTTAAAAAAGTTCCAGGTCTGCTACTAGACTATATTTAAAACTAACCACCAGGCCATGGGATTGAGTGATTTTTAATAAGGTAAGTGTCTTCAGGTATATAACTTCCTAAGGTTAGGCAGTCTCAAAAGCAACCTATTCGAGAATAGCACTAGTATATTCTGGTCAGACTCATGGAGGTCTAGAAGGCATTATAATTACAGAACTTCTATATCACATCTCCTTTGCTTCACTGAAGCTCTTCCTTAACTCAGACTATATCCACAATCAGATTTTCCACATGATATATTTATTTTAAGGAAAATACTTAAGTCTGACTCACATATGGGTTGGCTTATAATAGCACTATCCAGGAATGGACTTTGTTGCACATAGGATAACCCCACAGGATAAAGGTGAACAGAAATCTTCTCAATGGACAGAATCTTGAGCATTATGAACTCCCAAGAGAATAGATGACACACCTTTTAGACGTTATCCAGCTTCTCTTGAAATCACCCCAGTGTTAGCACAAGAAGGTCATAAATTTTATGGTTGCAGAAATGGAGGCAATGCATGGGCCTAACAATATAGACTCCTTCTTAACAGGACTGATATAGTTAATTCCACTGTTCTGTGCCTAATCATCATATTCTGAGTCCTGATATCACCAGTTCCTCAGAAAGACCAGTCAGATACCTATGACAATCTAAATACATTGGGTCTACCTTAGATGAAAGTCATTAATCCATACCAAAATTGATAAATAGTCAGAATATGAGTTTGATTTTCTGTGCATAGTATCTTCACCAGCAGCTATAATTGAGGTTTCCTACAGTGCCTTACTTATATCATCATAATACATGGAACATTGTCTTAGACTAACAGACTCATTTTTATGGCAAAAGAGTGAGTGCAATGTGTTTATTGACCATGGGACTTACTGGTTGTACTATATGCAATAACCTTGACTCTGGCTAAGACAACTGTTATAGACCATTGGATATATATGCAGCAGAGTTGAAGTACATATGTTGAAATAATGACCAACATATGAGACTGGAACACATGTGTCCAGGAAATAAAGATGAAAGTAGATATATCACACCACATGATCCACTTATGGAATTCTGTCCTTACAACCTTGGGCTCTGTTTCTGTTTCATAAAGACAACATACTTTCAGGGGTACACAAAAAAACCTCTCATAAAATTGACGCTATAACTACAACCTGACCACTTTGACCTCTCCATGACACTGAATCAACAAAATGTGCTTACTGTATAGGCAGGGGTAGGATGTTTGATACTATCCAAATAATTGGGAAGATTTACATCCAGGATGTGGAAGATTCACTCAGCATCATTTCTTCCACGCCTTCTGAAAAGCCTATAGGGATTAGATTTTTGGATTATACACCCACTCCAGAGTTTTCTTATGAGCCTGAAATACATTTTCTCTAAAAAGGAGCAGCCAGCTTGGTAACATATCTTCTCATGTTTGCTTCTTACCTTTACCTGTCTCATTTATCTGGGTTTTATTGTTGTTGTTATTTATTTATTTATTTATTATTTTAGAGAGAGCACATGAGTAGGAGAGAGGGGGAGAGAGAGAGAGAGAGAGAGAGAGAGAGAGAGAGAGAGAGAGAAAAGAAGAAGAAGAAGAAGAAGAAGAAGAAGAAGAAGAAGAAGAAGAAGAAGAAGGAGGAGGAGGAGGAGGAGGAGGAGGAGGAATGAATCTCAAGCAGGCTCCACACTCAGCATGGAGCCCAATTTGAGGCTTAATCCCACAACCTTGGGATTACGACCTGAGCTGAAATCAAGAGTCTGACACTCAACCAACTGAGCCACCCAGTTGCCCCACTGATGCTTCTGTTTTTACAAAGGAGGTAAAATAAATATAGCCATGTTATCAGCCATTGTCTTGCCACTTGCTAGTTAATATTTTAAAATGAGAAGATGCCGCAAATCATTTGGTTTGGTGGGCCAAGTGATGCAATCTTGAGAGAGGAATTTGATGCCTTTCAAATTTTAAATTCACATAACATTTGATCCAGCTCCAAAGCAGAGGTGAGCAAACTATGGCTGTGGGCCAAATCCAACCCACCAGTTATTTTTGTAAGTGTTTCAGGACACAAGCATGCTCATGAGTTTACTTGTGTTCTATGGCTATTTCTGAGCTGCAACAAAAGAGTTGAATAGTTGTGACAGAAACCACAGGAGCTTAAAATATTTACCATCTAAACTTAACAGAAAGCAGTCCCTCGGTTTAAATACTAAGTAAAAGTGGATTATTTTTAAAGAAGCACATAAAAACAAAAATTTTGTATCACTCCAAGAATTGAATTAGATTCATGTTCTTTCTTTTCCATGCCTCTTTTTTTTCTGGTAATAAAATATATCTATCGTCTTGACAGAATATTAGTTAACCTCAGCTACATTACTTAACTGCTTTATGTCTCTGTGTCTTCATATATGAAAAGGAAAGCCTGCAAACTATGCATTTCCACTGAATTAAATATCATGCATATAGAGGGCTTAAACAAGGCCACACAATTTAAGGCCATTTGTCTACATCTTTTTTGGTACCTTGTGCTTGCACATTATAGGGACTTAAAAAATATGTCTGCCTCATATTTTTCTCTTCAAATATTCTAATAAATATGTTTTCCTAGAGAAATAAACGAATTACATTTCCTCCAATTTCCAAAATGCTAGTTAAGATATTCAGTCTCTCCTTATCAGGAATAGCAATGAATGACAAAATTTGTATTTTTTGGATTCCCTCTGCAATAGAAATATATACGAACAATCTGTGTTTCTTATTACACAATGTAAAGTGTAGATAATGTTACTCTGATTTTATTATTCAGTACTTTTAAAAATTCTTAGGCCCATGATACTTTATTGGTCCTTGTTCAGGAAATAGGCAAGCAATCCAAGAGAGCCCAGGATAAGGAATCTGACAGAAATCAAAGTTCTCCAGACAAGGGAGAATGAGCAGGAGTTTATCTACTGCAGGAAGTGGCCTCAAGAGATATGTGACAGTGACTATGTCACCACTATTGCATTTGTCCCACTTAATATCGTGAGTTATACAGAGAGTGTTTCATAAATATTTTTCAGTAACAATGAGTGAAAAACAAAGGACAGTGTTGAGTTTAGCATTCAGGCTTCCGTGATTAACCAGAACACTATGCAAGAAGAAAGATAAAATGCAGCATCTAGGAGTTCACGGTGATCTGACAGAACCAAAACGGTATAGCTAACTGAAGGCCTGAATCTCAAAATTCAGATTACATTGCAGGAAAGATTCAAGTTCTAATATGCAGATAGGAGCATTATATCACAGTATCAAATGGAAAGGAAAATCAACATAAATACTAAAAATTAGCATAAACACTAAAGCCAGGACAGGATCTATTTACATGCTGCTCCCTGTTGGCAAATAAGGTTAGTATGCATTTGTGGGCCAGGTGCCAGAGTCAGGGGCAGGAATCAACAGGTGCTTCCAGCTGCTGATTAAAATACAAGAAGAGAGCTCAAATAGATTAGAGCTATCTAATTAAGAGCCACTCTCAGAACCAAATGGTATATTAATCTTTTGATTCATCAATAAGACTTAGAACATCTTGATTTTTTATACCTTTAATTAACCTAATTAATAAGATCTGCTCTGGTGATGTGATTTCTCAGAACCTAGAATGGAATTTGTTAATTTTGTGTAAGTTCTTGTGTGATGTATTAAATGATTTAATACATGTAAAATGGCTAGAACTCTACTAGGCGCTTATTAAGCACTCTCTATATAAATTGTTATTATTTTATTTCTATTACTATTTTATGCAAAACACTAGAAATGGAAGTTTTATAAGCCTTTTAAAAAGTTTGTGGATTTTTAAAATTTTGCGGAAAAAATAAAAACCAATTTAAGTGACTCATCTACCTACTAAGTTACATAAAATGAAGTGCTTAAGAAGAAATGAACAAATTCAGAAAATAATTGAAAATAAAAATCCTGAGATTATAGTCAGTATGAAAACTCAAGACATGAGTCCATATTTATTATGGTGTGTATTTTAAGGCCTTCATATTCCTGTTAAATCAAAATGATCTAATGGCATAATATTTTTCTTTGATCCTAAATTATTTGATACCCCTATTATGGTACATGTTGTTAGAGTACTTGCTTTGTTCTGCCATGGTCTGGTGAATTAATTATATCTAATTCTTCTTGTTCTGATTTAGCCTTTCTTCAAGATTAGATCAAAACATGAAGCATTACAGCTACAGTCCCTGATGCATTAGTTCAAGAAACGATGTAATATCCCATTTGTCATTTGTTTTATCAAGGTATGTATCAAAAGCACTTGGCAGTATATGTGGAAAAGTGATAATTCTAGCAAAGCTGCCCAGATTTATTTCACAATGGGACAATCAGGATCATTTCCTCAATTCCGCTGCCTTACCGTACAGGTCTAACAAACAGGAAAGATTAGGAATGATTCTAACACATCCTCTTTCCATAGTCCCTAGATGGATATGTACTAAAAAGCTTTAAAATAAACATTAACAACAGGAAAAGTGTATGAAAAGTTTGTTTTTAGATAAGCTAAAGGACATATTCTCTGCTTCTATTTCCTACAGTTTCCATATAACTTCCTTTTTGGTAGAATTCATGTCTGGATTTTTTAAAAAATATATCAAAATTTATTAATTGATTTACTCCCTTAATATTTATAGGTGCCAATTTTATGTTTTGTTTATACTGAAAACAAAACAGGAGAAATGGCATAAATTTTAATTAAAAATATATACTTAATATTATTAGCTACTTTAAAAAATGGCAGAGCTCTATTTGTGGGTAATTAATTGCCAGTACTAAACAGAAAATAAGTGTTTGTGATAATAAGGAATTATTTATTTAAAAAATGAAATTTGAGAGTTCCAATTAACAGTTTAGCTTTCCCATGCTATCTGCCTCTAATCAGAGCAAACCTCAAGGCTTCCCCCCACCCCTCACTCTAGAAAGCTTCCCCACTCTTCTGCCTTCCTTTGAGTCTCTGGCAAACACAAGTCATGGTTCCTGACTCCCTTGGTATAACATGTTCTGAATAAATAATTTTTGCTTGTTCTTTGAACGGGGTAGGCTGAATTATGACCCCCTAAATTCATGTTAAAGTCCTATTCCCTTAGTATATAAGAATGTTACTACATTTGGAGACAGAACCTTTAAAAAGGTCATTAATATTGAATGAGGCCATTAAAGTGGCTCCTAATCCAATATAACTTGTATTCTTACAAGAGGAGATTAGGTTATAGACACAAACAAAGGAAAGACCATGAGAAGACAAAGAGCAAAGGCGGCCATCTACAAGCCAAGGATAGAGGCCCTCAAAAAAACCCAACCCTGTCAAAGCCTTGATCTTGGTTGGATCTTCTAGTCTCTGGAATTATGAGAAAATAAATTTTTGTTGTTTAAGCCATCCAGTCTGTGGTACTTTGTTACACTGATTAGAACCTAGGTAATTCTAAATTGAATTCAACAAACTTCATACAGTAATTGACCAAACACTTACCACCTGGAACAGAGTAACAGAAATCCAAATATGTAACCCAGGAAATTCCAGCTTAGACACGAGCTCCAAAACAAGGCCTCTCTTGATTATTCAGGCAAAGTACTTACTCTGGCAGTAGTTATTAATAACACCTACCACCTCTTCCCTAGATCAAATACAGATCAGTCTCACACTTACTGGCATGAGTGGTGATGAATAGTAACATCAGTCTAGGTTTCTTGTTGGCTGGTTTTAGTGACATCTGTGTCATTGCTAACACATTATATTGTACTTAAATCAATGATCAGGCAAGGTAGACCAAACTGAACATCACCTTAAGTAAAAAGCTATTTGGTTTTATAAGCGTGGTCCTCATGGCCCATGGAATTAGTTCTCTGGGCCTGGGTTGGGCAATTGGGGTTCCTGTTTCCAAAGCACATAACAAGGATTATGAAGTATTTGTTTTTGTCATAGTGATCATGATGCTGTTCTGCTGTGTTCTATCCATTAAGTATTAAGAGACTTAAGTAATTAGGAAGAGTTGTTCTTTAATCAAATAATCACCATGATGATACAAAAGCAAAAAAGGTAAAGAAAATCTTGGAATATCCTTTCTTTGAAGATACCTTAACAATCCCTAAATGGCAAAGATCTAGATCCTTAGCTTTCTTTTAATTGGTCAACCTCTCACAAGTGAATGACCAAAAGAGGTGAATATAAAAACAGACAATGGGTAGATCAAGTATAAAAATATAACCCACTAGTCCAGGAAGTCAAACAACCCCTATTGCAATCAGCCAAAAGATGGCCAAGATTTTATTAATAACTGATAGTTTCCCTAATTTTTGCCCCCACTTCCAATTTAGCTCCAAATAGAGAAGCCAAATATGCACCCATTACCAATTACACAAGATGCTCTACTTCTACCTACCCTACTTAAAGCTTCCCTATGCCAACAGCCTCCAACCTGAAACCTTCCTTTTTTCCACTACAAAGCTTCCCCACTCTGCCTTCTTTAAGTCTCGGCCAAAAGCAAATGATGATTCTTGACTCCCTTGCTATAACAAACTCTGAATAGCTTTTTGGTGGTCTTAATTTCAACAGTTCTCATTTTGGTGGTCTTAATTTCAACAGTTATACCTGATTTAGCTGCTACTAGGTAATATGATATTTGTTTCTACCTTTCAAATTTCTTTTCAAATGGTTCTCATTGATAAAATAAAAAATAATGATATGAGAAATCAGAAATGTAGTTATTATATCAGTGAGAATTCTCCAGAGAAATAAAACATGTATGTGTGTATGTGTGTGTATATATATGTATATAAATATATGTGTATGTATATATAATCCTAAATAAATTCATGATTTATTAAAATGAATTGGTTCATGTAATTATAGAGGCTGAAAAGTCCTAGGATGTGCAGGGTGAATCAAGTTGACAAGCTGGACACCCAGTTCTAATTCTAGTCCAAGTCCTCAGGTCTTAGAGCCAACAGAGCTGATGGTATAGTTCTACTTTAAAGGCCAGCACGTTTAAGACTTGGGAAACACATGTTTCACTTTGAGTCCAAAGGCAAGAAAAAAGGCCAGTGTACCTGCTGGAAGGCTGTAAGACAAGAGGAATTCTCCCTTACTTAGGATAGAGTCTGTTTGTTTTGTTTTGTTTTTCTATTTGGTCCTTTAATATGGTCCACCCATATTAGGAAGGACTAGCAGTTTTAGTCATCTTATACTCTTAAATGTTAACCTCTAAATAAATAAATAAATAAATAAATAAATAAATAAATAAATGTTAATCTCACCAAAAACACCCTCACGTAGATACCCAGAATAATGTTAAACCAAATATCTGGGCACCTCGTTGTCCAGTCAAGTTGACACATACAATTAACCATCAAAGTGGTGTACAGGTTTCTATCCCCTGCTATATGAGGAAGAATGGAAACCATTCTGAGTATCATTAGACAATATGCAGCACAAAGTAGCATTGTCTAAGATAAGGTAAAAGACAAAACTGGCAGGAACTGAAATGTGGTGACATGATGATGAATTCAATTTGAGACACATTAAGTTTGAGATATAGTCATATATTCAAATGAACATGGGGAAGAAGCAGTTCACAGGCTAATTGTGAATCAAAGAAGAGATAATGGTACTAAAGATAAAAATTTGAGAGTTACAGGATTATAGATAACAAGTAAAGCATGGAGATAGGGGAAATTTCTTGTTAAGCACTAAAGTTAAGGAAAACAACACATAGGACTAAGTTCTGGGAAATTCTAATGCTTAGAGGGCAGATAGGTAGATGATATGGAAAAAAAAAAAAAAGTGAGAAGGAACAGCAGAGATTTCTCTCCGTGAGGAAAGTGAGAGTAAAGTACTATGGAAGAGATATGAAGGAAATATTTACCAAACCTGGATGGTCATCTGTATCAAACAGAACTGGAGGACTAATTAGTTGATGAATGAGTATAATCGACTATGCTTTGCAATGTGGTGGTCATCACTGGCTTTATCAAAAGCAGTTTCTCTGAGTGCTTCAAGTGAATGCTGACTTGATGTAATTTAAAATGCCTGCAAACTTATAGTTTTCTTCCTATGGTGGACTAGATATTTGGATAATGTCTAAGAATGTTAGAAAATATATGATAATATTTTAAATGATTCAATGAAATGGTGTATAACAAGAAAGTCATAGAGACCAGAAATCAAATAAGAATCTGTAAAACCTTAACAGAAAGAAGTATAAACCTTTACAAAAGATACAACATAGACAGAACTCCTTAGGGAAATTTAACATGCTTGGGAGGCAGAAAGACTCAAAACTGTCAGATTGTTACATGTCCCTAAATTAATCTATAAATTTCAATCCAGTGCATTCAAAATAAAAAAACAACTATTTTTTATGGTACCTGACAATCTTATTCTTAGATTCATGTGGCAAAGCAAATGAATAAGAATTGCTAAAGAATTTTTAAAACTAGACAGATGAGTATGGATGTACATTATAACATATCAAAACACATCCTATATAAAATATCATTCAAATAAATAGATATGTGTGTTAGATGGACCTACACCTGCAACACCCCAAATATTTCTATGTATATATATGTGTGTGTATACATACATATATACACACACATATATCTACCTATACACATACATATACATTATACACATATAAATGAATAAAAAATGCAAAGAAAAACCTGGGAGGATAAACAGCAAACTGTTAATAGTGGTCCCTCTCAGAACTTAGTGGGTTAAGGGTGGTATAGAAAAGAACTCATGTTATCCATAATACCTTGTAACATAAATGTATTCACTATTAGTTGGGAAACTGTAAGTTCATTAAAACAAACAAACAAACAAACATCGGAATCGAAGAAGCAGACATTATAAGCTATCAAATATGTTAAGATGATTGTTCCTGAAAGAAAGAAAAAAATATGTCTGCGTAAGTGGAAAGATTTGCAGATATGCAAAATACTGGGACATGCTTAAATATTGATGTGGATGAGTCATTGGAGAGGGAGAGCTGAAGAAACAGAAGATGAATAATGGATCCAGGAAATGTGAAGAGAGATTGGACTTTGCTGGGAGCAGGAACCCTGTAGAAAGTGCTGATGCTGATAGATTTCAAATTTGTACTGACAGGAAATGATTAACAGAGCAGGGCTTTTGGGTCAGACTGCCTGAGTCTGAATTTCTTCCTTTGCCTCTTACTAGCTGTGTGACCCTGGGAAAGTTACTTACACCTCTCTGTGTGTCAATTTCCTCATTTGTTAAGTAGCAATAAAAATAGAATCTAATTTAGAGGGTTGTTAAGAAGACTAATGAAATGTACTTCGAACAGTTCCCCTAACACAATAAGTGTTTAATATGGCTTAGAAATTATTACAATGCTTATTTCTCCCTAAGAAATATGTGATATGGTTATCAGATGATTGAAAAAGTAAATATTTTAGGAGAATTAAAAAAGCAAGAAAATTGGTTGAAGAATAAAAAAGGATAAGAACAATAGAGAAAATAATTTTGGACAATTCCAAGAGTATTAAAAGCTGGCAATTTTGAATCTCTAGTAAACTGTTTACATATCATATCTTTATACCTATGCATATGAAAATATGATTAATAAACATCTAATGCACACTTACATTTAACATTCCCTTTGTTCCAGGCACTGCTGTTAAGTGTTTTACCAGTATTACCTCATTAATTCTCAAAACAAATTGCTATATAAAAAGCAAGTAAGCCCAGCTTTACCTCTCTACCCAATATGATGACATTTGTAGTAATCCCCTAAAACTATGTTCTTAAGCAATGGACTCATCATCATCCATTCCAACATTAAATATAGCTGTGGTTTATTCATGACACACCCATCGTGGCAATCCTTTCAAAGTTTAAAGACTTTATATTACTTTTTTGTTGTTCCAAACCCTTATATGACCTCTTCTAGTGTTCAAAAATCTCATACTTTAATAAAGCTTACAAGGCCCTACATGACCTAGCATCCTGATAGGTCTGTGACCTCATATCCCCTCTCACTGCACTCCAGACACACAAGAATCTTGCCCCACCATGAATATTGCAAGGATATGTTCTCACTTCAGGGATAGAAAATAGCTTCTTTTATAATTCTAGCAAAATGTATAATGCAGTTTAAAGGATAAGTGAACTAAATGGAAATTAATTAAAAGAAATGGGGAACTTGTAAAATAATGGTATCTTTAAGTTAAATTTCTCCATTGTATTTAAGTGTATTCTATTGTACTGCAAACTATATACTCTGCAGATTAGAGAGTGTTTAAATTGAAACTGTTACTTCTGCTTTCCTACTCTTGCTGAACTGTAAAAAAATGGTGGTAGGTGCATCACTGAGGTTCAAAAGTTTCCAAAATTATTTGACCTTGGAATACAGTTCATGGTGATAATGTTCTTCAGAAAACATCCTGGGAAATTCTGTAAGAGAAGTAGTACTTCTCCCACTCTGTTCCTTACTCTGCTTTATTTTTTTTAAGTTTATTTATTTATTTTTGAGAGAGCAAGCAGCGGAGGGGCAGAGAGAGAGGGAGAATCCTAAGCAGACTCCATACTATACCGTGGGGCTCGAACGACATGAGATCATGACCTGAGCCAAAATCAAGAGTGGGACTCCTAACTGACTGAGCCACCCAGATGCCCCTAAATGTATTGCTTTAGAACTATGGCCCTATAGAAAATAAGAACATAGTCCCATTATTCTGTAAAATTTCCTAAACCTAAAAAGCTATAGAAGACTGGTTAATCTGATAACAGTTTCTGAAAAACCCCAAGCAAAAATGTAGTGATTTAGGATTAGGACTGCTACCAGCATGAGAGAAACTGACCAATCAATGACATTTAGTTGGATAATCATTTGAAAGTTTTAATCTACTCAGACTAGATGGCTGCTACAGAAAAAACAAAAACAAAAACAAAAACAAAAAAACCTGGCACACTAAAAGTTTAAGTGTCAAACAATACTTATTAAAGGATGAATCATTTAGGTACTATACTAATCAAATCCTAATAGGTCAGTACCAACGCCCATAAAACAACAAAGAACATTCTGGCATTAAATCAAACTATGCTATAAAATCTTGGTTTAATCTTTATTAATATGAGTTTTCATGAAATGATGTACTACAATCTAGGTCAGGGAAGATGAAAACAAGTTTTGATTGTCTGTTCATGGTCATTTATCCATCCTTGACATAGAAAGAATCAGAGATAGAGACACCTAGAGTTGGAAGATGCATTATCACTCACATAGTCCAAACATCTCATGTTAGGGATGAGGAAACCGAGGCTTGGAGAACTGAAGTGCATGGCCAAACATAAGGTTTCAATTTCTTGTGCTCCATTCAGGAAAAACACCATGTGCCTCAAGCCTTTGCCAAATCTTTCTCTCAACTGTCTCTCTCTCTCTCTCTCTCAAAGTTAGAGGCTTCCTTTTTTTTAATGTTTATTTACTTTTGAGAGAGAGAGCATGAGCAGGGGAGGGGCAGAGAGAGAGAGTGGGGGACAGAGGTACAAAGTGGACTCTGTGCTGACAGAAGTCAGATGCCGAAGTCGTCAAGCAGAAGTTGGATGCTCATCCAACTAAGCCATCCAGGCATCCTACTCTAAACTGTCTCCCTAAATTGTGTGTTTTTAATCTATATATTTTGTCCAGACACACAAAAACAAATACACTTCCCATTTTAGAGTAATACCTTTCAAAATCAAACTGAGAACCCATATGAAAACATAGTTAAACACTACACAAATGTAGGGTATTTACATTTTAAGAATTTTGATAGAAATGGCAATTTTGTGTGCTGGAATCCTGGTCAGCCAATTGCTAACTGTGTGTCCTTGACCAGGTTTTTTGACCACTCTAAACTGATTATTCATCAGTATAATAATAACATATCTTATCCCTAGTGTTTTTTGCAAAAGGACTAAATATGATGATGCATGTAAAACGACTTTGAAAAATATAATATGCGACACAACTATAATGAACTGAATTATGGAGAATGATGATTGAAATATAACAAAATAGTAACACATGAAATAGTTTATTATCAATCATATTTGCAAATCAGTATATTATAAAAAATATTTCAAATTACTATGTTGAGTCATATAGGCAGGTATACATCATTACAATGGTACTTATATGTTCCAAATATATGTTATCACACGTAAGGGTCTCTAGTTATTAAGAATAACAAAACACTAATGTTTGAAAATATAATCATTGTCTGATGATGCTTCACTGTCAACAAAAAATACAGCAATTTTCTGTACAAAATAAAGATGAAAACTATGTTTTTTTAATTTTTTTGGTAACGTTTATTCATTTTAGAGACAAAGAGAGACAGAGCATGAATGGGGGAAGGTCAGAGAGAGAGGGAGACACAGAATCTGAAACAGGCTCCAGGCTCTGAGCTGTCAGCCCAGAGCCTGACGCGGGGCTTGAACTCACGGACCACGAGATCATGACCTGAGCCGAAGTCAGTCGCCCAACCGACTAAGCCACCCAGGCATCCCGAAAACTATGTTTTTTGAGATAAAATTGACTTGAGTTAAAATTTAATTCTTGTAAGTATTAGCAACATTCATGAACTATCTATTGATTCAATTCTCCTTGATGTGTAGTTCTTCAAACATTGTCTGTCACACATTCAATCCAACCAGATGTGTAAGCTCAAATGCACGAAAATCAAAGGGAGAACCCTTATAGAAGCCTTGCTGCCACTATAGAATGTAGCCATCTGTGAAGCATCATTTTAACATTATTGCTTCAGTTGGTATTTATCTTTGCATGCAAAAGGAAGTTCAGATTGATAGGTTTCCTGTGTCTTTGCACATACTAAACATTTGCATTTGTAGTGAAGGGGAGTCCTTTTGGTTTTATACAGTTTTATTCAGGAGGGCCTGGGTGGTTCAGTCAGTTAAGAGTCTGATTCTTGGTTTCAGCTCAGGTCATGATCTCACGGTTCGTGAGTTCAGGCCCCGTACTGGGCTCCGTGCTGACAGCACAGAGCCTTCCTGGGATTCTCTCTCTCTCCCTCTCTCTCTCTGCTGTTCCTCTGCTCTCCCTGTCTCTCAAAATAAATAAACTTAAAAAAAAATTTAAAAGAAGTTTTATTCACACCTTAGACCCAGAAGGGACAAGGGAACGTACTGGATTTAGAATGAAAAGTTTTCTTGCCCCAACTCATTGTTTTCTCCATTGTTCAAATAATCATACCAAGTTGACTGTGTTTTAAAGTAATAGAATGAACTCTCAGCTGCCCCAATGTCTGGTTCCAGTGGTGCAAATTCTCTGTGGGTGATAAGGAGAATGAGCTAAGGGGAGGAAGGGGAGGTTTCAAACTACAGAGCTGATGTTTTAATTATCTCCTTAAACTATGCTATATTTAAAAATCAAAGTCAACTAAAACACGTCAAATATTCAAGCCAATTTGTGCTTCTAGAATTGAGACTAATAAAGTCCACTGACCTAAATATTAGAAGAAAATTAATTTTTAAACTAGTGCCAAATATAGGTAAAATTCTTCTAAGCATGCATGTTATCTTTAGTGAGACAAAATAAATAAGCACATATTTTATATAGCAAACAGCAATATTCTTTTAAAAATGAACAAAATAATTTAAAATGCCTAGTACTATAAAATTGACATGTTTCATTAGTAATATTTTTAGTTAGTATATTTATTCTTTCATTTTAGTAAATATAATTACTTACACAGCTTGCATGAATTTATTCACAGCCTCAATCTCCCTGTCACTTTTCCCCCCTTGCAGCTTCATATTTCTTTCCTGAAAATTTACAGGAATGTATCCTTTAAAGTTCAGTGATACTACTTGATCACACACACACTGAATGGTACAAAATTATGTCTCACTCATTTAATATATATATGCATGTGTATGTGTGTGTGTGTGTGTGTGTGTGTGTGTGTGTTGTCAGAAATTCTAAATTAATTTAAAATTTCCACTAACAGGTATGTAACTTGCTAGACAGGTTAGACCCTTTTTTTGAATAAACAAGTTGATTCTCAAAGATTATTGAGCACTTAATGACAGTTGTTGGTGAATAAGTATTAGGACATGATACAATTTGTATTCTGCAGATCATCAACTGAATTTTGGGGTGAGATAATTGATTCTGAATCTTTTGCATTTTAAAATCACAACTAAATTATGTCTTGTTTTGTTATATTCAATACTATATTTTATGCATCTTTAACTTAATTGCACATTTAATTTGAAGTTTAAATACTGACTTTCTTATGAAAAAACCTTGTCAGTATTTCCAAGATTTAATTACCAGATGCATACATAACATTTAAAAATTTCCCCAAGAGTTGATCTAAGCTGTCTTACAAATGATCCTGGCCTTGCCCACAAGGACAGTAGCACATTTATCAGACACTATAGTCAGAGTTTGGTTACGGCCCAACAATACTGCTTCAACGACACACATAAATTGTCTTCTTTCTCAAAAAGAAGGTGTATCCCCTAAAGATCCTTTTGAAGAATACTTACAGAACATTCCAAAAAACCTCACAAGATTTCATATAGGCCAAGTGCCCACAAGTGGAGAATGGAATACAATCTCCCTGGAATCTAGAAATATAGGAGCTTGATTTTCTATTAAGCTAGAAGGCCGGTAGACCATAAAGCTGAAGAGACCAACATAGCTGGAAAGCTTGAACACGGTTAATACAATCAAATTAACAATACTTCCAACTGATATGAATTTCCTTGATATAAATACATTTATGTGCTAGAAACTGTATCACATACTTTACATGTATTTATCTTTATTCTAAATATAGACAGATTCAACTATCTTTAGCTGTTTTGGTTAAGTAGTTCATGAATTCTAAAATCGCTTCCAAGTATCTGATTACATCCAGATACTTCTTTATTCCCAATTGCTTTTAAATGAATTACAACAATGGTATCATAAAACCAACTACATGTAGAAAAGACATCTGTCTGCCAATAATAACTACCATTTGACTCAGACTTAATAGATTATAAATTATTTTAAAATATATCATTGCATTTGTACTTGAGTAAAGTTCTCACAATTGTTGGACTCTATCTAATTTTAGTTTATTTTTTTTTAATGTTTAGTTTTGAGAGAGAGAGAGAAAGAGCTAGAGCATGAGTGGGGAAGGGGTGGAGAGAGAGGGAGACACAGAATCAGAAGAAGGCTCCAGGCTCTGAGCTGTCAGCACAGAGACTGATGTGGGGCTGGAACTCACGAAACACGAGATCGTGACCTGAGCTGAAGTCAGATGCTTAACCGTCTGAGCCACCCAGGTGCCCCATGACTCTAATTTTAAAATACTTACTATTATTTTCCAAATAGTAATTCATACTAGGAATTCTCACAAACTGTAGTTAGGGGTAGCAAAAGAATGTGTGTGTGTTTGTGTGTGCATTTTTGTGTAATGATGTTTTGAAACACTGAGGATATCTTTCAACACTGATCACATGTGTGTTATATGAAAAAATGAAGAATAATTGGTTTTGACAATACCTCTGGTGATATTCTATAGTCTATTTTTCATTATCTTTTAAGAAGACTGCAAGCCAATTAACTAAGTTTTAAATTACCTTAGGGAAGGTAGAAAATTTTATACAGTTGTATCCCCAACTCAATTGCAGTGACCTAAATACTGTTACTTGATAAACTCTCATATTGACAACATTAAAAATGATGGTGGTAAATGAATATGAGTAAGACTACCAGTGGCATTCATTTTTGTAAAGGGATACATATTTTAGCACTCAAATATATTTGTACACAAGAGATTGATCTCTTCTGGGGTTATTTTGGAAATATGAACACAAGCACAGAAATGCACACTGACCTCTCCCTTGTCTGAATTAACTACACTGATTACACATAAAGTTAGATTGGGCAGTCATTTATATAATTAGAACCTGATCACAGTTCACCAATATCTTATGTTGTTTTGCATTGACATTTTCCTATTTAGTTATGCTTTGCACCTTAGTGTAGTTGGTTAGATATAAATTATACACATCTGTTGTGTTTCATATGTGTGTATGCATGTGTGTATGTGTATGGGCAATTATACTATCTTTCTAATAACAGGTCTTTTTTGCCTCAGTGGGAACTGACAAAATATTTGTTTCTAGCAAAGGGAATCCTCCATCCAGATCTGTTAAAGATGTTGTTTTCTTTTAATCAATTTATTCTGTTATTCATTAGTCTCCCTTTCATGCAAGAGCATAGTCAGCACTGACCCTACTGGAATCTGCTTAAAGTTCAGATTTATGTAAAGAGTCATAATTCTATATACTTCTTTCTCTTGTTTTAACATTGTGACCCACAATTTGCAATTTTCTAGATCAAAATACCAGATGACTTTGAGAAGAATAACCTTGGCTCTGTAAAAGCTGTCTTCAGAATCAAGTAGAAAATAGTCTGCTTTTCTCTGCCACAATTGGAGTGAGGAGTATGAGCCCATACTAGAGAAGGCCTTAGCTTCAGGTAGGGAGTGAAAATGAAACTTCTCCATTTGTTACTGGCAGAGTGGAGAGGTGGGGAATGACTCCTGATAGATCCTACCTGAAAGAGGAGCTGAGAGGTTTTTTGTTAGTTTGTTTTGTCTTCCATTTAACTCTTTCATGGCTACATGTGTGGTCTTTGGAAATTGGATGTTGTTTGATGTTGCACATTGTATTTCATGGCAGAAGCTTATTCACAAGTGATTTACTCATAAGGGCATGTGAATTCTTACTAGGAAATATTTGTCTCCAAATTCATTTAATTGTACATTTGCAAAATGTCTATCAGTTTACAATGCAAATCTTCCAATTTAAGAGTTGTACTTGGTAGATAACTTTGACTCAAATTATTTTTAGAGTAAAAGACCTTGTATATTCTGAGTAAACATTTCATGTAGAGCAAAATATGAAAACAATCAAAACTTTTAAATGTGAGATGATCCAATTAGTTTAAGAAAGTGCAAGTGCAAATGATCCAATTAGTTTAAGAAATTTCTGCCTTGGTGCCTATTGAGGCAAAAAAAAAAAAAAAGCTAATATGTGTTATCTTAGCAAAATGTAATTTTTATATAACATGGTTGACCTTATAACAACACAATTGTTAAGGATGCTGACCTGTGTGGTTGAAAATCCACATTTCACTTTTGACTCCCCAAAATCTTAATTACTAATAACCTACTGTTGACTGAAAGCCTTACCAATAACAGAAGCAGTCAATTAAGACATATTTTGTATGTTATGTGCATTATACACTGTATTCTGATAATAATGTAAGCTAATGAAAGTATTATTAAGAAAATCATAAAAAAGGGAAAATACATTTATAGTACTGTACTGCATTTACAGAAAAAAATCTGCATATGAGTAGACCAATGCAGTTCAAACTTGTGTTGCTCAAATGTCAACTATACATTATTCTAAATGCAGTATATGTTTTTTTAAAAAAAATCTTTGTGGGGCGAATGGATGGTTACAATTCCGACTCTTGATTTAGGCTGAGGTCATGATCTCATGGTTCATGAGTTCAAGTCCCACATTGTGCTTTGCACTGACAGTGTGGAGCCTGCTTGGGATTCTCTTTCTCCTCTCTCTGTCCCTCCCCACTTGCAGGCACGCACATGTGCACACCGTCTCTCCTTATCTCTCAAAAATAAATAAATAAACATTAAAAAATAAAAATAAAAATAAAAACTTTTATAGAATAATTTAAAACAGCTGATAATTATGGCAAATTATCTATTAATAATTTTGCAAGTTGTATAACAAAAAGAACTGTTTTCTTCAAAAAGTATTAAGGAGGTTGTTTAGAAATTGGATCTAATTTTGCCTGAGACAATATAAGAAAAAAATTACATTTTATTGGAAAACAATTGGAATAGGGACTTCTCCATATTCTTACATGCCTTATTTTAAAGAAAGTTGAAGATTTTGGGAAGAAAAAGTTGTCTCTAAGTGTTAAAGTGTTTTTAGTTGGAATATAGGACTGGTTGTTAATAGGAATTGGACATGGTAGTATATGTTTCAAATTAGTATTTAGAAATTAACTAAAGTTTTTTTTAATGTTTATTTTTAAAAATAATTTTATGGAGTTTGATTCGACTGATGAAATCACATTGCAATTATCTCAAAATTGAATAATTTTTAAGAATATTAAAAGCTAATTCAGATAATTTTAACCCATACATAAAAAAAATCTAAATAAATACCTTAAATAGAATAAAGAGGAAGGGAGAATTTTCATAAATTGTGGTATAAAACTTAATATTTTTATTTAAAAGTTATGCTAAGTTTATAAATGAATATAGGGATGATATCAGATAACCACATATATGAATAAACATTATCAGAGTTGGTTCAGTCAAAAGCGTTTCCTAATCAATTATCAACTATCCTATCTTTCCACCCACTCATCCCATCTACCCACACACAGTCATTCTAGCCTTGTTTATTCACCCAAAAAAGTAGAGCCTTTTTCTGCCTGCCTTTGAGAGGTTTATTGATCCTCTAATTAGAGAATTCTCCTTATTTAAGAGTCCCTCTCCTTATCGTAATACTATTTCTGAATAAAATACCTCCTTACCAAAGAGGATTTGTTGTTGTTGTTGTTGTTGTTGTTGTTGTTTTATTTGACAATATTTATTAAAAGTAATTTTTGAATAGCCTTTTTGGTATTTTGTTTCTGGCATTGCTCTTGTGTATTTTTCTGTGTGCTGGATAGGCTATTATATTATGTGAATATAATGGAATCCTCTTTTCCAATAGTTAAACATTATCCTATTTTTGTTTTCTCCCTTACTTCAGTAAAACTACTATTGTTTAAAAAATAGCCCAATCAGATGTGGACAGAAATGTGGAAACCAAGGTAACAAAGTGTAGGTAAGAGCTCTACCAGTGTTTTCAGGAATTTAGGGTTTTGAAGAGAAAGGAAAGGAGGAAGCAGGAAATTAGAATTTGAAGCAGAGGCTTCAAAACTACATTTGAAAGCAAGGGTGGTAAGAACTTTCCAGTGGTGAAGTGAACAAAGGACCTATGCACAGAAATGTGTAATCGAATGTTACGTTTCTTTCTTAAAAGGAAACTGTGCTTATGAAATACCTCAGTGACATCTGATTCAGCCAAATAATTCGGTTTGTGTGGCAGTGAATTAGGGAGACAGCCATGGAAGGGAAGTGTAATCTCTTAATCACTTTATTGGGACCTAAGTAGAAGTCACAGACTTACATCTTGAAAGGTGGTAAGAAATATACAGGTCTTCATGGCAATGACTGACTGGGGGGGATGGGTAGTTGGTAGTGAATAGAGATCTATCTAAGGAAATTAAAATCTAATCTAATCTAATCTAATCTAATTGGGAAAACAAAAACATAACCCAGGGAAAGTTACTACTAAGCAAATTTAACTGTAGAGGAGGAAAAACACTTTGTCCTCTACCTTTTTTTTAGGTTCTTAGCTGAAACCCTTTGGTAATAAAAGGTTAACAACATAAAAACAAACAAGTTTATCAGCATGTATACCTCCTAAATGCATGGAAAATATGAAGGAAAACTGAGTAACTCCCCCGAATGCCCAAGCCACCTCCTCATATATACCACCTTCCGCTACAGCCAAAAGATGTTAGGGAGGGGAGGTCAGTTATGGGAGGTTACCAAGGAAGGCAGTGATTTCTAGAGATTTAGTTATCTTCCTTGTCCTGGTACAGTGAGGGAGACACCTTTACAAATGGAGATTTCCTTGTAAATATATATGTCTCTTATGAAAGGGTAACCTCTCATTAGTTTACAAAACTTCTCCCCTGTCTGCTGAATTTTAAAAAATAACTAGCTCAAAATAACCTTCATTCCAAAGAGGCATATTTTGGGGTGCTATATTTTGTTGCTGTGAAAAAGAAAACCACAGTCCCAAAATAAATTCAATGAGGCTACTAGGCCAAATCACCAAACCGAGGCTTAACAACCTAACCTATTGCCATTTCAACCTCCCCCAGAAATGAGCCTGAAGAGGTCAGTCAGGAATTTCCTGGTCAGAACCAGTGAGGGAATCTGTCACAGAAGCCCTCTCTATTCCCTGAAGCAAGATGAGGCAATTCACTTAATAAGACCTCCTGCTCTAACCCCCAAGGGAAGATAACCTTGCCTGAAATAATCCTTTGCTTTGTTTGCTAATTATTCTGCCCTGTTTCTGCTTATAAAATTGTACCATTTTGCACAATTCCTTAGGGTCCCTCTCTACTTGCTAGATGACATGCTGCCTGATTCATAAATCCATTAATAAAGCCAATTAGAGCTTTAAATTTTACAGGGCTAAATTTGTGTTATTTAACACTCCTGTTCATGACAGAGTGTAGACAAACAATGCCTAAGTACTGAGTGGCTAAAGACTAATTCTTTACCAAGAATTTACCAAACAATAAAAAGTTTAACTTTTTTGAAGTTGTTCTGAATTATTTTGTTTACAATATTTATATATGATTTTATTATAATTTTTGAAATAAAATTTATTTTATAAAGTAAAATTTTGAATACAAATATTTTTATTAAACATATTTTATTACAACATATATATGTATATTATGCCCTCAGATAAATGCATAATATTTAGAAAGTGCAAAAGTTACTAATATTCACTTTTGTCTACTCCATTCTAAATAGAATGAGAAAATACTTAGTCTATATTTTTAAAGGGTGAAAATAAATGTATTTAATGATTAGTTTAGATAACTAAATAGTATCATACTTAGTTTCCAATCATTGATTCCATCTTAAAGGATCTCACATTCTCTTTTTTATAATATAGATTTTAAGTTATAAAAATACTGGGTTTTTTCAAGTTACTTAACATACAGTGTAATATTAGCTTCAGGTATAGAATTTAGTAATTCATCACTTGCATATAACACCCAGTGCTCATCACAAGTGCCTTCCTTAACACCCATAACATTCCCCCACCCGCCTCCCCTTCAGTAACCCTCATAAAATTACTGTTTTTCTCTACTATAAACTCCAAAGAGTGAAGATATTCTAAAAAATAATCTACAAGTAACTAATGTAATATTATCACACTTTATTCAGAATTAACTGATGAAAGATACTTACAGAAAGAATTTAAATACCCTTTCATCATTTGTTGTTCTCAACCATAGGTTCTATTTAGTTTGAAGCTAAATTCTATAAATTTGTTTTACTGAATTATCAATTATAATTCATCCTGCAATTATTAATATTGTAGCAACATGAAAAATTAAAACTAGTCAAAACTTTTAATGGAATTATGTCATTTTGTAATAGTAACTATAAATTCAACGCAGTACCTCTTGAAAAGATACATAAATTTTGATAATTTAAACTCTTATGATGACAGGGAACTACTCGGTGTTAAGTCCCCAAACTATACAATCTGTTCCTTTGTCCCCAACCCATTCCCCAAAAATGTAGTACCTGTCTGATGCTAGGCTCTTGGTGCTACCTCTTGTCCATGATTTTACTCCTAACAATTTGGACATGATGATTCAAATCCATGCTTTTCCCCATGAATTGCAATTTAATTTTCTGAAGCTGCTGTATAGCATAGGATTTCTTGAGTATTAAACCATTCCTATGCAACTCTGCCTCAGAATCTTCCTCTGGACACAAATACACAGCTTATCGTCTTAAACCCTGCTGCTCAAAGACAAATCCAGTTTTATGCCTGAGGAAGGAAGTGCTCTTGATATTCTTTAGCAGATATTCCTGGACTAATAGAGCCTAAAATAATACTGGGCCCAATGATTTTATAGGAAGGAAGATATTAACTAAATCTCGTTCAGAGAATTAAAGCTGCTGGAGAAATGAATAAAGCACTGCACCAAAGATGGCCAAGGGGACTAAAACAAGCTCCGGTCTCTGGCTTAGAGACCCCTCTTCCGGTTCTTCTTGCCCTGTTTGCCACATGCACAAAACCTTCCCCCACCCCTGCCCCCCCCATATGGAGGCTGACAACGATAAATTACCCTTCCTGCTTCCTTTTGGGGCTCAGATCTTTGGTGAAACAGTCTCCTCTGAGCCCCCCTCCCCGGTGTTAAATAAATCTCCTATCCACCAAGTTCTCAGAGTGCCCTTGGTTTTTCCACCAGCGTTCCAGCCTGGTTCAGTAACAAAGCCACATTACAAAATGCCTTGGCAAGGGTTGGACATCCTGAGTGTTTCCATTATAAAATATTTTAAAGTAATTCTACCTCACTTTGTTATGCTCTATACCATAATTTTGTTATGCTTTATATATTCCAAACTGCAGCCTGAGACCAGATCTGGCCCCCTGGTATGTTTTGTTTGGTAAATAAAAGTTTTATCAGAGCACACACTTGTTCATTCATTTACTGTAGTCTATGTTTGCTTTGGTAACAAAGGCATAGTTGAGTGGTTCCTATGGACACCTTATCTACCTTGCTCCCAGGGCTGTGTTCATGAGCATGTGACCAGTACAGGATCTAGGACAGAAGGGCTTCCATTTGAGGTTTGATTCTCTATAATCACAGTCTTGAAATTCTTAAAAATTTTATCTTTGAATTACTGTTTTGTGGAGTCTGTTGGAATCTCAGAGAAGAACAAGGTGTTGACCTTCCCACCCAGGCTGGTGACACCAGAGTGAATTTAGCAAGGACTAGGCAGGGGTTTCTAACCCATCCTCATCCAGGCATGGAGAACTCACAGCCTTGGATTCCACATCTCTGGGAGTCACACTTTCAGTAACAGTTGGGGCAAAGGGCCTCTGGGTAGGGAAGCTCATTTCCTCACCTCTAGCAGAGGCCCAATATTTTCATTTTGCACTAAGCCCTATAAATTATGTAGATACACCTATTTTTCTCCTAAGATTGTCAAAAATATAGATCTGAATCTCAATGAAATCCTACTGATCAGGAACAACTTCAGGCAAAAGTGGATCCAGATTCCAAGCTTAATAATCTCTTGGGGCGCCTGGGTGGCGCAGTCGGTTGGGCGTCCGACTTCAGCCAGGTCAGGATCTCGCGGTCCGTGGGTTCGAGCCCCGCGTCGGGCTCTGGGCTGATGGCTCGGAGCCTGGAGCCTGTTTCCGATTCTGTGTCTCCCTCTCTCTGCCCCTCGCCCGTTCATGCTCTGTCTCTCTCTGTCCCAAAAATAGATAAACGTTGAAAAAAAAAATTAAAAAAAAAAATATCTTCTTATTTTCCATAGCATCTCAAACTTACCCTACTTTTCTACTTTCTGTTGTCTTTTAAAAAGATTGTTTTTACCTGAAACCAATATTATGCTATATGTTAACTCACTAGGATTTAAAATAAAAATTTGAAAAAAAAAGATTGTTTTTACATTTTGGGAGAACTTTTTAGGTGGCCCTAAGTAAAAGGGCCCTATCATTGTGAAAATTAAAACTCCACCAAATATAAATTTAAGAATTTGCATTGTTCTCTTAAGTCATTAAAACATTTTAACAGCTGATTTCTTTTTTAAATCATCTAGTAGTTATACATCACATAAAAAAAGTGGCTTGATGATTTAGATTATCTTAAATAATTTTAATTACAATTTTCTTTTTAAACTCTATGTGAAGTATGAAAGTAGTTCTTAACATTTAAAGGTCTACAGACTTTCTCATATATCCAGAATAAAACCATACACACAGATGATGCTGAAGAAATAGTCTGATATTTTCAATTCATTAATCACATTCAGACACATTCTATCTAGCCAATTAATTTATTCAACACTCTAGAACAGATGGATAGAATCAAGGAGATTGTTAAGTGTCATATAAATTGGAACTTAGCATCTATCCCATAAGGGGGTCAAAACATTTTTTTTTAAATTAATACATTTTCAAGCTGCAATGCTACTAATGTAATTATCTTTTGTATCTCTCTAAGTTTATTTATGTTCCAGAGACAGACATAGCAGGGGAGGGACAGAGAGAGAGGGAGAGGCTAGGCTCTCTGCACTGTCAGCACGGAGCCCATTGTGGGACTGGAGCCCAAGAACAGTGAGATCATGAACTGAGCTGAAACCAAGAGTTGGGAGTTTTAACTGACTGAGCCACCTAGGCGTCCCATCTTTTTTATCTTACCTGATTCTGAAAATAAAAGCAGTAACCAAAATCACTAAACATTTATATTCATGAAATATACACTAGCTAGGACTTCTGAGCCACAGATTATTTAACAGAGACAAAGACCACTCAAATGTAAGGTGCTTATTTTAAGAAATGAAGGCAAATACTGAGGAAGTGGCACTAATAAAAAATATTTCTGATGAGGTTTTTTTAGGTGATGTTATACTCACAGGGTCCAGAACCAATGACCAAGAAAGAATTCTTGAAGATGTCTTTGGTGCAAAAAGATGATCTTATTAAAGCACAGGGAGAAGAGCCCGGGCAGGAAGAGCTACCCCAGAGCAATGAGAGACTAGTTTTATACTACGGAGTTGGGGGAGGTAAAGTCCAGGGGAAGTTTCCAGTGAGATTTTCATATGCTAAAGAAGGCTCACAAGATATTGGAGGCCTGGCTGTTGTCAAGCTAAGGCTGGTTTTCCCTCTAGCAAATCATTAGCATTAAGACAGTAGGGAGTTCCCAGAGAAACCTTTTACTCTGCCTGCCTCAAGTATTTGCCAATAGGCTGTAGGTTATAAGGAAATTTAATTTTATCTGTCATTTCCTTCTGCCTTTGTTTCCCACATCATTTCCACTAGTTTTTGTTTGTTTTAAACAATGAATTAAACAATTAAACAATAGACTGCTAGTCCTATCTTCCCCAAATGATTACCTGATAGGTATTTTTTTTTTTCTAACTGAATTCATCAGAAATAATATAGAAGTAGTATGAAAGGGATTCAATAATCACAGTTTAGAAATGTCATTGTTAGGCATTAAAAACATTGTTAGGCATAAAAAAACAAGGGAAAGTCATTACTCTGAGGTTCTTTTCATGAGGTATTGGATAGATAATTTTGCTCTATGAAGAGAAACTTTAAAATAGTGCAGTGATGAATGGGAGGCCATTTAAAACAACAATTTAGACTAAGCTCAAGTCAATATTTTTGTCTAAAATGAGCTCAGAGAATTCAATGCTTTATATCTTGGAATTATATTAAACTATTAAGCAAAATCATAATAATGGAAAAAATAGTGCACCTATAAGTTTTTGTTGCTGTTGATTTGATAAAAATTTACCTATTTCCTTCATGAATTAGATCTATGTTTAGAAATCTTGCTTTTAAAAGCAAATTAAAACAAAAAAACTCTAAGTACTGTAATCAGCATTTACAAGTAAGTTATGATGAATTATGTGTAGTTGATTTCTGTCAATGGATTAGCACAGGTGACACTCCCTGCTTTTAAGAAACTGAAAATGTCCTAATCTTACACTGATTTTTATATTTAGGTTATGCAAAATATATTATTAAAAACCCACATAAATCAATCAAAATACATAAAATTTTAGAAAAGTATATGTTGATGGAGAATACCTACCCTGTTCTCCCATATGTGACTCAGTATCGAAAGGGTAATCAATAATATTTCTGTCTCCTACCAGGAATTATTTTCTTATATCCTTATCATTGCATTTTTGAACGTGAAATTCAACAATCCCTTTACCAAACTTAAACCTCTTAACTCCCTTCTTTATTCCTCAGACCACCTAAAATCAGCCAAGATGTCCCTACTTCCTTTGGGAATCCGTCTGTAACTCATTTGTTTGGGTGAGTGATTTTCCTGCATGTTCCCTGTATTATAGTTCCCATAGCTTTGCCACATGATGTCATATTTGCCCGTTGATCCATCTGTCTTCCTTAGTAATTACTATATTCTTTTTGTCTTCTCTGTTCTATTCACCCATTTTTCTCTCTAGCACTTAGCACCATAACTAGCCAGCCTATTGGTGTTACTCAATTACTTGTTGAACAAATATATGAAGTCCCTCGTTAAAACAGCAATCTTCTATCTGAAAGATTATCAAGTGGTTAAGAGTTGACTGTTTTCTATTCATAAAATGGTATAAAGGCTAAATACAGAAAGCAATAGGTAGCTGGAAAGAAACAGAGGACATTAAAGACAACTCAGAAAGCACTACAGCCAAACTTGGAAACATTTCAGTTTTGTCCAGTGTTAGTCCTAATCTTGGCAAATATGTCACATTAAATCTCTCTAATTTGCACACATATGCATTAATATGTTGTTTACCATTTCTGCTTCATCCTAAAAAAATTTTGACTCGTAACTTTGCAAAAAATAAAAAGATTGAATTCAAATTGCATCTAGTGTAATTATATTCCAAAGACTGGTACAAAGCAAATTTCAGAGCACCAGCCCAAGATAGTCATCAGACAATAGAATTTGATGGTTATAGTCACTATCTATCAAAAGTAATAAAAGTAATTTCTGACTGAATAGTAAAATTTATGTTTTCATTATCTTTATGGTACACCTAAAATGACCATGAAATAAACTAATTCATTCTACTTTATGGAATAAACTGAATTTATTTCACACACCATCACTAGCAATTCCACTTTAATAGATTTATAAATTGCCAAATAACATTCCTGAAAATGTATTCAGAAATAAATTTACCACCTAAGGTTTTATTTCTCTTATCTTGCCATGCCTATTATTGCTTAAATGTTTTATTTGTCTGTTTATTTTGTAAAAGGCTTTAATAATATATTAATCTATATCAATTAGTAATATATTTTATATTCTCATAAGTCATTCAGAAAGAAATGTTTATATATTTAATTTTCACTTTAGTTAAAACTACTATTTTTATTAAAAGGACCTACATTATAATTTAAAGTAATTAAACTTTGAACTTGTGATTATCTACAGAAGCTGTTCAAATAGTTTCCATTTGATCTTAAAATATTAATATTATATTGTTGCCTTGCCAACTTTTATTAAATTGATAACTTTCATATTTTATCATAATTTTGTGTGAATCAAGGTCATTTTGGAGCTCTGAGCTTAGCAATACAATAATGAAGAGTCACATGTAGCTATGAGCATAGTTCAAATTGAAATGCGCAATAAGTGTAAAAAACAAAAAGAATTTTGAAGACAATAAAAAAGAAAGAATAATGTGAAATATCTCACTAATAATGGAATGAAAACATTTCTGATATTAAATTAAATCAAATGTTAAAGTTAATTTTTCCTACATCTTTTTACTTACTGTGGATACTAGAAAGTTTGATATATGGCTTGTATTTGTGATTGATGTAAAAAATATTGTATTTCAATTGGACAATATTGTTTATGCTTTGCTCAGTGGCCCTTCTGGACACTAAATCATGAACTATTTTCTTTTTTCACCTGAAAAAGACTATTTTTTTACATGCCATTGCACTTCATTTGTACAAACCTAAAATACTTGGACTCTTAAAGTTAGCCTTACACCCCACTACTTGACGTGAGGAGGTGAACTGCTGACTGCATGTGTCTGCATGTGCACATGTATGTGACAGAATTTTGAAGGTTTAATGTGTCAATCATCATTTAGTTTTATTACATGAGCCGTCTCAACATAATCTAACAAAGCCCATTATCGTTCCTATTTTACAGACAGAGAAAGAATTTGAGGAAGATTAGGTAACTTGTCCAAGGTACATTTTTCTTAGAAAGCTTTTTGCTTTTAATTGAGAAAATCTTTATATTGCAATATTGCAATATTATAATAAAATAGCCATTTTCTGAAAAAAAGTCTTACTAATATAAATCCTTTTGGCATTATGCATTTTAATATTGTCAAAATTTCCTTTTAATCTCTCTAATTTAATCAGATATTTCTTAACTTATTTTGGCACATATCACTTGGGGCTACTGCTATTTGGATCGTTTCTATTCTTATTCTATGTTTATATGGATTCTGTATAGCTTATTAAATGTAAATCATTAGAGTGTTTTAAATGTGTGTCTAATAAGATATGGAAAAGATGATTTGGATAATGTAAGCAAAATACAAAGAGTACATTTTACTATTGTAATAATATGTGGTAACAATAAATGCCATGTATCTGTCTTCTATACTCCAAGACCTGTTTTGAAATTAATCCAAAGAGAGTTTAGTTGCTAAAAACATATGAATAGAACAGTTCTCATTATGAATAGAACAGTTCTCATTATGATAAATGATGAGGTCTCAAAATACGTTATAACAAAAATAAACCTAACTTCAGATTTAGCACAAAGAAGAAAGGGGTTGAAAGAGAACTGAAAGAGATTATCTTTCTATTTGACCAAAAGATGCACTGCCTAGTCATTCTTCTTGAAAATGCACCAGGCTCCCCTGTGTTTGAAGAACACATGAAAGAGAATTCTAGCGATGTCAGATCTAGGTGAGTTTACTACTGTGTTTTTTTCCATACTCTAGAAAAGCCAAATTTCCTCATTTATAGTAGAGTTGGGTGAAATGGAAGATTTTTAAGAATCTTCCAATTTTACAAATGTCACAGTTCTTCAAAGTCTGTTAAGGAACATCAAAAACTAATATTAAACAAAGTCCAGGATACTTGAAATAGAATAAAGGAGAATGGAGTAATAAATTAAAAACCTAGACATAAAAACAGTATTTTCCCTTTCCAGCCACTCTTCAAAGATTTTCCATTGAACTACTGGATCACATTTTCTATGGATATAAAAATGATGGCCACATTTTCACTCCAAGACTAGGCTATAAGGCATTTTTTTTTTGCATGTACATTAATATCTCATCCCCAATTAGAGGAAGAACTCAATCACATATGACTAGCGACTAAGCAAATTAGAGTGCTATGGTTTTAATATGTTTTATACAATCAAATAAAGTATACATTTGAGAAATTTATTTTTTTTTTTTTAAAATTTTTTTTTCAACGTTTATTTATTTTTGGGACAGAGAGAGACAGAGCATGAACGGGGGAGGGGCAGAGAGAGAGGGAGACACAGAATCGGAAACAGGCTCCAGGCTCTGAGCCATCAGCCCAGAGCCTGACGCGGGGCTCGAACTCACGGACCGCGAGATCGTGACCTGGCTGAAGTCGGACGCTTAACCGACTGCGCCACCCAGGCGCCCCACATTTGAGAAATTTAAACACCATGTGTAATTGTTTTGTGAAATTTATCTCCACATACTTTGATAGACAATAAAATAGTTTTATAGTTTTTTCAATAATTGTTTCCAATTTTTGAATTTATGGTACCCCAAATTACTTTGTGTCTATTTTTTAAATGTAATTTTAGCTTGTACTTTTGAGTTACATTGATTTAAATCATGTAACTCTTTGTATCCTTTAAATTTTAAAATTCATTTTTCTTCACTAAAACATTTCAAACACTGCGATGGCATTTTATCAAATAACATCAAAAAATGCATTTCAATTTTATGTTTTACCAAATTATTTGTAATGAAAATATCCTACATTATATATAAAGTTAGGAAAAACTTTGACAGATAAACTCTGGTCTGTATTCAGGGTAATTCATCCTAAGATATTATTAATCACAACCATAACACTTTTGATAATCACAAGAAATTCGTAACATATATATGTTTGTAGGAACCAGACAAGACGTTTGACTCTTCTTTGTGTCCATGGTTTTATAATTTCCACTTAGGCATATGTATGTATTTAAACAAAGCATTTTACCCACTGGTTAGAGGATACTGCTCAACATTCACTGAAAGTTATAATTCTTTATCTCTTTCACATTTCTGAGCTCAAGAGTCTATAAACCTACATTATGGCAAAGGGTATAAAAGGAATATATTCATAGGGTCTCCTATCTATTTCTTTCTGATCTGGGGGTTGTACACTTGTTACTGTATTTTCCAAAGCTTTCAGGTGATTCTAAGTGCAGCAAGATTCTAGAAGCAGAGGTCCAACATGGTATCCAAGCCTGAAGATTCTTCTTAGACTTTGTGTTTATTATTATTATTATTATTGTTGTTGTTGTTGTTGTCTCTTATTTTGACTGTTACTAACAGACAATTCAAAACAGCCTAAGTGTCTTTACTGTGGGATTCACTGTTAGTCTTGCAGATAATATTAATCAAAAAGATTTGAGCAAGGCCTACAGCATCAATATTACTTTCTGTTCTGGTCATTGGATCACCTTCTGCCACCTTCAGATGAATTTTCCTACAGGCAAGTTGGGGCCAACAGGCAGCTTAGATTCCTACCCACAGGCAAAGGTCATTTACAACTGTCTATTGGACATTTTCATGGAAAATGTATTATTAACAATGAATGGTCTATAACCCAAAGTTTGCATAGGCAAACTATTACCATTCACCAATAAACCTTTAATGTTCCCAATTAACTAAAGACATTTCTTGATTTACCATTTTATTCCTTCATAGTTCCTTCCTTTATCAGTTTATCAGTTTATTCCTAAAGTATGTCTAGTATGTTCCCCTTTCCCTATTTTATTTGCACTGAATTCATATCTTCATTGTCTCTTACATACTTGCTTATCCAGATATTACTTCCCAGCTGTACCGTGTGTCTTGTTTTGTATTTCTAAAAAAATGATGGTATGTATTAAATGATTATGGTTTTGATATGCTCAAAAATTAATGTAATTTTTAAGTTTCAATATTCACAATATCTTGGAAATCACTTACCTTTCAAATATTTAATCTAATAAGAAACTTTAGTTGGAATCTTGGAACTGTGTGGGGTTATGAATAGCTTTCAAAATACTTTTGGAGGTTAGAAATGCAAAAACAATTGAAGATCTGTACCCTAATTCTCTTTTAAGTCTATGAAAATGCATGTTTTTATAATCTTGAAAGTGCTAATTCATACCATAAATATTACTTACTTTTTTGTATTATTTTAACAATTGTATTGAGATATAATTCACATACCATGAAATTCACCCTTTTGAAGTATACAATTCAGTGGTTTTAAAACCATTAAACCATGGATTGCAAGTAACTTGTTCAGCAAGTGTTCTCCAAGACAAGCAAATATTTCTAATAAATTTTAACTTGATAAACAAGTGATGTCTTGCAATATGAGTAGTATGTGATGCTGAATTCACATGATCACAACTGAGCCAATGGTTCTTGAAATCTGCTTTGATACACAAGTGCTTTGGATTACAAGCATGTTTCTAGAATGAATTATGCTCCAAAACCAAGGTTTTACTATATATCACAGTGTTGTGCAAACATCACCACTATTTAATTCCAAATCAGTTTCATCACCCTAAAATCATTCTATTATTTCTGACTGATACTATCAAAATAAAACAGAAAGTTCTCAATTCTGGTCAATGTACCTTGCTTCACTAAGCGTTAGTATTCAGAATTTTATATAATGTGTTTGATACCATTTTCATCAGTAAATAATTTCTCAAATTACTTATTAAAATAGCCATGCAAAATAGAATATTTTTACATAAAACTTTATGTTAACCTGGTTTTCTCACCAAATTCTCTTGAATTTATTTTCCACTCTTTTCTGAGCCACATTAAATCCTTTAAGAAAATATACAAAAATAATTATACACATCTGTATGCATGCTTAGTTGAGACAAGAGAATTATTAGTCTATTAATTGACCACTGATTTCCCTTGGAAGAAGCTATCTTTGTTCAATAGATCATTTCTTTAACATTTTGTATTTATAACAAGTTCTCAGTGCATATCAGACATGAACAGGTGATGTGAAACTGAGATAGCAATAGAAGAGAAAATATTGAATCAGAATAAGGCAGCCTGACAGGAAATTCTACAGTAGAGTAAAAAATGTCCCATTGGGAGTCATAGTCAAAGAGTTCAGAGAGGAAGAGCTAATATATTTTCTTACCTGTATGTAACATATTGCAGTACAATCCCATACTATTGTCTAAAATTCTTACTGAATGTAAAGGCAAAATGAAAAGAATGAAAGAACTGAAAGAACTGATATATTAGAATATCCAAAATTATGTAAATAATAGGATTCCTAAACCAAGTACATTATACTTCCTCACATCCCTATAGAAAGACTATTGCATGGGGGAGGGGAAGGAAAAAAAAAAAAAAAAAAAGGACGTTAGAGTGGGAGAGAGCCAAAGCATAAGAGACTGTTGAAAACTGAGAACAAACTGAGGGTTGATGGGGGGTGGGAGGGAGGGGCGGGTGGGTGATGGGTATTGAGGAGGGCACCTTTTGGGATGAGCACTGGGTGTTGTATGGAAACCAATTTGTCAATAAACTTCATATATAAAAAAAAAAAAAAAAAGAAAGACTATTGCAATCAAATATTTGATTGAGGTGTTCAATTTCTTCATATATATGGTTGAAGTTTGAGGCTATTTTATTTTAAATTCCAAGGGACAGAGTACCCTCAGCAGATACGACGACTTAAAGCATAATTTGACTGAAATGAGATGGAATAAATACTATGTTAATTAAGTTACTCTTATCTCTATAGTCAGTTGTAAAAGTTTCCTTTGGTAACTGTTAAAAATAAATGTGTTGTGATTTTAACAATCCTCTGCATGAAGTAGAGTTTAAATACTTATCTTTGTAAAAATGTGGTATTAATTGGCTAAGATTGCCAAGGCAATTATAATATCTGTGGGTGGTTTAAAGCTTATGCTGATCATTGATGCTTCATCAAGCTTAATAAAATGATACTGGTTTTTGTTTGTTTTTTTTTGTTTGTTTGCTGTTGTTTTTCCCCTGAATGGATTCTAAGCAAATGAACCATGCAGTATCACTATTTCGGCACACTTATGAAATACTTATGAACGTGTTACAATGTTAGTTTTGGAAGGACTTAAATGTCCTTTAATCCACTTCATTTTATTGATAAAGAAATTGTGGTCTGGAGAATTTGAATAACTTGTTCAAGCATTACTATAACAAGCCCCAGCTGGTGAGAGGGAATTGAATTTATGTCCCTAGCTTCCTGGTTTAATCCATACTCCTTTCATCACAAAATACTGCCTAAGATTCAGTGAAAAAAATACTAGTAGTTCATTACTAACTTTAACATTGGACAGAATTAAATCAAAATAATATTGTAATAATCTTATTTGGAAAAAGCTTTGTATCTCACAAACTCAATGGAATATCCAATAAGTATCTACTAGTTCATTCACTAAATATATATAGTTAAATTATAGAATATTTGTAGAAGAAAATTTATTTGATAATTATGAATATTTCAATTTTTCAATAAATAATGATGAAAATGTCACCTACATTTTCATGTATGATTCAAAATGTATTTCTTTTTTTTTCATTTTTTTAATGTTTATTTTATTTTGCGAGTGGGAGCATGCGCATGAGCGGGGGAGGGGCAGAGTGAAGGAGGGAGGTAGAGAATCCCAAGCAGGCTCCACACTGTCAGCACAGAGCCTGATGCAGGGCTCGATCTAATGAATCATGAGATCATGAACTGAGCCAAAAACTAAGAGTCGGTCACTTAACCAACTGAGCCACCCAGGTGCTCCCAACATTTACTTCTTATAGGAAATCACTCAATTTTAGTAACACATCATAAAGCACAGTATCTCTTTTTTAAATATGCAACAAAATGAAGACTATCTCAAAAAGTTCATTTCCTCTAAAGAAAATCTTATTTTCAAATTGATGTACATGATAACAGTGTCCATGAGGAATATGGAAATTAAGTTAATCAATATGTACCATCTAAAATTGTGAATCAGATTCAAGGTTGACAAATTAGAAAGAAAAGAGAGAAAGGGAGACAAATTAGAAAGAACAGAGAGAAAGTGAGACCAGAATCTGAAGCAAGCTCCAGGCTCTGAGCTGTCAGCACAGAGCCCAATGTGGGCCCTAAGTCACAAGCCTTAAGATTATGATCTGAGCCAAAGTTGGATGCTTAACTAACTGAGCCACTCAGGCACCCTAAAAGACCAGACTATTTTAAAAATGACCTCCAGGGGGCGCCTGGGTGGCTCAGTTGGTTAAGCGTGGGACTTCAGCTCAAGTCACGATCTCGCGGTCTGTGAGTTCGAGCCCCGCATCGGGCTCTGGGCTGATGGCTGAGAGCCTGGAGCCTGCTTCTGATTCTGTGTCTCCCTCTCTCTCTGCCCCTCCCCCATTCATGCTCTGTCTCTCTCTGTCTCAAAAATAAATAAACGTTAAAAAAAATTTTTAAAAATTAAAAAAAAAATAAAAATGACCTCCAGGTTTTAGGTTATTATAGACTTGCTCTATAAGCTTAAGAAACTACTTAAGCTATTGGGGTTTAAATTTGATCATCCCTCAAAAGAGAATTACACATAATGATTCCAGAGTTTCCTTATTTACTAAGTTTATATGATTTAATATGTTAAGAGATCATATCCACAGATTTAGTTTAGAAATGAACAAAAAGTACAAAAACACAGAATGGGTGCATTTTTACAAATCTTGTACAAAGTTAGTTTAACATTGATTAAATAATGATTTAGCATACATTTTTTATAATGGCAAACCATACAAAATAAAGTTCATCATTTTTATGCCTCTTATTTGCCTGTTTTTGTTTTTACTCCCTTCACCCATTTCTCCCACCACTCAACCTTGCCCCTGGCAACCACTGATTTGTTCTTCATATCCATGAGCTGGGTTTCTTTGCTTTGTTTTATTTTTTATTTTTTATTTTTTTGTTTTTGTCTGGTGGGATTTTTTAAGATTTCACATATATGAGAGACCATATGGTATTTGTCTTTTCTGATTTACTTCATTTACACTCAAGATCCATCCATGTTGTTGCAAATGGCAAAATGTCATTACTTTTTATGGTATATTTTCCATTGTATATATCCACCACAATTTATCTATTCATCCACTGATGAATACCTAGGCTGTTTCTATCTCTCAGGCATTGTAAACATGCTGCAATGAAAATGAGGATGTGTATATTATTTCAAGTTAGTAATTTTATTTCTTCAGATAAATACCCAGAAATGGAATTGCTAGATCATATGACAGTTCTCTTTTTAATTTAACTGAGGAAGCTACACATTGATTTCCGTAGTGTCTGCACCAACTCTCCTTCCCACCAACAGCACACAAATGTTCCCTTTTCTCCACATCCTCACAATCTGTTCTTCCTTCTCTAGTTCTTTTAGGTATAAAGTTAGATTGTTTATCTGATAACTTGTTTCTTGAGGTAGGCATTTATCACTATGAAACCCCCACCCTCTTAAAACCGTTATTGCTGCATCCAAAAATTTTTGGTATGTTACATTTCCAATTTTTTTTGACTCAACGCTATTTTCTTTTGATTTCTTCTTTAACCCATTGCTTATCCAGTAACATGTTGTTTAAGCTCCATATATTTGTGCATTTTCTAGTTTCCTTTATGTAATTAATTTCTAGTTTCATACCACTGTGGTTGGCAAAATGCTTGATATGATTTCAGTTCTCTTAAATTTTATTAGGATTTACTCTGTGATCTAACATATGATCCATCCACGAAAATATTTGTTGTGTACTTTAGAAGAATGTACATTCTTCTGGTTTTTGATGGAATGTTCTGTATATGAACATGTAACACCCAATTAATTTTTTTTTACTTTTCAAAAAAAATATTCATTTATTTTTGAATAGAGAGACAGAAAGATAGGGAGACAGAGAATCCCAAGCAGGCTTTGTGCTGTCAGCGCAGAACCTGATGTGGGGCTTGAACCCATGAAGTGTGCGATTATGACCTGAGCTGAAATCAAAAGTCACACGCTTAAGTGACTGAGCAACCCAGGTGCCCCCTCATCCAACTTTGTCTCTTATTACACTTTCTTTTTTTTTAATGTTTTATTTATTTTTGAGACAGAGAGAGACAGAGCATGAGCAGGGGAGGGGCAGAGAGAGAGGGAGACACAGAATCCGAAGCAGGCTCCGGGCTCTGAGATTCAGCACAGAGCCCAACGCGGGGCTCGAACTCACAGACCGTGAGATCATGACCTGAGCCGACGTCGGACGTTCAACTGACTGAGCCACACAGGCGCCCCAACTCTTTCTTATAGTATTTGTTTTAGAGTCATTTTGCCTGCTGTAAGTAGAGCTACTCCAGCGTTATCTATTTTTTTTCTTTTTCTTTCTTTTTTCTTTTTCTTTCCATTAGCATGGAATATCTTTTCCTATCCATTCACTTTCAGTCTCTGTATGTCCTGTATCTAAAATGAGTTCCTTGTTGTCAGCTCATAGATGCATCCTGTTTTTCATCCATTCAGCCACTCTATGCCTTTTGATTGGAGAATTTAGTAAATAAATACTAAATAAGGTGAAGGGACAGACATTATAAAATTTAAATAGATGTTTCTTAAATATATGTATATGGATTAGCCAATATCCATTTAAACTTTATAGTTGGTATGGAAAAAGATAATTAATAACTGTTAATAAAATTATGCACCATTTTGGGGCACCTGGGTTACTGAGTCAGTTGAGCATCCAACTCGATTTCAGTTCAGGTCATGATCCCAGGGTTGTGGGATTGAGCCTTGCATCGGGCTCCATGCTGAGTGTGGAGCCTGCTTGAGATTCTCTCTCTCTCTCTCTCTCTCTCTCTAAAATAAAATTAAAAAAAAAAATACATGCACCATTTTGAATAAGGCCAAAGGATAACTGCATGTCTTCCTATATTCTACTGAAACATTGCTTGTTTAAAGGACCATTTAAGTTTCTGACAGACATATTTTTGTTTGACTTTGATATTTTCTAAACTTCAGACTCAGTGAAGTTTTTAGCTTCTAGATTTGGAACCAATAAAATGAATTTTATTCAGTAAAAAAGACACCACAGTGGTGGTTGAATGTTTAAGGGGTGGCTTTAACCAGCCTCTTATCTAATGTAGTCATCTTATTCTAATACTTTTTTTGAATACTGTCCATCAATTTCTGGTTCTTCAAATGATATCTGAACTACCTAACTGGTTCAGTCATGAATGTAGGAATGGAATAAACTCTTTGACAAATTAATGTTTTAAATTTTTGAATATTTATGCTTTGGAAAAATACAGAAGACAACAACAATGACAACAACAAAGTTGAGCATGATCTTTCAATGGCAAAATTGTGGGGGCTAATTTCTATGTGGTCATATCTTCTAAGTTGCTTTTATTTTACAAGTGGCTCATCCACTTTTTATTTTCTAAGGAAAGAGGTTGAGAAATGGTTTTGTGTTTGTCAGACTGTCTTTTTTCATTGTTGATCATATTTCTTAAGTTTGCAAAGCTTACTTGTAATTCATCTCAAGAATACTGAACTGAAGAATTAGAGACAAATGTATGAATATAAAATATTGGCATTGGATGTTGGAGGACAAAGACGTTCAAGAGAGGCAAAAAGAGTCAGGAATGGAACATAGATTCAAATATTCTAAGGTTCAAAAATCATCCCAACTTCAATGCATGGTATGTTTTCGTCTCAACAAACAAACAAACAAACAAACAAACAAACAAACACCAAAAACGAAAAGTTGTTTTCTGTTAGGAAAAAACTAAACGGGATTTAAGAGGATGGATTTTCTTTTCCAACTCTGCATACATACTCAAAATTATTGAACAATTTCCCTACCAGCTAAATGAAGTAGGCAACAAATGAGCAGAATCTAGACCTCTCTTAAAAGTGGCAATGAATTGGCATGAGGCTTTATAAATGACCTATGCAGAAAGCATGCTAAATTATGCTTGGCAAATAGTTTTTCCATACCCCTCAATGATTTACTAGGGCCTTTTTTGGGAACTCATCAGCAAGTCATTTTAAAGTTATCATGCTGTGATTAACTGCTGTGCTACTTCTCCCCTCAAAATTCATGAAAAATGCAGACTTACTACCTATTACACCCATTGTATGAGCTTTACAACTGATTTTATCATGATCTCTCATGCTGGGTTTATAGATTGCTTGAGCTGGGGGTGAGAGCTCCTGCTGATACTGTCACAGAGCAATCTAGTCAGGTTCTTCTAAGTGGATCTGTTAAGACAGTCAACAAGTAATAGCTGTTAACTTTGAAGATAAACAGAGATGGACTCTTTCATTTAATATATCTAGAAACGGAAGCTGAAAAATAAGGTCTTGAGCATGATAGAGAAGGGTTCTGTTTGTTTTGTTTTCTTTCCCTTCCAATTATTGTTTAGATTGCCACTGGAAACTTAAGCCTCAGAAGTCTATAGAAGTCACTTTCTTTTAATATAAATGTCTTTAATAGATTATTAGAAGATAATTGAAGATGGTTTGGATGTATTTTTATTGGTTTCTTTGTTTATATTCTGAAAGAAATTTACTTTGGAGACAATATATTTTAAAGACCTAATTACACATATACAGTTCATTCTCAGTCATCGTAGTCATGTTCTATAAAATTGCCACAAACACTGAATTAATAAATACTGAAACTCATTTTTGGTGGGGATTTTATGTAAATATTATAAAGATTGAACATCCTAGATTATAAACAGAGTATAGATTATAAATCTTAAAAATATCTCATCCTGTTAGATTCTAATTTCTTTATTTTACAAAAGAGAAAATGATTTCAGAAAAGCTAAACTGCCTGAGGCTGCCCCACTAAGAGGTACCACATTTGGGATTCAGACCCTATCCAGTAGCCCCAATCAGAGCTCCTTGCACTACACAGAGCTGCTACCTACTATATGTCTCTCCTCTAGTTATCTCTGCATGAGAGCTGAAACGAGAAGGCAGAGTGTGAACCTTGCTCTGTTTCAGCTGAGAACATGCATGTAGGTCTGTTCAATTATTTCATTGCTCTCCCTGTACATCTCTGCAAATGACTATGAAAGCACCACAAGTATTGATTTTGGGTTACAAATAAACTTTAGCAAGTAGGTGAATTTGCAAATGAGGAATCTGCAAATAATGAGAACCAACTATTGTTTGTCTAGATGGAGCAGAAAAAAATATACACACACTAATAGCAGCAACACTGAAATTGCATCGTTTCCCTTCCTAGAATGTGAGTTACCTAAGCTCAGGGAAGATGCCATATAGAATCTTTGTACACAGTGCCTATCACAGGGATGGCTGGATTCTCTAATTCAATTTAAAATTCTGAAGCAAAGACAGTGGTGTGTGTGTGTGTGTGTGTGTGTGTGTGTGTGTGTGTGTGTGAGAGAGCGAGAGAGAGAGAGAGAGAGAGAGAGAAAGAAAGAGAAGAGAGAGAGAGAGAGAGAAGGTGAGAGAGAGAGAGAGAAAGACAGTTTTACTCTACATTATATGGAAATGTGGAAATGCTGTAATTGAGAATACAAAATCCAAGGTAATTGAGAATACAAAATCCAAGGCCTGGAACTGACTCTCTCCTTCCATGACCATATGCCCTAGAAAACAGCTCACAGATTCACAAGCAAATGTAAGTTCCTGATATGACTCTCTCAAAGACCCTTGTGAAAAGCAATCTCCCTCACCTCCTAATGCCTTTGCTTTGTATGCCCCTTAGATAGCTCAAAGGTTACCAAAACCTTGCTTTTTTTGGTTTGAATTGATGAATCTGGACTTTGGGAATCCTGAAGCACTTCACTGTGGACCCTAATCAATATATATGCTTCAGGTCCTGCCATGTTCTTTCTGGTTGCACCCTGCCTTGACCTCCCTATGTGGCCCCTCAAGGCCTGCTTTGTGCATACTCTGGGACCTGTGAGTAAAAAGCGTCCATTTCAGTTATCCTTGTGGCCCTTTGCTGCATGAGGTCTCATCATATCATTGTCTCAATGTCCTATATTCAAGGATTCTACTTAATAAATGTTAATTTAACAAAGTCAAAATATTCCATTTGATAGTTTTGGCACGTTTGTCAAAAATTAATTGACCATAAAAATAATCTTGAAACCAGATAATGTAAGACTTAACACTTCACTATTATTTTTTAAAGTTTTTATATCTATTCCAAGTTTTTTTTTAATCATATAAATTTGGAATGTTTATCAATGTCTTAAAAAATGCCTTGAAATTCAGACAGGGGTTCCATATAGATCAATCTGGGGAGAATTGGTATATAAAGAATTTGAGTATTCCAATCTATATACATGGTATATGTCCACATTAATTGAAGTTTTTTTTTTTTTAAGTTCTCTATGCAATGTTATATAGTTTTCAGTGAAGAGACCTTTGCCTTTTTTGATTAGTTTACTCTTTTGTTTGTTAATACTGATGTAAATATATTTTTGCATGCTACTCAAATCTTATTTGACCCTATCTATAAAACAAAAACAAATAAAAGTAATGTTTGGATAAACAAATTAATAAGCCTATCATAAAAATATTTGTTATAGAAACTAGGAAAAAAGGCAGCTGGTGGTAAAACACTATCACACTGATACATGTAGAAATATTTTAATGACTTTAAGGTGTCATATTTATATTTAATGTTATTGTAAATAGATATTCACATTTCATTTTCTAATGGTTACCTACTGGTATATAGAGAGAAAATAAATTCTTATATATTGATTTTTTATCTCATGACTTTGTTGATTTTACTTACTATATCTGTTTTCTAGACTACTCTTGATATTTTAAATAAACAATCATTTCAGGTTCAAATAAAGGCAGTTTTACTTATTTCCTAAAGTTACACCTCTCATTTACTTTAATATTTTTCTCCTTTTTGTAATATATACAACATATAGTATGGCACTGAATAATAGTGCCAACAGATATTCTTGTCTTACTCTCAATCTTGAGTAATCACATCATTGAATGTGAATAGACCAACATTTGATTCTACTAGACCAGCCACTAATTTAGTTCCAAATAAATAATCTTAAAGCAATATCTAAAAAAATTAAAATTGTTTCTACCACTTTAACTGTGCCATAGAACAAATCTCAGTAGTATGTATAGGAATAATAATACAATAAAAATTATTACTCACCAAAGTGAATTCTCACTGCCTGTGATTCAAACCAAGTTACCAATCATGCAAAGAAATAGCAAAATAAAACCCATAGTAAGGATAAAAATCATCTATTGATGACAGCCAAGAACAGATACACACAGATACAAACAAAATTAAAAGTTAAGGACAGTAAGAGTTTATAGCTACATTCCATAGGTTCAAAAGTCTAAAGGAAAAACTGAACGATAAGAAGACTACATGAAGCAAGTAACATGCTCAGAGTGAAAATTTAAGGAGGCACTCATTTTCACACTCAGGCAAGAGCACTTGAGTGTGAACTCACCCTTTAAACTTTGCACCCTTGTTGGGGAGCCTGGGTGGCTCAGTCGGTTGAGCATCCAACTTGGACTCAGATCATGATCTCACAGCTCGTGAGTTCGAACTCTGATTCTGGCTCTGTGTTGACAGCTCAGAGCCTGAAGCCTGCTTGGGATTCTGTGTCTCCCTCTTTATCTGCCCTTAACCCACTTGCATTCTGTCTCTGTCTCTCTCAAAAATAAATAAACATTAAAAAAAATTAAAAAAAATAAACTTTGCACCCTTGGTACCTTACTCTTTAGGCATTCACTAACTCTGGGGTTCATACAAGAGCAGTCCCCACAAATGCAATTGTCTGAGAGTGCGTGTCTCCTTACTTCTGTATCTTTGCTACTGACGAGTCTACTCCCATATGAGAATTTTGTATGGCTTGGTTTTTAACTAAAGTAGAAATAAAAGTTATGACAACAATTGTACAAAGGATGAGGTAATGCCTTCTGTGGTCATGTGGTCAGTTTTCTAAAATCAATACCATACCCCACATTATAAACATCCTTTCCTTCTTTACTCAAAAGTTTTTTAGTATCTTTTAAAAAAGAATGATAGAAAACATTCTAGATGAACATGTCAATCACTAGGTTTTCTGACTTCTTGTACTGTCAGAAAGGCCACTGGGTAGAGGTCATATGATCATCCAAAAAGAACAAAGACCCTCCTATTGAGTTCCATATTCTTTTTTTTTTAATGTTTGTTTATTTTTGAGAGAGAGAGAGAGAGAGACAGAGTGTGAGTGGTGGAGGGGAAGAGAGAGAGAGAGTGAGACACAGAATCTGAAACAAGCTCTAGGTTCTGAGGTGTCAGCACAGAGCCCGACACAGAGCTCAAACTCCAGAACAGTGAGATCATGACCTGAGTAGAGGTAGGAGGCTGAACCGACTGGGCCACCCAGGGGCCCCGAGTTCTGTATTCTTAAGAGGTATAGAAGTTAGAGCTCATCTCTTTTTCTAGGCCTCAGACTTGTAGCTGTAGATGGGAGGCAAGAGTGGTAGATGCAAGTTTGCCAGCGACTACCACACAGTAGGTCAAAGAAAGTATATGACACAGCACTCAATACCTAGCACCCTATGCATAGGGGCACTTGTACCCTAATGTTTATTGCAGCACTTTCAACAATAGCCAAATTATGGAAAGAGCCTAAATGTCCATCAACTGATGAATGGATAAAGAAATTGTGGTTTATATACACCATGGAATACTACGTGGCAACGAGAAAGAATGAAATATGGCCCTTTGTAGCAACGTGGATGGAACTGGAGAGTGTGATGCTAAGTGAAATAAGCCATACAGAGAAAGACAGATACCATATGGTTTCACTCTTATGTGGATCCTGAGAAACTTAACAGAAACCCATGGGGGAAGGGAAGGAAAAAAAAAGTTAGACAGAGAGAGAGCCAAACCATAAGAGACTCTTAAACACTGAGAATAAACTGAGAGTTGATGGGGGGTGGGAGGGAGGAGAGGGTAGGTGATGGGCACTGAGGAGAGCACCTGTTGGGATGAGCACTGGGTGTTGTACGGAAACCAATTTGACAATAAATTTCCTATTAAAAAAAATACCTAGCATCCTAGATGCTTGGGTGGGTCAGACTTGTAAGGCCTGTTGCAGGCAGAACTCAGACATAGATGATTAGTTGCATAAGTTATGAAGTGTGTAACAATAATGGCATGGGCAGAGATAGAATATCTTTGGGAAGAGCAGCAATGAAGTACATGCTTAGAACATAATCCAAACAACCAGTCACTGCTACTCTCTTAAAGGGGCAGTTGAAGGGTACATAAGTAGAGTCTTTAATAAAATATGATATTCATGTTTTAAAATGGGTACATAACAAGACTGTATCTTAAAAACAGAAAAGACTTTTAATATCCAAGTGCCTAAAAAGCTATGAAACTGAATGACATTTTCAAAAAGAGAGATAGCCAAATGAATTTCAGCAGAGCATAGTCATATCATTTATTAAAAAAATTCTTCAATCATATATAGGCTCTACTAATGAAAGCAGGAAATAACACTATTTTCACGTAGCTGTTTATTGAGATTTTAAAACTATTTCTATATTTTAGAGTGGAAATAAAATTTAATTTGAGGCATTGCCTTCTTTGCTGTGAGGGACTACTTCTGTCTCAGTTATTCAAACAGATGTCTTTAGGACTTCAAATAGACCAAAATATTATAGTTTCTGCTTCACTGTTTTATGTAGATTAGTTCAATGGCATCTATTCAGAATTAATACTATGATAAAGTATCATAATCAAATGTTATATATGAAATCTCTATTATTACTTCATTTCAAGACAGAAGCTAATACACAGTATGTATAAGTTATATGTACATAGAATTTAAATCAAGCTTTTAAATTTAAGCCTTTTTTCAAAATTTCAGCATGAAATCACAGGTAGCAATTATTTTCTTCCAAGTCAGTTACAATGTGTCAAACTTACAATAATTGTTCTATTTTTTTTTTGTTTTTCCTTAAGTGAGCTAAATTTCCTCAGAATGGAGTAATCATTGTTCCTAATGTGAAAATTTTTAACAAATGTAGAACTAATCTAAGGATAATAATATTCTTAATAAAAATCTCTAATGGGTCATTAGTATTTTAAATCATATCTTGTTATGTAAGAAGGCTTAAGTTATCAGGGATGCAGCTAACCAGGGAACTGACAGGTGAAATAGTATTATTCTCAAAATATAGTGAAAATTTATAGTAACAGCTTTTATTTAAAATATTGTTATTTTGAATATCATTTTAAAAAACCACTTTATTTAATAATGATATGTATGTCTCATAGCTATGTGTGGTCTTTGAATATAATATCTTAAATAATACTATGAATTCTTTAAACATAAAAAGGATAACAGGTGCGTAGATTATGCTTAATGCTATGATGTCCAAAGATTACACAATAAGATCTTCTCACAATAAAGTATGAATCCTCATCCACAAAGTTTGTGTGTGTGTGTGTGTGTGTGTGTGTGTGTGTGTGTGTAAGACTTTATAGAGAAAATGAGTTTGGAATAATAGATTATATCTAAAATTATTTTAAACATTTAAAATTATCTATATTGACTAAAAATCATTATATACTGAAGTAAGTACAAATATTTTGCATACATTATTTATTCATGATTTGCACTGTGGCTTATTTTTACTAAGATTAAGATACTGAAAATAATTTATGCTTCCATGATCTATAATTTCTAATGCTGCCAGTGAGAGCTTTTTAACACAGAAAGAAAATGTTTTTAGTATAAAGAATAATGTGAGCCCTCATTTTTTGTATACTAAGAGATCACCACATTCAGATTAATCAAATTTGATTCTAGAAATAAGGACTTTGATAGACTAATTAGTTATTGCTTAAAGAACATGACAATCACATGAAATGGAGTTCTTTTCTTCATAATGACTGAACACCTCCTAAGATTTCATTGTACCCATTTATAGTCCTGATAAGTCATTCAATTCTTATCTGAAAGTTTGCTCTTACTGTGTATAATTATGAACTGCATTTAACTACTTTTATCTTGATTGTTTGAGAACAATGTAGAAGACTTGGCTTAATTACTACATCCTGAAGATTGATTTGTATAGAAGAATGTGTTCCCTTAAAATAAGTTTTGAAAAATGTGAACAGCTGATCTTGCCAGTTAATGAGTTTGCTATATGATGCATTAATTTTAGTGTCCTTTGTTGGCATTTTTCTGCAGTTTCTATCCTGTCTGTGGCAGTGGAATGACATCTTACATGTCCTTTGGCAAGAAAAGGCAATTCTCACTTGGATATAGAGGCTAAAATTCTGAATTTGGTACCTGTGCTGACGAAGCAAGCACTGAAGCCTCAAATTATAAATATTCAATTCTTGGTACCATGAGCTTCCATTTTGTTCATGCCTTTTCCATACTCTTAAAAAATGTATTTTCATATTTTCCCCAAATCCCCAGTAGATAGTCTCCTTTTGCACCTCACAGAGAAAATAGAAACTATCAGGTGATAATACCATCAATTTCCTGCCACCTAAGACCAATATTCACTCACCTTCTCATGCACCTTTATTACAGTTAAAGAAGTACCTTCCAAATTCCAAGTTCTCATCCTGTCTCAGTAACTTCACTCTCCCAATAATTCTTGCTTTCTTCTCCCACCTTCAACATTTAAACATGCTCATACCCTTCTCAGAACTCTGCAGATCCTGTTTTGACCTCTTATCTCACTATGGCTATCTTCTTTACTTCATGATTAAATATCTAGAAAGAGTCTTCTGATTTACCATCTGCTTGTCTTCACAGTGCTGTAATCTAGCCTCTTCTTGCACCGACAATTTGGTACTTTTCATGCCAATGACATTTTTTGCCTTTCTGCTCTCAATTCAATACTTACTTCTTTATCCTTAACTGATTCTCTTATCTACTAAGACACATTCTCCTGAAATTCCTCCTACTAATTTGCCTGCTACTTCTCACTTAGCTTTTCCAGACTTCACTTTGTCAAGCTCTTTTAATTTTTTAAAAATATTTTTATTTATTTTTGAGGGACAGAGAGAGACAGAGCATGAGTGGGGGAGGGGCAGAGAGAGAGGGAGACACAGAATCTGAAGCAGGCTTCAGGCTCTGAGCTATCAGCAAAGAGCCTGACGTCGGGATCGAACCCATCAACTGTGAGATCGTGTCCTGAGCCAAAATCAGACACTTAACCGACTGAGTCACCCAGGCACCCCTGTCAAGCTCTTTTTAAATATCGAGGTTTCCTAGATTTAGGTCCTATTCCCACTGCTGTTCTTATGTGACAAATTTACATTGCATATCCTGGTTACTTTAATGACTTCAGTTATTATTCATATGCTTTTGTGACTATCAAATCTAATTCTCCAACACAAATTTTATTTTTAAATTCCTGATCACTATAACTAATTGCCTCCTAGAAAGCTCTACTTGTTTGAATTGCAGTTATTTAAAATTCACCATCTCCAAATATCAGAATGCAGCCTTAAATATATAAAGAAAAATAAATGACCCTCCAGAAAACTGAAAACTCAAATGGTAAAGGGGAATTTTAATAGCAGAGAAAAATTAAAATGATTTGCCAAGTTTGACTAAAACAGCATTAAAATATTGGATGCCTGGGTGGCTCAGTCTGCTAAATGTCCAACTCTTAATTTTGTCTCAAGTCATGATCTCCGGGTTGTGAGATCAAGCCCTGTGTTGGGCTCCACCTTGGGTGTGGAGCCTGCTTAAGATTCTCTCATTCCCTCTCTCCATCTGCCCTTCTGCCACTCATTGTCTCTCTCTTTCTGTCTCTCAAAAATAAAAGCATAACAATATTAAAAATTTAAAGAGGAACTAACTACACATTCAGAGAAGGAAAGAGAAAATTCCACATAAAAATTAAACTCTATGTAAAAATAAAAACTAAAGAATTTACTCAATAAGAATTTAAAAGCAACAACAAAAAACCAAATAATCATATAACATTCAAAATAAATTGAACCAGTAGTTTCATGTTTTATGTCTCATAAAATAATATCATAGCTGTAAATAACATTTTACATAATTTTTCCAATTATCAGGAACATGCTCTAACTCATTTTAGTAAACTTGCATGAATTTGATTCTAAAAGTAATTAAAACAGTATAAGAAAATTTAAAAACTAAACAACTTATACATACTGATGCAAAATTCTAAACAAAATATAAACCCAACAAAATAAATCAAAATAGATGACCATGAAATAGGGTTAAGTCAACAATACTGACTATGTTTACACTGGAAAAAAATTTTTTTTGCTTTCATGATATCTTTTGTTTGCAAACTTCCAGCAAATTAAAGATTCATGTTTAAAAACATCAGTCTTATATATACAGCTTTAGGAAGTTACTCCTACTAATAGGACCTTTTGAGTAGACCTGTTTTCTTCCCTGCCATTTTTGTTTCCAGTTTTATTGAAGCATAATTGAAAACAATTATTTTGATGCAAAATTATATCAGTATTACTATAAAGGCAAACCACATATTTTTAGAGTTTAGTATCTATTAAACAATATATAATTCTATATGTTATATGTATAAACCTCTAGGTAATCTGGGAATAGAAAGGAAATCCCTTAACTGGATAAAGGTTATCTGTAAGAATTCCATAGTAATATCACTTTTAATGGTGAATATTTCAAAATGGTAACACTATATCAGAAATAATATAACAGAAACTGCTACCATCACTTCAATTTAGTATATTTTTTATTTTTAAAATTTTTTTAACATTTATTCATGAGAGAGAAAGACAGAGTGCAAGTGAGGGAGGGGCAGAGAGAGAAAGAAGGAGACACAGAATCTGAAGAAGGCTCCAGGCTCTGAGCTGTCAGCATAGAACCCAACTTGGGCTAGAACCCATGAACTGTGAGATCATGACCTGAGCAAAAGTTGGACACTTAACCCTTAAAATTTTATTATATGACCAATCTAGTTATAAAGAGAATGACAGAAGAAAGTTTTGAGGACTATCAATAGAGTAAGCATATGATATGATTCTCTCTATAAAATACCAGGAAGGCAAACATATACAAATATAATATATAATATTATATTATACATAGATAGTGTTATAGCTAAAAGAGTTTAGCTAGCATTCTTGGTACCACTCAATATGCTGAGACCAATGGCCTTTCTAAACATCAACATTAGCTGCACAGAGAAATTTTCACATTCTTGAGAGGAATATAAATATAAATGTGTACAAGACTTTTACAGAAAAATAAAAACTGTGGGAAACAGTAAAAAAAGATCTAAATCAATGAAAATATATGCATACTAAAAGATTGTAAGACTCATTTTAATAAAGATATAAATAATCTCTAAGATGATATATAGATTATAAAAAATTCCAATGAAATTTTCAATATTTTGTAGAATTTAAAAAGCACGTTATATATACACACACATATATATATGGAAAAGCAATTGCTGAAGGTTAGAAAAAAATGAATGATTTTTTTTAAAAAAAATAACATTATCTGAGATTAACAAGGAAAATTTACCTTAGCAAATATCAAAACATAAAAAAAAGCTATGCATGTTTGTAAGATACTGTGATATTACATCATGAGTTTTGTTGTTGTTGTTATTGTTAAGAACTAAAGGAACAGAACATAGAGTGCTATTACTGAACAAATATGGTAGTATAGGTTAGTAGGAAAATTACAGACTATTCAATAAATCATGCTGGGGCAATAATGTAACCACATGGAGACATAAAATGATATAGAAGTCTTTCTCTTTCAAAAATCAATTCTTAGTAAATTAAATGCATACATGTGAAATGTAATACCTTAATAATCTTTTAAAGTGTTGATCTGGGTTCTAGATAGGACCATATTTCTTTAAAAAATACAATAACCAAAAAGAATAAAAAAAATATTGTTACATTGTAGTCCATAAAAAACCAAGGCACAGATAAAGAAAATTAAATGGCAAGTCTTAAATTAGTAGAAGATACTTTTTAGTCAACATATGACCAATAGGAGAGGGAGAAGATAAATTATATTTTTTTTATTTATTTAGACATATGTGTGGGAAATAAGGAAATTAAAAACTATATTTTTTGTTTATTCCCTATTAGTTTTAAGCTTTATACCCAAAACTTTCTGGAAAAATTGGCAAACTGCATGTATAGGCATTTCAAAAATGGTATCCATGTATACAGTCCATAAAAAACCAAAATTTGCAATTTTCCCCAAAGAACTCATACCTGCGAACAAGGCAATGGACAATTTCCTCAATAAACTGAAGAGAGAAGTTTGTGTGAGCCCTTGAAGATCTGATATTTGTATTCCTGGAACATGTACAATTTAGCTCTTACAGTTGTTTTAACACAGGCATTAAGGATCAAGAAATTAGTCTCCAATCCTACACACTTAATTTGACTTTTCTAACAATATAACATTATTATAACTTGAAGAGAATAAATATTTAATCTTCTATGGGATTTTCTTGCATATTGCCCATGCTTGTCATTAAAAAAGCAAACATATTGCAACATATCCCATTTTCCTTTGGTCATACAGCATTCAGCTGGTTAATTAAAACTACTTATTTCTATGTCTCTAGTCCAAATAATTTTGCAAGTCCATGTAAAAATAAGTCCAGTAAAATAAACTTATTTCTTCAGTTTCTCTTGTACTAGACTAAATGGATTACATTTTCATCAAATATGGCCGTGATCTAATTATGATGACCTCAACCTTGACTGATCAGAATTTGGGGGCCATTATTCTTTAGATTATATTGCTGTTTTTTGTTTTGCCTTCCTTCATCTACTTAAACCCAAGAAGTATTATATATTAAATGTTTATATTCCTACAAAATTCATGTTGAAGGCCAATCCCTGATGCAACTATAATTAGAGACTGGGCCTATGAGAAGATGATAAAGGTCATATAAAGTCATTAGATTAAGGCCCTAATCCAACAGAGCTTGCTTGCTTGCTTGCTTGCTTGCTTGCTTTCAAAAGTTTTTTTTAATGTTTATTTATTTTTGAGAGAGAAAGAGAGACAGAGAGGCTGTGAGCAGGGGAGGGGCAGAGAGAGAGGGAGGCACAGAATCTGAAGCAGGCTCCAGGCTCTGAGCTCTAAGCTGTTAGCACAGAGCCTGACACAGGGCTTGAACTCCTGAACCGTGAGATCATGACCTGAGCCAAAGTCAGATGCTTAACCAACTGAGCCACTCAGGTGCCCCAGGGCTGGTCCTTTCTGATAAGAGAAGGAAACACCAGAGCTCTCTCTCTCTGTCACTCAGGAGACAGTGAGAAAAGGGAGCCATCTAGAAGCCAGGAAGAGTCCTCACTAGGCACAGAATTAGCTGACACCTTGATCTTGAACTTCTCAGCTTCTAGAATCGTGAAAAATAACTTCCTATTGTTTAAGATACCCAACCTATGGTATTTTGTTATGGACAAAATACAGTGAGTACTTAATTCAAAATAAAAAAAATACAAACAAAATACAGACAAAAATACAGTGAGTACTCAATTAAAAAAAAAGGGAATAGGTCATTTACAAGTATGAAAGTATCTACAGAGAGATATAATCATTCTAGTTACTTGAAATAAAAATAAGGCAACTTTATATGCACTGAAAAGCTTTCTAAAGTACAATTTTAGTAGGAAAAATAAGAAATGGAAAACAGTGTGTTGATATTTGCACACAAAATTAATATATGTATTCATAATATGTCCCTGAAAGGATATCTGGAAACACTTTTGTTTCCAAGAAATGAATCTGCATAGTCAAGAGACAAAGAAGGGAGAAGTTCTCACTCTCTACTCTTCTGTAACTTTTATTTTTTTCCATGTGAAGGCAAAATTTACTCAAAAAGGCAAAGCTATATAAAATTAAAAAAGACTTTTTGTATATATACAACCATGTGAATATTATATATAGCCATCACTATGACATTTTACTAATATGCCAGAATATAATTAATTCAATAACTTAATCTCACAGACATGAGAATATGTATCTAACTTTGAAAGGTCCTGGAGAATCAATCACACTAGAAAATTTGTATCCTCAGGAAAAACAATCCAATAGAAGATTATTCTAAATCCAACAAGTTAATCCCAATATTAATTTAGCAAATGTGGAAAGTGTGTAGCAAGGCTTCAAATGCTCTATTTGGGGAAAAATCCTGGCATGAAATAAAAATTAATTAGGCCTAAAAGAAAACTATAAATATTAAATACACAATCAATGCAGTTGTTTAAAATATGGCTGAGGATGCACTTATTACAGATTTAGTATCCAAACAAAACTTACTGGGTCTATTAACTGAACTAGTCTGAGGTCAATGGAATTTATGAAAAAAAAAATATAAAAGTCATTAAGAGACTCATAAGATTTAAGAAAATGAATGTAAGAAATCCTCTTTTCTTTAAAAGCCTGATTCTATAAATTTTTAAAAGTGAAACCATATAGTGGTGGGAAACATTTTAAACAAACAGTGTTTTTAAATAATCTTCACACTGTATTCTTTAAAGCAGTAAAATAAAATCTTATCCTCTTCTTTTGTTTGAATATTATAGTTTTGTATAAAACTAAAGCTAAATGTGACAGTTCATCCAAAAAGGTATAACAGATGATCAAATACAAATTTAACCTTGTTGCATTACATTATATAAAGCTATTTCAAATTAATATATTAAAGTACTAACCAGAAATTTATAATATTAAATAATTCAGCCTAAGATTTTAAGTCTCATGTGTTTCCCTGATAAAGATATTAGAGACCATTTTTATCCTGAGGTAAGCCTGAACTACAGATAATATATTAATATCCCAATATTTCAACCTGTAAGCATTAAAATGTCATCTGATGAATTTTGTGGTTAAATATAATTTGATATATTTTAATCTATTCAATTGTAATAAGTGATTTTGGTACTTTGTTCCACATTTTTGAAAAGTGAATTTTTCATAATAGATTACTTAAGGAATTATCTATTAACATAATTAGAAATATGTTATTAACAGCTTAAGCAAAAAGATATGGGAGTTCTTTGCAACTTCATTGTGGATCTATCAACAATATTTCATTTACCCACTGCCTTCTCCCACTTCATGCAAACTAGGACTGATTCAGGAAGAATTTTGAGGACATGTGAGTGAAAAAGTGATCTAGAAGGAAAGACCTAAAAGGAGAATCTATAGCAATTATTTTACTACAAGCTACTTGCAACTTAACCAATTAACGAAAATCAAGGCCATATTAAGTTCTGTTTCTACACCATCAAAAAAGTAGTAATAAATACAGATCTTTAAACTGTATTGACCAGAGTTATTCTCAGTAGATGTCAGAAATGTCAGAGCAAAATTTCTGCCAAGGAAGATAATAATTAGCACCCCGTAATGTTAGGTGTGCCAGTCAATGAAGGAAACAGATTTTGTTTCACAAATTTCTTGGAATATGTAATGCTATTGTTAATTATTCTGTATCAATTCTATGAAGTTAGTTCTTTAAGGATGCTCTTATTCATCAATACTATTATTTTTTTTATTTATACAAATAAATAACAATTTTTCACTTAGACAAAAGACTTTATATATATATTATGCTCTTATTAGTAAAGTTAGAAAACCTTAAAATTTTTATCAAAAATAAGATAAAATGTATTAAAATACTTTTATTAGCAAACCCTAGTGTATCTCTATTATTATGTATATTGCAAATCAGTCTTTTAATGAACTATTTATGATTCCTGTTGACTTTTTTTATAAGGCTTTCAAAACCTAAAAGCTTGAGAATACTTGCTCTTTTACTAATATTTTGATGGAGAGTAGCTATGAAATTGTACAAACACTTTCTGTTATCTAACAGACTTTTGGAATTACATATTAAGACATCACTATAGTCATTAATAATGCCTTCCAGGGAATTTAATCAACAGCAGCTCAATTTTAAGATTCTCCAATAATTTTTTAAAGTCTCCTCCAGCTGTTTACAGAGGCTTAGGCAGCTTAGATTTCAAAGAATAGAAACCAAATCTCATGTTAACTGTATTCATTTTCGCATACCAATTTGTACCATGGAAATGTGTGAAACTAATCTCACTTTTAACTGAGAGAACTGAATGGTACTTTCCTATCATTGATAAGAATACTAAAAATGATCTTTCTCTGCCCTCAACAATTCAAAGACACTCTTCCAGCACCACCAACACACCAGCATGATTATGTCCAAAGAAAGAAATCCATTTAGGTGATTCCAACAAAGTGATTTCTTATACTTGCAGTATTACAATCATGTAGTTTGGAAGATTCCTGTGCATATGAAGCATATTACATCTGGAGTAAATGGAAGAGAAAGATATCCAGGAAATTTTACATTTATTTTGTGGACAATTTTTTTTTCTTTTTGTTTTTGATGATGCAATTATACAGAACTCTTTGCTTCTGCTATTTCACTTGGAAACTCCAACTCTAACTTAATAACAGCAAATGTGACAATAGTACACTACTTCATTTAGGCATAATAATTGATCCCTGTGTTGGAGTTACAAAAATTAAAGAATACTGAGTTCAAATAGCTTTTAAGTGACAAAAAAAAATAAGCTCTCTAACTCAAAAGTGATTCTTACAATCCTTTTCATTCTTTTTTGCTTACCTTTCTAGAAGAAAATCTAGGTTAAAATACTCCAGATGTAAAGCAGAGGCTCAAGTCTCTTTATTTTAACATTGTTTTCTTTTACACTAATTTGCCACAAGAATAATTCTATAAAGAAGTATTAAATATGAAAGTTTAAGGGATAGTTGACATTTGTGATATATTTATGCTATATTTGCAGTAAGGCAACTACTACGCTTCTCCTTCAGTATAGATTATTTTCTATTAACTGGTCAGTGCTTAGCTGTTGTGTCATAGTCACCTAAAGGATGCAAAAACCAAAAGAAAAAGGCATTTCTGATCCAGTGTTTACCTATAAAGTCTCTTTCATTCTATGGCTGTCCTTTCACTTTGGAGTCCTATTTACATAAACCTTTCCACAATTTAAAATGAATAATCACACACAAAAAAAGTAGAGAGCTTCAACTGCTAACAAATCAACCACCAATATAGTAACATGAACCCACTATTGTAATGGTCTTAAGTGGTCACTCTGTTCAATAAAATAATTAGTGCAATTGGAGTTTTCTATTCTTGTCTTTTTTAATTTAATTTTTTAATTTATTTTTTAAAAAATAATTAATTAATTAATTAATTAATTTACTTACTTACTTACTTACTTACTTTTGAGAGAGAGAGAGAGAGAGAGAGAATGAACAGGGGCAGAGAGGGAAACCAAGAATCCAAAGTAGGCTTTGCACTGACACAGAATCCAACGTGGGGCTCAAACTCACACACATGATATCATGGCCTGAGTAAAAGTTGGATGCTTAATTGACTGAGCAGCTTGGGCACCTTTTCACTATTCTTGTCTTTAATTGGTTGAGTTATTTACTGTTAAGATACAACTAGATTTCTATTCATAGTCAACCACATAAGTTAACCTATTATATTTGGTTTTATGTTTTACACAAAATAATTGTGATGGATTATTGGTATCTTATGAATATATTACTTAGACTAAATAAAAGTGTAATTTCTGACTGCAGAAAGTGGAAATGAGACAGAAAACTTGATCTTGCTTGCTTGCATACTAAAAGTAAAAGGTGTATTTCAGCCAGCTGTGACAAATGGAGAAAAGAGTAACAGATGAGGAACACTAGCCACTTCGATTGACTATTCTGCCTCTAATTAGTTATGTGAATTTAAATAACTCCCATAGTATTTCTGCATTACAAGCCCACCACCTGGAAAATAGGGAGGTGGTTTTATATCTTTAGATCTTTAATAGAACACTTTGCCCCCATGGGACATTTGGCAATGTCTAAAGACATTTTTTTGTATCACAAAAGGGTTGGGGAGGGGTAGGAGCCACTCCCATCTAGTAGGTAAGGGCTAAAGATGCTGCAAAGGGTTCTACACAGAGCAGGAGAGCCTCACACAAAACATAATTATCCAGTCAACAGTTCTGAGATTGAGCGACTCTGGATTAGATGGTATTTATGATCTCTATACCATTGACTTTAGGCTGGATTCCTTAGAGTTAATTCTGCAGAAGATACAACAAAGGGCTGGCATGACTCTTTTCCAATTAGTTGGGTTCTTGTTTGTTTGTTTTAATTTTTGTTGTTTTGGGGTTTTTTTGGACAAAGAAAAGTTAAATAGTAACTTTAAGATCAAAACTTTTCTGCCAGAATCTGTATAAAATAGCTTCAAGTTAATCACTCTTTGAAAGTATTATTTTAAGGCTAATTTTCCACTTTCCAGTGTGAAGGGTGTTATTTAAATGTTTATGAAATTTATTTATCCAGTCTTACAAAAAATGTATCTCATTGCCATAGAATTATAAAGTGAATATTATGCAAAATATATATTATACACATTTTTAATAATCTGCTTCAAATTATTTAAGTGTTAATAATATGTATATCTTTTATGTACACAAATACACAAATACCACTTACTTATAAATATGTATTAAGAATTCAGCAGTGTAGGAAGATATAATATGTATATGTGAATATATATAAATATATAAATAAAATATGAGAATATATTTTTAAGATCTATTAACCTAGCAATATCCCTTCATAGGGATTTTATACACATACACATACAAATACACAGGCATATACACATAAACACACATATACATATCTATATATATATATATGTACATATATACATATATATATACATATAGAAAGATAGATATGTATATTTATACACATACCTATATACATAATATTTTATTTCATTCCCTTATATCTGTCCCCCAAAATATATGGATTTATAATCTTCAATAAAAATAAAATTTTATTCAAATTATATTTGTATCTCATGTTTCTACTCACAGCTCCTACAGAATATTTTATAAAATGTAAATGTTGCCTGTTGCTATTTCCTTTACTGAAATCCTAAATTTGAAATAGTCTTAAGACCACCAAGCAAAGGAAAAAGAATTCCTCTAATTTCTTAGCAAATGTTTAGAATAAAACATCACTTTCATAATTCAAGAGTGCCAAAATGTAAGTACATGAAATGGCTCACAGTGGGTAATAAATGTATAAACACTTACATAAACCATTGCATTTGATCATTTTCAGTATTTACTGGGGTTATAGCTCTTTTGAATGATTATTACTGATTTATTCATCTCTGACAAAGTACAACCATTAATTTAAATGAATGAACAAAGCAAATAACACAGACTGACTTATTTTCATGGATGACTGACTGAAAGAATTTAATACTTGCTTCAAAAGTCCTCCATTCACGAATGTAGATTGTATAAAAACAGATCTATAATGTCAATAATAAAGAGTGTACATTAAAATATTTACAAAGTAAGTAGAATTATTCCTCATGTAAAGACAATGAAGTTAAAAAAATGTTAATTATAGAAGTACATAATATAATAAAATTGAGTATTATTTCAATTACAGTTTTTTAATGTACTCTTTGAAGCAGAAATATTAACATATCCTTTCTTATAATGAGAGGACACTTTTAAGCATCTTTTCAGACATTAAGGTTATCTTGCATATGAGACTACATTCACATGACTATATATTATTTCAGTGATGAATGTGTGTTACCTAGGAAAAAATACTTTATTATAAAGGGAGATTTTAATAACACTAAACTATATGAGAATCTTAGTACAACTATTGTTCCAAGAGCTAAAATAAAAGCTTATTTTTATTTTGTACTTCATTTACAGGGGAAAATCCTAAAAGATTAATAACTACTCAATATGAATTAGCCTCTTACCAAAATTTTCTTTTAGAAGGAGAATCAATATGCAATTAACAATTCAGTGTTATGCTGCCAATTTATTATTTGGTTTGTTTTTGTTTTTGTTTGTTTTTGTTTTTGTTTTTCAGGCTCTATTTACAGAAAATGTAGAGCTCCTTGGTGACCCTTAAGGATGGTCTGCATTAGAAAAGATTAGGGGAGTGTGGCTGTATGCAAGGTACCCATCCTGCTTTAATCCAAACAACTCTTCTTATAACTGTATATGTGCTGCAACTGTGAAGAAGATGTTGACTAAAGAAACTTATAGAACAACAAAAAATTGTAGAGAATTTCATACAATGGTATGCTCTGCTGTTACACTGATCTCTTAGTAAAGTAATATAAAACAAGTATTAAAAAATAAAATTTATTAAATTTTATAAATACTTTCATAACCATAAGAGCCAGATTTTGAAATACTAGAAATAAGGGTGTTCTCTCTTAAGCAATACAGACAATGTACAATAAAAGAAGTACTCTTCAATGGAGAATATAACTACATTTCTTTAACTTGTTAAATTTTTATAAGAGATAAAAGTGACTTAAAAAAACTGTGATACATTTGAACAGAAACGTACACTATATAGTGATAGGTTAAAACACATGAAAAAAAATGTGTAGAGAAGTATGTTTATCCCCTCCACTAGGTAAGAACTGCATTTAGAAAGTTAAGGAAATATAATTTTGATAAGAAAATATGTCTTACTAAGGGAAATAAAGGAACTTTTAAAGTAAAAGACAGATCAACTGACATATTTGGTACCCCTGTGTACATCTCCTGTCAAGTTTTATTATAGGAAAATCTAAATCGAGACATTATAATTTCTAATATAAGCAGGTTTTTCTTTAGCGAAGATACATTTTATTTTCTACTAAAATGCCTCAGCAATTTAGCACATTTTTTTCCTTATACAATAAGCATCTTTTAAAATTCAAGTTCTGGGGCACCTGGGTGGCTCAGTTGGTTAAGTGTCCGACTTTGGCTCAGGTCATGGTCTCATTGTTTTTGAGTTCCAGCCCCACGTCGGGTTCTGTGCTGACAGCTCAGAGCCTGGAGCCTGCTTCAGATTCTGTGTCTCCCTGTCTCTCTGCCCCTCCTCCGTTTGCGCTCTGTCCCTCCCTCTCTCAAAAATAAATAAAAATTTTAACAATAATAATAAATAAAACAAATAAAATAAAATTCAAGTTCTGACTTGACTCTCAATACATGTTTTTATTTTCAAAGCTTATAGGAAATGATTATTAGAATCAGAGGGTTTAAACACAGAATAGCTTGAAGTTTACAGATAAAATTCTACATTATAGATTACTATCGAGAGGATGATTCTGAGAGCAACATTCGGTAAGACTGAGCATTGCTGCTTATTTACATTGCTGGATAATCTGTGCTACTATGTGCTATACTATTATTATTATCTGTCTTGGAAATAATCCTTGGGCTGTTTTCATTATTTATTGGAGTGTCCCTAAAGGTTCTAACACAAATTTTAAAGTGATGGTTTTAAAGGGCCAAATTAAGTCTTTCTATTGGGACAACACTCTCTAGAACTAAGAATTAAAAAAGAAGACATAAGAAGGCTAACTGTAAACCATTCAAAGGTGAAAATGAGCAAAATATTTTAAATTGCACAAACAATTGTATTTTTAAAGTGCACTATAAATTTGTGTCAGATACAACTAGCCCATTATATTTGCAGTTTTATAAAATAAGAAATGTGGGTAAAATTCCAACAATTTGAAATTACTCAGCTTTCATCATCAAAATTAAAGATGGCAATGATGACTTAATTATCTCAAGCTGGATGTATAAATCATTCAGGGAGTGGTGTTCAGCTCATTATTTACTTTTCTCTCTAGAAAATATTGAGAAAATGGTGTAAAAGGATGGTCTAAAAGGATGTTTAGAGGAATAATTTTGTGACAGTGATTAAATACTGAAAGATCTGATCCAGAAGGGAATTAAAGTTATGAAATTAGATAATTAAATTTCCTATAATCATGGTATCATTACATAGCATCTAACAAATAGTCTTACCTCATTTTCTCTAAGCTATGCATAATTTGTATTGTCACATTTGTTTTTGTTTTCATTTATGTCACAAATCTCTACCCAATATATCTAACATTTTCACTTTTTTCTTTCACAAATCATTATTCTTACTGTGCCACATACTATAAAATCAAAGAGGCTACACATGAGGAAAATGATACTTTAAAGTATCATTTGTCTTTAAAGATAACTCCAGATTTGGGCCCATCCTGTGGCTGAGAGGGTATCTGCTGAGCCTCTCACAGTTGTGGAGATGGTAAAAGCAGTTTTATGCCTTCAAGGTTCTAGCAAATTGGCATCAATCACACCCACTTGTTTTTTCCTTCACTGATTTCTTTTAAGCTATTTTGAAACCTTCCTCCTATCTGTACTGTGCCTTGTCATTCAAAATGTAATATTACCAGGCACTCAGGGTTGTCCAAAAAAGAAGAGAAAGAAAGAAAGAAAGAAAGAAAGAGAAAGAAAGAAAGAAAGAAAGAAAGAAAGAAAGAAAGAAAGAAAGAAAAAGAGAAGCTACCTGCTAACAGTAAATAATGACTACTTTTCTCACAGCAAGATCTTTCCTGCATTTCTGGCAAAGTGAAGGGCTCTTCCAAAAAGCCTTTCTGAAAACTCCATTGACACATTTGTATAAAAATAAATGAAACTGAATTGATTATAATTATAAGTCTTTCTCAGGATTCTATAACCCTTAACCTCGCAATCTGCAGATGTCATGTTAAGATACTGCAGAGGGATCTTACATAACTTTGATGTTACTGATATATTGATAGGGTATATTCATTAAACTTTATTTTTATTTATTTTTAAAGTAATTTTTTTAGTGTTTATTTTAGAGAGAGAGAGAGCACGAGCACAAGAAGGGCAGAGAAAGAGAGAGACACAGAATCCGAAGCATGCTCCAGATTGCGAGCTGTCAACAAAGGGTCTATGTGAGGCTCGAACCCACGAGCTGTGAGATCATGACCTGAGCCGAAGTGTATGCTCAACCGGCTGAACCACCCAGGCGTCCCTAAACTTTCTTTTTTAAAGTAAACATATAATCTTCGTGGTAAATAAATTACTTTGTAATTTGAAAAATTACTAATTACCTTTTTTGTTTTCGACCATGTGAGCTTCTCAGATGACACTCATCCTCCTATAACAGTTTCTACTTCCATTTCCTCACCTCTTGGTAAACTTTACTTTCTCCTCTATCAGATCACTCCAATTTCCAGTAACCTCCTAATTGCTACGTGGAATGGCCTCCTGTTCCTCAGCCCTTTGACTTCTGGCACATTTTACAACCTTCAATGCACCAGACCTTCTCCCACAATGTGTTTGAGCAGAGAATGCTGTTTTGAATTCTCTCGCGTGACTCTTTGTCCTTCTCAGTGCCCGCTCTCAGAATGTTTCTTCAGTCTGCAATTTTTCCTTCATTACCTCCAGTTGAAATCGCATTTCTATTTCAGTATCTACTTTAAATACTCTCCTCTTTGCCCTCTCACACACTGAAGGACACACACCTGTACACCTACCAACACATATGTATGTGTACATCTTCAGGCAGAAATAGTTGATCCTGATCTTGAATTCTGCTTGTATTCTCACATAGAAAGTCATGTACTTAAAAAGTGTGCATGTATTTCTTTATGTATTATATGTATGTGCATGTATGCATATTATATGCTACCTATTGTGCATGTAATAGATTTGCTATATATATTATACATACACATATTACATGTGTGTATTATACTGAGTAATGAAGGATCTTCTTCTGCCAACAAGTTACTAATTTCCTTAGGGACTGAGGATGTGTTTTAGTTGTCTTTATAAAAAGTATGTATCAACTGCTCAATACCCGTTATTTTTTAAATAGTATCATGGGGCCCCCAGGTGGCTCAGTTGGTTGAGTGACTGACTCTTGGTTTCATCTCACATTCCTGAGTTTGAGCCCTGCGTCGGGTTCTGCATTGGCAGTGCAGAGCCTGCCTGGGATCCTCTGTCTCCCTCTCTCTCTCTGCTCCTCCCGTTAGTGCTCTCTCTTTCTCAAAATAAATAAATAAATAAATAAACATTAAAAAATTCCTTTCTTAAATATGCAAAAAGGCATCATACTTAGAATCACTTCATAGAAATGAGCCATTTAAGTTGGTGAGTGGGTATATGGCTTGCTAAACTTTACTAACAAGAGTCACTACACTTTCTGTCCAGATGAGGAATGGTGGGTGAAACCTTTAGCAAGGGATTTCTAATTGGATTTAGTTGGTCATTATATCTGGATAGCACTCCTTCCCTCTCTGCCTCTTTCTTTTCATCACCCCCCTCACCCCGGACTTGGACCCTGTCTTTATTTTCCTCTCTCTCTCTTGGTTTTCTCCTTTTTAGACTGTTTGAGTTCTGTTCTATTGATCATTTCCTGATCAATCAGAATATCCCAGCAATATCTACCTTGGGATACTAATTTTCTTGGTCATAAGCCTTATTAATCGTAAAGCTATAAAATTTTCCTGAAATTTCTCAAAGGCCAGATTAAATAGAGAATAGTTTAGAACTGTATTGTTTATGGGGCTTTGTTTCCCTCCAAATTGCCATGAAAATTTCCACCATTGGGGTTTGCTTATTACTAGGAAATAGTGTTTCTATTTATGTGGCCCAAACAATTTTATCTCTCTGTATTTTCTAGGCAACTGCCTGAGTGTTTGTCTCAATCATTGATGTGCTTTTTAAAAATGTTATTTGAGCAGTACACATGGGGGGAAAAGTTCTAGTTCCTGACTGGGGAATGAAAATGCATTCACCCAATATGCAAAAGCATACAGCATGACACATTCTGAATAACATTATGAATTATCCCAAGTCTGCAGGCACTGAGGGATTTTCTTCCGTGATAATTTCCTGCTCTGTCTTGGTTACTCAGGCAGCACTTATGTATCATGTAGAATTTGAATATGAGTTCCAGTCCCATGACTACCTCTTGTTATTGCTGCCTCTGACTTTTCCTCCTCTCTAACTGTCGTCTATTGCTTGAACAAGCTACTGGAGCTAACAAACTTTCTTGCATTTAACTTTGATAAATGCCTAAGATATGAAAAAATTCCTTCAACTTTGTTAGCAATGAAACAAATCTATAATTTTACTGTGCTGCCATGTCCCCATTTCTTTAAATATCATTAGTAGTAATTTTAATCATCACTTGCAATAAATTTTAAATTAATATTTGTAATACTTTTGAGAAAAATATTCAGTATATGCAAGTTTCAGTGCCCTTCAGTATAATTATTAATGATATTAAAAATGAAATATTAACCCAACAAGAGTTATTTCATTGTTAAAGCTTTTTCTTTTTTCTTTCTAGCTTAAGCATCTATTTCTGTTCTATTATTGATAGGTCTAAAATTAGATTTACAAATTAAGGATTTGCTTCATTTCTGAAAGAAAAAAAAAGGTAAAGATCTTTTTTCCAAAGCCCAATTATAAATTACATGTGAATTTATTCTTGTACTGAAGGCCCATATTATTATTTTTAGGAATTTACTACTATTCTAGAATTCTTAAGAAACTAAACTAGGCTGTATACTATTTATAATTGTTAAATGAAATCTTTGAAAGTACATAATGTTAATATGTCTAATGTATCAGAGAAGCATGTTAAATTTTTCTTAGATGATAATGGCCCATCTTTAAACTTTGGCTTGTGGTTTATTAATTTATGTCACTTCTTGGAGTCAGTTGTCTTAAATACACCTCATTAGAAAATTTAAAAAGCATATGGCTGAGAACAAAGCATATGGCAATGTGAACTAAAATTGTGCTGGGAATTTTAAGTATGTAACAAAGAAAAAATTATGTCCCCATAGTAGAGACCAAGCTCTATCTTTTCTCCTACAATTTCATTTTGTTGCTAAGTTGGTTCCTGAAAATGGTTCTGACTAAAGGACTGTAGGCAAACAAGGTAAGTGTCAACTCTGGGCAAAAGCAAGAGAAAAGAAGACTGAGACATCCTAAGTGTCTCTTTCATTGCCACAGCAACCAAGGAAGTAATGTGCCACATACGGCAAAAATCTCCATCAACCTGAGGCAGAATCCCCAGCCTGCCCAAAAAAGACATAAACATGTTGGCAAAGAATCCTTTGTTGGGTTTTTACCCAAGTAAACTTTGACTAACTTAATTTACACAATTACATATCATCATTTTTTTTCCATCCCTTAGTCTTGTCAAGAGTACCTTCTAAATCTATCTTGAATCTATTATCTTCTCTTAATCAATTTCTTCCCTCGTAGTGCCAGCCCTCTGAGCCCCTAAGTTGTACTGACCTTCACATAATGTGACCAAGAATGAGCATCCAAGGTTTTTTGGAAATAGTAACCTGTATTTATCATCTTTCTTTTCAAATAGTAACACTAGAAACAGAATGGTTTGGCATCTATGTGACTGATTCCTTTCATTTATGTGAACAGAACAAGAATGAAAATCAGTACCAAGATAACCCTTTCATGAGACAGGGGGCATGCAACATAATTCTTCCTTTCTGCACATCATTCTTTGTCATGTCATAACCTCCCCACTCATTAGTCCCCAGTTTTTCCCACAAGGTGGAACTATTGGACCTATGTGACCCTGTTCCTAATTACTATTTACTTCATCGGCGTGTGTGTGTGTGTGTGTGTGTGTGTGTGTGTATTTGTACATATGTATGTGCTTTCCTCATTATAATGCCTTTCCATAAGGTGGGGGATCATATTGGGACAGTCCCTAAAATTAGAGTGAGAATAATACATCTTTGGCCAAGGTCTTTACCTAGACATCAAATTTATTGTGTTCTCTTGGCTACTTTTATTGAAAGAATGTAAACAATTCCATATTTCTAGTTTCCCTTTGCCCTCTCTATCTTCATCTCTCTCATTCTTGTTTTATTTATTTACTTATTTTGGTTCTTTATTTGAAAGCTTTGGCCGGCTTTTCTGAAGCTCTGAATAAGTGCAAAATCTCTCTTGAATTTACTAGTTTAACCTCTTTGAGTATATATTCCCATAAATTAGATGAACATATAGCTCCTTCTATCTGAAACAGTTTTTCTCCTTTTTACCTGGCCATGTACAACTCATTCTTCAGGTTTAACCTGAAATATATTTTTATGGTGGAAAAATTCCTTGTATCCCATCTCTGTTTGATTTTAGAAATTATATACTCATATTTTACATTCTTAACAGAATACAATTGAAAATATTTTTTGTATATTTTATAAGGAATTCCTATATCCACCATTAAACTATAAGTTATGTAACAATAAATGTCATGTTTTATGGTCACTAACCTAGCTCCACTCACTAGCTAGAAGAGTGCTATGTTGAGGACATATTAGGTACATATAAGCATGTGATAAATTACTGTAGTACTTCAAACTCAAAATTTTCACAATTATATATTAATTATAATAATACCCAGCATGACTGTGCCAATTTGTATAGTCATGCTATTTACTATTTTGCTCATTGGCTTTTCAAAAATACAAGTTCTGTTCTATGGGTGTCCATTTTTGGATTAATTTTAAAAATATGTCTAAAAGAAAAATATTTTCATAATTCAAAGAAATAAAATTGTATATGTTTGGATATAACACGATCATAATGTAGAAAAAAAAAAATGAAGACTCATCAACAACAACCTGTTAAAACTAGTAAACAAATTCAGTAAGGTTGCAGGATACAATGTCAACATAGAGAAATCAGTGGTGTTTCTATACACAAACTAGGAAAAAAAAATAAGAAGACAATCCCATTTACAATAGCAATGAAAGGAATACCTAGGAATAAGCTTAACCAAAGATGTTAAAGCCTTAAACACTGAAAAGTATAAGACATTGCTGAAGGAAATGTAAAGAAAATAAAAATAAATGAAAAGACAACTCATGTTCATGGATTAGAGGAATCAATATTGTCAAAATGCCCATTCTACCCAAAATGATCTATGGATTCAATAAATATCTAGCAAAATCCCAATGGCATTCTTTACAGAAATAGAAGAAAAAATCCTAAAATTAAAATTTAACAAGAGACTCCTAATAGCCAAAGCAATAATGAGAAAGAAAAAAGATGGAGGTATCACTCCTCCTGTTAAAAATATAGTTACAGAGACACAGTAATGAAAACAGTATGTCATTGGTATAAAAACAGATACATAGACCAATGAACAAAATAGAGAGCCATAAACAAGTTCACATCTACAGTCAACTGACTACATCTTTGACAAGAATGCCAAAATCACATGGTGGGAAAAGGATAGTTCCTTCAGAAAATGATGCTTGAAAAATTGAATGTCCACTTTCAGAAGAATGAAACTGGACTCTTATTTCATACTCTGTACAAAAGTTAACTCAAAATGAATGCAGAAGTTAACTGTAATAACTGAAACTGTAAAACTATGAGAATAAAATATAGGGAAAAAGCTTCTTGCATTGGTCAATAATTTTTTTTTTATGTGACGCCACAGGCAACAAAAGCAAAAATAGCCAAAGGGGGTTGAATCAAACTAAAGAGCTTCCGAGCAGCATAGAAAATCAATGAAGTGAAAGGCAACATATGGAATGTGAGAAAATATTTGCAAACCATATATATGATAGGGGATTAATATCCAAAATATGTAAGGATTTCACTTAACTAAATACATAATACAAGTGCCCTTGATTAAAAAATGGACAAAGGAACAGAATAGACATTTCCTCAAAGAAAAAATACAAATGGCCAACAGATATAAGACATGACACTAATCACTAAACAAAAAAATGCAAATCAAAACCACAATGAAATATCACCTCACATCTGTTAAAATAACTATTATCAAAAAGACATAGGTGGGGCGTCTGGGTGGCTCAGTCATTTAAACGTCTGACTTTGGCTCAGGTCATTATCTCACAGTTGGTGGGTTCAAGCCCTGCATCGGGTTCTGCAGTTAGTGCTTGGGATTCTCTCTTTCCTCTCTCTCTCCCTCTCTCTCTCTCTCTCTCTCTCTCTCTCTCTGTGTGTGTCTCTTCCCCTCCCCCTCCCTCACTTGTGTGCATTCTCTCTCTGAAAATTAGATAAGTAAAACTTAAAAAAAAAAGACATAGGTAACAAGTGTTGGCAAGAATGCATAAAAAAATGGGAACCCTGTACACTGTTGGTGGGAATGTAAACCGGCACAATCATTATGTAAAACACTATGGAGATTCCTCAAAAAATTAAAAACAGCCCTACTTTATGATTCAGTAATCCCACTTCTGGATACATATCTAAAGGAAATACAATCAGTATTTTGAACAGATATCAACACTCCTGTGCTCATTGCAGCATTATTCACAATAGCCAAGATATGTAAACAACTTATATGCCCAATGAATGAGTGGATAAACAAAATGTGGTATATATATATATACAATGCAGTATTATTCATTATAAGATATTTTGCCACAGGAAATAACATGGAAGGACCTGGAGGGCATTATCCTAAGTGAAATAAGCCAGACACAAAAAACAAATACAGCAGGATCTCATGTGTATGTGAAATAAAGAAGTCAAAGTCATTGAAGCAGAGAATAGCATGGCAGTTACCACAGACTGGGAGGAGGGGGTAATGGGGAGATTTTTGTCAAAGGATACAAAATTTCAGTTATGCAAGATGAATAATTTCTGGAGATCTAATGTAAAGCAACGTAACTATATTTAATAATATTACATTGTATACTTGAAATTCACTAAGACAGTAGATCTTAAGTGTTTTTTCTCATATAGACAGACATACAAACGAAAGAGTAAATATGATAGCTTGGCTGTGCCAATTATTTCACGATGCACAAATATATGTCTTATTTTAAAATATCAAGTTGTCCACATTAAATAAATATATTTGTCAATTATATTTCAATAAAGATGGGGCAAAGGCATTATCAACTATTCTTTTTTTAAATTTTTTTTTTCAACGTTTATTTATTTTTGGGACAGAGAGAGACAGAGCATGAACGGGGGAGGGGCAGAGAGAGAGGGAGACACAGAATCGGAAACAGGCTCCAGGCTCTGAGCCATCAGCCCAGAGCCTGACGCGGGGCTCGAACTCACGCACCGCAAGATCGTGACCTGGCTGAAGTCGGACGCTTAACCGACTGCGCCACCCAGGCGCCCCTCAACTATTCTAATAGTACTCAAGTACTTGGGTCAAAAACAATGCAATGTAATTGATTAATTCTGGATTTACTTAAGTTGATAACTGTCAAGTATATAGTTGAATTTTATTTATTTATAGTTATTTATAAATAGTTATCCATTGAACATGTATTTGAAATGTGTAAACTTTCTAAAATCCAAGAGTACAAGTTAATATTTTAGAGGAGGTAATGTTTAGGAAAGTAGACATTTTAGTACCATGTTCTTTATTTTCTTGGTTTAATACATATTATTTACATGAAATATAGGTACCTTCAGGTGAAGATAATAATAGCTAACCTTGAACACTGGCAGGCATGGGGCAGGTAATTGACACTCCTGATCTCACTAACTCAGTAAATATTACTATTGTCTTTTAGACATGAGGAAAATATAGTTTCCTGAGTACTCAATAAAGGGCCTAACTCAAATGCCTGAGGTCTTTCCATGATGTACCACTTCTCCACTGAATTAAACCCAAATAAAATACATAGATTTTTGAAATTTATCTATGGAGGCAAGGGGAATAAAACTGAGAGTGATTGTTTATTTTTATTAAAACTCGTTTCTCAGTGTTATTGACTATGACATGTTCATAGGAGAAATCAGTGAAGCCTAGCATGGGCGTTAGCAACCTTCTCTACTGCCTAGCACATTACAACCCAGCAGCATGAAAACTGAGTCTTAATTCTGCCCAGTTTCCAGTGATTCCAGAGATAGGGGTCAATATTGGAGATACTATAAAAGTGAATCACAAATTAACACACATAAGTTAATTCCTAAGTATAATAGAAAAGAACAGGAGTTAAGTTACCACACAGTCTAGCAAACCCTGTTTCTATCTATGATGTCTGATGCACAACCATTAAAGTTGTACTTTTTTTTTCTCAACGTTTTTATTTTTATTTTTGGGACAGAGAGATACAGAGCATGAACGGGGGAGGGGCAGAGAGAGAGAGGGAGACACAGAATCGGAAACAGGCTCCAGGCTCTGAGCCATCAGCCCAGAGCCCGACGCGGGGCTCGAACTCATGGACCGTGAGATCGTGACCTGGCTGAAGTCGGACGCTTAACCGACTGCGCCACCCAGGCGCCCCAAAAGTTGTACTTTATTAAGAAGTCCATATGTAAAATTTCTGGAGATAAATATCATCTGTATATGAAGTATTTTCACATATTTGAGCAGGATAAGCTATTTGTTAGCAACGGAGAAAAGTGAGTCCATATTCTTCTGTGGGTTTGCAACTTGGGAGTTCCCTGAGTGAAATTCATAACTGGCTCCCATGCATGAAGGGCAAGGAGAGATGGAATAAAGAGGCAGACCCCCTCTCTAGGCCAGTAGGTGGCAAGTTAAAAAGCAAGGAACTTACATACGAGACTTGTCTTCGGCATCTGTAGGACAAGTACATCTCCGCACCCACGTGTCAGAATCATAAAAAATTATACACAGGCGTTAGCAGACTGCAGTCACCTACCCAGTCCAGATGGCCTCAATAACACATTATTCTTTCAAGGCTACAGGCTTCAAATGGTTCCAGAAGTGGAAATGGTGAGTGGAGCACACGTTCCAAAGCCAGTGAGGGGGTGAGGAGCCTCTAATTGCCTGGATCCAGCTCAAATTTCAGGCAGTAGTCATTTCTTCTCCATGACCTCCTTCAACATCTTCATCTTAAGAGGCCATCTTAAAAAACTAAATTGAGACTCACTGCTTCTATATAATCTTTTAGAACTTCTCTGGCTAATAGTTTTCTTCTTCCTGCCACACCAAGTGAATCATACAAGCTAAGAGTTGAGAAGTAACATTGCAGGCCCCTGGTTTTCAATGCTACTATATGTTAGCATCACCTAGGAACTAGCAACTACAGAAAGGCTGAGGCCCCATTTCAGGACATTTAAGTCATAATTGGATGGGGCCAGGGTGTGTTTAGTTTGGAAAATTTTCCATGTGCTTCGAATATGCATATTCTGATTAAAAATACTCTGAAGAAGTGAGTAGTCATCAACTTCTTGAGTTTCCCTAAAATGTATATATTCTAGGTCAGTCATTTCAAATGTTAGCATTTGAATAGCATACTATAATTACTGGGAAGAAGTGTTAAAACAGAAATTGCTGGACTCCACCCAGATTTCTGCTTCAGTAGGTTGGTAAAGGGGCCTGAGAATTTGTATATCAGTAAATTCACAGGTGATGTGGATGCTGTTGGTCCCTAGACCACACTTTGAAAACCTCTGTTCTATGAGATGTAATATTCTGTTTACATAGACTAAATACAAATCAGGGAGAGATGTATGAGTCAGTACTACCTTTTCAATATGGTCTGAAAGCGAACTTTTCCTTAGATGGAAATTTAAGTGTTGTTTTAGAAGAAAGAGAAAATGGATGGCAGACAAGCAAGACTAATATCCACTAAAATTCCATCTGGCAAATCTTATTCTGTTTCCTCTCACCAAGCACAACATCACAATGTTATGCTTCAGAGTTTTATGCTTCTGTTATGAGCATGCCAGGGTTTCCTATCTTGAAGATTTTAATTTCACGATCCTCCCTGACTAAAATGCACTTCCTATCTCTGCATATTAAAATCCCATTTATCTACATATTCCTGTAGGAAATTCCCATGTGTTCCCCAAGACACTACTTCCTGATTCTCCCTGCCGATATTAGAAAGAGCTAGCTGAACCCTTGTTATATTTTTTCCTTTTCTTTGGGAAATGTTTCTGTCAGGTGTTATAGTTATTTTACTTTTATAATTATGGTGACATAATAAGATTTTACATTAAATGTTGATGAACATTTAGAATCTACCAGGTGTATCTTAAGAAGTTTTACAAATACTGGCTCTTTACAGCACTATTAGTATCGTCATTTTACAAATGAAGAATTTGGGGCATAACGAAGGTCAAATAACTTGGCCCAAATAATTTAGCTGTTATGTAGCAGAGCATAGATACAACCTTAGGATACTGAGCTGCTTGACTAATAATAAGAAAATAAAATGAAGTGTTTATAACACTAGAACAACTTCCAGCATAGTCAAAGTATTAGATTATCATTAGCTATTATCATCATGATTATCATTATCACTGTTGTTATTTATTATGTAATTACTACTGTGCTAAGCACTGTACTAATAATTTCAATAGTTGTATGGTTGTATATGATTTACTTCATTTATCATCACAAAAATTGTATTCCCACAGCAGCCCTATGAAATGGGAACACATTATCCTAAACAACTTGTTTTAGTCACCTACCCAGTAAGCACATGAGCCTGAAGTCAAACCTATATTTAGTATCAAGGACTGTTTCTTACTCATTTTGATCCTGTGCAAGATTTAATATACTATTTCTCAAACAATTTTTACTGAATTGAATTTGTATATCTGTTTCAAATTTAATTATGTCACTTTATAGAACTTAAAGGCACATTTATTTTCCATGTCTTTCCTTTTGAATTTGTTTTGAATTTGATTTAACATCTCAGCTTGAAGTTATCAAAACAAATCTCAGGTAGTAATCACTCATGAAAAATGTAAGAGAAAACTTGTTCTCTCTTGTTAACAATTTACCATCGAAACAACTGTCTTTTCGCCAAACACAGAAGGAATATGTGTGTGGTAGGCAGTTTCTAAGATGGTGTTCAATGATCTCTGCCTCCTGATATTCTCCTGATATTACACTGTTGTGTAAATCCCTTCCCTTGAATCTGCCCTAGATTTAGAGGCTTGATTTTTTTTTTAATTTCAGTATAGTTAACATACAATGTTATGTCACTTTCAGGTGTATAATATGGTGATTCAACAATTTCAGACATTTGCTTTTAATGAATGGAACATGGCAGAAGTGATAGGATTTTACTTCAAAATAGGTTATAAAAAGACGGTGGTTTCAGTCTTGGCTGCTCGGTTTGGTTAACTCTCTCTGGAACCCTCTCTGTGGAAGCAGCCAGCCATGCTGAGAGCAGCCATGTGAGGAGGTCCCTGTGAGGAGCACATGATGACTCTCACCAACAGCCAGTGAAAACCTGATGCTTGCCTAAGCCAAATGAGTGAGTTTGAAAGAGAATCTTCTGTGGCCTACTGTAAGTGCTGTTAGTGAGATTGGGTGTGGGTTATCTCCCAGGTAAACTGTGAGATGACTGTTGCTAACATACTCATTCCAACCTCATGAGAGACCTTGGGCTAAAGGATCCCAACTGAACTACACCTACAAACTGTGAGATAATAAAAGGTTTTTGTTTGCTTGTTTGTTTTTGTTAAGGCACTGCTAGTATAGGGATGTGGCGATAGATAACTAGTCATTTATATTTTGGCTACATAATATATGTAAAATTCAATTTTGGAAGCTTAGCATTTAACTAAACATTTAATAACCTAAAATGTTCAGGTCTTTTTAAGTTTATTTATTTAAGAGAGAGAAAGAGCATGAGCTGGGGGAGGGACAGAGAGAGAATCCCAGGCAGGCTCCATGCTGTCAGTGCAGAGCTTGATACAGGGCTGGAACTCATGAACCATGAGATCATGACCTGAGCTGAAATCAAGAGAGTAGGAAGCTTAACCAATGGAGCCACCCAGGTGCCCCCAAAATACAGGTTTTGATATGCAGTGACATTACTCTCACAAGAGCAATTATTCAAAGCACACACCAAGACCAGGTAGAATAGCAAGATGAATATTTTTATAAAGATGCCTGATAATTATCCTGAAAATACCACATGTGTCAGCTGGTTTTTAATCAAGAATTCAGAGGAGCACCTTGCGTTCTTCCTTTTTCTTCAGAAAATTGGAAATAGTCACTTAAATCATTTCATATCTTAAAACTGACATGGATGAAAGAATGTTGTTAAGATGTTATTCTAACTATTTAGTGAGATGATAAGATTTTTGTTTCAGTAGTTCTAACAAGACACAGTCATTAATTAAGGAAATAATAGTCCTTTAAGAATACCATTAGAATGATGAGTTTCTGCTTTCAGCAAAAAAAAAGAAGCCAGAAAATTGAAGCAATTTAAATCTGATACAGATTCACAAAGGACCTGGAGTTCAAAATGAAATAACACACATGAACATTACACTAGAAATCAATGTATCCCAAACTAGTATTATACCTAATAAGATATAAACAGGCATAATATTTTTAAAAATTGGCTCATGATCAAAAATTCTGGTTAGATTTGTTAATAGTAGGGCCCCCAGTGCTTTTAATTACTAATACATTCAGTTACTCTCCAGGAGGGAGTGAAAAAACAGCACCCCTTCCCTTCATTTCAGCATTGAGGATTTATATGAAGGGTAAACAATTAGCTTCACCCAGAACAATATTCTACAGAACAATAAATTAGGAATGCTCTTATATATTTTAAGAAATTCATACTAAGCTATAAGAGGGTAGGAATAACTTTTATTCACTCCCATTTTATACCCTTCACTAACATCGTACCTAACAGAGGAGGCTTTGCTAGCAAATTACTGAGTGAATAGACGGATAGATAAATGCCCCAACAATGTAAATTGGAAGCATAATAATATTGTTGAGAAGAGTTCAGAATCATATTGTTCCATCCTCTTCCCCTCATAGTTTCTCACCACTCAAATTACTGGTCTCTTGAATACCAGACTCAGTCATCCAATGGCTGTTGGTATCTATTTCAAAGTCGGCATGTCTAAACTGGAAATCAACTCTTCATTGTCTTGCAATTAACAAGCCACAAACCTGGATGTCTGATGCCTTCTTAATTCTCCCTAGGTAATTTAGTTGCCTCATCCTATTCAGTTTTTCCTTCATCACTGTCTCTAAAATCTGTTCCTTTTTTCCACTCCCTCCACTGCTAACTTTGTGCATAACTTCTTGCTCTGAGTACTTCAACAGTCTTTAAACTGGTCACCCTACTTCCACTTCCTCTCTTAGTCAATTTTCACAGATACCAGAGGGATCTTTCCAAAATGCAAACAAGGACACTTCCTGTTTAAATCCTGAAGTGGTCTTTCCAACTAGAAATTAAAATTTAAATAAAATCTTGAGATGGTTAAAAAAATCAGTTACGGGGCGCCTGGGTGGCGCAGTCGGTTAAGCGTCCGACTTCAGCCAGGTCACGATCTCACGGTCCGTGAGTTCGAGCCCCGCGTCAGGCTCTGGGCTGATGGCTCAGAGCCTGGAGCCTGTTTCCGATTCTGTGTCTCCCTCTCTCTCTGCCCCTCCCCCGTTCATGCTCTGTCTCTCTCTGTCCCAAAAATAAATAAACGTTGAAAAAAAAAAATTTTTTTTAAAAATAAAAAAAATCAGTTACATGCATGCACATATTATTTTCAATTGTAGTCTCACTTCAAAGAATACTTATTTTCACCAAAAGGAACTTTAATGTTGAATATAGTGAATGAGAAGTGAATTTGTGTAAATCGTTAAAGATTATCTATATGCATTATGACTATTTTTGTCACTTCAAAAATAACCCATATGAAGAAGGAATTAATAGCTCCAAATGTCAAGAAAATAAAATACCCCTTAAACTTCTTTATGTTCAGACCAAATACACAGACTTACTGACATCCAGAAAAAAAACTGATCAACTCTATTTAAACACCAAAATGTAATAAAAATTCTAAGGACCAAAGTGGTAAAAAATCATGTATGTTTTATTTGTTTTGAAGAGTATTAAGTTTGGTCTTCATTATATGTAATTATTTTAATGTCAAAGATTATGTGAAAGGATTCCAGCTTATGATTAGGATGTAGAAAAATGGAAAGATCAGCACTCCCACTTTAAAAATATTAAGTAAACCTGAGTAATCTACAAAATCAAAGCTTTAGTTGAACCTATTGGGAGACAGGAAACCATCAAAACCTTAGAGGAGAAAGCAGGAAAAGACCTCTCTGACCTCAGCCGTAGCAATCTCTTACTCGACACATCCCCAAAGGCAAGGGAATTAAAAGCAAAAGTGAATTACTGGGACCTTATGAAGATAAAAAGCTTCTGCACAGCAAAGGAAACAACCAACAAAACTAAAAGGCAACCAACGGAATGGGAAAAGATATTTGCAAATGACCTATCGGACAAAGGGCTAGTATCTAAAATCTATAAAGAGTTCACCAAACTCCACACCCGAAAAACAAATAACCCAGTGAAGAAATGGGCAGAAAACATGAATAGACACTTCTCTAAAGAAGACATCCAGATGGCCAACAGGCACATGAAAAGATGTTCAGCGTCGCTCCTTATCAGGGAAATACAAATCAAAACCACACTCAGGTATCACCTCACGCCAGTCAGAGGGGCCAAAATGAACAAATCAGGAGACTATAGATGCTGGCGAGGATGTGGAGAAACGGGAACCCTCTTGCACTGTTGGTGGGAATGCAAATTGGTGCAGCCGCTCTGGAAAGCAGTGTGGAGGTTCCTCAGAAAATTAAAAATAGACCTACCCTATGACCCAGCAATAGCACTGCTAGGAATTTATCCAAGGGATACGGGAGTACTGATGCATAGGGGCACTTGTACCCCAATGTTCATAGCAGCACTGTCAACAATAGCCAAATTATGGAAAGAGCCTAAATGTCCATCAACTGATGAATGGATAAAGAAATTGTGGTTTATATACACAATGGAATACTACGTGGCAATGAGAAAAAATGAAATATGGCCTTTTGTAGCAACGTGGATGGAACTGGAGAGTGTGATGCTAAGTGAAATAAGCCATACAGAGAAAGACAGATACCATACGGTTTCACTCTTATGTGGATCCTGAGAAACTTAACAGGAACCCATGGGAGAGGGGAAGGAAAAAAAAAAAAAAAGAGGTTAGAGTGGGAGAGAGCCAAAGCATAAGAGACTGTTAAAAACTGAGAACAAACTGAGGGTTGATGGGGGGTGGGAGGGAGGGGAGGGTGGGTGATGGGTATTGAGGAGGGCACCTTTTGGGATGAGCACTGGGTGTTGTATGGAAACCAATTTGTCAATAAATTTCATATATATATATATACAAAATAAAATAAAATAAAATAGAAAAAAAAAAAAAAGGAAAGCTAAGTTCATCGGACTACTAATACGGCCGAAATTAAATAAAAGACAGAATCCTCCAGAGACAGATGAGGTGTAGGCTCTGATTTCATCTTGTGGATTGATCACAAGAGAAAAAACAGAGCCAACATAGAAGCCATGGCTAGCAGATTCAGCTAAAATTTGTAATGAATTGCTGAAGGCTGAATGTGGGCTGGAATAATAATATAAAACTCCTGGGAACTACAGACACAAGGAGAGTTTGCCTCACTTGCAGGATTGTATCTATGGACGCTCACAACATGTTGTGATGCAAGAAGCACATTGTTAATTGATTTGGAGTTTATTTCCATAAGTGCCAAAATTCAAGGATTTCTAAAGGCCCTGGATCCTGATTTAATCCTATTCTCTCCCATTCTATCACTTCTTAGAGAAGTTCCATCTTAAGGACAACTGTGGTTCTCAATACACCATCTAATCTGAAGAAACCATATCACAGGTCATTTCATAAGTTCAGAGGATGAAGGGCAGGATTTAAGAACAATCTGTCATAATTGCTGCTAATATCAACATTATTCAAGATCTCTGGTTTCTTGAAAGCTGGTCTCCCTGCAACTTCCACTCCATGCACAAGGTACTGAAATCATTATAAACACTGGTAAATGCAATCTCTAAAGCCCAGCAGTCAACTGTGTAACATTTTAACTACCTCCACTAGTTTCGTCACAGGGTGGTGGTCACAGATTCCTGATGTTCAGCAGACCACAAAAATCTCAGTTCTCTCCTTTTATTTAGGAATTTCTTCATATCTCTACTAGGAAAACTGGTATAATACTTTCAATAAGTTTACGATTATCCAAAGGACAAGGAGATAAAATAACATTAGGCACTTCTGGAGAATACAATTCAATGATTTCTAACCAATCTTTATACTATCTAATATCCCCTGGGTATGGGCCAATAAGATAATATGAACCACATAGTCACATAACATCTATATTGATGTGTTACCTACATGCAATAGACCCATCTACATAACTCACTAAAACATAATTAATACATTTTTTGTTGACTCTTTTAGCCAGTAGACCTCATTCCAAAGAAATTTTGAATTATATGTTAGCTATTTCACAGAGTTCACTTTTACAAACTGTATCCTAATTTATACTCAGTATGTAAGTTTAAAAGCTTTCCAGAGCATTCTCAACTGGACGAATATCTGGAGCAAAACAAATAGTAGTATGGTAGTTGGGACATAGCATCTGGAACAGAACTACTTAGCTTCAGATTCCAGAGAGCCAAAGCATAAGAGACTCTTAAAAACTGAGAACTGAGGGTTTATGGGGGGTGGGAGGGAGGGGAGGGTGGGTGATGGGTATTAAAGAGGGCATCTTTTGGGATGAGCACTGGGAGTTGTATGGAAACTAATTTGACAATAAATTTCATATATTAAAAAAAATGAACTAATTTGAAGTCTTCCCAGAGCTTAGTGCAGTCTTGATTCTAGGAGGAGATTTATTGAATGTTAAATAAACAAATGGATAAATGAAAAAAAAAAAAGAAAGAAAGATTCCAACTCTGCCACTTACTAACTGCTTCTTTGAATGAATTATTTAACCTTTGTGGGTAGGTGTTCTGTGTCTTCTGAGTAAAACGTTTAGTCTCTCAAATACCCTTCTCGTCTTTCTAAAATAGAAACTTATTCGTAAGATATGATATCTCATAGTGGTAGAGAAATAGTTTTTTAAAAAGAGAGGGAGGTCCTGGAGTCCAGCTTCCTACAGTTTCCAAATTGATATGCCAAGACCATTTACGTCTTGCTGACAGCTGCTAGCAATGACTGCTCATTCTGTATTAGCTATAGATCTCTCAGCTCAGAAAGAGTGTAAAAGTGATCATGGACTCATTTGGCTTCACCTCAGCTTCTCCTACTGCCACTGTCACTTATGACATCTGGCTATGATCTCCTTTTCCTCTAGCTAGAAAGGGTGCGTGATTATTTCACAACATTTTGTGTAAGAAACTCTCCTACAAGGCCCCCATAAGCCACTTTATGAATTCTGTGTCCTAACGCACTCTGGAACCAAGGGTAGTTCAGAAAAACATTCACTTCAAGCTCTTTCTGCCCAACCCTGTTGCCCTGCCAAGTAAATATGGCTGATCCCCCACCCCTCCCAGTACCCCCAGCACCAATGGTTCAGGTAAACCTGCAAAAGTATCCTCATCCAGGACTCTTGTGACTCTGGGCAAGTTTTCTGCTCAGTATTAATCCTTCAATATATCTAACATTCCTCATGGATATAATTGGTTCTTATCTTCTTATAGTTCCAAATTAAATGTCAACCATTAAGCTTATCTCCAGCATCATCTATGTATTCCCTTTGTAACTTGGTTTGCCATGCCAACTCTATTCCCAAACAGATGTGCTGTAATAGCACAAGGCATGTGCTCAGAAATCTAAATGATAAAAGCACATTACCCCCTCATATATATGAAGAACAAGTTCATAGGAATTTAAAAAGATCTAGCATCATAAATAAATCTCTATTCAGGAAAGAAAATGGGTACCTGGACTCTGGCATTTAAAAAAATGTATGTGAATTTGTCCTCTAACTTCAAAATTAAAGAATTAAATTTATTTGTATTCATATAACTATATTAGTTGCATTAAGTATGTTCCTGAAATAAGACTTAGATAAAATATATAAAGGAAGCATATTAAAACAATAGTGGAAATTTTATCATATCACTATCCACTCTACCCTCTTGGACTATTCTATGGAATTTCTCTCTCCTTTTTGATAAGCCATCAGAATTTTATTTTGTGGGGTTGGTGGCTGGCTCAGTAAGTTAAGTGTCTGCCTTCTGATTTTGGCTCAGGTCATGACCACATGGTTTGTGAGATCGAGCCCCATGTCCTGCTCTGTGCTGACAGCATGGAACCTGTTTGGGACTCTCTCTCTCCCTCTCTCTCTGTCCCTCTTCTGCTTACACTCTCTCTCTCAAAATAAATTAAAAGAAAAGGAATTTTTGTTTTGCAAAGAAAACATTGATACTGGGATTTCAATGTAATTCATATCACTTAGTTTCCATTTCTAACTGTGTATATGAATTTGTGGTTCCTTTCAAAACTTTATCATTTAGACATAATAAAATAAAAATATGTCTAAACACAAGTTGCTTAGCATGAATAATAAAGTTAGGTAATTCAGAAGTTATAAATCCACACTCCAATTTAAAATTGGAAAGCTAAGGGGCGCCTGGGTGGCGCAGTCGGTTAAGCATCCGACTTCAGCCAGGTCACTATCTCGCGGTCCGTGAGTTCGAGCCCTGCGTCAGGCTCTGGGCTGATGGCTCGGAGCCTGGAGCCTGTTTCTGATTCTGTGTCTCCCTCTCTCTCTTCCCCTCCCCTGTTCATGCTCTGTCTCTCTCTGTCCCAAAAATAAATAAACGTTGAAAAAAATTAAAAAAATAAAAATAAAAAAAAAATAAAATTGGAAAGCTAATACAATTTATAAAGTCATGGAAACAAATGTATTACTGCTTACTTTTAAAGAATAGTTTAAATACACTAAGATTCAATACTTTAAGATCAATTCATGATTAGTTTTAATTCCATGGTTACATAATTGGACCATCCATTTTTGGCTTGGCAAATCATAACGATAAAAACAACAAAAAACCTAATAATCTCTATAAAGAAATTATGTGATATCAGTAATATAAAGCAATGTAGTAAACTGTTATTAATCTGTACAATTGTTCAAATCCCCATGGCTACAGTCAATTATGCTTCTTTTTTTCCCTACAGAGACACTAGTAGTACCAGTAAGCGGATAGTTTGTTCTTCCTCTTGCTATGATTTTTGCTAATAACTCAAAATAATAAGAAATGGGCCCTATCAAAACATTTGATAGATGGTAATTCCATCCAAGAAACATTATTAACCTTTTTTCACTGTGAGTCTATCAAATTTGTGAGATCTAAGATGGAATCATAGCTTGAAATGAATTTCTCCATGAAATAAACATAGAACTGGTTGTTAATCTTCCTTGAAATACAGATTTGTAAAACTGCAGCTGGGTTTGAAAAGTGAACATGTGGCTAAATGTCAAGTGTGAGACTTTCTTTTTTGACCAATTAGGAGTAATAACATGTCAACACTGAGAACAATAGTGTGGGAAACAGTGGCAGTTTTTAAACCTTCTAATTTAGAAATATCAAAACATATCATTATTTTTTAAGCACTGGTTAATTAAACACAGATACCTATTTATTTGTTGTATTCAGCTTTCATTGTGGGCTGTCTAATGCTGGTATGGAGAAAATACCAACAGCTCTGTTCTTACAGCCTATGCAACAAAATATGGCAAAAGTGTCTAAATGTCAAATCTTTCATTGGTCTATCGTTAGCTATGTGGGTGCATAATTTTAGGTATCAGATAAAATGTATATTTTCAAAGGATATAATTACATCTTTCATGGAGAAGTTCAACAATTTTTTTAAAATTTGTCACTGCTTTATTTTTCCATTCCTCCTAAAATTTAAAATTTAGTGGAGAGTCACTGATTCAAAAAGACTTAGACAAAAGCATTTTCACTAGTATTACTAGAGTTTAGAAAACTTCCATCATTAAATAAAGTTATAATAGAAATTCACATTTTGCTCATGAAATGTATTTTAATTATTTACTAAATTTGACTAGTCTGTTAGTAAAAATAATCATTAATTAGTTAAATAATTCATGGTGCAACAAATATTTTCTGCATATCTACTATATTCTGTATGCTATGCATACATCATTCATCAGTATTTATTCATCCTTTTAACAAATATTTGATAAGTTTCTACAATATGCCAGACACAATTCTAGGAAGGAAGAATGCGTGAAAAAAAAAAACAATCTAAAGTTTTGGACCCTGTGGTATTTATGTTCATGTGATTGGATACACTGAACAAGAAAGGCAAGATCTCTTTTGTTGTAAAATTTACAGTCTATGGGGAGATAGACAATAAATAAGCCACGCATAGTAACAGGGTAGGTGCAGGTTGAGATAATCTGAATGAAAAGAGAGGTGTGATACAAACTAACAGGCATGGTCCCATTGTAGGGAAGAGACAGAAAATACTCTTTGAAGTGAAAACTCTGTGATATGACACACTTTTCAGTTTTCCTAGGAAAGGTGCATTTGATACTTGTTATATTGACATTCTGTCTGAGTAGCCTTTATCCCACTCAACAAATAATAAGGAGAATTGTTAAGGGATAAGTAGGAGACCACTTTGGAAGTATTAAAGTAGGTTGGTCAAGGGATCATTTTCATTGGGCCTAGGGTGATAGCAGCCATGGTCAAGAAATGTGGATAGATGTAACAAAAATATACTAAAGAACTTTTGGTTCTTTAGTATGTTTAAGCCATTTACCTATTTTAATGTTTAAGCCATTTACCTATTTAAAATTATTAATTAATATTCAAAGTTCAAACAATAGAATGATCTGCCAATTTCTGCTTCAGGAGTAAGAGCCCATTAGAAAGGGGCAGATATATAAACACATGTATATAAATTAGGGTTACAGGAATTCCAGTATAACTGCCATTAGGAAGATGGACCACAAAACAAGGTGAGAGAAATGACATTGGAGCTTGGATTTAGAAGTAAATGATGGTCATTTGGGAATAGGGATAATATCTCCATAGGCTTAGGAGTACCTAACATTGATGAATAAAAACCATAATTCTCCTCATAAATCATCTATAGCATATTTTCCTGTAGACAAATATTTTTATAATATCACCTATTAACATTTATTTGAACCTCATTTCAGTTGAGAATATATTTTGAAATGAAAATAATGTGGGCTTTGTGCATTAACCTGAAAACATTTTAATACATATCACACTGAAGAGTATCTATTACTACATAAACAATGTTCTGTTAATTTCAAAATAAGCTGAGTTTTATTATGATTCTGGTAAATCCTGGATATTTCTTCATGACTGTTATTAAAAATCTTCCAAGAAGGACATAAGTATTTTAGGCTGTATTTTTCTTTGTTGACTTAGTGTTTTCAAAAAAGTTTGTGAAGACAACTTGTTGAATATAATTACATTAGCAAACTGGATTTTATATTTGAAGTACATTTTTGTCTTTTCATTTTTTTTAAATAAAATCTGTGTTTATTTTATTAAAGACAGCAGGTCGAAAAGCTGTCATACATAATGTTACCCAGAAACATTATATTTGTTCAGTTTTTAGATATGTCCTTGACAAAATTGATACTTAAGACAAGGACAAATCTAAAAGCTTAATGAATATAAAGTTCATGGTAATTATAGTAATTATAAGTTAAGATAATTATGTGTAAAATCTTTTTACACTATGCTCTTTAAACAACAAACAGGGAAAAATTAGACTTTTGATGTACTAAGTTTCCTCTTCAATAAATACCAACGTTTGATTGGAACTGATTCTGCTTTTAGTTAATAGTTATTAAAAAAAGTGTCCCTTTTGGAGTTTCTTTAGGATATGTGAGCGTGTTACTGATGGAAATTATTGTTATTTCCTTCAGCTTAGCAATAAAACAAGAATCTTATTCAACATCTGATCATACTATAATGATAGTTACCAGAAAACAAATAAGTAATTTTATAGTCCTGGTGTACAGGCCACTTTAGGGCTGAATTAAAAGGCAGAAAACATGAAAGGGGAAATACATTCAATTAATTACATTTTAAAAATTCATACAGCAACGTATTAAGTAAAAAGAGAAGAGAAAAGGTCAAGACATATGAAATATAAAGGGTTAAAGTCATTACTATAATCTTGCTAAGTTTCTGGCTATAGATTAGCATGTATTTGTCAAAACTCAGAATGTACACTTAGGTTTGTATACTGCATTGTAAATTTTAAAATTGGATATGTATATGATCAACAAATGGATACCGTAAAGATTACATGGACTTATTTGTGCTATAGCACATTTAGAAAAATATTAATGGCAAAATCTAGGTGGTAGATCAACATTGTTCATTATAAATGACCCTTAACTTTATTGCATTTGAAACTTTCATAATAAATGTTGAAAAATATTAAATAATTATCTCTAATAAATATAATACAATTGATTCCCAATTAAAAACATGGTGAAGAGTACCACCACTAAGAAAAAAAAAATCCACAAAAACACAATAGACAATGCATGCCCAAAAATTTACAACTTCATTATTAATCAGAAAAATGCAAATTAAATAAAGTGATATTCATTTATTCTGTTATCCTAGTAAACAATTTAATATAGTACCCAGTGTTTGGTGGGAATTATACATAATGTTGTTATACATGTAAATTGATCTAACCTTTTAGAAATACTTTTTGATATGTCATATAAATTTAATGAGATTACCTATGATTCAGCAATTCAACTTTTATTCTCATTTATTTATTTTTTCAGTTTATTCATTTATTTTGATAGAGAGAAAGTGCACATGCACAAGCAGGTAAGGGGAAGACAGAAAGAGAGAGGATCCCAAGCAGGTTCCTCCATCAGTGCAAAACCCGATGTGGGGCTCAGTCCCACAAAGTGTGAGGTCATGACCTGAGCCAAAATCAAGAGTTGAATATTCAACAGACTGAGGCACCCAGGTGCCACTCACCAAATAAAATTTTTAGAAACCCCTCTAATAAAACAATTGGACACAAAGATATGCATCCATGCATTTGCAATTATCAAATTGAAAGTATAAATCTTTAATATTCAACAAAAAGTTTGAATAAATTGGTACATAAATACAATTTAAGTTTATAATTCTGTTAAAAGTATTGATTTTTTTATTTATTGACATGAAAATATATCCACGCTTCTTTTGTTATTTTTTCCCACACTTATTTCCAATTGAAAAAAGCAAATTAAAAAAAACTTACATTGAATATATAAACAAAAATGTATGTACATGAATGTGTGTGTACATACATATGTAAAGAAATGTCTGATAATTTAGAGTGAAATAAAATTTGCTATCTCTGGAATGCTGTAGGATTGACAATGTTTACTTACTTTACACTTTTTTTCATTTCAGTATTTGAAAAATTAAAATAGGGGCGCCTGGGTGGCGCAGTCGGTTAAGCGTCCGACTTCAGCCAGGTCACGATCTCGCGGTCCGTGAGTTCGAGCCCCGCGTCAAGCTCTGGGCTGATGGCTCAGAGCCTGGAGCCTGTTTCTGATTCTGTGTTTCCCTCTCTCTCTGCCCCTCCCCCGTTCATGCTCTGTCTCTCTCTGTCCCGAAAATAAATAAACGTTGAAAGAAAAAAAAATTTAAAAAAAAATTAAAATAAACATTATATATCAAAAACTGAGGAAATATTTCACATTATAAATGATAATAATATTCTAAATATATACTGAGTTCTTACAATTCAAGGAGAAACTGTTAACATTAGTTAACTTTTTAAGCATATTTATTTAGATGGCAAAATGTTCGGTTCCAGGAGAAACAAAGAACAAGAAATATGTAGCTCTTGTCTTGAAGGCACTTCAAACCTGGATTCAAAAACATCTAAAAAAATTTTTTTTTGAACCACTCTAGAAGATACATTAATTTTCTATTGTCATAAGCATGAAAGTGATCATAGTTAAATAAAATGATTTACTAATGTATATATCTATTATTCTAAAGTATATTAGAAATTGCTTAAGACAATTTATAATTGTCTAAAGGAATGTTCAAGTTTATATGAATAGAATACCATTTTCTGAAAGTCAAATTCTGAGGTGAATTTGTTGAATAATATTGTGAAAGAGCTAATAAATAGCATTTAAATGATACCATCTATTAGTTTGAAGAGAAAAACTAAATCTTTGAATTCATTGCCATTCTAAAGCAATTAGATCAATTTTGGACACTGGGCAGTAGAATTAATGCTTAACATTCAGGATGGTATACCACTCAAAATACGGAAAAAAAAATGAATTTGTAAACTAAACACCTTCCCTGGAGGTACAATTTCTGAAGAATTTAAAGCATTTAAGTTGCTTTGAATGAACAACATTTTAAGATAAAGCATTGACTCTTAATTTTAATCAGCTTAAGAAGACTTTCCTCATATATATAAGCATTGTGAGCTAATGTGATAAAGTGATATTAAAGCTAGAAATGTAACCACAGAAATGCATAAATAAAATAGACAAGTTTACCTGCTTATCAGTTTCTAATATCTGAGTGGAATCCTGAGCCTCTAAAGTACTTTTTTTTTTTTAGCAATTTTGAATCTACTGATTATTTTAAATGTTTGAAAAATAATAATGGGATATAATGTTAAAGCAGAAATAACAGGAATTTACAACATTCTGAGAATGGGAGTGAAGTATGAGAGGTTCAGTTATGACTGAATAACTGTTAATTAATTATCAGGCATCAAAGCTGTTCAATCTGGCCCCCAGAATCTCATTTATGAGATTTCATCTTGTATCAGATTTTTCGTTTCTCATGAAAACTGGCAGTCTTTGCACAAAACTGTTAAGAAGAAACAGTTGCTTTCCATTACTTCTTTTTTTCTATTCATTTTTAAAAATACTGTCACAATTGACAGAAACCATAGTAACTTCTTTCTAAACTTATTCTTTCTCAACTTTTTCACCCTTTGTGCTCTTGACAACTCTTCTGCAAATTTCATTGTAACAGATACAACTACTAAGATTGCTCTGTAACTTTCCTCACTCCTCTCTATTTTTTTCCATCTGTTTATTTATGCAGCACTTTCTACAATAATAGAATCACCCACGACATTATTGTGTTTCTTTTCATCACCTGTTGAAACTTAACATGTTGATATTATAGAGGTCAAGTTGGATAAAAATTCATCTTAGATTTTGCATACCCTACAATCTGCATTTTTCTCTGAGATAATCTATTTGGAATATAATACAATATATACATATTATAATACAATATACAATATATAATACAATATATATACAATATATAATACAACTAAAAATGTTTATAGTCTCAGATCAAAGAAAAAATAAAAATCAATGATATTTAAAAACATATATATACATAACATAAACTTTTTTTTTCAACCTCATAGACATTGCATGCACCAGAACAGATGTCATTTTTACAGTTTAGTTCGAAAATATAGTTCGAAAATTATATGTCATTTTATGGGTCAATCTCTCAAAGGAAAATTACATATAAAAGCAAACTAGTATTCAGCAAAAGAAAAAGTATACTTTCATATTCATATTTTATATTCTATATTTACCTTCATAAAGAATAAGAATATATCACACTATTCATAAAAAAATCTTGCTTTTGTGGGAGAAATATATTTTGTAATGTTTAGGGTGACAGATTTATTCACGTTAACTAAAAAATCTAACATCAAATTATAAGAATTGCATAAAATTGAATTTAAAATATAAGAACCCATTAAATAGAGAATATTGGCTCACTCTTCTGAATGTCCTGGTAAGTTTCCTTTTTTCACATGAAAAAAAATTCCAATTTCATATCATTCTTGCAAGAGGTTCTCATTTAGCATAATATCATTTCATTTATACTGAATATCACCTTTCATTTAATCTCTTCCATTATCTCACACACTTGGAAAGGTCTGAATTGCCACCTGGCAGAGTGTTATAATTTCATATTTTTAAAATCACCCTTTATCAGATATCTAATAGGGCGATTCAAGTTCATATTTCTTTGCAGCCAAAACGTTAGTGTCAAAAACTTCTTTCAGAAATCAGTTTCTCTGAGGATATTCTAAGTACATCTCACTTTTCTGAATCAAATGCATAAACTAAGTATTTTAAAAGTTCATAAGTTATATAAAATTAAACTGTTATGCCAGTAAAAATATAAGCCTCATATCATGTATATTTATTTATCATTTTTGGTGAATTGCATTTCAAATTTCGAGATGTAAGTTCATACAGTTATACACAAAAATTGATTTATATATTAAAAAATAAAAAATTGTTAACACCTTTTAATATTTGTGTGTTTTATTAAATATATACATTCACCACAAAATTAGTAATAATGTTAATTTCTATAGTTGTTTGGCTTTAATGAATTTCAAAATGTTATCACTAACATTACCACAGCAAATTCTTATGAAATTTCTCTAGGGTAAATTTTCTTATAATTGAATCACATTTCCCCCCAAATATTAATAAATGTTTGATAGTAGGGGGTGCTTGGTTAGTTCAGTCACCTGAGTATCTGATCCTCAGTTTCAGCTCAGGTTACTCCCGGTGTCATGGGACCAAGCCCCATCTTGGGCTCCACATTGAATAGCCTGCTTAGGATTCCATCTTTCTCTCTCTGCCCTTCCCCCCACTCTAGCTCTCTTCTCTCTCAATGTGTCTTAAAAAAAAAGTTTGGGGCGCCTGGGTGGCGCAGTCGGTTAAGCGTCCGACTTCAGCTCAGGTCACGATCTCGCGGTCCGTGAGTTCGAGGCCCGCGTCGGGCTCTGGGCTGATGGCTCAGAGCCTGGAGCCTGTTTCGGATTCTGTGTCTCCCTCTCTCTCTGCCCCTCCCCCGTTCATGCTCTGTCTCTCTCTCTCTGTCTCAAAAATAAATAAACGTTAAAAAAAATAAAAAAAAAAGTTTGATGGTTTGGATATAAAGATAGTGATTTTAACTATATGTTTATGTTTTAAAAAGAACAGTGTTTAAAGATTGATACTTTTAACTTGCAAATTTGTAAACTGGATTTTAAAAATAGGTATTTTTACAGAAAATGTTGTCTAGGCTATGAAGAATAGTGCAATCATGGTACCTGGTGGGTAGCTGTTGTCTTGTTTTGTTTGAGGGAAGAGTTGAGAAACAATAAAGGTTATTTTGACATAGAGAGGAAGAAGCTCATCCAATATAAGGATCTAAAGTGCAGTAATGAGTGACAAAGTAGCCAAAAGATTAAAGCATACAGGTCAGTGGTTAGGCTTCACTTCCAATCACTCTCAGTTTTATGCTCCAGTCATGCTAGTCCCGCTTTTCCTCATGCACACTAAAGACATTATCTCAAGGCCTTCATACTTTCCTAGAAAACACCCTGGTTTTGGTAGGTAGTTTGCTTCCTTAATCTTATTCACTATAGTGCCATAAAAATAGTAAGTGCTCCATAACTAGCTTCTGAAAGAATAAATGACATTTTTTCTAAATCATATCTGGAATGGGATCAGGGCCCTAACCAAGTCTGCCCATCTATGAAGCCATTTGTTATTCATGGGAAGACTGCCAGATTTTCCTGTTGATTTGAATTTTGTCACTCCCCACTCCACAAAGCATAAGCTGTGATACGACTAGGCAACAGTAGTTTATTGAGGGTAATCATAGAGAGTAGGGTGAGTGAGATAGGGAAGAAGAAAAGCCAAAGTAAGCCTAACCTCACACCAATATATCCACCAACACTGAAACATTCACAGAAGGCCAGAGAATGTGGTTTGGGTATCACAGGGTACCTGCTACATCTTCCTCATTATATACATATACTTTATGTCTTACAGTTGACCTCCAGTAATCCATAGACATCTCTATTTTCCATATATTAAAACATTCTACAGCCATAAACTTGAGCTTCCATTTTTTTAAATCCTGTTTTGTACAGCTATGACATGCTACTTTTTTCTCTTTTATTCATCCTTATGAATAAAATTATTTTTACAGTTTGAGTTGAGTAAATTTTATCCAGGCTATGAATAAGTGGATGAACAATCCTATATAAAATCAATACTTAGTTATTTGTCACTTCTAACTAAACTCAAATTCAGTTCTTAATATTTACATTCTTGATTTAACTTTATATTTATTTACTAAGTGTCTACTCTGGTTCAGAGACACTGCCAAACTCTAAGGTTCAACATAAGTTAAACAGGCACCATTCCACTTTACAAGAAACCCAGAGCCCACTTTTCTTCATATATCAGAATCTGTCCATTCAGATTTGCAGGAATGACTTCATTTTCCAAACCCATGAAAGGGGGGCACAGAGAAGGATATTAGCTGTATTCAATCACTTAGATACATTTTCATGTTTCCCTTTTCCTATTATGATAAGTTAAAAAGTTTTTAGAGCTAGGGGCACCTGGGTGGCTCAGCTGGTTAAGCATCCGACTTTGGCTTGGGTCATGATCTCATGTTTTGCAAGTTTAAGCCCACATCAGGCTGTCTGCTGTTAGCACGGAGCCCACTTTGGATTCTCTGTTCCCCCTTCTCTCTGCCCCTCCCCTGCTTGTGCTGTCGCTCAAAAATAAAATAAACATTAAAAAAAAATGTTTCTAGAGCTATAAATCCCAAGACCTTCAACTTTCTTCTATCAAGAGGTCCTTTCCACTGTAAGTTCCTTAACATATGTGCTATTAAATATAGAAGAGTATTGTATATATAAAAGAAATCCTTCTATTTCCCCTTTACTGATATAAATCTTGAAATCTTCCTAACTATATTTTATTTAAAACTTCTCTAACTTTTCTAATTTGTTATGGGATTAGTTTTCACAAAAATTGTGATGGCTGCAATATTTAGCTTACTTACGATCAAAGTCAATTCCAATATTGCTATTTACTCACAAGCATACTAATTACTTTTTTAAATATAATGCTCATAATAATGAAAATATCCCTCCGTGTAATTTATTCTTTTTTCTTGCAAAAAGCTCATTAGCAGTCATGGGACTCAATAATGTTAATATTCCCTAGATGAACGATACAAAAGATTCATTATCTTTAACCTACACTGGAATCACTGAACTGAATCATTTTATATCATTATAATTATCTTTCAAGCAATGTACTCATATAAATTTAACTAAATGCTTAAGTAGCCTATTGACCCAAAGGGCACTGTTAGTCTCTAGCTTGATAATTTAAAACATTAATGCTCAGGAAATAATGCATACATTTTTTATTGCAAAGTTTTCCCTGTTTTCTTTTAAAACAAATAGTTGTATAATTAGAATTCTGAAAATAAAATTTAAAAAGCTTATTTTTTTGGCTAGTCTTTCTTTATATATGTACAAATATATCCTTCAATTATTATGATCAAGAATTGAGAGGATTCACCCTAGGTAAATCCATTTTCTGTAAAATTGCAATTTAACAGTTTAAGCAACATGTTTTCAACCAGTTTAGATGACATTCTTTCTAATATAAAATATTAAATGGGTTATTTGAAAAGTCATATCAATTTAAGGTATACCTCCAAATATCGAATATGTGTACACTAACAAACCTATTTGCTAATTTTCTCATGAAATATTTTCTTATTTTTATATTTATTTTTCTTCATATCAGGAAATTCCTTAAAGTTCTAACTCAGGGTAAGCAGAGAAATACTGTTTTAAAAGATTCAGAATCCAAAAAACATTTTTTTGGTAAGAAATTATATTGATCAGAAACAGTTAAATACTGTATTCTTAATATAATAAAAAACAATAAAAAAATTTAAAGTCTTTATTACAATAGATATAATGATAATAGCATGGAATTTGCAATTTATCACAAGATCCCTATCAATTCTGAATAGTGTTTCCCCACACTGGTTGCACACAGAAATTACCATAGATCTTTAGAAAATATTAATGCATGGACCCTCATACTCAATAATTCTGATGCATTTGAGGTGTTACCTATTCATCAGGATTATTAAGGACTCTCCAAATGGTTCTACCATGGAGCCAAGAACCACAAGTAGGAAACTTCTCAGGTGGTATATGAAGAGAAGACTATAGCCTAAACAAAAACTAGATATTTCCTTTAAACTTGTCACATTTATTATAATTCATAATTTGTCATAATTTATCATTACTCATTGTAGTGATGCAAAAATCTTATAATCATATATGAAACTCTTGATAAAGGCTCTGGCAAAACTAATCACCTTAATAATTTCACAAATGAAGTCAAAAGGAACACTCAATTCTATAAAGTATATTGAATTATTTAGGTGTATGTTTCCACTATTATAAACAGCTAACAAAATGATAAAATAATTGAATGTAACTGTGTCTGGACTGGCCTGCTTCTTTGAATGATGGTTAAACCATGTGCATATCTATATGCATACATTATATGTGTATATGTATATGCATATATTTTTTACATTTTTGTTTACTTATTTTTTAATTTTTTGAGTATAGTTGACATATGTATGAAATATAGTTATATACAGTCATACATATAATTATATATAAATCTTAGGTCACCGCAAATTAAATCAAAAGTCTAGAGCTCATGAAATCTGCTGAATTCAATTTCCTTGATACTGATTCAAATTGCTGTATGATCCATCTAGCTGATTACTGCTCAAAGGAAAAACAGAGAAAGCTGGAATTTACTATGCACTGACTGAATTGATCCCTTTAAGCTAAATTTTATTTAATAACTGTGTAGTGGAAAGAAAATATTTCACTGAAATCTCTGACCCCCTGCAAAAATAACACTTAAATGATCGAGTTGATGAGCTAACTAAGAAATAACTACACACTCCACAATATGTGTAAATTAATTAAAATGTATTGTGGATGATGATATTACCTAATCAATCATCTTTAGAGTATTAATCATAAATGTTTTGCTTTCATATATATTATAGTAGGTAATTAATCTTTATTCTTGTGTATTATTCCTTAGAACTTAAGGTATGTAAATGATCTTACATAAATTAAAATAGCTTGTCATTTTCTTAGGAAAAAAGTTGTTCGGGGTGCCTGGGTGGCTCGTTCGGTTAGGTGTCTGACTCTTGATTTCAGCTCAGGTGATGATCTCAGATTCATAGGATTGAGTCCTGCATGGGGTTCTGCACTGACAGCACAGAGCCTGCTTGGGATTCTCTCTCTCCCTCTCTCTCTGGCTCTCCCTGACTCATGCATGCATATGCTCTCTCTCTCTCTTTCTCTCTCAAAAATAAATAAACTTAAAAAATGTTCATTGTATTTCCTCTACTTTTAAATTCTTTTTTTTCAATTTTTTAAAACTTTATTTATTTTTGAGAGAGAGAGAGTGTGAGCAGGGGAGGAGCAGAGAGTGAAGGACACACAGAATCTGAAGCAGGCTCCAGGCCTGAAGCTGTCAGCACAGAGCCCAACGTGGGGCTTGAACTCACGAACCCTGAGATCATGACCTGAGCCGAAGTCGGACACTCAACCGACTGAGCCACCCAGGCGCCCCTTAAATTCTTTTCTTTACACACTCAACATTACCTTGTTAGAAGAAAAGTTCATCAGTTTTTACAATAAACATCAGAAATGTTTAGATGAGGATTCTTCTTAAGTTTTATGATGTGAACAAGATCAACATGTAAAGAAAACAGCAATCTTAAAACTTGAAGTTATTTCTAAATATCCCAAAAGTCCCTTTAAATAATACATATTTGGACAGTTCAGTTTATGAACATTTTGACTTGGAGTACATTAAGTTGTCAGCCATTTACTTCTCCTCATCAGTTTTAATTTATTACCTCTATTATGAATATAATAATACAAATGAGATACTACTTAAAGTTTTGTGAGGAATAAATATAATAAATTAGTAGCATGTGGTATACAAAGGATATTCAAATATTAGTATCTTTGTTGAATGGATTAATTTCATTATTTAATATAGTGGTGAATTCTCAATGGATGGGGTGGGGAGAACTAGTTGGATATTTTTCAAGCAATCTGGTCAGTAATTGACTTCAATATAGCGTTTATAAATATTTAAAACAGAGAGATTATCCATCATGTTGGAATTTGTATTTGAATTTTGTATGTGAATATTAGCAGGAATTCAAACTACTGATCTGATTGCTAGACAATAGACTTTATTTAAATTTGTACAAGGTAAATAGGTTCACAGATCTAGGATTTTATAGGCAATACAAAATATTGGATAACCTTTCTTTCACTGTACACTCTATATGTATAATGGAATGTAAGGATCTTGGCAATTCTGTTTCTTAATTGAGTACTGATATTTTTTCTCCAGATGATGATAAAGTGATTGAAAAAAAAACAGTATCTTGGCCCCCACCTAACATATTAATATATTTTCACCTGTAATTTGACTTCCTACTTTTATATTTTCAAGTTTATTTTTTGATGTTTGTTGTTCAGATAGATTATGGTTATGAAGCAAAATTATTTCCTTAGATATGAAATAAAAGAATGTAAGTTAGTAAAGTCAGTAACTTTTGTGAATTTTTCTGACCTAATAATTTTTAAAAAGCAATTAATTACTAAAGATAACTTGGTGTCCATAATTAGTGAAAATCCAATTGTTAGCAAAATGCCAGCCCCATAGGATATACAATACATTCAGACACTTTTTAAAAAAATACACTTGTTTCAATTTCTATTGTCTTTAGGTTTATGTCATAGCATTACCTAGTTTTCACCATTATCTGAAATCCCGCCAAAATGTGCATTATAATTGTTTTGGGAGATACGGACCTAAAAAACAGATAATGAAAAATTGGACTACAATATAAAACAATATAAAAATTGTTCTAACTATACCCTACTTCATTAAAACATACAAGCCTATCTAGAAATTTTAGTGTAATTAATGAATCTTATTATCTGGAGCAACAACCTGCATTCACTTAATTGCTGTATAGTTAGCGACAATGACAATGTTTAAGAGTATTTCCAGAAAAGATTGCTACTTGGCAATATCTATACCTGTGAAATGATCCCAAATAACCTGTAGTTACAAATTATTTAGGAATTAGTTGAAGTCTAATGATAGTCATGACTCACAAGAAGCTAGAGTAAACCATGTTCCCCATAGATGATCATTAATTGTCTAAATACAAATGCATATCTGTGATAAAATGCATAAAAATCAACTGGGCATACTTAAAATTTATCCAAATGCAGTTTACTCTACCTAGCAAGAAAAATATTTATATGATGAGATAGAGAGAGTGACTGCATCAATTGTAGTATATATAACAGTATTTGTGTGTGTGTGTGTGTGTGTGTGTGTGTGTGTGTGTGTGTTTGGTTTCGTTTATTGATTTTGTTTTTTTTTTTTTAATCTGTCATTAACTCACATCTTATAGTGGCAAAATGATTAGTGAAATACTTATGGCACACACTAATATACTAGACTTTTAAATACAATCAATCACTGGGGCACCTAGGTGGTTCACTTGGTTGAGTCCAATTCTTGATTTCGGCTCATGGTTCCTGATATCAAGCCCTGTGTCAGGCTCTGAGCTGACACCTCAGAGCTTGCTTGGGATTTTTTGTCTCCCTCTCTCTGTCCCTACCCACTCATGCTTTCACTTTTCTCTCTCTCTCAAAATAAATAAATAAATTTTAAAAATCAATCAGTAGCCAAGTATTCTGTAGTAATCTTTATAGATAATCCAGAAAGGTTTAACACAAATATATATGCTCATACACACACTCACATATGTCCTTGGAAGAGAGAAGACAATTAGGCATGTTGTTTCTCATTGTTCATTATTTATTCAGGGCCTATATCAGCTCTGTACTGTGTGAAATCATGAATGAAATTCTCTAGAATATACCAAAGGTGAAATTCAATCATTTTACTAGTAATTTCAAAAATCTGAAAAGTGTTGCTTAGTAACTAGATTGCAAATACATACTTTGCTAAATTCAACTAATTATTTTAAAATAAGTGTTGGAAAATACTGTCTCCTCATTTTAATTTGATCTTTACATTATTGATCAATAACTTGCTTGAGATAAAGTATAGGTTACTATCTAGTTTTCATTTCTTGAGCAAGACTACAAAGTAGCACGTGTTTAATGAATACTAGCTAATTTAAATAATCTTACTGAACAAAATAATGTATTTCAGTTAATATTCAAAACTGAGTTTGTGACAAAACTCTAGGGAATACTTATTCTCAATATATATATTCTGGATGTAGACACAAAGTTAAATAGTTCTTTCTCTGCCATATTTTTTACTGTCTTTGGATAATAATGTTTTTTTAATGCTTTCTATAGATCAGATATATTCATGTACTTTTTAAAATTTAATTTTCCTCTAAGACATCCCTACAAATACTTCTCAGATACAGTTACTTAGAGAAAAATATGCCCAAACAGTATGAACAGAATTTAACTTCACATTAATTCTTTGACATAACATTGCTTTGAGTTAAAAAAAAGACAATGTTAATATAGCAGCATCAAGTATTAAAGATTAACAATTAAAATCATCGCACTTTTTGATAGCTAATTTTATGAAATTGTATCATAGTATAATGGAAGGTTAATATCTAATTTAAAAAGTCAGATTTTACTCTGTTTTCCTTGCTGTTTAATGCAATGGAATTTTTCTAGTGGTAATGATCACATAAACGTTTGCAGTCTGAGTTTATTTGCCAATTCATTCATATGTTTTAGTCATCTTTGATTTTGTTTTACTTCACTCAGTTATTTATTTACTCTCTAGAAATTCATTACTCTTGCAAATAATTGACCCAGTATTTAAGGCAATTGACATGTTAATCAACCTTGTTTGCTTCAAATAATGAAGGTATAAGTTAGAACAATTTTAAGACTAATTTTACTGAGAGTCAAAAGTTTTAATGTAACATTATTTGTCTCTATGGTTCACTGAATAGACCTTCATTTTTTAAATAAAACTAAGGGAAAAGGGGGGTGCCTGGGTGGCTCAGTTGGTTAAACAACCACCTTCAGCCCAAGTCATGATCTCACAGCTCATGCGTTTGAGCACCAATCAGGCTCTGTGCTGACAGCCCAGAGCCTGGAGCCTGCTTCATATTCTGGCTCACCCTCTCTCTCTGCTCCTCCAATGAGTATGCTCTGTCTCTCTCTCTCACTCTTTCTCTTTCAATCTCTCTCCCAAAAATAAAAAAAAAAAATAATTAAAACAATTTAAAAAAATAAAAATAAACTAAGGGAAAAGAAACATATATTTATCTTAGTTCATATTTTAAATTTAAATGGCATTCGGGACTAGGAAGATGGCGGCGTAGGAGGACGCTGGGCTCACCGCGCGTCCTGCTGATCACTTAGATTCCACCTACACCTGCCTAAATAACCCAGAAAACCGCCAGAGGATTAGCAGAACAGAGTCACCGGACCCAAGTGCAGACGAGAGGCCCACGGAAGAGGGTAGGAAGGGCGGCGAGGCGGTGCGCGCTCCACGGACTGGCGGGAGGGAGCCGGGGCGGAGGGGCGGCTCGCCGGCCAAGCAGAGCCCCCGAGTCCGGCTTGCAAAAGCGGAGGGGCCTGACGGACTGTGTTCCGACAGCAAGCGCGACTTAGCGTCTGGGAGGTCATAAGTTAACAGCTCTGCTCAGAAAGCGGGAAGGCTGGAGGACAAAGGGAGGGTGAGCTGCGGAGCCCCCGGACGACAGAGCTCAGTTTGGCGGGGAACAAAGGCGCTCTCCAGCGCCATCTCCCCCGCCCATCCCCCAGCCAAAATCCCAAAGGGAACCGGCTCCGGCCAGGGAAATTGCTCGCTCCGCGCGAACACCCAACTCTGTGCTTCTGCGGAGCCAAACCTCCGGCAGCGATCTGACTCCCTCCGGCTGCACAGGGCCCCTCCTGAAGTGGATCACCTAAGGAGAAGCGAGCTAAGCCTGCCCCCCCTGCCGCCGTGCACCTTGCCTTCCCACCCCAGCTAATACGCCAGATCCCCAGCATCACAAGCCTGGCAGTGTGCAAGTAACCCAGACGGGCCACGCCACCCCACAGTGAATCCCGCCCCTAGGAGAGGGGAAGAGAAGGCACACACCAGTCTGACTGTGGCCCCAGCAGTGGGCTGGGGGCAGACATCAGGTCGGACTGCGGCCCCGCCCACCAACTCCAGTTATACACCACAGCACAGGGGAAGTGCCCTGCAGGCCCTCACCACACCAGGGACTATCCAAAATGACTAAGCGGAAGAATTCCCCCCAGAAGAATCTCCAGGAAATAACAACAGCTAATGAGCTGATCAAAAAGGATTTAAATAATATAACAGAAAGTGAATTTAGAATAATAGTCATAAAATTAATCGCTGGGCTGGAAAACAGCATACAGGACAGCAGAGAATCTCTTGCTACAGACATCAGGGGACTAATGAACAGGCACGAGGAGCTGAAAAACGCTTTAAAGGAAATGGAAAACAAAATGCAAACCACCACAGCTCGGATGGAAGAGGCAGAGGAGAGAATAGGTGAACTAGAAGATAAAGTTATGGAAAAAGAGGAAGCTGAGAAAAAGAGAGATAAAAAAATCCAGGAGTATGAGGGGAAAATTAGAGAACTAAGTGATACACTAAAAAGAAATAATTTACGCATAATTGGTATCCCAGAGGAGGAAGAGAGAGGGAAAGGTGCTGAAGGGGTACTTGAAGAAATCATAGCTGAGAACTTCCCTGAACTGGGGAAGGAAAAAGGCATTGAAATCCAAGAGGCACAGAGAACTCCCTTCAGACGTAACTTGAATCGATCTTCTGCACGACATATCATAGTGAAACTGGCAAAATACAAGGATAAAGAGAAAATTCTGAAAGCAGCAAGGGGTAAACGTGCCCTCACATATAAAGGGAGACCTATAAGACTCGTGACTGATCTCTCTTTTGAAACTTGGCAGGCCAGAAAGAATTGGCACGAGATTTTCAGGGTGCTAGACAGCAAAAATATGCAGCCGAGAATCCTTTATCCAGCAAGTCTGTCATTTAGAATAGAAGGAGAGATAAAGGTCTTCCCAAACAAACAAAAACTGAAGGAATTTGTCACCACTAAACCAGCCCTACAAGAGATCCTAAGGGGGACCCTGTGAGACAAAGTACCAGAGACATCACTACAAGCATAAAACATACAGACATCACAATGACTCTAAACCCGTATCTTTCTATAATAACACTGAATGTAAATGGATTAAATGCGCCAACCAAAAGACATAGGGTATCAGAATGGATAAAAAAACAAGACCCATCTATTTGCTGTCTACAAGAGACTCATTTTAGACCTGAGGACACCTTTAGATTGAGAGTGAGGGGATGGAGAACTATTTATCATGCTACTGGAAGCCAGAAGAAAGCTGGAGTAGCCATACTTATATCAGACAAACTAGACTTTAAATTAAAGGCTGTAACAAGAGATGAAGAAGGACATTATATAATAGTTACAGGGTCTATCCATCAGGAAGAGCTAACAATTATAAATGTCTATGCGCCGAATACCGGAGCCCCCAAATATATAAAACAATTACTCATAAACAGAAGCAACCTTATTGATAAGAATGTGGTAATTGCTGGGGACTTTAACACCCCACTTACAGAAATGGATAGATCATCTAGACACACGGTCAATAAAGAAACAAGGGCCCTGAATGAGATACTGGATCAGATGGACTTGACAGATATATTTAGAACTCTGCATCCCAAAGCAACAGAATATACTTTCTTCTCGAGTGCACATGGAACATTCTCCAAGATAGATCATATACTGGGTCACAAATCAGCCCTTCATAAGTTTACAAGAATTGAAATTATACCATGCATACTTTCAGACCACAATGCTATGAAGCTTGAAGTCAACCACAGGAAAAAGTCTGGAAAACCTCCAAAAGCATGGAGGTTAAAGAACACCCTACTCACGAATGAGTGGGTCAACCAGGCAATTAGAGAAGAAATCAAAAAATATATGGAAACAAACGAAAATGAAAATACAACAATCCAAACGCTTTGGGACGCAGCGAAGGCAGTCCTGAGAGGAAAATACATCGCAATCCAGGCCTATCTCAAGAAACAAGAAAAATCCCAAATACAAAATCTAACAGCACACCTAAAGGAAATAGAAGCAGAACAGCAAAGGCAGCCTAAACCCAGCAGAAGAAGAGAAATCATAAAGATCAGAGCAGAAATAAACAATATAGAATCTAAAAAAACTGTAGAGCAGATCAACGAAACCAAGAGTTGGTTTTTTGAAAAAATAAACAAAATTGACAAACCTCTAGCCAGGCTTCTCAAAAAGAAAAGGGAGATGACCCAAATAGATAAAATCATGAATGCAAATGGAATTATTACAACCAATCCCTCAGAGATACAAACAATTATCAGGGAATACTATGAAAAATTATATGCCAACAAATTGGACAACCTGGAAGAAATGGACAAATTCCTGAACACCCACACTCTTCCAAAACTCAATCAGGAGGAAATAGAAAGCTTGAACAGACCCATAACCAGCGAAGAAATTGAATCGGTTATCAAAAATCTCCCAACAAATAAGAGTCCAGGACCAGATGGCTTCCCAGGGGAGTTCTACCAGACGTTTAAAGCAGAGATAATACCTATCCTTCTCAAGCTATTCCAAGAAATAGAAAGGGAAGGAAAACTTCCAGACTCATTCTATGAAGCCAGTATTACTTTGATTCCTAAACCAGACAGAGACCCAGTAAAAAAAGAGAACTACAGGCCAATATCCCTGATGAATATGGATGCCAAAATTCTCAATAAGATACTAGCAAATCGAATTCAACAGCATATAAAAAGAATTATTCACCATGATCAAGTGGGATTCATTCCTGGGATGCAGGGCTGGTTCAACATTCGCAAATCAATCAACGTGATACATCACATTAACAAAAAAAAAGAGAAGAACCATATGATCCTGTCAATCGATGCAGAAAAGGCCTTTGATAAAATCCAGCACCCTTTCTTAATAAAAACCCTTGAGAAAGTCGGGATAGAAGGAACATACTTAAAGATCATAAAAGCCATTTATGAAAAGCCCACAGCTAACATCATCCTCAACGGGGAAAAACTGAGAGCTTTTTCCCTGAGATCAGGAACACGACAGGGATGCCCACTCTCACCGTTGTTATTTAACATAGTGCTGGAAGTTCTAGCATCAGCAATCAGACAACAAAAGGAAATCAAAGGCATCAAAATTGGCAAAGATGAAGTCAAGCTTTCGCTTTTTGCAGATGACATGATATTATACATGGAAAATCCGATAGACTCCACCAAAAGTCTGCTAGAACTGATACATGAATTCAGCAAAGTTGCAGGATACAAAATCAATGTACAGAAATCAGTTGCATTCTTATACACTAACAATGAAGCAACAGAAAGACAAATAAAGAAACTGATCCCATTCACAATTGCACCAAAAAGCATAAAATACCTAGGAATAAATCTAACCAAAGATGTAAAGGATCTGTATGCTGAAAACTATAGAAAGCTTATGAAGGTAATTGAAGAAGATTTAAAGAAATGGAAAGACATTCCCTGCTCATGGATTGGAAAAATAAATATTGTCAAAATGTCAATACTACCCAAAGCTATCTACACATTCAATGCAATCCCAATCAAAATTGCACCAGCATTCTTCTCGAAACTAGAACAAGCAATCCTAAAATTCATATGGAACCACAAAAGGCCCCGAATAGCCAAAGGAATTTTGAAGAAGAAGACCAAAGCAGGAGGCATCACAATCCCAGACTTCAGCCTCTACTACAAAGCTGTCATCATCAAGACAGCATGGTATTGGCACAAAAACAGACACACAGACCAATGGAATAGAATAGAAACCCCAGAACTAGACCCACAAACATATGGCCAACTCATCTTTGACAAAGCAGGAAAGAACATCCAATGGAAAAAAGACAGCCTCTTTAACAAATGGTGCTGGGAGAACTGGACAGCAACATGCAGAAGGTTGAAACTAGACCACTTTCTCACACCATTTACAAAAATAAACTCAAAATGGATAAAGGACCTAAATGTGAGACAGGAAACCATCAGAACCTTAGAGGAGAAAGCAGGAAAAGACCTCTCTGACCTCAGCCGTAGCAATCTCTTACTCGACACATCCCCAAAGGCAAGGGAATTAAAAGCAAAAGTGAATTACTGGGACCTTATGAAGATAAAAAGCTTCTGCACAGCAAAGGAAACAACCAACAAAACTAAAAGACAACCAACGGAATGGGAAAAGATATTTGCAAATGACATATCGGACAAAGGGCTAGTATCTAAAATCTATAAAGAGCTCACCAAACTCCACACCCGAAAAACAAATAACCCAGTGAAGAAATGGGCAGAAAACATGAATAGACACTTCTCTAAAGAAGACATCCAGATGGCCAACAGGCACATGAAAAGATGTTCAGCGTCGCTCCTTATCAGGGAAATACAAATCAAAACCACACTCAGGTATCACCTCACGCCAGTCAGAGTGGCCAAAATGAACAAATCAGGAGACTATAGATGCTGGAGAGGATGTGGAGAAACGGGAACCCTCTTGCACTGTTGGTGGGAATGCAAATTGGTGCAGCCGCTCTGGAAAACAGTGTGGAGGTTCCTCAGAAAATTAAAAATAGACCTACCCTATGACCCAGCAATAGCACTGCTAGGAATCTACCCAAGGGATACAGGAGTACTGATGCATAGGGGCACTTGTACCCCAATGTTCATAGCAGCACTCTCAACAATAGCCAAATTATGGAAAGAGCCTAAATGTCCATCAACTGATGAATGGATAAAGAAATTGTGGTTTATATACACAATGGAATACTACGTGGCAATGAGAAAAAATGAAATATGGCCTTTTGTAGCAACGTGGATGGAACTGGAGAGTGTGATGCTAAGTGAAATAAGCCATACAGAGAAAGACAGATACCATATGGTTTCACTCTTATGTGGATCCTGAGAAACTCAACAGGAACCCATGGGGGAGGGGAAGGGAGAAAAAAAAAAAGACGTTAGAGTGGGAGAGAGCCAAAGCATAAGAGACTGTTAAAAACTGAGAACAAACTGAGGGTTGATGGGGGGTGGGAGGGAGGGGCGGGTGGGTGATGGGTATTGAGGAGGGCACCTTTTGGGATGAGCACTGGGTGTTGTATGGAAACCAATTTGTCAATAAACTTCATAAAAAAAAAAAAATAAATAAATTTAAATGGCATTCACCACTATGACTCATTATTATATACAGGCTTCTAAAAATTATTTCATTAATCTACTTATAATAATTCAATATTTATCATGTACACAAACATTAAAATAAACAAAAAACTAATTTACATTTACAAGGAATGACTTCTAATATTAGACTATGGGTATTTTAATGAAAAGAGAATTATTTTTGTTCTGGCCTTCAGTTTAGGTGATTTTGAATAACTTTAACAAGTTTGGTTCTACAAATGTTCATTGAACATAAATAGTATTAGAAAATGCTCTGTGACTCAGAAATGTTGACTTGGAGAAGAGGAACTTGTTTTATCACTGATTTAGATTTGATATTAATCCAGCAGGCTGATAGTATAATTTAAGGATTTAAAAATAAACACATTAATTTCTTTATAAGGGGCTTCAAAAATTTACTTAACTAATGACATTCAGAATGCAGAATTAAATGGAACAAAAAAAATGATTTGTTATTTCAAGAAATATCTCTAGCACATACCTAAAGGAAAAATGTTCAATGATAGCTGAATTAAAATTATATGAAATTAGTAATGCATATCCTATATAAGATCAGAGGCTGTTATTTAGGATTTTCATTTTTAAACGTTTCCTCATTGTGTCTTTTTTATTGTGTTCAAATACTATGAATCACCAAAATATAGGTGGTTATAGCATTACATGAAAAGAAGCTCACTGAGTTAGTCACCAGATATTTATTATAAAGCTGTGCTATTAGACTACCACTTACCTCCACTTGAGGCAACTACTGTTGCAAGGAAGTAATATAAAAAAACAAATAGTTCCTAAGCCTCTAAGCACATGAGAGGAAGAGGCCTATAAATTTAACTGAATGACTTATAATGTTTATATCAGCAATAAAGATGTTTAAATTGAGACAAGAATGAGATAGAATCGTTTGTCCTTCCTACTTGAATCTCTGGGCTTCTCTTCTTTCTTTCCCCCAATTGGTTAGTCTATTGTTTTCTTCTTAATGGTTGGAAACAGAAAGAGAACCTTTGGAGATGAGAAATTCAGAGTTTATTTTGATGTTTTTTTTCTTCTTCAGTCCCATAGAGAAGACTGAATACAGTTGCCTTACATTCAGTTACTTGTAAGTTAAGTTTCCAACTTAAAATCTTGAAATACACCAGCTTTTTATTACTTTCCTGATTTAGAGACTTCAAAATTACTTTTGCTTTTATATTCAATTGTCCTTAAGAATATCTTCCATTATATTATGAAAATAGTAGTGATAACCTGCATTCCTTTCAAATTTGCCTAAAATATCTTACATACATTATTCCATTGTAATTTTTTTTTCCATTTAGGTTATGTTCAACAGTTTTATGAAATGGAATTACTTTTCTCTGGAATAGTAAGAATACATATTTAGGATGCCTGGCTTGAATCTCTGTATTGGAGCGAAATAAATTACCCATGTTCCTTGTAAGACTGTTTTAGATTCATTGATACCTTGAAAAATGTAGTCAAATGTAGACTACATTTTTAATGAGTGTCCCTTACTACTTAGGAACCACTGTTCTGTTCTAATACCTCAACTGTGAGATGATAGCCTGGCAAGCAGTGGGCTTACTTGGATTACAGAACTAAGAGGAAAGAAAAAGCTTGAGTTCTGGACACATGAACTGGTGCAGCTGATCTACATTTCCCTTCTGGATAACATCCAAAAATTTAGCTATATTATTCTAGGTCTTCTCTTTTCATGGGAACTTAATAGAAAGCAAGAACAGCCGAGTCATTGTTGAGGAGGAAATAATATGAGAGATATTTTGTAGTGTTGTTATTATTTTTAAATCATGTCAATGCTTAAATCCTCCATATGTCAATTATTGTTCAACCCTTGAAACTAATCACCTTAAAATTTAATGCAGATCTTTCAGATGTCTCTCTAGCCCAACATAATTTGGGTAATTTTTTGAGAATTATTTAAAATAAATTCATTTGTCTATGTAGTCTCATAGGCATAACTTCTATGAACTGATATTTGCAGATTCTTAGTACAGTATTGCTGTGCCTAGGAGAGATTCTGACATATAATTGGCATTCAGTAAATACTTTTTGAAAGAATAGTTGGAGAGAAAATGGGCTTTGATAACAAATTGATATCTATTTTAATCCTGCCTTTGCCCCTTAAGCCATTTAAGACCTTGAGTCCACACATTCAATTCATTGTTGAACAAATGTATAATTATTTTTTTAAATTTAAAAGTAATGTATGTAAATCTCTTGGAATATGTCTAGCCACAGTAGGCATACTCATAGAATGAATATGCATTCTGTCTACTTTTGAGTAGAATAGGATAGAGGAGATATATCCCTTTTTGTCCACTTCTTGTATAAACTACACAATTCACCTTTCTTGAACATGGATTAATGTTGATGGGGAAGCAAGGGAGTGATAACTTGGAAGCATGTTCTGCATTCAAGAATTAATGCTTACTATCTTTATGATATTAACCACAGATAAATCAGGGATACTATAGATACATAGACAGATATCCTAAGATAGATAGCAATTAAAGTAAAAATACATATATATATATGTTTTGATATATATATATATATATATATATATTTGATTAAATGCCTCATAGTACAGTTTAAGATTTGAGAAAATCTTCTTTTATAAAGTGATATTAAGCATTGAAGAGAGGCATGTGGCAATATAGACATCTCAAACTCAAACCAAAACAATATACTCTCCTCCAGGAGCTGTTATCAATAATTGTAACATGGTTAATTTAAACCCAAACTGTACTTGAGAGTGCCGGTGTGGCATTTGATACGGCCAGGAGACAAGGAATGTTGGCAGTCTCTAGAGGCTGAGAATGACCTCAGGTCTACAAACAGCAAGAAAATAGAGACCTCTATTATAACACAATAGACTGAAGGTCTGTTCACAATCTGAAAGAAAAGGAAAACCGAAGGAAACAGATTCTCTCTCAGATTCCCCAAAAGGAATGAAGAATACCTTGATTTCCCTGGTAAATCTCAGAGCACAGAAACTAGCCAAACCCACCTAACTTCTGACCTATTGAAACAGTAAGATAATGTTTATGCCACTAAATGTGTTGTGATTTCTTGTGACAGTCACAGAAAACTAACACAGTCCTAATGGAGAATTCAGACAATTACACATTTCTACACTTCGTATTCACTTTCTTCCAGATTCTTCCAATACGAAAACAGAAATATGTTAATAACTTTGTGATTTTTCTCAGTTAAGAAAAAGAAAACTCTGGTGTGAATATGTTCATATAATACCACATATTTTAAGCAAAAAGAAGTTGTAAAATATTCTCATTTAATTATAACATACATATTTCACATTTTATGCTCATCTCATAAATACACTTCTGAAAATTAAACACAACTGCTTACATGCAAATTAATAATTTGCATTATTAGTTGAATGTCACTTATTTTGTTTTAAATTTGAAATTATGCTGACAATGATTTCCATTTAACTCTCAAGTATTAAACAACTTTCAAAGTTCTTAATGTAGTTCTTACAAGTTAAATGTGACAATTGTCAACTTAAAACTAAACTTAGAATTCTACATTGCAGTAATCAGTTGCAAATATAATAATATTTGTCAGTTACCAAAACTGTTTTACATTTATTAAACTTTCTTGGGTATGTTCTAAGATTACTTCTGCACCCTTTATTGCAGATTACTCAAATGCAGCTTCCAGGTAGCAGCTGGGTGTCTTGTTAGCAATCATGATCAAAAATCACCAAGTCTGTATAATATCTGCTAGTCCAAGAGTTTCATTTGTATCATCTCATGAATACATTTTCTACCTCCCAAAGCTGTCATCCAAAGTACTTACAGTCAAGTTGTTCAATTACAGGAGACATTTCAGGTCTCAGATCTTTCACAGTGATTCTCTGGTCCTACCTTGTTGTTCAGCAAGTCACACAATTAATCAAATCCTTTTGGAACATCTATTTCTGGCTCAGACAGACCTTGTTATACTTTAGGAATTAAAACAGTGTCATCACCTAGAGTATGACTAAATTCTAAGGACAAGATCATACTCTTTGCTTTTTTTTTTTGGTTTTGTGTTTTTATCTCCTATATGCATTTAGTAATCGCATATCACTTGAAAAGTCTTGAATGTAAAAATGCCTAGATGACGTACTGTAAAAAATTCACATGGATCCCTTCAACAAGAGTGACATTGTAGGAAGAGATAGAATGAACAAACAACCACAATCTACTACCTATATACTTGAATCAGCGTTAAAAAGAACTCCTGTTTCCACAATTCTATACATCTCAGTGCTCAAGATAAGTGTACTCTTAATCCCCTTTATCTATTTCATATACCCCAACCCACCTCCCCTCTGGCACCCCCCACCTACTTCCCCTCTGGCAACCACCAGTCTGTTCTCTATAGAGAAGAGTGTATCTTTGTATCTTTTTTCTTTGTTCATTTGTCTTTTAAATTCCACATATGAGTGAATCCTATAGTATTTTCCTTTCTCTGAGTATTAAATTCTCTACCCATTTGTTGTTACAAATGGCAAGATTTCATTTTTTTTATGGCTGAGTAATATTTTATTATATATATATATGTGTGTGTGTGTGTGTATAATGCACACACACACATATATATACACAACACTACAACTTTCTTATCCTATTGTACACCTGAAACTAATATAACACTGTATGTCAATTATACTTTAGTAAAAAGGAAATAATATGTATGTTTAAAAAATAAGGTTAATAAAATTATGTACTCATAAAAATAAATAAACCAAAAACGCTTGTTTTTTTCTAGCCACTTCTGTGTACAGAAATCAAGCATTTGGCTAAAGCTACCATAGGCTAGAGGAATACATAGATCTAAATAAGGAGAAGGTTAAAGTTACAGAGTGAGTATGGAGTGACTGGGCACAGGTTTAGTAAAAGTAAGGAAGGACGAACTTAGAAAATAATATATATAAACAAACAATAACAAACATCCCAGCCCAAACATGAAGTGAACAATAATGGTGGTAATGATACTACTACTAATAATAGGTATATTTACCATGTATGTGCCCGCTACTGTTCTATGTGCATTCTTGATTCATAAAAACAGGGCCCTTAACTAACTGGCAATGAACATATAATGTAAAGGAAAAAGGAAGTCTTTGTTAAAAATCACAGAGATTTCCAGGTTGTTTTCCTTTTTCTTTATTTTTTTTCCCTAACCTCAGTTTATCCTAACACAAATATTATAAGAAATTAGTGCTATTTTAACAACAACAACAATAAAATGAATAGCACGGACTTGAGGGCTGAACAATGAGCAAGCAATAAATGAACTCTTATTGGAGGCTGTAAGGATGACAATTTGTATTATTAAGCAGGGAAACACTTGCTAAAGCTGTCACTTGTGATATCTGGGAAAGCAGAAAATGGCCCAATGAGCTTGTAGCATTGTGTCATAAAGTTGGAGAAATGTATACCAAGTTAGCAAGGACAGTTTGTAATGGTTGAATTTACAAGAAAAAGAATGGTGTTACAAGAAAAAAAATGGGAAAGGAAGGATTTGACTGATTTTTAAACAGGAATATAATGAAATAGTCTAGAATTTTAGGGTTGGACAAAGAAACTTTAAACTGCAAACAAAATGAAATTGAGAAATTATTTGACTGAATAAAGGCATTTAAAATTCAGATTCACAATAAAGACAAAATAAAGGGGGTGCTTATCACACTCACTGTTAAAACTACTGAGTAGGTTAGGTGAACAAGTGGCTTAGTGAAAAGGGAATGATTGATGAGGCCGTTCTCTAGAAGCCTCCAGGCTCAAGGTCCCACAAATAGAATCAAAAGTTAAGTCATACTATTAAAAGAAGAGCAGGTCTGATAACTAGAACTTATTGGAATCACAAAAAAAGACTTAAATCTTTAAGGAGGTTGCTCCACTAAGTGATTCATCTCTCTAGACTAAAAGATATTGTTACTGTTTGGGACTGACAGGTATCCCAATTTTCTGAATATGTGAAAAAGCTTTAAAAAATATAAAATCCAAACTGTACAACCTTCAGAGAAAGCAAATGCCCAAATTTCTTCTTTTGATGGCAAGAAGAAGAATGGGAAACTAAGGAACTCCAAGAGGTCACACCAAAGGAGCATAGAGAACAAGGTATTAGTCTGCTAATTCCAGGAAGTAGAATCAAGGTCTAGTTAAGGAACCCACATCAGCTCCACTTAAAGGATTCCTCATAACTTCTACACAGCTGGATTTCCAAACTGCTATCGACCAATGACCTTGTGTCTCCTTTTCTTGTCATATCTGAATGTTCATTGTGGTTACCCTGATTCTGCTTTACCACTCAATAACTGGCTGGGAAAATGTGTAACTAACCCCCAGAATCACATTCAGATTTCATGTAGAGATGAAAGTCACTAACAAGAGTTCCTGAACTTTAGTTAGATAGTAAAACTGCTGGAACTTTGCATTCTCTTCCTGGGACAGCAGGGGAATTATACAGTTATACCTCATGGAACATCTTCTCCATTAGCATTTTCTTGATAGAATGTCCCTCTGCTTTTTATATCCAAAATATATAAAACCTATATACTTCTCAATGTAGTTTTGACTAACACGTATCCAGAAAAAAATTTCAAAAATGCAATACAGGATAATTTTAACAAAAATAATATCTGGGAAAAATCTCAAGTTGCACAACAAATTCAGTTGATGGAACTTCTAAGTTATAGGCATATATCCTGAAAACATGTGCATTAACAACAAAGGAGATGTCATTCTAAGATGAAATGCATCATAGTATCATACCCAGTAGAAATATTCTCTGTGATTTTGTGCTTGTGTTGCCTATCTCTTCACATGATTTATTATATTAAATATAGTATTTATCTAGTTGAGTAAAACAAGCCCCCCCCCACCAAAAAATGAAGAAAATTCTACAGAAGGTTGCAAAGCTATTGAGAAACACTAGATGATGAAAGAGAAAATGTTACTGAATACAAAACAATTGTTTTTCAACAACCATATGAATCGTTTGGTAGTTAGGAAACAAATTTTGAGCAGTGTACATACTAACATATGGTTCATAATGACTATACTACATTTTTGAAGTAGTATATTTGTTGTAAATATTTGACTGATATATAATTCAAGATAAATATGCCCACTTAAGTGATTAAGAAATAGACTGTTAATTAGTGCTTTCATGCATGACCTCTAACATAGAGCAACAAACCACTGTGATGAAAGGCTGACACCTATAAAAAGGAGGGTAAAACAAATATTTGATCATAATAAAGACAGATGTGGATACTATTAGTGTTATTGGCAAATATCCTGTTGTCCCATCCCTGTTCTGGGCACAAGCTTTGTCTGCTTTTCCTGATTCCCTCTGAAGGGAGGGGCTACGTGGTGAGTTCCAATTAGGGAGGAGTGAGTTGAGGAATATACATCATTTTTGGACAAAACACTTAACTCCTCTGTCATACACTCTAGTGTCCTCTTTCCCTCTGACACTGTGACTATAATGTTGTAGATAAGGGCTGCTCTGTTAGCTTTGGTCCTGAGTGGGTATGACAAATATCCTGGAATAGTGGCCCCAGCTGAACTGTAATAGGGAAATGACCCTTACGTTTTTTACACTACTGAGATTTTTGGACTGCTTATTTCTGCAAAATAACCTAGTCTGAACAGGCTAATATAACGCTCATACCTGTTCTTCCAGTTTTTGGGTGATAGGGAGATAGGCTTTAGGATCAAAATTTATTCTGAACTCTACCATTCTTTCCTACTTCATTATGAATGAATGAAGGCAAACATTATCATCTCTGGTATGATTTCCTATAATGGACTTCTAAATGATTTCTATTTTATTCTTGCTCTTGACCCCACAAAGCTACTCTACATATGAAATTTTATTAAAGTTAGAAGCTCTAGTATGTAATTTTGCCTATGGGTATTGAAGTAGGAAGTAAAATTTACTAGTAAAGTGTTCAAGAAACAGCGAGGTCAAGGTATGTAAAGTCCATCATGTGGATGTTGGGAGTTCCCAGGCGTAAAATATAATAATAGATGAAAACAAAAGTTATGATTGAGTGGCTAAAATGAGTAACTACTTACAATGTGGCAGACACTGCTCAAGTCTCACAACATAGGGACTATCTGTACTTTACATATGGAAAAATAGTCATAACAAAAGAAAGATGATGGCAAGCCACATGTCCTAGGTCACATAACCATTGTGGGACAGGTAGAGATGGGACTCAAATTCCCTTTTAAAGCCTTAATACCTAACTCATATCTCCACTAAACAATAAATATTAAATAAATAAATAAATTCCATGGCAGCAAAAATAAAAAAAGGGCACAATGAGCTGTAAGTCAATGATAAAGAGGCTGTGAAAGTGTCTCCCACAATGCTGAATATAAAACACATATGTACTTTGTACTTACTTATCTAGTTGTATAGATACTAGTTTTTCTCTACTCATTCACCAAATCACATGAATATTCTTGATTTCCACCTGGCAAATTAATGGATTCTGGAAGTGTAAATAGTAGAGTAAAATTAGTCATGTCTCTTGAATTTTCTCAGCTGTATGAAGGGCTTCCTCAGTACAGGCCAGTATATTATTGTTTATATTAAATCATATCCCAGATTTTAGGTTATGCTGCAAGTTGGCTTATCAAAAGCCATTCTCAGTTTCCACTTAAAAGTCAGTGTTGTTTGTGTCATTTTTAAGGAAGGGATATGTATTCTGAGCAAAGTGTTAGAAATGTATTATTTATTAATTGTTTCATTGTCCAGTGACTATAAGAATATATGTCACCTGGTAAATAACATTTTTTTCTAAAGTAGAAACATAAAATTAAAGAAGTAAAATACAGGGGCACCTTGGTGGCTCAGTCGGTTGAGTGCCCAACTTTGGCTCATGTCATGATCTAACTGTTCATGAGTTTGAGCCCCACGTTGGGCTCTGTGCTAACAGTTCAGAACCTGGAGCCTTCTTCAGATTCTGTGTCTGGAATAGTGGCCCCACTATTCCCTGTTCGTGCTCTGTCTCTCTGTCTCTCTGTCTCTCTCAAAAATAATAAACATTAAAAAAGTTTTTTTAAATGTTAAAAATATAAATTAAAATATATCTTGACATCAAGCTCAACTTCCACATTCTGTAGGTGAAGAAATTGAGTTCAAAATAAGTTAAATAACTTGCCTAGAGTTTTAGAGCAGACTAAGAAATAGGGAAAAGTTTAGAACCAAAACTAAGTGTCCCTAAGTCCATGTTCCATATGACTGTATAATAAAATGAAAACATCAGTGTTACACAGAAAAGCCTAAGTCCAGAAGTGCATTAAATACATAATAGCAAATGAGAGGTCAAGAGATCTGCTAGTTTAAAGATACCATATAATGTATTTTTCTTCCCAACTGTAGTATAGCAATTATATTGGAATAGTTATGTCTTGAGGGTGGCAAGACAGACTTTATTATCTTTGTTTCCTTAATGAGAAGATTTGGCATTGCAAGGTTAAGTGACTTGCCCAAGGTCACACTAGTACTGAGTGGTAGAGGTGAATGTAAACATACTTTTTCTATTATCTAGTATTTTCCACCCCAAATCTTACTGAGACCATCATAACTTAATACATAGTAGCTAGCTAAAACATACACTGTACATTAGATAATCAACCACCCCCCCCAAGAAGCAACACAGACCCCCTTTCTATTCCCTAAAATTCCTATACAATAACCCACAAGACAAATTTGGAGGACTGCCTATTTTTTTAAATAAATTTTATTAAAACGCTGCCATATCTATTCATGTATGTGTGTGCACACACACATGTGTATACATACACATATATGCACACATATATATGTGTATATATACTCTTTCTTTCTCCTTCCTTCCTTCCTTCCTTCCTTCCTTCCTTCCTTCCTTCCTTCATGGCTGTTTTCATACTACAATGGCAGAATTGAGTACCTGGGAGGACCACATGGCCTGTCATATTTACTATCTGGCCCTTTGCATTAAAAATTTGCTGATACCTGCTATACAACATGAAAAGCTAAAATACATTTCCAGACTGCCTTGCAATTAATTATTTACAAATCTGCACAAATCTCTGGATAGGGCTTCCAATAAATGATTTTAAAATGAACAGACTTGACTGGCATGATTCTTGTTTGCTTGTTTATTTCTTTTTAAGGTTTATTTATTTTGAGAGAGTGAGAGAGAGCAAGCGTGAGCATGGGAGGGACAGAGGGAATCTGAAGCAGGCTCCACGCTGTCAGCACAGAGCTTGACATAGGGCTCAATCCCATGAACTATGAGATCATGACCTGAACCGAAACCAAGAGTCAGATGCTCAATCCTCTGAGCCACCCAGGCACCCCTCACTAGGATGACTCTTATTTCCCTCCCTTCCCTTTACTTCCCTTCCCTTTCCTTCCTCTCCCTTGTCTTCCCTTGTCTTCTCTTGTCTTCCCTTCCCTTCTCCTCCCTTTCCTTCCCTATTGCCTTTCCCCTACCTATATTGCACCTGGAGTTGTAGTGACTACTGTATATACATGAAGTGACACGCATAAGGACAGATAATGGCTGGGTAGAAGGAAGAGCTGGGTGACAAATACCATGATGCAGCAATCTCAGAAGCACCCTACATTTCCTGGATTTATAAGGAATTCCCTTTTTCTTTAAGACATTGTTAGTAGAGTTGTTTCTAGCAAGAAAAACATTTCTTTCTTTTAATGTTTATTTATTATTGAGAGAGAGTGAGCAGTGGAGGGGAAGAGAGAAGAGAGACACAGAATCCAACTAGGCTCTAGGCTCTGAGCTGTCAGCACAGAGCCCGATGTGGGACTCAAACTCATGAATTGTGAGATCATACCTGAGCCTAAGACAGACGCTTAACTGACTGAGTCACCCAGGTGCCCAGCAAGAAAAACATTTCTAATAGAGGCACTAAGATGTACTGAAGCCATAATAATGTGTTAGCTGCTATATTAAGACCATTTAATACTGAATCACTCTAGAGTTGAGCATCTTTATCCCTCTATGTACCCCCAGTCCCCTGGTGATCTGTTATGATTAATGTTATGTTATGATTAATTTTAAATCTTTCATAACCCAGTCATATATCCTACTTGCTACTCAGCAACATTATCCAGATGTTCAACAATACATCAAACTTGACAGGTGCAAAACCTGGTCCTCTTGAGGATTCTCCCATTTCAAATAACAGTAATTTTATATTTCCAGTTGCTTAAGGCAATGACTTTGGATTCATCTCATTTTTACCTTACGTTCAATATGGTAGGTAATCTATTACCTGGGTGGCTCAGTTGGTTAAGCATCTGACTCTTGATTTCAGGGTCAGGTCATGATCTCAGGGTTTGTGAGTTTGAGCCTTGCTAACAGTGAGGAGCCTGCTTGGGATTCTCTGTCCCTCTCTTGCTGCCCCTCCCGGGCTCACACTCCTGTACACACACTCTATGTCTCTTTCTCAAAGTAAAGAAACTTAAAAAAAAGAGTCTATTTGACACCTAAAATATATCCAGAATTTTGGCTCTCCTCAAAACTTCCACCCTTGTGCAAGCCACCATTTCTTGCCTGGATTACTGCAATAGCCTTCTAATTCTTCTAACCCTGTCTCATTCAGTCTGTCCTCCATACTGCAGCCAGTAAAAATGAAAGCAACAACAACAACAACAAAAATAGATGATATCACTTCTCAAAACATTCCACAGATTTTCTATCCTTCTTAAGTAATAGCAACAGTCTTGACCATGATCTACAAAGCACTTTGCAATCAACTCCATCTCCTGTCCTCAACTTTACCCTGTTATCCCTTTGACCTCCTATTATACTTCCCTTACTCACTGTTCTCTAGCTACACAGGCTTGCTTGCTGCTCTTGCAGAATATGCCCTTTGCTTTCCTGCCTCAGAGTCTTTCTTCTGGCTCTTCTGTTTGTTCACACTGCTCTTCATTCAAAGAGTCACATGGATATTGCCCAGTTCTCTTTGAATTTCTTTTTAAATGTAATCTTTTCAGTAAAATCTTTCTTAATTATTCTGTATAAAATTGCAAACTATTAACCACCTACTCCACCATCAGAACCACCTACATTCTCTACTCGCTTCCATGCTTTCTTTTTTTATCACACATTTTAAAGTTTAAATTATGTATAATTTATATACTATAACATATACTACATTTAAGTATTTGATTCATTTTTATTTTTCTTCTCAGTACTTATACCTTCTATAATGCCGTATAATTATCATTATTATTGTTACTATTATTATTTTTATATATCTATGACATATAAAAGCTCCATGAAGACAGAGATTTTTGTCTATTTTATCCATAGAGAAGCTCCTTATATTTGAACAAGTTCCTGGCAAAGAATTTAATTTACAATTTCTTACTTAATTCTCAAGTGCTGGTGAGTCAAATAGCTATTTTCCTCACTGAAAAAATAATAATAAACTAAAACTTACTATATTTAAATTACTTGCTATAGATCACACAGGTAGCAAATAGTTCTGCCAAGATTTCAACTTAGGAATTGTGAATTAACAGAAGAGCCTCTTATTTCTGATGTTCTACTGTCCTCCTAGCTGTGGATATAATTCAGACAACAAAGCATACATTTCAAGCAATGAACAACCTATCGAAATTGAAATAGAGGTTGGTAGGATAGTGAGACAAGTAGATAGCAAACTATTTTAGAGCAATGTTCTCTTAGTTGTCAAATCCAAGAGGAAAGTAAATAATCTCATGATAGAATACAGAGAACAGAAAGATAAAAACTCAGAGTTAATAAAATAATGTGATACAAGAAAACACAACATTTAAAATTTACTGTCAGTAAAAGGAGGAGGAGGAAAAGAAGAACCATATTCAGGGAAGTTGCAGGTAGAATTTCCTAATTTGGAAAAATAGGGAAGTGGAGCACCTGAGTGGCTCAGGTGGTTAAGCGTCTTACTCTTGATTTCAGGTCATGATCTCAGGGTTCTGAAATCGGGCACCACATCAGGCTCTATGCCGAGCATGAAGCCTGCTTAAGATTCTTTCTCTCCCTTCCTCTCTGCCTCTCTCTCTTTTTCTTAAATGAATGAATGAATGAATGGGAAGTTATTCAGGGAAGTGTGAAAGGGCTATTTATTCCTTTCCTCCTTCTCTCCCTCTTTTTTCTTTCTTTCTTTCTTTCTTTCTTTCTTTCTTTCTTTCTTTCTTTCTTTCTTTCTTTCTTCTTGTCTCCCTCCTTTCTTTCTTTCCTTCCTCCTTTCTCTTTCTTTTTCATTTTTTAAAGTTTTTATTTTAATTCCAGTTAACATATAGCATTATATTAGTTTTAGGTGTACAATATAGTGATTCAACAATTCTATACATTACTCAGTGCTCATCACAGCAAGTGCACTCTTATTCCCCATCACCTATTTAACCCATCCTCGTACTCCCCTCCCTTCTGGGAACTATCATTTTATTCTCATATTTAAAAGTCTGTATCTTGGTTTGTCTTATACAAGGGTCATGTCTAAAGGACAGAACAACCTGTGTATGTTTGTTTATTCACTCAAAGAACATTCATTCAAGTTTTCCATATAGAGAGGATGAATTAACTAAATGTATCTCTCTTTTATTCCAAGGCCCCAATAAAAATCTGGCGAAGTAGTAACAGTAATGTGAAAACTCACAGAAGTGTGACAGCACCAAATGAGACATTTCAACACATTTTTAGAAGATCCAAGGGAGTGTAGGAAGTAGTAACCATTTAGCAGACCTCAAGGTGATGACACCTGGGATTGTTTAGAGTGCAATACTAATGGATCGTGAAAGGCTCTGAGCCAGGAAGGAAAATTTGCCATGGAAAGCAGGGGAAGAAGCAGGATTCTAAAAACACAGAATCTGTTAGTTTCTCAGGACCTTTATCCTTATCACCAGTATACAGTTTCACTTGGTTTCTGGAGATCGTTTTATTGGCGAAACAGATATGAAGCAGACTTTTCAGACTTTAGTACCCAAGTATAGCTGAGAGTGAAACAAGGAGGTTTAATGAAAATTGTTATGTCTCGCTCAGTTTCTTCTCATCACTCATCATCTGTCCATACTAATACATCTTGTGGGAGAATCTGATCTCTTCCCTCCAAACTAGCAAGTATTATTCCCTTACCTATGCTCTCTACTTTTTTTGTGCAATAAATAAGATAAAGAAAAAATGGAGCAGTTATGAAACTTCAAAATTTACAGCATAACATTAAGAAACTCCTTCATAGCCTTCCACTGAAAACAAGAGAAGAAAACAAAATGAAACAAAAATCCTAATAGTGATCAACATATAAAAATTCTACAAATAAAAAGGTCAAATGGTAAAACAGTTCCACTATATTTTAAATATATGAACCCAAATGTCATATTGCAAAGAAATATTAATGAAGTCCCAGCAGCTGAAGCAGTAATGAAAGGGCTTCAACACTCAGGAGTCCCCTAAAATTATATGCAGTTGTATTTGTATTTTCATAGTGACAGTTTTCATAAGAATATCCTTAAATAAATTTCAAAAGAATTCATGCACAAGAATTAGTGTTTTTTAAGAAAGAATTTAATAACACAGGATATTAACAAACTATGTATATGGCTCCAATTGCCATTAAAAGTAAGATCAGCTACTCCTTTATTTGTCTGAAAAGTATTTCACTGCATCATCATTCCCAAGAGATATTTTTAAGACATATACAATTCAATACTGAGAGTTTCGTTGTTGTTTTCTATTGTTTTTTCCCCCATTCAGCATGTTCAGAATATGATTTCACCATTTTCTGGTGTTTATTGATGGCACTGAAGAGTCACCTTTCAATTCAATATTTTCCTTTGTGCTATTAAAAAGATAAGGTTTTTCATCATGCATTTGATGAGCTACAATTTCTTTATGATGTTCCAAGTTGTGGATGTATTTATTTTTTTTTTCCTTAAAATTACTTATAACTCCTGGTATGATGGATTTGTGTCATTGAACATTTTTGTAAGGTATCAGAATCTTTTCAAATATTACTTCTGACCCAATCTTTCTCTTCTCTCCTTATGAGTCTTCAATTTAAATGATATTTTCTCAATCTGTCCTCTACATTTTTTATCCTTTTTTTGTATTTTCCATCTTTCTCTCTGTCATGCTTATTATGGTATTTTTTCACTGTATAAACTTGGCTTAACTAGAAATATGCTTCTCATGGATTCCTCTCTGTGTGCTTCCTAGGTGTAGCTGACCAAAAGAAGGATTTGTACAAGATTTGGGAGGCAGAAAGGAAGCAATAGCCATCATCTCGGTTGGTTGTTGTGGCTGTAAGTTGTGAGAAACAGAAGCAGCAACTCTCAGATAAACAGTTTCGACATTGACCACACTTTACCCCTCTGTACATTCACAGTTGTTTTCTCTTGACTTCCTGGCCCTGTTGACCAACAGTGACCTCAGGCCCACCCAGATGCAGAAACAGCACCGTGTCACAGACTTCACAATGCACCTTCACTGATTCATTCTGGCAATTAGCCAGAGATGGGTTTCTGAGATTCTCTGGCAAGTTCTGATATATCCACTTATGCCAGTGCTTCAGAGAGGAGGTTTTTTGTGCTTGTTTTTCTTAATCCTCTACCTTATCCACTCTTATCCTTACTTGCCCAGTGTGTCCCATACTTGTGTAGTTTTACTGTGAAAACAAATATCCTATTTTCTATTACTCATAGTGGTTCTGCTTCCCTAACTGAACCCTCACTATAGTGGGCACTATTTTTCCTCACTCCCTTTAAGCTAACTTTGCCTTCTGTTTCCATACAGTCCCTTTATTATTTTTTTTCATTTAATTTAATAAATTTTTAAGTCCTATATGTTCTTTACGTCCTTTTGCACATTAGCAGTGCCACTGTTTTCTATCTTCCTGTGGTAGATATACTCAACTTTTATTTTTGATTTCAATCTTCAGCCCAGGGGCACCTGGGTGGTTCAGTTGGTTGAGCGCAACCAAATTCAGCTCAGGTCATGATCTCATGCATGATTCATGAGTTTGAGCCTCACATTGGGCTCGCTGCTGTCAGTGCAGAGCCTGCTTCAGGCCTCTGTTCCCCTCTCTCTCTGCTTCTAGAAACTTCACTCATGCTCTCTCTCTCAGAAATAAATGAACATTAAAAAAAAATCTTCAGTTGAAGACACTTAATTGTTGCTGCCTTGACCTCTTTGGTTCTAATGGTCATTCTGGCCTAGGTCGGGTCCTATATAAGCTTCTAGACCCAGCTCTCCTCAGTGCTGTCCATCTCAGACCTTGCAATATTTTCTAAACAATAAGTAAGTTCTTGTCTGTCTCATCCCACTAAAATGTAAACTCCTTAAGGAAGATAGGGTTTTTACTTTATCTACCATTGAATTTGTAGTGCCTAGAAGAGCTCTGAACATCTAATAGGTGCTCAATAAGCATCTGTGGAATAAATAAATGACAGAAAGGGTAGAGCTATTTTGTCCTCTGTAGCTGATAATTCCAATAGGAGGTATTTCTGGGTGTGTTTCTTTTGTTGCTAGAATTTCTGTTGGTTCATGTGTTTGGTGTGGTTTTACTTTGTGAACCTGGCTATCTTTGATGTTCTAAGCATTTCACTTTAAAAATTATTTGTAGGGATAACTTGAGGACTCTGATGAAAGAGGACATTCCTCCAAAAAGAATTTGTGCTTGCTTCAGTCCATCATTAGGGCCAATCTTTGTCCTCAGTTACATTAAACACTGTTGAATACTTCAGGTTACCTGAAGGATCGAGGATTTTAAAACTAGACCTTACCTCAGCAAGGAGGTCAATACTTTTCTTGTTTACCTTTGCCCCAAGGGTATAATCTTTAGTGTAGCTTATTGTGGGACATTCTCCTATTAGATGCCTTCTTTCATGGAGAGTCTGGGCTTTGTTTTATATTCTTTACCCATAGATCTATCAACATAAATGTTCATATTTTCTGCAATCCACAATACCTCTCTTGGTTCCAGTTTTTCCTTCAATTTTAACCTAGTAATTGTTTGTTTCCTCATTAGATCTTCAGGAATTTCAATATTTTTTTTCAACATACACTTTGTCCATAATTTTAGAAATTTTCAGTAGAGAAGCATCTTGGGTGGCTCAGTTAGCTGAGGCTCCGACTCTTGATTTCAGCTGAGGTCATGGTCTCAGGGTCGTAAGGTAGAATATCGCATTAGGCTGTGCACTGGGTTTGGAGCCTTCTTAGAATTCTCTCCTTCCTTCCAATCTCTCTACCCCTCCCCTGCACATGTTCTCTCTCTCTCTCTCTCTCTCTCTCTCTCTCTCTCAGGAAAAAGAAAAAGGGAAAAAGAAAAAGAAAAAGGGAAAAAGAGAAAGAAATTTTGAGTATGAAGGTTGGTCCAAATAACTTGACCTGCCATTGTGAGAAACGGTCTATGGAAGATATCTTCAAGAAAAAATTAGATTTTAAAAACTGACATCACTTGAAAGACTCAACATCTTTTATGATTTCCTGTTATTCTAGAAATAGGTTTATTTTTAGAATTACACATAAATTATGTCCTGAAAATATGTCCAATCTTAAAACACACACGTATATATAAAAACACACATGTACATGTATACACACAAATACACACAAGCTCATTTACAATAATCAAAGTTAAAAGAAGCTGATTACTAGGAATGTAACAAATTGTCTTGTTTATTTTTTACCAAACACATAATTATCATCATAATTATTTATTTAGGTGATAAATAAAAAAGAAATAATTTCATAAGTTAAAACTGATGCCAGGAGATATAAGGATCATTTGCTATCATTTGGCAAAAACTTATTTGATCCATGAAATATTGACACATGCACAGTGAACTCTATTTGTGATTCCCATTCTTTTTGCTTATACTATTGATTACTTCAGTTCTTTCTCCTAATTGGAACTATTTAGTTTATCCTTGTGAGATTCCAAGAATTCAGAATGAAGGAATAGGTGTTCTTACTCCAGTTGTAAATAGCCTCATTATAATGTTGCATTTGAGCCCCATATAATTTTTATCATTAGTGATAAGACAAAAATGGGTTCAATGAGACTTAATGGGTTCATTAAGTCACCTGTAGATTACAATACGTGGCAGATAACATGTATTTGTTTACAGAGAAATATGGAGAAAGTCTAAAAGGGTTGAAAATATAAAAAAAAAAAAATCTCAGGGCACCTGGGTGGCTCAGTCAGTTAAGCGTCTGACTTTGGCTCAGGTCATGATCTCACGGTCCATGGGTTCTAGCCCCGCATCAGGCTCTGTGGTGACAGCTTAGAGCCTGGAGCCTGTTTCATGGTCTGTGTCTCCCTCTCTCTCTGTCCCTCCCCTGCTCATGCTCTGTCTCTCTCTGTCTCTCAATAATAAATAAACGTTATTTTTTTTTAAAAATCTCATTAAAAAAACAATTCTAAAATGAAGAATAATTGCATAAAGTATCATTTAAATATACAAAACTGACTCAACAACTATTTACAACTAGCATTAACTATAGAGAAGTGGATCCATTTGCCAGGAATAGCATGTTTGTGTTTTCAGTGTTTTATCTTAATGTTTTTATGACCTACATATGTTTCTCTGAAGTGAAGGCGATATTTTATTTATTTGATTATTTTCAGTGTTATCTGGGTATTCTCATTGCCAGCATAACTTTCTCTGAATGATCAAAGTCAAAATACAGAGGACTCACTGTGTGCATGTATACATATGTATATTTATGCACACACAGATACACGATATCATAATAATATGGACAGAAAACACAGCCCTTTGTTATAAATTGATAAGATGAATAAGGGTAGAACTACAGCTTCTTCCACCCAGCACATAAATGATGCCTCTGCTGCCTGAAGGATGTAGGGCTATATTCATAACAATTGCTCACCCTCACAACTAAACTAAAATCTAGGCATTAAGGGATCAACACTATTTAGCATGCCAGGCTAGTTTACAACAAAGCAGTCACATATTTATTTCACTTTGATCCCAGACCTGAAATGTATTGTCAGATCCTAAGTGAGTTGGAAATGTTGTAGGGATTATTGCAGAGTACTTTGGGTGGCTTTATTGTCATTATGTTACACGGGAACAGGATACTCTGTTTCACCACTGACACTGACAGGCAAATAAGAATGAAAAATGCCTGTTCCTCTGTTCTTGCATTTTGAGACAATTTTTGTCGAAGTCCAAATTTATAGGAGTTTGAGGAGGAGAGTACTTCTGGGGAAAAAAAAATGTGCAGTCTGAAGCTAGGTAGAGAGCTAACACAGCTCTGCATGCTGAGAGCTCTGCACATGCTCTCATATTTGCCCGCCATTCTTACTTATTGTTTCATTTATTTTTTCAAAGATCTTCTTTCTGTAAAAGAGTGCTTTAAAAATGCAAATACGATGCCTAAATGGGGGTGTCACTGACTTCATTATCATTCATTAACACCTTAGCAGGGATCATTTTATCACATTAGTTTGCTTCAGAGAGTTGAATCAGAAAGAAATGGGACTTAATTCAGATTTGTTTTGAAAATGAGAATGCTGGGCAGCACTGTAACAGAGTTCCCAACCAATTTAAATAAAGTCTTTTTTTTTTAATTTAATATGTCTGCATGACTACTAAAATATATAATGGTAAAAATTATTGAGAATTCAGCAATATTTTAAAGCTAGTAATTACAAATTGTATTGGAGAGAACCACTCCTCATAGGATGGAAATTGGAGAAGCCAATCATTTTCTAAGGAAAGGCTTTCCATGCTTTTACCTAAAGGAACTGCTTTAAATTATTACATCAGTTTAAAAAAACAGGCTAAAATATATTTGCATTTTTTAATGCTGCTGCCAGAAAATACAGTCTTGTAAGAAAGATTGGATTATTTCTATAGAATAAGAAAACTTAATTTTCTTTGGAGACAGTGTTTATAAACTAGTGTTTCTGTGCATACATATGACACTAACTTCCATTATCTCCCCATATCACATTTCCTGAGTCCCAGATCTATATTTAATCTTATTCTATCTCCATTTGTATGTCCTACAGATATTTCAAACTTAAACTTTCAAAAATAGACTTCATCATTTCCACTCTCCAGTCCCAAACCTACTCATTTGTTTCAGATGTAAATGGAAGGTACAGCAACCACTAGAGGATATAAGCCAGAAACTTAGAAGCCTTAATTTATTTCTTCCCTTTTCACATCAGGTCTTTGTTTTCTAACTTGCTCTTGAATCTATCCACCTTTCTCCTTTCCTGTAAAAATTCCAAAGTTCAGGCTCTGCTGATATCCAGTTGGGAATTTAACTGCAGCCCTATAACCATTCTCTCTAAATATACTCTTACTTCTCCAAGGTCTACTGTCCATGTTATATAATTATATAAAGAGTAGTTTTGAGACAATATATTTTTATGTTAATAAGAGTTATATATAAGAAAAAAAATAATTCATTATATCATCATCTAAACATTCCTTGTACTCACAAAACTTTTTTAAAAATATTGACGTGTAAGATAATACAAACTACAGAAACGTATCAAATGAAAACTGAAAGCCTCCCTTGAGCCATTCCTTTGTTTTTTTCCATAAATAGGTATTGAATTTTGACATACTATTATCACATAACTTTATAATTCCCTGTTTATTTCTAAATGCCTGTGGTAGGCACCTTCTAAAATAGCTCCTATGATCCCAGCTTCCTAGTATTCACTTCTTACTCTCTCTTTGAGTGTGGGCCTTACCTATGATTTGTTTCTAATGCATAAAGTACGGTAAAAATGATGGTGTGTCACTTTAGAGATTAAGATAGAAACAGCCATGACTTCTGTCTTGCTAGCACTCTCTCCCTGGCTCTTTTCATGTGCTCACTCTACAAAAGCTAGCTACCATGTTGTGAACTGTCCTCTGTAGAAACCAACGTGTGAAGGAATTAAATGACAGCAGTCTCTGGCTATCAACCAGTGGAGAGCTAAGGCCTCAATCTAAAAGTCCATAGGAACTGAATCCTGTGAACCAGAACATGAATAAACTTGAAGCAGAACCTTGTCCAATTGAGCCTTGACATGACTACAATCTTGTAAAAGACCTTTAAACAGGATATCCAGCTAAGCCAGACCTGGATTCCTGATCTACAAAAGCTATAAAATAATAAATCTTATTGTTAAAATCACTATGGTTTGGGATAATTTGTTATGCAGCAATAAATAACTAATAACATTGAAAACTCCTATAGAGAAAAAAATATATATCTTGCTTTACACTAAATCCCTAGCACCCATCTCATTTAGATGAAATTAGGCGAAATAGACAACTTTTTCTCTTGAGATACATAGAATTTAAAGAAGCAAAAACAAAAACCATAATTAAAACAACTATTAAACATTTATGACTTGAACTAGAGAGAACTGGAGTGGTTTGAGGAAAAAGAAAGAGAAATCACTGTAAAAATTTGGTTCATGTGAAATGGAACATTTTTACAATGTTTTCTGCTTACTATGGTATGTACATCCAATGAAATAAAATATATATTTTCTGCTTACTGAAGTGTATAGATCCTACGAAATATATGTATATATATATATATTGCTCATTGAACACCAAGACTGAGTTGTAGATGCAAAAGTAGTTTTGTAGTTGACTTTGGAAGTTATATTGCTTTAGAAAATAGAAAAGAGTTAGACACTTACTGAAGCAATTTGGAGGCAAAGTGTACTGAAACTAGAGAGTATAAAGAATGGGAGATATAAGTAAAAGGAGAAAGAGATATTTTCCAAGAGAAGCATAATAAGAGGGAGATTGGATGGCTTGTTCATATCATTGTCCTAATATTTTGAACTGGCTATTTTTAGTGTGTATACAGTTCACAGAAAGGGCTGATTCTGCCTCTGAGTAGTTAGTACAAGTTCTGACAGTGCCTGTTCAATGGACAGACAATTGATAAGCTCACATAATTCAGCAGGAGGTGAAGCTCTGTGCTAGAGGTCACTGCACAAAGAGAACCTCAGAAACTTAAAGACATTCTAGAAAGAATATTGGACTTTACCCTAACAGTGCAGTAAAACTTTGAGCCAATGTCATCTAGAGCTTCATAACTTTTTTTAAAGTTTATTTACTTATTTTGAGACACAGGGAGAGAGCATGAGCAGGAGCGGGGCAGAGACAGAGGTAGAGAGAGAATCCAAAGCAGCCTGTGTGCTGTTAGCACAGAGCCTGATGCAGGATTGGAACTCACCAGCATGAGATCATGACCTGAGCCCCAAATCAAGAATGAGATGCTTAACTGACTGAGCCATCCAGGCACTGCCCATCTAGATCTTTAGAGCATGAAAGACTCAGATGAGATATTAATTACATATATTAACATGAGCCTCGTTAAGTAAATCATAAGACTGTAGCTACATTTTAAATCACTCAAGACTACCAAAAAAAGGTAGAAGCCACTTCAAGTATTTTTGACAAGAAGACTTTTAATTACTTTACACAGATGATAGAGAGGCTGAAAATTAAACAACAGAAAGCCACTACCAATCCCAACTAGGAGGGATAAGATGAAGACGAGGTTTAACTCCAGCCATAGTTCAATGTTAACAAACACATATCTACAATCATGTGAACAAATCCTGAAAATGTTGAAGATGCTGGACACTGCTCAACGCAAAGAGGAAGGTATGAGGTGTGTGTCAAACCAACAAAAACAATGATTAAGTTGCCTGGGAAATACAGAGATAACACTCCTGTTACATAGAGCAGAGTGAAGGAAGAACAAAGAATAGATCAAGCACATCCAGATACAGCACAGCTTATATGTACAGAAAACAGTGTCATTGGGGCGCCTGGGTGGCGCAGTCGGTTAAGCGTCCGACTTCAGCCAGGTCATGATCTCGCGGTCCGTGAGTTCGAGCCCCGCGTCGGGCTCTGGGCTGATGGCTCAGAGCCTGGAGCCTGTTTCCGATTCTGTGTCTCCCTCTCTCTCTGCCCCTCCCCCGTTTATGCTCTGTCTCTCTCTGTCCCAGAAAACAGTGTCATTAAATAACTTCAAAAAAAGTGAATCTACAAGTATAAGTTAACAATGAAGATAAAATTGCCACCAAAAATTTTTCCAAACACTAACTGTGATATACTCACTTAGGATGCCAGTGCTGTTAAGGAAATTACATTTGGAGAGCCATTTAATTCTACATAAATACCCACTTCAGCCAGATCCCACTGCATTGCTATATCCCTAATCTTTAAACTGATTCTGGAGCAGTCCAATTTTTAAATCTAACTTAATTGCATGAATCTTCTAGATATAAAGCAACCCAGTGTTGAACTGCACTGTTAAATTGTCCTTCCCATTCCAAGATCTATTTATGCTCAGCACTGTATATGAGAGACAGGTGAGCAGAGTCAGTTTTTTGAGGTAGCTAAAGAGTGGTGAATTTAACATTCCCTCACCCCTTATTCTAAACATCTTGCTAGGGAGTAACCAACTACTGGCATCTTTAATGCTTTAGTAAAGTCAAAGAACCCCCACTCCCACCTCCTTAATCTCTTCTGTAAGGATTAGAAAGATAACGTCCAGCAGCAAAGACAGGACAGTATCTTCCTCCTTTACCTTTGAGGTCAACAGAGCTCTCATCTTCATTTTCAGCCATAGACATCTGACAGTTCCTCACACTCAAGAAAAATAAATTTCATTGGTCTTAAGGTCACAAGATGATTATAAATATTTCTATTTATTTTTGTTTTTGGTATTCCACTAAAATAATTATAGGTTAATCATAAATTGACAGAATAGCCATTTTACTTTATCTTCTTCATTCTTATTAGTTCTCAAAATAATTTCTTTTTAATGTGGAATTTCCTATTAAAAAGCAGTATGAAAATTCTTCCAGCTAGAAACAGTTTATGAGTTGTGTGTCACTCTGTGTTATTTTTTTCTTTTCCTTCTGTCACAGTTACACATAGATATGAATTTCAGTGATTGGCTTATTTTATAACTTAGAATAAATATGATTTTATATATGACATCCTTTGTGAGAGGAAACTACAGTTCTTAGATTTGAATATTATTTTTTGAAAATCCAAACTTTTTCCTAATGATTGATAGATTATGATTTTATTTACTCTTGGGGAAAGCTTATTTTCCTGACTTTGAGGTAGTGACTTCTTAGCTTTAGACTTGTCACTATAGGCTTGAATTCAGTTTTCCTTACAACTGATAGATACCAGAAATTCTATAAAAAGTGTCAAAGGTTCTGAACTCCGTAGTACTGGGTTGTCAAAAGGGACGTTATAGCAACATCTCTGTACCAGGTGACAGTCCATGAGCAAGGCCACTCAATTCTGTTTTTGTAAGTGCTGTTCATTGAAATGAGTCAAGAAATGCTCAATAAATGGAGAAAAAAAATAAAGCTATTCTTCACAAAAGTAGAACACCAAAGGGAATGATTTAAGACCACACACTGAGAAATGCAAAATAGCACCAGGGAACAACTCACTAAGTGTATGGTATACTACAGGATAGCACTATTTGTCTTGCAAAGAAATTATAAAAAGAATAAGTCAAGGAAACTTCCACACATATGCATTTGTCCAAATTAAAATATGCTTGTCCAAGACTGATAGACCAGGGACTAAATATTTCAAACCACCAGAGATATTTTCCTCTTTTTTCCAGCCCATCTGGCTGCAATTCCTTTCACTCTTGGTCCATCAATGTCCTAATGTTTTTGTAGATAATTTCAATCTGTCTTGACTTCCCTAATTTATAGCCTTACAGTCATCAATCTGCTGAGAAATTTGAAAATATGCTTTCAGATTTGTCTTTTAAAGAAGAAAGCAAATCTTATAAATAACTATTTTTTTCCTCTGTCACATCCAACATATAGCCAGTAGGTTTTCAATGTTCTTTTGAGGATTAAAAAATAAAGCAAACTTGGTTTTTAACACATAGCATCTATTGTGCAAAAGTGCTATTTGGTATCCATAAGCTTTCTGAAATCAAACTGGGTAACATTCAGACATTCAAAATGCTCTGAAGGAAAAAATAATAATAAAGTGTCAAAATTTAAGACCAGGTATCCCACTTTAGTCTCTGCCTGTGGTGATCTCAGTTATCAAGGTTGTGAACTTGGATTTCCATTAAAATTAAAAAACAAAATGACACAAAACTTACTAGGTTGTTGAAGAAGTTACTACTGTTGTGACTATACTGTTCCCAGAATTTTTTAGAACTACCTGAGCTGCTAGAGATAAAAGGTTATGATGAGAACTAGAAATGCTCACTTCCCTGAATTCATATACCATGGAAAATATTTCACCATCTTCTCAGCTACTTTTTTTTTTAAATTACTAATGCAACGATCACAGGATTTTTCTTATAAACATTTTTTGCTAATTCATTATTCTGTGCTCTCTGTTCCATTACTGGAAAAAACAAAAAAAAATTTCCTTTTTTTTCTAATTAGATAATGCATACAAGTTAATTATTATCATTAATTACTGTAGACAAAAAGTTCAAATTTCATAGCATACAAGGGCTTTGGGGACCCCCTCTTTGAACATGAAGGCTGTTCAGAGATTTTGAGGAATTTTTTGTGAATTGGCCAACCACACAAATAAGTATCTCTATAATGGGGGACAAGACTGTCTAAAAATTTGCAGGAAATTTGCAAAAAGAAAATATAAACTGCAAAAAGAAAATGTAAAGTCTCTGGTTAAAAATTTCAGAATTTTAAGATGTTTCCAGCAAAGCATGAACCCCAGGGTGGAAACATTTTAAACTACGAGTCCTACAAAACTGCAGGTCACAGTTAGGCCTATGTGTGGACAGTGATAATTATGAAATATTATTCCTGAAATATTATTCTTTTGGTTAACTATCTGATCTTCTGTTTTAAATAGTCATCCATAATCTTAAAACTATTTTCCATTTTTTTGCTTATCATCTCATCTGTTACCGTTTCTTTTGAACTTTTCTGTTTTTTTTCCTCTTTTTTTTTTTCTCCAAAGCCTTAAATGAAGGAAATATGAGGAGACGGTAGTTCAGAGAGATAGCACATAGTCATAACTAAGGAATGGGAAAGTCGTCCATGGCTTTTTTTCCCTCTACTTTAATTTTTAACTTACCTAACTCTCTGTACCTTTATGGAATTTTTCCATAGAGAGATTTCAAACAATTGAACATCTACAGGCAGATTTTATATATATGTAAGGATATATGTATGTATATGTATGTATGTATATGTGTATTTAAATCCTGAATTTCAAATTTGGAAAAAGAAGGGTGTTTTCTTTTAAGGTTGAGGGATGTACTCAGACTCACATTCATATATGTATGTATGTGTGTATGTATGTATTTATGTGTATTTCAATTACCTATTATGGTGGAATACAGAATGAAGTAACAAAAATAAACAATGTTTATAGAAAATTGACATCTTGATTTTGTGATATTGCAGTTACCTTGATTTTTGATATTAATTGTTTTTACGTGTGAAGCTTTGTAAACTTTTAATTGTGTTTCAGAACTCAAGAGTCAACAAGAAAGAACATTAGGACTCACAGTGCCCCTATTTATTGCTTTGTATGTAACACACTGCTTTGGTCTAATTGCTTTAATTCTCTACTATTAAGCACTAGAGTGATGATAATTACAATGATAATGATGAGGGTGGAGGAGATATTTAATAACATGAATTGCATCTTGAAACAAGCTGACAGTAAATACAGTCCATAGAGCATAAATGGTAAATGCTCAAAAGGACACACATTCTGTAAGTGGGTAGTCTTTTATTTGATGTTTTGTTGAAGCTCCTAAATACCCTTCAAATGTATTCTGAAAGGGCTTAAAATGGAAAGATTGTCTGTCTTACCAAGGAAATGATTAGATCCTGTTCCAGATCTAGGAAATGTATCTCTACTCCTAAGAGTTACACTTATTTAGGTATATATAACCACAATATATCGACAGTAAAATATTAAATGATTAGTACAACTGACATCTTTTGAGAGCTTTTCCCAAGGCTCTATCAAAAGCACTTACAGGTTTTTTTTAGGTGTTTAGTGTTTTTGTTTTTGTTTTGTTTTCTACTACACCTCTTAGAGATAATGGTCCTTGTTATATTCACAATGAGGGAATTGAGGCTTAATGAAGTTATACAACCTTTTAAAAAGTAAATATTTTAATTACAAGGTTATGTTAAGATGTTTAAATATTTTTGTAGCACTTTATCATTTACAATGTGTCTTCCTATTTAGCTTGCTATAATAAATACTTATTTGGACTCTTAAAACTCTAATAATAACACAGTTTTCAAAAAGGCATTCCCTTTGCCATCATGAAGTTTACACTTCAGTGGAAGAGAAAGGAATTGCAGTGTGTACTATATTTCTATAACTGACCTGCAAATAAATTGCTATCAGAGAATAAAAAAGGGTAAGGCAAATTCTATTTGGAAACAAGAATGATTTCATAAGAGAAATGTCATTTGTACCATGTCTTCCATGTACTATTAGCATTATATAAGAAAATGAAAGAAAATGGTAAAGTTTGTGTATGAACAATAAATAACTGAGTGTAGTTTAGTGACAGACTTGAATACAAAACAAATAAAAGTAGGAATTAAACCCATAAAATGTGAATTATGTGTACCAGGCAAACTTATAAAGACCTTTAATTCCTAGTTAAATTATAGGATCTCCCTGTAAGTAATGGTGAATAGAGGCACAGTGAAAGGTAGGATAGGCAAAAAGGACATTACTTAAAAGGCAAAAGTTAACAAGCACCAGAAATAAGGCAGTAGTGAAGAAACTTGGCTACAGTTCACCAAACCTATTTTACTTCTCTCCTGGTCACAAAGTTGGACCAAACTGATGAAACTCCTTTAAAATTAAGATTCAGAAAATGAAAGAGATAAGAAAATTCTTGGGACACATATATAACTGTGCAATTATATGAGACAAAATTCTGAACAGTTTACTAAATTCATCAGTGAATTTCTGGAAAAGGTTTACCTTCCCTTCAGATTTGATGAAGAGGGAAATCCACTGTAGCTTTATAAAATGGTTCATCTCCAAGGCAATGTTTGATCTTGCATCAGCTAAAGTCTGACTCCCACATCATATTAAGGCTATTTTAATATTTTTTTTTCTCACTCAAAAACAAATCAGCCTTGCAGTGCAATATTTTCTCCCCCCCAAAAGGGAACATAGATGTTGAATTAAAAACAAAGAATTCTGGAAATTTATTTTTCATTGTTAGATATTTATAAAGTTGGAATTAAATGCTTATTTTATTTTTGTCATTTGTAGAATGGTTTGTGCATAAAATTTCTTCTTAAGAAATAGATTTTTCATCTTTGACTTGTTCCATCTTCCTGCTCTATATCCATATCCAGGGTGATACTGGAAGCCTAATATCAAAGACGGTAGCATGGCTGAGAATGAATGTATTAATAACTACATGTTCTGCTTCCTGTCACCAATTAGCAGAATCCATTTTAGAGTTTCAGTGAGGGAATGATATTGTTTTTTATTGTTTCAAGTACTAAGAATTTGGGGTTTATCTTTAACATCTGTTAGCACTATTTTGAATATTCAACAGTATTACAGAAAGGAAATAAAAGGAAAGATGAAACAAACATAGGATGTTTGTCATTTTTAAAAAATGAGAAGATAAAGATAAACAAAACCAAGATTTTTCTTCTAGATAGGTAGGGTCATGAAAATACAAAACCCAAAGTAGGGTGTACAGGAAAACAAATTCCTGTACAAATGATTAGGGCTTAGTGAGAGAGGGCCACCGAAATATAAGAAGAAAACTTTAAAAATTGGAAGAATTTTTGATAGCTTATTGAAGCAGCAAAATAGTCACCATATGGGGACAATCACAATTTTTCTTATTCCCTTACATGTATGGTACAACTTAGTATTATTTATAAATTACATGCTGGGAAAGTATATTATTTATAGTTCTTAGAGTCTTTAAAAGTTTCATGTTGGTCTTTTTGAGAACATGTCTATGTCCAGGTGTCTAAAGAACAGCTAGAAATTTAGATATAGTCCTCACTAGAAAAAAATAATTCTAAATCTATAAGACACAGGAGTCATACTCTTAGATGTGATTGGTAAAGCCATGAATTTGCAAAATATCTCAGGAGACACCATAGAAAAATAATAGAATGTCATCAGGCTTTATCTCTATTTAGTAAACAGGAAGAGTATTCACAAAACTAAGAGTAGTCAAGGAGTAGGAGCAGAAGATAAACAAAGGAAGAAGTAGCCAATAACAAATCTCACTGGGAATATCTTATGTCAGACTCACACCTACAGGGGGCACATCAGGAAAACCATTCTAGCTGATTGGTCAAAGTGCACAAAAAGTTTTTAAATGTATCTGCCATGATGTGAATCCTGATCTAAAAGCAAGCTGAGCCCACATAGATACATGATGAGTAGATGAAATCATGTTTTTTTTTAATGTATTTCAATTAAAAAGCATATATAAAACTGATAACAACAGAAGAACCAGAGAATAGTCACCTTTACCAAAAGTTCAGTCTCAAATGTTATGGCTGAAAGCATAGCTTGTCTACCAGAAGAAAGGGCAGACTGAGATATAACTGGTTTCTAAGGATTCATGAAGTGCTACGGAAATGAAGGCAGTAGAAAGAAAGAAGAAAATCAAATCTTGGGTTTAAAAGCCATGGACAATTTCACACAGTGCATTTTTCAAGCTGTGAATATTTTAGTATGCCACCTGAGTGAAACAAACATAATTATGGAAAGTATAAGAAAAGAATTTCTGAAGAACATTCAGAGGAGTTTGGAAGGAAAAAAAATTACTTTGACAAAAGAAGAACAAGAAGAAGAAGAAGAAGGAGGAGGAGGAGGAGGAGAAAGCAGCACGAATAAACACCTAATATGTACCACAAACATGCTAGAGAGGATAATGGGCAGAGACAGATTTTCTTGGTTCAGTATGAAGCATCACTCTTCAAAAGTTATTTGACCATAGACAAGTTATTTACCCTTCGTTTACTCATGAGTGAATAGGTAGAAGGATAATTTGTTGTTCAAGTAATATGTTTCAGAAAGATTAAACATGGAATCTCATAATTATAATATAACAGCAGGTCCATAACTTACACAAACGAGGGTATTTGGTCACCCTATATAGTAGGCAAAATATTGAAGTTAAGAAGATCTGTGTTTGTTTTCTCCCTTCAGTTTTCAGTGTTCTTCTTATCCCAATAGGTAGCTCAAGGTATCTGATAAGGTGTACCATGACTGCTCTGTGTTCTTCCCACCAAAAAATGAGCTCCTAATACTCTAGGCTAACCCTTACTGTAATCAAACCTATCCTATTCCCTCCTTCAGGACTGTGACTTTAGCCATCAGTTTTATTTATTATTTTCTACAAAAAGAAGTAAACAATAAAAAATAACTTCATCTAATAGCTCTATGGTTATACTTTAATTATAATTAGACACACAAGTCACAATGGCTTAAAGCCAAGTATCTAAAATCTATAGGCAGAAATTAAGGTATGAGAAGCAGAGGATAAGGAAGAAATTTTATTTGTGCTGGTGGATGCCCTTACATCCCACAGGTTTTTAAAGCCCTCAGTACAGACAAGTATACTCCCCTTCTTCACTTACCTTTAAACTGGCTTGGAAGTCCCTGAGGATAATAGCTGAGTTTCAGATTCAGGATTTGTTTCATAATAGCTGTGGCTCCTCAAGAAACAGCCAATAATCCATGGTAAACTACACTTACTTCAACAATACAATGAGGTTATTTCCTTTAAAATGGCACTATGTTTTCATGAAGATTAAAGGAAGTAGAAATGTTGAGTGCTTAGCATAATGCCTGACATACTAAATATTCAATATATGCTACTTAGCTATCATTTATATTATATCAAGGAATTGTTGGTATTTATGCTATTTTCTAACAAATAGTTTTTATTTTATTTTTTTTAACGTTTATTTATTTTTGAGACAGAGAGAGACAGAGCATGAACGGGGGAGGGGCAGAGAGAGAGGGAGACACAGAATCAGAAGCAGGCTCCAGGCTCTGAGCCATCAGCCCAGAGCCCGATGCGGGGCTCGAACTCCGGACGGTGAGATCGTGACCTGAGCTGAAGTCGGACGCTTAACCGACTGAGCCACCCAGGCACCCCACAAATAGTTTTTAAAATGCATAGTATCTTCTAGTGAGCAATTCCTAGTTGTGTGTGTGTGTGTGTGTGTGTGTGTGTGTGTGTGTGTGTTTCATTTTACACTCCATTATTTGTATAAAGATTCTCTGAATCTTTTGTTTTATACAAAACTCTGGGGTCTCTGCTCTTTAAATTAACCATTGTAATCCTAGTTATACACTTGATAACTATGGTAAACAATCTCCAAACAAGTAAGTATGGATAAATTCTACACACTTTCTATTCCCAAGATACAAATAATACTCGTAATATAATGTAGGCCATTTCTTCATCAATCATATACACTCCCAGTTGTTTGTGATGGTATTCTTTCCTGTACCTGATGTTTCCCAATTTAAAATATGGTAATATTTTTGTTTCAGTTTCCAAAGGGAGTTCTAATTTGTCATTCCATAGAATTTTACTTCCCGGGGCATATTTTTGGATGTATTTTAACTTAATAATCCAAACCGTCTTTTCACATGGGACTGTGGTGCAGATTCATGTTTTGTTAAAACTAACTCTTTCATGTCATTTTTATATAATTAGTATTCTATTATACCAAAGCCAAAGAAAGAAAAGAAAAGAAAAGAAAGGAAAGAAAGAAAGAGAAAGAAAGAATAAGAGAAAGAAAGAAAGAAAGAAAGAAAAAGAAAAAGACAAATTATGTGTATGCATTCAGAAAAAAAACAAGAAATAACCTCTGTAAACAATATAATAGACTGTCAAACACCATTCTCATAACATCTATAAACACATTTGCTTTTTCCCACCCTCAATTCTTATTTGCTGTGTTCTTAGCAAGACTCATAATTTATTTCTGTCTTAGTTTTCTCAATTTTAAGATGGTGTTAATTATGTATACTTTACATAGTTATATATGCTTTACATAGTTATATATATTTTACATAGCTAAGGTAGTAATTAAATGAGTTAGTTTAATTAAGGTTCTATCAAAATTCCTGCCGCATAGCAAATGCTCTATAAATTGAGGTTGTTAATAATGATAGTTTTAATAATATGTTCTTCATTGCCTTCTATGGATGCTTAATAAATTGAATATTTAGAAAATTTAAAATTTTCATTCTCACTGATGTATTAAAATGTTCTAAAAGAGTTGGTGGGTTCATACTTAATGTAGAAACCATGCATGAAAATAAAGCAATCTCAGCATTCCATAGCCATTTTCTTCTGGAATCCTAGATAAAAGAAGTTCTTCTTGTTTTTTTAGCTCATTTCATTAAGCTAAGAAAGATATGGGAGAAATATTCTTAAAATACGTAGAAATAATAGGGAAAAAAGTTACACCTTCTGGTAAGGTAAAGAATCATAAAAAGGCTAACTCATACAATCAATCTCTTGTTTGGGCTATTGCCATACCTCCTAATCCATTGCTTCACCTCTTTTTTTGCCCTTTTACATTACACTCTCCCCATAGCAGCCAAAGTGCTTTTCGTAAAACGTGAAATGTATTATCTGACTATTCCATTAAAAATCCTCAAATGCTTCCATTACATTTAAATACAATCTAGATTCTTCATTCTGGTTTACAAAACTTATATGATCTATTCCTTTACCAATGCTCTCACCTGAATGCATCCTATTCTCTTACTAGCTCATTATGCTTCACCTGTAACTTTCTTTCTATTCTTGGAACACATTTATGTTCATTCCCAGAAAAGACACTTTTTACTTGCCATTTCCCCTGCCTGGAAAGCTCTGGGTCTAGATTTCAGCAACACTGTGATATTTTTTATAATTCAGATCTTAACTCAATGATGTCTCTTTTCAGAGAGGCATTCTGGAACCACCAAATCAAATGTAGTTTAAGCCTCTTCCTTATCACCACCTTCTTGAATCACTGTCAACAATATCACTCTTGAATTGCCTTACCATTTATTTCTCTCTAAAATTCCTATTCATCCACTTTCCTATTTGTTGATTGCAAGTTCCTTGAGCCCAAGGATTTATTGCCTTTTCCACTGCTGTATTTCTAGCATCCAGAACATTATCTCCTAAATGACAATAACACAATACATACTAGTTTAATGACTTGGTAAATAGATATGAATTAAACATTTGTTTGCAGAATCTCATCACTAAATTTGAAGAAAAAAATTGAAGGAAACATATTCAATGGCAATAAGCAGGGGGGAGGGTGCCTCACCCTTGTCAAACTGAAATGTATTATACAACAGCAATTTTAAAACAATTTAGTATGTACCGAAGTATTAACAAATACACCATCAAAATACTGTAACTGGCATAACCAAACCATTTCATCACTAAATTGTGTATAATCTAATTCTTTCATTTGGCCCTTCTTCTGGATCCCCTTTGACATGCTTTATCTTAGGCTCTTATCATCCCACCCTGTCTTTTAATTAGATAATATCTTTAAAATAATGAATTTTACTCTTGATTGAATCAAGGATCAGTGGAAATCACTGTTATAATCAACTTGCTTATTCACATATATGTATTAAATAGTACTGTAAAAAATTCTTTAAAGTGAAAGCCTCACTTTGCTTTTTACAATGTCTTTTAAACACTGCATCATCACCTTAATATGCAACAACTTAACAATATTTGATTTGATAATAGGGCTGGGCAAACTATGACTTATGGACCCAATCCAGCTGGCCATATGTTTTAGCAAAACAAACAAACAAATTAAAAAAAAAAAACAGTTTATTGAATCACGCTACACCCATTTGTCCAAGTATCATCTATGGCTGCTTTGATGTTGCAATGATAAAATACCTACTACAGAAGACTATATATGGCCTACAGGGCCAAAAATATGCATCATGTGTCCCTTGTCAGAAAAAGTTTCATCGTTCCTGCTTCATACCATTGCTTTGTAGAGATTAGAAGCCACATACCCTTCAAATAATTTTCCTACAGCAGCTTTATAGATGCATACCTCTCTTTCTTTTCCCATGATATGTAAAGATTACCTCTCAAGATCTCTCATTAGCCTTTAAACATTGATGACATTGGCAAACAGATATTACTTCATTTTGACTAGCTTCTCATTAAAACTGTTTATTGACAAGTTACCTTGTTTAGCAGGAAGCCAATAAAGCACAATATAAATCAGTAGATTATGCTATTTTAAGCTTTCAAAGAAGTGATTAGTTTCTCTAACGGGGTGGGAGATTACTTATTTTGCTAAGTAACTTTGTACCTAGAAACAAAGATCTTCAATTTGTTGCACACAGCTTTAATACACAGTCAGTTGGCATGGTGTATACACAATTAAAAACTGAAAATTATAAGCAAGTTTAAGATTATTATGTTTATATCAAAATATAAGGTTTTGATGCATTTCTAAAAAATTGCATTGTTAACTTCTTGGCATATCACTCACGGTAATAGGAAGAGCTCTCATTTTGCTAAAATGTAAGTTTTGACAACACAAACCAGGTAAAGGGATGCTTTTGAGGTCTCTGTTTACAAACCTTATCTATAAACTTGGTGAATACATTGGTGAATCCCCATATATAAATGAAGTGGCTGATATAGTCAGAATGAATTTTATTTGGAACTGAGGCCCTTTTTCAGAAGCACAGAACTTATCCATATAATTTTTTTTTAATTTAAAGGCTTCCAGCTCTCTTTATGGTGGAATTATAAAAGATGGAAATTTTTTTTCCTCCTGTAATAGAGTTTCTGGCCTCTTAAGCTCTTCAAAAATAGTAGCTACGGCTTAGGATCAAAGAAAAATAATACCAATTGCCAGAGATTGCTGTGTCCTCCTGATGTCAATAGCCATCCCTCACTGGTCATTCTTACCTTCTCTTTAAACTTCCTGACATTTTCTCTGCCTACACACAGGCAGCTATGATTCATATGACACAAATTTCAGAGCTAGGTATGTCAGTACATTAAATTCATGGTCATCACTATCAAATAGTCCTTAATATGGCAAGACAACCTTGCTTCATTTTCTAGTCAAATTGTTCTTTCCCTCAGTGCTATAGTTACTTGAAAACTATGCAGCAAAACAGAGTTGTTGACAATGTGCCCTGTTAGACACATATGAGCCAACTATGGCTTTGCCACATAGGTGATGTGGGAAAAAATGTTTAAACTCTCTACCTCTCAGTTTTTTTTTTTTTGGCAAAATGATGATATTGATAAGCTTATAATATATATTTGTGATAGTATTAATGGCACCTGGCATATAGTTAGCCATAATGAAAAACATTATTGTCACTATGATGTCCCTCTCCGTCTTCCTCCTCCTCCTCATTTCCAAACATCTAACTCATTTGCTACTCGTCCACCTGAGAAAATAGAACCAGTTCAGTGAGACTGGCCTGATAACCTTCTCTCTCCCCTTTTATCATGTTTCTTCCTATCTAAGACCCCCCCCACTGCCGCCTCTCTCTCAATCCCCTAGTTTCTGTGCCTTCCTATGGTATGCTATTCATTGTTCAACCACTTGCTCTTTTCTGGATCAGTCATGAAAGATGTAAACACTGTCTCATCAAAAGATAAATTATGGAACCACAGAACGTGTGTTGTATGGCTCCTGTTGCATGAACTCAGCTTTTAGTTCCTCTTGCCTTTTTGGAATATTAAGGGCTTTTCACTATTGCTAATCACTAGGTGCTTCCCCACCTGTATAGATTCCCTTACCCTGATCAGACTTCTATGAACAGTTCCTTCACTGAAATGTCATATGTAAACTCTGTATGTTCCTCTGCTTCATGCCAAGGTCATGATTGACCCCAATATCTGGGAGTTAGTTTCATGGAGTCAGCAGGAGTACTAGGTTTCAAGATGTTTTAATCACTCAAACTGTTGATGGGTTAGTACATGCAAGGTACTGAGAAATTTGAATAATCAACTTGAATGGTGACTGAAGACTAATAGGAAGCATATGATTTGTATTTCATGTATTCATGTATTTCACAAGAGGGGCAGGAAGTTTGCTTATCTCAGAGCTAATTTCTCTTCTTTGCTAAAATAAATACCATTCCCAATCCTCACTTTACCCTCAATGCTAGAATATTTACTCTTCATCATTACATATTTAGAAACAATATTCATTTAACATAAAAAAAGAAGCAAATGAATCACTATCCTTGTTTCCTTGACCACAGTTGCAGCTGTCCCACAGAGGAAAAAACACATTACGTGTAAGAGGCACCTGTATTTCTTTTCACTAAGACACATTTAACAACTTATCTTTTGAAGCACAAAGAGCATAAAATCTTATGAAACACACATTTCAAATGTTAAAAATCAATTTCTCTGATAATTAAATTGTGGGATTGTCCTTATTACAGTAATTATATACTTAAGATTCTATGCCATGTTATATTTGAATTCTATGTATTTAGTTTCAGTTTTTCTTGTTCTTGCCTCCCACATCCTATAGCATTTGTGGAGATTACAAAATTGCAAATGCCAGATGGCAATATGATCATTAAATTTAAGCCAATTTCATTTCTTTTTCAATCATGAAACAGAATGAACAAATTTGTAAATGTTTCTATTATGGCTATTATTTCTTTCTACATAAGAATAAAAAGTTGGACTATTTAAAATCAGATTACATCTGTAAACTAAAGTATTTTCTTTTTCAACTAAAGTCACCTTCTATTGTTCTTAAGTTTGATTGGCTAAACCTCTTCTTTTGCAGGTTAAAGTACCAAAAAAGATGCATGAATATTAACCTACACTCTGAACAGAGAAAGTAATATGAAATAATATATTCTACACAGCTTATTAAAAACAATCTTGATAGCATTTCTTGATATAAAAGTAAGAATAAAAAATCCAGAAAAATATCATTCCTAATCAGAATGTGACATTGTTAAGCAGTGGAATAGAAGCCCCATGCTCTTCTTCACCCAACAAGATGCCCATTCAATAATACATGGACCAATTCCCAAAATGAGAAATTCAGAAATCAGCTAAGAGGCTTCTGTACCCCAAGTGAGCACAAAACCAGGTGCATCAAAGCTGGTAGGACAATTTGTGGTGCTTACATCTCAGAGCCCCTCGGCCAGGTATAATCAGAAAGAAACTGCCAACTACCAATTCTCCCAGGAGGCAAAGAGAAGACTGGAACATACATTTATTTCATTTATTCTGAGAGAGAGGAAGTGTGTGCATGTGCAACAGGCATGCATGAGCAGGGGAGGGGCAGAGAGAGAGAATCGCAAGCAGTCCCTGTGCTATCAGGGAGGAGCCCGTCACAGAGGTTGATTTGGGGTTCAAACCCATGAACCCTGAGATCATGACCTGAGCCAAAACCAACAGTCAGGCCCTCAAATGACTGAGCCACCCAGGCGTGCCCAGTGATTATTTTAAATATAATGTATTAAGTTACCCAGTTAAAAGACAGTGGCTGAATGGATGATAAAATCAAGATCCAACCATATGTTATCTACAAAGGACTCACTTTAGATTTGAAAACCCACAAAAGCTGAAATAGAAAGAATGTAAAAAGATATTTCATGAAAATTTTAACCAAAAGAGAACAGGTTTCACTGTACTTATATAGAACGAAAGAGAATTTTAGTTAAAAACTCTCACAAGACACAAAAATGGACACTGTATCATTATAATAAGGTCAATCCACCAGGAAGATGAAACAACTATAAGTATATATGCCCCTATTATCGAAAACATTGACATAATTGAATGGAGATACAACAAAAAATTAATAGGATATTTCAGTGTGCTACTTTCAATTGTTTACAGAACAACCAGACAGAAGATCAGCAAGAAAACAAAACTTGAGCAACACTATAGACTGAGTGGACCCAATTCCACTTACCAGCAGCAGAGCACACATTCTTCTCTATTGTACACATTTTCCATGATATATCATATATGTAGTCACAAAACAAGTATTTAATTATGAATGTTAAAATCATGTCAAATATATTTTCAGACCACACAGAATGAAAATAGGAATCAACACCAAAAGAAAAACTGGAAAATTCACATGAGGAAATTAAACAATACATTTCTGAGCAATCAATGGGTCAAAAAAAGAAATCCAAAGGGAAAAAAGAAGGTTTTTTTTTCTAATTTCTTAGAAAAATACCTTGACATAAATGAAAATGTAAATACAACACTAAAACTAATGAACTAAAAGCAGTAGTAAATGAGAAGTTTATAATGATAAATGCCTGAATTTAAAAAGAAGGGAGCTCTCAAAAAAACAAAAACAAAAACAAACCTAACTTTACACCTTCAAGGAAATAAAAGAAAGAACAGACTAAGCTGAAAGTTAGGAGAAGGAAGGAAACAAAAGATTAGAGCAGAAGCAAATAAAATAGAAAATAGAAAAATAATGAGAGGAAAAGTAAGAGTTGGTTATTTGAAAAGATGAAAACAAAGACACACCCTTAGTTAATTAACTAGGAGGAAAAAAAGAGACTCAAAGTCAAAAGTGAGAGGATGCCCTGCAACTGATGCCACATAAATAAAAACGAATCATAAGATAGCAATATGAAAAATTATACACCAACAAAATAAATAACCTAATGAAATTGATTCCTAGAAACACATATCCTACCAAAAATAAATCATGGAAATAATAGAAAATCTGAATAAATCAATAACTAGGAAGAAGTTTGCATTAGTGATGAAAAAACTCCAAAGAAAAGCCTAGATGGCTGTAATGGAGAATTCTATCAATAACTTAAAAGAAACTTAATGGCAATCCTCAACTTCTTCCAAATAATTGAAGAAAACACTTCCAAACTCATTTTATGAGGTCAGCATTATTGTGATAGTAAAGCCTGATGAAGACACTGCAAGAAAAACAAAAACAAAAAACACTAAAGCCCAATATCCCTCATAAAAACAGATGAAAAGAACCTCAACAAAATACTAGCAAAACAAATCAAATAGCACATTAAAGATATCATAAATTGTGACCAAATATGATTTATTCATGAGCTACAATAACCATTTAACCTACAAAAAAATCCATCATTATGACATATTGTATTAATAGAAGGAAAAAAGTCACAAGATCAACTCAATAGATGTAGAAAAAGCATGTGACAAAATTCAACACCCTTTTATATTAAAAACAGTCAACTTACTAATAGAAGTAAATTACCTTGACACTATAAGGAGGATAAGTAAAAAGCCCAGTGTTAACATCAAAGCCAATAGGGAAAACCCAAACTTTCTTCTAAGAGAAGGAACAAGACAAGAATGCCAGCTCTCACCAATTGTATTTCAAATAGCATTGGATGTCCTACTTAGAACAATTAAATAAGAAAAGGAAATAAGAGGCATCCAGTCAGGGAAGAAAAAAAAGAAGGTAAAATTTTCTTTGTTCAAAGATAACATAATTTTACATATAGAAAACCCTACAGATTACACATGCACAAAATGTTAGAACTAATAAGCAAATTCAGCCAAGTTGCAGAATACAAAATCAACATATAAAAATCATTTGGGTTTCTATATGCTAACAAAGATCAATCCGAAAAGGAAGTTAAGGAAACAGTCTCTTTTACAATAGAACAAAAATAATAAATTACTTAGGAGTAAACATAAGCAAAGATTTATACATTGAAAACCACAAAGTATTGCTAAACAAGTTAAAGAAGACAAAAATATATGGAAAGGCATTTCACAGTCATGGATACTAAGAATTAATATTGTCAAAATATTAATTCAACCCGAAGTGAATTATAGATTCAATGTAATCCCTCCCTATCAAAATCTAAATGACATTAGACAGAGATAGAAAAAAATTATCCTAAAATTTATATGGCACCTCAAAAGAGCCTGGACAGCCACAAAAATCCTTGAGCAAAAAGAACAAATCTGGAGTCCTCACATTTCTAACTTCAAAACATATTATGGAGCTATAATAATGAAAATAATATGGTACTATCATAAAGACAAACATATGGAGCAATGAAACAGAATAGAGGGTCCGCAAATAAACTCACAAATAAATGGTCAAATGCTCTTTGACAAGGGTGGGAAACCACATTGTTGGAAAGATATTACCTTAAACAAATAGGGTTGATTGAATTGGATAAGCCATACAAAAGAAAGAAATTGGATCCCTATCTTACATACACAAAAATAAACTAAAAATGTTTTAAAAACTTAAAGGTAAGACCTCAAATTATAAAACTCCTAAGGGAAATATAGAAAAGAGTTTCATAATATTAGTCTTAGGAATGATTTCCTGTATATAATACCAAAACAAGAGACAACAAAAGGATAAATAGAGTGTGGGACTATAGCAAATCTAAAAAATTCTACATAGTAAACAATCAACAGAATGAAAAGGTAATCTACAGAATGGGAGAAAATATTTGCAAACCATGTATCTGATAAGAGGTTAATATCCAAAATATATAAGGAACTCATATAGCTCAGTTACCGAAAAATATCAAATAATCCAATTAAAAAATGGGCAAAGGACTTGAATAGACATTTCTCCAAAGACATGCAAATGGACATCAGTATATGAAAAGATGCTCAACATTACTAATTAACAGGAAAAGCAAATCAAAATTACAATGACATATCACCTCACACCTCTTAGCATAGCCACCACCAACTCCCCCCAAAACAAAAACAAACAACAACAAAAACAACAAAAAGGAAACCCAGAAAATAACAAGTGAGGATTTGGAAAAATCAGAACCTTTCTACACGGTTAATGGGAATGTAAAATGGTACAACAACTATGTAAAATGGTATGGAGTCTCATCAAAAAATTATAAATGCGGGCGCCTGGGTGGCTCAGTCGGTTTAGCGTCCGACTTCGGCTCAGGTCATGATTTCACGGTCTGTGAGTTCGAGCCCTGCATCCGGCTCTGTGCTGACAGCTCAGAGCCTGGAGCCTGCTTCAGATTCTGTGTCTCCCTCTCTCTCTGCCCCTCCCCTACTCGTGCTCTGTCTCTCTCTGTCTCTCAAAAATAAATAAACGTTAAAAAAATTAAAAAAAAATTATAAATGAAATATAAATGAATATGATCTAGCAATGCCACATCTGTTTTTTTTTATCCAGTAAAATTGAAAGAAGGACCTCAAAGAGATATCTGCACTCCCATTGTTATTGCATTAATAACCACAATAGCCAGGAGGTAATAACAACTTAAATGTCCATCCATGGATGAGTGGATAATAACCGTGTGTGTGTGTGTGTGTGTGTGTGTGTGTGTGTACACACAATGGAATTTGAGGACATCATTCTAAGTACAATCAGCCATTAACAGAAGTACAAATATTGCATGATTTCAGTCCTATGTCTTATTCAAAGTAGTCAAACACAAGAAGCAGAAATTAAAATTATGGTTGCCAACGTTTGAGGGAGGAGGAAATGGGAACTTGTGCAATGAGTTTAGAGTTTCAGTTACGCAAGATGAAAATGCTCTAGAGATCTACTCTACAACAATACTGTACTGTACACTTAAAATTTTTACCGCAATAAAAGCAAATATTGTTGTTTGTGGTTTCTAAATTAGAAGCAAGGGAATTTTCAATCTGTGATTATTATAATTTTGAGATTACTGTGTTTGCTAATAAAATGTTAAGCAGTCAGTCACTATTAACTTGAAATATGTCATTTTACATAAATTTGAATTAAAGTAAGTTCTAACATAAATCAAAGCCTAAAATAAAGGAAAAACATAAGACTGAGAGCTAGGAGACCTAAATTCTAATTCCAGTTTTAGGCTTCAGTGTTTTGATCAGTCAGATGAAGTAAATTATACTATTTCATAGCACTTTTCTAATAATGAAATATATTATAAATTACATATAGTAAAATTCAAAAGAGGGTGCCTGGGTGGCTCAGTAGTTTAAGTGTCCAACTCTTGATTTCAGCTCAAGTTATGATCCCACAGTCATGAAATCAACCCCTGATTTGGGATCTACAGCAGTCATGGAACCTCCTAAAGATTCTTTCCCCCACTCCTTCTGCCCACCCCCACCTGTGCTAGTATACATGTGCATTTTCTACTTCGTAAATAAACACATAAATAAATAAATATTACACAAATGAATAATAGTATTTGAGCAACGGTTTTCTTTTTTGTTTTTAATATTTATTTTTTTTGAGACCGAGAGTGACAGAGTGCAAGTGGGGAAGGGGCAGAGAGAGAGGGAGTCACAAAATCTGAAGCAGGCTGCAGGCTCTGAGCTGTCAGCAAAGAGCCCAATGAATGGCTCAAACTCATGAACCTGGAGATCGTGACATGAGCCAAAGTTGGATGCTTAATCAGCTGAGCCACCCAGGCGCCCCAGAGCAATAGTTTTCAAGTAGTCAGTACAATTGAAACAGTAAAGAATACATAAGTATTCTTTTCTTAGCTATGCCACTGGCTGCCTTGAGCAAGTCATTTACTTCTTTGTTTTATGCCAGGGCATCACTAGAGGGCCAACTTTTACCTTAGTTTGAAAACTGACACCTTCCACTACCTACGTGACTCTGTATCAGTCACAACCACATTTCAAATTTCACTGTTGACAGGAGATAGGTAGGATAATGCAAGATTAATTTCATTTTAACTACCTGGGGTTAGCTGATGCAGTAAAAAAACACAAAAAGTATCTCATAATAATTTTGTGCTCACTCTACATTATGTTTTATTATAATGTAATTGTTTTGATGTCATAAATCTAAATGTTTTCCAAAACTGACCTAGTGGCTGCACCAGATTTTTATGCAGTAGAGGGTAAGGGTCAGAAGTCATTATAAAAAGCCAAAGGGTAGTTTGTTTTGTTTTTTGGTTTTTTTTTGTTTTTTTGTTTTTTTGTTTTCAAAATATACATAAGTTTCCTAGTCCAAATCCACTCCCAGTCTTTTAAATTTTATTTCATTTTTATTTTTTTAATTAAAAAAAATTTAACCTTTATTATTGAAAGACAGAGAGAGACAGAGCATGAGCAGGAGAGGGGCAGAGAGAGAGGGAGACACAAAATCTGAAGCAGGCTCCAGGGTCTGAGCTGTCAGCACAGAGCCCGACGTGGGGCTCTAACTCACGGACCGCGAGATCATGACCTGAGCTGAAGTCGGATGCTTAACGGACTGAGCCACCCAGGTGCCCCAATCCACTCCTACTTAGTAAGACAATCTCTTGACTGATTTGGAGGGAAGGGGAGAAGGGTAGGGATGAAAACAGTCTTGGTTTGAAAAATCTCTAGTAGATATTGATACAGATCCCTTTCCAATTTGAAAAGAACTGAGTGCAGTAAGGGAAGCTGGATCCAAACATTTGTGTATGTTTAAATCTTGTATTTCATCCCAAGTATTACTGTAGTTGTTTGCCTCTTCTACACTTCTCTCAGAGTGTGCTTTATAGTACCCTTCTATCATAACAATAATTTCTAGGAACACTCCAGATCTGCTGAATCAGAGTCCCAGTAAATAGATCCTAGGAATCTGTATTTTAAATACCTTCCCCAGAAGTATCTGGGTGGTTGAGACTTTTAAGCCCCCAACTCTTGATTTCAGATCAAGTCATCATCTCATGGTTTGTGAGATCAAGCCCTGCATTGGGCTCTGTGCTGACAGTGCAGAGCCTGCTTGGGATTCTCTCTTTCTTTCTTTCTTTCTTTCTTTCTTTCTTTCTTTCTTTCTTTCTTTCTTTCTCTCTGCCCCTCCCCTGCTCACTTTCTCCCTGTTTCTCTCTCTTAAAATAAATAAATAAACTTTAATAAATACAGATATACATACATACTCTCCCTAGTTAAAATTGACACAAACAAAACCTTGAAAGTCATTGCTTTATATGAAATTTGTATTTATATTTATTGTTTGAACTACCCAATTTCCACACACAAAAAGTCAAATATTAATTAAAACTAAACATATTGAAGTTAATGACATATTTCAGGCCTAGATTTTGATTTTAAAAACTGGTCATACTGTCTATCAGAATAGTTTCATCCACACTAGAAACATGAAAATTTCTTTTTTTTGTAAATGTTTTTGCACAAATGGAACAGGGCATTTTCATAAAAAGGAGTTATATTTAGACATATTTTCTTTAATAAAAGAATGAAAAATAAAAAAATAAATAAAAAATAAAAAGTGGTCATATATCTTCACTGAATTCTTCTAGTCTTGCTGATCATACTCGATAATCAATACTACCTTCAGCTCTAGGCAATGAAGTACCGTTACTTACAGAGCAGGCACATAAAGTAGATTTGATAGTTCCAACCAAGTCCACCATTAAGTATGATCCTGATGATTATACTCTTGTTTCCTTTACATCTCAGAAAAAAAATCAAGCAAAAAAATGTTGGTTTTGAACATTAATAAAAGCATCATCATTTTATTCATCTGTGGTATAGAAAATAATCTAAAAACTTAAAAGTATAATAAACTGTCTCACTCTGCTTTTTTAATATATGAGAAAAATGGATTGTGTCTATAGCTAAACAAATATTGTGAAGTCCCTTTATTACAGACTTAAAAGGAGTAAATATGGTGTAGAGACCATATCCTAAGAAAAATATAATATTTTTAGGACAGTTCTATGATAGACTCAAGTTCATAAGATAAGCTCAATTTCAGTCTTCTATTATACATGACATAATAATTAATACTTGTCAAATTAAAAATGCAAATTCATATCTTATTCTTTATAGCACAGTTGTTATTCAAAAGTTTAACATTACTGATGATTATAAGAATTTCATTATTAGTTTAATCTAACAATATACTATTTGAATGCCAATGCATTAATTTACTCTCTCTACATAAGAGAATAGTTTTTGTAAGAAAAAATTACTCAAATTAAATCAACATGAAAATTTCCAGAAAAACATGAATGAGAAAGGGAATTTAATAAGTGGACCATATTTTTTAAATTTATGTTATGACCTTCATCCTGTAGCATAGCTGAATTTCAATGGCAGACTTCAAACCTTTGTCTAAATTAGACATATACAATGTACTGGTAGATGATATGAGATTTCTGGGTCAGAGACAAACACTTTATATTTCATAGCATAACAGGCCACAAGAGCAACAATTCTCCCTGTCCTCTGATCAAGATGGCCTTGACATTACCCTCAGCTTGACTAAACTTTAGATAGATTTCTTCCTGACTAGAGACCCCTGACCTCCCTTTTCTTAGAGCATTTACTTAAGAAAACTTGCAATTATAAATTATTTCTCTGCCACACCCTTTTTAAGTAGGCTCCATGCCCAACATGGGACTTGAACTCATAACTCTGAGATGAAGAGTCACATGCTCCGCTGACTAAGCCAGCCAGGCACCTCTTTCCCCTTTCAAATGTAACTCTTCTCTAAGCCTCTAGCCAGTTTTACATCCCAGGAATGTCTTCTCAGTGATATGGGAGCCTTCCCTTTGGAATGCAGTCACCATGAAAGATAATGCTCTTTTCTCCCTGTCTCTGTGAATACAGTAGAAGCCAAACATTCATGGGCACCAATTAGCAAACAAAGATGACCTAATCCCCTTGACCAAACTTCTCCACTAACTTTCTCCAGTACTTTTCCACTAGTTCACACCAGTGCTTAAAATCTCTCTGCCTTGACAGGGAGACAGAGTTAAGATGACAGAGTAGTATGGGGACCCTGAGCTTGTCTTGTCCCTGAAAGACAGCAAGATCAGCATCAAAACATTTTGAATACCTAGAAAATTCATCTGAAGATTAATGCAACAATCTGCATAATTTGAGCCAGATAACTTGGCAGAAAGAGCAAATATATTATTATTTACTTTATTATTTATTCTATTTTACCATTTTTAACTCCAATTTTTTAAACCTTTTTTTTTCCTTTCTCTCTTTTTTTCTATCAAGATTCTCTCAACAAGCGAACTGAAACAAACCTCAAATCTAGCTTCCTTTATTTAATTTGTTATGTTTTGTTTTGTTTTCAATTTATTAATTTTTATTTATTTATTTTTGTCTTAATATTTTTCCTCAAAAATGACAAGACAGAGGAAATCCACCCCAAGAGAAAAAACTAGAAGAAATGACAGCCAGGGATTTAATCAACACAGATATAAGTAAGATGTCTGAACTAGAATTTAAAACCACAATGATAAGAATACTAACTGGGGTTAAACAAAATATAGAAGACACCAGGGAATCCCTTTCTGCAGAGATAAAAGAACTAAAATCTGGTCAGGCTGAAATTAAAAATGCTATAAATTAGATGTAATCTTGGATGGATGCTGTGGCAACAAGGGTGGATGAAACAGAGCAGTGTATCAGTGACATAGAAGATAATATTATGGAAAATAATTAAGCAGAAAAAAGAGAGAAACAAAGGCAAATAATCATGATATAAGACTTAGAGAATGCAGTGACTTATTAAAGAGGAATAAAATTCATATCATAAGAGTCCCAGAAGACGAAGAGAGGGAAAAGGGGCAGGAGGTTTACGTGAGTAAATTATAGCTGAAAACCTTTCTAATCTGGGGAAGGACACAGACATAAAAATCCAAGAAGCAAAGAGAACTCCCATTATATTCAACAAAAACCGACCATCACCAAGGCATTTCATAGTCAAATTGACAAAATACACAAAGAAAGAATCATGAAAGCAGCAAGGGAAAAGCAGTCCTTACCCTATGAGAGAAGACAGGTCAGGTTTTTAGCAGATTTGTCCACAGAAACTTAGCAGGCCAGAAAGGAATGGCAGGATATATTTAATGTGCTGAATGGGAAAAATATGCAGTCAAGAATTTTTTATCAAGCAAGGTTGACATTCAAAATAGAAAGAGAGAGAGAGTTTCTCATGAAAACAACTACTAAAGGAGTTTGTGACCACTAAACCAACCCTACAAGAAATTCGAAGGGAGACTCTTTGAGTGGAGAAAACAAAACAAAACCAACAAAAACTAAAAAGGAACAGAGAACATCACCAGAAATACCAACTCTACAGGCAACACAATGGCACTAAATTCATATCTTTAAATAATCACTCTAAATGTAAACAGACTAAATGCTCCAATCGAAAGACATAGGGTATCAGAATGTATAAAAAAATCAAGACTCATCTATATGCTGCTTATAAGAGACTCATTTTAGACCTAAAGACACCTGCAGATTGAAAGTAAGGGGATGAAGAACCATCTGTCATGCTAATGGTCACCAAAAGAAAGACAGAGTAGGTATACTTACATCAGAAAAACTAGATTTTAAAACAAATACTGTCACAAGAGATGGAGAAAGGCATTATATCACAATTTAGGGGTCTAAACACGAAGAAGATGTAACAGTTGTAAATATGCCCCCATCTTGAAACACCCAAATGTATAAATCAATTAATCACTAGCATAAGCTCATTGATAATAATACCATAATAGCAGGGGACTTCAGTACCCCAATCACAGCAATTGACAGATCATCTAAGGAGAAAATAAATAAGTAAACAATGGCTTTGAATGACAAACTGGACAGGATGGACTTGACAGATATTCAGAACATTGCATCCTAAAGCAGCAGAATACACCTTCTTCTCGAGTGCACATTGAACATTCTCCAGAACATATCACATCCTGGCTCACAAATCAGCCCTCAACAATTACAAAAAGGTGAATAAAATACCATGCATATTTTCAACTGCAGCACTATGAAACTTGAAATCAACCAGAAGAAAAAAAAATTGGAAAGACCAGAAATACTTGGAGGTTAAAGAACATCCTACTACAAAATGAATGGGTTAACCAAGAATTAAAGAGGAAATAAAAAAGTATTTGGAAGCAATTTAAAATGAAAACACAACAGTCCAAAACCTTTGAGATGTAGCAAATGCTATCATAAGAGAGAAGTATGTAGCAATCTGGTTCTTCCTAAAGAAGGAAGAAATGCCTCAAAATATACAACCTAACCTTACACATAAGGAATGTGGAAAGAAAAAAGCAAATCAAGCCCAAAACCAACAAAAGAGGGGAAATAATAAATATTAGAGCAGAAATCAATTATATATATATATATATATATATATATATATATATATATATAACCCAGTAGAACAGATCAATGAAACTAGGACCTGGTTCTTTGAAAGAATTAACAAAACTGATAAACCCCTAGCCAGATTGATCAAAAAGAAAAAGGACCCAACTAAATAAAATCATGACTGAAAGAGGAGAGATCACAATCACCACTACAGAAATAAAAATGATAATAAGAGAATATTATGAGCAATTATATGCCAACAAATTGGGTAATCTGGAAGAAATGGATAAACTCCTAGAAATATATAAACTACCAAAACTGAAAAAGGAATAAATAGAAAATTTAAACAGACCCATAATCAGTAAAGAAATTTAATCAGTAATCAAAAATCTCCCAACAAATAAGAGTCCAGGCCTAAATACCTTCCCAGGGCAGTTCTTCCAAACATTTAAAGAAGAGTTAACCTATTCTTTTAAAGCTGTTCCAAAAAAACAGAAATGGAAGGAAAACTTTGAAACTAATTCTATGAGGCCAGCATTACCTTGACTCCAAACCAGAAAATGACCACACTAAAAAGAATTACAAACCAGTTTCACTGATGAACATGGATGCAAAATTTCTCAACAAGATACTAGCAAACAGAATACAACAATACATTAAAAGAATTATTCACCATGATCAAGTGGAATTTATAACTGGGCTGTTAGGCTGGTTCACTATCCACAAATCAATCAGTGTGATACATCACATTAATTAGTGATCCCTTCAATAGATACAGAAAAAGCATTTGAAAAAATACAGCATTCTTTTTTGATAAAAAGCCTCAAGAAAGTAGGGATAGAAGGAACATATACTGCAACATCATAAAGGCCAAATATGAAAGAACCACTGTTAATATCATTCTCAGTGAGGGAAAATTGAGAGCTTTAATCTTAAGATGAGGAACACAACAGAGATGTCCATTCTCATGACTGTTCAATCCTCAGTAATTATACAACAAAAAGAAATAAAAGGCATTCAAATCAGCAAGGAAGAAGTCAAACTTTCACTCTTCACAGATGACATGATACTGTATGTGGAAAACTCAAAAGACTTCACCCAAAGGTGCTAGAACTGATACATGAATTCAGAAAAGTTACAGGGTATAAAATCTATGTACAGAAATCTCTTCCATTTCTATATGCCAAAAATAAAGCAGTGGAGAGAGAGAAATCAAGGAATCGACCTCATTTACAACTGCACCAAAACTGATAAAATACCTAGGAATAAACCTAACCAAAGAGACAAAAGATATGTATTCTGAAAACTATAGAAAGCTTATGATAGAAATTGAAGAAGACACAAAGAAATGGAAAAAACATTCCATGTTCACGGAATGAAAGAACAAATATTGTTAAAAATGTCAATACTACCCAAAGCAATCTACACATTCAGTGCAATCCCTATCAAAATAACATCAGCATTCTTCACAGAGCTAGAACAAATAATTCTAAAATATAGCCAACATAATGTTGGAAAAGAAAATCAAAGCTGGAGGCATCATAATTCCCCACTTTAAGCTGTATTACAAAACTGTAATCATCAAGACAGTACAGTCTTGGCACAAAAATGGATACATAGATCAATGGAACAGAATCAAAAACTCAGAAAGGGACCTACAATTTTAAGGCCAAATTGGGAAAGCAGGAAAGAATATCCAATGTTAAAAAGAACAGTCTCTTTAGCAAATGGTATTGGGAAACCGACATGCAGAAGAATGAACCTGGACAACTTTCTTAAACCATACACAAAGTAAACTCAAAATGGATGAAAGACCTAAAGATAAGACAGAACCATCAAAATCCTACAGGAAAAAACAGGCAACAACCTCTTTGACCTCAGCTGCAGCAACTTCCTACTACACATGTCTCTAGAGGCAAGGGAAACAAAAGTAAAAATGAACTACTGCGACCTCATCAAGACAAAAAGTTTCTGCACAATGAAGCAAACAATCTACAAAACTAAAAGACAACTGACAGAATGGGAGAAGATATTTGCAAATGACATGTCAGATAAAAGCTTAGTATCCAAAGTCTATAAAGCATTTATCAAACTCTACACCCAAGAAACAAATAATCCAGTGAAGAAATGGGCAAAAGACATGAACAGACACTTTTCCAAAAAAGACATCCAGATGACTAACAGACACATGAAAAGATGTTAAACATTACTCACCATTAGGGATCCAAATCAAAACCACAATGAGATACCACCTCACACCTGTCAGAATGTCTAAAATTAACAACTCAGGAAACAACAAATGTTGGTGACTATACAGAGAAAGTGGAATTTTTTTGCACTGTTGTTGGGAATGCAAACTGGTGCAGCCATCTGGAGAACGGTATGGAAGTTCCTCAAAAAATTAAAAATAGAGATACCCTATGACCTAGCAATTGCACTAGTATGTATTGATCCACAGGACACAAAAATGCTGATTTGAAGGGGCACATGCACTCCAATGTTTATAGATAGCAGCACTATCAACAATAGCCAAATTATGGAAAGAGCTAAAATGTATTTCAACTGATGAATGGATAAAAAAGAGGTGGTATACATACACAATGGAATACTACTCAGTGATGAAAAAGAATGAAATCTTGGGGCGCCTGGGTGGCGCAGTCGGTTGAGTGTCCGACTTCAGCCAGGTCACGATCTCGCGGTCCGTGAGTTCGAGCCCCGCGTCGGGCTCTGGGCTGATGGCTCAGAGCCTGGAGCCTGTTTCCGATTCTGTGTCTCCCTCTCTCTCTGCCCCTCCCCCGTTCATGCTCTGTCTCTCTCTGTCCCAAAAATAAATAAACGTTGAAAAAAAAAATTTAAAAAAAAAAAAAAAGAATGAAATCTTGCCATTTGCAATAACATGGATGGAACTAGTGGGTATTATGCTAACTGAAATAAGTCAGAGAAAGAAAACTATCATATAATTTCACTTACATGTGGAATTTAAGAAACAAAACAGATTAATATAGGGGAAGGGAAGGAAAGTAAGTGAAAACAGAGGGAGGTAAACCATAAGAGACTTAGAGAGAACAAAATGAGGGTTGCTGGTGGGGTGTTGGGTGGGGGGATTGGGCTAAATAGGTGATGGGCATTAAGAAGGGCACTTGTTGGGATGAGCCCTGGGTGTCATATGTAAGTGATGAATCACTAAATTCTTCTCCTGAAAGTATTATTACACTATATGTTAACTAACTTAGATTAAATTAAAAAATGATATGCAAAGAACCCAACAAAACAATACAAAATCCTCCTGTCTTTTGTTTCGGTAGAGTTGAAATCAATCTCTTCCCTTGATATAATAGTCCTCACTCCAGCACAGTCATCTTGAATAAAGTCTCCCTTGCCTTTTTAGTTCTATCCAGTGCAATTTTTTTAACACCCCCTAGGTCCTTGGAAAGCAATGAAGACAGGTCCAGGTGGATGCTTCACTAATAGTAGGATTATGCCATTTCTGAAGAAATACAAATTTAGCAAACCCTAATTTCATAAAGGGACTACTAGCAAATCTGTCTAACTTCCTCCCCCAAGTGAAAGGGAAACATGATCTTTATTATCCTGGTGAATGGACAAATCTGTTCTCTAACCTACAAGGAGATGATATCTCTAAGGCTTTTGCCATCCCAACATGTATCTGATGTATGACTTTATATCTGGAGCAGTAATAATCACTATATATATATATATATATATATATATATATATATATTCATCATTAATTCATTTGGTGTATAATAATTTAAAAGTATTACACTGTACCATTTTTTAAAAGTTTATTTATTTTAAGAGAGAAGGAGAGAGAGAGAGGCAGAGAGACAGAATCCCAAGCAGCCTCCATGCTGACAGCACTGAATCCAATACAGGGCTCGAACCCATGAATGGTGAGATCATGAGCTGAGCTGAAATCAAGAGTTGGAGGCTTAACCAACTGAGCCACCCAATAGCCCCTAAACCGTACCATTTTTTTAAATAAAAAGTCAATTTTTTTCATTTATTATTCATTTGTTTATTCAATTATGTATTCACCTAATTTTTGATTGCCAAAAATCTGCTATATACACTGAATAAGAGTTACAGTAAAGTACAGTAAGTTCGTGTTCTCCAGAAGCTCCAACATAGTAACTAGTTAACTTGCTAATCATGTACCACATTAAAGAAGTTACAGACAGAATGACAAAGATAGACCCAGAATTTCAAAGAATGAGGTTAAGTTTGTCAGGCAAAGAGGGAGGAACGGCATATTGATAGGGAAGAATAAGGGGAAAAAATGGTAGAATGGCTTTAGTGTGGAGTAGATTAACATAGGGGAAGGGCAAGTACTGTGTGGCCGTTGATAGAGTTACGTGGAAAAGTAAATGAGGTCATATCAAGAAAGAAAATGTAGGCCACCATAAGGAATTTGGAGCTTGTTTTGTAGATGATGGGTTACATTTAAGCATTTTAAACAGGGGAGTACCATAATAAGATTTGGATTTCAAAAGGTTATTTCACTGCAAAATTAATTGGATTACAGAGAGGCAATATTCTAAATACAGATTATAAATTAAAACCATTTTAATCTTGAAATAACTATGGGATGTAAACTTTCAAACTTCCTTAAACTCATAGTACATTCATTCCAAAAATATATTTGGTATATTTTTACGACTCTTGATATATGGTGCCAAATTGTTTCCCAAAAAGATTGTATAGCAGCATATCTTAATTAGAGTTTAGTTTCAAAGTCAACGCATTTAATGAAAAATAACCTAACATCAAAATCACCCTTATCACAGTTTGTAAAAAACTATCATTTTGAAAATCTACATTCTGTCTTTCAAAATGTACACACCACATTTTCTTAATCTTGAAATAGATTACTAATTCCTCAGGGAAATACTAGATGAAGTAGTGGTTTATATTATAGTCTATATTTTATTAAAACAAGTACTGTGCTTTTAAAAGCTAGCAGCACATTCAGTGCTGACGAAAGGTCACACTATGAGGGATGTAAGCTGAAACTGAGAAGTGTTGAAGGAACGACATATTCATATTTTCTTCCATGACCCAATGGGTCTGGGAAATTTATTTAGCAGAATGGTAATATCCCCAATATTATTTAAATTGGTCCACTCTCTCTCAATCATGTATATTTGAAACCAGTTAAGTTAAATGAAGTAGTGAAAATCAACTATAAAAAGTTTTCAATTCATTTTCTTTCCAATAATGCCAATTTTAGTCTGTAATTTTTAGCAAAGGGTATCATTATCATTAAAAGGGAGAAAAGGGTTGTTAAGCTTTTGAGTTGTATTTATTCTTTACTGATGAATTATTTATTAATATTCATTGCCGTTGGATTTATTAGAGTCATGACATTGGCAAATCGAATTTTATACAAGCAATTTGTTTGGTGGAGATGTAATGGGACACTGAAGGAAACAAGCATCCTAACTCTAAGATATAGTAAAAGACATATTCATGCACAATTTATTCAACAATAGTAAAGATGCCTGGGTGGCTCAGTAAGTTTAGCATCTTACTCATGAAATTTGCCCAGGTCATGATCCCAGGGTCATGTCCATGCTCAGCATGGAGCCTGCTTAAGATTCTTGCTCTCTGTCCCTCTGCCCCCCCTCTGCTTCTCTTTCCCATACCCACACACTCTCTTTCTCTCTAAAAAAAATGTGTTTCTCTTCAGTGACTCTCATCTCCCCAAAGATAATATTGGAATACTGGATATTTGAAGGGAGTTTATAGAGTTAGAGAAAGCTGTGGCATTTTTCCTGGGAGATGGGAGGGGCCTTCTCCTCCTCTTCAAAGAAGAAACACTTGTAGAGAATGAAGATACCTGCAAGCAGGGCACTTTCTTCCTCATTCAAACACGTGCATAACTGCAGGATCTTACAGGCTCTAGATTTCATCAGAATGGAGTACGATATGAAGGTTCCTGAGAGAGTTTGGTACATGCTCTAGGGAGTTTGGGAATGTATATGAACCTCTAGACTGTTCTCTGCTAGAGAAGTCAAAAGTCATGAGTCTGAAGAAGCTTTCCATGACAAGGTGAGGAGAGAGGTTCAACAATTAAACAAGAGCTTCTATCTCATTTGGTAAGATAAGGATGCATAAGATTCAGAAGGACCATGGGGAAGTGCAGATGACAGCTTGGCTAGTGTTCTTTCACACAGTCCCCTCATGAAAGGGCCAGAGTGAGGATAATGAGACATGGAGGTGGGGCTTTTGCACAAGTCACTGGATGAGGGCATAGCCTGTATCAGGCAACAGTGTAAAGTAAAAGTTCCTCTAACACCTCCAACGAAGAGCAAGTATCATCTGTGATGATACCAAGTCTCCATTTGGTGGTGGCCACACAGAGGCTTCAATGGTCACATTTCAACAGCATTCATTACATAAACTCTCAAAGCTGCCTTCTCTAATCCCTTTGTTCCTCTTTTCTGCAGGTCCATAAGCCTACAAACAAGGGTAAAGCCTGTGCTAGGGGAGAGAGAAGCTGATGAATATGATATCAGATTGAAGTTTTGTTTAGTTGAACTAAACATTTTAATAACTAAATGTCACAGTTGCTTTAATAAGATTTTTCTTACAACTGAAATTGATTGGAAAGCTATTGGATACACTTAGACTTAAGCAAAAGGAATTTAATAAAGTATGATTGAAGGTAGATTCTGGAAAAAAAGTAAAGGTGGTTTCCTATTCCTATCCCATAGAGTTCAACCCCCTTCACCATTTCAATAATCTAGTTGCAAGAGTATTAATCATCTTACATATTTGCTTCAATATTTTCTTCTTGCCCTTTTTATAACCTTTTTATTTTGGTTATATCAGCACACTATGCCTGTCCATATGTATGTGAGAGGTGGCAAATAACATGTTCAAATATTTATATTTTCTTTGTAATCTCTTCTATGTCTTTTATATACTGAGGCATTCACATTGTAGAAGGTAAAACAAAGTTTGCAGAACATTTTCTTTAATATTTCAATGTTTAATATTTTAATCTTCAATTCACAGTGAATACTTTTTGTTGCTGCTGTGAGATAAGTATAGTGGACCCTGTGATGTGTTTCCTCAATCCCCCTTCAGGACTAAAGAACGTAAATCCCCAGTACCTGGAAGTGCTTCAATAGCCTTCAAGGATCATTCAACTCCAGGAATTATTTCTGGTGAAGAGTGCCGCCTTGACAGAGTGTTGACTTTCTTGGCAACAGCCTGTATCTAATGATAAATGGATGCAGACTGAGAAAAAACCTGGTCCCTTCTTCTCTACTTGAAATAATCTAAGGATTGGTGCATATTTAGAGGTCAATATTTAGAGTATATCAGAGCCCATCTTCTCTGGCTACCCAATTCTCCTTTCCCTGACATCCATAGGTGTTGATCTCAAGAGACCTCGATCAATACTAATATCCATCTCTGCCTCTTGTACCCAACCTACTTAAATTGAATCCTCCTCCACGATAAGAAACCATTTATTACAAAACTATTTATTGGATAATTTTTTCTTCTCTGTGGTTTTCTCATGGCTCCTTGATCATTCAGTAAGGAAGTCTATGTAGTAAATTCATTGTGATTGTGATTGTACACATACACATACACAAATGGGGAGAACAGTAAGATTCATAGGTTTGTTAAAGGAACTTAAGAAGAAATTTAAGAAAATAAAGGATGGATCCACATTATAAACTTTTTAAGTGTCATTCTAAGGAATTTTGACTTATTCCTTAGGTGATGTGGTACTTTTAAATCAGGAAGATATAACATATGATTTTGTTTTTTTATTAAGAAAGCAGTGTGGCAATGTGGTATATGCATCAATAGGACAAATTTAGAGGTTATTACAGCAACTGAGGTAAAAGATGACAAATATCTGAAGTGGATGTTAACACTGGCAAATGATACATGGGACTTACCGCAACGATTTTGAAACTAGAATTGATAGGACTTGGTGACAACATTAAAAAATTGAAAGAGAACTGCCATTAATGTCACAAATTTAAATATATTTTAATAGAGCCCAAGGATACATTATTTTTAATTTGAAATATTAGAAATACAATTATTCTATATAAAAAAGGGCTAATTTATTCTTTAGTCACGCATTTATATCTAGGCTGATACCAGAGATGAATGATAAATGATGCATTAACTATATTATTATTGTTCTTGTGCTGTTGAAACTAAGGAATATTCAGATTTAAATTTACACATCTTTAAAGCATAAAAATTACAACTGAATAATTTATAAGCAGTAGCACTGAGATTACTTAAAAAGAATACAGTACAATTTGAAAGAAATAACTTACTAAAAAAATTGCAAGGTTATGTATACAAGGTAAAAAGTAAACTGAAGATGATATTTTAGGATCTATAAACATAATAGTCCAGTTGAAAATGTCCAACTTTAAGTATTATATATGCTGATGTGAATCACAATGGAAAAATGTGAAATATTTAGGTAAATATCAAGGTCAAGACCCTACAACTTTTTAACTTTTTATAATAAATCACTTATTTACCCAGCACAAAATAAATCTGTTTCTGGGAAAAATAAATATAAAATTTGATTTAAAAAATGAAGTTGAATTTAAAAATAGGAAAACTTACTCTATTTTACTTTGGCTTGCTATGATATATATGTATATAAATCTTTGGTAATCACATCAGTATTTTTATTATTTCATCCTGTTTCAAATTTCATATGAGCTCTTAGTGATCTTCCTTTATAAAATTGATATATAAAAAAATCAAATATGTAAAAATTGAAAAAAATCATAAAATATTAAATATAAATTAGAGATACTTTGTTAAATAAGATCCTATCAAACTTGTGTCCTATCAAGTGAAAGTGGATACATATTCTTTATCATATTATATTTGTGAGATGACAATGTAATGATAAATATGCAAACAAAAGTATGAATTTCCAATGAATTATGTATAAGTTCTTTTTCCCCTAAAGAACTACAAAGGAACTGAATATGGTTATTCAGTGCTCACAAAACCTATAATATTTATAATCATGTAGAAGTATCTGGTACTGGGGATACATAAAGCCATGCTTTAAAATGTGTCTACAAACTGCTACAGACTTTAAAAAAAATAAGCAGAAGGGCTATTTTCAATGGTTTGCATAATGATAGGAGTTGAAAAGAATATAATCTAGGCTAAATTTCAACTATAGGAAAGCTTTATGTTTTACTTTAGATTTTATTTTATTTTTTAAAAAAATTTGTTTTAATTTTTTATTTATTTTTGACAGAGAGAGAGAGAGAGAGAGAGAGACAGAGACAGAGCATGAGCAGGGGAGGGGCAGAGAGAGAGGGAGACACAGAATCCTAAGCAGGCTCCAGGCTCTGAGCTGTCAGCACAGAGCCCGACTCGGGACTTGAACTCACAGACGGTGAGATCATGACCTGAGCTGAAGTCGGACGCTTAAACCAACTGAGCCACCCAGGCACCCCTAGATTTTAGACACAATAATCATGTTGATACAGTGTAAGTTTTTCTTCCCTCCTTTCATAGATTCTTAGACATCTATTAAAGACGTGTAACAGACACCAAGTGAGATGGTAAATATAAGCAGACTACATAGCAAGCCAAATGATCCTCATAGAAGATAGAATATAAACTGACCTCACTTTCCAATAATAACAAGAAGTCAAATAGATAATAACAAAAGTCAAATAATAACAAGAAGTCAAGTTTCTATTCTCTCCCAACCCTCACTTCCTCTGCCCCTTTCTTTTGTTAAAAAAGAGTCATTTGTGCTAAGTTCCAAGTCAGCAAACCAAGACTTAAGACTTAGACTAAGTGCAGTTTCAGCCTCTCCTATGATTATAATCTCAACCAACCTGCTTAGAATTGCCTGGGCAGCACACAAGAGGTAATCCACCTGATAGACACCCAAAAGAAAGTGACCTTGCCTGAAATAATCCTTTCTTTTGTTTATGACTTCCTTGTTTCTCCCCACTTTCTGATAAAAGACTGATAAAAGTCTTCCATTTTCTATAGATCCCCAGAGCTCTTCCTATTTGCTAGAAGGGATGCTACCTGTTTCAGGAATAGCTCAATAAAAGTATTAAAATCTTTAAATTTCACTTGGTTGAATATCGTTTTTAGCACTTCCTTCCGTTAGAGACAGTGTGTTAGGTCCTAGCAAGATTCCTGGAAGCCTGCGAAGAGGAAGTCAAGGCCAACTATTCAGAAAGTCAGAAGTCTGTCCTGGCAATACTCCAACACACAGCCAGAAGAAGCTAGATCAAACCAGACAGGCCGAAATGGCAGGTGCCATGGCAGGAAACCCCTGACCAAATAAGAAAGAAAAGGCATGAAACATTGCTTCTGACAAATTCCCATCCCAAGTAACAAATATTCTACCCCCTTGTTAACAGCTGTCAATAAAAGAAACCCAAACTCCATGGCTCGCAATTCTTTCTTGAGCTCCCGTTCTTACATTCAAGTATCTATTTTTGCTTTAATAAATTTTCTCGCTTGTGTCACTCATCTGCTGTGTTATTTCTGTCCTTGAATTCTTTCTTGTGAGGAGACCAAGAGACTCTGGTGACATCCTGGGGACAGGCTCAGTTGAGGCCTAAGGGCCCAGGGTCTCCCCAGCTCACCAGGTAACACTTTCTTCTTCCGTTCTCTTCCCTTACTTTCCATCTCCTTCCTTTCTCTTTTCTTTTCTCCCTCCTGTCTTCTTTCTTACACCTCCTGTCTTCCTTTCTATATTTCTCCCTCTCTACTTCCTTTAATTCTTCTTTCCTTTTTTATTCTTTATACATTCTACAATGAATATATGTTGTTTGCATAATTTTGACTTTCTATATAACCGTGTAACCTTATGAAAGTAAGAAACATATGTTGGAATTGAGAACTCTGGTTGAGACACAGGCTACAAAAGTATGCACCCTACTGTTTCTTTTTTTTTTCCTTTATTTCATTTCCCTTTTCCTTTCCTTCCCCTTCCATTTTCCTTCCTTTTCCTTTTCTTTCCTTCCCTTTCCTTTCCTCCTTTCTTTCTACTTCTTCTTCCTCTTTCTCCTTATCCTTTTTTCTTTTCCCTTAACTCTTGAGCTTTAGAGTTTTACTTTTAGAAGAGTATTAGGATTTGGAAAATTGTGGAATTTTAAGTTCAAAGATGATGAGAGATAAAATTAGAAAGGACTAATAGGGGCCATAAAGATTTGCTTTTATACCTCTGAGGTTTGGAAGCCTATTTATGTTTAAAGAAAAGGGGACTAAAAAATGCAGAGATATAGGAGACTCTGTGTTTCTTATATAATAATGTCTCACAGGACACTAAGAAAATGGCCAATACATAAGGTGATCACTCCTCCCAGTTTGCCCAGTGTAATCCTGGATTATGCTGTGTGTGCTATAGCATAGGATGTGTGTGTCTTTGTTTTAACTACTTTAATATTTATTACATTCAAGAATGTCCCTATGTGGATGCTATGGTTACCCGATCAACATGAAACTGTACAGGAGGGTTGAAGAAGGAAGACACAATCTAAGATTACAAAGATCGAAGCTTTAGTTCTATAGTTAAAAAGGATTGTTTTAAAAGCATGTGCAATAAAACATATGCACTTTTCATACAATGGTATTTAAAAATTGTTAAATGTAGTAAATCTTTATGGAGTTTAACTACATTGCTATTTGATTCTTCACAATTTAATTTGTTTTTTGAAGTTAGGATGTAAATTAAATCTCTTTCGTTATTATTAAAAGAGGCCTCTTCAGGCGTTTTTAAAAAGAGAAATATTAAAAAAAAAAAGGAGGTACCAAAATGGTTGCCAGGGGCTAGCGGTAGTGGTGGTGAGAATTAAAGTCACAAAGTCTCAGTCACGCAAAATAAATAAGTCCTAGATATCTACTATACACCATGGTAGCTATAATTAATGATACTGTATTGCTAGGAGGGAAGAAGGAAACTTTTGGAGGTGATTTTATGTTTATGACAGTGATGGAGGTGACAATTTCACCTGTGTATACTTATCTACAGAATCCTCAAATTGTATACAGTAGATATGTACAGCTTTTTGTATGTTATGTTAATCATATCCCAATAAAGTAGTTTTAAAAAGAGAGAAAAATGTTACACTTAGACAAACTAATGCATTCCTTCTTGGTCTTAGTTTCTAGGCAGAGATAGCCCTTGGGTAATCAGAAGTACTGAGGGTGTATAGTTCAGGTAGCCAGAGCTTTAAATATGATTAAGAATTCATAATCTGGAGTCAGCTTGACTTGGAATCCCAGTTCTAATACTGACTGGCTATTTGGTCTTCTGTAAATTGATGAACTTGTACAGAAATCTGTTAACTACCAACTAGGTAAATCATTGGGTTGTGAAATTTTTCTAAAAATACACTTTGCATAGCCATTAGACATTCAATATTTATCAATATTTTTACTATTATGTCAGGTTGAGAATACAAAGGAGAAAATGTACATTCCTTACTCTAAACGTGTTTAAAATCTCAGGAAGTAGCAGAGTTGCATGGGAAAAAAATGACAATAAAGTATAAAATTTGCCATAATGATTAAAATTTTGCAAAATGATGAAATCTCCTGAGTAAAGTTAGAAAAGATTTCAAATTTAGAGAGAATTAGAGGTGAGATCTAAAAGCTTAGAATGATGGGTATTGAGGAGGGCACCTTTTGGGATGAGCACTGGGTGTTGTATGGAAACCAATTTGTCAATAAATTTCATATATAAAAAAATAAAAAATAAATAAATAAATAAATACCAAGAAGTAGGAAAAAAAAAAAAAAGAGAGAGAGAGCAGAGGCAATAACTTTCACAAAATCTAGGTTTTACATGGAAGCTATGTATTTTTCAGTAATGCTGGAATAAAATATGCAAGGGCAAAGAGGCTGACCAGGTGATTAGAAATAAGTGTGTATTTTGGTCCTTAGAGGATTGGGTGCCATGAAATAGAAATTCAACAAGGGAATTAAGTGGAAATTTTTAAAAATACCTTCACGGTAACATTAAGTATAGATTGCAAAATTAGAAGAAAAGAGACAACTCATGGTATTATTTTATGTGGCAAGAATATGTCAAATAATCTTAAAGTTATATTAATTACTGAAAAATCTCAAAAGGTATACAATTTATAAGGAATGGGTTTAGAACACAATTCTGTGTTTTCCAAATGCATGTTTAAAAGATCTCATGGTCTTTAATTTGTCATTCCATATAGTCAGCCTCAATAAGAAACTTGACTTCATTTGTTCGATTCTGATTTAACATATGCCTCAGATCCAATGTAATATATTTTTTTCTTTTTCCATTTGATCATATAATGCAAGTAAGGGAGAAAGGGAGAGGAAGTTGGGTGATATACGTTATCAAATTTATAACTATTAAAGAAATGGAAGGTTTAAGAATTTTTATTCTTCATGTCTTGCCTTCCTATTTTAGCAATGTTATCTTTAAATGTGACTATTTCTACAATGTCATTTTATAATGACACATTTGCACACGTGACAAGGCTCTAACAAAAAAATTGATTTTCTATTGATTTTGATGGAAAACTATTTCTACTTTGTAATTAAGAATGGAGCTATATAAACATAACTATATAATTATGAAGTGGTATTATGGCTAGTCTATTTTCTGTGTATATTCAAACACACACACACACATACAACACACACACACACACACACACACACACATGCACACACACACAAACACACACACACACACCCCAGTTCTGTATTAATACAAAATATTTAGAAATATCAAGTTAACTACAATTTTGGCATTTCACTCTTAAATTTGGTCTAAAATAGTTATTCTAAGATGCATAAAATCCTAGATTTCCACTGGGATTAGTCACATAAAGGGTCTATTTTACAATGCATGGTGATTATACTGGAAGGGAATTATCTATCCTATTTAGGTAGGAACATTTTTAAAAGATGACCCAATAGGTCTCTTTCCAACTCAGATCCTATAAAACAAAGGATATTTCTGCCTGCACTAGTGAATATTGAGATGAAAGTTAAAGATTCCTCTGTATTATTCAAAACTTCTGACCTTGGTTGCCTGGCCAACATCCCTGATCTCATTAAACTCTCAGACAAATTCTCAGGGATGTATTAAAATATGCCATGCTACTGTTAAAAGGGAAGAAAAACTGTATTATGAAAAACTTTAGTTATTACCATATTGGCTTAGAATGCAAACTGATACTAAAGTATAATTCATTGTTTACTGAATATTACATGAATGCTATATAATTATTAGAAAAATTTCAATTAAAGTTGGTAATTTAGGGGCGCCTAGATGCCTCAGTCAGTTAAGCATCCAACTCTTGATTTTGGCTCAGGTCATGATCTCACAGTTTGTGAGTTTGAGCCCTGCATCAGGCTCCATACTAATAGTACAGAGCCTACTTGGGATTCTCTCTCTCCTTCTCTCAGTTCTGGTGGAGTTGGTGTCAAGTCTCATTTTAAAAGCAGACCAGAACATGCCTAGTTTAAACTCACCACATTCAGGCCAGGGGCCAAACACTGCCTACACCAGGCAAGGAGAGCCTCTGTGGACAGCCGGCCTAAAGGGTAGAGGAGCCAAAACATAACAAAAGCACAAGCAGCACATACCGGAGACACTACCTGAAGTACCAGGCCCTGGGCACTACATGACCTCTTCTACACAAGGCCATTACTTTCAGGGACGGGAGACATAACTAACCTTTCTAACACAGAGAAGAAGACAGAAACCTAGACAAAATGCAAGACAGAGGAAATTATCCCGAATGAAAGTATGAGATAAAGCTATGGCCAGAGATCTAAGCAAATATACCTAATGGAGAATTTAAAGCAACAATAAGGATACTCACTAGGTTTGAGAAAAGAATAGAAGACATCAGTGAGATCCTCACCACAGAGATAAAAGGGGTAAAAAAGAATCAATCAGAGATGATTAATGCAATAAAAGAGATTGGAAACAGGCCTGATGCAATGAACAGCAGGGTGGAAGAAGCACAGGAATGCATTAGTGATCTAGAAGACAAAATAATGGAAAATAATAAAGCAGAACAAAAGAGAGAGAGAGAAGAATTATGCAGTATGAGAATGGATTTAGGGAACTCACTGACTCCATCAAATGTAATAACATTCATATTATAGGAGTCCCAGAAGAAGAAGACAGAGCAAAGAGGGCAGAAAATTTATTTCAAGAAGAAACAGTGAAGGGGCGCCTGGGTGGCTCAGTCGGTTAAACATCTGACTTCAGCTCAGGTCAGGATCTCACCACTTGTGAGTATGAGCCCTGTGTCAGGCTCTGTGCTGACAGCTTAGAGCCCGGAGCCTGCTTTGGATTCTGCATCCCTTTCTTGCTCTGCCCCTCCCTTGCTCATGCTCTCTCTCTCTCTCTCTCTCTCTCTCTCTCTCAAGAATAAATAAATATTAAAAAAAAAATTTTAAAGAAATAATAGTGGAAAACTTCCCAATCTGGGGAAGGAAACAGACATCCAGAGTCAGGAGGCACAAACTCCCATCAAAAACAACAAAAGTAGACCAACACTAAGGCATTATAATGGAATTTGTAAAACATAGTGATAAAATAAAAATCTTAAAAGCAACAAGATAAAAGAAGTCCTTAACTTACAAGAGAAAACACAAGGCTAGCTGGAGATTTCTCAACAGAAATTTGGCAAGGCAGAAGGAAGGGACATCATGTATCCAAAGTGCTGAACAGGAAAAGTGTGCAGCCAAGAATACTCTATCCAGCAATGCTATCAGTCAGAATAAAAGGAGAGATAGAGTTTTCCAGAACAACAAAAGCTAAAGGATTTTGTGACCACTAAATCAGCCCTGCAAGAAATATTAAAGGGGACTCTGAGTGCAAAAGAGAAACCGTGACAAATGACAAAAACAAGAAAAGATCAGAGAAAATCTCCAGAAATTATAAAACAAGCAATAAAATGGAAATAAATACATATCTATCACAGTACTTTGAATGTAAATGGACTAAATGCTCCACTCGAAAGACACCAGGTGTCAGAATGGATAAAAAAATGAGACGGATCTTATGCCACATTTTGCATAATGCATTTTAACAGTAGTCTTGGTTTTCTTATCTGTTGTCACTATTGCAAGTCAACTTCCTCTGGTTTTTGACAAATTGAATAATTAAATAATAAAAATTAATAAAAAAGCATGTGGACAACTAAGGATAAGTCTTTTAAATAACTTTTTTTGAATTTTAAATAATTTTTAATTATTTAGAAAACATATAGAAATATGGTATAATTTATCTCACTGATAAATGTAAAGTAGTATATGAATCTTCCACACCATAAAAGTAGAAGAGTAATTTTCAAAATAAAAATAATTCTGGGATCATTTTAAAGAATTTGTAAATAAAATTTACAATTTATTTTAATGTATATTGCTTATAATAAAAAATGATTTGAGAAATTAAAATAAAACACAAAAAAGAAAAAAAAAGAAAATGAAGAATTTCTCAGAATGCTTAAAATACAGAATTTCTATTGATTCTATATTCTTTCCCCTTATAAAATTAACATCTAATAAAGGGTGCATGTCTTTACTTTTAAAATAGACCAAATTGAATTTGTTAATCTTGGCATGGCTTGAATTAGGATCACAAAAGCATGAAATTACTAGATGGCTAAAAAATGTTAACAGTAGCTAGAAATGTGTACACATCTACATCAGTGAATTCAGCTTGGATAAAAATATATATTTTATCTCTTCATTTTAAAATTATTAAAATTAACAGTTGCTAACAATTAAAATGATACATAAAAATTCAACATTTTAAGTATATTTGTCATTATAAATAGCTGCTTCATCATGTACTTTAGACATTTTTTTAAAGCTATCTTTCACAAGCTAATGTGAAATTCATGTTAAGTTCATTTCATACCAAGGTGACTTTTACAGTAAGTTTTTACCACAGGCATGCTTTACAATGTACATATGATCGTCAGGGCTTGAGTGAGCCACTGGGGTCTGATCTGGTATTCTGTTTGCACAGGCAGTTTCTCAATAGACCTGACATTGATCATCTGTCAATTTGATTTGTTAATCTTATGAGACTCATTGTAAACAAAGTAAGTAAATGTTTGTAAGCCCACAGAGAAAACACTACAGCTATGCATTTTATTTCTGTTTGACATAATCATTCTGTTCCAAGTTTGAAAACAGAAATAAAGAACAACAATATTTTTTTCCCTCTTTTTGAGTTGTCACCAGATGATTAGGCCTTAGGCATTTGAATTTAGAAACAACTAATCTAAATGGTGGAAAAGCCTGGCTTGCGAAGTAATATAATTAGGCGTTGGAGCCAATAACAAGCATGTATCAATGTAGACCTGAAATCATCATGTCATTTCATCTATCTTAGTCACAACCTGTCAGTATGCCTGATGACTAATAAATCGTATCCCTAGCCACATTTTGTAAGCCAAAATAACACATTTTCAGATCCTACAAATCAAACCAGTAGGTGATATTTCAAAGATACTGCACTAACACAACTAATGCACAAGACAAGGAACACATATGACTTACATTTTACAAAGGGCTGCTTAAAGACTTATCACATGAGCTTCTTATACCAACACAGTAGTGTGTATTTGTGTGTGTCAGAGAAGGAAGATGATGTAAAAGTCATCTGTAGGAATGACTCTAGCGTTTCAAATGCTATATCTGGATAATACCTATTTGTATGACCAGGATAAAAGACATCCTTATTTATACATTAAAAAATGGCTACCTTCCTAAGCAGTAGGAAAAGAAATATTCATCTTTTATATATAGTTAGGTGACTTGCATTCGAATTTCTAAGTTCTTTTATTGCTTCAACAAGAAGGTGCAATCTCTGAATATAAACAGTGAGCATGTAGGTTTAAGGAAGTATTTGTCATAGTAGAGTAAATAGCTCCAACATCTAATGAAAGGATTTGCAGTTAAGTCATAAATACCTATGGGTTTATATAATTAATACTTGCTTTAAAAATAAATAAAATCAAATATAAATTAAAATTCTGTTTTAAAAGAACAGATAATTTTTCTCTGATTATAAACCAAAAGGAGATACAAACTCATGGAAACTATCCATAATGATCTTTAATATTCCAAAAGTAATTGAGAAAGCACCATCATTTGCATTCTCTCTAAACAATATTAGGTCACATGACGTTGGTCTAATATCATCCTCTGAGGGTGTTCCCACAACCACTGTGGTATACCTATTGTATTGCACCTACAGGTTCCTATTATCTGCAGTGTTAAAGAATTTACCAAGCTGCAGGTATTTATATGTTATTCTTTGATTCACTCATACACATTTCCTCAGTGAAATTCTATAACTTTTGCATCAGCACTGTTTTTACTAGTTGATTCTAGAATTTGTGTGTGTGTGTGTTTAAATCTTCCACAGACAGCATTAAATATGGATTATTTTATCATAAAGCATACTAAGTAATAAGTCTTCTTGATAGTGTTCAAAGCAATTACTTCTTATAAGTAATTTCTTAAACTGAGACACCAACATAACATATAGCTTTTCAAACTAGTCAAGTATGTAAAACAAAATCATCTGGAGCTCTCATCTTTGATCAGTCCTGGGTCTTATATTTTATTCATGGATTAAATTTACTTAAATATTTCTTCCAATTTTTCTTAGCTTTTCTTTAATATTAACAGTGACACTTGATTTGTGTCAGGTAAAAATAATTTGATTATCTTTCACTTGCATACTTACTCATTTGACATCATGTTTATATTTTTGTTGTTACTGTATAAAAGTGGTTTGGTATGGTTTTTTGGATGTTTATTTGTACTTATTATGAAGTTGAACTTTCAAAATTTGATCCTTCTAGTAATTTATGTGTTTTCAAATTTTTCCAAAGTTTGTAGTGGTATTTTACAAGTCATTTTGTTTTATATTTTGAAAAAAAATTGTATTTTTAATTGAAAATAATTATGAATTTCCTTTACTGAATATTTACCAAAGTCTTTTTTAAAAATATTTACTTATTTTTGAGAGAGAGAGAGAGAGAGGGGGAGAGAGAGAGTGTGAGGGGAGAGGGGCAGAGAGAGAGAGACACACAAAGATTCCGAAGCATGCTCCAGGCTCTGAGCTGTGAGCACAGAGTATGATGTGGGGCTTGAACTCACGAACCATGGGATCATGACCTGAGCTGAAGTCGGACGCACAATCAACTGAGCCACCCAGGTGCCCCAATATATACTGAATTCTACTTTATATTTTACATTACACTGGTTATTGCAAAAAAAAAAAAATAGATGCAGACCTTGCCTTGAGGGAGTTCTCAGTGAGTTAGAGAAACAAATGAGCATACAGATGTGAGCAGTAGTAGGATATCCAATTTCAGACATAGAATGTCTGGCATGAATGAGTAGTGTGAATGTGCTAAACAACCTGATCTGGGATATCCATTCATCCTAAGGCATTGAGATTTGTAAACTGATTACATGACAGTCAGTGAAGGGTTAGAGCAATATTGGCATTCTTTAATAAAATGACAAAAAAAATATTAAGACAGCTGGAATGGCTGGAGAAAGGAAGCCTGGGGGAGATAAATGGTTAGATACCAGAAAGGATGGTAATCAAAGACCAGATAATGAAGGTCATGTACTAACCAACCGGAGTTTGGATTTTACACTTGAGGCAATGTATAAACATCAAAAGAATTTAAGAAAGGGAGTTATCATCACATTTGCATTTTTGGAAAGATCACAGAGCATTATAGCTGCTGACAAGACCAGAGCCTATGAGCCCAATTAGGAAAATCATGGCAATGATCCAAAGAAGAGACAATAAGGATTTGTAGTAAGGTTGTGCCAGTGATATGGATAAAGGAGGGAAGACATTTTAGTGATCTATATTAAGAGACAGAGTCTGCAAATGCTTACAACTGGAAAATGAGGTCCAGGTTAAAACAGACATATCCTGAGGTTAAATGGGGAGACCATGGCTACATATATGCTACATATTCCATGTCAGATATTAATTATCTTAACTTTTAAAACATGTATTCGATTTTGTATGGTAGTATTAATTGAAGTGCTCTTTCTTACCCTGTTTCTTTCACATTTTTAAAATTAAACATCCTGTGTATAATGTTGAGCTATAATATTTACCATATTTCATCAAATCTAGGGCACACTTTTCCACATTTGTCATGCCTGACATTGAGTGCATCTTGTATTTCTCTTTACTGTTAACACATCACCATTGCTAGTGAATACAAGGCTCTTTTCAAGTTTTACTTCGTCCCTTCTTTCTAAATCCCCATCCCATCATCTTCCTCTCATAAGAAACCATTTATAATGTGCTTGATATATGTTCTTAAGCATAGATGTATCCTTGTAAAATATATTGTGTTTTTGTGTGCTTCAGTTCCATTAAGGGTTTTGTAAATCCCACCTCTGTCATAGTTTTCTCCTCCTGGCCTGTTTAGGACAAATCCATGTCACAGATATGGTTTATTGCTTCTTATTAGTGTATGACATTTCATACTGTGATTTACTACATTCTATTTATCCATTATTCTAGAGATAGATACACAGGTTGCTTCCAACTCCCTGTTTCCATATACACCATCCTTGTTTGGATCTTTGTAAGATTTACCCTGGGGTATGTATCCAAGAAAGGAATCTCTGCCTATATTTTTAATTTATTTTTCCCTCAGGGTACTGAATAATTTCTTCAATATGGATATACAAATATTTAAAACCATCCTTCTATTAATCAATAAATGGCACTGAGGCAACAGGATACCTATGTGCAAAAAAATAAGATGGTTTTTTACTTTACTCCTTATACCAAAATAACTTCCACATGGATAGAAATTCAAACATTAAGGAGAAATGAAGTCATGGTAACAGCAGGAGAAAACACAGAAGTTCAAGGTCTGCCCACTTTTCTAGCTCCTCTAACATCCTCTTTCATATTTGTCCATCTCTCTGCAATCCATTTTCCTTACAAATGCCAGAATGATTTTTAAGAGACTGATGAATAATACACACCCTCAGTTAAACATACACACACACACACACTCTCTCTCTCAATCTCTCTAAAAGTTTCCTTTGCCATATAATACATTGTACATCTTCTATGCATTTTAGCATAGGCTCTGACTCCTGCCTTTCTTTAAATGCATCCAGTACTGCTTGTTCTTTTGCAGACTGTGCTACAGCTACACAGCATTCCCCTTTGATTATGCCAAACTCTTTCCTGCTTCAGGGTATTTGCACTGTTCATCCCATTTGCCTGGGGTGCTCTTCTTTCTATTTGGATGGGTGATATGTCTCCTTGCTATTAAGATGTCAGTTTAAATGTCAACTTTTGAGGTCCTTCCTGACTGTCCAATCTAAAGTACCTACCCAGGAAATGGCTCTTCACTCAATCTGAATTCTCTGCCTGGCATTTATTATTGATTATTTTCTTTCTTATTTGTATATTGATTTTTCTGCTCCTGCTTGGAAATAAAAGCTTAACAAGATCAGGAACCTTTGCTGTCAAATTTTTGTTGTTGTCTCAAAACCCAGAGCAGTGCAAGAAACAGGACAGATGCTTACAACTATTTGCTGGCTAAGTAAATAAATGACTCAAAGGAAACATACATATCTAGATTATTTTTAAACAGAAAACTTTGCAATTTCATCACAATTTAGAAAAATTTTATAATGTATTGGTTGTATTCTTTTGATAAGTAAACATTTCTCTGGCTCCAGTGTTAATCCACAAAGGCAATATTGAACATCTAAACATCAAGCTGAGACCAAATTCAGATTTAACAAGCTAATCTCAACATGCTGTGTTCTATAGGCTAATGACTGACATGTGTTTAAGAGATCATCATCTCCACAGGTTAGTGAGAAGATTAGAAACAATTTTCTCCCCTACTATGTCCTCATTGGCTTTGAGTTGTTCACTCTGTGTTTTGGAGGGAGTATTTCTCTATCCTGTCACTTTCATTATTTTTTTTTCTGCAAAAGGCAAAGGTTCTTATTTTCCCTCATTACATTTATTTGTATTTATTGGAGCTAATTAATTTTATATTACATTTCAACCAGTTTCAAAATATGGTATAATTTATAAACAAACTGTCATTAATTTGAGCTTACTGAGAGAACATTTATGCTGATTTGACGTGACTGACTTGCATTGTCATCTATAAGAACCAAGGAAACAGAGCTAAAAGAGCTACACTAAACAACAGATTTTCAATGTAGACAAAAGAACCTTCCACTGGAAGAAGATGCCATCTAGGCCTTTCATAGCTTAAAAAGAGAAGTCATTGCCTGGCTTCATAGCTTCAAAGGACAGGCTGACTCTCTCATTAGGGGCTAATGAAGCCAGCACTCATTTACCATTCTGAAAATCCTAGCGCCCTTAAGAATGTGCCAACTATACTTTGCCTGCACTCTATTAATGAAACAACAAAGACCAGATTACAGCATATCTGTTTACAATATGGTTTAGTGAGTGTTTTAAGCCCACTGTGGAGAACCACTACTCAGAGAAAAAGACTCCTTTCAAAATATTACTGCTCATTGACAATGCACTTGACCAATGAAGAGTTCTGATGGATATGTACAAGATGAATGTTGTTTTCATGCCTGCTAACACAAGATCCATTCTGAATCCCATTGATCAAGGAATAATTTTGACTTTCAAGTCTTATTATTTAAGAATTACATTTTGTAAGTCTATAGCTGCCATAGTGATTCCTGTGATAGATCCAGGCAAAGTAAACTCAAAACCTTCTGGAAAGGATGCATCATTCTAGATACCATTAAAAACATTCACGATTCATGGAAAAAGGTCAAAATATCAACATTAACAGGAGTTTGGAAGAGTTGATTCCATTCCTTATGGATGATCTTTAGGGGTTCAAGAGTTAAATGGAGGAAATAACTACAATTAAAATAGCAAGAGAACTAGAATTAGAAATACAGAGTGAAGATGTGACTGAATTGCTGCAATCTCATGACAAAACTTAAATAAATGAGGAGTTATTACTTATAAGTGAGCAATTTAAGTGATTTCTTAGGATGAAATCTACTTCTGGTGAAGATGCTTTGAAGATTGTTGAAATGACAACAAAGCATTTAGAATATTACATAAACTTAGTTGATAAATAAGCAGAACGATTTGAGAAGACTGACTCCAATTTTAAAAGAAGTTCTATGGGTAAAATGTTATCAAATAGCATAGCACAGCATGTTACAAAAAAATCACTCATGAAAGGAAGAATCAATTGATGCACCAAACTTCATTATTATTTTAAGAAATTGCCACAGCCACCCCAACTTTCAGCAGCCACCACCCCTATGAGTCAACCACCATCAGCATGGAAGTGAGACCCTTCACCAGCAAAAATATTACGACTTGCTGAAAGCTCAGATGATAACTAACATTTTTAAGCAATAGCAATAAAGTTTTTTTATTTTTTTATTTTTAATACAGTTTTCTTTTTCTTTTATTTTTTTAAACGTTTATTTATTTTGAGTGACAGAGTAAGCATGAGTGGGACAGGGGCAGAGAGAGACTGAGAGAGAAAGAGAGGGATAATCCTAAAGAGACTCTATGCTGTCAAGGCAAAGCCTGACTTGGGACTCAATCTCATGAACCATGAGATCATGACCTGCATTGACAGTGTGGAGACTGCTTGGGATTCTCTCTCTCCCCCTTTTCTCTGCCCCTACCCTGCTTGTGCTCTCTCTTCCTCAAAATAAATACACTTAAATCAGCAGACTTTGACTATAGCAATTTACCATCCATAATGTGGGTGGGCTTCATCCAATCATTTAAAGGCCTTAAAAGACTGAGATTCTCCAAGGAAGAAGAAATAATTCTGTCCTCTTTAAGACACAAAGCTGCCACATTAACTATTCCATGCATCTCCAGACTACCAGACTGCCTTACAGATTTATACAGAGATGTACTTATATACATATGTACATACACACACACACACACACACACACACACACACACACACACACACAAATATAATAAGAAATTACTTAGCTTGTTTGAGGGATTTTTTAAATAAATCCAATTATGTTAGTTGATGACTTTCCAATTTATATCCTAAAATTTTAATGATACATTTAAGAAACCATTTAAATAATTGTATATTAACAACAAATAGATGAAATATTAAAATTTTATTGAGAATATATTCTATTCAGGGATGCCTGGGTGGCTCAGTCAGTTGAGTGTCTGACTTCAGTTCAGGTCATGATCTTGCAGTCCATGGCTTTAGCCCTGCATCAGGTTCTGTGCTTCCAGCTCAGAGCCTGGAGCCTGCTTTGGATTCTGTGTCTTCTTTTCTCTGACCCTCCCCTGCTCATGCTCTCTCTCGCTCTCTCTCTCTCTCTCTCTCTCTCTCAAAAATAAGTCAAACAGTAAAGAATGAAGAATATATTCTATTCAAAAATTTGAATAAGCAAAATGTATTGGTTGTATGTGCATTTACTTTCTCCAAATAAAAATTGATTTTATATTCATATTTAAAAATATGTTAAAAATGGGCCATTCACTATCTCTGTTTACATTTTTCTTATAATTCTATGGATGTCAAACTATTACTTTTAAAGTCCTGGAAGAAAGCTGAGTTCCAATAAATATGTTTATCTAAAATTGTGAGATGCTGACATCATCATGAATAAAGTATGCTATTGATATTTGGAAAGCCTAATAAGGTTCTCCCCAAGGTTTGAGAGAAAGAAATAAATTGCCTTCTGAGCATTAAGTGTAAATCTATCATGTAATAGATTGCCATGGAGCTACAAAGTCACTTTAAAGACGTCTTCTAAGGCTGTCAGATCTGGCTGTAATCTCATAACAGCACTATTAGTATGTCTGGAGAATGACTGAGTGAATTAGAAGTGAGGGTCCTTGAGAAGGAAGATGAAAAGAAGCCATAGAGGCAATCAAATTCTAAGGTGAAACAAATTCTCACATAAAAACTCCACTAGTAAAATCCATGTTAAATATATCACCAGTGTGCATATGGAAGCTTTGGGCATTTGTGTGTGTGTGTGTGTGTGTGTGTGTGTTATAAAGCATGCAAATCACCTAATAATGCATAATCCCTAACATGAATTGAGTTCTTAAATCAGAGGTACTGCACTGAGCATATTACATGCAATATTATATTTAATACCTAACTAAACCAGATGAGATATGTACTTTCACAACAATTTCATGAATGAGCAAATTAATGTGTTCAAATTTACAAAGCTAATGAGTGACAAAGAGTTTTCAGCCACATGTGTCTGACTTCAGAGCCCATACTCAACTACCATGCTAATCTAATATTTCCCTATTCAGATTCTAAATTCAACAAGTACAGTTATTATTATAATTCAGGTTTACATATTCTTTTTCAAGGAAAAAACATGTGTTTGATGGAGAACATATTTCTCCAGACTCTGATGCTGCTCTATTTCTTGTAAAATGACAAATTGGCATAAATTAACAATTTAACCTTAAATTATATTTGATTTCTGAGTAGCTTTCCAAAATAGAGTATAAAACCAAAGGATTGACAGCTTATATTTCTTCAAGAATGTTAGCACCATAAATTTAATAACTACTGTTTTGATTATCTACATAATAAAATTCACTTGGTTAAAATGAGTATGACCTGGAAAGCAGAATCCATCATGCAATGCTCTCAAATCAGTTTCTGAGGACCTCAGGAGTTGGCTAAAACTTCTAAGACAATGATACACCATAAGTTCTCTTTGAGCAAAATGCAATATGTGGCCTGAGGCATAATTTAATAATTTGCATTTCTTCTAGTTTACTCAAAGATGAAGATTGTTTCTTCAGCATTATTTTCTGGAAAGACCTTCAGAAATGTTAGCTTTATTATCTTTTAAAATAGAATATCCTTTGGAACACACAGTTGTTGTGAAGTGGTATACTGTAATTTTTCACTTTTTGGATCCCATTACACAGAGACAGAAGTGAAATAAAGCATTTACTTGTATCAGTTGAGATATAAAATAGCAAAAAAATTTAAATTTATTTCGACTGCCCCTTCCAAAGATATGTGGACACCACTGAAGTTTCTGTAAGCCTCAATAAGCATACAACATTTGTATTCAAATTATTAAGTGATTACCCTCCTGACAACTTGAGGCGCTCATGGGGAACACTGAATATTTTGGATGTTGCCTTTTAGGGCAAGAACCTGGCAGAAGTCAATGAACCTGGGTCATATAAGATGATAATTTATGCTGGAATTGCTAAGGGCTTGTTGGCAATTCTCCACCAGAAATATTTTACTTCCTTTCTTTCTTTCCTTTTTTTTTTCCTTTTTCCCTAAGCAACTTACTAATGCTTTATGAAAACTGTAGAAGTAGAAAGTGAGACAAGTTACGTTGCAGGTATGTTGTTGTTGTTTGTTTTGTTTTGTTTGGAACACTAACAGTATTTATTAAATGCCTCTAAATGACAGTTTGGGTGTTAACTTTGAGGCTTTAGTTGGACAAAGAGAAATTGTGACTGTTCCTTACCCTCACGAAACTTATTCTCCTGTTTATAATGCCGAAATCTTTAAAATTTGCTCTTTTATCTGTGTGTGTGTGTGTGTGTGCATGTGTGTGTTTGTGTGTTTTCTTGGCTGCTACAACATGGAAGTTTCTTTACATTTAGTTGTTTGAGTTGCTGAATACTGACTAAAATTTATTATTAATAATTATAAAACTATTACTCAAGATAAAATCAAAATCACAGCTTTTTCATATCTGGATAAAGTGGCCAAAATTTCTTTTCAGGTTTTTAAAGCAATTTTAAGCCAGTTAAAATTGTACTTATAACTTAACATTCCAGAAAGGTAAAGACTAAAAGAATTTCTTAATAATTATTTAAAAATCTGAATTATGAACAACTGCAATTTTGGTTGAGAATATAAACACACTTAATCTACTAGTATTACTGTGTTTCCTGAATCCTCTCAATAATATAAATTGACATCCTTATTAACTGAATACTAATTTTTAAATAAAAAATCCATTAGAGATGGTAATATCAAAATAGCATAATAATGTATTAAAAAAGTTATAGGCATTCAGATGATAATATATATTTTATGGAATTCAACATTTAGTCTTTTGTAGACAGAATGACAGAAAGACATATAGTCATATTAGCCCTAACAATATTTAATAATACTATCTGATTAATTTTTAAAATAAAGTTAATCCTTAGTTTTAGAAATAGTCTGTCATTTGTTACCATATACCAAATAAATACAAGTGGTTCAAAACACATAATCTGAAATATTTTAATAATTAAGCAAATATTTTTAAGATAATAAAAATCTTATATTTAAATAGTACTGATGAATCCTATTGAGGCATAAATCATCTAAATAATAAAATAAGATAGGATATTAATAAGGTAAGGCTGTTTGAAATTTAAAGCATCTTTTTCTTTTTAAAAAGAAATCATCATATCCAGTAAGATATAGATAAAGTCACATTAACAACAATATCAAAAGGAAATATTGCCTTTATAGTGTCATTGAGTAGGAACATTTTAGTGAGTATTAACATGAAAATAAAGGGCACTTCTAAAAATTTGGTTAAGTATTTCCAGATTTCTAGTTAATCATTTGTAAACAAAGTGTGAAAATTACGCAATTTCTTTTGCAATTGACATTTCATAGCACCATGATGCTAGTGGACAATGGGGGAAAACTTTAAAAATCTCAAGCAATCATGGGTACGTTATGATTAAATAAAGACTCTGGTATTCCCCTGGATCCTATTCTGCAGAGGAGACAAACATTATATTCTTTGTTTGCAGATTCAAAGAATACAAAACATTTTTTTATTGATTCAAATAGAATGAATATCCTCGAGCATATGACAGAGAAGATTTTGCAAAAAGATTTTGTAGAGAACAGGCAAAAAATATGGTTAAAGAAACACTTATGACTAATCGAGATCTTTGTGGTGGTATTCAATTCAGTCAGGCAGTTTTGCAATCTTGTAATAGAAAAGTAATTTCTAGGAGGAATCAAGTACAACTTACCCCTGATTTTCAACCATTAGCCAAGGTAGCTTGCAACCCTGGGAGGCTTGTGATTACTGTTAATGTCTGTACATGCCTAGCATGTATCACTGTTTCTCAGAACCCTAATCAAATAAGGCTTCTTTTATATGTGGCTCCTGAAACAAGGCACTAAAAGCCCTAACCTGTTGTAGTATAAAGGTAAACTCATTAAAGCCATGTGCAGGCTGACATAAGGCTTGGCCTTTATTTAGCTAATCTGGAGATGAATACAGAAAGCCATCTGGAGCTTTGTATAAATCCATAGGCAAAATACTTCCCTATAATTTAATTATTTCCAATTTCATTTGTAACTCACCATTTTCCTTGCTAACTTCATATGTCTCAGACTGAATGTTTTCTTGTGTTTTCAGGGATTATTACAAATTGATTTTTTTTTTTCATTCAGATACAGACAGTGGGAGAAAGAAAAAAGCCTTGTGTTGCTAGGGAAACCTGATGCTGAAGGTTTAGTGACAACCTCAGATGCTATTGTACAGCAAAGGCTGTCTGGATAAGAGAACAGAGAGAGAGCCTGCTGATGTGAAAAATCAATTTAGAATGTTACTTATTGATTCTATGATGATCTTTATAAAAGAAGTAATGCAGACTCTGTCTTTTTCTAAAGAAGAATTTTGGAACTATAATAAAGAAGACCTCAAGGAATTTATATCACTGAAGGTAGAATAAGTGAAATCTCACCTCCATCTGTGAGTTTTTAGAGAGAACAGGAATTACTGGACACTCTAGAATTTTGTCAAAATAAGATTCTATTAGTATATCCTGATCCTGTCGTTCCATTAGAATATTTGACTTAGTTTTATCTTCATATTTTAAAATTACTGAATTAAGCATAAAACATAGCATTATACTTGATCCTGTAGTTAGTATGTGGAAAATATATTCCATTAATCTTTTAATGAAATAAAGTAATACTAATTTAAAATAGTAAAACTACACTATAAACAAAAAAGTTTACTTTCATTTGTAGCAATAAACAAAAGTATAGATATATGTATATTGTATATAATTTGTATTTATTATATATAGCATTGTAGTTACATGTTTTAATGCATGAAAATACTATTAAAATTTGCAATACAAAGGAAATTTTGGGTGTTGACTTAAGGAAATCAGTCACTCATGACTATACAGAGGTCTCCCTAGACACTGAGACATTTACAAATAAGACATCATGTTATCAGACACATAATCTATAAATACCAGGGAAAATGTATTTATTATATTTTGTTTTTTAAAGATAAAAGAGAATCTTTTAAAAAATAATTTTTAATGTTTGTTTATCTTTTGAGAGAGATAGAGCAAAAGCAGGGAGTGGCAGAGACAGAGCAAGACACAGAATCTGAAGTAGGCTGCGGGCACCTAGCTGTCAGCACAGAGCCCAATGAGGGGCTTGAATTCACGAACTGTGAAATCATGACCTGAGCCGAAGTCAGACGCTTAACCAACTGAGCCACCCAGGCACCCTACATTTTGCTTTTTTTTTTAAATTTATTTATTTTGAGGGAGAGAGAGAGAGAGCAAGAAGGGCAGAGAAAGAGGGAGAGAGAGACAGAATCTCAATCAGGCTTTGCACTGTCAGTGCAGAGCTCAACACAGGGCTCAAACTCATGAACCACGAGATCATGACTTGAGCTGAAATTAAGTCAGATGCTTAACTGACTGAGCCACCCAGGTGCCTCACATCTTGCTTTTCATAAGACTAGTAGAAAATTATTTCAAATTCTTTTGGTAAAGAAGTATGCTTTTGACTCAACTATTTTCCTTCTTCCTTCCTTCCTTCCTTCCTTCCTTCCTTCCTTCCTTCCTTCCTTCCTTCCTACTTCTTCCTTCCTTCTTTCCTTCTTTCCTTCCTTCCTTCCAAATGATTGGGGAATTCTCTGATATGGTAAAATTTGATCAAAAAAGAAAGGGAAATAGGAGAGTAATTAAAATTTTCAGACATGTGTGGAGGAGATATCTAGTTAGAAAAAATAATAAGTACAAATACCCTAGAGTAGGCTACAGAGAGTAGAGTAGAAAACTGGGAGAGAGGCAGGAGAGGCTAATGAGGTTAATGATGAGTCAGACCATATATGTCTTCTGTTGGACATTTCATGGACCTTAGCTTTTACTCTAAATACGATTCAAAGCTCCTGGAAATTTTGGGGAGGTGTTAAGGAATCACTCTAATTGTTGTATTGCGACTGGAGTGCGGGTGCAGGTGGGAGAGGGAAGAAGTGAAGACAGATAGGAGGCTACTGTATTCATTTAGGCACAAACTTAGATCAAGATAATAGATTTTAAAAAGTCAAATTCTGGATATAATCTTAATTTGGAATTCACAGACGTGTGATGGATTTATTGTGAGCCATGAAAGAAATACATTCCATATCTAATCACTTCACATAACTTCTACTGCTATCACCCTTGTCAGAACCATCACCACTGAGCACAAGGGTTAATGTGAAAGCCCTCTAACAGACCTTCTTGTATCTGCCTTGCCTACCATCTCTGTCCCATCTATATTTTCAGCAGAGTAGCCAGAGTGGTCCTTTTAAAACTTAAGACATACAATGTCAAATATTCAATGAAATCCCACATTCCTTCCCATCTCCTCTAGAGTAAAAGTCCATGGTTATTACAATGGCCCTTAAAGGGCTTTCAGAATCTGTTTTTCTGTTACTTCCTTGGTTTTCTTTTCTCACTGATCCTTTTCCAAACACATTGGTTTCTTTGGTATTTTTCAAAGATGCCAAGGATATTATCTCCTTAGGTCCCTTCTCATGTTGACCTTTTCTCAGAATACTTCTCTCCCAGTTATATAATTTCCTCAGGTGAATTATCTTACTGCCAGATATTTGAGTTACCTCTCACATTCTCAGTTAGGCCTATCTTAACATTAATATTACATCTCACTCTCCTCCTCTTCCCAATCTGCTTCACCCTGCTTCATTTTCCTTTTTTCCCCAGAGCTTGTCACCTTTTATGATACTATATTACCTGCTTGTTAGTATGTATATGGCTTATTGTTTATTGTCTATGTCCTCCTTCTGGATTGTAATCACTAAGAGAATAGAAATGTCTGTGTTCTCCAGTGTTGTACAATTTCATAGCATAATGAGTTGCAGATAGTAGATGCTCACTCAATTATTGCAGATAAGTAAATGAAACATTGATAACTACAAGTTTTATGACCTGAAATACTGGAGACATTGGGTTTTATTTATTGATGGTGAAAGAATCTAGAAAAAAAAACATGTTTGGGAAGGGGATCAACATTAGTTCCTATAATACTAAGTTTGAGAGGACTATTAAACACACAGTGAAGAAGCTACAGAAACAGTTAAATATCTGTGTTTGGAGGTCAGAGAATGGAATCAACCTATAGATATAAATTTAGGAATCATTACCATACAGGTGGTCCATAAAACTATGGGACTAGAAAATATTTCCATTCATGGGTCGCTAAAACATTTTGAGATGTTGGAAATCGAAGAAGAATCAGCAAATGAAAATGCAAAAGGACTATAAGTGAGGCAGGAGTAAAAACAAGAGAGTGGAATCCCAGAAGGCAGGTGAAAGAAGTATTTTAAGAAAGAGGAAGTGAGAATTTGTGACATATACTACAGACAGATATTGAGGACACTGGAATACTGCCCCCACCCCATTATCCTAACTTTCATACACAACGGAGGAAATGGGAGATAATTACACCCTGCCACAACAGTCCAAGGATGCACAATCCAGCAGGATGCCTCAGGGCTGCTCTCTTTCTGGCATACAATGGAGCTATCTACTTCAGGCCCCTGAGCCAATGTGGTAAGGAAGTCAACTTTCAAAATTCTTTTAAGTTTTTTTTTTTTTATGTTTATTTATTTTTGAGACAGAGAGAGACAGAGCATGAACGGGGGAGGGGCAGAGAGAGAGGGAGACACAGAATCGGAAACAGGCTCCAGGCTCTGAGCTGTCAGCACAGAGCCCGACGCGGGGCTCGAACTCACGGACTGTGAGATCATGACCTGAGCCGAAGTCGAACACCTAACCGACTGAGCCACCCAGGCGCCCCTCAAAATTCTTGATGAGACTAAGGCCACACATCTTTTCTATTCTCTATTTCCTAAATTTAAAGCAAATGGAAGGGGAAAATATTCTTTTTCAATTATTCCTCTCTAAATTCTGCCCTATTTACAGATTGAGACTTTGAACTTAAAAGCCAAAATAATAATAATAATAATAATAATAATAATAATAATAAAAAGAAAGAGAAAGAAAGAAAGAATAATAATAATAAAAAGAAAGAGAAAGAAAGAAAGAAAGAAAGAAAGAAAGAAAGAAAGAAAAAAGTGCCATTTAATACTTAGCTTCTCCTGTGATTGCTCTCCTAGATAACTTGTAAGAAAGATTAGGAATAGGGAAAGCCACAGTATTAAATTTTGTTAATATAATATCTGGGGAAATTAGACTATACTGCCATAAACATGTGGTCCACAGATCTATCATTTGGAAGGCAGACCTAAAATCTAATTTTTCACCCCAATATTACTCTCCTTCCTAATCATTCAGAATAGCCACTCACATATGGAAAACCCTTACTCTAAGGAATTATGTTATTCCATGGCTGCCCTAGGACAATAATAATCAGATCATGAGTTTTTTATCTCACGCATATGTTTTATAAAGGCCTATAGAGAAAAAAAAAAAAGGTTAGAGAGGGAGGGAGCCAAAACATAAGAGACTCTTAAAAACTGAGAACAAACTGAGGGTTGATGGGGGGTGGGAGGGAGGGAATGGTGGGTGATGGGTATTGAGGAGGGCACCTGTTGGGATGAGCACTGGGTGTTGTATAGAAACCAATTTGACAATAAATTTCACATTAAATAAGTAAATAAATAAAGGCCTATAGAGGAGAATAGTTAAGAACTTGGGCTCTGTGGTTGTAAGATCTACAGTCAAGCCTGGCCCATCCAATTATCAGTTTTGGGACTTTAGGCAAATTAAAGATTTTCATTTCTATAAAACTGATACCATAGTAATACCTAGATTTGAAGAGTGTTAAGAGAAATAAATGATTCAATCTATGTGACATACAAACACAAAAATAGCAAAAAAAAATCCACAGCATTTGATACATAACTAGTATTCAATATATTGTAATTATTACTATTCAAAATTCATGTCTAGAACTTACATATAACCAAGTCAGTTGCTTTTATGGTTCTTTGACAGCATAAGATGAAGATAAGTCTCTTTGTTTTTTTCTGTTTTGTTTGTCTTCATCTACTCTTTGCTCCTGTATTTCTGCAGTTATTTCTTAAACAAAAACAAAGGCATGGGCCTGGACATGCACACACATGCACACACATACACACACACACACACACACACACACACACACAATACGGACAAACATTTGCAAACAGATACACAGGGGAAATTCAGGAATGTGAATACACCTACAACAAAATTAGTCGTTTGAAACATTAGGGATCCCACTTAGGGATCTCAAACTTAGGTGTCCCAAACTTCATCATTCTAAAATGGACCACTGCCTAAACATTCAAGCAAATTTTTTTCTTTTATTTTTTTAATGTTTGTTTATTATTTTTGAGAGAGAGAGAGAGAGAGAGAGAGAGAGAGAGAGAGAGAGAGAGACAGGCAGAGCACAAGCAGGGGAGGGGCAGAGAGAGAGGAAGACACAGAATTTGAAGCAAGCTCCAGGCTCTGAGCTGTCAGTACAGAGCCCAACACAAGGCTCGAACTCACAGACCGAGAGATCACAACCTGAGCCAAAGTCAGATGCTTAACCAACTGAGCCACCCAGGCACCCCACAAGATTCTTTAAAATAAAGGATACTTTTGGTCTCACAAAAGAATTCACATTCTCAAAAGAAATAAACATAAATACAACAATTCTAGGAACTAAAACAATACCCCCCTCCCTCATTTAAAGCTCTCCAAAACATTTAAATAATGTATGGTTCAATTCTCAGCTACGGAAATGCACTGCAGAGTTTTAATTTTGATCATTCTTGAAACTTCATTCTCTGCAATTTTCCTCCTAGCAATTTTAAGTCCTTCCATCTCTGGAGATATCCCTCTGTGACTCAAGTTAATACCTTGAGTTACTTACCTTTGTCTTCTCTTTCTTAAAACTTGAAAGATTAGTGCCCCATTTCTTACTGTCTGCTCACTTTTTAATCTCTTTCAATCTCCCTACCCTTCCACAATGCTAGTGATACAACTTTCTTGATGAAGACTACTAACTGCCTTATGATCATTTAAAAAGGCCTCCTACTTCTCTCTTTCTTTAGAATTTAGGATTAAATTTCAGTTTTAGAGTCAACCAATTAAAATGCTATGAATTTCAGATTTTTAATTCTCAGATTTGTTATCAAGATAAAACTCTAAGACTCTTAAAAACTGAGAATAAACTGAGAGCTGATGGGGGGTGGGAGGGAGGGGAAAGCGGGTGATGGGCATTGAGGAGGGCACCTGTTGGGATGAACACTGGGTGTTGTATGGAAACCAATTTGACAATAAATTTCATTAAAAAAAGAGAGAGAATACTCTAAAACATATCTGAAAACACCTAATGCAATAAAATGCCAATAAATACGATTTTACTATCTGGCCTTGCCCATTCTGCTCTCCTTCCTCCTTTTAAATCTTTAGACCCTGGCCCCCCATCTTGAGAATCTCCATTCCCTTGGCTTCTATGACACTATATGCTTCTATACCCTTCTTCCACTGATGTAGCCCTGTTTTTCTGGCTCTGAAGTGAAGTGGATTCATATTTAATGACACTGTATGACTTAGCCCTCAAATCTTCCTCCTCTCTCTCCCACTGACCTATTTCATGATAATGAAAACTGAAATTTTTACCTTTAATTCTTCCTTTTGCTACTTTCACACAAGGCTTCATCATGTATATGTCTTTCAGCCCCTTTCTTGCCATGATTCCAGGTAAAACCATGACTAATTACATCATTACTTAATGATAAATATTGTGGTTTTTTAAAACTGATTTTTTTCTAATAGTTTAATATTGAATCAATTTCGCTTTAATAGAATAAATCACTTTAATAAGATCACTTCACACATTGAAATCTCTCATTGGCTTGTTTAACCTAATGCTAGTTGTGGTATTACTTAATCACCTGCTTCATGCATTTTTTTATATTAAATAATATACAGAGGACATCATATTTATAGATCAAGAGAACCTAATGAAGTGGATATTTTCCCTCTATTTCTCTAATGAATGTCAGGAAGATTAAGCAAACTGTAAAACCACAAGTTTTTTGATTCACATTAAGAAAATTTTGAAAATCTGCTCTTCCTACACTACCATATCACTTTTAAAACAAGAGAGGGATCTACTTCCAGAGCCCCTAAGGTGGTGCTACCTAGTCCTCTGTCCTTCAGTCTTGTTTCGGCTTTATTGTCTACCTGTCCTCAAATACTAAATTATTCTTGAGTAAAACTGGCCTATGTATATGACATTCTGGAAAAGGAAAAGTTTAAAGAACAGACGACAGAAGGGTTGACAACAAATGAGTATGGGAAAACTTTTTCAGTCTTGGAAATGTTCCATATGTAGATTGGGGTGGTAGTTATGCAACAGTACAGTAAAGAGGATTAATTTTACTGGATGTAAACTATACTTTGCTAAATAAGAGTTTAAACTGCCTAAAACACCATTTTACTAGTCAAGGTCCTCCAAAGAAACAGAAATTTATTTATTTATGTATTTACTGATTTATAAAATTATATATATGTATATAATTACATATATAAAATATATGCCTGAGATATATGCCTGTATATATATGTGTATATACATATATATGCCTATATATGCCTATATATGCCTAAATAATCAGGAGAGCTGATGGTATAGAGATGGTATAGGTCTCTGGCAGGCTAGAAACCCAGGAAGAGCCAAAATTACAGTCTGAGATTCAGCAGGAAGAAGCCAATGTCCCAGTTCCAAGGAAGTCAGGCACAAGGAATTTTCTCTCCTGCTTAGGGAAGGGTAAACCTTTTTGTTCTATTTAGGTCAGGAACTTATTGGATTAGTCCCACCCACACTAAGGAGGGCAATATGCTTTACTCAGTCTACCAATTTAAATGTTAATCTCATCCCAAAACACTCAGAATAATGTTAGACTAAATATCTGAGATTTGTGGCACAATCAAGTTGACACAAAATAACCATCACAACCATTCATATTCATAGCCCTTAATATTAAACATCTTAAACCCTATTATTGGTGTCACTGTGCCTGTCAGACTTTGCTTCTTATCATACTCAAACTATATTTATTTCAGTCCATCCAATGTCTTTATTTTTCCTGTAGGTACACCGCTTACTGGGTCATGTTTCCACTTTTTCATTCAAAATTTTCATTACTTGGAAAGCCACCTTCCTTCGTACTGAGTCAAATTCTAAATTTTTAAGACTCAGTTTCAGAATTGCTGACTTTACGAAAATAAAACACACTACTTATCTGTATAATAATTGTGACATTTAGGAGGATATCTCAATAAAAATAATAATTTCTTGATTTCTCCATTGAAGAAAGAGCTTGAAAAATTTGATGAATTTTCAATTTTTAAAAAAATAATCAAATGATCAGGAAAAATAAAAAGAAGAAACACAAAATAAGTTTGAATGCATGTTTTAGTCATGTTTGATGTCAGCACTTTCACAAGATATACCAATTTATCCTCACAAAATGTTACAAGGTAAGAATTATTCATAAAATTTACACAAATAATCAGGCACAAAGACCCTAAATAATTTGCTATAGTTAAAAATATAAATACTGATTGGATAATCATAACGTAGCTTTTTTTTTTCCAAACATTTATTTATTTTTGAGAGAGAGAGAGAGAGCATGAACAGGGGAGGGGCAGAGAGAGAGGGAGACAGAATCTGAAGCAGGCTACAGGCTCTGAGCCATCAGCCCAGAGCCCGACGCGGGGCTTGAACTCACAGACCGTGAGATCGTGACCTGAGCTGAAGTCGGACGCTCAACCGACTGAGCCACCCAGGCGCCCCTAACCTAGCTTTATAATATGGGTTATGTCATATTCTCTGTTGGCGACGGCAGTGTTACTTGAGAAAGGTTTAAAGTTACATTTAAGATTCACTCAGATATTGTTTCCCATATTTTAACATATATTTACTAACAGTCACTGATTATTATGATCTGTATTTGTCAGATTCATTTATACACTATTCAAGTTGTTTTTAGGGGCTATTAGTAGCATCAATAACACTGAAGACTCTGCATTGTGGTTTGGAGGTAAATATAATTTAGCCAGAAATTGTCTATGAAATAAGGGGGTAATCTTTAGAGAACAGTTTTTAAAAAGTACTTTTATGTGGGAAATTGGGGTCTGTAATAGTAATTATGTGTTTTTTGCATTTTCAGTAGAAAGATTATGATAACCTTGATAACCTGAGTGTCCCTCCATGGAAAGTGAAAACCAGGGCATAATACATGAAAAACATAACTTGTGGCTTCACTGCTGCCAAGTAAAGCACGTGTTTTATTTCAAAGAGATTTACAAAATACTAATAAGAAAATGCCATTCATGATTTAAGGGAGATTTTTTTTTTATTTTTTTTTCAACATTTATTTATTTTTGGGACAGAGAGAGACAGAGCATGAACGGGGGAGGGGCAGAGAGAGAGAGGGAGACACAGAATCGGAAACAGGCTCCAGGCTCCGAGCCATCAGCCCAGAGCCCGACGCGGGGCTCGAACTCACGGACCGCGAGATCGTGACCTGGCTGAAGTTGGACGCTTAACCGACTGCGCCACCCAGGCGCCCCTAAGGGAGATTTTAAAGACCAATTCATTGGAAAGAAATCGTAAAATAATATATATATTATATATACAAATAAATACATACAATATATATTACATATTATATATATATAAAACATATTAGATATATATAATTATTTAAATTGGAATTGAGCCAGAGTTGAAGGATTAGCAAACCTACTGTAACAGAATTAGTTGATCAAGATGTAATTATAAATTGCCACACTAATTTTATATTATTACTGTATCCCATTGCAGAATTCCACACCCAATTCCCAACATCATATCTCTAAAGAAGCTGATAGTTGATTATATTTATGTCCCACAAAATGTTAAGAATATACATATATTTAAAAAAAAATTTTTTATGTTTGTTTATTTCTGAGACAGACAGAGCATGAGTGGGGGAGGGGCAGAGAGAGGGAGACAGAATCAGAAGCAGGTTCCAGGCTCTGAGCTGTCAGCACTGAGCCCGATGCAAGGCTTGAACTCACAAACCATGAGATCATGACCTGAGCCAAAGTCGGTCACTCGACCCACTGAGCCACCCAGGCATCCCAAGAATATGTTTTTTATTATGGCTAGGGAAAGTATAGGGAAAGTATACATTGTATCTATGTTTTTGAAAACAAAAGATGATGGTCTATGCTTAAGGTGACTGACATAGAAAATGGGTATTATTCATTTAAATATTGTGGCATTTATTGCTTTATACATAATAAACAAGCATTATGCACTTGGAATATCAAAAACTAATTTTTAATAATCTGCATTATTTTTAATAATCTGTATTATTTTAACCATCTGTACATATGAATAATAAAAATTATAAATATTTTTTATAAAATTAAATTCATCGGTTCTTAATGCCAAAATTAAGATTATTTGCATTTTTTATTTGAAAGTTTGAATCAATTTCTTACTTATGGAAATAGTAAAAAGAGGTTTAGAAAATTTCCTCACAGCATTTAATATAGGTATTCATAAGGTTACTAGGTAGACAAACAACTGAGTATTTCAAATGAAATCATTTGATGAAGTTTTTTTTTTAATAAACAATTGATAATTGGGAGATTCTTTTGAAATTTCACTGGGTAAATACATGAAATAATTTCCAAGTTTAATTCTTTCAATACTTTTTAATTAAGATAACTTTAGAATTTTTTTTAAATTTGGAAAATAGTTTCTGTAAGAATATTTGTTTTTCTATCACTCTCTACCTATTCATTGGAAGCACTACAGCTAGTAGCCATAAGTTAATAATTAAACTTCAATTAACATAAAATTTTATTATTCTCAGAACCAAATATTGAACACTCACTCATTATTCCTAGTGTAATAGGAATTTATTTATTTATTTATGTATTTATTTACTTATTTATTGGAATGAAGATGTCAACTGCTTGTAGGTACTAAATTTCTTCAACTTACTTCTTTAAGCATCTTTAATAGCACATTACAACTGCTTGAACCTTCATATCCTAGTAAAACAAGCACATTCCATAATTTTGTCTGGGATTGTTGGGAATGGGAATGGCTGTGGTTCCTTATGGCTTTTCCTTGTTACTCCCAGCTCCAGTTTTTTACTTCTACTAAATTTCCTATCTTTCTTCTGATTCCTTTTGGTGTTAGGCTTTCAGACTACAATGATTACCAGTAGTTGTTACTTCAATGCCTAACTTCTCAAAATATCATTAAGACAAAGCTGTGGACCAACATTTTACTGATGATTTGAGAAAATGATGAAAATTAATGGCATATTATTATATAAGCAGCAACTAAAGCTGAATCTAAGCCATTCTTAAATTGCAGTTTATTATTTGTTACATTGGAATATTTCTTGCTGACTCCTTCTTTTACAGCCTAGAAGTGATGTAACTGTCCATGTTTCCTGCTCTGTACTTTTACCACCTTTCTCCAGTTCCCCAGATTTGCCAAAATTTTCTTGTAATACTATAAAAAATAATTACCTTTTACTTCATTTCTCACCTAGCATAAGTCCCTTAGTATTTTCTAAATTCATAGACAAGCAGGTTTTTTGTTAATTAATTAAAAAAATCATTTACTCCATAGCCTAATTATCCCACTTTCCTAGATAATATAAGTGAGTAGTGTTTCCTCATATATTTATATGATGAAATTTTTATGAGCTTTAGGAAATATATTTTACTATAGGTGAAGTTATTTCTCTAGTATACATTTTGAAGTTAGCATTCAAGGTAATGATACTAAATATTTAATCTTAATTAGTGTAGATTCTCAAAAGTTCACAGATTACTTAACTGAATAGATTATACACTTTCTCATTCAAGTAATGGAGAATAAGAGAAAACTAAAGTTAATAAAATGAACTTGATTGATGTAATGATTTAAATACACCAAATGGCATTCTATAGAGTGTACTAAGATAACACGTATAAAATAAATTGAATACTCTGTAATCAAATAAGAAACAGTAAATTCTTAGAAAAATGGTAAGAAAAAGTAAATTGAATATTGTATTCTTCCATGAAAAAATATGCTTTTAAAAATAATTGAACAGCATGAAGATTTATTGGGTCACACTATACTGTAAGGAATGGAATCATAGATAGCATGATATTCACAATCATCAACAATTAAGGGTTCATATATGGCTTCATAAATGAGTCTACCAAACATTTAAGTAAAATGTAATGATCTTCCAAAAAAAGAAATAAGTGGGAATACTCCCAAAGTTATTTTATGAAGCCAGGATTACCCTGACACCAAAGGCAAAGACATCAAGATAAGAAAACTATAGACCCAATAAACATACATGCAACAGTTCTCAACAAAACACTACCAAACTGAATTGAGGAGCACATTAAGAGGATACATGCTATGATCTATTTATCCTTGTGATGCAAGAATGCTTCAACATATGCATTAAATAAATGTGCTATATCATATTCACATAATGATCAATAAAGATCACATGATCAGGTCAACAGATGCAGAAAAATAAAATAAATTGTCCAATGACTTTTTATGATTAAAAAAAATGTCAGCAAATGAGGTATAGAAAAAATGCACTCTACATAAAAAAGGCTATATATGACAAGCCCACAGCTGACATTATACTCAATGGTGAAAAGCAGGCATCTTTCTCACTAAGCTCAGGAGCAAGATAAGGATGCCCACTCTCATCATTTCTATTCAACATAGTACTGGCATTGCACCCAGAGGAATTAGTTAAGAAAAATAAATAAATGGCACCAAAATCAGAAAGGAAGAAATTAAATTGTGTATAGACAATATGATCTTACATATAGAAAATCCTAGACTCTACCTAAAAGTTGTTAGAACTAATAAAGCAATTCAGTAAAAGTTGTAGGACATAAATCAATACATAAAAATCAGCTGTATTTCTATACACTAGCAAAAAAATTAAGAAAATAATCCCACTTATAATAGCACAAAAAGAATGAAATACTTAGGAATACATTGAACTAAGGAGGTGAAACATCTTTATGGTCAAAACTATAAGACAGTGGTGAAAGAAACTGAAGAAGATGCAAATAAGTGGAAAGATAATCTGTGTTCATGGACTGGAGAATTACTACCCTTAAAATATCCATACTACACAAAATGATCTACAGATTCAAAGCAATCTCTTTCAAAATTCCAACGGCATTTTTTCACAGAAATTGAAAAAAATCCACAAATTTGTATGAATCCACAAAAGATCTCAAATAGACTATGAAATCTTGGGAAAGAAGAACAAAGCTGGAGTTGTTACACTTCCTTATTTCAAACTACATTACAAATCTTTAGTAATCAAAACAGTATAGTATTGACAGAAAGATATGCAGACCACTGGAACAGAACAGAGAGCCCAGAAACAAACTATGACATATACAGTCAACTAACCTTTGAAAAATGTGCCAAGAATACACAATGAGGAAAGGATAGTCTTTTCAATAAATGGTATTGGATAAATTAAATATTCACATGCAAAAGAGTGAAACTGGACCATTATCTTATATGCAAAAATTAACTCAAAATTGATTAATGATATAAATGTAAGACCTGCAACCATAAAACTTCTCGAGGAAAATACAGAAAAAGTTTCTTGCTATCGGTCTTAGCAATGAGTTTTTTGGATATAACATAAAAAGCATAGGCAGCAAAATCAAAACACAGTGAGACCACATTAAAATAAAAAGCTTCTGTACATCGAAGGAAGCATGAACAAAATAAAAAGGCAATCTATGGAATGGGAGAGAATAATGGCAACCCATGTATCTGAGAAGGGATTAATATAAAATGTACATAAAGAACTCCTATAACTTAATAGCAAACAAGAAAAAAGAACCCAATTAAAAAATGGGCAAGGGCTTTAAAAAAAAAAGACATCCAGGGGCACCTGTGTGGCTCAGTTGGTTAAGCTTCCAACTTTGGCTCAGGTCATGATCTCGCAGTGTGTGGGTTTGAGCCCCGTGTCAAGCTTTGTGCTGACAGCTCAGAGCCTGGAGCCTGCTTCAGATTCTGTGTCTTCTCTCTCTCTGCCCCTCTCCCCTCACACTCTGTCTCTCTCTCAAAAATAAAATAAATTAATTAATTAAAAAATTAAAAGACATACAAATGATCAACAGGGACATGAAAAGGTGCTCAACATCACCAATAATCATAGAAATGCAAATCAAAACCACAATGAGATATCACTTCACATCTGGTAACATGGCTATTTTCAAAAAGACAAGAGATAACAAATACTTTTGAAGATATTCACTGGGAATATAAATTGGTACAGTCACTATTGAAAACATTATGAAGATGCCTCAAGAACAATTAAAAATAGAACTACCACAGGATTCAGCAATCCCATTCTAGGTATATATTGGAAAGAAATGAAATCACTGTCTGGAAGCGGTATCTAAACTCCAAGTTCACTGCAGTGCTATTCATAATAGCTGAAAATATGGAAACAATCTAGGTGTCCATGAATGGATAGTGGATAAAGAAGATGTCATACGTATAAAGGAATATTATTCATTCATAAAAGAAGAAAATCCTCCCAGTTGCAACATGGATGAATATGGACACTATGCTAACTGAAATAAACTAGACAGAGAAGGACAGATCCTGCATTATCTCACTTATATGTGGAATCGGAAAGAAAAAAAAAGTTGAATTCACAGTAACAGAGAGTAGAACAGTAGCTTCCAAGGAATGGGGAGGTTGGGATAATGCGGCCACAGTGAATGGGAAGATATTGGTCAAAGGGTACACACTTTTAGTTTTGAGTAAGTTCACAGGATTTAACGTACTAGCATGGCAAATATAGCTAATGTATTCTATACTTGAAATTTGCTAAGAGAGATCTTAACTTCCCTTGCCATACATTAAAAAAAGAAATACTATGTGAGTTGATGGATATGTTAATTAACTTGATTGTGGTAATCATTTCACAATGCATATATGTATATTAAATCATCATGTTGCACACCTTAAAAATATAAACAAACAAATGGTCTATGAAAGAGCGTTCATGTCTCCAATTGTATTTTTGCTTATTAATGCAATGGAGGAAAATAATCAGAATTAATTGTCTAATTATTTTCATTAGACAGGTTATATATTTTTAATGAAACAGTTTATAATATGTTATTTTATTCCCATTTGAAATCTATCCTGAATGCATACATCTGGGATTTCTCAGTCATGCAAATAACAATCACAGTATTTACAAGCTCCTAGAGAGATCCTTTTTCTCTTTATACTTCCTTCTATCAAAAACAGAAGCAACTTCTATTCCTTGTATTAATGATTATGGAACTTACATTTTCCCATTATGTCAAGAAGGCATAATTTACACACACCATTGTTGTTAATCTACTTGACAAATTACATATTCTTTCCCAAGAAAACAAAAACAGAAAAGTTAAAAATGATTAACTAGGGAGCAGACTCTCCAAGGGGACAAGATAGCAAAGCAGCATGGAAGTTCTCAGTTTCTTTCCTCCCTGAAATGCAGCTATATCAGCACCAAACCATTTTGCACACCTAGAAAATTGATCTGAGAATTAACCCCACAATCTGCATAACTTGAGCCACAGAACTTGGCAGGTACGTGGCATGGAGAGGTGACTGGGGAAGAGAGAAGCTGCAGAGGATACGGAGCTGTTTTTGTGGAGACAGGACAGAGAAAGGAGGGAAAGTACAGGAAAAGCACTCTTCCCGAAAGTAGCTGGAGAGAAAGAGAAAGAGTGAAAATGCCCACAAGGAACTGAACAAGAAAGGGAGAAAGGAGACGGTCTCAATACCATTAGGACTCTAAAAACAGGGGAGAGGAGATTCGGAAATTCTGCAGCACGATACCTGGTGGTACTCTGGTGGGAAGGGCGAACAAATTCCCAGGAGTAGGCAGTGAGTTCCAAGGGGGTCTTGGGCCATGCAGAGAAAAGTGGTTCCCCTGCTAGGAAGGCATTTGGTAGAGGCCATATGTCCTTCCCACAGGCAAAGGTCCCAAGGAACCCTGTAGAACAGCCATGTTTCCTGGTATTAGAATAAAGATGCCAAGGGTACAGTGAAATCTGGCTCCAGCTGTGTGTTGTGTTTTGCCATAATTTTTGGACCTCTGCTGCCTTGCTATCACATGAACTTTTTCTGGGGCAAGCAGGCATCCAGCCACAATCTCTGACCCCCTGCAATAGCATGATCACGTGAATGTTCCTGAGGCTGGCACCTGGCCATTGCCAAGCGAGACCCTCCCCCAGACTGTCAGAGCAGACCCAAGTCACAGGTTTCTCAGAAGTGAGGGGTTTGGAAACACAGCCCCCTGTGAGATATAATTTGGGAGGGAGGTGCCGCCTGGTAGGCTGATGGCTTGGACACGGAAAGTGTAGACGCAGGGAGTGGACAGAAGACAGAGACAAAGGAAGGTTGCTTGATTGCCATTTGGTGAGAGTGCAGAGGTCACCTGCCAGAGACTGGGAAGCTGGGCGACACCATTGTCACCTCTCCCACACATGCACATAAATACGCACACACACAACACTGATCCACCCCAGTAAGCTAAGAAATGAACTAGCAGAGAATGCAGTCATTACACCAAGCCCCGTCCAACTGCATCAACCAAACTCAGGCCCTAGAGGACCACCACAAGTCGTTCTCCACTTGCTCAGTATATGCACCATAAAGTCTTCATAGTATGACTTCTAAAGGAAACTGGATGTAATTTCATTCAGATTTCATTCTGTTCACTGGTCTATTATTAAGGGTTTTTTTTCCTTATTTTTTCCTATGGTTTTCTTATCTTGAATACAGAAAAACTTATTTTTATTTTCCATTTTCAAAATTTTTATAATCCTTTTTACCATATTTTTTATTTTTGTAAACATTTTTTATTCTATTTTACTGTCTTCATTTCACTTTATTCTGTTTTATTGCATACATTTTGAAAATTTTTAAACGTTTTCTAGCCTTTAATTTTATTTCCCCTGTTCTTTTTTTTATTTTTTATTTTTTATATATATGAAATTTATTGACAATTGGATTCCATACAACACCCAGTGCTCATCCCAAAAGGTGCCCTCCTCAATACCCATAACCCACCTTCCCCTCCCTCCCACCCCCCATCAACCCTCAGTTTGTTCTCAGTTTTTAACAGTCTCTTATGCTTTGGCTCTCTCCCACTCTAACCTCTCTTTTTTTTTTTTTTTCCTTCCCCTCCCCCATGGGTTCCTGTTAAGTTTCTCAGGATCCACATAAGAGTGAAACCATATGGTATCTGTCTTTCTCTGTATGGCTTATTTCACTTAGCATCACACTCTCCAGTTCCATCCACGTTCCTACAAAAGGCCATATTTCATTTTTTCTCATTGCCACGTAGTATTCCATTGTGTATATAAACCACAATTTCTTTATCCATTCATCAGTTGATGGACATTTAGGCTCTTTCCATAATTTGGCTATTGTTGAGAGTGCTGCTATGAACATTGGGGTACAAGTGCCCCTATGCATCCGTACTCCTGTATCCCTTGGATAAATTCCTAGCAGTGCTATTGCTGGGTCATAGGGTAGGTCTATTTTTAATTTTCTGAGGAACCTCCACATTGCTTTCCAGAGCGGCTGCACCAATTTGCATTCCCACCAACAGTGCAAGAGGGTTCCCGTTTCTCCACATCCTCTCCAGCATCTATAGTCTCCTGATTTGTTCATTTTGGCCACTCTGACTGGCGTGAGGTGATACCTGAGTGTGGTTTTGATTTGTATTTCCCTGATAAGGAGCGACGCTGAACATCTTTTCATGTGCCTGTTGGCCATCCGGATGTCTTCTTTAGAGAAGTGTCTATTCATGTTTTCTGCCCATTTCTTCACTGGGTTATTTGTTTTTCGGGTGTGGAGTTTGGTGAGCTCTTTATAGATTTTAGATACTAGCCCTTTGTCCGATATGTCCTTTGCAAATATCTTTTCCCATTCCGTTGGTTGCCTTTTAGTTTTGTTGGTTGTTTCCTTTGCTGTGCAGAAGCTTTTTATCTTCATAAGGTCCCAGTAATTCATTTTTGCTTTTAATTCCCTTGCCTTTGGGGATGTGTCGAGTAAGAGATTGCTATGGATGAGGTCAGAGAGGTCTTTTCCTGCTTTCTCCTCTAAGGTTTTGATGGTTTCCTGTCTCACATTCAGGTCCTTTATCCATTTTGAGTTTATTTTTGTAAATGGTGTGAGAAAGTGGTCTAGTTTCAACCTTCTGCATGTTGCTGTCCAGTTCTCCCAGCACCATTTGTTAAAGAGGCTGTCTTTTTTCCATTGGATGTTCTTTCCTGCTTTGTCATAGATGAGTTGGCCATACGTTTGTGGGTCTAGTTCTGGGGTTTCTATTCTATTCCATTGGTCTGTGTGTCTGTTTTTGTGCCAATACCATGCTGTCTTGATGATGACAGCTTTGTAGTAGAGGCTGAAGTCTGGGATTGTGATGCCTCCTGCTTTGGTCTTCTTCTTCAAAATTCCTTTGGCTATTCGGGGCCTTTTGTGGTTCCATATGAATTTTAGGATTGCTTGTTCTAGTTTCGAGAAGAATGCTGGTGCAATTTTGATTAGGATTGCATTGAATGTGTAGATAGCTTTGGGTAGTATTGACATTTTGACAATATTTATTCTTCCAATCCATGAGCAGGGAATGTCTTTCCATTTCTTTATATCTTCTTCAATTACCTTCATAAGCTTTCTACAGTTTTCAGCATACAGATCCTTTACATCTTTGGTTAGATTTATTCCTAGGTATTTTATGCTGCTTGGTGCAATTGTGAATGGGATCAGTTTCTTTATTTGTCTTTCTGTTGCTTCATTGTTAGTGTATAAGAATGCAACTGATTTCTGTACATTGATTTTGTATCCTGCAACGTTGCTGAATTCATGTCTCAGTTCTAGCAGACTTTTGGTGGAGTCTATCGGATTTTCCATGTATAATATTATGTCATCTGCAAAAAGCGAAAGCTTGACTTCATCTTTGCCAATTTGGATGCCTTTGATTTCCTTTTGTTGTCTGATTGCTGATGCTAGAACTTCCAGCACTATGTTAAACAACAGCGGTGCGAGTGGGCATCCCTGTCGTGTTCCTGATCTCAGGGAAAAAGCTCTCAGTTTCTCCCTGTTGAGGATGATGTTAGCTGTGGGCTTTTCATAAATGGCTTTTATGATCTTTAAGTATGTTCCTTCTATCCCGACTTTCTCAAGGGTTTTTATTAAGAAAGGGTGCTGGATTTTGTCAAAGGCCTTTTCTGCATCGATTGACAGGATCATATGGTTCTTCTCTTTTTTTTTGTTAATATGATGTATCACGTTGATTGATTTGCGAATGTTGAACCAGCCCTGCATCCCAGGAATGAATCCCACTTGGTCATGGTGAATAATTCTTTTTATATGCCATTGAATTCGATTTGCTAGTATCTTATTGAGAATTTTTGCATCCATATTCATCAGGGATATTGGCCTGTAGTTCTCTTTTTTTACTGGGTCTCTGTCTGGTTTAGGAATCAAAGTAATACTGGCTTCATAGAATGAGTCTGGAAGTTTTCCTTCCCTTTCTATTCCTTGGAATAGCTTGAGAAGGATAGGTATTATCTCTGCTTTAAACGTCTGGTAGAACTCCCCTGGGAAGCCATCTGGTCCTGGACTCTTATTTGTTGGGAGATTTTTGATAACCGATTCAATTTCTTTGCTGGTTATGGGTCTGTTCAAGCTTTCTCTTTCCTCCTGATTGAGTTTTGGAAGAGTGTGGGTGTTCAGGAATTTGTCCATTTCTTCCAGGTTGTCCAATTTGTTGGCATATAATTTTTCATAGTATTCCCTGATAATTGTTTGTATCTCCGAGGGATTGGTTGTAATCATTCCATTTTCATTCATGATTTTATCTATTTGGGTCATCTCCCTTTTCTTTTTGAGAAGCCTGGCTAGAGGTTTGTCAATTTTGTTTATTTTTTCAAAAAACCAACTCTTGGTTTCGTTGATCTGCTCTACAGTTTTTTTAGATTCTCTATTGTTTATTTCTGCTCTGATCTTTATTATTTCTCTTCTTCTGCTGGGTTTAGGCTGCCTTTGCTGTTCTGCTTCTATTTCCTTTAGGTGTGCTGTTAGATTTTGTATTTGGGATTTTTCTTGTTTCTTGAGATAGGCCTGGATTGCAATGTATTTTCCTCTCAGGACTGCCTTCGCTGCGTCCCAAAGCGTTTGGATTGTTGTATTTTCATTTTCGTTTGTTTCCATATATTTTTTAATTTCTTCTCTAATTGCCTGGTTGACCCACTCATTCGTTAGTAGGGTGTTCTTTAACCTCAATGCTTTTGGAGGTTTTCCAGACTTTTTCTGTGGTTGATTTCAAGCTTCATAGCATTGTGGTCTGAAAGTATGCATGGTATGATTTCAATTCTTGTAAACTTATGAAGGGCTGTTTTGTGACCCAGTATATGATCTATCTTGGAGAATGTTCCATGTGCACTCGAGAAGAAAGTATATTCTGTTGCTTTGGGATGCAGAGTTCTAAATATATCTGTCAAGTCCATCTGATCCAATGTCTCATTCAGGGCCCTTGTTTCTTTATTGACCGTGTGTCTAGATGATCTATCCATTTCTGTAAGTGGGGATCTCTTGTAGGGCTGGTTTAGTGGTGACAAATTCCTTCAGTTTTTGTTTGTTTGGGAAGACCTTTATCTCTCCTTCTATTCTAAGTGACAGACTTGCTGGATAAAGGATTCTCGGCTGCATATTTTTTCTGTCTAGCACACTGAAAATCTCGTGCCAATTCTTTCTGGCCTGCCAAGTTTTAAAAGAGAGATCAGTCAAGAGTCTTATAGGTCTCCCTTTATATGTGAGGGCACGTTTACCCCTTGCTGCTTTCAGAATTTTCTCTTTATCCTTGTATTTTGCCAGTTTCACTATGATATGTCATGCAGAAGATCGATTCAAGTTACGTCTGAAGGGAGTTCTCTGTGCCTCTTGGATTTCAATGCCTTTTTCCTTCCCCAGTTCAGGGAAGTTCTCAGCTATGATTTCTTCAAGTACCCCTTCAGCACCTTTCCCTCTCTCTTCCTCCTCTGGGATACCAATTATGCGTATATTATTTCTTTTTAGTGTATCACTTAGTTCTCTAATTTTCCCCTCATACTCCTGGATTTTTTTATCTCTCTTTTTCTCAGCTTCCTCTTTTTCCATAACTTTATCTTCTAGTTCACCTATTCTCTCCTCTGCCTCTTCCATCCGAGCCGTGGTGGTTTCCATTTTGTTTTGCATTTCATTTAAAGCGTTTTTCAGCTCCTCGTGACTGTTCCTTAGTCCCTTGATCTCTGTAGCAAGAGATTCTCTGCTGTCCTCTATACTGTTTTCAAGCCCAGTGATTAATTTTATGACTATTATTCTAAATTCACTTTCTGTTATATTATTTAAATCCTTTTTGATCAGCTCATTAGCTGTTGTTATTTCCTGGAGATTCTTCTGAGGGGAATTCTTCCGCTTGGTCATTTTGGATAGTCCCTGGTGTGGTGAGGGCCTGCAGGGCACTTCCCCTGTGCTGTGGTGTATAACTGGAGTTGGTGGGCGGGGCCGCAGTCAGACCTGATGTCTGCCCCCAGCCCACCGCTGGGGCCACAGTCAGACTGGTGTGTGCCTTCTCTTCCCCTCTGCTAGGGGAGGGATTCACTGTGGGGTGGCGTGGCCCATCTGGGCTACTTGCACACTGCCAGGCTTATGATGCTGGGGATCTGGCGTATTAGCTGGGGTGGGTAGGCAAGGTGCACGGGGGCAGGAGGGGCAGGCTTAGCTTGCTTCTCCTTAGGTGATCCACTTCAGGAGGGGCCCTGTGGCAGCCGGAGGGAGTCAGATCCGCTGCCAGAGGTTTGGCTCCGCAGAAGCACAGAGTTGGGTGTTCGCACAGAGCGAGCAATTTCCCTGGCCGGAACCGGTTCCCTTTTGGATTTTGGCTGGGGGATGGGCAGGGGAGATGGCGCTGGCGAGCGCCTTTGTTCCCCACCAAACTGAGCTCTGTTGTCCGGGGGCTCAGCAGCTCTCCCTCCCTTTGTCCTCCAGCCTTCCCGCTTTCTGAGCAGAGCTGTTAACTTATGACCTCCCAGACGCTAAGTCGCGCTTGCTGTCGAACACAGTCCGTCAGGCCCCTCCGCTTTTGCAAGCCAGACTCAGGGACTTTGCTTGGCCGGCTAGCCGCCCCTCCGCCCCGGCTCCCTCCCGCCAGTCCGTGGAGCGCGCACCGCCTCGCTGCCCTTCCTACCCTCTTCCGTGGGCCTCTCGTCTGCGCTTGGGTCTGGCGACTCCGTTCTGCTTATCCTCTGGCGGTTTTCTGGGTTATTTAGGCAGGTGTAGGTGGAATCTAAGTGATCAGCAGGACGCGCGGTGAGCCCAGCGTCCTCCTACACTGCCATCTTCCCTCATCCGGTCTTTTTTTTTTTTTTTTTTTTTTATTTCCAGTTTTCTAACAAGCTTCTTTCAACAAGCAGACCAAAACACACCTAAGATCTAGCTTCTTTGATTTTTTGTACTGTTTTTAATTTTTTAATTTTAGTTATATTATTTTATTATTTATTTTTTCTTCTTAAAAAATGACAAAACAAAGGAATTCACACCAAAAGAAAGAACAGGAAGAAATGACAGCCAGGGACTTAATCAACATAGATATAAGCAAGATGTCTGAACTAGAATTTAAATTAACAATGATAAAAATACTAGCTGTGGTTTAAGGAAGCATAGAATCCCTTTCTGTGGAGATAAAAGAAGTAAAATCTAGTCAGGATGAAATTAAAAATACTACAACTGAGATGCAATCTTGAACGAATTCCCTGGCAGCAAGGATGGATGAAGCAGAGCAGCAAATCAGCAAAAGAGAGGGCAAAATTATGGAGAATCATGGAGGAGAACAAAAGAGGAAAACCAAGGCAAAGGATCATGATACAAGAATTTGAGAACTCAGTGACTTATAAAAAAGGAATAACATCCAAATCATAGGAATCCCAGAAGATGAAGAGAGAGAAATAGGGGTAGAGGTTTATGTGAGAAAATCATAGCAGAAAACTTTCCTAACCTATGGAAAGACACAGGCATCAAAATCCAAAAAGCACAATGAACTCCCAGTAAATTCAACAAAAACTGACCATCAACCAGGCATATCAAAAGGAGTGGCAGGATATATTCAACGTGCTGAATGAAAAAAATATGCAGCCAAGAATTCTTTATCCAGCAAGGCTGTCTTCACAATAGAAGGAGAGAGAGGCACCTGTGTGGCTCAGTAGGTAAAGCATCCACCTTTGCCTTAGGTCATGATCTCACAGTTTGTGATTTTGAGATCCATGTTGGACTCTGTGCTGACAGCTCAGAACATGGAGCCTGCTTCGGATTCTTTTCTGCCACTCTCTCTGCCCCTCCCTCCGCTCACACTCTTTCTCTCAAAAATAAATAAACAATATTATTTTTTAAATAGAAAGAGAGATAAAGAGTTTCCCATACAAACAAAAACTAAAGAAGCTCATGACCATTAAACCAGCCCTGCAAGTAATTTTAAGGGTGACTTTCTGAGGGGAGAAAAGATGAAACTAAACAAAAAAGACCAAAAGCAACTAAGACTATAAAGGACTAGAGAACACACCCAGAAACTACAGGCAACACCTTGGCAATAAATTCTTATCTTTCAGTACTCACTCTAAATGTCAATGGACTAAACGCTCCAATCAAAAGTCATAGGGTATGAGAATGGATTAAAAAAACAAGATCCATCTATATGCTGTTTACAAGAGACCCATTTTAGACCTAAAGACATCTGCAGATTGAAAGTAAAGGGAGGGAGAACCATCTATCATGCTAATGGTCTCTAAAAGAAAGCCAGAGTAGCCATACTTATATCAGACAATCTAGATTTTAAAATAAAGACTGTAACAAGAGACGAGGAAGGGCATTATATCATAATTAAGGGGTCAATCCACCAAGAAGATCTAACAATTATAAACATTTATGACCCCAATGTGGAACATGCAAATATATAAATTAATCACAAACATAAACTCATTAATAATAATACCATATTAGAAGGAGACTTCAACACCCCACTCAGAGCAATTGACAGATCATCTAAGCAGAAAATCAACAAGGAAACAATGCCTTTGAATGACACACTGGACCAGATAGACTTAACAGATATATTCAGAACATTTCCTCCTAAAGTAGCAGAGTACACTTTCTTTTCAATTGCACATGGAACATTCTCCAGAATAGATCACATACTGGTACACAAATCACCCCTCAACAAATACAAAAGGTTTGAGATCATACTGTGCATATGTTCAGACCACAATGCTATGAAACTCTAAATCAACTGCAAGAAAAAAATTTGAAAAGACATCAAACACTCGGAGATTAAAGAACACCCTACTAAAGAATGAATGGGCTAACCAAGAAGTTAAAGAGAAAAAAGCCAATGAAAATGAAAACACGACAGGCCAAAACATTTGGGATGCAGCAAAGGAGGTCATAGGAGGGAAGTATACAGCAATCCAGTCCTTCCTAAAGAAGGAAGAAAGATCTCTGATACACAACCTAACCTTAACATTAAAGGGCTGGAAAAAGAAAGCAAGTAAAGTCCCAAACCAGGAGAAGAAAGGAATAATAGAGTCAGACCAAAATCAATGCTATCGAAATAAAAACAAACAAAAAATAAAACCAAACAAACAAACACACACACACACACAAAAACAGATCCATGAAACCAGGAGCACTGGTTCTTTGAAAGAATTAACAAAGTTGATAATCCCTAGCCAATATGATCAAGAAAAAAAAAAGGAAAGGACCAGAATAAATAAAATCAAGAATGAAAGAGGAGAGGGGCACCTGGGTGGTTCAGTCAATTGAGCATCTGACTTGAGCTCAGGTCATGATCTTACAGTTTATGAGTTCGAGCCCATGTTCAGCAATGTGATGGCAGCTCAGAGCCTGAGCCTGCTTCACATTCTGTGTCTCCCTCTTTCTCTGCCCCTCTCCCACTCACACTCAGTGTCTCTCTCAAAAATAAATAAGCATTAAAAAAATTAAGAGAATGAAAGAGGAGAGATCACAACCAACACTGTAGAAATATAAACAAAAAAAAGAGAGAATATTAGGAGCAATTATATGCCAATAAATTGTGCAATCTGGAGGAAATGGAAAAATTCCTAGAAACATATAAACTACCAAACTGAAACAGGAAGAAATAGAAAATTTGAACAGACCCATAACCAGTGACAAATTGAATTAGTAATCAAAAAACTCCCAGAAAAAGAAGATTCCAGGGCCAGATGGCTTTCCAGGGGAATTTACCAAACATTAAAGAAGAGTTAACACCTATTCTTTTGAAGCTGTTCCAAAAAAATAGAAATGGAAGGAAAATTTCCAAACTCATTTTATGAGGCCAATATTACCTTGAATCCAAAACCAGATGAAGAGCCCACTAAAAAGGAGAACTATAGACCAATTTCCCTGATGAACATGATGCAAAAATGCTCAACAAGATACTAGCAAATAAAATCCAACAATACGTTAAAAGAAGTATTCACTACAATTAAGGAGGATTTATACTTAGGATGCAGGGCTAGCTCAATATCCATAAATCAATCTATGTGATACATTACATTAATAAAAGAATAAGAACCACATGATCCTCTCAATAGATGCAGAGGAAGCATTTGATAAAATACAGCATCCTTTCTTGACAAACACCCTCAAGAACATAGGGATAGAAGGATCATACCTCAAGATCATAAAAGCTATATGAAAGACCCACTGCTAGTATCATCCTCAATTGGGAAAAATTTAGAGCTTCCCTCCTAATGTCAGGAACATCACAGGGATGTCCACTTTCACCACTGTTATTTAATATAGTATTGCCAGCCTCAGCAATCATACAACAAAAAGAAATAAAAGGCATCTAAACTGGCAAGGAGAAGTCAAACTTTTACTCTTCACAGACGACATGATACTCTATATGGAAAACCCAAAAGATTCCACCAAAAAACTCCTAGAACTGATCCATGAATTCAGCAAAGCCTCAGGATATAAAATTAATGCACAGAAATCAGCTGTATTTATATACACCAATAATAAAGCAGCAAAAAGAGAAATCAAGGAATCGATCCCATTTACAATTGCACGAAAAAAACATAAAATACCTAGGAATAAACCTAACCAAAGAGGTGAAAAATCTATACACTAAAAACTACAGAAAGTTGTTGAAAGAAATTGAAGAAGGCACACACACACACAAAAGGAAAAAAAAAAACATTCCATGCTCATGGATTGGAAGAAAGAATATTGTTAAAATGCCAATATTCCCCAAATCAATCTACATATTCAATGCAACCCCTATCAAAATGACACCTGCATTTTTCATAGAGCTAGAACAAACAATCCTAAATTTTGTATGGAACCAGAAAAGACCCTGAATAGCCAAAGCAATCCTGAAAAAGAAAGCCAAAGCTAGAGGCATCACAATTCCAGACTTCAAGATGTATTACAAAGCTGTAATCATCAAGACAGTATGGTATTGGCACAAAAACAGACATATAGATTAATGGAACAGAATAGAGAACCCATAAATGAACTCATAAACATATGGCCAACTAATACTTGACAATAGGAGAGAATATCCAGTGGCATAAAGGGAGTCTCTTCAGCAAATGGTGTTGGGAAAATTGGACAGTGACATGCAGAAGAATGAACCTGGACCACTTTCTTACACCATACACAAAAATAAACTCAAAATGGATTGAGGAACTAAATGTGAGGCAAAAAAAACAACAAAATCCTAGAGGAGAAAGCAGGCAAAAACTTCTTTGGCCTCAGCCGCAGCAACTTACTCAACATGTCACCAGAGGCACGGGAAACAAAAGCAAAAATGTACTACTGGGACCTCGTCAAAATAAAAAGCTGCACATCAAGGGAAATAATCAGAAAAACTAAAAGGCAAATGACAGAATGGGAGAAAATATTTGCAAATGGCATATCAGACAAAAGGTTAGTATTCAAAATCTATAAAAAACTTATCAAACACCCAAAAAACCAATAATCCAGTGACCAAATAGGCAAAAGACTTGCATAGATACTTTTCCAAAGAAGACATCCATATGACTAATAGACACATGAAAAAAGGCTTAACATCACTTATCATAGGGAAATACAAATCGAAGCCACAATGAGATACCACCTCACACCTGTTAGAATGGCTAAAATGAATAACTCAGGCAACGACAGATGTTGGCAAAGATGTGGAGAAAGAGGATCTCTTTTGCACTGCTGGTGGGAATTCAAGCTGGTGCAGCCACTCTGGAAATCAGTATGGAGGTTCCTCAAAAAATTAAAAATAGAACTACCCTAAAACCCAGTAATTGTACTAGTATTTATCCAAAAAATACAGGTGTGTTGTTTAGAAGTGGCACATGCACCTTAATGTTTATAGCAGTGCTATTGACAATAGCCAAAGTATGGAGACAGCCCAAATGTCCATTGACAGATGAAAAGTTGTATGTATGTGTATATCTATATCTATCTATCTATCTATCTATATACATACATATACATGTGTGTATATATAGATATATGTATGGGTACTTGTATATGTGTGTGTATGTATACATATATACCTACATATATATATATATATATATATATATATACACACACACACACACACACACACACAATGGAGTATTACTTGGCAATCAAAAAAAATGAAATCTTGTCATCTGCAACAACATGGATTGAAGTAGGGTGCATTATGCTAAGCAAAATTAGTCAGAGAAAGACAAATATCCTATGACTTCACTCATATGTGGTATTTAAGATACAAAACAGATGAACATAAGGGAAGGGAAGCAAAAATAATATAAAAACATGGACGGGGACAAAACATAAGAGAGTCTTAAATATAGAGAACAAACAGGAATGCTGGAGGGATTGTGGGTGGGGATGGGCTAAATGGGTAAGAGGCATTAAGGAGGACACTTATTGGGAATAGCACTGGGTGTTACATGAAGGGGATGAATCACTGGATTCTACTCCTGAAATCATTATTGTACCATATGCTAAGTAACTTGGATGTAAACCTTAAAAAAACTGAAAAAAAATAAAAAATCATTAACTAGATAATAATCTTAGGAAAATGATTAAGCTTTTTTAGTTACTCAAGTTTTTTTGTGAACCCCACCTTCATTTCCCTTCGTGAGTCATTTCACTCTTCTGAAACCACTGCCCCCTTGCTATCCTAGTGCCACCTACCTTTAGGTTACTCCTTGATGTCCAGTCCCCTCCTGAGGCACATGTATCCACAGCAATTCTCCATACTCTAAATCTACCCTTCCCTCTCTGAATTAAAACTTTCATTATTAGCTTCAGATTATCAGTGCTTAGTTTGTATACGACTAATTCAACCTAGGAAATCAGTTATTTCAACATAATGTAATACAGAGCCAATTTTGTGGTTATAGGTTAATATTTCAAGAAGAAGTTTTGAAAGTTATAAAAGTACTATAGACAATGTATAAGGGGGATCTTTATGATTGGGCTTCTTAGTAGCCCATTTTATTTTAAACTAAATATGCTATAAATTGACAAAATCTAGCAAGATAACCAACCTTTAGAGATTGAACAGTCGCAAGAGCACTAAGTTCTTCTACTTTTCCCATCCATAAATATCTTTTGTGTTTAGTTTTACCTGATCAAGAGAAGATCTGTTAAAACTTATTTTTTTAATGTACTTCCATGATTTCTTTATTATTTCATGGATACTTTCTTTCCTTTAATAGGTACCCAATCTGATTTTAGTGCATGTTTAAATTTTATTTAAACACCGTGGCACAAACTATTTAAGGTGCAAACATTTGAACAAAAATTTTCCATTACAACTTAAAGAAGTTCTCAGAAAAGAGCCAGTTAAATGAACATACCATATTTGGAGGCACAATAGCCTACATAAATGGCTAATTTTAGTTTTCACCAGTTCTTTCTACTCTCATCATAGATGCAGAAATTGAATTATGGTTATCACTGTCATGCAGATAAAGTGTATATTTATTTTTCACTCTTCAGTGATATGTGAGATAAATCATTGGAACTGCAGAAATATCTGTTAGATATTATATCACTGATGTCAGCTGCCAAATCATCTCAGTTAACTCAGAAGGAGGAAACCTTGGCTCCTGACTCTGATTTTTGTTTTTTTAGCTAATGTCAATTGAATCTCAACTGCCTGGGTGTGCAAGATGATGGGTACTATTCCAAGGTTTGTATTCTTTTTTGTGAAACATTGAAATTTACTTCCTCATTATCACTCAGGCTATGAGTTATGGATATGCATTTTTTTTTCTTTCGTGGGCTTAAAAAGTTAGATCCAGAAAGTCTCTTTCAAAGCACAAATTAATGTACTTTTTGTCTACTGTGTGAATAGGGTCTAATATATATGGTAATTTGGCTCAAACTAGTTGATAGAATTCATTTTAAGTGAAGATAATAAGCATGAATTTCACAATTAAATTTCCCTATTGGCCACTTGTTGGACAAATGCATTGATTCAAAATTACTCCTGTCACTTAGAGATACTTGATTCACAGACTAGCATAATTTATACAGCACACTTCCAGTATTCTTTGGTGTACTTTGACATCTAGAGAGAGTTTTTTTTTTAATTTTTTCTTCATAAGCAGCATATATACAGTCAACTGTCAAGATCCTTCTCTTTTTAGAACAATTTGTCTTCGTTTTTATTTTTTGTGAGATATTCTCTAGTTTTGAATCATTCTTGGAAATTTTCTCATCTTATTTTAGATAACACAGATTCTTACTTTTTCTCCATAAATTTCAGATATTGCTCCTATTGATATTGTTTTTAACATGTTTTACACACTCACAGACCTATACACACTCATACATTTACTTTGCCCCCTTCCTTAGGTAAGCATATTAAAGTCTTCAATAAAATTGAATTTCCTTAATCATTTGTAAATTGTGCTACAGTTTTATGTAGTTTTATCAAAGCAAAAATTGCATCACACCAATTTCAACTGGTTAGGAAAACTTTACTAAGACTGTAGCAATATAAAAGAGAGACCAGAACACTATCTAAACTCAACTCTGCTTAAACAAACAAACAAACAAACAAACAACAAAACAGGAAGGTTTTAAGTGCCGAGAGCTAGTGGTAGAGTACTGGAGGATGTTAGTGGGGAGGTTGGTCAGTGGGTATATGGAGCACATTGAGTTATTAATAAGTTTGCAAATATTTTCTCTGTGATGAGGCCATATGTGTTTGCTAATTGATACCCATCACAAATTAGGCTACTCGCCTCCTATTCTGAATGGGAGATGGGGACTTAATCTTCCTTGATGATTACATTTCAAAGGAATGGTTCCTAGATCCGTGGCTCCTGGGTCAAATAACTGGCAAAAGAATCTCATGAATATTTACATCTAAAACGGGCAGGTAAAGAATTTAAGATGGCAAGTTTTCTAAAGAAAATGTTGTAAGAAAAGAGAGGTCAGGGCCTAGAGTCAGGAAGAAGCCCATCTAAAGTTTAGTCAAGCCGAGGGAAATGTTAATACACTAAATAAAATATCTAATATTTAAAATATTTATTTTACATTTTGAGCAACTATCTCTCTGATATAGAATTTTCAACTGTGTCAGGTCACTATTTTGCCTTACCAAAAATAATGTAAATTTCATAAGGCAAACTTTTGTTCTATATTCTAAACATCTACAAGAATGTCTGACATATAACTAGTGTTCAATAAATGTTGCTAAATAAATGAAATAATTAGGAACAATTTTATTCTCAATTTTTCAGTTTAGTGACATAAATACTAGTCTTTACAGTTATTCTTCTAGAGATAAAGCTATTCAAAATACTTTTTGTGATTATATTATTACTATGACATACAACCTTCACACTAAATATTCAAGCAAGTTAAAAATATTCAAAGAGAGAAGACTAAGAGAAAAAGGGAGAGTACAAAGTAGAATATATTGCAGACTCAGTGAATAATATCTAATGTCAAAACCTCTTATTGAGACCATACAATCACATTTTTTTTTATTGTCTCCATTTCAATTCTTCATTTTCTTACCTATCCTCCATGCAACAGGCAGGGTTATATCTTTTAAACACAATTCTGATTATACCACCCCTCTGATTAAAAGTCTCTTTCTCTTCTCTCTCTCTTTCTCTCTCTCTCTCTCTCTCTCTCTCTCATACTACACACACACACACACACACACACACGCACGCACACACAGCTAGACACTAGTCTAAGTACTTTGCATTTTTTAATTCTAATATTCCTCACAACAACTCTATGAAGTAGGTTCTATTACCATCCCCATATTTATAGGTAAAAAATCTGAAGTGCAGAAAAGTGACTTCACCAAAGCCACACAGCTACTAACTGCTAAGAGCTAGATCCTATTCACAAATTTTGGTTTCAGTCTGTGTGCTTAACTACCCCAAGTGAATCTAACAACTTAATCTTGGCCTACAAGGCTCCACATGATCTAGACCCTGCCTACATTTCCCTCTTCAACTCTTTTGGCTCCCCTTTCTGTCTAGTATGCTTTAGTCCTACCAGAAGCCTTACTGTACTCAAATAAACTAAGTCCTTTCCTGCCTTAGGTCCTTTACTTAATCTAGTTCTTCTGCCTAGAAGCCCTGAAACCACCATTCTTCCCTTACATGGCTTGTGGGCCCTTCTCCTTCAGATCTTAGCCTAAATATCACTTCCCTACTTCTTTTTTTTATTTTTATTTAAAAAAAATTTTTTTTAACGTTTATTTATTTTTGAGACAGAGAGAGATGGAGCATGAACAGGGGAGGGGCAGAGAGAGAGGGAGACACAGAATCTGAAACGGGCTCCAGGCTCTGCGGCTTAACCGACTGAGCCACTCAGGCGCCCCTACCTACTTCTTATTCAAGTACCTCCTTACCTTCTTCCATCACCACTGCTCCCCCTTCTCGTATTCATTTCCTACATTCATCTTCTCACAATTTGTAATTCTACATTTGTTTGTTTGTTTATTTACTTTCTGATTCTTCTCTAGACTTTAAGCTCAATAAAGAAAGGGAACATAACACCAATATGTACCTGTTTCTTAGCATAGTAGAACTTGAGTAAATATATGAAATACAGTTATTATTCCAACAAAATTTATGAAAGATACATAACTTAATACAAAAATAAATTCAAAATACATACAAATGTAATCAACAGCAGTAATAGGCTTTGTTCTTTTTTCTATCAGGTTACAATAGGCTGAAGGTAAAGTTAAGGTAGCAGATGGCAACACTTTTCTACTCTACTATAGTATCAGCTAGACCTAGTCTAGTTCAAACTCTACTTCCAATAAAGGGGGTAAAGGAAGTAAATTCAGAATCCTTGACAGCCCCCTGGTCTCTTAGTTTCTAGGGAGTCTAAGTGCAATGCAGCAGCTCCAAAGTAGCAGAAGGCTTCCTACCTCTGACATTGCCATTACCAAGGATGAATGCCACATTTCAGAGACACCACTGCTACCAAGCAAATGCTTCTCCAGGGCTGTTGTTTTCACTAGGACTACTGATTCACTATTGCTGTCTGCACTGTGCACCTGCACAGCTGTTCTGAAGGAGCACGACTTATATCCAATTTCTCTGCTGCCTTAACATTCCATTCCCTCTCCATCCTTTGACAGTTGAAAGAGCCACTGCTTTCATCCCTTTTGTACCCTTGACCTTACAGAAATCATTTTTGACCAAAACCTTCCTGAAAATTAAGTAATTCAAGGCACATAGATTCCTAATACAGCACAACAGCTGTTTGGTAGATTCTTCTGTTTTCCTTCTTCTTTTAGCCCTGAGAAATGGACAGAAAGCCAATATATTATCTTGCCTTTGTTTCCCAGTGATATAAAGCTGAGTGAGCTTTGAGAAGGGAGGATCCGGACAGGGTTAGTACACCCCCTGATAGAAGCCCATCTTCTTACCACTATCTCCTGATTGGCTCCTTAGCTCTGAGTTTGATTGGCAAATTTATAGGGTTTCCCCCCCTTTCTTTAACTCTCTTGCTATACAATCATAAGGTAAGTATTTAGAAATTTGAGAATAATCAGAACTTGAAAAATTTAAAGCTTCTTGGAAGAGATAAGATTCAAGAGAGGGAAAAACAAAAAGAAGAAGGAAGTCGATGATTCTAAGCATAGATAGTGACAGAATTTGTAATTCAAAAAAGTGAGTGAATGTCACTAGCACAGGGGTGGGAGAAAAGTGAGATAAACATAATGGCATCAAGTGAAACAGATACATTTACAGGATATGTAAGGAGTTTGAATTTACAGAGGTGGTTTCATAGGAGTTAAAGGTTTAGCTTTGAAGTCAAAAAGCTTGAATTTGGATTTTAACTCTGTGGCTAATGAGCTTTATGACTTTGGCAGGATACTTAACCTCTGCAAGGCTCAGTGTGCTTGTATTAGTAATACTATTATATATAACTCCGATTGATAGAAGTACATACAATTACATGCCAAAGAACTTACTGTGTTATTTGGTGCTTCTGTATGCTCTTCACCATTGCTGTCATTATCAGTGTTGTCATTTGATCCAAAAGATGCCTGGGAACAACTACATTTGGCTACATAGGAGGAGCACTCATGATAAAGCCCCCAGTATTACAATTTATGATATAGGTGATATTCAATAAGTATTTAATGAGTAAATAAATAAAAGTTGAAGCATATACACTATGTAGGGAAAGTTTTAAGAACACATCTGTCATGTGATATATAATATTAAAAAAAACATGCAAAGGATGTTGTGCTAAGCAACAAAACAGTGGAGTTAAACAGACATTCATAATTACTTTCTATCTTATCCCTTGCCGTGGAGAAGTGAAGGACTAGGACTTGATATGGCGGAAGAGGGCCACTGCAGGCTTCTGCTACTGCAGGCTTCTACTGTTCCCACACTCACTAGTTAAAAAGTGTAAGGTATAAGCACTGCCTTAAGAAGCCAAATATCACACACATACACACACACACACACACACACACACAATTATCTCACTCTATCCAGAATTTTATTAAAGAAAACTTTGAATTAAGGAACAAATTGAGAATACACATTTTTTACATGAAAAAAAAATGAGTATTCAGACCTCATGGGCTTCATATTTCCCTGAGTCAGCCTGAATGAACTAAAGGAGACTTCCCTCAAACTCCAAGTTCCAAAAATCTCTGGGAAGGATTTCTCTGGTTCTTTGATCTTCATTATACTATGTAGGGTAGATGAAAGAAACAGCCTCAGAAGTTGAATGGAATGGGCTGTGACACTTCATGTTATGATGCCAATATCACTTCCCCAAGTCTACTACATTGGGGATTTTTAGCTTGAAAGCTGACACATGAAGTGATAATGGCTTTTCAACTCTCTCCAAAGCATGCTTAGTCTCCCTGATTTTAGAGCTCTATGGCTCTATCAGCAGGTAATTTTGCAGGCTTATGCTTAGGGACAGGACTCATGGACAGTATTAGATTCTGTAACTACAATAAAATGCTCTTTGAATGAACATAAGGTTTCCTTGACACATATTAGAGTCTGACCTTTTAAAAAAATTTTTAAACTCTAAACTGAATACGAATTATTTGACCTCTATATCTTGCTTTTGGCCCTCAGGAATTTGAAGTATGTATATCAGGTAGTAGGAGATGTCTGTTCAAAGAAGGGAAAGTCATTTTTTTTTCCCTTAAAGGAAATTGAGTTCGAATGGGCCAATTTTCCTGGAAGCTCACAAGGAATCCCCATATAAAATTGATTTAAAACCATAATAACTTTCATAATGAAAAGATTATACTGGATTTGGGGGTATTGCAATGAGCATTCCCACATGTGCCAATGTATAATGTAGGCCTGGCCTTCTATGGAAGGGTCTTTTCAGGCCCCCTTTTAAATTCCCTTGGACCAGCTAATCCTTCCTCTTTTTTTGTCACTGACCCTTTCACTCTCAGATTCTATTGTACTGATTTCTCCTCATGCAGATCTTAAAACAGCTTATGCGAGATAACACATTGCATTTAACAATAAAATGTAAGAACATTATTGGATTGCTGACTCTGCTGGCATATGGCCCCTGAATAACCATTTGCAGACACAGTGCTCCTTCCTGGACACTCGTTATTTGGTATGACATATTTCAAATTCAGATGGTTAAAGATTACTATTCTTCTATCTGTGTGTGGAGCTAGAGGTCTATTTTTTTTCAATATCATTATAGGCATATATATATATATATATATATATATAGCTATATCTAGACCTATCACTCACCAGACTTTGACCTCTGAGTAAGTAAAAATAATATATATTCTTTTAATCTCTTTCCAAAAAATTGAAGGTGAAAATCTGACATATGAGAATAGGATACAAATTCAAAACACCTGTTATATTGTGATTCTTAGGTTATAAAATCAATCTCTGTGAATAAGTAACTTTGTGATCATAATTAAGTATTTTAACTTCTCTGTGCCCTAATTCTTTCAGCTGAGAGAATAGGGATAATAAGGATAATAATAATAATAATAATAATAATAATAATAATAAACACTTTTAAAGGATGACTAAAGTGAAAAACTTAGAACTAAGTGTCTGGCATATAATAGATATTCAGGAAATATTAACTATTACCACAACCAGAAATAACATAATTGCTTGCTGATAGTGTACGGGTCTATTTACAGAAATATTCGAGAAGAATAGTCATAACTGACAGCATGATTTTTAGTTCATACATATCAGGTTCTATGCTATCCACTGATAATGACAATAGAAATGACAGTTTTGCTAGAAAGGTATGATTACTACTAGAAGGGGTGGGATTACATAAACAGAAATTTCTACGTGAGGTAGAGCTTTTATCATTATCTGGGCATTCAGGAAAGGCTTTCTAAGGGAGTGTTACTTGAGTTGAGTAATGAAGAATGAAAGTTAGCCAAGTAAAAGAATTTTGGGTGACCCTTCTAAAAGGAACTAGGAGACACGACTAAAGATATGCAGTGATGAAAAATGGTGTGTGAATGAACTGCATATAGTTCAGTATCATTGGAGCAGAAATTGTAAGAAATGTGCAGTGAGAGAGAAATAGGGGCCAGGTTATAGAAGCACTGACTTCCCTGTTAAAGAACTTAGCTTTACTGTCTTTATGGCAACTTTGTTGAACTTTTTATAGTGTAGTAAAATAGTAATTTAAATGTTCTGGAAGGGATTTTATAAGATATGAACAAGAACTGTGAAAATAGGAATAGAGTGAAAAAATTAAACATTAAAATAAATATTCAGAAAACACTTCTGCCAGAATATATTAGGCATTAGATACTTGGGAAAAGGATACAAAATCTCATGGGTATCCTTAACATTTCTGGTTTATGTTACTATATAGCTATACTACCAACAGAGTTACATAATATATAATGACAAGTTAAGAAAATTATGGATTCTGGGCTTTTTTTTTAATGTTTATTTATTTTTTGAGAGAGAGAGTGAGGGAGGGGGAGAGAGAGAGAGGGAGACACAGAATCCAAAGCAGGCTCCAGCCTCCAAGCTGCCAGCACTGAGCCCGATGCGGGGCTCAAACTCACAAGCTATGAGATCATGACCTGAGCCGAAGTCAGATGCCCAACTGACTGAGCCACCCAGGCACCCCGGATTCTGGGCTTTTCAAACTGGTCTGTGCAGAAACATTTGTGTATATATGTCTCACTATCAAGGAGGAACACTGGAGATATATCTTTGGGAGTTAAAATAAGTTCAGTGCAAAGGACTACCAAGATGAGTTTGAAGAGAAAGAAACAGTGGATAAGGATCAAACATGGAGGATTACAAAGCTAAAAAAAAAAAAAAGACTTGATATCCAGAAAGGATGATGATAATGGATGACCAGAAAGGTCAAAGAAGAACTTTTAAACCCTTGACCTTACCATTTTTTTTTTACCACCCACTGTTCATCTTGTATCATTTCCCTCTGTACTCATCTTACAGTCTAATGCACATCATTATAATTGTTCTCTTGCACTCTTGCAGCCATTTTTAATCCCTTTGTCTTCTCTTTCCATATTTATTACATTAAATATACCAACCATGGCAAACCTCCATTTTCTGCCCACTCTATACCTGAACTCTGAACCTGAATTTGTCTAACAAAAAGTCAACATTGCAAAATAGCTTAACTACATTTATGATGATAAAGTACTTCAAGTGAGTTTTCAGCTATGCTTCATTATTGGACTATATATCCACAGACATACTTTTCACTCTCTTCTTGTATAATTTTGAAATGAAACTATAAAACAAGATCTTCTACATACCCCCACTATTGTTTCTACCAAACCACATGAATCGAGATATCTATACTTTGTCTTCCCTCCAGTGACAATGAAAACCATATATATGTGTTCCTATGGCCAGTGCTTCCATTTGGTCACAGAACTCACTTGCCTCCTCATAGACTTTGCCTTTGAGTCATCCACTTTCCTTCCTACATCATCAATTATCTTTACTAGACTATTCCAAGCAGCATACATACGTTTTCTAATGTATCCCATATTAAAAAAGCAAACTTAATCTATTTAAGAGTTAGAAATCTCTGGTAGCTACTTCTCCATTTCTTTGCTCCAACTAAAGAAAAACTCTTCATGAAAGTGTTCTATATTCTCCTCCATTTCTTTTCCTCCTATTTTCCCTATAGCCCACTTCAATCATTTTTTGCTTCCAACTTGATACTGAAACCTGTCCTAAAAGGGATCTCCATGTAACAAAGTAAGATGAAGTCTCAAAGCAACATTTGACACCAGTTTTCCATCTTTCTGTATTGAAACATTTTCTGGTCTACTGTGCCAGGACACTACTCTTCTACTTTTCCTCTAATTTCATTCTTTGCTGTTTCTACATGTTCTTACCCTCTCTGATTAAATTTTAGAAATCCCAAATTTAGCTACAATTTCTTCTTGTAATAAAATCTCTTACTTAGCACTTGTATTTTGTTTTAATTCAAATCAGAACACTGTAAGATGGGTGATATTCATTTACTTTTATAGATACAGAAAATGAATCATAAGAAAATTATACAGGTAATAAGTGCCCACACTGGGATTTGAACCTCAGGACCATCGGATTAAGCAAAGATACTCTTAGCCAGTTTGCTATCCAGCATCTATCAGGTAATCATGTCTCAACACTGCAACTGTAAATATCACCTATGTACTTACACTTTCCATATTAATAACTCCAATCTTTATCTCACTAATAAACTCCAGCTTTTTGTTTATTTTTACCAACTACCTTTCAACATGTCTACCCTGACAACTAATAGTACAAAATCAGTGTTTCCCAGTGTTGTAGACAGAATAATGGTCTCATTCTCTGTCCATTCAGGCTGTTAAAACAAAATACCACAGACGAGGTACCTATAAACAACAAAAATTTCTTTCTCACAGTTCTGGAAGCTGAAAATCCAAGATCAGTGTGCCAACATGGTTGGGTTTTCTTCCAGGCTGCAGACTGCCTACTTCCCTCACTGTAGCTTGATATGGTAGAAAGGGCAAATAAGCTCTCTAGGGCCTCTTTCATAAAGATGTCCCATTCATGAGGGTCCCATCCTAGTGACCTAAGCACCTATCCAAGGCAACCTCCTAATACCATCATCATGGGCATTAGGATTTCAGCATATAGGTTTTGGAGAGATACATACACCCAGACTATAGCAGCTTCCAAAGATATCTACATTATAACCCACAGAACCTAAAAATACCAACTTATGTGGCAAAAGGGAGTCTGCAGATGTGGTTAAGATAAGGATCTTGATAGGGAGAGATTATCCTGGGTTATCCAGGTGGACCCAATGTAATCACAAGGCTCTTTATAAAGGGGAACCAGATGGATCAGTCAGAAATGGAGACACGATGAAGCAGAGATCAAAGTGAAAGGGTACCGCTGAAACACGGAAGACACGTGACCTCTAAACATTAGAAAAAGGAAAGAACAGATTCTCCTCTAAACTGCAGAAGGAATTCAGCCCTTCTGAAACATTCGTCTCAGAACTTATGGCCTCCAGAACTGCAATATAACACATTTTCATTGTTTTAAGCCACTAAATTTGTAATTTGTTATAGCAGCAATGAGAAACTCATGAATCCAGAAAAGACTCAAAATAATCCAACTTTTCCTTCTATATTTTTTTACCATTTTAATAAATTAAACTACACATAATAGAATTGTAGTTGGGGAGTTACAATTTGGTAAGGAGTAACCCTGAGAAGGAGAACTAGAGAATCCTATTCCTAAGGGCTTATTCTCCCTGCGAGTTTAATGCTATAATAATCCACTGAAAAGCATAAAGTTTGTTCCAAAGACCCAAAAGAGCAGGTCTTCGAAGAAAAAATAATTATACTGAACACATACACATGGGAAATGTAGTTGTATGGACTTGGCTTTATGAATATACTCCAATAAAAGCTCTGTTCTGTAGAGGCAAATAAGATGACCGAAGAAAAGCAAATAGGTTTGTGAAAGGGGAATAGTATGAGAGCAAAGCAGTGCCTCAGTTTGCACTAGGAAATACCTATAAAATTTGATCTAAAATAACTTGAGGATAAGTTCTTGAAGAGTGAGAGAAGTACCTGAAACCCAAAAGCAGATAAATATCTGTTCACAATGGGCTAGGCCCAAGTTTAAAACAGGTATCCACTGTCTTAGCGTGTTTAGACTGCTATAACAAAGTATCATAAAATGGGTGGCTTATAAACAACAGAAATTTATTTCTCACAGTTCTGGATGATGGAAATCTAAGAATAGGGTGCCAGCATGGTTGAGTTCTGTTAAGAGTCTTCTTCCAAGCTGCAGAGTTCCAATTGTATCCTCACATGGTAGAGAATAGATTGAGGAAGCAATCTCTCTTATGCCTTTTATAAGAGTACTAATCCCATTCATAAGGATTCCATCCTTATGACCTGATCTAATGCTAGATCTAATGCTTCCTAAGATCCCCAACTCCTGATAGTATCACATCAAAGGGTAAGATTGCAACATATGAATTCTGGGGGAACACAAATATTCAGTCTATAACATACATCCGAATGAAATAGGAAAAGGTTAGGTTATTTCTTAATTTTTTTGCAATGTTTATTTTTGAGAGAGAGAGAGACAGAGAGACAGAGTATGAGTGGGGGAGGGGCAGAGAAAGAGGGGGACACAGAACCTGAAGCAGGATCCAGGCTCTGAACTGCCAGCATGGAGCCCAACGTGAAGCTTGGATTCAACAACCACGAGATCATGACCTGAGCCGAAGTTGGACGCTTAACCAACTGAGCCACCTGGGCTCCCCTAGGTTATTTCTAACATTATATAAAAGAGGAAAATGAAGGATAAATGACGTTGCTTCAAACCTTCATGGATAAAGACTCCCTCAAAAGTTTCTGGGCTTTAATATAGGAGATGACTAAATATGATAGAAATTGTTCAGAGAAAGATTATGTATTATAGTGAGTTTGATTTCACAGAAATATAAACCCCTACCCCAAAGCAAGTATGTATAGAAATTCTGAAGCCTTCATGGGAATGGTAAAATCAAAACAACCTTTGGTTCTTATTTGGTTATCGGTATGGCTAGCATGTTTTCTGATATATAAAATATGTTTGAATGTTTTGTTTATAAACAAAACAAAACAAAAAAGAGAAACACACACACAAACTTTCCTGGATGCCTGGGTGGCTCAGTTGGTTGAGTGTCTGACTCTTGATTTCAGCTCAGGTCATGATCCCAGGGTCATGGGATCCAGTCCCGCATCTGGCTCCACACAGAGCACGGAGCCTACTTAAGATTCTCTCTTTCTCTCCTTCTGCCCCTCTCCCTACCCCCCCAAACAAAACAAAGCAAAACAAAACAAAACAAAACCAAGAAACCTTCCTTATTTGGCAAAAAACACTTGCATGCATCAGTTAGTAGCATACATATAAACTGAAGACTGGAAGTATCACTTGCTTCACTTGTTTTTATGTTTGTTTGTGTTTTTTGGGGGGGGGACTGTTATTTAGTGTCAAAGAAGTTAAGCAGTATTTTTTGTTGTTGTTGTCTGGTACCATTTTAAAAATTATATTTAGAGACAATATTTTCTCGAAGAAACCTTGTGTATGTATGTGTATGTAGGGGTACCATATTTATTTCATTGGTAATACTGCTGTTCTTTATTGTTCAGGGGGGTTTTGTTTGAGTTTTATGCTAGAGATTATAATGATATTATTAACTGCTAATGAAATATAAATAAAATAGAGCTGAAGAAAATGGATACTGCAAATGTAATCCATTATACTTCACTTTGTCCTAATAATTGAGAATATCTGGCTTTCTTGGAAAAGTGAAATTTCTATTGATATTGACAAGTAAATTAGAATGGAAATGTCTGTCCTTAAGAACAGGGAAGTGAATATTTTCCAGGCAAGTTACAAATGTTATCACCTTAAGGGGAAGAGTCTCAGTGCACCACAAACAGTACTTAACCAACTACATGGCTCAGGGTCACCAAGAAAGATATGACCCACACAGGCACTAGATGAAATTCTTTACTCATGTAGAAAAGAGGTAGAGCAAGATCAGTTTCAATAGTGGGCACTGGTCCCCCATGACCCACAGGTTCCCTCTAGCCCATGCAACGTGATGCTCTGCACAAATGCCTCTCATGCAATAGGTAACGAGCCCCATTTTCTCCCCTGTGAGGGTTGGTCAGGTGTCATATTATGCACATGCATAAGCAGGATAAAGAGAGCATGTTGACTAGGAAAAGGTAAAAACATTGCCACACAAAACGATAAGCCCAGTATAGGTTGTGTGGGTTTCCTACCTCTTGGTAAGCAAGTGCTCTAAGCCCAAGGACCATTCTTATATGGCCGAGAGGGTATTTAAAGACCACATGCACATATCCACCTTTCCCAACAGTCCTCAAGTAAATAGTCTCATTTGACACGGTCAGTGTTGGTGTCTATATGTATACACGTGTATGTGTGTACACATGTTCATATATACATATATATGTATGTATATAGGCCAGACAGACACTGGCAAAACTGCCTGTTCATATGTATGTACACACACAGACACACACATATACATACCCAGAGTGAGAAATACGAGGGCATTAAAAAAGATGTTTTAACTAATTATATCTCTGTATTAAAAAGGTAAGTAATGATTTGGTCCTTAGTATATAGTTTTTATCACAGAAACTTGATAATGTTTGTATACCCTTGGTTTTATGTTGATTTGTCAAGAGGGACTGAATAAGATCTAAGTAAATTAAATGAGGACACCAAAACTTTCACAGTGTTATAAAGACTTGATCACACAAGGAAATATCGGCTATGTAAGGCAGGGCATTCAAGTGGTGTTGGGTCTAACTAGAAAAGAAGAGTGGGTTGACTGAGGGAGGTATTGGATGGGGGACAACAGAAGGTAGATTGAGAGATGTCTAAGAGTCCAAGACTAGAAGTGGTACATATATTTTTTTTCTCAGTCATTTTTGGCCAAACCTTAGTCAAATGGTCCCATCTACATGCAAAATTTGGAAATGTAGTCCTTATTTGCCAAACTTACCAGTACAACTCTATATCATGGAAAAGGCTACTCTTTCTTATAATTCATATACATCCTGGGGTCTCACAGGATAAAAAGGAACTTCTGAGATGTAAACATTTAATAAGTTGTTGACTCTTTCAGATTGATCTCAAACACATTTTGGGATATTGATGGACATACCACTTAGGGAAAAAATGTTACAGTGGGAGCAGAACACCCTTACCTAACCAGCAGTGCATTGTGAACATTCAAATGCAGGAATATTTTGATATATGATATCCCCTGCTCCAGTTCCCTCTTCCTATACTGACATCATTTTTCCAGAACTTATCTTAGGTGATCTGATATTTGAAAACACTTAACAGAAAATTGCTAAATTTTTTTCACATCATTAATTTGTTGACTAAATTTGTGGAAAAAAATACAAGGAATATTTGAAATATAAAACACAAATCATGATCCTTGTCCTGAGCCTGGTATTACATATATTATTATTATTATTAGGATCTTAATACTAATAATAAGCAGGTATTCTATATTGACTCCAATAGTCAGGAAAGTAAAATGATATGTAAACAGATAAATAATTACCTACTTGGAGGTCATAGCACAACTATCTTCATGATTTTCTCTTCATTTTTAACCTGTGATGCAAAAATTATTGATCATATTAAGGATGTATCTGGATTTTCACTTTCAGTTAAAGCTAATAGGTTTGCATTTTCTGTTACACAGAGCAATGAAAAGGTCATATTCCAACTTCAAATAAAAAAGTGCAGAAGCAGCAATTTTTCAATAGAATAAACTATTATTAAAAGCAGATTAAAGAACATCCATTTCTAACTCTGCATTTTAAAAGTATTATGGGAATAGCAGAAATATCCTGTAACGTTACTTCTTATAGTAAAACAGTGTTGCATGGCATGGAACACTAGTGGAGATGTGGTTACTTCCATAAATTATAAATCAGTCAGCAGAACATGTACAGAAAATATATGAAACAGAAAATGATACAATTCATAGAGGAGAGAAAGCACAAATAACACACTACAAGTTTGGCTTCGAAAATCTGTCAGCTATTTCCTCATAGTGTGTTAAGTGAAGGAGAAAAATAGAGCTCCAGGATATGTGACCATGTAGCATTTCAACTGGAGTCTCCTAATTGCAAAACTTGAAAAGCCGTTCTTTCTTTTCAGCTCAAAAAAGTGAAGCTTTGTGTCTAGAGGGCAACTTGTTCAGATTTCAGATCGCAGTCTTCTTTACCTTGTATGATTATATTACTTTGGTTTGTAGTTGCCTATAACTTTTATTTACCCAGAAGAATCAAATGCCACTTTTTCTCAACACCAAATGTTTCAAAATTTGAACTTTTGTACCAACATTTTTTCTGATGGTTTTTATTTTGTCTAACTTGTTTTAGATTATGTACAATATATATATACTTGAAAATTTTATATATGTATATTTATGTGTGTATATATATGTGTATATATATATACACATAAATATACATATATATGTATGTGTATATATATACATATATGTGTACATATATATATACACACACATAAATATACATATATACACATATATATATGTGTGTATATATATATATACACATACATACACACAAACTCTACTGGAGATATGATATGTATGGTATTTATATGAATTAGGTAAATTAAGATTATAAAATAAATTTTACCTTTTTATTGAATTAAAATAATTAAAGGAAGGTCTAGGGAAAATAATTTACTGTTTCAAAATGATTTGTGTATAATAATTGCCATAATAAATGGATTTGAGTATTTTAAAATTCAAATAGGACATGCATGTTGTAAGAAATCCCTTCCTAAAAGAGTGAAGTATACTTGATATTGCTGATAAATGAGATAAACTAACCAAGTAAACATTTCCAAAAGAAAAATTTGTCCTAAATTTTTTGAACATTTCAGCACATATACATTTGATTTTTTGTAGTTTGACTTTTTTTAAGTTTATTTAAGAGAAACCGAGCAAAAGAGAGAGAGAGAGAGAGAGAGAGAGCACCTATGTGTGCTTACAAGTAGGCGAGGGGCAGAGAGAAGGAGAGACAGAATCTTGTGCCGACTCTGTGCCATTAGCAGAGAGCCTGATGATGGGCTCAAACTCACTCTGTGAGATCGTGACCTGAGTCAAGATCAAGAGTCGGATGCTTAAGCAACTGAGCCACCCAGGCACCCCTGTAGTTTGACATTTTGGGCCACAGATTGCATTCATGTCTTCCAGAAACAAGTGTAAGTTTCTACAAATTTTACCCATACTTTCAATTTCAAAAGTGGATAGCATACAATTTAAATCACAGAAAATACTTTGGGTGACTTTGCTCTAGAGATGTTTTAGAACATTATCCAATTCCTCTTCTACGGAACCCAAGAAGGTGTGTATGCTCATGCTCTGAGTCAGTTGCAGTTCTAGATCTGAATTTGGTTAATGCAATGCAAAATATTTTGGAAGTCCATTGCTTCTATAAATGTAAGAATATACTGTTTTAAGTCTTGCTACAGGCTTATCAATTTTATCAATTTCTAAAGAACCAGTTGTTTGTTTTACTCACTTTCCCTGATGTTTTCCTATTTTCAATTTCAATGATTTCTGCTCTTTTATTCTCTTCCTTCTTGCTTTGGGTTTATTTTGCTTTCCTTTTTTTTTCTTTAGTTTTCTGGGCAAACTTTATTTGAAACCTTTCCTCATCTTTCATGTAAGCATTTAGTATTATACATTTCCCTCTCAGCAATAATTTTGTTGTATCCCATATATTTTGAATATGCTAAATCTTCATTTTCATTGTAGTTTATATGATTTAAAAAAAGACTTTGAAACTTACTCTTTGAAACCTGAATTATCTGAATGTTTATAATTTGATTTCCACATATGTGGAAAATGCCTATTGTCTTTCTGTTATTGATTTCTAGTTATCATCCAGTATATGTAGAGAACATACTCTGTGTAATTTAAATGATTTTAATTTATTGAGGTTTGTTTTATGGTTCCAGATTTGGTTTACTTTGGTGACTATTCCATGGGTTCTTGGGGAAAAAATGTCTATCCTACTTTTGTTAGGAAGAATGTTCAATGTATGTCAATTAGACCTTGTTAGTTGGAAATTTTGTCTCTGCTGTGTGTGAGATCTCTTTGTCTATCTCTGTCTCTCTCTCTGTATCCTATTGGATTTGTTTCTTTAGGGAACCCTGAATAACACTTAGACTTCCAGAGTTCTCTTGTGCTTGTCTCTTTTGATATTTCCAGAGTTTACTGATGTACTTGATGGGAAGAAAACCAGAGAGGCAGGTTTACAAAATCCTGTCTAGACCAGAAGTCCTAAAAGTATATTGTGGTAAAACTCGTGATCATAAGAAAAAATATTTTATACAATTCCTGTAAAACTATATACTATCTCTAGGACATCTATATTTCTTCCTTTTTCTTCTTAGGAAATTGTAATTTGCTGGAGGTAACTTGTCACAGTACCAACATGTCCAATATAAATTTATCCTCTCAGGTCCCACTGCTGTTTGACAGTCATTTTTAGTCATCTGATATAGACTCTGTTGCATTTACCATAGCTGTTATCTAAGAATTACTTTCTTCTCTCAAACATCTAAGTATGCTACTTCAGTTGTCATCCTTATCTGTAGAATGCATCTCCTACTTTATTTGTAAAAATTCAAGTCATCTGGGGCACCTGGGTTGCACAGGTCATGATGTCACAGTTTGTGAGTTTGGACCCTGTGTCAGACTACACACTGACAATGCAGAGTCTGCTTGGGATTCTCTCTCTCTCCCTCTCTGCCTCTCCCCCACTCACATGCTCTCTCTTTCTTTCAAAATAAATAAATAAACACTAAGAAAAACCCCAAGTCATTTGACCCAAAATTCCTGCATAGTCTTGCTCTTTACTCAAACATCCATTTCTCCTTTCTGTTCCATTTCAGAAAAAAGTATGTCCCTCTTTTCGTGTCACTATTCATTCTATCTTTGGGCTCCAATCTATGCCTTATTTATTCTATAATTTGAATTTTCTCTTAAAATGTTTATTTATTTTGAGAGAGAGAAAGTGGGGGAGGGGCACAGAGAAAATCCCAAGTACGCTCTGTGCTCTCATCTCAGAGTGTGACACGGGGCTCAACCCCATAAATTTGAGCCCCACAAACAGTGAGATCATGACCTGAGCCGAAATCAAGAGTCAGACACTTAACCAACTGAGCTACCCAGATGGCCCTATCATTTGAATTTTTAATCTCTCACTCACTCTCGTCCCTTAACTCAATGAAGTTAGTGTTCCCTAGAGTTCTGCAATGTGGTGGCCCTGCAAAATAGAACCAGAATCTATATAAGATCGTTTCCACAGTTCAATGGTGAGTTTTCTAGAAATCTTTTCTCTATTGAAATCCACTTCCAGTAATTGTAATATTTTAAAGGATGATTTACTAATTCACATTCACTGGAAGATGCTAACATTTTTTATAGCTGACTGAGTCTTAACAAGTGATAATGTTAAAATTAAAGAAATGGAATCTCAAGAAGGATATAGACAATTTGAAATTTATTACTCAGAGAACCTGGAACCATCTTATGAAATATTACAAAAACTAAAGGAAAATAGATTTAAAATGAGAAATTGGAGAGGAGAGGTAGACAATCATTTCTCTCTTCAAAAATCTTTAATTTCATTTCAAGAGGAAGAGAGATAAGGTGTTTTCTACATTTTTCAAAGAATAATGCCAAGATGTAAGGGGAAAAAAAAACTGGAAGAGAAACAGATCTTGGCACAATATCAGTAAAAATTAATTAAGAAAATTAAATTTAGGCATGTTAAAGTAGTTTCCTTCAGTAAAATTTGAGTTACTCATAAATGGAATAACTCTTATGGTTGGAATACATAAGTAACTGGGCAATCTTTTTGCAAAAGTATTGAAAGAGGACTTAAACATCTAAAGGAACTTTAGATCAAATGTCCTCTAATGACCTTTCCAACCCTGAGATTATAAAACCTAAGCTTTGACATTTCTCCAAGAGAGAAAGTAGGGTTTATACATTGGGCTGAAGAGATCTTTCAAGTACTCATAAACAGCAACAGAAAAAGAAATATTTTAAAATCATTTACAGAACTATGGACACAGATAATAAATGTAAAAAAAAAAAGTAAACAGTGGTTTATTCCAGGACCAGGACTACCAGTATAATGATGTCTTTGTTCTTCATGTAATTTTTTTTTAAGAGAGAGAGAAAGACAGAGCACACATTGAGGAGAGGGTCAGAGGGTATATAATGCAGGGCTTAATCCCATGACCCCAGGATCATGACCTGAACAAAAATCAAGAGTCAGACGCTCAACCAACTGAGCCAGCCAGGCACCCCTGTAATTTATCATTTTTATGTGAAGACTTAAACATTTTTAAAATAGATAGATCTAATTTAACCACATTGTATTTTCCAAAAGAATAAGAATTAAATTTGAGATTTATTTCCACCTCTATAAGTCAAATACTCCCTTCACTAAAGTATGCTTATACTTAAAGTATGCTAAGTATGCCCTCCACTACTTATAAGCAATCATAGCATTTGCTTTAAATTTATTTAAATTTAAATTCAAATTAATTAAGAAGATGTAGATCCAGTTCTACTGAAATGTTTTCTGATTTCAAATTTTCATATGGGGAAAAACATTTATAGCTTTGCTAGCAAAATGAGTTCATTTTGTTACTCTTTTTTAGATACTGGCCCTAAAAAAATAAAAACATTGAAGATTTGCTTTTTTATGATTTTTAATTTACAAACGTTTGTAAGAAAATGTTGGCTTGGGTCACATGGGTGGCTCAGTCGGTTAAGCATTCGACTTCCGCTCAGGTCATGTCACCTCTCCTGAGTTCAGGTCTTGGATCAGGCTCTGTGCTGATAGCTCAGAGCCTGGAGCCTGCTTCTGTTTCTGTCTCCATCTCTCTCTGCCCCTCCCTCACTTGTCTTCTGTCTCTCTCTCTCTCAAACATAAAAATAAACATTAAAAAATTAAAAAAAAGGAAAATGTTCGCTTAATAATAGTCATTTTATAATGTCTGCAGAAAGATTATTAACTTCAATAGTTTGGGAACCTACTATTATATAGTTGGTCAAAAGTTCACTATGATATACTTATCACTATATGTGAATCATTCTGATTTCTATATACTTTAAAGTGTATTACTTAAACTACCTATATCAGAATTGATGGTAGAACCAATTCTAGGCTTTCACAATCAGATTTCTGAGAATAGAGTCAGAGAATTTCCATGTAAAATAAAGACACATTCAAGTATCATAACAGGGATGATAAAAGTAAAATAAAATAGTAAAATAAAAAAAAATTAAACTCCTTATGAAGTCAGAAAACCATTTTAAATTGTTTTGAAGGTCTGTGAACTTGTTTATAAAACCAAAAACTTTTCCTTATTTCCAAAAAAGAAATATATATAAATTTATATATAAAAATATACAAATATATATATGTATAATATATACTTACTTTCAGATTCTCATCTGTACTATTTAGTACTAAATTTTCATCTGTACTATTTAGTCAACAGAAACTACTTTAAAAATTATATCATTTGTATAAAGAAAAGCAGTCTGGAACATATGGAAGACTTAATATTTGGGAATAAAATTTTCACAAATTGAAAAGTGGTAGAGATTTAGATAAAAAGTTCCTCAGTGTCTATTCCTAATGAGAGGGAAAAAATGCTTTATTCTTAATGTTAAAATTTTTTTTAAATGTTTATTTATTTTTGAGAGAGAGAGAGAGAGAGAGAGAGAGCAGAGGAGGGTCAGAGAGAGTGGGAGCCACAGAATCTGAAGCAGGCTCCAGGCTCTGAGGTATCAGCACAGAACCCGACGTGGGGCTCAAACTCATGAGCTGGGCTCACCAGCCGTGAGATCATGACCTGAGCTGAATTCGGATGCTCAACCAACTGAGCCACCAGGTGCCCCTGTTCTTAATGTTTTAATCTGAGGAATTACTGAACAAAGAACATGGTGGGGTAGGGGCAAGAGGGCTTGGGGTAGGATGGCTGAAGGAGAGTTGACCTAATCTGGCCATTGGGTGATTTATTGCCGAATCAGCACCACTCATCAGAAAGGCACTGTGCTTGGCACTGCTATGTGGGCAGATAGAGCTTTCCCCCTTCTTTTGTTGTGCTACCTTTTCATGTGTATTCCTGTGTCCTTAGGTTGTCTCAGAATCTGTATCTGTGTGTATTTTGTGTGTGTGTGTGAGAGAGAGAGAGAGAAAGAGAGAGAAACCCAGATCCAAAGCTTAGCCTTGTCATTGTTTTTCAGGTCAGTGAGCCTTTACACATAGAAACATTTCATGAGTTTTGTATTTCATTAAATATTGAAGAGGTCTTAATAAGGATAACAAAATAGACAACTTTCAGGAAAATCTATCTTACTTTCCTTCATCTCCCTTCAATTCACAGTATTTGGATATATCTGTAATAGATCCTCTACTCTAAAAGAATTGTCAAGAAATTTATATTTCAAATGCAAATAATTGCATCTATGAAAAATCACCTAAAGATGCTTTTTTCCCCACATTAGAATGTAGGTTCCCATCAGGCATGGATTTTTGCTTGTTTGTTTTTGTTGCTCTTTGTCAAATCCTAAAGGCCTAGAAAAAAATTCCTGGATCACAGATCCTCAACAATTAATTGCTGATTGAATGAAAAAGTGAGATATTTTGTCTACTGAGTTTTTTTCTTCTATGGGGCCAGAATCACATGTCTTACTAACCTTGCCTCAACTTTTCCTCTGTAGGAGAGGGAAGAATTCACACTGGTATAGGCTACCTTGTGATAGCCATCTTTACTGTAACCAGATGAGCTAGGAGAGATTCCTGGTCTTCTCACCTGCCCAAATAATTATGAGTCCATATGTACTTACACATACAGAGTAGAGCTCTGGTATAAGTTTAAGGGGCATTCTGATAATAGGAGAAAACATTATTCTCAGGAGGGCAGGGGATATGACAGATTGAGTCACATTTATACCAACTTCAGCTCCTTAAATGAGGCTAATGCTGCTCGTTCCAACCTGGCTGTCTGGTCTTGCTTCATGAGGCTACCTCATGGTTTCTCATTCCCATTCCTCCTCTTTAGAAGGAGATCAGTTGGTTGAATCAATTAGCCACACATTCACTTTTCTGTGAACTATTCCCACAGGAAGTCAGGTAGACCTGGATAAATTTCCCAGCCAGTACCTCACCTTATCTTGATGTTTCATGCAATATATGGTATTTCTCTTTCATGTTTTCTAACAACAAATACTTATTTAATACTGTCATATTTAGTCTAGTACAAGTTTCTATTTTCTGGGAATGTGCAGAACTTCTACTTCCCCAACTGAGGCTCTTCTCCCTATTCTAGAATCACTCTGTGCTTTCTAGAATTAGGGACTTTTTTTTTCAAACTATGGTTCCAAGTTACAAAGATGTATGGAGAATTACTCTTTTGACCACTGCAGTAGGGTGGACAAAATGACGCAATTCGAAGATGTGCAATAATCTAGTTGGTGCTCTAAATATGTCAGCTTCTAAGAAAGAGTTGCCGCATCTCTACTTCTTCTAAGCATGATAAACTGCTAAAATAAAAAAAAAATGAGAAGGGCAAAATGAGATAAGTGAGAAAAGAGGATGTTGGCAGCAGCCATTGATGAATCATTTGTAAAGGTGATATTAAGAAGTAGAGAACTAATTTTTAAAACTACAGTAAGACTTGTTTGCAAGTGTCTTCTATTATCATAAAATACCATCCTGCTGCATAGCAGAGAGAATTTGATTTTTACTCTCTGAAAATAATCACTTGACATGCAGTATAAGTCTCTGCACTTTAAAAATTGTTTTACCACTTGTCTCCAGGATGGTTATTTTACAATCCAATATAAATGCAATAATCGGAATAAGAATGTGTGGGCCTCTCACAGTTTTAGAAACAAGGACTCATAAGGATATTATTTCACTAATATTAATGCAGTAACTCTTTTAGTATTGAAGGTAACAAGTCTTTAGTAGTAGAAAAATATTAGGCCTTTCATTTTTGTTTACCAAGCAGCATTTCATGAGATTTCCTGCCTGTGCCATTATCCATGGAGGAAACATTACTTTCATAATGGAAATGCTATACAGCAAACCTGCAATCATCAGATTGTCTACATAAGTAACACCAAGGTGGATTTCCATCCAATAATTCACACTCCTTCGGTTCCATTGGACCACAGTAGGAATAGGTGTTGTATATATGCCTTACCCAAATAAACTCCTAAGTTACAAATAGTCATCTCCAACCATGATTCATATCATGCCCTCTTCCTCAATCTTCATGTCACAGATGTTGCTGCTGCCTTTGTCATGATAAATGTGAAAACATAGCAATGACTCACATATGAACTCCGGTATTTTGAAAATATGTGAGTTCTGAAATAGCCAGAAAGTGTTAAAAAAAAACTGAAAAATTAATTTGGAATATTAAACCAGGTACAGATTCAAAGGTAGAGCTGACTTTCCTATTTAAATCCAAATAAGTACTCCTATCCAACTCTGGGTGCCCAATGGGCATCCATCTTTCTTTGGCAATGCCTTAAGATGTGCACTTTTGGTATACTGCCAAATCTAAAGAACAAGATATTAAGGTGGATGCACACATCTTTAAAATGCTCCTTACTCAGGCAAACTTCACTCAAATAGTTGTGCCCAGTACGAATATTAGAACAATGTAAGAGGCTGAAATTTAGAGAATTTGATTGCCTAGAGATGAGAAAGAAATGCATGTAGTGGGAGGGTAACCCAATAAACTTTATTTATGAAACTAGTATCCAGGCCATTGGCCTTAAATTGTCAATCTAATGTATTTTTTAATAAAAATGTTGAATTGAATTACATTATTTATTTCCTGAGTTTTTTTTAAAATATCTTTTTACATTTTATGCCCAAGTTCTGAATGCCAAAGATGAGTTGTCAGCTATTAGTTATGGACAGTTAAGTCAAGATACATGTCTTGCATTTTGCAATTAATTTTAATCACAATGGGAAAAGCATTTTAAACTCCAATTAACTATTTTTAAGAATTTTATTTTCATGGGGCACCTGGGGAGCTCAGTCAGTTGAGCGTCCAACTTTGGCTCAGGTCATGATCTCACGGTCTGTGAGTTCGAGCCCTGCATCGGGCTCTGCGCCGACAGCTCGGAGCCTGGAGCCTGCTTCGGATTCTGTGTCTCCCTCTCTCTCTGACCCTCCCCCATTCATGCTCTGTCTCTCTCTGTCTCAAAGAAATAAATAAATGTTAAAAAAATTAAATGAAAAGAAAAGAAAAGAAAAGAAAAGAAAAGAAAAGAAAAGAAAAGAAAAGAAAAGAAATTTTATTTTCAGAGTGCTTGGGTGCCTAAGTTGGTTTAGTGACCAGCTCTTATTTTAAGCTAAGATCATGATCTTATGGTTTGTGAGTTTGAGCCCCACATTGCGCTCTGCGCTGACAGCATGGAGCCTGCTTGGGATTCTCTATCTCCCTCTCTCTCTCTGTCCCTCCTGATTCTCTCTCTCTCTCTCAAAAAAATAAGAATTAAAAAAAAAAGAATTCTATTTTCAAGGATGTGAGGAGAGATTTATGTTTACACACACACACACACACATTCTTCTAGGGTTTTCCCTGAGAAACCAAGGGTAGCTTCATTTCATTTCATTTCATTTCATTTCATTTCATTTCATTTCATTTCATTTCATTTCATTTCATTTCACTTCACTTCACTTCACTTCATTTCATTTCAGAGAGATCTCCACAATCATCTGAGGAACGCATGACCTATTGGTGATGTTTCCTTAAACACATGGAAGTCTCTTATGACACCCCAGGGTGCATTAGGTTTTGGGGAAGAAAGCAAGTTAATACCTGGTTCTACATAGAAAATACATTAACAAAAGTGCACACAATTCCACTGGGAAGAAAATATTGATAATTGTTGGATACATCCAAGCAAGGTCTATATCAATCAGGGGCAGCTGATAGTGTCTCCAATGTGTCTCTTCAATCAGATGGTAAACCATTTCAGACAAGATGACTGAGTTTACTCTTTGTTTATAGAATGACTGCCTGAGAGCCTTCATTTCAACCTGTCCTGTTTGTCCCCATTATCAGAAATATGGCCCTCTTCCTCTCTATAGAATGTCAGTGGGATGACAACAGGAATAAGGGTGAGAAATACAAGTAGAGGTTTTGACAAGTATTTCACATGGAATGTACAGGATCTGTGGTCATCTCTTATTGTTTCCAATGACAAAAGGAAATAATTATCAATTCTTATCAGAGTTAATATGTTTGGACATGGCAGACCCAATAGTCAGCTACATTTAAGGATCCATCGTTGGTTTGGGAGAACTGCAATAGGATGCTTTCCTTCGTGGGTAAGATTCCAGTGATAATTGTCAAAGACAAAGATCATTAATTGCCCCTCACTCTTCTACATCTCCAGGAGATGTTCCCTTTCCAGGTCACAGAACTGTTGCTCTTCTACTGTCCCCTAATCTATATGTCCCATTCCAATAGCCATAGTTTTCCCTATTTTCAATCAGCACTTACTGGAAATCAGTTCTTCCATCTGAAAACAAGAGTGTACGAGGAAAAGTGGAATTGTTACAAAAGGTACAGATGTGTAGTTGTCTCTTTCTTTGTTTTTTTTTTTTAACGTTTATTTATTTTTGAGACAGAGAGAGACAGTGTGAACAGGGGAGGGGCAGAGAGAGAGGGAGACACAGAATCTGAAACAGGCTCCAGGCTCTGAACTGACAGCACAGAGCCCGACGCGGGGCTCGAAGTCACGGACCGTGAGATCATGACCTGAACCAAAGTCGGACGCTTAACCAACCGAGCCACCCAGGCACCCCAGTTGTCTCTTTCTTTGTAGGCCAGTGTAGGGGGTTCTTGGCAATCACTGTACTTGTGTAAGTATTCATTTTCCTTATGATTTATTATTACATCAATCCATCAAGAGAAAACATGTAGCTGAAACAGAATTGTTTGCCATCCTTTAGCTGCCTTACCAAGGTGTGTGGACTAGGAAGAGGGGAAGGGGGAGAGTGTTATAAATTATTTGAATGGATTTTGAGGAGGATATTTCAATACAAAGTTATACCAAACCCTGTGGATATTAGGGTGTGGGGAAAGTCTACTGAAAACATTATCAGCCATTGTTGTCTTTTTTGAAAAAAAGGTGCATCATTACCATATGGAAAATTGTCCAGAAAGCTGAAAACATAACACAGTTTAGTTCCAAGGGCCATAATTACATGGCCAAAATCAGCTGATCACACTGGGACAGCACCATAACTTGAAGAAGTGCCAATTTTTTTGTGTTCCTACCAAATAGTTTTGACAGTGGTCGAAGTTCTGGTGTAGTCATTATGTCAAGAGTGAGCAGGAGCCATAATCTGCCCCACATTGTCATGAGAAAAATGGACCAACTTTTGGCAGGAGTCAAATCTGGCACACGGTGCTGGCCTCTGCATCAAAACACTGATTTGTTTACTTTGTGCTCAGTCAAGAATAGTGGTTCAGTTGCCACATCTGGTACAATTATGAATATAGGCAATAGTGTTTATAATCCGGATGTTGAAATATTTTATTCAGACCTTGACTTCATTGGGTCTGTTCAGATAAAAGGCCCTTAGTGTGTACATCTTTTGTGAATAATCTAGAGTCTGATTAGTAGCCATGATTTGTTTCCACCACGTACATTTCCCAAGAGTGGTGTCTTTAATTTTGTAGTTTTGCAACCGGGAGACTAAACAAGAACCCCATCTCTTGAGCAATAGCTCAAGAGTCTGTGAAAATATAACAAATTTAATCAAGGGGAGTATTGGCCAGGTACATGACAACAGCCTTGGGTTCAACCCACTAAACAGAGAGAGCATGTCATTGGCAGTTCTGCATAGCTGATGCTGAGATAGAACAGCTGCCACAGCCCAGTGGGTACCATCAGGTTTCACCTCAGCCAAAGCATCATTGAACCAGGCCAGGTATTTGGGGGAAGCTCTGTGAATTGTGGACCCCACTGAGCCAGCAGCTTTGCTTCAGTCAATGGAGTAGAAAATGGAGTTTTCCCTAATGAGATAGTTGCCACTTTTTCATATAAAATAAAGAGCTACTGGGGCCAAATCAGCTGTGTTCTTGAATATAACTTTTCCAGTTCACTAGCTAGGTTTCTAGGCCCTATCTTCTTTGTTAATCATTGAATCTGAGTTGATCCACACCCAAAATAGGAATATTTGGTTTGGAAGTCACAAGACCTTCATAGTTCATGTGTTCAGTTTATACAAGAGTTTAATAATAAGCAAATAGCTGCTTTTGAAAATAAATGTGCCTGGTAGTCCCAGGAGAAAAATGAGTACAAATCCCTAAGGAGAAGACCACTTCCCACTGACAGAGGTTCCAGTGTTAAAAATCATCAGTCACAAAGACTCAAACTTCAAAGGATTATTAGAATAGTGGGACCCAGTGTTCTTAGCACTTCTGCTTTTTTTGTTGTTTGTCTGTTTTGTTTTTTTCCATCAGGGGAATCCCTTCTGGTACTTATGGGAAGAGAAAGTGGAAGGATTTAACACATCGATTCCAACTACATATTCAGGGCTGAAAACAATGACAACATGGGGCACCTGGATGGCTCAGGGGGTTAAGCATCCGACCCTTGGTTTCGGCTCAGGTCAGGATCTCCGCAGTTTGTGCCCTGCATTGGGCTCTGCGCCAACAGTGTAGAACCTGCTTGGGATTTTGTCTCTCTCTCCCTCTCTCTCTGCCCATAACATACTTTCTCTCTCTCTCTCAAAATATGTAAATAAACTTAAAAAAATAAATGAAAGCAATGATAACAGTTGCACAGCACTGACTATAGAGGTAACAGTTATATTTTCCATGAGCAAGGGTATATAGTTTCTTCTTTTGAGCAGATAGGGTGAAGGGCCAATCATCTCAATAAAATAGGGGATTGATCTGGGTTGGGAATGGTTCATAGGGCACTTCTGCTTCACCCCAGTTCCACAGGTAGGTTCTGGTAGGGGCTGAATGTTTGTGACTCCCTCACATTCATATGTTAAACACCTAATACCCATGGTAATGGCATTAAGAGGTGGGGGTCTTTGGGAGGTGATTAGGTCACAAGGGTGGGCCCTCCATGAACATTTTCACCAGAACCTGACCATGCTGGTACTCTTATCTGGGAATGCCAGATTCCAGAACCGTGAAAATAAATTTTTGTTGTTTATAAGCCACCCACTCTTTGGTATTTTGTCATAGTAGCTCAAACGTACTAAAATAGTCTCCTTCCAAACTTGTAATTGACCCTAGGTCCCTTTCCTCAACCCCTAACAGTTCTATCCTCCACAAGTTTTGAGCTGGATTTTTAACCTCACTCCAAGCATATTAACAATTTGCTGAATGAGTTGAGGGGAGATGAACCTTGGCTTTGTTGCAGGTCCCTTCATTCTAGCTAGACCTTGTATCCAAAGCACTGTGAGACTATGAGGGAATTCACTCCACTTTTCTGGCCTATTCTCTGACCTTCTCCATTGACCCAGAATGCAGAAAATGCCTCATATTGGAAAGTCATCTTGTGACTTGTAACCGGGTTGGGTGCATACTGTAGTGTGGTAGATTGTACTTGCCAAAGATGGCCACAATAATAACTCTCATGCTACATGGTCTTCATGCAATGTGACTTTGATACACTTTCCATTGAGGGGTGGGATCTATGTTCCTTCCTAAATTGGGCAGCATTTTATTTCAACCAATAGGGCATGATGGAAGCAACACACCATGAGCTCATAAAATGTGATTCAGCTTCTGCCTTTTTTGCCAGATTCTTTCACTCTTACAGCCTTCAGCTGTTAACAATTCAACTTCCCTGAGGCCACCAAACTGTGAAGAAGCCCAAACTATTCCCTAGGGATTACATGGATAAGCCCTGGGACCACATGGACAGAGAGACAGAGAACAGATAGCCCTCAGTATTCCATCCCTCCAGTATTCCAGCTCCAGTCACATCTGAATGCAACCACTGCAGAGACTCTAGGCCAGAATCACCCAGCTGATATTTCCTGGCATTCTTGTGCCAAAGAAACTATAAGGGAAAATAAATGTTGTTTTAAGTCAAAGTTTAAGCCGAAATTTTGAAGTGATCTGTTCCAGGGAAATGCATAACTGGAATATCTAGTTTCCAGTCTGTGATGCCAACACAGTAAGATGGTCAAAATATCTGCTGTTTCTTTATTCCCCTATAAAATTTGCCTACCAGGGCCAATAGAAACACAACTTGTGCCAAGATCTGGCAAATTCCCAGAGGGAATAAAGTAGCTGGCAATCATTAAATCATTTAAAAAGGCTTTCTTCTCTGGAATTCTAGTGCATCTGGTCTTTGTCATTTGGTCTCTGATATATTTAAAAACACATTTATTTATTCATTTGTTTGTTTGTTTGCAGCTTATTCTTTTATTTTCTAGTTACCACAGAGGGATTCTTGGCCTGCTAAGACACAATCCGTTCTGTTCCCATTCTGTTTAAAGGCAAATACCCCCTTCACTCACTATACCTATTTCCAACAAAGTTTTATCATTGCATCTGTCACTATTTAGAACACACACACACACACACACACACACACACACACACACACACACAAATGCTTCCCTCAGTTTGTTATAATACTTATCTACTAATCACTATAGAATCCAGGACTTTCTGACTCCAAAATAAAGTTGTAAATATGGTATTTCTTAGTTTGAATAATGTATAATTTTTTTTCTAAATTTCACCATTTCCGAGTATTATAGAACTAGGTGGTAAAAGCAGTCACACCCAAAGCAAAACAGATGCCTTCTGAAAAAGCTGCCCTACTTCTCAATGGTCCAGATTGGAACACAGAACCACATACAGACCAACCACCACAGTACATCTAGGATGTACTAATTAATATAAGCCAGGTAAGGTCCACTCCTGTGTTGGTGGGTAGGATGATCACTAAGAATTTTGAGGTTCTGTTAGGAATGGGGAGGGGATATACTAGATAGTATTCTTAATACCAAACAATGTAAAATGATTTCTATAATTCCTGCTAAAAAATATTGAAGAGCTATCAGAGGGCCCAGTGTATATACTATCTAGCTAACCATCTGTAGAAATGGAATGGGGTATAAATTTAAAACATACCATAAATCCAATCTCTTTAGGATGACTCTACCCACTAGAAATTTCCTGCCATGCCACATGATCTAGACATTCCAGAACACTCACCATTGCATTGCTTACCTATGGCTTCCTAGGTTCCTATTCGTTCCAAAATGCTGATTCTGAGAAGAGGCATATTGTCCTCGTTTAGAATTCCATATTTGAAAGCCAGGCCCCATATCCAACTTTTCCTGGATTTACCTGAAATATTCAGGTGGTGCATGGCAAAAGAACAACAGAAACAGAAGAAAAAAGAAAAAAAAAACCAAACATACATGTTATTTCTTCCACTTTTCTGTGCAATGCTAGTCGTACGTTTTCACTTACCAACATAGATAAAGTACAGTTCAGGGTTTCTCAAGTATATCATTGCATTAGAAGTCAAATTCAATTGTGTTCCAGACCTTCATGATCATGGCTAAATTGTATCCACTACTTCTGTAATAAATTACCACAAATTTAGCAGTTTAAAAAAACCGAAATGTATAATCTTCCAGTTCTGTATGTCACATGTATGCCACGGGTCTCACCGAGCATAAGTCAAGGTGTTGGCACTGATGCATTCCTTGCTGGAGGCTCTAGTCACAGCCAGTAGCTGTGACTTTTTTTCTGTGGTGTCACATTTCTGTCTGGCTGACTACACCAGGAGTTTCTCCCATTTTGATTATACTGAGCCCATTTTAACAATCCAAGACAATCTCCCCAAATCAAGGACCTTAACCCTTAATTACACCTCCAAAATCCCTCTTGCCATGTAAGGTAACATATTCACAGGATCTGTGCACAGTGGTGGTATTATTCTTTTTTTTTTTTTTTTTTTTTTTTTTTTTAGTGGAGTACCTGGTTTATTCTGACGCAGGTGAATCCCAGCACAGCGGTAGATTGTGAAACGAAGGTGTGGATTTCTGGGTGTCTGGGTCTGGGCTAGCATTTCACCGTGTAAGGCGGGAAGTCCTCGACCTGTGTGGAAGCTGCTGTGCTGCTTCCAGCACCTTGAAGCCCAACACCTGGTGCCGGGCTTGCGCCGCCGGCTCCTACCACTTGTGCGTCTCTTCGCCTCTTATTACTTGTGCGTCGCCACGCAATACAAGGTGAGTATCAGGGTCATCTGGAGGTCATAGTTCCACTGCTACTTGCGTGTTCAGTAGCCCGCTCCACAGGGCCCCTCTCGCCCTCTTCCTGGCGCCGGTCTTGGCCGCTGGTGACTTAGTACGGAGTACCAGGGGAAAAAGTGAATCTCCAGGTAGGCGCTGCCCCAAATGTGCAGATAGGCCAGGTGGAGGTAGACCGAGGGCAGGGTTAGAGGGAGGGAGCCGGCTTCTGGCCTACTTAGATGGGCTTCGAGTTGCCGTCTGGGGATTGAAGACTCTGTACAGGGGCACCCTTGTCTCTGGCCTCGCTCCGGGCGCTGAGTTGCGGACTGACCTGGCCCTCAATAGCTAGCTTCCTTGGTATTGGGAGCGGTCCCCAGAGTGGATTTGCGGGCGGCAGTACCGGCATTGGGGCGAACCCCGGACTTCTGCGAACTGCCAGGGCCCTTCGACAGTCCGGCCTGCTGGGGGCTGGGCGCTGGGGGCAGCAAATCTGGGTCCACCATGCACGCGCTGGGCGGAGTGGACAGCAGTGGGAGAAACCTGAGGGGGTCTGGCAGCGAGTCTCGGCAAGGAACCCCGAAGTTCTTCGTCTAAGTTCGTGGTGCTAGGGGACCTCCGGAGCACTCCCCTACTCCCGTCGGAGCTGCCAGGGTTTAGGGGAGTCAGTACAGCCGTGCGGTGATCAAACTTTCCTGACCACTCTGGGTAAGCCCTCGTGTTTCGAGGAGGCGGAGCACCGCGCCCCCGGCGCGCTGCGCGAGCCTCAGCCCTGCCCCTTAGCGGTGGTGGTGCGGTGCGGCGGCATGGTGCAGTGCTCTGCCGCGCAGCGCAGGCGCTAAAGAGGCAGAGAGGGACTACGCCTCTGCGGGGCGCGGAGAGCCGACCCCGGAAGGCAGCCATGGGAGTGACGTCGGGCCTGGCCTCCTGGCCCCACTGTGGGCTCAGCGACAGCCGCTTACAGTCTTTGGCCTGTGGGCTGGTCGGGAGAGGGCGTGAGAGGGCTCCAGAGCGAGAGCCGCTGGTGGCCTACAGCACCTCCAGCGTTTTCTCTTCCGGACTATTGCTGTCTGCCTCGTAGGCCTCATGCCCAGCTCCAGTGTTCTCTCCGGGCTGGGCGGGCCACTATCTAGAGGGCTGGGGAGCCGCCGAGCTGTTCTCTCCACACCAGAAGCAGGAAGCTGGTGGGAGCTACTGGGTGCTTCCTTGTGGTTGGGACGCCTGGGTGGGGTGTGCTGGGCACTCTGCTGGGCTTGAGGGCTGCCTGGGGACTCGCCTTCTTGACATCGACCACAGCGGAGGCTGTGCTGTGTACCTTCTGGGGATGAGTCTGAGAGGGTCTCAGGTTTACCTCCGAGGGGAATGGCTGCTTTTTTCGGCCCTGTGTGGGGCCTTGGCTGCATTGCCTAATTCAGGGCCCCAATGGAGTGCCCCTCGGCAGGCCTGGAGGCTGCTGTCGTTGGGCCCTTCCTTCTTCGAGCTGCCCAGGGAGACCATGTTTTCCTTACTCTCAGCTTGCTGAGGTCCTTGCTATGTCCTAGGGGTCACCACATGTTCTGCAAGAATCCTGAGTTCTGCAGGGGGGCAGACCTTCCACGAGAAGGGTGGGTGTAGTGCAACCAGGGGACAGCACCTTTGTTGATGGGGCCATGGGGTGTCACACCAGCCAGGCATGCAAGGAGCCAGCATGTGGTCGATGCAGGCCAAGGTGGGGGCAGCTTGCCCATCCATGACTATCTTCTGGAAGAATTTGGTAGGCTTGGATGGTGGCAGCCAGGGGCTGGTCAGGGGCATGATGATCAGCCAGTCCAGGAGGCCTGCGGCCAGCTTCGCCTAGTACTCATAGCATACCAGCTGTGAGGCATGCAGGCATTGAGACCCAGGACACCCATGTTGGGTGAGATGAGTATGTAAAGCCTCACCATTGGCCACTTTATCCTGCTAGCCCAGCTTTCTTAATAGATTGTTGAGGCCAGGGAGGCTGTCATTGCTCAGGTGGGTCACCAGCACAGCTCCTACCCAGTCCGGGTGCCTCATCAGCTTCCAGAAGCTCAATGGGGTTAGTGCTGCCTTTGACCAACTGTGAAGCCATTGACAGTGAAGAAGGTGGTATCACCAAGGACTAGGGGGAAGATGTAGCAGCAGCAGGGCCTGTTGAGCCTGGGAAAGCCCATTGAGGCTGCTGGCACCAGCAGCTGGGCCACTCACTCTAAGAGATCTCCCAGGCCCTTGGAGGCCAGCAGCTGCATGCTTCCTGCCCACAGTGTAGGGTATGGCTCCGTTGTGTATTTGGGTGGTTAGCTATGGCTTTTTGCACCAGGGGTAGCAAGGAGTGTATGTGTGTGTGTATGTGGGGGGGGGCACTCTCTTATTCTCATAGAAGAGGTTTTAGCACAAGTTTTCTTCTCACTTCCACCCCACCTCATTATCTCCAGATCCCCTTCTCTCCTCACATATTGTCATGATAGAGTCTGCCCATTACTTGATCATGCTTTTTTGAGATCACTGTTGGGGCCACTTATGGGGTCAAGCTGGGCTCCACTGAGAAGGAGTGCTATTAGTGCTATTATGTGCTGATAGTGCTATTATGGAAAATTGTGGATCTGGCCAAGAACGAGTACACAAAATAACTATCACAAAATACTAGTTAGACTGGATTCGTTGGAACTGATGGAAAAGAAACTAAGATCCATGTGAAAAGCCTATCCTCTCAGGAGTAGGTGGACCCAGCTCTGAGACAATTTAACCAGTCAGTGAACAATGAACTCAACACTGGGGTGGGGACCTCCTTCTGTCTCTGTACTGATAGGCAACCTCATATCAGGCAAATCTGAAGGCTTCCAAGAAGAATGTATTATTGCCTGAATCATTTTTTTCTATTTTTTTTATTTTATTTAAATCCAAGTTAGTTAACATATAGTATAATAATGATTTCAGGAGTAGAATTTAGTGATTCATTACTTACATATAACACCCAGTGCTCATCCCAACAAGTGCCCTCCTTAATGCCCATTGCCTATTTAGCTCATCCCCCCACTAAACACCGCTCCAGCAACCCTTAGTTTGTTCTCTGTATTTAAGAGTCTCTTATGGTTTGCCTCCCTCTCTGTTTTTAACTTACTTTTTCTTCCCATCCCCTATATTCATGTTTTGTTTCTTAAATTCCACATACGAGAGAATGTATTGTTGCCTGAGTATTTTTTTTTTAATCTTTGAGGAGAATTCAAGAAATGTTACCCTGATTCATCTGATATTGATAAACTGGATATTGCAGCAATGATACTGTGTTTAAATTTTGAGAATAGGTCAGTCTCCCAGTATGGAACCTCTCAAGTTAGATGTGCAGAATATAATTTTAGCAATGATTTCAGAACCCTATCATCACAGATTTTCAAATCCAGAGATAGTAAGTTCCAAATTTGGAAGTGGCACTTGCAGCAAGATGGAACTTATTGATGATAATACTGTAGTCAGGACTCAAGGTTTACTATGGCAGTGTTTAGATCAAGACATTGCAGGATTCTTTAAATGACTCAATATTGCTGTGGGAGATACAGCAACTTTGAATGTCCAGGGTGGAAAGAATAGAGAAGTACCGGTTAGATTTGTACATGAGGAGTATAGAGGCCTAGTACTACAGAAGCACAAATATCACATGGAGACCCAGTACACTGAGGTTTACAAAGCAACAGGTGATGATTTTCTTAAATTTGCTGGTGGTACATCCAAAGAAGTAGCCCAGTTTCTCTCCTGGGAGAAAGAAGTGATCGACTGTATGTGAGTGCTCACATCTGATGAAGTGGTGACCTTTTCTGGACAGCATTGCCTCACCAATGGGGGGAAGGAAGCCATCTTCTTTGTTAACTCCTGGATCAGTAGGCCAACAGGAAATGCTTTTGTCCTCTTTGCTCATGAGGAATATATACAGAACACGACGAAGGAGCATAAGGACTTGTTAGGAAAGGATACATTGAATCCTTTAAGAGAATAGGAGCTGAAATTCAGCAGATGATGATCATTTCTCAGCCCCTCTCATTCCTCTTCCCACCATTATTCCAGTACTACCTAGGCAGTTTGTACACCTACAATTGTTGAAGAGCATATACACCTTTGAGATCTTTCTTGATCTTTCTTGAGGACCTCCTGTAATTTCTTGGGGAGTTTTGTCCAAATATTCAAACTCACAGGGTTCACATGGTATTGAATCATCAGGGCTACCCATGGGTAAAGGTGTCTTTATCCAGATGAAGTCTATAGACAAAGCATTTATGGCTGCACAGAAGTATCCTAAAAAACTGTGAAGGACAGACATGCTAAAGTCTTTTAGTATTCAGCTGAGGAGATGAACTTTGTATTCATGGGACAGGGCACATTTTGTTTTTTACATTTACTAGTTTATTATATAATAAAGTATATTATATAGGATACAGACGAATAGCCAGATGAAGCAGTACGTAGAGTGATGTCCCAAAGTGTCCTAAGCACAGGAGCTTCTGTCCCTATGGAGTTGGGGTGTGCCATCCTCCTGGCATGTGAATATGTTCACCAACCCAGAAGCTCTCTGAACCTCATACTAATTGAGATTTTTTAATGGAGGCTCCATTATAATTAATTATCATTATTGATAATTAATTCCATTTGTAGTCCCTTTCCTCTCTTGGTGGAATGAAAGTTAGGGCTAAAAGACTTAAGATTCTAGTCATGGCTTGGACTTTCTGATGGCTAGCCACCATCCAATAACGTACCAAGAGTCATTTTGTTAGAACAAAAGACACTCCAGGATATTCTAGGGGATTTAGGAGTTTAGTGTCAGATGCTCCTATTATGTAGGAAATTGCAGTTCTTAGGAGCTCTGTGTCACCAACTGGAATCAAAAATGAAATGTTAAGGAAAAAAATTCTCCTAGCACCTCTGTTATAAAGGGTTTGGGGAGCTCTGCATCAGGAACCAGGAAAAGACACAGGCACACACAGAAACATACATCATTTCACACCAGGTAATCTGAGTCTGTTCCCCACCCCCCACCCCCACCTCATCTCTACTCCCTCTCCAACTATATCATTGATCTGGTTGAGCCAAAATCCTAGACTGTTGAGAGTTTCTTAGACAAAGCCACAGCTCTGGTACCAAGAGCCAGTGATATGATGTTTGTATTAGTTTTTAACTGTTGCCTAATGAATTGAAGCCAACTTAGTGACTTAAAGAAAAGCCATTTATTCACTGTTCTGTAGGTCAGAAGTCAGTCAGGCTTGACTGTGTAGCATCTCACAGGGTCAAAATGAGTGAGCCAGGCTAGGCTCTTATCTAAAGGTCATCGTCTTTTTGTGCCAGCCAAATAGCCAGAGGTGGGACCAATGAGCCCTGGACTGAGACTGCCTTACAGTTACGGTTCCCTACCCTCTTTGGGAGAGATAAATGCTGACTCTACTCTGAAAGCTCCCAACTGCAAAGTTTACTTCTTTAGCTGTTGTGGTTAAAAGGTGCTTGAGGATCCCTCCTGCACTGGTGCTTTTGCTTTCTGCATTCCACCTCCCACTCCAGTGCTCTGCTAGGCGAGGGCCTGTGGCTGCAGAGCTTTTTAATCTAACTTAGCACAGAAGCTAGATGCTTGGTCCCAAAGAGAACAAGTAAACCAAGAATATGTAGAAGGTGCCATTTCTGTTCTTAATTTTAGAAAACACATCACTCCGGATCCTAGTAGGAATCAGCATGGTCTGGCCAGAAAATCACATTATGATTTCAGGTATGGAAGATGGCATGGTGACCCCAAGTGCCTGTGAAAAGCCTTAGGAGTCTGTGGGCTTAATAGCTCTGGTGCCAACAAGTACAGAGAGTATGACATTCACATAGAAGATCTGCCAACTCCAGAAAGCATCCATGCCCAAGGAGAAAGTCAGAGTACCACAACCCCAAATGTGGCAGCTAGTCACTCCATGGAGAAAGTGGATGGAGAGATATGGGCAACAGTGAGAAAGATGGCTTGGTGACAGTGACCTTGGTTGGAATCATAGTTGAGGGTCTTATTAGCCAGTGCATTCATTAGTGGGATCATTATCGAAGTTGGGTGAAAAATGTCAGAAGGATATCCTGAAGAGCTAAAGAATTGTGATATTCTGCCAACATGTTTAAAAAAAGAGATTTTCCAGGGTCGCCTGGGTAGCTCAGTTAGTTGTTTCTGACTTGGACTCAGGTCACAGTCTCACAGTTCATGAGTTCAAACCCTACATTGGGCTCTGTGCTGGCAGCTCAAAACCTGGAGCCTACTTCAGATTCTGTGTCTCCCTCTCTCTCTGCCCCTTCACCAGTCACACTCTGTCTCTAAATAAATAAACGAACAAACAAACATTAAAAGAGAGTGAGAGAGAGAATGAGTTTCCAGTTTTTCCCATCCCTTAGCATGTGGCAAAAGATGACCCATGGACATGCTTGGCCACTTCACTCAAAGTCCATGATAATCCCTCCACTTGCCAATAGTAACCAAAGGAAAACTAATTCATAAAACTTGCTTCTCTAAACATTTGTCTTCTGACTGTTTTTAAATACGTATTTTGTCAAATATGATTTAGAAGACAAAATGCATAGAAATATGGAGCAAAACCAAGCTGATTTGTAACAAATGTAGACAATATAATTCAATCAATATTAGAAACTATGATGATGTCCTTGTTCTAACCATTCTGTCCTTTTTAAAATGCAAAGAATATATTTATACCAATGGAGTCCTTGGGGCTAGTGCTATGCTATGCCAGTAAGTAGAACAAACATTTGGCAATCTCTCTTTTAGAGAGAGAGAGAGAGAGAGAGAGAGAGAGAGAGAGAGAGAGCTCAAGTCAGGAAGAGGGGCAGAAGGGGAGAGAGAGACTCTTAAGCAGACTTCATGCTCAGCATACAGCCTGACATGGGGCTGGACCCCCATGACCCTGGAATCATGACCTTAGCTGAAATAAAGAGTCTGTATTCAACCATGCAGGCGCCCCTCTTCTACTTTTAAAACTTGATTTGGGGTGAATGTTCAAGTAAAGAAAAAAACTAGAATTATATGTAATGAGCAACTGTCTACCACTCATTTAGATAAATCATAAAGGTATCTATTTTAGATCATAAATGGGAAGTTTATACTTTGGAGAAGACATATGTTTCTCACAACAAGGACATCAGGCAGCCTGCAGGTTTGCTTTACTGCCTTCTCCAGTAATGACTGATGACTGAAAGTTTGCCCCTACCTGCCACCTGCACTTCTTTTCGATGAAGGGAAGGCAGAGCTAATGAGGCAGACTTCTTTCTTTTCTGTGGAATAAGTCCTTCAGATTGGCTACTTTGTTCTGGAATATGGAGATCTCTGTTCTGTATTCTGATGAAGCTGGACACCCAATGTTGATAGGGGCTTAGAAAGTGTTCTAGAAAGTAAGAACCATGATGGTTCCCAAATAGAAAGAAACTCTGTGAGTGCCTTTAGCATGAGAAATAGAACCTTTCAGTTTCCTAACATTTACTTCTGCTCCAGAGGACACACGTGGGAAGCAAAAATAATCTTGCAAAACTCTAATTTTAAAGATGCAGCTGGATTTAAAGGCTTGACTTAAAAATAAAAAATATCCCCAGTCTTCATGATATTCCACATATTTCTGTAGGGTCATAATTGAAAGATCAAAATAAAGGCTCCAAAGCTGCCATTCTGTATTGGCACTATCCAGCTTAGTTTATTTCTTCCTATTGATCTGTTGAATTCTCTTCTGTAAAAAAAAAAAAAAAAAAAAAAAAAAAAAAAAGTTTTGTCCTGAGATGTTTTGTTGTGATTATGGTGGTACAATTCTGACATCCTCTAAACTTGTACAAGTTTATAAAATAGGAAAAAGTAAACTCTCAGTCAGAAAGCACTGCCTGTACCTCCCATTTTTGGCAGTAATATGTGGATGTTATTTTAAACAGTGTGCCTTTGTGTTTTCAAATCCAGTTGATCTTACACTGGACCCATTACCTGCTAGGACAGGATCATGAATTTCTTGGTCATATCTGTTTTGGTACTTAATGCAGTGTAGACATGTTCTAAAACTATCTATCTATCTATTTATACACACACACGCACACACACACACACACAAACACACACATTCACGTATATATGTATATACATACATGTTTTGCTTGAACCAAGAAAATTGCTAACCACAATTAATTATTAATGATTTAAAAGTCAAACTGAATATCATAAATAGATTAGTCTAGAATAGTCTTTAACTGGTAAAACTATATAGGTTCTTATTATCTTTTTTAAAATTTCTTTAATCTAGGAATAATAAATGTTTTGTAACCATACTAAAAATTATTGTACCCAAAACAGTGTTAATGTTATCATAGGGAAATGAGGGAAAAATATGATAAAAGAGAGGGAGGAAAACCATAAGAGACTCTTAAATACAGGGAACAAACTGAGGGTTGCTGGAGGAGTGTTGGGTGGGGAGATGGGCTAAATAGGTGATGAGTATTAAGGAGGGCACTTGTTGGGATGAGCACTGGGAGTTATATGTAAGTGATGAATCACTAAGTTCTGTTCCTGAAATCATCATTACACTATATGTTAACTAGCTTGGATTTAAATAAAATTAAATTAACAAAACAAAACAACAACAAAAAAAACATAACCCAGGTTACTCACTGTCAGAGAATGAAATTGAAAATAAGCAAAGGAGGAACAATGAAAGGAATCCTGTGGTCTTGAATCAAGGTAGGAGGGATAAATGTGTACTTGTAGATTAAAACAAACAAAACAAAACAAAAAACAACAACAACAAAAGGGGCACCTGACACCTGGGTGGCTCAGTCGGTTGAGCCTCTGAGTCTTGATTTCGGCTTAGGTCATGATCCCAGGGCCATGGGATCAAGCCCTGCATCAGGCTCCATGATGCTAAGCCTGGAGACTGCTTAAGATTCCGCCCCCCCCCTCTGCCCCTCTCCCCATTCATGCTCTGTCTCTAAAGTAAATTTAAAAAAAACAAAAACAAAAAACAGGGGTGCCTTGGCTCAGTCAGTTAAATGTCCCATTCTTGATTTTGGCTCAGTTCATGATCTCATGGTTCATGAAATCATGTGCAGAGTCCGGCTCTGTGCTAACAGCAGGGAACCTACTTAGAATCCCCTTTCTTTCTCTCTGCCCCTTCCCTGCTTGCACTCTCTCTTTCTCTCTCAAAATAAATAAACATTAGAAACAAACAAAAAATAATGCATATAGATAGGGAAGGAGGGAGGGAATTATACATGCAAATAAAATATAGATGAATGTGTGTACATGGGTTAGTATACATGTATATATTTGTATGTATATACCTCTGTCTACTAAGTAGGAAGACTAGAAGAAGTGGCATTCAGGTAGAAAGGAGCATACTTGATGCCCAATCTTGGTTTCTAACTACCGTGCTTCAATAAAAGTTCCTAGCACTCCTTGGAGAACTCTTTGATTCCAGCCCTGGTATTGGAAAAAATTCAAGATAAATGTGACAAAATAAATCTTTCCTGAATTTCTTGGTGTTATCATAGAAATCTTGGCTTCCTGAGAAGGCTTCCTGAGAAGGCCTTGGAAAATATACCATAGAGACTGAATGTTTGCTTTCATGTCCCTTAAAATAGTTCATATTTCATATGCAACAAGGAATAGATAAGCAACCATTTGTTTTGGGGGGTTTGTTTGTTTTGTTTTAATGATGGAACTAATTGATTCCACTTAATAACCTCTCTTATCTCCCAAAGACCCAGAAACTTGCATTCTGTGACAGACATTTGGGTTAGAGTATTATCTTCCTAGGTATTTACATTTCAAAAGGGGTGGAATCCTTTACAGTGGTGGCATCTTTAGACTGTGAAAAGGCTTATCTTTCCCTTGGAGAGATAAATTTATATGCCAAAGTATTAACCTAAGGATCCTTTCCTACCTGTTCTTTTTTTTTTTTTTAAGGGAATCCTGATTTCTTTCCTTTCTTTTTTTCTTTTTTTTAATGTTTATTTTTGAGAGAGAGAGAGAGAGAGAGAGAGAGAGAGAGGAAGAGACAGAATCCCAAGCAGGCTACATGCTGTCAGCACAGAGCCTGAAGTGGGGCTTGAGTCCACAAATTGTGAGATCATGTCCTGAGGGGAAATCAAGAGGCAGATGCTTAACTGACTGAGCCACCCAGGTGCCCCATTCCAACCTGTTTCTAAGGCAACCTAGAAAAGAAGAAGTAGAAGTGAAAAAGAGCAATGAATGGTCTCTTTCCCCTTTTTAAGTGGAAGAACTTCCTCTTTATCCCTTGCTTACAAAGTGAGACTGCTACTTGCATAGGATGGTTTTCTACCTGGCTCTTTTTGGGTTGCTTTTGAAGAGAATGATGCTGTAATATTATTCTGGCTGTTGATTGTGCTGTAAGGGGAATCATGTTCTTTTTCTTTTTCTTTTTTTTTTCCTTTTCTTTTCTTGGTCTGTTATTGGTACCTCTTGATATTAAGAAAAGCATATACATCTCAACAATTACATATGTTTGTACATATATATCAGACCCTTTAACATAGGAATCTGGAACATCTGTGGTACCAGAAAGTGAGAAGTTTCTTGAAAAAAAAAAAAAAGATGGGCAGGTTAAAGAACACAGGAACTAAATTCGAAGAGCTTCCAAAGGTCAAACTCATTGGAAGAGGAAGAGAAGGGATGATGATGATGATGATGGTGTTATTAATTCGTTATAACTTTATCCAAGTGATCAAGATTAAGATCTCCAGCAATAAGAGTCATGATCCAATATAGCGGCATAGGAAAATCCTGAACACACCTCTTCCCACAACACACCAAATCTGCAGCTACATGTGGAACAATTCCTTCTGCAAAAGACATGAAAACTAGGTGAAACCTTCCTTATAACAAATGATAAAAAGACCACATCAAGTTGGGTAGGACAGACAAGAATGTGATTTTACCAAAAACCCCATCCCTGGCAGGGTAACCCACAGTCAGGAAAGATCTCACAAATCAGAAGCTTCTCCCTGGGGAATGAGAGGTTTGTGCCCCACATCAAGCACCCCAACCCTTGAGACTTAACACCAGAGACAAACCCCAAAACATCTGGCTTCGAAAACCGGTGGGGTTTATGTCTAGGAGACCCAAAAAGATGTAGAGAACTGAGATACTGCTCTTTAAAGGCTTGCACACAGACTCACCCCAGGGGGCTCAACCCAAAAGCAACAGTTTGAAAAGCTCCTAGACTATATGTGAAGAGGATAGTTTTGCTAATTTATAGCATCTGCCAGAAGGGCAGTTGTTTGTTGAGACTCTCTTCAGGAACAAAGGTACTGATGGGCACCATTTTTCATTTTCCTTCTGTATTATTATTTTCCGTAGGTCCATGCAGTCCCTGCACTGTCTCACTGCCCCACTAAAACTTGGTGTCTTACTCCCAGTGTCTTCCTCAAGCTGGAGGATATACTCTGGCTCTCTGCTTTCCTTCTTCCTGTCTAAATCCAACAGACATGCACAGAGAGGGACCTCCTTGATTACCGGGCTTTGAGACCCAGGGACACTTATGTTCCTAGATCCCATGAGACTGTAAGAATTAGACAGTTCTTGCCATAATGACAGTTGCCAGGAGAGGGCTTAGGGGTAGGTGAAGGGGGTCAAGAGGTATAATTTTCCAGTTATAAAATAAATAAGCCATGGCGATGTAATATACAGAATAGTGACTGTAGTCAATATTGTAGTTCATTTTTGAAAGTTGCCAAAAGAGTAAATTTTCAGTGTTCTCATCACTAGGAGAAGGAGAAGGAGAAATACTCTGATATCTTGCACCTCCATTAGATCACTTCATCTCTGTGGTATTCATGCCCCCAATTTAAAACTTCAATCTAATTTTGTGGAAACATCAGACAGGCACAAATTAAGGAACATTTTACGGAATCAATATATGACTGAAGTTTTGCAAAAATATTAAGGATTTGAAAGACAAAGACTGACTGTCAAAAATTGGAGGAGTCCAAGAGACAAAGCAATCAAATGCGATGTTGTAAACTTAATAAAGCCAGAAATAGAAAACAGGATATTTGTGGAAAAACTGGTGAAATTAGAATAAAGTTATAGTTTAATTGACATTATTGTATGAATGTTAATTGTACGATGGTTGTGTAAGATGTTAACATTAGGAGAATCTGGATAAGGATGTATGGAATACAATTTTTGCAAATCTTCTATAATTCTAAAATTATTTAAAAATGAAATGAAAAAATTATGGCCTAGAAAACACATTATGAGAAAATAAAATGTGTTGTTCAAATCCTGTAGTATAACCAATATTTTAGACTATATTTTATATTTATTTAAATTTCTACATCTCAAAAATTTGAGGTGCACATATATTATAGTATTTATGGCCACAAAACTATTTAAAATATAAGCAAGGAAAAACTGGATGAA